>NC_092424.1:52624184-53881184 GCF_036169615.1 Heliangelus exortis | reverse complement strand
CTCCACCATACCACCAGCCCCAAGGTCTGTAACAATGTCCTTACTGAAGAAGATGGCAAATGATAACAAGCTGGAAATGTTCTTTCACTGTTTTTGTCACCTACAGCATCTGCAGACTTAAACTGGGTTCCTAAGAGCTCATCATTTTAGAAAATTCAGGTCACCTAACATACACGAAGAGCAGAGTAGCCTTCAATATTAAGGCTGTCATTCAAAAATCTCCAGAGTTACATGACAGAAACTCAATTAATGACGAAGAGCTGAATCGACACTGTGAGAATCTGGGCTAGCGGTTGCCGAATTTCTCGATGTTTTGAACCTGATAGGCCAGAAACAATCTCATCTGGGCAAACGGCCCATTTTTGCAATCAGAATTAAGCTGACAGAAGTTTTCTGTAATTTGTCTGTTTCTTTAATAGCAGGGACATATTGTTAAATCAGTTAATGGGAAGAAAAACTGTTTAACAGTTAGTGCGATCCTTTATGTGGTGCACCATCTGCTTATTGTGTGCTGAATGTCCCTGGATGTGGAAGAGAGGAAATCATACAAAATTTCAACCTTGTCTTCTTTACTGTCATTATCTTGGGCAAGTATGATATATAATCATATTTGTCTTCTGGTGCATATACAGTTTTAATCAGCCTATTAACCAGGAAAACATTTTTTCCAGACTCTGGAAGGCACAAAAAAGGCATTATTATTGCCTCATAAGCAATCTATTTCATGGGTGCTGAACACTAGAGTGAACAAGACAGGTTATTTTTCCTTTCATATCTAAATAAATCTACTTGCAAAACCTACTTGCTGAGACTTTATTCAAGCATGTTTAGGGACTAATCTTAAAAATCTGAAAGGAAACAAATCACCTTTTGTAGACTGTTGTGATGAAAGTGTAAGAGAAATTTTTAATCCTCCAAATTCATGAATAATTAAGATAAAGGGAGACAGCTTTGACAGTGGAGAAGTATGCCTCCTGTGTGGGCTATGCCCACCTGATCTTCAGGACATGAAGATCTATGTCAAGAGTTACACTTCCTGCTTTGCTCTTGGTATATTTTTTTCCTTACAAAAAATAGAGAACTCGGAATGGGAACATGTGCTTTCATGATTGGTTGGATTCTTCCAGTACAGAAACATTCCCTGTTTTCTCCCCCAAAAGGAACATTTTCACCTCAATACTGAACTGACTTTTGTCCTGCACCACTGGACTTAATTTGCATTTGTCTCTTTTGTAAGGCCTCTGGAGTTCTTGTGAGCAATAGCAAGTGATTAAACTCAGTTTCTGATTCTTATCCCCCCCTTGGCTGTTGGATTATGACTTTATATTGATGAAATGTACTGGAGAAGTTACTGTTCTCTACTTGGCTACACAGGTTATTTATTATTTGCTATGACTTATTTCAAGAGTAGTGTGTAGATAATATGCAGAAAGTGTGGGATTCACTCATGTATCTGGGTCTGGCTCATTTCTTACACACTCTGTTTTCCAGAGACACATGTAAATCTGTACCAGTTCTCTACTACTTCTCCTTCCCCTTCCATTTAGATCCTTTAAAAAAAAAAAAAAAAAAAAGCCACAAATGGTTTTATATGATTTTCAATGCTCACAGACAGACAATACTGACCAACAGGTTTTTGTAGCATTTTAAATACAAAAGATTTTTAGACTGAACACTTAGGGTCACCTGCCTTAAAAAAAAATTATTATTATTATCATTATTATTATTATTATTATTGTTGTTGTTGTTGTTGCTGCTGTTGTTATTATTATTAATTACTGCCTGCTACATTATGTAAGGCACCTGCATATTCTGTGTAACCCCAGTGTGGCTCTGACATTGAAAGCCATTTTTATGGTTCACAGGTTTATTATGATGTCATTTATGAGAACATAGTCTGAAGTAAGGAAAATATACTGCAGTGATGCTGTTGAAAAATAAAAGCTTGCCTATCAGGGATGAGTTAGTTTATGCTGAACACTAATCTGATATTAAAGTACAATACAGTCAGAAGCAGTATTACCTGCAGCCAGTGCCTTGCAATGAATCTAATGGATTTCTATTCCCAATTCCTACAGACATCTGCAGAAACATACATTGAAATTCTCAGTATTTAAACATTTAAGTGGAAATAAAAGGCTCCTTAAAAATGTAACACAAACTGTGTAATAAATTAATCTGATTTTTTAGGCCAATTGCTACTGTATACTCACAAATTACAATAATTTTGCTAGCAGACTGACACGTAAGAAAAACACATTGTGAGTTAAGCTGTTTTTCCTTCTTTCTTGTTGAGCAGCAGTCTTCTCCCCAAAATTCACTGCTCTGGGCCCTCACTGTCATTAAGAAACACCAATAATTTTCTGTGCATCAGCTTATGCTGGCAGATAGAAGAGTGTTGGAAAAGCCTTTTTGAGTCTATGTCAGAATTCTGTGGCCCTTGGCTAGCCTGATCTCAAACCAGCTGGAACATGGTGGGTTTTGCTAGGGTTTTCTTTTGAGTTTTGAGTTTCTTTAAAGCTGAAACTTTGAAGCTCGAAATCCTCAGAAGGAACACAAAGAGAAACCTCATGCAAACAAATACCACTGATCTTAACACATCTTTGATCTTTTATATATCTATAGTGCAGTTCATCATGCAGAAGCCCAGTAAGATTTATAAACTCCCTTCAAAGGGAAACACCTTATTCTCTATACCACAATGTGCACTCTGCTGAAAACAAGTCTTCAGAATACATGATGACCCATAGCATGATGTACGTTACCAGGCAGTGGGGCAATAATTAGCAAATACAAAGAACATGGTATTTGGCAGGGTCTATAATGCTGGAGAAAATAGTAAAAACCTCAGGTTTTAATGGCATGTTAATCTGAACTGGAAAGAGAAGTATCTTTAAGGGAGGGACTCATGGAACTACAAGGGCAGCCTGGCAGCAGGTTAACCTCAGTCCTGTTCACTGACTCAGTCCGAGTTAGCCACGATATGTGGTCCATTTGAGACTGCATCCCTGCAAGCTGTTGCCCTGCGAAGGATTCCAAGAGGAAAACACAGAGCATCATGGCAGAATCTCCACACAGGATCATGCACAGCATGACAAATGAGTCCCCAGCTCACACAGATATATGTGGGAGAGACTGAGCAGGCTGCTTCAGTGCCTACCTCAGACCTCAGGTTTCCTCAGCTTTCCACATAGCCACGATCCCAAGGCCCCTTCATCCTTCAGGATGCTTACTACTGGGAGCAACCATTCCTAAGGCAAGAGATGGCTCAGCAAGTGTTTTATGCTCTCAGTTACACCAACCTATCTTAAAGACAGCAGTATCTCCTCTAAACATGCACTGGTACCCCACAAGACTTCTGCACAGGCAATCTTACACGCACACCTCTGTCCTTTCTCCAGGCCTCTCTGAAAAGTCCTGGCCTTAGGGAACCCAGCTGAAACACCTCTTCTCCCTTTTTTCTAAGAGCCAGAATCTTTGATTAACTAAGCCTCTGCCTGTCTTAAAATTGCAGGCACCCTTCAAGACTTTCAGGTAATTGCAATCTCTACTGCTTTTCAAAGCTAGGGCTTAGGTTACAGTCATCCCCATGTCTGATCAATGAAGTGATCAATTAGGAATGGGAAAATGAGCTACAGGACAGCTAGGGGAATGGCTAATGACCTAACACAGAGAACACTTTTAATCTCTCATGACCGCATGACAGCTTGCTCCCCTACAAAGCTAGCAGGGCCCTAGAAAGTTGAAAATTACCATAAAAAATAGAACAAACAGATACTGGATAAAAATCAATTAAAAATAGAGGCATTGTAAGGACCTGGAGTGGTCTCAGGAAAAATTCCAAGTGTTTGTTTAACAGATATGGGAGACTGTTTGCCCTACTAATTATGTCTCTGTTTGATATGTATGAGGCTTTGAATATTTTATAACAGTGATGGCTGTGTTCACTTAAAGGCAGCTGCTTAAAAAAATATTAGAATTCCAGAAAACACTTTGTCTTTCAACTCAGCATTATGTAATGTTTCAGGTTTGATACCCATTTTCTTTGAAGGCTTTTCCTACTGATAACATCAAAGTGTCATCCAAGAAAGATGTTTCATCTAAAAAAAAGTGTTGTTAGGCTTTTTTAGTTTGGTTTTGTTTTCTTTTTTTATTCCACTAACAGATAGTGAGTGTTAATGCTTCATCTGAACAAAAAATGATAGATGAATTGGAAGAGTGCTAGAGAGGGGGAGACTGGGGAGCACATTTGTGAGCCATCACACGAATTCAGAGAAGCCCAGGCAGAAATGCAGAACATCACATCTTAATAGGACATAATGTACTCCAGAAAGAGTAGAGATAATGTATCCTAATGTATTCAATATTTGCCTTTGATGTAAGCTTAAGAATTATTCCATATGTTTTACTCCATCACTAAATTAATTTTGGTTGGAAACCATCACACATTAATTATCAAACATGACTAAGCTCCAGTTCTCTTGTTTTCCTAGGTTATTTGATGTCTGCTGTGAGACTGTTACATTGCAGAATTTTGTTTATAATAGCTGTGGCTAACATGTTAACAGTGACTCTGCCAGATTTGCTTGGTATCCGGCATAAATACAGCTCAGCTGTCCAGGGAGGGGACTGCATGAGAAGGGAAAGACCGGAGTCTCATCAGACACTGCATGCACAGGGTCTTTGTTAAAACTTAATAGAATAAATCAGAATCTATTTTTACAAGGAAAGAATCAACTCATTTGGACCAAACATTTTATATACTGCATGGCAATTACTGCAAGCAAATATTAGCTTGAGTAAAGAAGGCAGGAAGCTATTTAAAAAACATTCCCAGTATTACAGACCACTTCCTGACCTAATGCTTTACTTTGTTTTGAACAGCTTCTATGTGAATTTTCAAGAACATCTTAAATAATAGATATGCCATAATTACAGCCCGTGTTTCTTGTGAGAGGAGGTTTTATTATTCAGATCTTGTCATTTTAAGATCAAAAGATTTCTATTTCAGAACTGTCTTCCTTGCTGAGCTCTAGACAGACAAAATGCTTCGTGAGCTGCCAGATCCTTAGCTACTGTAAGCTCTATTACCATTAAACTAAAGACATGTTCCTGAAAAATCCTTTATTAAACAGGCAGCTTATTGCAGTATTTTCCAAGCTTTTTAAAGTGAGAAGTCCACATTCCCTCTGAAAAAACCTATGGACTATCTTACATGTGTGAAACCAGAGTGTTTTTCATCTAAAGCAAACAAAAAAACCCTTGACTTAAGAGTAGAATTTCAGTTTTTATCTATTTGCTTTGTATGCAGTTTTTTCCCAATGTTTCATTGTGTCTTGCTGATCACCCAATACCCCTGAATTACATGGTAAGCGTATGTCTTTATAGTTAAAGAAACTAAAGGGAGAAAAAAAATGCTTTTTCTGAAGTTTTTCTTTGTTAATTCATCATTATAAAGTACCAGTCCTATCAAAATCTAAAAGGTTCATAACTCTAAACCTTGTTGTATGAAAAACAACTCATCCAATCTGCCTCATTGGGCAGATGTAGAGAACTTGCCCCTACTCACAGGTTGGGGAGGCAGTGCTCAGATGGTGAGGAGGCGACATTCACAGCTGGTATTTGTCTGTTCAAATTCAAGGCTAAATGACAAAAGCAGCCTGAGTACAACAATGGCAAAAATCACACAAACTTCACAAGCTTCCGTCCAAATATTTTCAAGGGCAAAAATTTCTCAAGAATGATGACTTTATCCTATTATGTGTCACTTCTACTGTTGCTAAGAAAACAGACTGCTTCTGGTTTAGGCTCTCACAAAAGATTTTGGGTTAGAATGGAGATATATTATTTCTACTCACCACCTGTCTCTAGCAATGTGCAAACCTTGAACCATTTGCTTATTCCTATTAAAATTCCTGGTGGATTAACCTAAGGCTTTAATGGACATTCACTTAAGAGGGTACTGCTGCAGGAAAAATAGCCCATAAGCCTCCTCCTCCTCCTGCAACCCCATTCTTTGCCCTCCCCTCACAGCTGAGCTAGCAGCATCAGTTGTGCAGCTGAGGGACAATGCACATCAGGAGGAGATTCAATCTGAAAGCCAGTTCCTCCCAAAAAGATTATCTCCCAGCTGCTCTGGTTCCCTGATCACACTTCCTCAGATGGTGCTGCCACAGTGCACAAGATAGGGATGGGATGGGGACTATTTTGGGGCAAACAAACCATGATCTATGTGAAGACAGATCTGGAGTCTTTAATTGTAAACATCATGGCCTTAATGAACAGTAGAAGAAATTACAGTCCTGCATGATTACTTTCACATTGTGCTAAATTCTGCAGGCTTTAATTGCTTTTTACCAAAACTTCTGCAGGTCAATGAAAGCTCACTGAAAGACAGGTATATCTTAATCCAGTGAAACACAAAGCTTTAGAAGAAGGGTGAATGGCAAAGAAGGAGGAAAGACATGACAGAGGTACAATACTTAATTTCTAGAGAATCTTGAAAATAGATCTGGTCAAATACTATGAAATAAACGCCATAATCTCATTTTGTAATACAATGTTTGGAATTAACTTTTACCTTTTTTTAATTGTCCTGCTGGCCATCTGTTAGCATTATTCCACTTTCCATTTAAAAAGCCTTCTTATTGTTTATATATATTTGGATACCTCTGAACTATACTAATACCTTTGAACCCTCAGAACTACAAGCTTCCTCATACTGCCTTCACAGTGTCTGTAACATCCTCTCAAATGCTGAATAAAAAGCTTCAACTGACATTTCCCTAGTTTGAGGTAACAGTATTCAAGCATCCTCACAACTGCCTTTTCCGTTATCCCTAGTGGGCAGTGGCTGTAATCCCAAGTCCATTCTATGGACTCCATAGAATTCAATGCCAAAAGCCTTAAATATCTTTACTACACAAGAAACGGGTTGTTTGTTTATGTGGTAAGGTAAAATTTAAGCATTGGATAGGTATCTGATACTACTTGCACTTGGACTGAAACAGAGTTTTCCCACTGTTTTGAATCACATGATCCAGGTCAATGTGTGTGCTTAATAGTAAATCAAGTAAGGGAAGTATCATACAGTGCCATTTGGTGTTGTCAGCCAAATGAATATAAAGGATGCATGCCTCACATGTGCTAGGTAGATAGGTACAAAAGGTCAAACATCTGTATGGCATATATTGCAAAGCAAGTGCTTCCTGACATTCTTAAGTTTTCTAAAATAGGCATGTACCTTTTTCCTTTAATACATGCTAGCTATTTTCTCTTCTCCACCTCTAAATTATCTCCATTTTATAAAATAATTATACAGCTAGGATTTGTAGCTGTGTCTGGTAGAAGAAATAGGCATAGAAACAGCAGAGGAAAAAATGAATGTTTGCAATGGTTTAAGAACATGGATTAAATGATGACCCCAGTAAGATGAAAATCTTGTGAAAAGGCAGCAGGTCAATGTGAAAGATGATTGAACTAAGGGAATTATCTCTTCCTGAAGACCCAGCAACATACTAAAAGGGCAGATGAGCAGAAGGTGCTGTTCCACACAACCCGGGTTGATCAGAGACATTGTTGTACTTGATAGCACAGCTACATGAGTGGGAGTCAGTCAGTTATTAGGTGGCACTGCTGAACTCTGAAGAATACTGCTTCCTCAGAAGGAATAATCCAGGGAATAAGTGTGGCTGCACACTGCAGAGAAGTCATGAGGAGAGCAATTTTAGCCATGAATATCCTAATGAAGATCCCGCACTGACCTTACACACTTCTGATTAAGCAAATATGCAAATGTAAAGCAGTTCAGAGCTGGATTAGCATACAAAGATTTTTAAAAAGCTACTGTGGCTACATGCAGAGTGACCTTTAGGCCTGTTCAAATCTGCTAGAATGCAGGTGGGGAAAAAGAAAGACAGTATAAAGATAGTCTCCATCTTTCTTGTATCTTGCAGCCACCATGAAATGAGCTGCAGGAGGAAATTAATATCCAAATCAAGGTTTTACAGCTGATCTGGTTGTGGGGCAAAAGATTATTCTGCATCATAGCTGGGGATGTCTCTTACAGTACCTTCCAGAACCAAAGTTAGCTCGGCAGTTGGTGTAATCATAATCTTGAAGTTTGTACTTTCAAAGATGATAAAGGAAAGCTGGTGGGTAAGAATCCAAACCTGGCTCCCAGAAATGTTACCAGGACCCAGGGGGGGATCAGAGAATCCTGGGCAAGTACAAGAGTAATCTCAGGGCCACAGGAGGGCCATTCAAGGCAGCTCTAAGGAATCTGCTTTCTATTGGTTGGTGTTTAAAAAGCAATTGTTAGGAACAAAATCTTTAATTCCATTAATTAGAGAAAACTTCTATAATGAGGAGATGAAATATTGCTGTGGTGTATATAACACAATACAATGGCCTGATCTCTGGTTTGAAGGCTGTATATCAAGATACATGGGTGCCTGAAGGTTGTGTTAATATTATCCTACTAAGAGGAGGGGTTTGGTATGGAAAGCTGTGGGAAGGGAAAGGTTAAGAAATACTGTGCCAGGATTAAATGTTAGAACCATCTTTTTCCCAGCAGATTTTCATCAACATTAACAGTCAACCACTCTCTCTACAATACACACCTTATTTCTAGGAACACAGCAACTGAAGAGACCTCTTGGGTTCTCAAGACCCCAGTATTGCAGGGACCACACTGTATTCTCCATTTCATAAATCAGGGATTTTGTTGCTGCTAGAATGGGCTTCCTTTATGACTGGGAACTGTCTTCTCATTTCCAGGCTAAATACATTCATAGCTACATTTCACTCATTTGTTCTGAAGTCTGACTTTGTCCGATTACTTCTTAAGGCCTGTTCTGCATAAATGTATTTATTTTCTTTCACTGAAAAATACTGTTTGAAAAGATATTTTAACAATGAAAAATAACAATGCAGGAGGATCCTATAAACCAGATAAGATCCTCCACTGGTATAAAGTGGTCTGACTTTTAATGCTAATGGGTATTTCCTAGGAATTTAAAATAAACTTTTCATGTCTTTGTTTTCAGGTTAGACATGAAAACAAATTTCTGTACTAAAATGGTATGATTATATCTGTAGCAAACACACATGGAAATATACTTTTGTTAACATTTCTGTCATTTTTTAATCAGAATGCATTAAAAAGAAAAAATGAACACTAGAAAAAAAAACTTTTTCTGTCCTGATTTCCTCAAATATTTTGTTAAAAAACATTTCTTCATTTTTGACCATGTCATATTGCAGTGCCTTATGTACCATGTCTATTATTGTTTATTTTTGCATCAATCAATTATATGTTTCCAAATTTTGATATTTTTTACCCAATTCATATTTGAAGTTCCAGTATATCTTTATGCAGCTGGCAGTAAAGCATTATGATGCAGTGGTTCATTTTCTTTCTTTGGAGGTAAACAGTAGCTCCAAATACTATAAAATGTTCACAATAATTTGTTCAAGTTACATCTAAAAAGCCAACAAACTTCTTTTGTATCTTAGAACCTATCACTCAGTTTTTAAATCTACTGATTCTTTGCACATGCTAGTAATTTCAGAGAGGCTCAGGTATTTATTTTCCAGTACTTTGATAAATACAAGGAAAACAAAACCTTTGACAAAAATAGCAGTCAAAACATTTAAAACCAGTATCATAAAGCTGTAAAATGGTGTAGAAATAAATCAATTTCATAATAGTACACATTTTTTCTGTTGTTTAATCCCCACAAAGTTTTATTTAAAATTTCAAAGAATAAAAATCCGCCATATTCTATGCCATTTTAAAATGACAGACTTCACACAGGCTCTGAGGCAAACTCTAAAACAGGACAGTCTGATTCAAAAACAGATCTGAGTCTTGCAAGAAAGTTGGCTGCACTGTGCTTATCACAAAATATGAAAAAGACTTTTGTACCTTTACATGTAATGAGTCTTCATACTGTAAATATCTTGCTTTATTTCTGCCCAATATGAGGACTACATATTACAGCAGTGGGATAAATTTGTGTGATTGTGATACGAGCCCTTCTGCTTATGAAGCCTGCAAACCAGAATCAAATGCTCCTTTATGAAAACAGCCCACACTCTAAGGAAAAAAAAATCAACAGAGCTTTATGAGACGTAATTGGGATCAACAGATATTACTGTAGTACTGAGATATGTTCTGTAGGTTTTTAAACCATCCTTTAGTATGCTGTACTAAAGGAAGAGTTATACATGAGATTATGGTACAAAAAACTTGTAGATGTTTGCTGGGCTTATCCATCAAGGTAATGCAAACTGGCATAAATTACACTTTCTTTTGGCTCTTCTACATTTTCGCAGGGTTCTACTCTACTCTTATCTTCTACACTACATCTAAAAAGACATCTTGCTTAAACTTAATTCAGGAACAGTGAAATCTTTGAATGTCAGAGCTAGATATCCCAGTGGCTGGTACCAAATCTTATACACAAGTCCACTCAGCTCCTTTTCCTCATGACCTAGTCGGTCCCCCTGAAAAGAGCAGGCTGCCAAGAAAAGACTTGGGATAGACTTAGCTCCAGGAATGAGATGCAAGAAATTCAGTATTTGCATCAGCTTTTTCCAATGGTGCAGAGCAGAGATGAAGGTAAGAAGGGCCATGTGCAGTGTCACTGACATGTCACCGACATGAGGCTCTTCTTGCAGGCACAGGGCAGCTCTCCTTGCCGGGACAGAGCTCAGGCAGCCGAGTTACCCAGCTGCAGGATCAAATTTAGGCTGAGGTTTTGAAAATGGTCTGGTATGCTTTATTCATCCAGCAGCTGGTTTTGCAGGCAAGTAAACTTCCCACTGTGAAGCCCCACAGCAGCAGGAAAAAACAGAGCAAGGTACTTAACTGCAGGAACCTACACGAAAAATAACCATGTATCCCTTTGTTCTTAGAGCCATGCAAAGAAGTCAGAGACGCATCTCATGTGTTGCATCTTTCAGGGGGAGGGCAGCCAGAAAACACTGCAGCTGGTATTCCCATCAAGTGAAACTGTGAATCGGGACAGTAAAGCCATTCCGCTGTCACCTCCAGTTAGGATGGGAAAAGCTGCTCACAGGACCGAAGACCATTAAGCTGTAACGTGCCGGTCGTCCAGGAGAGGGCAGCATTTCTATATGGAAAAACGATCGCACCTCCAACTACTATTTTTTCAACTACTTCTGCTGGATCTGTTACAAAACCTGGGAATCTCAGCCTTTTCCCCTCTGATTAGTTCAAAGGTAAATGAACTCATCATCCAATCCTGAACACTTATTAAGATATGGGAAAGGATTATATTAAAAATGGTAAATCAAGATTTAAGGCTACATATTTAAATGAAAATTATCAGCAATGAAATAATTGAGATTCCAGAAAGAAGCAACGCTGACTTGAATTCTCTTCCTATCTTGCATTCTGCATATTTTACAGTACAGACAGTATTATAGCATTGATTACTGTGATGATTAAACATAGACAGTTTAGGAATGGCTAAATCAATCCATCATAATCAGGGAGTGGAAACTGAAGTCAGAAGGTGTTGAACATACATACATATTTGCACCTGTGTGTATATGAAATCAGCGAGACAATGAGTGTTTCAGCAGACACACACAAGAGTAGCTTTAGTAAACACTTCTAGGCCCTCGGCTTTTAAAAAGTGGAGTAGAGAAACCACCTACCATGCAAAATCAGCAAAATTAGTATGATTCTTGGAGCCTAGCTTTTTCTATAGTTTCTCTTTACAGTTTTATTTTTTTCAGTAATCTAGTTGCATTACTATAGGGAACCTGCAAGATATTTGCCCATTTTGGGAGGCTGAGCCACACTGGAGCTACCTTGCTTACCTGGCTTCTACCCTTCTAGCTTCCAGCTATCTCTGTGTCTGAGTTTGTGTCCTTACAATGTGATACAGCTTGGATTCACAAACAGAAAAGCGCCCTTCAGTACAAAGATGTTGGATGACAGGCAAGTGGCTTGGATGTTCCAGTCACAGTACAGAGATAATTAATCTACATGGCTGCCACCCTCTCCAAGAAGATGACAACTGTGATTACAAGATCAAGAGTTTGGGAAGGGATGCTATGCAAGCAGAAGTTAAAGGAACTGCTGGAAGCAACAGCCGCGTTTTAAGATGCTGAGCTGACCGCTGGAGTTTTAGTGAGCCCCCATAACTGTGTGAGACAAACCTGCTTCTCACAGATGCAAAAGCTGACTGGATGGAAAACAAACTTGTGAGCTTTATGTATTGTTTTGTGACACTACCAGAGATACAAATCTTGTGGGTTTTGTCATACTGCAAAATTGTGATAAAACACAGAGCCTGTGAAAAGAGAAAGTAGCATAAAATGTGTTTCTGCTCTGTCTTTTGATAGAAGAAAGAAATTTGACATGAGAAACCCTCAAAAATTCAATTGCATATGTAGACATCTCTTCAGTGGTGAGGAAAATAAAGGCCTATCCACTTATAGTTTATCTGCAAATTTTTCTCTGAAAAAAAAAAAATTTAAAATCTGTTCATCCTGTTGAAAAAAATAGGGTTTAATAACAAGTCAGTGACATTATGTTCCTAATCCTGCAACAGCAACTATATTTATTTGATAAAAATACTGTTGGTTTCAATGTGAACAGTCTTATACAAGAGTTTGCAAAGCCAGGGCCTGAGGATATATACAGAAAAGGCAAAGAGATGTTAGCTAAGGTGAGCAACAAAAACATGCAGAAAGAAAAAGAGGGAATAAAGCAAACAAAAAACAGGAGGGGGAAAAAAGGATTAATAAAGGCATGAGAAAGAAAGAAGATATAGTTTAACTTTATATCTTGTGAACTTCATTCTTCATAAATACATGTAGAAAGCCATGTCGATTTAGTTGCACTTTCTGTTGAAAATAATTATGTTTTAAGTGTATAGTATCTGTAATCTAATAATCTAAGCACTGTCATCTAATAATCTCAGTAATTCTAAATGCCTGGGAATGATAAAGCTGAACATTTTTTAGCCTACTTGCTTCTTTCATATTTCATTGCTTCCTTTTCCTTGCACAAGAGCTCCAGTTAAAAAAAACAAAAAAAATTACATGCTCCAATATCAGCTATTTCAAATTTGCAGGTGCATCTGCACCCCCAAAGGCTTAACAGATTTGGTCCAATAAAAATAATAATTGAAATTTTGCCCTGTATAAACCAAAGTATCCATGTGGTCCAATGTGACCTCCTTTTTTCCTCCTGCTGCAATTCAGTTTCTTACACTTTCCTCAGGCCTTCCAGCTGCCCTAAGGACTCCATCCCACACTGACACCTGGCTTCCCTTAAACCTGCTTTCAGCCTCTCCTTAATCCTTTTTAGATGCTCTGGAGATGCTCCCTATCCCAGAGCCCTCTCAATTACATTCCAGTGCACAGTGCACAGCCCTTGCCTTGTGCTTTTCCTGCTTCCAAACCACTTCACCTCTTCATCACCTCCTTTGTCTTATCACACTCTGAGTACAAATTCTCAGAGGCTGAATATATTTTCTTTCTTACTAACCTGCACAGAATTGAGTGAACCCAGATCCTTGGTTAAGGTACCTAGATACCATTTTGATAGTACAAATCTGGAAAATGTAGGGAGTTGTTCTTTCAGAGTCTACAATTATTTAAGGATGAATGTGTTCTAGTGATAGGTGTTCTAAGTGATGTGTTCATCCATTTAAGTACTGGAGTAATATATACTAGGCTAATTCACTTGAGTAAAGTTATATTTAAGTATTTGTAGGACGGCAGCTACATTTCCATGGAGAACTCTACCTTCAACCATTATCACAAACACCTACATGTTGCTACAGGGGAAAGCTTAAGTTAATATACAATGTGTTACAGATAGTAAGAGGTGAGAATGCTCCCAGTCCACAGTTCTGAGGAATGCAAGGAAAAACAATCTGAAAGAAAAATATTAAACTACTCTCCTATTCCCACAAAGGAATACAAAGCTCAAGAATCCCAGTAATTCAAAGGGGAAAAAAACCCATTTCAAATTGGTATGCTTGGTGAGTCTGGCCACACATTCCAACTGCGGAGAACTCCACAGATGTTTGATAAGCTTGCCATGTAGAATTTTTTTACCCAAATTTTTGCTAGGTAGAGGATTATTTCAAGTTTGAAACACAAATCCCTTTAAGAGGCAGAAATAACAAAATTAAAAACAAAACTATGAAACTCCAGGACACATGCAAAAAAATCTACTCCAGCAGAAAAGGGGAGAAAAAGAAACTAATTCTTCTGATAAACTCATTTATCATTCTTTCCAGAATACTTTGCTAGAAATACAGGCTCTTGCACTGCCCACAGAGGCTCCATACTCAGTGAAGGTCATGGCTTTATTGATACCTTGTTTTTCCTTCCACCTCTGTAATGGCAAAGATTATATCAGAAAGTTTTAAAAGCAAAATAGAGGTTAGATCCATTTTCGATACTCTAAATTAAAAGAATAAATGAATCACCCAACTGTAGTTAATGGGCAATTAACATAATTCTGGTCCGGTGTAGCTGAAAGATAATGAAAAAGCTGATTGCAAATGAACCAGCAGTAATGTGGGAGGTCATAATAGTCCCATAACTCTGAATGAGAAACCAATTTCTCCTCTAACACTAGATGCTTTGATTGGTGAAGGGCTTTATCATACTATGAAATTTGCCCATGATAACATAAGACACAGAAAAAAGGTTCTGCTGTGTAAAGGGTGGATGGCTTACAGAACAGCTACCCTGAGCAACTGCAGGAGCCTGTACTGACAGTCATAAACTAGAGGGTAATTAGGGGTGCAGTGGTGAATAGAGAGGAAAGAAGCATATATCCAATGAGTTCACAACTGCACTACAGCAGGGCAACAACCCATGAGGGGAAATGCAGCAGGGTGTCAGACTTTGATCCAGCCTGGAGACTGGATGTGCTGATGCCCTCTAACTTGGCCAACGTCCTCGAGGCAGCATAATATGTGCTCAATTTGTTCTTAGTTAAGGAGGGGGTAATGGGGTGGGATCAATTCCACCCACAGTGCTTTTCTCTTCTCTCCACTTACCATCTATGTCCTGATCCTATTAAAAGCTAAGATCTCGTTCAGCAAACTGTCATCAGATAAAGTAAATTACATTTAATGCTAGTGGTAATGCTCTCAAAATCAAGAGAACAATTGTGTCTAGGGCAAGGACCACCTCATTCCCTAGAATTTTAAGTACAACTGTATTTAGGAGTGTTGTGGCTTTTGAGGGGAAAAAAGGTAATCATGTTAGAACACTGTAATGGTAAATGAATCTATGTCCTAGCAGCAGATGGCACCTTAATAGGGTGCAGGCACATGGAAAAGAACAAACCCTCCAAAGTTTTTTTTTTTTCCCTTGGTATTTTTCACCCCTCTACCTGTGTCTTTCCTACCAGGATGAATAAAATTATGGTAGATTTAACAGAGAAGACTTAATCCTAGTGCTAAACTTGTATCGTGACAAATCAAAAGGTTATTGCTGCATTATGCAAAATGGAAAAAGTAAAGTGATGGTGCTTAATACTCAGAAATACTTAGCACAACACTTGAGGTACACAGATCACAAATAACCTTTTTAGACAGATTTTTAATTGTCTTTTGCACTACTATCTTGTTCTTAAACTGAGTGGTAAAAGAAGTCACTAATTCATATGAGATGACTTTGTCTTCTTGGTGTGTAGGGAGGCACACAACCATATTTATCTACCGAGAAAATAAATAACAACCTAAGGAAGAGCAGGTAATAACTTTAATCCACTGGAGAAAGTCAACATGCTTTTATCAAGGAGAGCCTTGTCTTCCAAATGTACTAGAGTTCTCTACAGAAATCAACATCCACCTAGATTATGTTAATTCAGTTGACAGAATCTACATGGCTTTCACATGTCTTCTAAAAAATCCTTAACAAAATGTTTTAAGAAAGTTTATCAGTGGTGGGATAAAGGGAAAGATCATGGAGAAGTAACTGGTTAATGAACAGGTCACAGAGAGGAAAAGCAAGTGGACTGCTTTTGCCACAGTGTGTTCCATCCTTGGAGTTCCAGTGGGATCTGAATTGGCACTTGGGATAGTCAGTGTATTCCTAAATTATCTGAAAATGTGGGTAAGTAGGGAGTTCAGGAAGTTGTATGATGATACAGCATTATGCCAGACAGAAAGGACAAGCAGTAACAAAATATAAAACCTACAGGGAAACCTTATGAGGCTGAGTGGCTGTGCAATTAAATGACAAATCAAATTTTCTGTAGATAAATGGAAAGCAATGCACATGGGAAAAACAATTCTAACTCCATATATTAATATGATGGAGTTGATCATTACTACTTAGGCGATGGATATGAGCTTATGACAGATAGTCCTATGAAAATGTCAACCTGATGCTTAATAGCAGTCAAGAAGACAAGTCAAATGTTAGAAGATATTAGGAAATAAATGGAGAACAAAACAAAGAACATCACTGTGCTGCTACAGAAAACCATTGCTCAACTCAATGTTGAATACTGTGTGCTAAATACCATCTGGTCCCCTTCCTTCACAAAGGATAGAGATAGAACAGAAATTTCCAAGGGACAGCAACAAAGATGATCAAGAAATGATTAAGAAAAGCTACTCAGCAACTACAGCAGAACACAGTAGCACACTTCATCCTGGAAAAGGATGACCTGTAAGACTACAACAAAAGTCTAAGAATTGATAAACAGAGCAAAGAAAACGGATCTTGACCCATCCCACAAGAGAGCAAGGGAACATGAAATAAAGATACAAAAGAACACAATCAAAATAAACACAAATGCTTCTTTGTACAAGAAGTCATAAAACTGTGAAAATCATTACCTGGTGATGGTGTGGATGCATGGAATGAAAGGGGAAAACAGACAAGTAGATCAATCATCTACCAAAAATACAGAAACTACATCTGTTCAAGTTGAAAACAATTGGAATCCAGGAAAGAAAGTATAGTGCAGAGACAGGAGCTGGGCTAGATGGGCCTTTGGTCGTATTGTGATGGCTCTTGTTTCATCTTACATTCTTCTAACAGATTGCTGCATCTAGAATATTCAAAATGTGGTTGACTAAGATGTGGGAGGAATGATGAAGGAAATTACTAACATTTTAGACAAATGGTAGGTAGCTCAGACTTGATGTCAGCCAGATTAAGGATAAGTAGTAGCTAGAAGAAGGCAATGCACACTTTGCAGAAGCAGGCTCTTTAAGAAAATTATATAGTTTCACATATTTCTTCTTAACTCACATGAATAAAAAAATCTCTTTCTTTGATTACTATAACAGGACATTTCTTCTACCAAAGAGAGACACTCTTCCTCCTTCTGCTCTCAAATGAATTATGACAGAGATCACCTTATCTAGTGATCTGGGACAATTTGCCAGACTCTCCCATAATCTTCCAGTGTAGTCACTACCTTAAAGAAATATTTATACTTTGTTCACTATAATGAAATCTGAATGATTTCAGATAATGAAGCCAACTGGGAAAGAAGAAAAGGACCTAAATTTGAAAGAAGGTTATATAAAAGAGAATTAAATACATTGTTATAAAGATGGCATCACCAGATGGAGCCGTTATTTGCACTCTTCTAAATTCTCCTTTGCATGAGAGGAACCTCTGATTTTTAAGACTTTATATATGGCATAATTTTGTGAAATAGTTTCAGTGCTCTGGCCTATGGCAAACAGCAGGGGAGTTTGCTCTCTGTCCTACTGTCTCTACCAGAACTCTTACTCTGGGAATTCTTTGGTGCTTTCTTGAGCTTCTGAAAGCAGATGTTGCCTGAACCCTAACTACTCTTTATTCAAAGAGACTACTACATGTACAGTGGAAATAAAAATATTCTACACTAGAACTATACCCAGTGCCTGCAATGGCAAGCTCTAACATCCACTGCTGTTGTAGCACCAAGACAAGCAGTTTCAGCTGATCCACACATAACCTTATCAATACTCTCTCCTTCTACCCTTTCCAGAACAGCGCTTGAGACGGGAGCCTCTCTCCCATTTTTCTTGGTATGGATCTGCTTATTTGTTATCAGCACTCCCAATATGCATTATCTCTGTGCATTGTCAGCTACAACAAAGCCAAAAGAAGAAAAGCTCTCACTGTAAAATATTAAACTTAAAACCCCAGTTATCTGATCAAAAGCTCTGGCTCTTTCCCAGGGAAGAGAGCAGCCTTTAGCTAATTGCCCACAGAGGTGCCTTTTCTTATTAATCAAAGTACCTGAGCATGCTATTCAAGGAATATCCAAGCTTGGTCAAACTGGCCTGGCCTCTGTGGGTTGATGCTTGCAAGACTGTATTTAGACAAAGTATCACAACCTTTGCAGAAATCATCTCCTCTTTGTTAAATTTTAGTCTGTACCAGACACTATTACAGGGCTTTAAATTCCACTTTGGCATTCTATTTTTAGAACTCAAGGGGGATTTAGATCATGCTCTGACCTGACACGAGCTCCCTGCACAAGGCTGAATTTCATCTTGTGTGCACTCACTGCTGAAACTGCTGACTGTAATAAATTGAGAAGGCTTGTTCTACGTATGTCCTTACACTACGTACCTTAAATGCTGGATCTTCATTATGGCTAAGATTTCACCATATGCTTGTAGGACAATAAAAATGGCAAATATTGTTTGTAAGTTTACCCCTCTTGTCAGCAGCAACTGTGCTTCTTTACTGACTGCTGTAGAAAAATTAAAAAAACTTTATTTTAGGATAATAAGTAAAATAAGGATCCCAGGTTATTTACAGCTAAGATAAATGTTTTCTTTTCCACCCTAGTGTACAATCACACTGTTGTAAGCCCTTCACTTGCATACATTTTTAACCCTTGGCCAATGTAAACAAGCAGATAAAAGGGCAGAGGGAAGAGGTCTCATAGATATTAAGCTCCTTTGAGGTTCATTAGGTAGGGGAGAGAGACTACTAGTATCCCACCAACAGAAATATGCTTAACCGGTATTAGGTAGTAAACAAGAAAAACAGGAACATATTAAGACATAAATAACATGGAAAATTAGATGCTGTTGATATTGTTGCTCACAGGTAACATGTTAATGTGGGGAAACAGACAGACAGGAGATCAAGACCTATGTGCTCACACCGTTTGTTAGCTTTGATGTTTGTGCTTCCAAATACAGGTGCAAACTGGGGAGCAAAAAACAGAAGCCCTTAATATAAAAATATCGATTAAAGAATTGGTCCTGACTGTCTTGCCCAAGTTCAACCAGTGGAGGGAACAATTACCTACATTGCTTCAAACTGTCTGGTCTAGATAAATTTGTTTGAAGCTTGAGCTGGAATAATGAAAAGTATTCCCAGGATGGTCTCAATTTCATAGCTACACATTAGATACAAGCAAAAAAACCAAAACACAAAATGAAGCC
Source organism: Heliangelus exortis (assembly GCF_036169615.1). Taxonomy (NCBI): domain Eukaryota; kingdom Metazoa; phylum Chordata; class Aves; order Apodiformes; family Trochilidae; genus Heliangelus; species Heliangelus exortis. The sequence continues at coordinate 53,861,763 of NC_092424.1, read as the reverse complement.
AAACTCACGGTAGTAGAATAAAGCAATGAAGAATGACAAAACCAGTGAAGAAATCCACAATGTATTCGCTTGTGCCTCACAGTAATTAATGCTCTTTGAGATATTAGATAAACTTTTCTTTGTTGCAATAGAAACAGATTTCCCAGCTCTCCTATTTCAGTTCTCAAGCTCCACCTTTTCTCTGCTTTGTCTGAAATTAGCCACATTTCCTACCACTTTAATAAACGTGGAATAGAATTTGGAAATTATCTGTTTGCATCAGTGCTGGCAATGAACAATAGCTCAAATTTTGAGAGTCAAGGCTTCAATAATAAGGCCTGATTTTCTTAGCAATCAGATGCATACACATGCATACACACACACGCATGCAAGAACACCACATGTCTTTGTGAATAGGGCCCAAAACAGCTGCAACCTTCCAGAAATTAATTGGATTCTGGATCATTTGCATTTTTATATAGTTTGCCAACAAAAGATGGAGATAGCAAGTTTATTAATGTGGAAAAAGAGAGAGACACCAAGAGAAAGAGAGGGAGGGAGGGAAAGTGAATGTTTTGGTTGAGTCGCTAATCCAAATTTTAATACACACAGTGCCTATTCACCTCATAATACTGCAGCAGATCCTTCAAGGTGGAAATTGATATGCAGGTCTAAACAGCAGGCAGCTGTTAAGGACTCCTACTGATGCCTAGGGCCTTTACAGTTCCTCATCTGGGTAGGCATTATGATTTTATAATGGCCATTTTCAGACAACACCCAAGGCAATTCTTTGGATTTGCTGTCACAATAGACACGCTGAAAATAAAGTCAGTGTAAATAGATTAAGAAATTGACAGAATAACAAGGCAGAAAGAATTAGAATGAATACACAAATGGCAGATGACAACTCAATGTGCTGTGCTGCAGAGATGGGATAAGGAAAGTGGAGCTGGAGGATTTATCTGCTGCCTGTATGCCTTCAACCTGCTTCCTGCCTGCGTGGATGCCTATTTCACTGAAAAGTGAAATCTTTATTAGAAGATTTCTTATCTCTCTTGCTACTCATTGAAAAACTTCCTTTCTGTTCAATTGGATGTGAAAGCTCCTGATCTGCAGGCATCCAAGACAGCTGCAGTTTTCACAGGTAGTCAACCAGTGACTGTTGGGTAAAAGTGCACCCCCATTTTATTCAGGAACAGGAAGAAAATACTGATTTGATATTCAGAGGACAGAGTGATCCTCAAGTCCTGTAAATGTTGATGTGAACAGTGGATGATAGGGTGATAACCAGGACTCCATATTATGTATGTGATTAATTTACAAATCTCTTAGCAATGCTTGTGCTGAGGTGCATGTGAGGTTTAGTGCATGAACTTGTCTGTGGGAACCCTTATTTGATGTCTTCTTTTTGACAATAAAAAGATGGAGTTTCATTTATTCACTTTTACTGCAACTGTCGAGTTCATGTCTGCCAAAACCACCTCCCAGCTCTGCTCAACTCAGCCTGAACAACCAAATAATACCCGAGTAAACCAGGTACCTGACTAATTCCTGAAATTCAGACTACGTCTTCATGTGCAGAATAACTATAAATAGCACATAGTTTGTTGGCTGGTCTCTGTATGATAGATCCAGAGCAAGAACAGAGCTGGAAAACTGGGCAATAACATCCCCAGGAACTTGCTGGGTAAAAAAGGTACTAGAATTGTTATAGTATTAAATGTTATAATTGTTATAATGTTATATTTATAATTTTATAAATATTATAAATGTTATAATTCTCATTCTCCTCTTCATTTGGATTCAGTTACAATCTTTTTTTTCAGTTTTTATGCTAAGCATCAATTGACTCCAGTCTTTCCCCATAATCTGGCCTTCAAGGTTACAGAAAGAGATAAGATGATGGTAGCTATGGCCAGAGAAAGTAGAAATCAAGCATCAAGAATGAAAAGGGCTGAACTACAGAGCCTTAAAGCGTGAGGAAGAAAATGGTAGAGTAACAATTATGAAAAGAGAATGATGGTTTCCATTAACAACATGGGAAAAGGATGGAAAATAAGGGTAGTGGGGGAAAGAACTATAGTGCTTTTGACTTTTTTCCCCAAGTTCAATGTTACCTCATTTTTGAAAGACCTGAAGCTGCAAATAGATAACTCCATTTAGCCTTAAATCAATCTTGTTAAAAGGAATACCTTAATTACACTTAGCTTGCCAGCATTTAGAAACGAGACAGGAACATGGCCAACATTCTTCTGGCTGAATACACAGACACAGCAAGACACATTATGGAATGACAAAGTATCTAAGTGCAAGGAGCCCATATTTATCTAACTTTTGTTAACCTTAGCAGAAAGCCTGCCAAAGAATTCTCTTAGTGCTGAAATGCCAAGCAAGTAATAGTCTTATACCCAGGCAAGATTTTTGCATGGCATAAATCACAGTATTTGTACTACTAGGAACTACATAGTTTTCTGCTTCTGAGACAGTTAAGAAACGTGAGAAGTGTAAACTTAAAATCCTGGCTTCACTGAAGTCATGAGGCAACACATCCATGTAACTTCCACGGGGCTAAGTGCAGATAGTTTCCAATTAAAAGGGAGCTGGTTGAATACTGACTCTTTGAATATGTCTGATTTAGATAGTTTTAAAAAACGCATTAGAGGATAAAAACAGAAAGCTTAAGAATATTAGGGCAGGAGTGACAGAGAAACTACAAGGGAGCAAGATCATGAAAGGATCATGGCTGAAAGAGTGGAGGAGAAAGCTTATTCAGACAGGACTGTAAAAGGAACTAATGAGGTTCAAGACTGTAAAGGACTGAAGATGAGATGAAAATGAGAAATTGAGTAAAAAGAGCTCACTGCTATTGTAGGCAGAGCAGCCGTTGTTGCTATCAAGCAGGCTGAACAGAGGTCTATGAGAGGACTGAGTCTCATAATGTGTCTTTGGAAATAGAGTGGTATTCTGTGATTGTGCGTGGGAACTTGGCACAACATTGTCATAACCTTGCATCTGTTCACCTTCTAGCTACAAAATATATTTTGTTCTCAAAAAGCATGAAACATATGCACTTCTATAATATTCGGCACTTACAGCACTCATCTTCTGTACTTCAAGAGTGCCTCCGGGATGAGAAGGCAACAACAGGGGCTGCTCTGCTTATGTGAAAAGCTGTATTTCACCTGTTAAAAATCTTGCAATGCTTCTCCAAGCAGAAATACAAATATTAGACTGCTGCTTCACTACGCAATAGAAATCTATTATTTTCTTTGTAATGAGAAAGCACTAACGAAGCACTTATTTAATTCCCTAAGAGGCAGCAAGAGGGAGAAGCTGTTACATCACTGAAAACAAATTCTGGTAACAGAGAACAGTATTTGATATTACTTCTCCATTGTCTTCTCAAAACTAGTTTAAATTCCCAATGGATAGGTCTTATGTTACTCCTTCTGGGAGCATACGCTGTAATTCCTAATACCTTTTTTCTTGATTTTGTCCTTGCTTTCAATAAGGTAATTCTTCTTTCTCCTTAGTATTTACATCCTATAAACATTTACAACTTGTTACATTTTATCTCAGTTACTCTTTCACTAACTTACCTACACTTGACTGTGATATTTTTTCTGTGCTAGTTCATCTTCCTGTTCCCCTTCTCTGGATTTCCTGTAGTTTATCAGCTGTCCTCTCTCAGTATGCTACATCAAACTCAGACCTAGTATTCCAGCCAGGCTACAACAGAAGTACAGAGAGGGCTATAAAGACAGGGATCAGCAATGCACAGCTTGTGCACACGCAGCCTGAAACGGTGCTACGCTTCATTGCAACTGTGTTATGTTGCATATGCATGCTTAATTTTCTGTTCACTATTACCTCTTAACAATATGGAAGAGAGTAGTATAGGGCTATTCAGATGGTTTACATTCTTCCTGAGCACTACTTCAATGCTAGTAATGATGCAATTCTAAAAAAATCTAAAATCTGAATTGGACTTCTGCCGACTTCACCCAGCTTTATTTTTAAGCTGTAGGTCTGAAGTGTAGGAAAATATTTACCTTTTGCAACAATGCTCTGCATACTTTGAAGAAAGGCCGCTCAGATCTTAAGCTACCTGAACATAAGGAACAGTTTTGCTCATTGGAAAATAATTATGGATACACCTATGGACACAGCTAATTCAAAAAGGAACTGAGGTTAAAGATGAAAATAAGAACAGTACACAGGCTTGATAACAAGTTTATACAGCACTCTCCTGGGACATCATCAATCATACATTTTTGCTTGCAGAAGTGAAAGTTCTGGCACTAAATATGTACATAAGATCTTCAGAAATGCAACTTATCAGGAGAAAATAATCCATAAATAAATATATATGAACAATTTCAAATAGAATACTGTTCTCCCTTTACATGCATAGGGTAGGATATGCGTAAGGTAAGATATGCCTGGAACACTATGCAAATGGGAAACATCCACTACAGTGCAGTATTAGTACTTCATCAGTATTGTAAATCATTCTGGGGTAAAAGATGAGAGGGAGTCGAGAAGGAATATTTTTTCCTTTACTACCTTTGTGCTGTTCCTCTGCAAAAGGGGGATGCTCCAGCAGCATGGATGATTGCCTTGAGAAGATGTGACAGCAGCCAAGTGCAAATGTACCTATACTTCTGCTAAATTACTTTCCCTCAACAGAATGAACAACATAAGCTACTCACATTTGCTTGAGACACATGGTATACAGTCAGATAGCTAGTTTACATGGAGGTCTAATTCACATTCCACTGCATTTCACTGCTGTTATTAAAGTTACGGTTGCTCGGGAAGCAATTAGTCCTTCTTGTTGCAATATACAGGCTGCAAGCACGCAGAAAGCAAAACACAGTCCTTGATCAGTCAACCCTTCCTTGATCCTCCTTGTCCCAGCTGCTTCTACACTGGCTTCCTACCCTGAACATGAGCAGACCAGAGGCAATGCCTTCCACCTGCGTATTCTCTTCCTTTCAGATAAAGAATATAGGATCAGCTTGACGTACTGCAGATGAGAAATTACAGTGTAATGCCAGCTAAATTCTGTAGTGTTTAGAAGTAATGGATGCCGCAGAATTTAGATGATTATTGGCTCTTTAATCTGGTTTGAAATTGGTAAAGGTAACACAGTTTCACAACTCAAGCAATGCTCCCCATAGGCTTAGAAACTGGGTTTGTGCATACAGCAGGCGTAAACCAAGCCTGACCCCGTTAGTACTGGCAGCCCAACCCTCCTTTGAATCAAAACTGCATTGCATAGAGTAGTAAGTTTTTATGCCAAAATAATAAAAAACTATAATGAGACACACACATACACACATTCCCATCTCAACATACATACACTGTGTCCTCAGCTTTCTTTTAATCTATGTCTAACTTTTTTAATAGTGACAAAGCACACTTCAGTCATTACTAGAACCATTAATTTAAGTATCAGCATTGTCTCGATGTACTGTTCTCCTACAGTGTCTAGAATGTCCATGCAGCCACTGATTTAAGAGACAATATCACTTGCTTCCAAGTTTATGAGGCAATAAACAGCTCCCGCATATTGATGAATGCAGAGGTGTTTGCTCAGCACATTTGCAGGGGACGTTTATTATCCAAGTGCTGTGCTTTAAAAGCAAATGAAATTGCAACTATTCTCATTTTCTTCCGTTGGGGGGAAGGGAGAAAAATACTGTTGCTTTTAATTTGTTCCTTTACTTTGCCTCCTTCTGTGACTCATTAGAATGACTGACACAGCCATGGACATTTCCCTCATTTGTGCAGTTGACAACTACAGTCATTTTAGCTTTGGTGGCTTCGCACGAAACTGCTTTTGAACAGGGTGCAACTGCCAGAATACCAGAGAGACACGACTAAGATTATTCCTTCATGCTTTATTATCCTATTATCCCCTACCAAAGGATTAAGCTAGCTCATAAGCATAGCCACTTAAGAGTTTCTAACCCTACAATAATATTAATTCCTCTGTCCATACAGTAAAAAAAGAAATAATTTTTAATCTGCAGATTTGGGATAATTCAAATGTCAGGGATTAAAAGATAAATCTTCGGATTGTACATCTGGCAAAACACTTCTTGGAATCTACACTCCTTTTAAGTATATGATGCTGGGATGGAAGAGAGGGTGGAGGAGATGAGATTGATTGCAAAGCTGCATGCCAACTGAGTTGTTAGTTGAATGCCAAACAGCGAGAACAAACGGTGAAAAATGTATTAAATTATCAAAAACACAAAACTGATTTATAGCTGCTCTAATTTCTCCTTTGCTCTCTGTTCCCATAAGACAGGAACAATATTCTCTTATAAGAAAAAAATATGTTTCTAGATATTATTAAAATACATACAAGCATTTTTAAATTATTTTATTTAATGCAGCTGGGAATGAAAACAGAAAGACAATTGAATGAAAAGTTGGAATATAAAATTGAAGAAGCAAATAAATATTTTCCAAAATCCTCAAGATGAATGGATCTTTGAATCTTTTGGCTTGTAAGAAAAGTCTTTAATCTGAATAGTAGTGTATCTGTTGCTTTTTAAAAAAGGATGTTTGAAATTTCTAGCAGAGATGATTCCTTGCTTACCCAAAGAATATGAGAATAAGGAAAAATATTAACTTAAAATATTTTACAATGCTCTTTATCTTTCTTCATTGTTTTTCTCATTATCCTATTTTCTAATTTAAGACTTGGATATGCCAGCCTGCATTCACTGACATAAGCCTTTGCAATCGAGTAGTGTCATTTAATTCAACGGGACAGATTTTTAGGACAAGCCAGTCATTAGCAATGTTTTGCCGGTAGGCTGTATAAGGTCATTCTTTTTCCTTTAATTTTGAAAAATGCCCTCGATCCATTTGGAGGTATAAATATTAGAATATTAAGAAGTAATTTTTTAAACCAAAAAACATTTTTTACACTTAACTAGCCCTTATTACTTCACACAGCTAGAAAAAAAAATTCTACTACACTTGATTTAATCCACAGACTTGGTCTTCTCCATTATGGTCTTTTTCTTATACTCTTTCTCCTCCTTCCTGTTGTCCTGACTTTTCATTTTGTCTTGATTTTTGTCCTTCATTCTCATTTGTCAGAGGGAATTTATTAAGGACAACTGAAGGAACTTACGGTTGTCCTGACACCTGTTAAGCCTGCATGGCTTGTGCTGGGGACTGTTCACTGGAAACAGCCAGACTCCAGTTCACTCTGCTTTTACTGTCTCTGCTGTGCTGTTGGTATAGGCTACAGATTAAACCCTACAAATGAGATGGAGAATAGCAGCATCTGTTTAATTTACAAGTCAGGTGGTGAGATTTAGTTTATATCATCAGCTTGGTCATGTTGGGTTATTACAGATAATGAATTATAGAAATTAGAAGAGCCAAGTTCAGCCTGAAGCGGGCTCCAGGGACACCTTATAGCAGTCTTCCAGTACCTGAAGTGACCTACAGGAAAGCTGGGTGGGGCTTTTTATGAGAGCATGTAGCAATGCAAAGAGGAGTAATGGTTTTAAACTGGAAGAGGGTAGATTTAGGTATTAGGAAGAAATTCTTTAGTATGAAGGTGATGAGACACTGCAACAGGTTTCCCGGGGAGGCTATGGTTGCCCTTCCCTGAAGTGTTCAAGGCCAGGCTGAATTGGGCTTTGAGCAACCTGGTCTAGTGGGAGCATGTCCCTGCACATGCAGGGGGGCTGGAACTAGGTGATCTTTAATGTCCCTTCAACCCAAACCATTCTATGCTTCTGATTCTAGCATTTGAAAGCCTCACTAACTCCTGTTTGAGGAGGTCATTGGGGTGGGACAGGGGTGGCCATTTAAAATCACACACTTAGATTCTGGTATAACATATCCAAGCTGGCTGCAGAAAGTCTATTCCAGAACATCAAGCAATGAAAGGAGGAATTGTATCTGACAGTACATACTGGTGATCAAGTATAATACTGTAACATATATATCAAAGACACAGAATTAAATCACATTGTGTGATTTAATCTTTAAAGAAAGATTTTTAAAGACTTGCTTCTTTTACTCCTTACTTGAGTTGTCATTGTGGAAGAAAACAATGTAGCTTTGGTGTCCCCAAATTTTGAGTTTTGGATTTTCATCTTCATAAATTTTTCTGTACAGGAAAGGTCAAGAAGAACTTCTTTCTTTTCAAAAGATGTTTTCAAAATTACTACTGCCTCCTACTTTTCTTTCTGGTTACCCTATTTGATTTTTTTTTATCTCAAACCAATACCATCAAAGTAAAGTTGTCTCCAGGAAGAATAACAGTAGCTTTTGACACCACACAGAGAGAAACATCAGGAGGATACAAATGAGGACAGGGACTAGTTTTTGTCCCATGGTGAAAAGTGGGTGATGGCAATGATGTCAGACAAATCACTCTGAATGTGTGAGTAGGTGTCACTGTCCCACTGAAAAAAACTAGGAGATACCAATGATTTTGAGACATCAGTTTTTTTCTGGATATTATGTGCCAGGCTCTGCTGAAGAAGACTTTAGAATTGTATACTAACAAGACTTTTCCTTCCATATTTTTTCTCTGCTAAGGCTCTAAAACATGCCCAATACAATACACTTAGTAAGTTTTACTTGCAGATGAAGTATGGGAAAACTGTAGTACTCTGTGTCAAGACTATCTGGGGATCCCCAAAAGTCTCATGTTGAGTGACCAGTTGCTAGCAGCAGACAGATCTCTAATTAAATTTAACACAAATTATTCAGATACACTGTTTTATTGCCTGACAATTTGTAAGTAAGGTCTTCCATTTGCATATGCTGGTTGGCCCAAGGGACCTGTTGGTGCTGGCAGTGAAAGGAAACTAAGAAACACTCTTGATAAAATGAGAAAGGAGTGATGCAATCAGGTCTGTCATCTGGTGCAGTTTTTCATAGTTATTGAATACACATATAGCCCTGTACCCCCAAACACAGAACAAACCTAGGTGATATTCACAATTGCCAAGTTTGTCTTCCCAGTCTGTTCAATGCCCCAGTAAGTCTTTGTTGGGGAGTTTTTGGAAGAAAACGGACATGTGAACAATCCTGACTATTTAGCATTAGCCAGAGTGAGCTCAGGGCCTTGAGGCCCAGCTACAAGGTTACTAAAAGATCAGCTATGGACAAAAGATAAGGGAGCTGGCAGCAGAAAAGAAGAATAACAGGATGGGAAAGCATCTCATAGACAGCACATAAACAGTTGTATTTAACCAGTTAGATAGTGCCCTGTGGCATATGAAGAATGTGTTGTACCAATCAGCAATATGCTCATATTATGTTATCAGCCTTACTGTGTATAAAAGGGCTACGGTTACTCTCAATAAACAGCAATACTTTGATTATATTCATCTGCATGTTGCCCACTGCGCTCTTCCTGACAAACAGTGCCTTAACAGGGACCCTGAACTGCGGGAAGTTGCTTCACGCGATGGTTTATCTGGACGTTGAGAAACGTGACGGGGTAGGCACTGCTTGGCAATCGCAGCAGGAGCTGGAAGTGAGCTGGCCCCTCACTCCTGTAAGGTAGGCACTGCAAACCTGAGGGAAATACAGGCAGAGGCAGCAGTGCCATTACTAAATATTATGCTCTCTAAGAGAGGGATTCCTAGTAATCCCAAATAGATCTGGGAGCTGTGCTTTAACCATATTGGTGTTTGCCGCAGTCTCCATTTTTGCGCTCTTCCTGGCGAATGGCGCCCAAAGCTCCTCCAACAGATCCTCTCCAAGAGAGGGATACAGCATGAGAGTGGCAGTCTGAAGCAGCTGCTACAGTGGGCTAAAGAGAGAGCCCTGATCTCCACTGTCGGTATAGCTTTCGAGCTGGAAACGTGGGAAGAAACAGGGAAGTCCCTATGGGATGAAGATAGCAAAGGATATAAGGAGGCTGGACAATTAGCCACGTTGTGGAGACTGACTCAAGACACATTAAAAGAAATGAAAAGTGAGAGGGCAGCAGCAGCCTCAGCGTTCGCTGCCTTAACACCTGATCTACCAGTACTGACAAATGCTCAAAATATGGAATCAACCTCTAAACAGTTATTTGAGGCACCTAAAATACCCCCACCAGCACCCGTGGGTGCTATACTGATTCAAGCTCAGCCAACTGTGACATTTGACCCCGTGGTTCCGACGAAAAGTAGAAATGGGACTGAGAAGCAAAACCAAAAGCGACCGAAAACACCGCCGCCACCAGAATCATTGGAGGACCCAGAGGGAGAGAAGCCGGAGAACACGGGCGAGGAATCTCAGGATGCAGACCCCCCCCTCCCACCTGCCTGCCGTGGCTCCTGGCCACTCTGATGCCTTCCTCCCCACCTCCACTGCCTGATTTATCTTCTCGACCACCATTGCCAATCTATCCATCCTCCGCTTCCCCTGTCAACACCGGCAATGCCTGCTATAGAGGAACAACCAAAAGAAGAGCTGGGACTTGAAGACAAGCAACTAAGGGAACTACTGAAAAAACTGAAAGAACTGGAGACCAAGGATGAGTATACCCCTGAAAAAAAACCCAAAACCCTAGTTTTTTCTCCAGGGAACATCCTGAACAACCCAGGGGCACTAATCCATTTTCACCTCCTGATCCATTCCCTATTCCTGCTCCTACTTCCCTTAACCCTTTAACACCCACTGCTCCACCTCTTCCAGATTCAGTGTGGTGAGGGTTGGGTGGTGGGGAGGCGGGAGTGTGGATCCAGTAACTAGATGGAAGGGAATTCTCCAAAATGCTGTAGTTGAAGGAGAAATGGTTCCCAACATGGGTCTGATGGCTTTTCCAGTGACTGTGGGACAAGGAGGAGGAGGTCAATGGGTTGCATTAGATTGGAAAATGATAAAAGAAGCCAAAGCTGCCATTATGCAGTACAGTTTGAAATTGTCATTTACTCAATCTCTTTTGCAACATGTTTTTACTGCTCAATTGTTGACGCCATATGACACAAAAATGCTCATTAATACTCTAACTCCTTCTCAACAACTGCAATTTCATCATAAATGGCAAATGCTGTGTGAAAATGCAGCTGCGATTCCTAGACAGAACACCGATGTATTATATGGGGTGCAAGCACAAACGTTAACTCAGTGCTGGTCCTTTTGTACAGCAGATTTGCAGGCACTGTTTCAAACTAAAGTGTTACAACTTTCACAAGAATTGGCAAATAAAGCTTTGCAAACTGTGCATGATCCTGCACAAGCAACCCCCTCTTTTACAAATATTAAACAGGGGGGAGCAGAGCCATATTCAAAATTTGTGGATCGCTTATATTCAGCGATAACATCACATCCCAATTTGTCAGAAGAGATGAAAACAAAATTTTCTGGTATGTCAGCATATGACAATGCTAATGAAAAAACCAAACGTGCGTTAGGACTGCTCCCGGAAGGTGCTACAGCAGCTCAATTGTTAGAAGCTTCTGAGCGAATGCTAGAAGCAGATAAAGCTGCTTAAGAACCATCATCGCAATATGGTCCTCAATATTGATGTATATTGTGGTGCATGGTGCACTGGTGTTTCTTACAGAGATAAAAAAACTGGTTGGTAATAACACTTTCAGTTTTGGTTTGGAATATTGTACCACTTCATCTTATTTCAGGCTGACTCCACCAGATTTTAGAAGCAATAGCATTTAATTTTTTAATTTTCTGGTGGGTGTTATTAATTTTTCTCATATACTGATGAGAAGCAAGACAAAAACCACAGTCATGAGAATGAGTATGCCTTTTCAGAGGCCGAGAGTTGCTGTGTGGAGAGTGCTGGTACAGAGAGCACCCCCACTCCTGTGTGTGTCTTCTCATTTCTTCTGTTCCCTATTAAAGCTGAATAAGACCCATAACTAGAGAACTTCTTGTGGCACATGGCTTCAACTTACTCAGGCCCAAACATGAAGCCATTTGCTTGCAAAGGGAACTCCTCCTCTTTCCAGCTATTTCATTTATATAAAGGGGCTTAATCAAGCTTCCCTTTTGCCAGAATTAGGGGTGTTTAGCACACCTACGACACAGCTAGAGATGCCATGGTTTAGAGATCACAGGTTTGACTGGCAGCCACCAATACTTCCCAGCACAGCAATCCTGTATCCAGCTACAATGCCATGTATGATTTCATTTCAAAGCCCTTTTGCTCCTTGCAGGGGTCCCATCAAGCAACGCATACATCGAAAGTATGAATTCACAGAAAACACTGGCTCCCCACATGGATAAGAGATCTGTGTTAAGGGGGAAAAATACAAAGGTATCATATCTGGCCTGCTGCTTCTGTGTGATTTTCATATTTATTAGCATAATCAGATTTATCTTTATTCTCATGTATCTCTTGAGAAGCACAGCTGAACAATTACTGATTTTTTTGTAGTAGTAAAGAAAATCAGATCTCTTAAGCACCAGGTGACAAAGGCTATAGCCCAGCTTGGAGACTGGGCAGCACTTTGAAACCCACCCTCCTGTGCAAACAGGACACTGCATGTGCCAGTATGCAGGAAAAATGTGTCTATACTGGAGTACACTAGAGGCCCCGAAAGGAGAGCAGTGCTTTCCTTAATGAATTAGTACAGGCAAGCTTTGCATGCTGGATTTATTCACTTCCCCCTCTCCTCAAAAAACACCACCACACCCCCCCTGACAACAGCTGCACTTTTGATTTGATGTGTTCTTAATACCATTTGTTATTTCCTGGGCAAAACTGAACTATGGCTCACCCTCCAAAAAAAGCAAAGATAGACCTATAAAAACTATCTTGCTATAAAGGACTCTATAAAACAGTATGTTTTAATTGCTTCCTGGTTTCAGCAAACTGTTTAATACTCCAAGTTAACATCAGGTTCACACTTCTTTGCAGTTTTTATTATTTTAAAATATAAATTATCAGAAGCTACTTATTTTAGCATTTGCTTTTGTGAATGGAGGTAGCATTTGTGTGACTGATTAAGCATTTAAAAAGCAGTACAAGCCACCACAGCTTTTAATTAGTTGCACAAATTATCACCAAGCACCGTAAATTTAATGCCATCTCTTTTAGGATAACAAAATAAACACTGAGCAGGTAATAACACATTTGTATGGATAAACTGAGTATCCTGTGGGTGGGTTATAGTCATTTGGGATTGAAGCATTTGCTTAAGGTTATACACTCAACCGATGGCTTGGGTTCTAAAACAGAGAGACTGACAATTCAGGAAATGAAGTGGTCTGGCTTTGTGTAGAAATGACCAGTTTTGTTTTGTTTTTTTTTTTTGCTTCTCATTCAGAACAGTTTCAGAATCAAAAATATGGTCAGCTGAGCAATTACTGCCTTTCTTTGAAAAAATACACAGAACAGTCTCTGTATTGTACATGTCTAAAAATGTTTTGGTGCTTAGCCAGGTAGGTTTTTCCTTTTACAACCTGTCTTCTTACAGCCTGTAATATGGCTACTAAAATGTATTTAAAAGGTTTATTAACTACAAGACTCTTCTGACATCTGTGTAACAACAAACTGGTATCATTCAGGAAAGAAAGATATAGAGTAGCTTTTGTAGTGAGGCTCGGGCACCGTTTATGTCTCAAATGAGGTACCAGTTCATGAGGTTAAAAATCAACCAAGTGAATTTCTACGTTATAGATTCTCACAATAGTCAGATGAAAACTGATGATGCACTGAAAGCTTGCATGCTGCTTACAGTACAATCAATAGTAATTAATAACATACTCCCAGATATCACGTGGTAAACAAAACCATGGCTGATCTGTACACACAAGGTCAGTGGGTCGTTTAAATATGCCTATCTTTGGAAAAAACAATCAACCAACCAAAAAACAAACCACCACTGTACACATTCTTCCCTGTGGAGGAGAGGAACATACAAATTAAGGCAGTACATTGCTTAAAGTTAACATGCTATGAAAAACAACACAGATGAGTCTGCACAAGCTGAAGCCTTCACCCCTTTTCCTGGAGCAGTCAGCACTTCATAAGCCACAGCAGAAGCAACACGTGAAACTCTAAATCAGTAATGTTTTCTTTGCTGTAAGAAGCACTCTTCCGAGGTCGTGTATTTAAGGGAGCTGACAAATGAAGTCTGATAAAACTAGATGCAGCTATTTCCGACGTTATTTGCAGTGTTTGTCTGGATTGACTTCTCTGCCACGGATTACCACAGTAAGCAATGTGTGCTCCCACTTCAGCCCATCTCGGCATTGTTACTGGAGGCTCCTTATTGTTACTGGGGAGCTGGGGACTGAGCTGGCTGAGATGCAGCCACACGCTGTTCTACTGCCCCTGCTGGACTGGCCGCAGCCTCTGTCCGGGCACCAGGCTACATCCATCCCGGTGCCTGCATCTGCCTGAACTTGCCTGTTCAATTCTCTAGGGCACACCACAATTCAGAGGCTTAATTGCAAGCCCTGTAGGTAAGAACTTTCAGATGCCAAATATTATGCAGGATCCCTGATGGGCTCGGCAGCCTATGTCAAACCCTGCGAGGTTGTAGTTACCATCACGCTGCAATCATGTATCTGAACTGCAGGCTACAATTGCACCGTAAGAGCAGCAGCACTGAGAGAAGATAACAGAAATCTGTGTAGCATGCAATGCTGTCTCCTCACGACAGATGCCTAGAGCACTACAGAGCAACACAGGTACTTTTAAAGCCAGAGGTAGCATCACTAACTACTCTTGTAGGAATCTAGCTAATTGCTTTCAGAACTCATATAAACTTCTGACTTCTACACGAGGAGCTCCAAATTAAAACATTTTAATAAAAGTTTCTCTTCCTGTTACTTTAAATCAGCCTTCTGCTAGTTGCAGCAGCAGCAGCACCTGTTTCTTGGACTGGAAAAAGCCACAATTCCTCGCTCACTCGCTTCCCTCTCTCACAGGGTCACAGATCTGGATTGTCACCATCTTCAGTCACAGCTTCCCCAGGCAGAACCATCCCAGTGTCGTTAATTCTCATCTGGAAGTTATTCCCTTACTTTTCTGACTCTTGTAATTTTTCTCCATCTTTTTTACTCTGCAAGTTAGGTAGGGGTAGCACACTGTTACCTCTGCATCACAGGAGGCAGGGTCCTAAGATAGTGGCACAGGGACATGGGAACAGCCTGAACCACAGCTGAGTGCCCTGCACTGGGGATGGCCACCAGCCCAACAGCACTGGGGGATAACGTGCACAACCATCTGTGACAGGCACCTCCAGACTCCCCAGGCATATCCTCTATAAAGCATGGGTTCATTAATGATTTCCTGCTCCTCTCAGGCCCCTCCACTTCTTACCTTTTGTAAAGGGGTGAATACTGCTTACAGAGATGGGAGGCTGTCAGTATAAACACTGCTTGAGTTAAATTGTAAGTTTGTGCTGGTAACAGATTTATTAATAGTTAGAAAAATGCCAAGAAATAGCAACAAGTGCCCATTTTTCTTTCCAGCTGCTTGGCCTATTTGGTCAAATACACTAAATTAACACTATTATTTCCACCTAACTGAACATAACAAAAAAAAAAAAGGCAAAGCAAAATAATCAAACGAACAAACAAAAGAATGTTATTCAAAAGCACTCAGTTGAGTTCCAAGAATGAGACAGCACTACAGATTATAAGGTTAAAAAATAATAGTAATTTTGGATAAAACTTTGAGTAAAGTAGAGATTCTGACCATGATACCAGCCAAGGTCCAAGTCATACTTCTACAAAGCATTATCTTAACATTGTCCATAGTAATTCTTGGCCCTACATTGGTCCTACATTAGCCATCTCTTATTAATGAGCTGTTTTAGTGGTGTTTGCTTGGCCTTCACATGTTAAATCAAATTATCACTAACCACTTTTGTAACATTACTAAATTAAGAGTTGCATGATCTAGAAGGCAGGGTGTGATTAGCCATGAATATTCAAAATGAGCCCAATCTTTTCTATTAGACATAGTATACTTGCTTTAAAATATGAACTTTTCATATCCACAAATGTGCATAGGTTTCTCTTACACTGTGTCACAAACTGGAAAAAGCATTGAACCTGCACTCTGTATGATTCAGGTGTGTAAAAAAAGAAGTAAGGTTTGTTTAATTCCCCCTACTCCCCTGCCCAGTGCTATATGCAGGTTGTATTAGCTCACAAACTCCCTCAAACAAAAATATACTTTCAAATGTGTAGCAAATAATTATACAACAAAATATATTAAGTGAGGTACAAACTGAAGTAGTTCATTAAAACAAAATTTTTGCTCTTGTTTCCAGAAAGCTTATGGGTTTTTTTCTTTTTTCATTGGAACTGAGGGCAAACATCTCAGAGTTTGTTAATTACAAAAGGAGAAATGTAATTAGCCATAATAAGTCTTGGGATCAGTCTATAGTCAGTCTCAATTATTTTTGTAATATAGAATTTTCCTGGAGAAGATCCTGGAACATCTCAGATCTAAGCAGACCAAATTCTGTATGTAAAAAAGCTCCATAAAAAGATTGTAACAGAGTAAACCACGGGCTCTGTTTAAACTGCTCCTGAAAAGAGTGAAGTCCAATTTTGCAGCCTGCAGTAGAATAACTTTCTTGTAGATTTTGTGCAAAGGGTGGCCCACTTCTACTGCAGTCTATGCCAGTGGTAAACTAGACTTGAAGAGGGAGTGCAGAGGGAAATGTATTTTGACTTGGGACCATCTTTATCAATTGATCTCTATGCTGGCACACCCCTCCCTCTACATGCAGCTAGCTTCCTGGACTGCTGATAGCCTATCTTGAAAGAATTCTCTAAATATTTCCTTCAGTTCTAAGAGTAATAACTCCTTTTTTACTGTGGGAAAAGCAACATTACAGTGAATAAAAGAATAAAGTAAAATATGGTGGACTATGGGCCATGTTATTCTACATAGGCATAGAATAGTCAAATCCTTTGCACCTCTGATAAATACAGAGAAGGTTTCTTTTATCCTACCTCACCTGTCAGGTTTGTCTGTATAGCAGAACTGTAACTACCCTCAGGAATATTTTCGAGAGATGTATTTTACCCAGCATCATATCTAATAGTTTTGCTCATAAGGCACTTCTCAGTGCCTTACGCACTGAATTACATTTGAATTACTCATCTTAAACCACCATCCTAAACCATTTCTTTTTGACATGTGGAGCAGAAAGGCAACACTGGACTACATATGAGATAGTTAATATATGTGTGATCATAAATTATGACCAAAGACAACTATAGTTGGGAGTCTGAATTTGGGTGCAATGCTATACACCATTTATGGGTGCTTCTCTAAGTATTTTAAGGTAAGTATGCTTTGATTTGCTTTTAAAAAGGCTTACAGTAACATTTTGTTTCTGATTCCACCACCTTTTGGCCAAACTCCAATTAGACACGGAAAGTACATAAACAAAATGAGTTAGAGAATGAGCTAGAAAGAAAAGCCACAGCAAGTAAAGCCATAGGCATACCTAAAAGGAAATTAGTTACCATACTGTCACACATGTAACTTCTAGGTTACCTGTAAAATTCCTGAACCCTAGTCAGTACTCATGTAGGTAATATGTCCTAGTGTAAACAGTACAAGTTTATCCTGTGCCTCTTCTTTAATAGTATTGCCATTTTTGATCCCACATAACCTCTCCCTCCTCTGGCAAGATTTGCTTTTGCCTCTGATTTTGGGCATCTTACTTGGAAGTACAGATTAACCAAAAATATGGACTACTTAAAAGATTTTTTTCTCAAGGAACAGAATTTTTAAAGTACCAGTTACCCAAAGCACAGTATGTGGAAGAAAATATGGCTAATTCACTCAATCTTGTATCTGTATGCTTGAAGTCTAAAAATCCAATACTCATCTCTCTTGGTCAGGTTTTAATTTCAGATACTGCTGGGCAGCTATGTGAATCCTTTGCATGTTTATGTGGCCTATCCCCACATGCTGACAGGTTCACACCTGTACATCTGATTAGCAGAAAATGTTTGACTTGATTAGTCAAGTGCAAAGCTCAATGCAGTCATACATTTGAAATTCAAGATTTCCTGGAGCTGTGTTAATAGATTTGAGACCTGAGTGGTGTGCAAATGAAGCAACAGGAGCCACAGATTTTTACAGGCATTTTTTTTTATTTCATCTCTTCCTGCTCAGGGGGTACCAAATCAGGAACTGTTTGGAAGTGACACGTCCCTCCCTTAATGCCTTGGGATGGACAGTGGTTGCAGTCAGAGCTCTTTTGGAGCTTCTTCAAAGGAAAAGTAGCAAATTCATGTAATACTGACAAATTCCAGTTTCCTATTGACTACTGTCTGTGCATTTGATGATCACTAACAGTCAAAAAGGCATTTTTCAGATTATTCCTTCACACGACTAAATTCTCCCTCCAGCTTTCACAAGACCTTGTATTTGCAGTCTCTAAGCTCATCCCCTCGTTTTCTTACTGCTCGTCCTTTCCTGTGACTATGATTTCTCCTCAAATTAATGTCAATACAAAGATCTTCCTTCTATTTTAACAGTCTCAGTGGAGTATTTGTGGTACCACAGATGTGGATGCTCTGTGAAGTTAGTTTCAGAGTAATGATACACTATGCATGCTTAGCAATGAACTTAAGTTTCAAATGTCTCTTTGCATATCATTAAGGTTAGTGAACCAAAATGATGAGTAGCTCTGTAACCATAAAGAGACCAAGGAAGACACACATGAATACAGGTACAAACCAGATACAGTCCTAGTTAGTGTGGGGAAAAAGTCATGGAAGGGTTGTCACTTATTACTTCTAGCTACCCAATGTGTGCATGGTATTTTACTATGCAGTAACAAGTCACAGCTGCTTGATCCTGTAGTACCTGCAGTATGAAAGAAATTCACACTGCACTGAAGTAACTGCAGTATTTCAAAACTATTACTGACAGAGTTTGCAAGAAGCAAATCAAGATTTATTTCCATGCGGTGTACTCTACAGCAAGTAGTCTCAGAAATAAGCTCCACTCCCAGGTACCACACCTGGATGTATTCAGACTTTCAGAATATTGTCCTAAATTAGGTCAAAACAGAGCAAGAGTAACAGGACATTCTGGCAAGGCAAAGTAACAGTGGAAGGGAAAAAATCAATAAATACAAGCGAAAGCTGAAAATTGCTTTGAGGTGAGGGAGTTATTCCCACAGAAAGACAATTTGCATTCATTTAATTTCTTTCATACTTTGGTTTTGAGTCTTGTAATGAACTGTACTACTCCTGTTCCTTCTGAAGCACTGTCAGAAGGCCTGAGCAAAGTCATGAATAAGCAAGAATGGGAAATAAAGATTTTACCATCTTCATGCCATCTGTGAAATGCAGAAATCACCTACAGGTACTAAAACATGAGCTGGATAAACAGGGGCAGGAGGCTGGAGCAGAACAGAGTTCAGAGACAAGCAACTGAGGTGAGAACGGGGGGACTTAGCAGGAAAATCAGTGTTCTCTAGTAACCACTGACCTTGCAGTACCAGTAAGCCAGTACTCCAGAGATTTAACACAGGACAAAACCAACAGGACCAACATTAAACAGATTTCTCTCTCATGCATTTTCCTGTCCATTTCTCCCTGGGTCATGTTAGCTCTTTACCTTCTCATATTGTAAGTCTACTCTCCCCTAGGGAAGTCGTTGTCTCTTCCCCTTTGCTCCCAAAACTCACAAGGCTTCTTTGAAACCTTCAGAGTACCATTTATATCCAAGCCAACATTTTCTTTAATACGAGAGAACTATTTAAGTGAAAATTCTTAATTTTTAAGAGACATTAAAAAAAAAAAAAATCAGACCTCTGAAATTAGAACACTGTATTTAAACTGAGAAAATCCTTGGGTAGCTGGCTTTCATTTAGTGCTCATGAGAATGCACAAGGATCAGTAGACTTTCCCTTGTACCATTTGCTTTAGAATAAAGCAGCCATCAGGAGACTTTGCCAAGATTTCAGTGAATTTGTATTAAGATCAATGTTAGTTACACTATCATTTTTGCCTAGCACATGGCAGTTTCAGAATTTGTTTCTTTTCAGAGCTCAGTAGTGCTTGCTCATGCATGCTTTCAAAATATGGCAACATTTTTACAAAAAGAGAGTCCCAGGGACCGACCTTCCTCTGTTATTCACTTTCACTTGTTCCATCTTTTTTCTCAGATCTTTCAGGACACATGTGCAGGCAGTGTGGTTTGTAAGTGTGATGCATAACAGGAAAGGAAGTGGTGTATTGCTGCTGGACAGCACAAGCTTGCTCAGTAGTTACCCCAGTAAGACTGCTTCATGGATCAAAAGACCTTCCTCAAAAGAGGAAGCCTGAGTGCTGTATGGTGCTCCATAAATTCATGTGATGTGGTGGTATACTGAAGCTCTCAGAATTGCAATGTCCTCTCAAGTCAAAATACTGGTGCACATTCACTGCTGCTTTCATGATTAATCTTTCTCCTTCCATAGGTGATGCAGAGAGTGGGTGCCCTTCCTCTTTAAGTTACCTAAACCCCTATGTCCACTTCAGAAAAATCCTGCCTATCCTCCAGGCTGTTCAGGGAACACACAGAATCTGTGAAAAGGCATGAGGTAACCTACAGTCATAATGCACTCTCCGAAAGTGTAACCTTGTCAGGTCTGAAACCCTTGTGGCAACCCCTAGCACATCCTTAAAGGAATCATTAGGACAGCATTTAACACAGTGTGGCCTTCACATTGAATGCACTTACCAGAAAGAAAGAGAAGGAGCAAATCCCTGCTGCTTTGCAAAGTGCATGGCCTCCACTTTTGAGAATTTCTGCTTCAAGGAAGCAGGGAGAGTGATTGGTATTTAAATGTTACCCAGGACAGGAGGGGAAGATCACTAGAAAACACACATGGAAGTGAGCTAGGCAAAATCAGCCAACCTAGCTTATCCCATTGAAACAGGCAGCGTGCCCTTCCCTGGCTCATTTTATTTGAAGCAGCTGAAGCAGAATTCACATAAACTGCTGCCCAGCAAAGCCACAGGAAAGGGGCAGCAACAGGCAACTGGCAGGTAGAGATGGCTTGAATCTGAGCTGTATGCAACATGAACATCTGTGGTTTGGTCATTTGTCAGTACAGTCGGTGTTTGCCAATGTGGTCAATGAGGTCATTTGTCAAAGCAAAACTCTGCTGAGTTCCCAGATGCCTCATTCTTTCACGTGAGCCTCCCTAGCATAAGTGCGGGAATAAAAATAATGTTCTTGTCACTACAAGAATAAATTCATTAAAGGTTACAGTAAAATCCAGAACAATTACAAGGAAGCATTTACCTCTCCACAGACAGCATCTCTCTTGTTATTTTTGCCAGCAATTTGGAAAACTAATTAAAATAATGGATTAATGTATTCAGTGTTTGAAACTAATCAGTAATACTAACACGGTATGGATTTGCTCTTTCTTAGAAAAACTATTTTTAAAAGCCTTCCTAAATCGACGCTTTTAAATAAAAATATTTTTCATGCTCCTTTTAATTATTTCTAATCCAACGAATAATGAAGCTCAGCTTGCTGATACTTGCATGAGTGTGAGAATGCAGAGGTCATTGGGCTCTGTTGCTGAGGAGGTTCAATAGCCCAGAGTATAATTTTCCAGTAGTTTGATCAAATTCGGAATTAGATAGCAATGACTGTAAAGCCTTAGCATTACAGAGTGACTCCTCAGCTTTTCACTAGGAAAAAAATCAGATTCTGATTCTATGATATTGATGTCCAACACAGGTACATTGACTGATAACAGAATCCCATTAACTTAAATGGGTCTTTACACAGGCATCTGGCCTGCTCACGAGAATCAAAAACTTGATGACTGGAACCTAATTCCTGAACAACAGGAGTTCCCATCTCATAGCCTCCTTCCTCCTCCATGCCCCATCCCCATGCTATCACACTGCCAACAGTTTCAGGAAATCTAGGAAAATCAAAGATGCAAGAATTACTTTCTTTCTAATCCACCTACTGATTCTTCACTACTGTGAGTGAAATATGCTTATTGGTAAATACAGGAACACTTAAAACGAGACCGTTCTGTGGATAAATCCTGGGACCAGATCCCCAGGAGAGCAAGATTTTCATGTTATGAAACAGGATACAAAGATACTTTTTAGATCTTTTTAGATACAAAGTATGTAATGTTTTAAAAGTGGCTGACCTTCCAAAAGATTCCAGCGCCTTTCAGAGGCCTCCATTAGGCTTTGCAAAACAGAAGCCCTCCAACCTATTAGTCAGGCTTGGATACTTTGTCTCAGGCTGTTTTTCACAAACAATACACCTGCACCCTGCTTAGAAAATCTGTCTCCTCCACCTTCCTAAGAATGAAACTCAAACAAGGGAAAGAGATCCTCAGTGAAGCTGTAAATGATGAATAGGTATTCAGTGAACTGAACTTTGAAGCATAAAGAACAGAGCAGTGAGAAGTCTGGGAAACTGAAAGATGTAGTTTTAATGTAGTGCTATGCCAAAAAATCACTTAAACATTTAAACACCTTTCTTCACTTAAACTATAATCTTCAATGGAGCAAAAGTGCCTCTGGGGAATCAGCAACGTATTCTGCAAGATCTGAAGGCTATGCTGGAGAACTATATGCACTTCAAAGAGTTTCCTTCAATATCACTATTTCAGAAGGTTTACAAAATGTTTATTATTTATACATTTAGTTATTTAAACAAGTGTAGTGTATTACTCAGATGAGAACAAAAAGTTTGAAAACTTAATTTTTATGCTGTAAAATTAATAAGGTCTGTTGGACTGAAGTTCCCTTTGACGTTCCCTTCTCTTTTTAAAGAGGTTTTTTCACACTAAAGACAAAAATAATGTCAAATTCTCACCTCTTGGTTGAGGTTCAAAGGATTTCTCCCCCTTTTGTTTTAAAAATACTTTGTATGGTAAGTATCTTATCAAATGAAGGCTGTGTTTGTCTGAATTTCATTGAAAAAATAAGAAAAGAAGCCAGAAATGAATAACCTACACTGAGTGCTAATATCTACATTTTTGATATAGCTACTCTAAAGTCTCCAAAAAACCCAAAACCAACAATTGAAAAAGTTGATGAAAAATCATATTGGCATAACCTTTCTGTTACATTATGTCCCATAATTTAAAACTAGCTTCAGAAAATAGGAAAATATTTTCTAAAGCCAGGTTATCTAGAGGTGTTCAGTGGCCATGGCTGTTACCTGTGGGTTGAAGGATGGGACAAAAATGCTAGGATTTTTTTTTTTAAGTTTCTGTTATTAAAAAATTCTGGAAGTCCTTTAAATCAAACTTTAAAAATATCCTTAAATTCTGCTTAGAGTTATATGATTTTAGCATTTGCTTGACACTGTCCTGAGCTGCTCTTAAGTTTGCAATTATCTATCACAATGTTACTTTTTTGACCTTCATCATTTCCAGGCTTCATTTTTGTACCTCCTTGAAAACAGATTTACTGTGCATGGGGTAAGCCCCAGCCAAATTAACAGGCTAACCTCTCAAAAAACCTCATCTGCCAGGTGAGACAGATTTAATAAAAAGTGTTAGTAAGCATCTCTCCCATGTCCCTTGGGCCTTTATGCAGCAGGTCTTTCCAGGAGAGAGGCGGTGCAGGTAAAGCATGTACAGCTTTGTTCTCAGTCCACCAGTTTTCCACAGTCTTCTGCATAGTCAGAGGTTCTGCCTGGTGCTCCCAGGTCCTCTGGGAACATCTCTGTTGTAATATCTGTAGTCATGGCGTGTTGTGTATTTTAGCATAACTTCAGCAAAAATTTTAGCATACTGCTTGATTTTATGGCTACATATATACCGATGTTGTCAGCTAGACTAAAACATAGGGCAGGCCAGAACCAAGTCAATGTGCCAATGACACAAAGAGCCTTTGCCAAGGCTTTCTTCAAAATTTGACACTGCTCTTGAGTATGGGAAGCAAACACAGAACCATAAAATTTTTTCAAAAATCTGTTACTGATGTTTCTGTACTGAAAACTCAGTGCTGTTATTTTTGTTTACTGTTGCTCTGCATTAGTTTGATTGATTCAGTCTTTTTGTATTTCATGATGAATTAATGAACTACAGAAGTTCTCTTATTTGGATGTATTTTTTTATTCCAATTCCAAAGAACCCACAAGTTCAATGGTGATGCCACAAGCAAGGATGGCTTAAGTTAACACATTTGATTTAACAATGGAAGTGGCAGTGAGAGCAAACACTACCATGGTTATTAGTAGCTGCCAAGCCACAGAACAAGCTTCTGCCCCACAGGCCTTTAAACTCTTGTCAACACCTCCTCCAGGTTACATAAAGGAAGAGCTGGGGAGAGGTTCAGAATACTGCAAACCTTTTAAGTGGTTGGCAAATAGCATGATAAGGCAGCCCCATTCATACAGAGCCTTGTGGCAGGAGGGACCATCCAAGCAGAACTTTCACCTGGGGTGTGAAGACTGATCCACAGCAGCTCATAATGTCTCAAACTAAGTTGTTGCCAAAGTTCAGATATAAAGCTGCCTGCTTTTTCACCTAGTCTTAGACTGGAGGTTTTACAGAAACCTTTGTTATTTTAGCCAGTTGTTATCCATTTATTTGAAACATTTCATTTGCTTTCTCTGTTGTGTGTTGCTGTGACTATGTTGGTTTCATTCTAGTGAAAAAATACATCAAGATGCTTGTTATCTTGGTCTGTGCCCACAAGATGCCTTTACCCATAGAAATATCAAAATATTGCAATAGCTTGTTTGTTACTATACAGTTAAAAGAGGAATGGATGGATTGTTATTTATAATGTATATTGCCCTGAAATGGCAAATTTTTTTTTTTTTTTTTAATTTGAAGACACAGTAATATCATTCCTTTTTAACTTCGACTTGTCTACAACTGATAATGCTGATACTAGCTTTAGCATCTACCACAAACTAATTAGAAAATAAAAATTAATTCTTTGGTGATTGTTTTGCTTGCATTTCTTCTAGTTTACTACAGCAAAAGCACTGCTTCATCCTGAGTGTTGCAGAACAAATGTTACAAGCTATTTTATCAGCTGAATAATTTTGGAACAGAAGATATTTTTTCAACTTCATGAGCATTAAGGACTGTGCCTTTAATATCTCACCATGCCACTGAAAGGGTCTTAAAATATTATATATTACCAGATACTTATAAACATGAGGTAAGGATTGCAATTTTTAATAATTTAAAGGATGATAAAGCGGTTCTTTCAGTGAATGACTACTACTCATATTTCTCTCATTATGAACTAAAATAATTTTTTAAAATTACAACAAACTGATGTTGTACGCGCCTGAGTTTGATACAGTGTGTTAACTGCAGGGTTATCAAAGACTGATGGCAAAAGCTTTGGTCATAAATAGAACTCTCATATAAACACATCCTAGTGAAAGGGAAAAAAATTAATTCAGAGATAAACGCAGGCTTTCATACCCGCCTCTCCATTTTGAGTGCCCCCCCAAAAATCACCTTGATTCTGCTCTCAGCAGGGTAGGGGGGCGGTAAGAAATAAGATCGACTTTTCAGAAAATCACCAGTATTATTCAACTGATGATAACATTTGATTAAAAAGACACAAGGGTTGCATGGCACTGGTGGGTCAGGCAGCTCGGTGAGGTGCTGGGGAAGCCCCACGCTGCCGCCATGGGGGTCCCGGGGCTCCCCAGACGGTACCGGGAGCCCCGCACCTCAACATGGCCGCGGCTGCCTCAGCTCAGCCAGGGCGGCAGAGGCTGCACCTCCCCGGTGTCAACAGACCCAGGGCAGACTGCCGACACCTCACACATACTGTGTCTGCGAAGGCTTCCGATTAAAGCATTAAACCTAAGCACCATTATAAACAATACATTTAAGCTTGGAATAACTGAATTGTGTGTTTGAGTGCGGATGAAATGTTAGGCCGGGACCCACCTTAGGCTGCGGGCAATGGCGGCTTCCTCAGAGGCATCCTCAAGGAAATTCACGATCGTGCCGCCAGAGCGACTGCCTGCGGGAGGGCTGCAACGAGACCCCAGCCCTCTGCCCTGTGGCCGAGAACCTTCCCGAAGGCGGGCGGGGCGCCGAGGGGCAGCCCCTGGGAAGGGGCGGGAAGGGCCGTGGTCAGGGAGAGCGGCGGTCGGGCCATGGGGGTGGAGGTGTGGAGAGCTGCGGGTCTGGCGGTGGTGGGGCTGCATGTGGAGGGAGGCAGGGAGGGAAATTTGGGGTTGTGAAGAAGCAAGAGTGGTGCGGGAGGACAGGTGAAGAGCTGGGTCAGAAGGAGTGCCTGAGCTCCTGTAGAGACTGGTGCGCCATGGGTTAGACCCTGTCTGTTTCTCTCCATGTGTCCTTGTCATCTCCTGTGACATTGGCTACGAGTGAAAAAAAAAAGTGAAAGCTGGGAACAATCCTCCCACCACCATTTCCAGACAGCAGATCCAGATGTTAAAACCCAGGTAAAGAGAGTGCAGATTAGAGGAATTTAATAGCTGCACAACCTCCTTAGCCAGTGATTGATCCATATATTATGTAGTGCCCTTCCAACCTGAGCTTTGTCACCCTAGCACCACAGCCTCTGCCTGTATCTGGGAACAGAAGCTTTTCTGCACTTTGTGCAGTCAGGCTGAAGGTCCAGTGCCTGTCGGCTGCCTCTGACACTGGATTTTGGGATGTTCTGCCAGGTAAATCAAATCATCCAGCTCCTGAAGAGTTTGCAGCCAGCAAGAAATCATTGTTTGTAGTGTAAATGGGTGAATAACTCCCTGAGTGTGCAGCCATAGCAGCTGTCAAAGTTTTATGGGTGGAAAAAGAAGCAAACCAAACAGTTGAATGTTTTGAGTGCTTAACACACTTTGTCTGGACTAGATTAGAAACTGTACGACTAGCAGTAGTGCTGCCAAGTTTGCAGGGAGGTAATGACTTCTAGGAGGAACAGGCCGGGAATGGTAACCTCCTCAGGCAAGACCCCAGCCAGAAGAATGTACCTCGCTGTAGCTGAAGATAAAATGAGCTAATTAATTTAGCTTAAAAGTCTCTTGTCTAAAAGAACCTGTTTAATGGATATGATATGTACATGCACATTAAACATGGGTATATTTTCTTTCTTATGCCACATAAAAGGGAAAAATATATCTGAGCTGATGGTCAATATTTGGGTTCTGTGTGCACAAGGTATGTGTGCTGGGAGGCTGGCATATGCTAGGCTGATAAATACACATGAGCTGCTTGAGATACAGAATGAGCTGTGGCTGAGCTCAAGTTATGGAGGTCAGAATGTTATGTTCACAGTGTAGTGTGGGCATGCATCTAAGTGCTTTTAAGTGAGCAGTTTTATTGATATTTAAAGAAAACCCTCTTTACTGAAAAGACACTACAGAAGAGAAGAGCTGAGGAGGTTATACTTGCTAACTGGAAAGGCTGGTTATTTATGCTTACATGCTCATCTTTTGAAGAGGTGCAGAAATGTCAGATGTGTAACTCAAAGCTTTTTTCTCCTTTTTTACCTCTCCTTGACAGATGTCAACCACCTCCACACTGTTAAAGCCAGGAGCCCTTTGTAGTCACTTTTCCCTGCAGGATAAGAACTCTCAGGAAATGCTGCCATCTCAAGAACTGATGATAAAATCCAGCACAATGAAGAAATCCCTCTGTATACTAAAAGATATCAATAATAGACAAAACCCAGGCTATTAAAAAATAATGCCTCTGTATTCAGTACAAATACACAGGAGAAAGGAAGGAAGCAATGTGAGAGGCCTAGGGAGTAAATATTAGGAAAGAAAAATAACAAGAGAACAACTTCACCTGCACTGAGATGAAGATATGCTGGTAAAACATGTATGTGTATATTTTTTTGGTGGTTATAGAATATCAATATCAAATAACTTCTTGTTACAAGTATCTCTCCCCTAACTGCATGTAAATTGTATAGTGCTAGTTCTGCTGATGAAACCTTGAACTTAAATCTCAACATTTCTCAGTTACTGTATTTCATTTTGTAGAGAGCTTCATCATTCATATTAAAAAAATAATCTTCTGTAAGTTCATTGTCAGATTTAGTGGTGGTGATACAACCAGTGGAGCATTTTATTTTAGAATCCTCTTAAAGAAAATGAGGTTTAATAATTGACTTTGCATATTTTTTTTTTAATATATAATCTGAAAACATGCTATATGTTGCTATATAAACATGCTATATGTCGTTATTTTATTTTGTTCTTCCCAGTTGCAGATGTAAATGTAGAACTGATAAGTTCTACATCATGGAGTACCATAACTTTTTTTCTAGCATGTGTTGTAACAGTTTTTCATGTTAGATAACCATCTATCTTTCTACTGGCATAGTAATATATAAACCTCCTTTTAAAAAATATTCCATAGTGGAGCTAAAGTCAGAATGTTTGTCCTTCAGGAGTCTCTTTGCAGACCTAGATAAACATTGCAGAGATGCCTGAGTCATCAGGGATTTTCTTTGCTAGCTAGGCAATTCCACCCCATCACCCTTTTAATGTAAATAACTATCCTTAATTAATGGAAATACAATATATACTAAGTAATGACAGACTAAGTAAATTAACAAATGCAGGGTGAGACACTATAGCTCTAAAAGCACTGAAGATCTTGGTCCTTCATCTCATTAGTTTAGGCTGGTTAAAAACAATGTGAAGTTTAAGCCTACAGTTTTTTACTCTGTATAACATTATGCATGGAAATGAAATACATTTTAGATTTTTTCTTAGAAGTAGCTGGAAGAACAAATCAAGTCATTCAGGCATGTGAATAGCTGGGTTTGGTATGCAGTCCGTAACAGCTGCCTCCTGTACCCACAGCTGCTGACGGTCACAGAAAGGAAGGACAGATATTGGAACCCCCAGTTTCTGACAGTCCACAAATAAACAACTGAGGGTGAAATTAACAATGAAGACAGTATTAATCCTCCTCCATTCCTGCTGTCTTGGGGATCTGAAAGGTAAATGTAATTAAATAAAAACTGCATTTATCAGTCTGCACATGGAGAACTGTCTTTGTCTTCCCTTGCTCCCCCTACCCCTTAAAATCTCTTTTTATTTCCTTTTTCTTTAAACCAACCACCAATGAGATGACAACTTCTCCTACCTTGGTTTAATTATTCCTTTCTTAGGAATGACCCAAATGTAAAAACAGATTGATGCAGAAGAGACATAGGATACTTTTCTTTCACCTGTCTTCATGTTCTGCATTCTGTTCTCCAAATGGCCCCATGTGTTCTCCATCTCCTCCCTCAGTACTTTTCACTCTTGCTCCTTCAGGCTTAATTACCTTTAAAAAAATCTTTGTGAGGGAAAGAAATTTGGCTTTGGAAGCATAAGATTTCATAATGAGAAACCAGAAGGGGGGAGAACCCCAGAAATTTCACAGATTATCTTGAGGAAAATTTAACTTGTGGGCGGTATGGGGTCACATTCTAGATCTACATAATTCCACTCTTCTAAAAGAGTGGTAACCTTTGCCTTTTCAGTTTAATGTTGCTTCTTGTGCCATTTTCTCCTGTCTCCACCTACAGTTACTTGTTCATGACAGAAAACAAGCTTTTTGCAGCAGCAAAACAACTCTTCCTCTTAAACAGGAAGGAACAGAGATGAGAAAGATTTTTTTTCTTTGCTAATAAACAACATTGAACAGTAGCTTCAGAACATGAATGAAGCAAAATGCCACCTGTTAAAACAACGGTTGAAAGAAACCTACTCCCTGTAGGGGCTGAATCTTTTTCAGGTGGAAGTGTTAGTTTTAAATAACAGCTACACTCAATTCTTTATTACTAAAAGGTATTTTCATATTATTTGTAAAATAAGAGGTGTACACTGCATTGCACTATAAAAGTGTTGTATAGGAATCATTAGTATGGAAGGTAAATATGCTTTTGCTAAAATATTTTTCTGAGTAAGTAAATAAATCTTTCTTCTGGCTGTATACAGGCCAAAAAAATAATGGTGTCATAGTAGCAACATATGGGGCACTGTTCACTGATATTTTTTTGTGTAAAACAGCAAAAACAAATGGAAGAGAAAGTGCAGAGGCTTTTTTTCATGTGTTTCCTTTTTTTTTTTTTTTTTTTTGTTTTGTTTTGTTTTGTTTTTTTTGTTTTTTTTTAATTCCTTAAGTGATTCTAAAAGTGAGAAAAAATCTGGGACTCTACATATCTCATTGATGCTCTTTCAATCTCTAAGCAATTAGTTGCTTGGGCCTGCCAAAGGAAAATATTGATATGTGTATTAGTGAAATATTTGTCTTAGATTATTGCCTAAAATTCTAATAATCTGCTTTCTCCTAAATAACTCATTGCAGTTTTAGAGTTTCAAATACTGCACCTTTTTTGATGGTACTAGTCTGAGTTCTTTATAGAGTACCTGTGATCGACTCAGCACAAAAATGAAGAATTTTTTTTCAGAACTGAAAACCTCTTGTAGGAACACTACCAGCAGCAGCTCAACCTTGTTCAGGATTCAGTCAGAACTTGCTAAGTGCACATCTTCTCCAAAGGCTTGAGACTTGTGGGAGAGGTGAAATCCTATGTAGACAACAGAGGGAACTGGAGTTCTTATATGTTGCCTTTCTTCTGATAAATGTGTTATAATGCTAACCAGGGATCTAGATCCTTTACTCCTACTGACAGAGCATAAAATCACGTTCAGGTAGAAAACCTTATTATTAACCTTCCCCTTCCACTTTTCCAGTTACCCAGCCAGTTCTTGTCCTGACTGGAAAAGTGGCAGCAATGTTACACACAGATGACCACGGTGTGGCTGGCTGGCTAGCTGGGTGGGTTTTTTTTTCCCCACCACATTGTCTAATAAGGCTCCAAGCAGTTCAGAAGGATACTGTAGTGGTGCCTCTGACAGCTCTCAGCATTTTGCCACAGCTGTAGTTTCCCCCTGAGGACTCGGGGTCTGAATGCTGAAAAGGAAAACAGATGTCCTTTCTTGTCCTTAATAAGAAAGGGATGAGTATCACTCAGCAGAAGGTTTATTTAACAGCTTGCTTGTATCTATGGGAGTAATACCAAGCAGAGAACTGTTAGCAAGAGGTAAGTTTAGTAGGGGTTACTGCTTCCACACTGCTCAGTGTAGTATCAGGTTGTAAAAGATCATCCCTGAAACGCACCTCCTGTGATGAAGAGTTACAAGTGTGTTATAATTCACCAGATATTTCCGAATGCATCAACAGGCAAGAGAAAGAAAGCACTGCAGGATGTGGTGTGGGAGTGATTACTGAATTAGAAAAGCTGGCAGGAGAAATTACTTTTCATGACGCTAGGGAGTCACGTTTCAAACTTGGCTTATAATGGTATATATTTTACCTGTCTCTGAAAGTCTCTTTACATGTATTAATGTTATAGCAATCTATATGAACAAGATGGGCAGTGTGCCAAAGGGGATTGTAATTTTCAAGCACCTCCGTGTTATTGGAGAGAAGAGGAGGATATCCACTAACAGTGTAATTATGTGGCAATTCCAGGGAAATTGATGATTATTAGCTTTTTACGATCACACTAACAAAATCAATGATCCAAGATGAAATAGCAAAAATTAGTGCTTGAACAATATTCAGCAACAAGGTATCACCAGGTGAGAGTGGATGTATCTGAAACCAGATAATTCCTGAAACTGAAATGGCCATCTCCCACCAATTATAACAATGGATGTGCTCTATTAAAGCCTGATCCACTTTAATGGGGGACTCCCAGGATGAGAGGCCATGTAAGTATGCAATGACACATACAGTATCAAGAAGTGGGTGGGTGTTTATTCTAAATACCCACATCACTGGGGTATTTGCACCTTTAACCAACAGAGAGAATTACAGGTAGTGAATACAGATCAATTTCTTCAAGTTGGTTATTGCTTTAACAAAATCTTTTATCACTTATTTCTAACATCCATCTTCAGTCTCCTGAAAACACAGCACGGAGACTGGATACCTGCATAGTCAGAACTATCATTTGCTTGCCATGTCTTTCCCTCTGAGGCTCCGTGGTTTTATAAATAATTAAAAACACTTCTCTGTGATGCGAGAAGGCTTTTCTATAAGGACAGCGATTTGCTGCAATACAATAGTGTAATATTTTTTGAAGGTCATAATAATAAAGTAGGAGAAAGAGAATAATCATTATTGCTCTTTCTTGTAATTAGTTTGCTTTCCGATATCCCACACGGCAACTAGAACATTATTCAAGAACACCCATCACAGTGCTTAACAAGATTTAATGTACATTTATTCTTAACATGTGGAACATATAAAGATTTTATACTGAATAAATGAAAGTCATTAAGCCAGAGGAAAAGGAGGAATTTACATCAAGTTTTTTCTTTTTTAACTACATTATCTTGAAATACAAATGCAGATTCTTGTCACTGAAAAATCTTTGAAGTTGTGTTTCTTCCTTTTTTTTTTTTTTCCTGTATATATTTTTTTGTCTGTAGACTGGTAACCATTTTCTTAAATCAATCCATACGTAACCATTTCCACACCTTGATTTATAAAGCAAATTGTGATCGGCTGCTCTCCCGAAATAGAGCATGACTTTATACATACAGAAACTTGTACATTACCCTCAGTTGTTGGTTTTCTGTGTTGGGTTTTTTCTTTTCTCTTTTTTTTTATTTTTTATCATTTTTTGGAGATATGGCCCAAATGAAAGAAAAAAATAATTCTACTATCACTTTGTAGATACCACATCATGAAAAAGAAACTAAAAACTTTGTACTAAAAAAAAAAAAAATGAGGGTATGTTTAATGTACAACTTCTATATACATCACGGCCCTTAGGCAATAAAAAAATATTTTAAAAAATGATTAAAGGAATTGTGAAGAACTGTCATTGCAGAAGGTCAAAAAAAAAAAAAAAAACAAAACAAAACCACAACAGATGTAGACAAGACAGTTCTGGTGAGGAAGCAATTGATGTTTATCATCAGGTTTTGTTTAAAAATCTCTAACTTGACTTTTTTGTTTTGTTTTGCTCCTGGCCTAATGTAACCATTTCTCCTGAGGAGAAACCAGTATAATTTTGTATTTTTACTACTGACTGACACCCTCCTTTGATCCCCTACACCTACATCACTAGAATCTTCTATTGCACAGAGCTTTGGGTGATGGTATACAAGTTTTTTTTAATTTTTTCCTTATTTGAAAAAATAAAACACACAGGAACTTGGTATGTTGGTTATTTTCACCTTTTTGTTTCAAAGTGGTGAGACTTTTTTTCCATCATACAATGGTTTGCCATAACATTTTTTTTAAAAAGTCACTAGTTCGCTTCCCAAAAAATATGCAATACAAACATGGAAAAGAACATTGAAAAGGATAATCTATGGAAAAAAAAAGTGTGACCTTTGAATGTACTAGACAGCAACTTTGGTTAAAAAAAATAAAATAAAAAGATGTACTTATACACATAGACAGCAAATATTAATTTCATAACTGTTCAAATTAATAATTTCTTTAATTCCCAATTGGTAAGTAGTGAATGGGGCAGAGGAGCAAAGATTCTTTTTTTTTTTCCTTCTTCCTACGTTGGATAAACAAGAACAGAAAACAGCCAGTTATATGTGACCCTCTAATCTCCACTCACACGTGCTTGGCTTCTCACTTATGTCATAACTGCCCAATCTGAAAAAGTACATCACAGATGACAGATGCAACCAGAGAGTTCAGGACAGCAGATATTGAGATATCCAGCAAACGACCCTCGTGCAAAAGGAACTCTGAGCGGTTCTCGTCCACTCTCGCCATGGCCAGCAAGGCCTTGGCTGCCCTGCACATCATGTCTACGCTAGGCGGCTCCAGAGGTGGAGGCTGCATGTGCATGAGGTTATGCTGGCTCTGCTGGTACTGGGCCATAGTGACCCCATCCTCCAGGAAGCTTATCAAGTTTCCGATGCTTCCCTTCTGCACAGCTATTGCCCTTGCTGCTAGTGTGTCCCCCTGGGCAAGGTTCGATAAGAGCGCCATGGACATTTCTCGGCAGACCGGGTTTTTGCGGTCCCCAACGTACCTAACTAAAGTAGCGTAGAGTTTCTCCTGACGACTGAACGGGGGGGTGGCCAAGATAAGGTCCACATTATTGTCCTGGATACTGAGCTTACAGAGGGTCTCCAGCACAAGTCTCTGAGGCGAAAGAACCGAGTTGGGCCCCACGGTTGGAAAAGGATCCTGTGCCTCCGCAGACGGGCACACCATCCAGTGCAGCAAGCCATCCAAAATTGGCAAACAGATGCTTTCTGTATAAGCAGACAAGTCTAGCTGCCCAGAAATGTTGGCTAATGTGACCAATGTATTATCCCTCAAGACCTCGAGGCAGTCCCACCACCACTCATCCTTGCTGCAGGCCACCCCTTTGTCCTCCTCTTCTTCTTTCTCGTAAGTCTGAGGCGCTCGCTTTCTTTCTGGATGCTCGTGGTGAAGAAGGATCAACTTTCCCAGGATCAGCACCAAGCCTGGATGTTTGGACATTTCGGTGTCATTGCCAGGCACAAAAGACAAGCTACGAACGATATTTGACACACATATGCAGCGTTTGGCCAAGGAGTCTTGCCAGTGAGTAATGGTGCATAGAGGAGTCTCATCCCGGCTCCTTGGCTCATCCTCCAGCAGCTTAATATTCCGGTGGCTTTTGGCTTGATGGATCCCAAAGGGAAATTTACTGCTTTCTGTTTGGGAACCAGAGTTTGAGTCTTCAGGCAGTGCTCCAGGCCGAGCTGAGAGGACATCATCAATGGTTGCTGTTATACTTTTCTCTTGCTGTTCCTCAGATTCGCCTTTCCCCTCGAGGTCCTTCTTTTTGCTTGGAGAGTTCAAGGGAGGAGGGACTTTCCTGCGTGGAGGGATCTCCATCTTGCTTTCAAAGTGAGTCTGGATATGCTCAGTTGTGTCCCCACCACCAAGCTGCCAGTGGAGAAGTCCACTATCAAATTCCTGAACACGTCCAAGTTTGTCAGATCGGTCAACAACAAATAGATTATTTTTCTTTACAATCTTTATTGGCAGCTTGTCAAATTTACTGGCTTGTTTTGGCCTCTCACTTGGATCAGCAATGGCACCAGGAGTGGAAAAAACAATGCTCTTTTCTTCTCCTTCTACCTTTTCATCCTCCCCCTCCTCCTCATCTTCATCAAAATAGTCAATACATTCATCGTTCTCCTCTTTTCCAGTATCCTCTGCCAAGGACTGGCTATCATCCTTCTTGGCTGCTTTGTGATCAAGTGCTTTGTGACCTGGATCTCCCACTTCATATTCCATAAGGATTCCAAAAATGTCAATCAGGCATTTTCTAAAATATTCTACTAAAAGCTCAAGGAATCCAGATAACTGAGGGAGAAGAAAAAAACATGAAAAATCAGATAAATATTTTTGTCTGCATGGAATTGTAATAGGAACACTGATGCATGCATCTGGTAAATATTTCCCTTCTCCTGCTGTGGACTTACAGCTAGGTTCTACATGGCAGAAGTTAATCAAAGGAAATTCTTCTTAGCATCTCTAAAAACAGTGTATTTTGTCAAACTATCACAGCTCCATTTGCTTAAACTGTGACAGCTATGAGAAGCACAGAACTTTATTCCTACATCTCGTTTATGCTACAGTAGACACCTGGCCTCTCTACTCTGTCCCCTTGGAAGTGTCTAGTATTCATTTTCTGTACACAGTACTGAAGCTTATACCTCTCTTAGTTTTTCTGACTTTAATTAGATGCCTTTAAGTTTACAAATCCTCCTCTCCTCTCTCTCAGTCGGTTATTGTGCTGTAGGAATCTGCAGTTCAGGGTCCAGGTACCAACATCCTACATTAACATCCCATCGCTATTGGAATAGTTCAATTTTTGCCTGGTAATATATAAAAACTGTTATTGGAGCCTGGTGCTCTAAGTCACCCTTCATAAACAGTTTTTCATTTAGGTTTAATCCTCTTAATTAACTTGTAATCGCTTTCTTATGGAAAGGCAGTAGTTGGACTCGGTATGAATTTACCCTCAGTGGCTTTATTATTAATCATGCTTTGTTGTTATGATATATTCGTCCTGATTGTCAAGCTTTTAATAGTCTTTTTTTTAATTGTGGGCTAATAGGTTTTCAGCAGAATGCATCCTTTTGTCCATTCTGTATTCTCTTATGCTTGCTAAACTCTTGAAGAATTAAAGCCAAATAGATGCTTATGAACTGCAGGAACTGTCAGTCATCATACAAGGTTCTGGCTGCCACTGGTAATAAGATCTCAAGACAAAAGTAACAATATATATATATATATATATATAATATATATATTTAAAATATGTCTGGCATTCTGTGCAATTTACACCGAATGCATTAATGCTATTTCTCATAGAATTCAGATGAGATTCAGCTCACTTCAAACACCTGCAACAGTTACACAGCTAACCTAATCATTTAGATTCTTTTTATTAACAATGGTCTTTTACAGGCCATTTCTAGGGTATGATTCATCTGACCTATTTTAGATCTCTACTTCAGGGTGAGATGAATCATGCTATAGATATCCCTAATTCTAAAGTTAGGTGGAATGAAATGTACCATTTGTGTCTTTATTTAAAAGAAAAGGTCATTATATTAAAAAAATTATGAGTTATACTATTAGTAACCAAGAAATGAATGGAGCAGAGAAACTGAATATTTAATTTGTACAAATTTTAGATCCTGTGTATTATCCAGCACACCATCTATTACTACCACCTAACAGGCCAATGGCTAGAGCAGGGCTGAAAAATGCTGGGAGGCAGTGAGACAAAAGCACACACTGCTGAATCCTGGGTTACTTGCATCCTGCAAGGATGCCAGGACATTTTAGCCTTTAAACTGTCAGGCTGAATTTACTGGAAAAGGAAACCAAACAGAAAATAAGCAATTACAAAAAAAAAATCCCATAACCTAGTATGGAACTACTAATAAGACAAGTAGTCACCAAAAGATATCCTCAAATCTATTCAGTATAATTTTGAAACACAAGTTAAGCAGGATTAGTAACATATTGCTGTTTTCTGGGATTGTCCCTGTGCTATCGTAAGTATGAATTCACAAATTAGTCTTCTGCCACTGCTAAAATTCTCATATCCCTCCATGTCCTTTCTACAAGAGGTATCCTTCTTTCAGGCTTATTATTTCCCCTATATGCCTAAAGCAGTCTTCGGTTGCTTGCTGCTACCAATCATAAAAAAAGGATATGTTGTGACATTAAAATTTATTTTAGTTTAACACGTTTTAAAGGACCACAGCATTTTTGTAGGTATCTTATCCCAGTTTTCTTTCTTTGGGAAGTTGAGAAGTATACTGCTTTCCCTCCTACCTGAGAGAGGTTGAAAGTAGCAACAGTGCTGTCATCATATAGAAGAATATTAATAGTGTCTAGCGCCCAGGTGCTTTCAGCCAGAAGACCAGATTTAAGTGACATCATCACTCTCCAGGCCTCAGGAGTTACTGGAAAAAGAAAGGAAGAAGAGTAAAACAGTTTTAGTACATCCTCAGAAATTGTAAATGAGTTCTGAAAGATGAAATTATTGACGATCTGAGGATACAGAATTTAAATGAAATGGTTACTGAAACAATGCTTAAGACCCAAAACCCTGTTTTCACCACTTAGTCCTCTTCAGCTTTTCTATAACTGCTGCTGAGCCTTAATACTGGAGAGTATCTTAACAAGGCCACTGCTCCCAACTTCGCTGAAGCAGAAATAATCACAAAACAAAGAAGTTGACTAAACCAAATAACTGGCAAATAAAGGTAGAATACCCTTCCAGGGGTGTGGGAACTTGAAGTATGTCAATTTGAATCTAAGAAATGTAAAAGGAATTCACAGTAAGAAAATAACTTGGGAAAGAAGAGGGGTGGAAACAAACACGACAAATAATCTGAAATGAATAAATGGGCTGTTCAAGGGAAGCAGAGACTGTAACTACAACTGCATGATCTTCCATAGAACAAGAATACAGAAAGCTTTGCCCAGCTTAATGTTGTGCCTCTTGTGCCTGGTTTAACAGACATTCTGAGGGACCTTCTGACACATACCGTTTGGAAATGTGATGCAAGCTTTTTTTTAAATCCATTTCTTGAGACCTCAGGTCTGTATTTAAAACATTGCTTTCATTTCATGTCAGATTGTCTGGGATGAGTTTTACCTGTCATCCTCACCGATACATTTATTATTACATTTTAATTGAAGGTAATCACATTCTAGTTACCATAGTTAGCTGTTTGTCAAAACAGTTTTAAAATGTAAGAGAAAATCAAAACTGAACTCCCTTTCATAGAATCATAGAATCATAGAATTAGCCGGGTTGGAAGGGACCTCAGAGATCATCAAGTCCAACCCTTGACCCACCGGAGCGGTTGCTAGACCATGGCACTGAGTGCCACATCCAGTCTCTTTTTAAATGTCTCCAGGGACGGAGAATCTACCACCTCACTGGGCAGTCCATTCCATTGCCTGATCACTCTATCCGTAAAGAAATTCTTTCTAATATCTAACCTTTCACTCAGCCTGTTTTGGTATTTGGCTTTTGTTTTGATGCTTACCAATATCTTTTGAGGTAATCTTTCGTCTTGGTTTTAAGACTGGTTGGGATGCTTCTACAGAGCCTGGGGGGAAGGTAATTTCTCGTCTAATCGGTGGTGGTTGGGGTGGAGGTCCTGTGACCTGTGACACTGGAACTGTGGGTATAACCTTTTGCATCTTCATGGAAGGTAGGAAAGGAGACTTGCTTGGAGACATACGATTTTCCAAAGAGCGCTGGAAGGATGCTGGACTTGGAGCTCTAGAGATGTGGTTTGGCATAGAGGGTGGTGTCTGGTAAGATGACTGAGGAGGTCTAGTGATAGGCTGCATGGAGGCTGAGGATGACATATAAGAAGGCTGACGTTGGTTGACATGAGAAGGCCACTGACTCTCGTGGTTTATCCTCTGGTCAGGTACCATCATATCATCAGTGCGATTCATCCCTGGATACGGCGGGGCCTGTGCAGGGCCTCCTGGACCTTGCCTGTTCTGGTAAGGGTAAGGCATATCATTTCGTGTTGGCCACATGTTCTGCTGAGGACCTTCGCTGGAAGATGACGACTGCATGGGGCCACCAATCATCTGGGGAGGTATTCCATGCTGCTGCATTTGTCCTGGGCCCTGCATCCTCTCCCTGTTATATGGATACGGATACTGTCCCTGCATGGGCCTCCTGTCAGGCCCTGTGTAAGCGTTGCTGTACTGGTTATACATTTCCTGCTGCTGGTTGCCATACTGCATGTTGTACATATCCCCTTCATGGCGTTTGGCTGGAGGCCCGTACATGCCATCCATGTGTCGCTTATAGTTCTGAAAAAAAATTTTGGAAAGAAGATGTGTCACTTTCACTCCATACACAACATAAATATGTTGGCTGAAAGCTCGTTTAAAGAGCTGAGGGCTATTAGTTCTGGAGGCATCATGCTGATCCCAGAGTTGGGCATGCAGTGCTGTGGTTAGGCTTGATCCAGCGCTTGCTTTTCAAGTCTCTGTTTTGAAGTGCTTATAACTTAATACTAAAAGGAAACCTATCCTTGGGCTAAATTTTCTTATGCTTGCTCTCATTTTCTCCCTTTCCTTCTCCTTTCCTATCTGTCAGATTAAATTCTACTGGTCATTTCAGACATGCATGAAAAGGCAAAGGTTCTCACCAACTAAAATATTTTCACTTCTTTTTTATGCTTAGTCTACTGAAGAAAATCTTAAAAAAATTCAAAACCACTCAGTGACTTTTTTCAAGGGGACAAGCTCTGAGTAAACTCTTAAAATAACAGATTATGCTGCTAGTATGCATGTCTGGAACTTATGACAGGCCATAGGCTGCTCACATAAGCTAAATGTATTAGTAGGAGAAAACATTCTGCTGCATTTGCTGCTCTGTATTAATTTCCATGACCGTGATCCTGTTCTGGTAATCCTCCCTCTTCCCAAATCATCCTCATCACATTTAATTTACTCTGAGATTATTACAGCAAATGGTCACATCTGAATGGTGTTCTGGCTTATGCAGATTCTTATCCTGCTGATCAGTAATGGATTAAGCAATGCAACTAAGAGCTGTCACCTATGCTTTATTCCCTTTTTGTTTCTCACCTTCTCAAGTGGGGAATGTTGTACAAGGAGAAGTGTTTTACCTTGGGGGGAACTGAGTTGTTTTAAATCATACAAGCTTGTATGTATTTATGTTGAAGATGGCAGAAAAAAAAAAAAAAAAAAAAAGACATGTTGCAGTTTGAGGGGAAGGTGGTAAGGTTTGCAGTGGTCCTTAGTTCCTGTGGGAGTTTGTTCCACAGTTCAAACCACACTGAGTGCTCTGAAGCAAAAATGTGAATTAAATGGGTGATTTTTTGAATATATGATCTATGGCAAATTCAAAGTTATGGCTCCCCTGGAAACTGTAGGTCAGTGATACCGCACAATGTATACTAATGTACTACAGTTAAGATCAGATAAAATTCTGTATGTATGCATCACAGATCAGTTAGAACAGCTCTGGGATTCATAAATTCATCTTCCAACTTTGGTGGACATAAAACTACAACTATTGTATTGTATGGAAGGGGTTTTTTGTTTCGTTTTGTTTCGTTTTTTAAACTTGCTATAGAGCTCTCATGCTACCTGAGAAATACCTATTTTCAGCCTTACATGAAGTACTTGCTGTAGTAAATTCAACCCTGGGGGACAATTTATACATTAAGGACTGACTTGGCAGTCGCCACATCTCAAAAGGTGCTGTTTGTTTTGCCACAGCGACTAAGAGCACTTAAAGTAGACACTTGGGAAGGCAGTGTGTGCCTGCTGAAAGTGGCTCAGCACTCCTGTACAGGTAATGGCAACACAGGTAATGGTAACCAGCCTGGGGGACACTGATGCACCTGAGCTTCCTCCCCTCCTGTGTAAAGGTTCATCAGGAGACTGAGGCTGGACAATGTGTGTCCCGCCACACCTAGCAGCAGACAGGGAGTCACCAACACAGGGCAACTTCCATGTATTAGCTCTCAGGATAGGAGCATCCCTACAGGAACTGAAAAACCTGGCTCAAAGTGTTTCGTTAGTTGCAGGAGTTCATGCTCCAAGCACCTCCTCCTCAGGTCATTCCCTAGCCTTCAAGTTGCAAACAAAGCTTTGAAAGGGCCATTTTTCACATTCTTCCTCGCTATAGTGAGTTTGTATCACTATATAAAATGATATATAGTGATATAACTATATATAGTGACACAAACTCACCATAGAGTGAGATTCAGGAAACTGAAAACAAGCAAGCTGGTGGCAACCTATTCTCTAGCTAAATGAAGAAGTGGAAGCCTCTAGGAGTCAAAGGGTGAAGTCAAGGCCAGCCAGGATTCTTTCCTTCATTCTTCACTGCATTTTTGCATTACTGCATTTTACATTCAAAAGTCATTGTGCAAAGCATACAAACAGCACTAAGGATGGGGCCAGATATATTTTTACAAATTCTAGCTGTCTCCTTGCTTAAATGAGCAAGTAGTTAATATATTCTCTGCATACATTAGCATGGAATATCACAAACTGTAATGTTATATTTCTTTCCAATTTCCTCACTAAATCACCTAGACCGCTAGCATAAGCTCATCATAAAGAACAAGAAAACAGATTTTTTGATTATGCTATTTTTCGGGATGTTATGAACCAACTAGATAAGCAACAAATTCTGAAATGGAAATCTATATACATTTTCAGTACAGTGCAACTGAAGATCTTCTCTTTTAAGTCCCCTCCCCAAATATCATAGTAAAAGTCTATCACAAACTGAAAAGGACTATCTGAAATTGGCTGAAAACTAGCTTACATTTTATTTTTTATACTGTAGGGAAACGCTTTATATTTTGAAGCTAACTTCAATTATTTTATCACTAGAAGTGCATTAATAACATGCAGGATGAAACTCGGATCCTGTTGGAGTCAGTGCTATTGACTTAATGAGATTTTACCCACATGGTATTAATGATATACTAACAAAAAAAAATCTTACCAATTAATAAAATTTGTATTTTCAAAGTTATTACACAGATAGGGAGAATGGAATATACAAATGTTTAAACCATTCTCATTACTAATAATATTCTCCCCCCTGTATTTGTACTGTATCAGTAGTAGAGATAACATGTGGGGAATGTGCTATCTGATCTTTATTAAAGACAAGTATCATGTATGATCTACCACAGCACACTAAATAATTGAGAGTGCTGCACATTTTACTTTTTTCCTATGTTGGGTTCAACTTGGCTTCATGACATTAAGTTAGGTCCCTTCAACCTTCCAGCCTAGCAGCTTTCCTATTTGTTTCTGGAATGAGGCAGCATCACTTCACTAGCCTACCAATTATACTTTCCCAGTCTGCCGGTTGGTAACTTGGGGCAGTCACTTGATAAACATCCAAAGCCATAGAACATCTGTTAAAATTTACACTTTTCCAGTGTAATGAACACTTTTTCGTATGGCTGCATAGCCACTGCTTATCCATATGGGCTGTGATTTTGACCAGAACTACAGTGCTTGTCTGTGCCAAAAGACATATATTGTATAAACATTCTGAATGTATACAGAATTTTGGGGTGACATTTATTAAACAAATGTTATGAATACAGATGTTTTCCCCTCTCCTACCTGCTGCTGTGGATACATTCCAGGCTGATGTCCTCCATATGGTGGCTGTCCTGAGGGAGGTCCTTGTCCTGGATACTGCTGCCCGTACGGTTCATGCCTAAAATGAAGCATTCAAACCAACACTTAGAGCTGCTGGAATTTTGAAGCCACCAGGAACAGCAAAGGACTCTGATGCCCGTGGCCCTTAAATATATTTGCCATTTGGAAACAAGGTGAAAGTACAGTGTGATAGGGTCCTGAGCCTGATGTAGTAAGCTCTGCTGGAGCTAGTGGTGGAAGGAAGGAAATAAAGCAGAGGGAAGAAAGGAGGAGCTCTGAAATGAAACAGAGATCTGGAGGCAGCAGTCAGGAATGCGAACAAGGTATGGTCAGTCAAGAGGTAGGAAAGGCAGCTGCAGTCACTGGGAACCTGGGTGGAGGAGTATCTGATGCACAGCTCGAAGGTTGAAAGTCGAAATTCTTGTGTTTTAATGAGTCAGTCTCCAAACAAGAATATAATCAATAGTTAACTGTTGCTTTAAAGTGAAATCGTGATTTAGTCTGATAGTAGCAACAGAAAGTGAGTACAATTTCATTACAGTATGTAGCATTTAAATACATCATCACTGAGTAAAAACAGTACTCGTAATTTTGCTTATGTTCATGTAATTTTTAATTAAAGCTACATAATGAAGTATACACATAAGAGGCAGACTTGCATTGCACTTGGAAACTTACCTGTGGCTTTTAAGACCTCTGTGGAGCACTACAGTGCAACTGCAATATTTTTAGCACATGTGAATGAAACTTAGGTTGCTGAAATGAAGTACTTGGAAAGTATTAAGACTAATAAATAACACTGTATTGCAGACCAATATGTCAGTAATTCATCTCCGTACACTTCTAGTGAGAATGTACCTACACTTCAATTAAAATTATGGAAGTAATATATCAAGGAGAGTCAGAGAAACAGAAGACTGGGGAGCGTGATGTGTTCAAAGAACTACTGGGACCTTATTTTTCCAAAAGCGTAGAAAATTCACGTTTTTTGAGAATTGATCAGAGTGAAAGCAATAGCTATCAAGTATCTCCTACAATTATGACATGGATGGAGGTAAATTACTAAATGGTATTTAAGAGAACAATATAACTGGCATGGGAATAATCTACAGATGTCTAAGATGGTACATGCAAGAAACCAAAACTGAGCAGAGGTTCATGTATAGTATACATAGGGGAACACTTCCTAAATGTTCAATTTGTTAGCCACAGGATAGCCACAAGCCAGGTGAAGTTGTGGAAGCTTCAGAACTGGTGTCATTTAAGCTGCTCTGGAGAATTTGCACCTATAAAAGATGTTGGCAGGAAGATGCACAAGGTAGCATGTATACACCTTTTCTAAGACCCTTGATTCTAAGGCTACACAAAGTCAACTGATTCACCCAAGTCTCTGCCCCTCATCCCCACAAGAAACTGAACCAACTGTGAAAGCCTAAATGAGAACAACCAAAACAGAACACACCAAGAGGTCACATATTCTGTCTGTGTGCTCTCAGAGCTGGTTATTGCAGATATTACAAACAGAGAAATCAGTGTTCACCTTTGCTGGCCAGGATAACGATTAGGAGAGTACATGCTTGGGTCACTGTTTGAAGGCACCATGTTGCTTTGACCAGGTGGTCCCATACTGCCTTCAGGACCCAGCCCATGATCCGACCTAAAAAAATGACAAAGGAAACCTCATTCTGTAAAAAGCACTTATTCTCCAAAATTGCCAAGAAAATAAATCAAACCACGCCCCTTAAAAGAAAATATACTCTTGATTTATCACCTTCCATGGAACCCTAACTCTCCCTGACTCCCCAGCAATGTGACCTGTTGAACAACACGAGTACACTAGTGTTACTTTACGTATCTACTACTTCCAACTACTGACTGAAAACTACTCTGCCATAACACTTAGAAGACCCACACTGCACCACTTTGGCTACCATCAGGAAACAAAAGCAAAGCTAAAAGTACACAGCCTAATGAAAGTGAAAGCCAGAGCTGCAAAACCTTCCAGAATACTTAATATAATCTAAACATTCCGAAAGCATCCTGCTTGCTATACCACTGCTTAGACATCCGTGATTTTACTGATTTTTTTTCCCCAAAGTCTTTCCCAGGATAAACATAAGAGG
Source organism: Heliangelus exortis (assembly GCF_036169615.1). Taxonomy (NCBI): domain Eukaryota; kingdom Metazoa; phylum Chordata; class Aves; order Apodiformes; family Trochilidae; genus Heliangelus; species Heliangelus exortis. Next base: position 53,817,044 of record NC_092424.1, on the reverse strand, counting down.
ACCAAATTTAATTTTTGTACTTCACTGAAAGACAAATTTATGAGGGTACTGATGGCCACAGTACAAGATTGGTGTCCCTACAGCTCAGCCAACAAACTCCAGACTCTCCAAGGTCAGTTCACCAACAGAATACAAACCAGACATACTTAGGCTGTTTTGTTTTTCATAAAAAGCCCACCAACAACTATTTAGGTGAAAACATGGCCAGAAGACTAATTCAAGTGCTATTTATGCTATCCCAGCCAAGCTGCCAGTTGAAGGTAGCTGTCAAACACACTGATCTTTGCTGATCTGCTGCAGCTTGAGTGACTTCTAAGGTGTGACAATTCCTCCTCATTTATTTCTGTGAACAGCTAGACTCGAGTCATTACCAGTAGTTGGGATTCCAGTGATTAAGCAAGATGCTAGGGGAAATGCAGGCTGCTGTGTTCTCTGCAAGGTGCAATGGGAAAATGAAAAGGGGAGAGAGAAGATCATTTTCACTAACGGGTTTTGCTTTTTCCTGAAGATTGACTCACCTCCTGTCATAGCCACTTCCATAGGAGAACTGCTGTCGCTGGCTCATGCTCATGTTGGACATTGCTCCAGATGGACTCTGGTTATACATATCTTGTATTCCACTGTTAGGCATTTGTCCAGGGGTCATGAAAGGCTCATTGCTTCCAGGCACTGGAACAGTAAGGGAAATTAAATATATTAGTCTGGGTGTTTGAAGATATCTTTCTATTAAATGATGTATTTTAAAATAATGTTCAGATCCCTAACTCTGCCAACGAGAATTAGCTGGTGTCTGACAAGCTCTCCGGGGTCTGATGAAAACACATGAAGCAGCACCACTACCAAGACGATGGTTATAATATTAAGGAGCTGCAAGTGAGGAAAGTAATCTCATCCTACAGAACTGAGCTCATCAGGCATCAGGCAGTTTCCTCCCTGCAATCTTCATAGCTGAAGATGGACTCACTCTTAAACAGTGCTACGTATGAACACAAACTGAAACCTTACAAACCAGATGAAAGCACATCTCATAGTTTGCACTACAAAGTTGTCAAAATCAGGCTCTTCTTTTTCCCATAAAGCCTACATACACACATGTATACATTAATTCAGGTCTGGAAAGGATACTATATCCTAATGTAGCTTCTCAAGCAGGAGGGGCATATTCTACAGCTCCAAGAAAGGCACAATGACCACTATCATTGGATATAAATCCCCAAGCAAGTAGAGGATGAGACTCTATCTGTTAGCCTCTCAGAGTAGGTACTGAACAGAGGCATTTCTGTTTCAGCAGGATAAATGTGAAATATACAACACAGGGCAATGAACTGAATCTCACACAGATATAAAACCTAAAGTGAAAGCCAGAGTGGGTTTTTTCTTCCTCCAACTGTGTCCATAGTCCAGGCAAAAGGATTTAAAGGGAAGGTTTTAAAAAAAGATCACATCAGATTAACTATCTCTTTCAAAGCATCTCTGCACTTCATCACACATCTTTCTTCCCCCAATTGTTGGATGTCTTCTTCCCATTTCTCCCTTTTGCTCCTTTTCAGTTTCTACTTTCTCAATGTCATCTTCTCCATCTGCTCTTCTCTTTACAGCCACTGTGAGCCCTGCTTTTGTTCTTTCCTCCTACTTTTCCATATACAAGGCATGCAAGACTGATTAATTTTTAAGCACGTTTTACAAATATCCACAAAACCATCTGTAGGTTAAGTGGGGGACAAAAGTCAGGTTTGACATTAATTTTGATTTTTGCTTTCTAAAAATAAACAAACTCTGACTGTGTTTATCACCTTTTGTCACGGGTTGTCCAAGTGAGAAAAAAAATAGCTTTCATATTCTGAAAAATATGTAAACTGAGACAGAGAGCATTAGGAGACTTGCTCAGTCCTGCACAGTGAATTCCCAGTTCAACCCTACCACAATCAGGCATGTTGCTTCACCACTTCATATTCCAGCACTGAAGTCCAGCTCATGATTTGCAGAGTAGCTGTCCACAGAAATGTACGGCGTGGCATAAAATCGAACTCTCTGAATTTATGCCATTTGCTGAAACGTATTCCTACAAGCATTTTTAGGACTCTCTTAAGTCTAAAATAAACTGTGACGCTGAGACAGGAAAATATGACCAGACCAAAATGAAACACAATTGCACTTCACCTCTCTCTTTGCTACAAGGATACCATTTTACCAATGGAAAAAACAACAAAGTAAAAAAGCTCATTCTCAGCAAGGGAACACCTTGAGTACACAGAAGTAGGAAGCAACATTTAAGCTCCCACAAAGAAAATACCTTTTCTCATTCCACCGAAAGGATCTTTATTCGGCTCATATGGCATCCTTCCCATCATATCTGGCATGTTTATTCCCTGCTGGTATGGTGCATTTGGCGTCATGGAGTTTCGCTTCGGGAACGCTGAATCGCTTACGTCAGAAAAGGGATCGTGGACACTGACTGCGCTGTTTCTAGCAGAGAAAAAGGAGGCATCAACATCATTGCGTGCTCATCAGAACTGTGAAAACAGGCTGGGCTGTAACACACCCAGCCCATGATGCTGTGGCAGTGCAGGATACATCTGAGGAAGACACAAAAAACTTTCACAATGGACAATTATTTTTAAAAAATCTACACTGTTTTCCCCAAGTTTCTCTCGCTACTTACCTTGGAGATCAGGAGTTTTCATCTAATACAATTGTGCATATTCCTATTATTCATGTAGAAGTATAAACACTTCTGAAATTTCAGTAAGCTATTTGTGTCACTAGCCCAAGGCACTGAACTCCACAGGTTAATTATATGCTGTGTCAAAATAGTATTACTTTTTATCAGTTTCATAATTATTACCTTTCAAATTTACCAAGTATCCCATTGCTCTCCTTCTAGAGGGAAGACTAAATATCAACACTTGATTTAGCTCCTAAACACCATTTACTGTTGGGAAAAGGTACTAACTTTCATGGTTGTAGCCAGCTTTATTCTCAAGCCCTTAAAACCTGTCTTGAAAAATAGTTTCCCTGATAATGATCGGATATACCCTTAATGCAAAAGAAAATTTTTTACATAGCGAAAGAAAACTCAATTACAGATTATTAAACAACATTCATGTAACCCTTTCTTCACTATCACAAATGAAGAAAAAAAAGTCTTTAAAGTTTGAAGTGACTCTGTACAAAGTTTAGAACTCAGCTATGTTCCTGCTGAAGTCAACAAGAACTTTCTTTGCTGGACTTCAGTGGGTTAACAATCCTTAAGGAATGGTGAGATGGCTTCACTTCAGATGATGTTGGTGTGTGATTTACATCACATGGAACTGAAAGGGATCTCTTGGTCCATCCAGTTGAATCCTTTGCTATCTCACCTAACCAATGTTACTACATATACTTATCGTAATCTGAATTTAAGTAACACCTTAAATCCACACATTTTTACTACCCCGTTTTTAGTAGAAGTACAATCTAGATCCATACCTTTCTAGTACTTAGACATGACCTAAGCAAAGCTAACCAAGCTCCTTTATCTTCCTGTTCCCTTCTCACCCCACGAATTTTTCTCTAGAATCCATTACAATTTGAATTCCTCCTTCCTGAGCATGAACGTCAGATCTGTATACTAGAGGAGGACAAAGTATGCAAAGAAAGGAAGGTTGTGGTTCTAAATTGGTGCTGTTGGTTCCACCATCCTCTCTACTCTTCACGTCTGGCTTTGCACTGGTGCTCATCTGATCCTTTTTAGAAAGCTAATGCTGCTCCTACTCCTTCTTCCCTTTTCCCCTCTTCTCTCCCCCCGAAAAATAATTTTCTGCCTATTTTAAGCCTGAGTGGTTCACCACAGAATCACATGAGTGCCCAAGCAGTCGAGAAAGACTGGCTCTGGCTTAAACTGCTGTAGAACAAAAAAAGAAGAAAAGAAAAAAAAGAAGAAAAAAAGAAAAAAAAATTATTTTCATACCTGCCACCCTGCATAGGTGTCATCTGTCCATGAGGTGTTGATGCTGGTGTTGGGGGCTTCAAATCGCCTGGCACTTCTGTCATGGAATTACTACCAGTAGACTGTGGAGTCTGTGGGCCTTGTAAGGAACCAGAATTAGCTGGGAAGTTAAAGAAAAAGGAAATATTAAAAGGCAGCAGAAGAATTCCTGTGGAAATAATAATTATCAAGGAAAGAAACTGCTTCTTTCCCCTATAAGCTTGCTTATACCATGCATCTCAGTACTTTATAACTTCCCCAAAATCCTCTGAGACTAGGATATGCTGTGCACTGATAGTCATTGTCTTTCCCAGAACCATGAATTTAATCTGCTGCCTGAAGCAACATGAATAGAAATCATCTAGATGAAGGATCATTTAAATCAGAGGTCAGAGATACAAAGTTAATTGTCTATAGTTTACAACAGAGTAATTGAAGGTTGTTCTTTGGCACAGCTTCTTTATATAATCCTTATCACAACACACGTTTATAAGGCAAATTTCAACCAGAAGCTTTTCCTCACAAATGTAAACTATTATATGAATATAAATTCAAAATGTCATTTACCACTAAGAGGTAGATATTTCCATGGTGAAATGGAAAATGACTAGTGTCACGCTGCAACCCTGTACCATCTTTGAGACATCATGGCAAAAGACTGAATTTAGGAAAAGCAAAAGGCAATCTGAGGTAAGAACAAAGTAGAATTTGAACAGGAGGCTGTAGCTAACACTCCTAAGAAAACTGTAAAACTAGAAAGGACATCTTAACAAAACTGTCGATCACTGGAGAATGTATGTAACAAGACCAGGTCAGTTCTGCAAAGCATCTACTTCATTTGCAAAAACTTCTATGTTGAAATCTCACAAAGCAACAGAGTATCTGTCCCCCTTAACTGTGGTAAATAGCTATATATATGACTGCTGAGGAGAAACACCCCCCTCAACCCCACAGATCTAACCCAGTAGTTTTCTAATTTATAAAGACACGGCTTTGGCTTGAGAAGTCCTCTTTTTTATGAACTGTCATGTAAGCATTTTATAGTGCCTGGCTATCTGCATTCAACAACCAATTAACAAAACTTTATAAATTATTATTAGAGGGAAATCTGGAACAAGCAGTATGGGCTTTTCTTCTGTATGTGCAAGAGAGAGTAGTTTATAATTGACTCAAAATCATGGAACACTCATCATCTTGACAGGCAGAGCTTGTTTTTAACTGAAGAACACCTTTTTTATATGTGTTTCATTTATATCTGTAACACATGTTCCACTATCTGGAAATCGGTCTCAGTAGCAAGTGCATATGTAAAATCCACATTGTGTAGACCACACTGTTCTTGTCCTCAGTTTTCTGAGGCATGTTTAGATTATGCTCAGATAGTAATAAGGGTCAAAAAAAGTTTAAGAAAAGCTCTCTGATTGCATTAATACAGTAACAACAACATTTGCAACAACTTATGCTACAGCTGAATGAAGGCTATAATAAAACAAATCCATATGACAATAAAAAGATCATCATGTTCACATAAAATGAGCCCTTTGTATATATTACCCCTGAGTGAGCCAGGATCATTCTCCCGTCCTTGAGCTTTAAACAAACCTAGGTTATTTCTAAAAAGCTTGAAAACATTTCTGAGTTAAGCCATGCATTGTCACATAACATCTTCTTATACTAGAACCATGTAAGTAAGCATCTGTGTACCCATATACTTACTGTAAAAATACTATATTGCCTAACCCTGCATATTTCTCCTCCAGTGGGATATTAAGCAGCAATTGAGTTCTTCCCTATCCTACCTGCACAAGAACCTAAAATTCATATCTAAAGTAAACCTAAATAAACCAAGTAAAATATTTCTCCTGTATTTATGGGCTGCATTAATACAGAAACTTTATTATGATTAACAATGTATTTTATATAATCATCTTAGGTAAGGAAAGGTTTAAAACCAAAAAGAAGACATCCAGCTGAGAAGCTGCAAGTCAAATATCCACCTGGTCAGTGGTGATGATAGGGTTGGTTATTTTTCCCTTGCTTTTTTTCTAAATGACTGATTTTTATAAACGTGTGAAAAAATGCAAAGCAAATGGTATGATAAAAAGTGCAATATTTCTGCTTTGTTAATACACATATCTCTTGATGCCTCTTGGGTCATGGACATTTATACAGAATAGGGACAGCAGGTGTTTAAATTTCTGGAGTAGGTCATCAGCTACCAAGAAGACCCCAGGTGTGGATATGACCTACAAGCAACCACAAAGACAACTATTTCTGTGTCATACACTCACAGGCCACTGAATACTTCATCTATATTTCAGTAATAGCATCAATGTAAACAGCAAATTCCTTGAGAAACAATATGGTAACTCTTTATGGTTGGTAGTGCAGGTACAGTTTTTTAAGAAACTCAACTTTCAATTGTAGGATGTAATTTTCAGGACCTTTGCCAAGTCTCAGGAAATAATTCTCATGGATATTCCCATCAAGCTAATTTCGTTTTGCACATTTTCAGCTGTAACTGGCCATTTTTTTCTAAGAATAGGTCTTCAAAAATATATGGCTCTCTTCTGTTGTCCTCAAGAGAAATATTTTCTGAGTTTTCCAAGCCAACTATATATCTGGTCACCTTTTCCACACACACCACCAATGGTTCCTTCATTGTCTGGAGGAAAGACTTGGTAGTAATGCTGGGGACATGCCTGTGACAGAGAAATTACTCTTGCTATTCCAGAGTTTATTATTATTTATTTGGTCAAATAAATTTGTGAACTAGCTTGCCATACATTCACTGGTTGGATTTCTGAAGATCCTGTTTGCACTTACTACAAGGTGGGAGTGAGGAGGACTCTCACTGTAATTCAGATCCTAGGTTGATCTGGGCATTCTTGCACATGGAGCTGAGAACAAGAACCTACAACCAGGAATCCAACCTATATAAGTTCTCATGGTTACAACTGGAGCCTGGAAAACTGGTACCCAGAATTAGTGGATGCTGTAAATTTTCTGGTAGCTCAGTTACTCTTTTGTAGAATGGGAATCATACTGCTTTCCCTCTTAGATGGGTATCGCAAAAGCTGGTAAATGCTTTTTAAGGACTTCAGAAACAGCTGAGGTGAAGATGAGAAAAAACAAGGAGTAAATTTACTCAAACTCTGTTTGAGTCTGGTTGAAAACAATACGAATAAGGGCCGCTCAGAAAAGTGAGGATACTGAATAGCTCCGCATTCAGTGAGCACTGTTTGTTCTGTGCACTGAACGACAAAGGCATTTCAAAGAAAAAAATGACTGTGTAATTAAGAGTGTACTGAACTGTATAAGCACAAGGAAACATAATTAAGGTTGCAAAGACTGCATCTCACTTCTGGCATTTCCTAACTTCTGAGCATTTGACTTTGCATCAAAGCAAAACACACTTCAAACAGCTCTTGGATATAGCATGTGCACACAGGTGCCTGCATGCACACATTAAATGCTAAATAGTTACGTTCTCTTACACATACATTTCTCTTACACATACTTTGCTATTACCAATGTTTTCTGGTTAAAGAATATGAAAACAACCCTCTTCTCCGTAAGAAAATACTATATGTCATTTTCATGTTTCACCTTAATTCTTACATTTGGTTAGCAGCTCTGAAATTTTTACATCAATCTATGGTAGATATTTAATTTTGATAATGGACATTCTTAAATAGAAACCATATCCTTTTAAAGTTCTTCTTTAGCTTCAGTATTAAACAGAGAACTAAGAAGGAAGACAAACAACCATGTTCTTTTAGAACAGGTAATCTCTGCTGAAATGGTCCTGCAACTGACTTGGGGATGTCCAAGAAAAAGAATCTGAGTGTACATAGGTACTGAATTCTTTATCTCACATCAACATCTAAGCAACACAAGTGTTGTAACAGATTGGTAGGGACATGCATTTAACAATAGAAAATCCCTCCAAAATTAAATAAAATTAACATCTTTGTCAGTGAGAAGCTGAGGTCCTACAAATTCTTCCACAGCTCGGTCAATGACATGTGCTGTCCTTGGCAGCATTGAATTACAGCACTGGCACAGCGTTTTCCTTGCAAAACCCACGTGGCTTTCAGGAAAGACCCTTTATTTACCAGAAGAGTAATACGCAGTTAAAAAAGAAAAAAATTTTTTCTCTTGCCAGGAATTTCTACCCCTCAGGAAAAAAAAAAAAAAAGAAAAAAAAAGACAAGAAGAATGCAACCTCTTGAAACTCCATTAATATGAGGCCTGACATGCTCTCTAGGATATCCCTACCTTTTGCCAGAAGCTACAAAGGTATACTCTAAAGTAAACAATGGAAAGGTTACTGAAGGTTAAGTACATTCACATACTTCAGAGTGAAAAGCCAGCCACCACGCTGGGAAGATAATTTACCCAGCACAAACCCAGTGCCCCAGTTAGGCCGGGCTGGGGGCCACTGGCAGCCCCCCCGGGGTGGGTCCAGGTGCAAGCATAGGAGCACCTCTGCCTGTCCTCCCATCCCGCCCTCCTAACCCCTCACCCATCCATCTTCAGTGGGGATTCCCTGGCTGTCCCCATGACACGCTCCATGACATCACCTGCCTGCTAATAATAGCTCTGCAGTCAGCCGGCAGAGACGGATGGGTTTGGTTACAGAGGAGCTCGGTGAATGGCTGTGTCGTGTCGCGTCCCCCCCTCGCCCCGCCATCCCCCTCCCCAAGTTGTTTCTCTGCTGCCAAGGAAACACGCGGGGGGAACACGCTCTTGGCCAGCTCTTCCTCTTGGATTCCAAGGCAGGCACACGATTTCCCAGGTTTGCTGTCATGAAATCTCTGGTGACATCAGGGCCAGCTGCTGGGTGTTACTCAGGAGCATCCTCAGCCACACCACTGTGGTCACTCTGTTCAGTCAGCACACAATAAACGCTCAGTCTGTCATCTCAAGAGCTGTGCACACATTATTGCACGCTGAAGCTAAGAACTTAGAGCACTGCATTGGAAAGTAACTCCTTCACATTGATGCTCTTTTGAAATGAGTTCTCCAGCACCCACTAGTGCTTAGCATAATGCCCCCCCGAATGATTTTCAGCTTAGAACTTGCCAAATAATTTGTGCACATTTTGGTCAAAACCAGCAATATGCCTGACAAGAAGCACATTTTGCCTTTGCACCCACTTCCAGAAAGCACTGAAGACCTTGAAGGATGCTTACACAAAGACCTACAATCCCTCTTTGTCTTACGAAGGATTTTCTGCACAACAAAAGAGAAAACACTTGATGGGGGCTGCAGCACTGACCCAACAACCAGGACATAAGGCCTGTAACAAGGGTCCTCTAACAACTAGTCTGTCATAACAACTGGGCATTTGTTGCTGGTCTTCACTGTTGGTGGCATTTCCTTACCCAGATAATTTAAGCTGTGACACAAGGGCCTCAGCTTACTTCAAGTATACCTCCAACTTGCACAGCCTCACAGCACTGCAAGCCACACCAGAACACATTTGGGCCACATTCACTTCCTGTGCCTGGGAGTTTTATGAAAGAAGAGGCTGTGACATACCTAACACCTTGGCCGCTGTGCAAACGCCCTACTGAACAAGCCAGCCAGCTTGCCACTCTGCTGGCACTCTCACTTCTTTTTTCAACTTTTGATAATTGCTGACACTATCCTGAATTGCACTGTACATAGCACTTAACTCCTTCATGTACCATTTACCTTATTAATGATGTAAAAACCGGAATTGATGAGAGAATCCCAAATACAGTGCTAAAAGCAAATGGACTAACACATGGATCCAGACCACTGCCTTGCAGCCCCCTAGATTTAACTTACACTTTGCATCCTTTCCCTGGCCTGATTCTTCCATGGGAATCAACTCACGTGGTTCCTGCGCTGTTTTCTAGCATTCCCTCTTCAATTGCATTTTAAAGGTCATCTGTGAGGTGTTTTTCCACCTTGCATAACAGTTACCTGGGAGTTACATCCACCTAGGACCTGAATTCTTCCTTTGTACTAAGAAGGCTGGCAGTCCTTCTATTCTTATGCCAGTCCATATATATTCTTATGACCAACTGAAATACTTAGTTTTGTAAGTTTTTGAAGATGAGGTGATTCTTAAACTCTCATGACCCTGATTTCATAGCACCTTCTGGTTAGAATTGGACAAAATACATCACCTTCCCTTCTGATACAAGTTCTACTTTTTAATCAGAATTAACTTCAGCTCTAATACTGTACCTAGTTCTCTGAAAATGGATTTGGCTTCAAAGTGGCTCTGCCTACCCTGAGCTAACTGCACAAGAGAGACTAATGGTCGAAGCAAGGACCTTTGGAGGCTGCTTCTTGTCGTTCTGGGTTCCTGTTCCCTCTGAATGCGAAAGAGTAACAGATTATCTAACATACATCGTCAACTCTACTTCTTTTGTGCAGTTAATAGGTTAATGTCAGTATATACCAAAGAAAAAAGAGCTAGAAAAAAAGCTGACTATTAAAGACAACTGGCTTGTGCTCTCTGCAGCATCTATACCTCAGCGGGATTTCATGTACTAAAGCTGATACACACTGGGAAAGCTTTTCTCCATACAGAAGTGCAGTCCATTCAGCGACATGAGCTCTTTTCTCACCAACAAAACAAACCTTGAGATCTTTGCTTGCTTCCCTCTCTTCCAGTCTCTATGTCCTGCTGTGTTTTTATTTTAGAAAAATAGTTTCATTTCTCCTCATGGACAGCTTGCTTGAATGTTATGATAAATTTAAATGAGGATGTTGTCATTTTCATCTGTAGAGTCATGGAGCAAAAGGACCCTCGCAAAGTGTTAAATCTGACATTTCTATTCCTTTGTTTCAGGTTTATGTATTTAAATAATAGTTCTGCATCTAAAAATTCAGCCAGTTTACTGTGATCATCCCTGAACCAAATACTGATAGCAGTGTTGGAGGGAGATGGGTGAAGGAGGAGAGAGCACTGTTTAGTTTTAGAAACAGATGAGTTTCCTCTTCACTTTCTTTAACAAGTCTAACAGTTTCAGCTCCCCTTACCAGCCTTCTCAGGAGGTGACAGGCACATCCAACGTCACAGTTTTTTTTCAGTGGTGCACAATCAAGACACTCTATGTTCATTTCATTCAGATAACAGACTTCACTTTTAGTACCAAGTATTCCTCTCCATCTTCTAAATTGGCCTTCCTAAGTAACCTAGTTATCTTCTCTGTTAAATAAGCAACATTAAGGTGTTATAGTTGTTGTTAATAATTCCAGGTGTTAACAAGGTGAAGGAACCATTACAGGTATTACACAAAGAGGTACCTAGGAATATTTTAATGAAACACTCCCCAAAATCTTTACAGTGAATCCATCAGACTGTAAAAGATTTAAGCCCTATCACCTTCACCTTTTTTTCTACACTGACAAAGTGCTATCATAACAAATTATCTTGTCTGATATAGAACTGTATTATATGATTATAAAGGTCTTTGCAATTTTCTGGTATCCATGATAGGAATTCTCAAACTGGAGAACTGCCTTGCAAACTGCCTGTAGAGCTTGCTGGGTCCCTGACTTGCCACTTCCCGCTTTCAACGAGTGAACTGCACCAACAGAAAACGGAGCATCGGACACCTTCCTAATAATGCTTTCTAATGCAGGAGACTGCTGTAAACATTCCAGGAATTATATTCTCTTGGCAGTAAAAGAAGATGGTCTGCCTAGCAGTAATTGTGAACATGGGTACTAACTAAATTATTTCATTGATCAGAAAAACCTAATACTTAGCAAATCAAATACTTCCTCTTCCATGGGTGCTCCAGAACTCAACATCATAGATTCATTTTACTACACCGTTTCATACATAGACTGAAGAATTTTCCTGCCTTCAACATCACTCATGATTATCCAATCTTGATCCAATCAGTCTTAAACTGACTTAATTCAGAAAGAAAACGAGGTAATTTCAAACACCTCACTGCACATGCAAAAAACCCGTCCAAAATCAAGCACTTCCAATCCCAGTTTTTCAGATGAGAAGACAAAGACAGTGATGCTAATGGCTTATCTGACATACAAGATTAGCAACAAAAGAACAGAGAGTGTGGATCCAAACTACTGATCTGGCAGTAGAGATACACCCCATTCTCAACTCTCTCCATCTGCTACACATTCAACATAAGCTTTATCAGAGCAACCACCTGAGACACACTGATCAGTCCAGCATCTGCCATCCTGATGCAAACTGAAGCTTTGCTGACCAATATTTGTTTTGAAAACGCAGTTTCAGGGTCATAGGAAGGAAAAGTTCAAGTTCCAGTTCAAGAAAATGATCTTTAGACAAATAGATGCTCCTTTTAGTAATAGCTGCCTTGTATCTTACAGCACACAGAATACTACCCTTTTTTATTTTGCCAACATAACTCTGAATATTAAGGGTATGCTGGTGCATGTCTTTGTATGTTAGACAGAGCAATGACAAACTGGACATGTGGCTGCGGATGGCCTTTCAGAGTTAAATCTGACTTGACTGAAGAGATAGCTCTAAGTTTAAAAATAAGATGCTAATGACGTATTTATCCCCGTCCTTTGTCCAGAAGTAGCAAGACATGCTTCTAAATATATAAACTGCAACCTGGTATCTTTCGCATTCAAAAAAAATGGTTGTGTAAGAGGCTGCAGTTTTTTTTACTTACCAGGAGATGGCGGCTGAATCTTAGGTTGTTTCTTAGTATCTCCACTGCTGAAGACTTCTGGAGGGGGCTCCTCCCCTCGCTCAATCTTGCACTCGAAAGCAAACAGGTACTGAATGTATTGTTTTTTCAGGGAGCTGGCCGCGCTACTCGAAGTGCCAACGTTCAAGGTGGTTGCCAGCTCACGCCACTTCTTGTTTTTATTAACCTAGTAAAATAAATGGCAGAATGGCAGAATCACTGGTTTGCAGCAGAGTGGTTTGTTTAAGTCACGAGAACAAAAAAGGCAAAAAAAAAAAAAAAAAAAAAAAAGCACTTAATGTCTTGGTTTGCTTTTTTATTTTCTTCTTTTAACTAATGCCCATTACTCCCACACATAGTAATGCATAGGCAGCATTTACACTTATAAAACCATTAAGGAACCTGCTGATAGATACATAAAAAGCTTTGCTTGCGGAGAGTCTTCTGCATGGTGCATCTTTTAAATGCCTTGCAGTTTTCCAGGGCCTATGCTCTTCAGCTAGCAATCCATCTCCAGCCAAATGCACGCTCACTCTGCCTCTCTCCAACACCCACCCGCACCCACCCCATTCTAATTAAAAAGCAGCTTCTAAAAACTAATTTAGAAAGCAATAACAGTGTTACGCGGCAATTTAAGCGTTTGAGCATTGATAGGAAAAAGGAATTTTTCTCCAAAATAGCCACCAGCTGTCAAACAGTTCCGCCTGTAATTCGTGGTTCAAGTCCTTTCACTTTAGGATGTCTTGCAGGGACAGATCAACGATCCTCTGGCCAGATGAGAGACAGAGTGAGGCAAGGCCCCTTAATTAATTAAGGCAGACTTCAAACACACAGGGCTAGTTCAGCAATACTCTGTACTACAGTGCTGACTGCACAACTCCGCTGCACGTCTTGTTTGCAGTGTAAGGCTGAGAATATTGAAAGGCTCTGTTCATGAGTTCCTCAAACACTGTAATAGCAGTGATGTTCATTTGTCATCCTGGATAATGCCACTGGCTCACTCAGCTGTCCCACTTGTAGCAGCAGTATTTTTGCTGTAATACCTGATGCCCGGGAGCTCATTCAGCCACTTGTGCAATCACTAGGTATGATCCAAGGAGGGGAAGAAGCACCAAAATATCCTCTGAGCATCCCAGCTTTTGTTCAGGAAGAAGCTGGCTTCTTGCATGCCACGATGACTGTTACTTGTCCTGAGACCTGAGATTTTACTGACTCCAACATAACTTGTATAGGTACAAAGGTTATCATTAGCCACACTGTTCCTAAGCCTGTGTGCCAGCAAAGGAAACATTTCTTATGTTTCTCTCAGTGTTTAATAACACCGTAACTGCTGCCAGTCAGCAAAGATCTTTTGGGGATAGCATTAATAGCAGGCAGGTTGGCATGGCTATATGAAGTGTTTTTATTTCTGCAGTACATTCTGCAAGAACCCAGGACTTAAAGGAGATGAGATTTTCATAACAGCCCTTGTTGAGGCTTGAAATCAAGTTACACAGCCCTTTGTGCCTACGGACTTACAGTGGTGCACTTAAGTGGTGCATAATGAGCACATTGCACGATGCAAACAGAAACATTCGTGCCTAAAATGCCCAGTATATTGGCATTTAAAAGAAGACTGCCAGCAGCTGCTCTATTCACGTTGAGACTCCATCAACTGCAACTTTTCAGACAGAGAACACGCACTCCTGCTGCACAGCCCCACTCCCTGTCACTCTCTGGGCAGAACCATGAAATGTGGAGTGCAGCCACTGGAGATGCAGCATTTTAGGAGAGCACCACACAGATGCATTTAAGTAAAACTCAATAAGCAAGGCTCTACACCCCTCAGTACCTCCAAACAGATAAACACGGTGATCATCCATGTGGGCACATCAGCAAAACCAGGAGTTCTTATCTTCTCTCTCAATTTTTACCAGCACTGAAGCACACATATTTGTAACTCAAACATCAGCCTCAGTGAGCAGCGTCTATTCTTTGGCAATGCATAATGTCTGTCACTGCAAATCAACACTGACTGTCCCAGAATAAAATAGATTTCCATAATAAGCAAACATGAATGACTCTCAAGAATATCCCACCTGCCCCCCATCTTGCTTATTTTTTGATGTTAAGAGTCATACTATGGGCACAATCACGCTGCATGAGGTAGAACAGCTGCATGATACAATTTACATGTAATAAAGTTTCTGAGATAAAAGTAATCACATCTTTATGATGCTGGGGGGCATGAGCTGATCGCTGAAAATGCCAGGACAGTATCTCTTGCCCATATACAGCATGTAACAACTGGAGAGGTGAACTTTATTAGGTTTCTCTGCCTTCCTTTAATAAAAGGAATAGCTAAAATCTCTGGTTCATTTCTGAACCAGAACTAAACTAAACGAAAATCTCTGGAATTGAAGAGCCAATGATCTAACTCAGTATCTCAAATCCTATGTTGCGAGATGTACTATTCAAAACAGCACTGAAAAATGGTACTATTTAAAGAGTGTGTGTTACTGATTTTATATTAAATACCACGTATACATATGTTTATCTACATAGCTAAATTTAAGACCTCATCTTCCAAAGGACTGAACACCCAGAAACATTCTTAAAAGCACAGAAATTATGGGTTTCAGCACTTCTCAGAAGATTCCAGCACCTATCCAGAGTTACCTTCTAGATGCAATGGATGCTTTGTAAAAGCATCTGGCAAGGACAGACAACTTTGAATAACAAATCTGAAGCTGCAAATACTGACCATTTTCTCCTGCTTTCCCTTTTGATGGTGCTACACATTGGAACATTTAGTTTTGGTCTGTGGTGGCCAGTCTGACAGAACTCACAAGTAATGTCTAAACAATCCTTTGCAGAACTTCCAGTCAACTGGTGAAATAACAAACCAAAACTTCTTTCTCCCACCTGACTTTTTTATTTTCAGCTCCTCTTGCTTTTGTTTTTCTTTCTATCAGTTAAGTAATTCACCTTTTCCTTGTAATCATCGTGTTTGTAAGGCAACCGAAAACATCCTGTAAGCATTTGCCAAACACAGGGAAAGCAAAGCCCTTGTCTAAGAAACAAATGTACTGAACAGAGACACTCAGAGATGAACTGTTTGAGATGATGCACTGTGTTGCAAGAATACATCCGCCACTTTCCTGGAGAGATGAATTGATTTGTCCTAGAAGCAATATCCCTATCTGGGAAGGATGGATTTTAAAATCTCCTTTTCCTTTCAGCTCTGTCATGTTTCTTACTCGTAACTTTGATCCAATGTCCGTTTTCTCTTTTCTTCTCTTTTCATTACTGGATTCCCCATAACAGATAAAAAATTTATCTGTGTACAGGAATGGCCAAATTTGATTTGAACTGTAGGGTTTTCGGGCAATTATGCAGCCCAAAACGAACTCCAGGCAATATTAATAAAGGATGAAACTGTTTTCTTCAACAATGTTGTCAGAGCAGAAAACAACATGCTGTAGCAGCAGGAAATACTCCAGGGGAAAAAAAAAAACAAAACATATAATCTTTTCAAAAAGTTCACTTTCAAGCACTTCTCACCTGTGCTAAACCTCCTATCTCCTTGACACAGACATAGAGCCTGAACAGGTCCAGGGGCTTCTTGCCCACAGCTGGCAGACTGGCCACAGGTGTGCCCCTTTCCTCCATGAAGGTGAGGTAACGATCCACCCACATCTTGCGCTCTGGCTCGTTTCCTAGCTCATAGACTTTAGTGATCTTCTCTCCAGTTGTGGTAGAGGAACTTGATTTCTAAATTGCAAGAAGACAAAAAAGAGTTGGGGGAAGGGTGGGAGGGGGAGGGAAAAGAAAGTAAGAAACTCACAACATTGAAAAAGAGAAGATGTCAAACAAACTAAAGCTATCACACAACAGCCAGGAATGAAGGCTACTAGTTCAGGCAGAAACAGTACATTCTGTCCATATATGGAAAATTCAGCTTTTTAAAATATAGGGCCCAAACTCCCCATTTTCATATTTCTTTCACTGATCTTAACTTTGGATCCCAGAAGGCAAGTTTCTGATGTTGCCTCATGTAATTTTAAAAAGAGGTAACTTTCACATAGTGCTTTTCATCTGTTTATCTCGAAGTACTTAGGTAAGCAATAATTTGAGTAAAATTAAAACCAAGTTTGTCACACACAAGTTTACATAATCCTAAAACCGAACCAAATCTCTCTCCTCTTTGCCCCGAGAGGGGCTAGAAAACCTGAAAGCGTTCCTCCAGAAAATAGAAATGTACAAAAGTAGCCTAAAGCATGATTCATGGCAAACTAGTGCACTGAGAAGTAGTACTTTCTTTAAAGAGTCATAAATGCTTTACTACTTCTTCGTATCTCTGGCCAAAAAGCAAGGGGAGCAATAGTGCCTACAGTACAAGGAGACTGGTGACAATACTCCTGAACTGCCTATTACCAGCCTGAACTAATAATGCTTGTGAGTAGCTAATACTCTCTTGCCTTGTAAAGGACAGAGGATAGCTGTCCCATATGCCCTACCTTGTCCTACCTTGCAAAGAGAATGTGTATCACAACCTGGGGAAAAGCAGAGCAATTGGAGCTGAACCACCACCAGGAAAAGTGGAAGAGCTGGGAAGAGCAAAATTCCTTCTCATGTGGCAGAAAAGCAGGAGTGAACCTGCCTTCCTGCTGCTATTCGGGCTTTACAGCTAATGAAAGCTCATGTTACCTTGATGCCCTTTTCTTCTCTACATGAAGATGGCAGAAAGCACTGAGGCCACTATACAAGCTATAGCTTCTCACCCTTATCTTTTTTGTGCAATATAACCCTGTGAGCTAGGCTCTGTGCCACATGTGGATGGACTAGACTCTCAGCTGCCTGTGACAGCACAGAGTGGCTGCAGGGACACCCTCCTGTTTGGAGATGAAGTGATTTTCTCAGCAGTGGAAGATGGGAGTTATTCAGAAGTGAATACAAGAGAAAAAGATTGATATAAAGCTTTGGGGAAGGAGCCAAATATAGGAAGGGAAACATATCCTTTATGCCTGTATAGTAAATCCTAAACGTCATTGTTGATCGCAGTAGACACTTCTTGAAACTCATCTAGTCAATCATTCTTTCCCTCCTTTGTTTTTTCCTTACACTGAACAGCAGACAGCACCATTCTAAAGGAAAGAAGATTTTATTTCTAGCTGAACATTTCTACAGAAGACCTCAGCTGCACCTCAGGGATGCTGTTAGAATCAGCCACTTCATCCACGCACCCACACAGGGCTGTTGAGGAGTGGCGCTCAACACTATGAAAGATGCAGTGGGGTAGCATCCAACTACCAATGATTTTAAAAGCATTGCCACCATTCATCTTGCACGTTAGCCTGAAAAATGTGTATCTCTGTATCTCTCTCCAGCCATTAGCTGGAACTTGGCAACGCTGGAGGAGAGTCAGGACAAAAAAGATGTGAAACCAAGGGGGGTGACCCAGCAGTTCCATGAGCTACTGCTGTTCTTTCCGGTGAACAGATACTAATTTTTAATAAATTGTCCTCTGTAAAATTTTCTGCCTTGCTTCCTGATGCTGTAATTTATTCAGAGTAGTCCTTCCTGCAGACAGATATTGTTACCTTTCTTACTTAGAAATGAGGTACACTCCTTAATTTACTTGAGCCAGCTGCAGTTGTGTTACTCCTCTTACTAAAGTCAGAGTCAAGGCTGAATTTGTTTTGCTAATACTAAGTGCCTGTCAGGGAAGTACTTTGACATAAGTCCCGCAGATTATGCAAGGAAAGCACAAAGTGATCCTGTAATGGCAACCGAGGTACTCAAAGCATCACTCGCTATGTATCTGAGTGTTTAAGAAAATCACTTTGATTCTTTTTAACACATATACTTTGTCAGAGATTTTTTGGGGGGTGTGGGTGAAAGCAGGGAAATAGGTCAAGTCATATTACTATAATTTGATTTTGTAGTGGGAACAGATTTATGATCACATAGGCTTTAACAGTTGAATAAACTGGAGCTACTCCATTACCAAGTGCAGTTAAGAACAAAGTTACTCTACTGCTCACCAGCATTAATTTTTTAATCTGACACCTATGATGCCAGAGAATTCTAATAAAAACCAAGGTAGGAAATTTCAGCTTTTATCCATACAATTTTGTATCTGCTTATACTCTAACATATGAGGCAACAAAATAGTTTCTATTTCACTTTTATGGTAGTTCACAGTTGAGAATGTTCAGATTTACCAGATTTATGGTTTCACTTTTAAATGGCAAGATTCTCTTTTTCTAATCAGATCCAGAGCAGAGTGGAAACCAGTTAAGAATTTTTCATTCTTGTTTTTTCTACTATACATTTCAAATGCTGCTGCTTTTCAGCAGTGTGGCAGCAGGCTCTGAAATGACAGTATAATCTGAAAACTTTTCACAGCTTACAGAAGGTAAGAAGTGTTTCTTACTGTGTGAGCTTTCAGGTTGTCATGCTTTGTAAAATGGGTGCAATTTTCTTCTAAAGTGAAATGTTAACTTTAGAAGAATCCACTGGAGGGAAGAATGTTATACCTCAAGAGTAAAGATCTTTTTCTATTCCCTCTTCACCTATTTTTATAAGTGTAAACATATAAGAATGACAGATGTGTGCAAGCTACTCTACACACAAACTTCAGTTCCACAAGGGCAGATTCAGCTGGCAGCTTAAATTTGCCTATAGGTTAACCCTCAGAAATTACAAAACAATCCCATTACTTGATTGTTAACTAAGATGAGTGCATGTCAGGCAATGCTGGAAGAACATAGATCATGGCCTTTCATTCTGTTAAATTTGTTGATAATTTTGATTATAAAAGAATTCTGGTGCAAGCCTGTGGCTCGCATACCTTTCCCAATTCAGTTGCACCCTGCTCTGTCCTCAATCCCTAGCACTCTTCTACATGGTATGAGCACCCATGTTTAAATGGATGATTTAAAAAACCCCACCAGAATATGTGGGTTCCAAGACAATGCCTGTATTAAATCTGATGAACACTATAATTTATTTTCAATACACCTACGACCTATAAAAACTGTATTATATACAGATCCTTCTATGGTGAGTCTGCAGATTCCTTCAGAGCAACAGATTTCTGTAGGAGCTCTTTTCACAGTAAGGCAGTAGGTAGTTGTTTCTCTACATACCTTTGATCATCTATATTTAGAGAACTATCTACTGTTCACTTCAGTATTACACTCATTACAAAGACCTATTTTACTAAAGAACAGATTATTCATACTCAAGCAGCAAAAACTGCCAAAATGGAATCTCTGGCAGACGCTTTTGCAGGACACAAACCTCTGTCAAGATTTCTTCCTCAAGGACTCTGCAGACCCCTCGCAGCTAGTACCATGGGTGTATCCACTGTCATCCTCACCGGTACCCAAGATTTTACTGGGTTTTCACAACTTACTGTTTTACTAATATTGCAGTGACCCTGCAGAGTTCACACTCACACTTGAAATGTCTTAAAAATTTAAAAAGCCACCTTGCCACTGTCAGGGATGCACACTACATGTAAAATTAGCATAGCAGAAGAGCCCTTTTTTCTATGTACCTGAAGAGCACTCAAAACATAACGTTCAACAATTCCTTCTCCACATTTTCTCCAGCCTCACTTCCACATAAAACTGCTGAAAGAGAGGACCCACTTAGTAGGATCACAGGAATACTGAGTAGTGAATGACAGATTATTCACCTTTGCTTTTATTCTCTGCTGGAATGGAGAAGTTGTAGCACATGAAGTGGCTTTGGGATTTAATGAACAAATTCTGGCTGTTTTCAAGTGTAATGAAACACCTGCAATCAATCGTTCCAGTCTACCTCAAGCTGCTGCTGAAGTCAATGAAGTTATCCAGTACTCTTGCCTCCATAGAGGAAAAAAGGATCTGCTAATTTCCAGCACTTATTTTTCTATGGTTCTAAAGCACTGTATTTTTCCATATCTGTGTATCAAGAAGCTAACTGAAGCTAAAGATGCAGCAGCATTACGACATAAGTTTGAACCTCCTCCATTTATTTTTAACAACCCTATATACTTTGGCATATTTACATGGGAAAAACAGCACATATGTTTATGATGACTCTAGGATTTGTTATGCAGTTCATGCACTGAGCTCAGGAATGCATTATCACTTGATAGCCTTATAGAGGAAGAACTCGATGTGCTGGACAGCCTGTACAGTAACTCTCTTGAATCCCTCCAAAGAAACACCCAAATAAGCAATACCCAAAAGACTACTACAAATTGAACCAGCAGAGTTTTTGGTACCACGCTTTCAGAAATGCTGTTAAGAAAAAGATGAGACTTTGTGGGAACAAGTAACACCAGCTGCCTTCTGAGACTCAAAGTCGCTACCAAATAAACACAAAAACATTTAAGGTAGTGCATTTCATGCCATGCTGCCCCTTTGCTCAGGGGGTTCACTAGATGTTTGGTTTTTGGGTGGGTAGATCTTCTTCCCTCCAATTGGCCTTCCTCTGTTTGTCCAGAGACATATTAAACATATCACTCTGTGAAAATTAAATTGTTATCAAAGAATTGTTGCTAATTTAAGTGCACATTAACATTAGAAAAAGCTGACATATTCCTCACAAGAATAGATATCAGTGTTTTTCTATGTAGAAATTATTATTACTTTTTGTAAAAATAAGAGGAACAATACATTTTTTTTTAATTAAAAAAAACCAAAAAACCCCAAAACAAAAACACCAAAGCAGAAATGACCAAGCAGATATTTGCTCCCCATAGGCCATAACAGCTTATGTCTGCATTCATTTTTCTATATATGTATATAGCTTTTCTATGTGCATATATATAGATACATAGGTGATGAAAATAATTTTTAGCTCCACACATCTCTCTCAGGTTTTTTGTTACAACAAATAAACATAATTAATCTAAAAAATACTTTTCTAAAAACATAGATGGATCAAGTTTTTTTCTACCCACAATCTGGGTCATGTCAAAATAGCTGAATGAAGCAAATCAGAAACAATTTTGGTTTAGACTACACCCTGATAACTTAATGATTATATTTCCAAACACACGATTCAAAATTTAAAATGTTTCGAAAATATATATGGCAGCTTTTTCGTGGTGCCATACAATTTAAACTGCTGGCTCTACAATTTAAACTTTGATTGATAATAGTTTCAACCGGGGAGAAGATTTATCTTTTTTCTTTTTTTCCCCCTAAATAATCCTAGTAAAGACAAGTGCAGCAACCAGAGTGAAGTCAGTTGTGTGAAGGAGTTTGGGCCCAGAAACAGAAATGGAATTGTCCATAACAACACAGTTGGCATGCTTGGAAGCTGATGCACTACAGGAAGGATGTTTTCTTCACAACAACCGCTGTATTACCAGACAGCACACTTGCATGATGCACACAATTTTACTCTATCTTATTTCAAAATACTTTTGGGACAAATTTTGCCCTTGGATAAGCATGCTCAGGCCCCACTGAAGCCAGGCAGTGGAACTTACAGTCATGTGTCCGAGAGCAGAATTTGTACCCAGTGTTACAAAGAAAGAAAACTGTTTAGTAGATAAATAATGAAGAAATTTACAAAACAAACAAGCAAGCATTAAAATATAATTAATTACAAAAAAATTAACAAAAAACAAAAAAACCAGAGCCACTTACAGGGCTTGATGGAGTCTTTGGCCAGCCTGGGCTGCTAATGCTATCACTTTCATCTCCATGAAATGAGGAGATGCTAGCAGAGCTTGGGGACATTGGGGAAGGGACTGGCAGGTTGCCTGGGGTTGGGGGCTGAGAAATACCCTGAGAGCTGTAGCTATCCTGTGGTAGAGGAATAAAAAAAAAAAATATGACAAAGGCAGGGCAAACTTTATTAAGAACAAAAAAATACATCCAGTTTAACAGACTGACCAATTTTTATATATAAAATATATATAAACAGAGAGACACATACAGAAAACACACACATATATAAATATATTTATATATATATATAAAAGGTATTAAAATGACATTGATCATTAGTATAATTTGGAAAGTTTGCTGGATGCTTGGCTAAGGTACTGAGCCACCATGCTTATTTCAAGCTCACATGGAATGCTAAGCATGGGTTTCCCCTTATGAAAGAAAGAAAATAAACAAGCTGTTCACCTTATTTTAAATCAAATAAGGCAGGAAAGCAAAATATTAAAGTATGTTGCTGCTGCTGAGGCGGCCAAAACAGAAAGCTATAACTGAAGGCAGAGAAAAATGGCTGCAAGTATTGAAACCAGGCAAGACCCTTCTTTCCCACCCACCTGGCACAGCCGAATCCCCACGCAAGTTTTGGCTTGGGTTGCTTTGCCCCCGCAAGTTAAAATGCCGTAAGAACTAGTAACTTTCAGATCCACACAATGAAGGAAAAAACCAAACCAAAACAAACCAAAAAGAAAAACTAAAAAGAAAAACAAACAAAGAGATTGCACATGAATGGAAAGGCATGCAGGAAAGAACAGAAGTGGGTAGGCCAAAACCAGAAGATGAAGGACAAAACAGCAGACTTCTGTGGGCTGCACCAACACCACGTGCGGAGGTGGTAAATACCTTTGACTTGCTCTCGGGCTGGGGGGGTCCTTCTTCTTTGCCATCTGTTTTGAGAGGAAGGGGTAGTTTGGACTCACCAGGTGTCATCATATCTGCAAGACCCATAGGTGCTGATCGAAAACAGGAGAAACAGTTAAGCATGACTGTGTTTGGCTTTGTAGGAAAAAACACGCTTCCTGCTGCAAGGTCGTGGTGACACGTGAAGCAGAGTAACGTTATCCCACCTCTGTCCTGTTATTCTAGCATCCGGAAACCTGGAAACCTCTTCAGTTGAAGCGAGGAAATGGAAGAGAATGGAGGAGGGGAGGACACAAGCACCATGCAAGAACAACAACCACAACCACTTTACAGAGTAAAAGTCATTCTTCATACTGCTGGTGGTCTCCAACCGTACCTGCATTTGACCGCTGTATTTTAACAGAGCAACAGTCTGGTTTAACAGCTACTACACCTTCCCTTCAGCAAGAGACAAAAGTAAAGGAAAATAACGCACATTTGGGTTGCAATGTTGAATCCCAGAAAAAAAGGCTGAATTTCCCAATTATGCCTGTATTAAGGCTGGTGTCCTGCAGATAATTCCAGCCCCTACCGTCTTCGGTATGAATGGCTCAGCCACTGTGAGCCTTAACTACAGAATTACAAGCTGTAAACTCCGCTCTGCTGGAGAACCAACTTCTTCCCTCCTGCCAAAACGAGGTGGGACTATAATGAACACACAAATGTCTTTCCCTGATAATGGCAAGCAGTTGCTTCCCAAGGGTTGTGAGGAATTCAAAGGGTTTTTTTATTTGAAGATGGAAGTGCTAAGCATAGTATTATTGCTGCAGAGCTGCTGGGTTCCTGGATTTCTAGAACGATGCAAGAAGAAACATTGAGATAAATAGACAGAAAATACTGGGCAGAGCAGATGCTAGGAGATGCCATGACACTGGATCAATGCAAATAACCAGAGAACAACTGCAAGACACCAGGTGATTCTTTCCCTGCAGAAAACCATGTGCACAGCATTTGTAAAAGACTGGATTATCTTCCCTTCCTCTCCCTTTTTTGCTTCCCCTCATGCCCATCTTTCAAAGAAGATAAGAAAAGAGAGAAGAAGAATGCAGAAAAACCTTCATGGCAATAAAAAGGAAATAGTACAGATCCCAAACTTACTAATTTTAAGAATCAGTAAAGCAGCATGGTTAAAAAAAAGAGCAAAATATATGATCATTACCAGACTAGTGTGCCTCTCTGCAGCATGACAATGCTGGCATGCTCCAGGCAGCAGGCTCACAGCATAGCAAGCCAAAGACAGGAGAGGGAAAAGAAGCTTTAAAAATACTTCACAGATTGCCCACTACGAAACGATTATTGCACATATTCATGTATTACTATGTTTTAGAAAATAATTAGTTTTAATTACAGCAGTGAGAGCATGAGCAGGACTCTGGTGAATACGCTGGCAAGCTTTGCAGTGCTAATTTGCTAATATCTTTAGCATCACTGCAGGTTGAGACTACGGGTCTGCCAAAAAAACCTACCCAGCCATGTGCCATGTGAGTTTATAACTGTATGCTCAGTGTTCTCAATATTCGACTGCTGGTGTTTTTCATGGGCACATTTCCTTGTTTTTTCAAAGCACATTTGTAGCCCAATCAAGCCCTTAAAGTCATCACAACACATAAATCATAATTGAGATTTAAAAAAAAAAAAATTACTTGCAATACTTAAGACTTCAAGAATTGGAACAAAAAGCCTTTTTCAAGTGATGCAGCTGCAGAGAAAAATCTATTGGGATCAGCTAAAAATGCTGTTATTTTTATGTATGTGTGTGAAACCTCAACAAAACAGCCAAGCAACATGATTCTGGCAAGCCAGCATCCACTAAACATTTGATTGGTATGCATTTTGCCCTTATACTCTGTTTGAGGAGGTGGGGCAGCTTGTGACCATTATGGATGGCAGTGTAACACATTTTAGTTTTGAATTCCACTTAGCAAAAAGTTATTTTACTTCTAGAGATTTCAAAAAATATGTACAAAATGGTCAAATGTATGCCCCAGTCTGGTCTCAAATGGGGATGTCTATCTTACACAATATCCATTTTAACAGTTAACACATTTCATGCTGTGAAAGAGCTGAAGAAGAAGTCTTAGTTCTAGTTTCAAAGCAAGCAAAGATGACCCTTCTTCTCTAAAGCAATTTTAGAGAGGTTAAACAAAGCAAAGTTAGCGATCAGGCTTCTTCTCCAGAATTCTGCATGGCTAAGTCCTCTGCTGATAGGTCACTGTTATCAGGGCTGGCACATGGTATTTCTCTTATCAAGAACAAAGTAATTGTGCCCACTCCTGGTAGTCCTGTTTCCACCAGAATTCCATTATTAAATCTCTTTTCCATTGAGATTTTAGGCTGTCATGTAAAGGGCAAGCAACTCCAGTCTGCAAATTACCACACATATTCTGACCACATTAATCATGTTTAAAAATCTAAGAAACCTGACTCATTTTGACTTTTGAATATATCTTGTTGGCATATGCTAACATATCAGGATTTAGAGACAATTATGGAAAAAATAAGTTTCCCAAATTCCGTTTCACTTTTTGTTCTAAATTATTTACTTCATCTACATCCTTTCTTCCTGGCAGCAGAACTGCCAGGATTTTCATAGCAAATTGCAAGGTTGTCTAGTTTCCCTGTAGCTTTTACCAAAGATGTTTCCACAACTACTTTTCTATCCACTGTTGAAATGCTGTTTTGTAACTTCTTGCAAACGTACTCTCCAGTGATTTGCAAACAGACATTCCTTCACTTTTTTTCTAGCAAAGCAGTGCAGTGAGAACATTGTTTTGACCCTTTTCTGAGCAGTGAAATACTGTTATTGTCATGAAACTGCTAAAATAAGATACAGTCTCTTTCTATGCAGGTACTAATAATTCTGTGTGTGAAGTGTAGACCAAAGGACAAAACATTTTAGAGAGGAGGATAACAGGGAAATCTTGACTCAAAAAGAGTTGGAGCGTACTGTGAATAGATGTCAAGTACTAGCCTCTGGCTTATTATAAGAATTTAAGAGCTAGAATGATTTCAAAAAGCAAGTATGGGTCAAGGTCCTGAATTAACTATTCCACATTGAATTTAACATACTCAAAGGCAGATATTGACATGAGTAAAACTGCAGCAAAGTATTCTTTTTTTTGCTAAAGGCTTCTCTGTCAGTCCCAGAAGATGATGAAATACTGTAGGAACAGCAACACAAACATTGTTTTTCTCTTTATTGCTAGTGCAATAACAAATCACACTCCACAAAACAGAATATTACATCCTTTGTAAGACTTGCCTTCCTCCCTTCTACTCCTAGCACTGTCCCACTGAAAAAAAAGTAAAAAAACAAACAAACAAAAAAAAAAAAGCAAAAAAGCAAAGCAAACCAAAAAGCT
This sequence comes from Heliangelus exortis, assembly GCF_036169615.1. Classification (NCBI taxonomy): domain Eukaryota; kingdom Metazoa; phylum Chordata; class Aves; order Apodiformes; family Trochilidae; genus Heliangelus; species Heliangelus exortis. The sequence continues at coordinate 53,790,418 of NC_092424.1, read as the reverse complement.
TGTGTGACTCATGTGGTGAAATGTGAAGTTGGCAAGAGGATCCCCACTGCTTTTATGCCCACAAGAAAAACAGAAGAGGCACAACAGCATTTCATAATGTCCTGCCACAAATGACTGTCCCCCTCTGGGGAAAAGCACAGCCCAGGGGTCTCAGGCACCTTATCTGACAAGAGACAACAGGGCCACCCAGGATCTCAGTGCCACACCTTCTTTCCTCCTAGCAATTCTCATCCAAAGGATGATGTAAGCATAAGTGGCCTGGGATGCAGGCATCTCTATGCCAGGAGCTGGCACACAATGACCATTGGATTACAGTCACTTCTTGTCTGGAGTATAGGTGAGGAGATACTCCAGCTGTTGCCAACTGCTGACATCCTCCCGCAAGTTTTTTTAAATGTTCATTATATAATAGGTCATATGAAAGTATGTGATAGAGCAAAAAAACAAATGGAAGTCTCAATTTTTCAAAAAAGTAAAAATGTAACTAAGCTGCAAAACAGGGACACAGCCAATCAACGTTTCTAAAAAATGCTTCACTTCCATAAATATAATTCCTTTCTCTATCAGAGGTTAATCCAAATAAACCAAAGTCAAATATATATAATAAATATGAAAAGATGCATCTATTTTTATCATTATTTTTCAGAGCATCCTTTTAATTACCTTAGGGCAAATTATGTAAAACACAATGTCCTAGGAAAAATTAAGTATTACAATGGTAAAAATTCATTTGGGATAAAAATAATGCCCAGAAAATGGAAGGTGTCAGTAGGGCACAGGTAGCGAAATTAGGAAAGGATCCTTGTGGCAGTAAGGAGATTAACGCTGCTTCATTGTTTTGTTCATCTCCAGAGGTAGGAGAGATTATGAGTGTCAGTTTCTGTGCAAGCACAACATGGAATTCTGCAAGATACAAACTCCTTGTTACTTATTTTTGAAGATAATTTTCGCTAGAATTATCAAGGCTCACAGCAGGAAATTATCTTATTTATGTTAGAATTTTAAGTTTCCTTTTATTATACACATGCTTAAAACCTGCATTTGAAAAACAGGGGAAAGAAAATCTAAAATGTAGAAAATGTGAACTCATATAAGAAATGGATAGTGGAGGTTATACTGTTTTTCTGATGGCAGTTTGTTTGATAATTTTGAATGGATTCTGTAACTTTTTCTTGAAGCTTTCTGTATTGTTATGGATGGGATACTCTATCACAAAGGACGTTCTATCAGAAGGATCCATATGCTTTGATCTCATAATTTCTGTGTTCCTGAATTGCTCCACATCAGTAGAAGCTGGAGACCTGGTATTTGATCCACAGTCACTTCTAAAGTACCAGGATGCTGAACTGCAACATGATCTTCTTTTCAATTGTGACATCAACTAAAAAAGCTACAGAATAAAAAGGATCCACTGGTAATAAGGAGGTACACAAAGGCTAATAGAAGTGTGGCGAAACCAGCGTTACAGCTTTACTGAAGTTCCAAAACTATGTGAAACAGCATCAATAATCTCTCCCTATTTTAGAGTAATACCTAAAAGTGCATTTAATTAAAATGAACATAACCAAAATATACCTTCCTCCCTCAAAACAGACAACAAGACTGTACTCTCCAAAACCCAGACAACCAAAAAAACACAACTTTTCCCTATTGCTTACCTTACTTTTTCACTGGCCTCAGATGTTCATGCTCAGTGCATGCTAGCAAATCAACCAATGCCCATACTTAACTCTATAAGCATCCACTAGGTTGCATCTGTTTTTTGCCCCTGCACATGAACTGAACCCTGTTTTCTCTGAGGATGTATGACTTTACACCAGCAGGACAAATGCCCAAGAGCCAGACAGCTGAACCGGACTTTGTGTAATGGGAAAAGCCATTTTCAAGCCTGGAAGCAGCTATCACCTGCAAGTTCTCCACCTCATCAAATGCAGGGCCAGAGCTGACCGTGAAGTGCTCCCCTAGCTCACGACATTATCATTTAAAAGTACTGTATTTACACTTGTCTTGAGCTCAGCCCTCCACTTCTTTGACCCAAGCAGAAGCGGAGTCAGGATAGGGGGAGATCCAACATTCCCAGTGCACGTGCCCCAGCAGTGTATTCGCACCTAATTTTCTCTTTTTGTTCCCCCTGTACCAACACTGTCTGTTTGCTCTTGGAGTCTGGCTGCGTAAAGCGATATAGAGCAATCTAGATACATGTCTGCTCACACACAGAGGAAAAGAGGTGCACTGAACTCCTCTAGTTCATCTCACGCTTCCTTTCCATTGGGTAATCTTTGAATTAATAAAACTGGAACAAAAGAAAACCTCACAAATGCACCAGCAGAAAAAAACCCTGATAAATGTTTAAATTATTAAAAATCCAATATTTCAGAATGCATAACACAATAAAAAGAGTATGACTACCACATACAAAAGACTGCCAGGATAAATGGCCTCGCATTGAACAGATTTCCACTGTATGAAATAACGAATGGCTGAATTATCTGAACAAAAAACCCTCTGTGAATCTTCCTTTAAACTGGTTATTCCTTAGGAATACATAAATCTTCTTAGGCAGGGCACTCTGCCATCTGTTTGCTGTTGGTTATTTTTGCAGCTCTGGGGGCCAAAGGAAAAGGGGGAAAAATTACTTCTGCTAATAGCAAAACAGAATTTATAGCACAGTTTCAATGCTCAGAAGTAATTTTATTTCAGCAAGCCAGACAAAACACATAACTACACAAACAAAACATAATATTACCTGGGACAGCTCTGGTGGGGAAAAAGCAAGCTATTATCTAATGGTCTTTTCAATAGCTTTTCCCTCTTCATCCAGATGGTGAAGTGTGCTGTCTGGACTAACCAATGGCTTCCAAGCCAGCACTAGAATAAACCTTTTTTTTTCTTTTTTCTTTTTTTTTTTCCTTATCTTTTATTGTATTTTTTTTTTTAAATCTCGCTGATTAACAACTTCCTTTCTCTTTCTTTTGTGGATCAAAACCACTACCTTAGTATTCCTGAAAAAGAAGACACTGTTAAGTGTCTCAAGAGCAACTTCATAGAGGAAAGAAACTCACTGCAACACAGGCTCTTGGCAAGATGCAATTTAAGTAGTAAGGCATTTCTAGAGAAATAAAAGAAACAAAACCAACTAAGAAAGAAAATCAAATCACCTCAGCACAACCTATCCAGCTTTCAAAAACCTTCAATCCCCCAACAATTCAAAAATGGCTAATGCAACCAGTAAAGCATGCACAAAACCCCCATGGCTGGAGTATTTGGGAGGATCTGTTTCAGGGTCACTGAAACTCCAACCCCAATGAAAGAATCTATCTTTACTGAAGTATTACTTTGATGGAAGATAATTGTTAGGAGTTCAAGCTGAATACCAACTATAAAGCACATTTGCACAGAATTACATTCACCTGTCTTCACACACAAAGCAGCAAATAATTTTGAATCCACAAGTCATATGAAGGATGAATCCAGCAGCTACATTAAATATGCTTTTTTTTTTTCAAAAGGAAATTATGATTAGTTTTCGTACACTGATATTTAAGTAGGTAAATTAAGAGAACCTCTATATGGCTATATGAATTTTGAAAACAGTAAATATGGTCTATCTTTCAGAACATAGTCATGCTTTCAAATTCTCTGCTTCCAGCATCTTTAAGTCAGAGCAGGTGCCCATTTCTTATTTTTATCCCAGTACCACAATAAATATCTGAAATTGCAATCTTAGGAAGTAAGGCACTGAAAAACAACAGTAGCCTCTTAACAGATGAGGTTTTACTCCTTCCTCTTGCAGATACACACACACACATACATACATATACTTGCTAATCAACACCTTTGTCAAACTGGGGCTGAGCTCTGCTCGGACTGCTCAGAACATTACACCCATCTACAAGCTGTGCAAAGGACTTAATGAAAAACGTATGAGTTACTGTACCAAAAAACATTAATACCTTAGCCTGGTTTCAAATTACTCCAAACTACCCAGATGGGATGAATCAAATGAAGAAGGCTTTCCCTCTGCCACCAGCCCAGGGCTGGTACTGTTAAGCAGATTTATGAAGGAAGGCCACTGCTGAAAGGTTACCCACCATTACCTGTGGAACTGTTCACCATGTTAGATGCCATGCTGTAAGGAGGAGCCTGTGGGTTCATCAAGCCAGAGCTGTTGTTCATCGGCTGAGTGTAGGGGGAGCTGGATCCCATGATACCACTCTGATTCATGGCAGGGAAGTTGCCTTGCCTACAAGAAGAAAAAGCAGACACACGATGCCTCATTATGTGCCCCATTGCTGAGGATGCTGTGGTTTGTCACAGAGTACATCTCCTGTTGTTTGCAAATAGCTACGGAGAAGGCAAGCAATTAGTTCATTTTACCTACATAGAGAGCTATTAGTCTTGAATCCATTACCTTATATCTGAGACAGACTTTGACTGAACACAAATTTCAAGAGATGTATACAGTGTCTTTACACTTTTTCTGCGACCAGCAGAAAAGTACAACTCCTATTATTTACCCTTTGAGTAAACATAGGATAAGTGTGATCAGGAGTCAAAATTAGAACCTAGGATTGACATAAAAAAAGAAAAAAATAAATTCAGTGACCTGTAATTTTGATCATGTAATTAATAGATAACCTTGCCTGCTGTAGCTTAAAAAACAGTGAAATGACCAGAAGAAAAATGGGAACTATGGAATGTCTTAGATTTCTGTATCTGATGTAATTGCACACACCTTGTTGCCTGCGAAGCACTTCCAGTCCCAAGGTGCAAAGGATAAATTCAACTGCATGTGAACATTTAGCTAATGCCTAACCCATGACTGTAAGAGGCATCCACACACACAACTCTCAATGAAATCATATACACCAAGCTTCCTGCTTCTCCATTTAAAAAAACCAAACAACAAAACAAAAATAAAAACCACAACAGATATCCCCAATTTCTAGTTTTGATCTAGGGCCCAAAGTCATCATTTATCAGATTCCATTGTAGTGACCAGAGATGAGACTGCAGCACTGAATAATATGTTCATCTTGTTATACGTGCCATCTATGCCCAATCTTTCAAGAAAACATGTACATACTATAATTTGTTGAAATAAGAAATCCCAGCAGAACTAATTTGGTTTTGAAAAGTAATCACATATCCATATAATGCTTTCATAACTAAGACTTCAATTTATCTGGAACACTGCCTTGAACGAAGCCCTTTCCCAAATTATCCTTATCATCAATTGTGAAGATCTGCAGACCAAGTATTTTTGAAGTCCAAGCCTGATGTACTCTTAAATTCTAAAAAGTATCTAAGAAGGCTTTATACTTGATTTCACAAATTCTACAGATTATCTGAGGCACACAGAAGAAAATAATCCAGCCCAAGTTAGCAGAATAACCCACTGTAATGCTTGACCCAGCTTCAAAAATAACTTCTTATTCTTTTAACCCGTAATATAATTATCCACTTTTTACTGGCATAGTAGAAGAGTGCACATATGCAGTAAGTATATGGATCTAGACATAAGTATGAAATAAGTAAAAACACAGGCAAAAATATACTTACTTCTTTATACATAGCCTACATTAGCAAATACAAAACTGTTTCTTCAATGTACTCCCTGTAAACCTATGCTGGTTTTCCTAAATAAGAAAGGATTATTTCCTAAATAAGAAAGGAAGCAACCACCTCCATACATAGCTTTTGTACCTGTCTGCTTTTTTTTCCTCAAGAAAAACAAAAGCTTTTTATTTTGTCCTACAGGCAGGGAAAGCTGCATGACCTGGAAGCAAGATGGAGTTTTGGTAAAAATTGTTTTTCATTATTATACAGTATTCAAACAAAACAGAAAATGCTCTAACCAACAACCCTGCATAAATTCAATGGCTTCTTGTCTTCATCAAACTCATTGCAGATTCTTGATGCAATTGGCAGAAATGGATTTCTTTTTTAGAAGGTACAGGAGAAAAGACCATTAAAGCACTATTTGGCCTAATTTTTCTTGACACGTTGTGAATAACTTCAAAGGAAAAGAGAACGTGTTATCTAAATAAAGGATCTTTTTCCAAGTCAGTTTTGTCCTTTGGTCTCTGAAGCCAAACTTTTCTTCACTCTTGCAAAGAGGCAAAGGCTTTCTTTTGATATGAAGGAGAGGACTGCCATACAATGTCATTTCCCTGATGAAGCCTGCAATGAGTTGTGGAGGGAAAAGATTTAAAATGCACAGTGGTGCAATGCTCCAAGGGAAAATTACAAAGGAAAGAAGAGAATAGCAGGACCATTTGGCAACAACTTTAAAAGATTTCAGTCACACAATCAAGCTTTTCTTATGTAAATACTGTATCTTAAACAACCCCTCCCCCCTTTAGCTGAAAATTGCTGTATTTCAACAGATGAAGTTAACTGAAAAGTTACTTCTATGCTGGATAAGTGAGATTCTTTTCATTACTGGGTGAAGGTACTAGTGAAGATGAACAAAGTGTGCATTTTTTACCCTTTAAAAATAGAGTAATAGATTTTGAAAGGTTCTTCACGGAGGAAAGCTGGGATTCTGGAAAAGACAGAAGTCTCTACAGGTATCTATCTCTCTAATAGTCTTCTTTTGCTTTAAAAATACACAGGAGATAGGAAACTTGCAGGTAAGCTGAAATTGGTCCTGACCTGCTAATATTTCAATACTATTACTTCCTATAGCATGTATACTTTCTAAGCTATGGGTCATTGTCTCAAACTGAGGTACAACCTACTTGACATTATCCACTACAGACATCAATCTCAATTGCAATTCATGAAAGCACACTGCTGTACAACGGTTTTAAATCAAAAAGTAGGAAACTATTGCCAGTTTAGATGGAGACTGGAAATTAAATAAAAGGAATATACCAGCTTTGGCCAGGACAGCAAGAAAATGACTAAAGTCTAAAAAAAATTACTTCCGTACTCAGAAAGACCAGAATGGCAGAACCTAATTATGAAATTTCATCTAGCAAGGCAAAACTTCTCCTTTCATCCTCCCATGTAATTCCACATTTGGAATGGACAGAACTCTCTAGCCCAGCAACAGAAAAGACCATCTCTGCCATCTCTGGCAAAACTTTGTCCTTCCCCAGCCCCCTGTCAAAGCCCTGACCGCAGCACATGTGAACTAATTCAGCAACACTGAAAGGTAACATCCTTCAAGAGTAAATGTTATTTTATCATGAGACTGGATCCAGTGTGCAGTACAGACCTCCTCCACATACTGTTCTGCTCTATGATGGTTTGGAATGGAAAGTTTTTTCAGGGAGAAATAATCAGGTATTACTTCAGCCTTTAATTCTCGCTCCACAGTGGGCCTCCTTTGAGTAAAGGCTGCCAACTGTGACAAATTGTGCTGCATCAGTGCTATAATATGAAGTGCAGTCCATTAAGAACAGAGCTGAGATCACCAAACTCATTTTGATTAACCTCCAGGTCACTAAACACTTATAAATATGTTACACAGCAGCTGCTAAACATATTTATATATGCTTAAGGTCACAGCATCATCTGTTGGTTCTTGGAGTTAAGTCAAAAATCTTATGTTTCCTTCTGTGCTGCTTTTAGTAAAGGCATATCCAACATACTATTTAAGAAGTCGTTGTCTCAAAGCATACTACCAGACTCTCTCTGACATTTCCCAATTCCCTCCTCCATTTTTATGGGAGGCTAAATAAAGCCCAGGTCTTATAAAAATAGCCTGACGCACATGTAGTGACATCTAATGGCAAAAATTCAACTGACCAGCTATGAATTCTAATAGCAGAACCAACCCAGTAAAGTATACAATTTCATGGTATTTACCACATAAACACCAATGGCAGGGTGCTTAGGGATGACACAAGTGACAATTAGGAATAATAGGAAGAAATTAAGAAAAGAAAAACTTATGCTGAGTGTAATGAAAAATATCTTCTTCATGGTGACATGCAGTTACCCTCTAAGGGAGTGAAGGAAACCTCAGTACTTGACACTTCTGTACACAGACAACACATTGGAAAATGTAGTGGCTGAAGAAATCCTGCATTACATAAGAACTAGATGACCTGTCAGGTATTTTCCAGCTCTAACTCCTTCAATACTGTGATCCCAGATCATGAATGTTTCCTGGCTAAGAAGAAAAAGCAGCTGGGCTAATACAAATTTCAGATTATGCTGTCAATATAAGCATCATCCTTAAGCCTACACATTTATTTTTTCTGCTTTACTGCTACAAGTAGATCTCGAAGTACTGGACAAATGGAAGCGATTAAAAACGGAAGTGGGGAATCTGCTTGCTTTTTGTGTTTTATTTACTCTGTTGGCAATTTAGTAATTCAAAGCACTTGCACTATGCCAGAGCCAGTTGTTACACTTGATGAAAGGGCTGCCACCCAGGGGTACCTAGAAAGGCTGGAGGAATGCCTTTTGAAAGGAGGTGCCTTTTGAAAGTCAACAGGGACCAGTGCAAGGTCCTGCACCTGGGAAGGACAAATCCTCTGCAGCAGTGCCAGCTGGGACCTGACTAGGGTGAGCAGCTTTGCTGAAAAGCCCCTGGGCATCTTGGCAGAAGGAGCTGAGGGTGAGCCAGCGGAGTACCCTGTCAGCAAAGAGGGCACACAACATCCCAGGCATTGTGACCAGGCACAGGAAGTGGAGGGAACTGATCATCCCCTCTTTACTGGGCACTCACTAGACCTTATCTAGTTTCATGGCCAGTTTTGGATCCTCCAGTAAAGTGGGGATAAATTGGAGTATAGCAGAGGGTCCCTTGAGCACTCACCCTGGGGGGTGAAGGACAGCTTTAGAGAGGAACCTAACAGTGACCCCCCCAGCACCTAAAAGGAGGTCAGCAAGAAGATGAAGACGGGCCCCTCACAGCGGGGCATGGTGGGAGGATAAAACACCATGGGCATGAGATAAAACATCCACAGTTCAAACCTCATGTAAGGAAGCCTTTTTCCCCAGTGAAAACAGCCAGGCACCAGATCTGGTGGCCCAGAGGAGTCATGCAGTTTCTGTCCCTTTTGGTTTTCAAGACCCAATTAGATGAAGCTGTGAGCTCTCAACTGGGCCTGCTAATAAGGAGGTGGGACAACAGATCTTTTTTCAAGGTTCCTACCAGCCCAAATGACCCTATGATTCTTGACTGTCAGTTTCATTGTGCTTTTGTTAGCCTGGTATCCTATCAGGTCAAATTCAAAACATTCCCTTTTGAGAAGGTTCTGTTCTGCTCTTTTGTTTTTCCTTAATTTGCAACCTACATAAAGCCTAATCTGCACTTAATGTTTTCTCTGCAAAACAAATAGATCTAATTGTGTCTTTTGAGCTAATGCAGAAGACAATGCATTTAAAGAGAGGAGATAACATGAAAGATCTGGGCATCATTAGAAAGCAGAAGACAAATAAATTGTAAGAAAGAAGAGCACTGACAATGCAAAGGTGCACACAAGTGGTAACAGCTGCCCAGCAGTGTCTCTTACACTGAGATGTCTTCCTTTACTTGGACATGAAATCCAACTAGTAGGTTTGTGTGCTGTATCTGACTGTTACACAGAAGTTCCTCTGCAACCCTTGCATTTAAAACTTGTAGGTATGTGATTTAGAACCTCCTCACTGTTGCCATCTGATAAAGAACTGAACAAATCTGAACTACTTGCAAAACTGAGTTCAGAGGTAGGTGTGGTTTAGCTGTGGACAATAGTAAAAGTGGATTATGCTTGTCAGCAGGACAAAAAATGAAGACACAGCTTTTCATTTGCAAACATGTTGAGGCTCAAGTTTTTGCTGTGAGCAGAGTGGTGAAGTTCTACAATGTTCTGTGGATTTTCTGGCATGCACCTGACATTGTCCTCATCTCAACCTAAACCTGTAAAATTGGTGCATAGCCTTTCATGCAGTCAAAAAAAGTGATCCAGCTTCTGTAATAAGTCATGTGGCAGCCTCAGCACAGGCATGAGTGGAGAACTGAAAGGTGTAGGGCAAAGAAGAAGAGTTCAGATGTGGAGAGTCTAAAAGGACTGGAGGTAAGAAGAGTTTGGGACAGAAAAAATGGAAATGGAGGGGAGAGTAAATGGATTTGAAGAATGAACAACAAGGGCTGGGAACATTCTCACTAGGTGCCAAAGGTTTTTAGGGTCAGGAGGATGATGATGGCTGCTCTGGAGAAGGGAGATGAAAGAGATGCAGGAGAAAGAGCAGAGAGGAGCATACAGAGCTGCTACTCCCAGGGTAAACACAGGAAGGGTCCCTCCAGAAAAACCATGGAACCTCTCAGCCAGGTCTGCCTGAAGGAAGGGAGAGATCCACAGGAGAGCCTGGAAAGCCAGATGCTACCAGAGATGTGCCTTCCTGTAGCAACTCTACTCATGCACACAACCTTGAGCCAAGGTCAGGTTCTGAGGTGGCCACTTTGGCCTGGATCTGGGTCAGCCCCACTCCAGCAGTGTGGCACAGTGTGGCTATGCCAAAGGAGCAGTGCTGCAAAGATGAGAGCTGGGATGGGGCACAAAACTGCCATTGAGACACACCTCACACATCCTGGTGGCCACAAGTTTGCCTCAATTATTATTTGGGCACCTCAGCGCTGTCCTTCCTGATACTTCCCACAACACTCACGTAACATCGAGATTTCTCCCAGTTATCCTGCCCTTGGTGCTGGACCTGAAAAATTCCCCTATTACTATGAGCTGGCCACCTGAGCAACTGGCTGATGTGAAAAACAAAAGGCACACAAGCTCATGGAAGTTTGCCATTTCTGCTCCAGATCTTTAACCTACATCAGTTTTGCAGCGAATGCAATGCAGCACCTCAGGGGAGTAATTTGTGTAAACATTTTAAAAGGCACTTTTTTTTTTTTTAAATGCTGACATACTGCTAAGGTGGCTACTTGATTACAAGCTGTGAAAATGACTGCGTTAGGCTGAACTCACAAATCACAGTATACTGACCAAATTGCCCTGTGCTTATCTGTGCCAGGTCTGCAGCATGACAGTATTTCCTCTCTTTTAAATGTCAAAGTATGATTTGGGAGGTTGTTATTTAAACACACTGACCTGCACAATAACCAGAAGTACTTTATTTAAATCTGTCTTGAGTTGGACTAGCCTTAAGCACTTGTAATCTGTCATACTTTGACACCAAATGTGTTATTATAATGAGAGTAATAGACCCGTGAATGCTTTCTCCCTGGAGAATTTACACATAAACATGTGCATGCAGATACATATGCTCTTTTGTTACAGATTTTTCTTCTTGCTACATTATCAGCTTCCTTGGAGAAGTGAAACTGTTTATGTGGTCCCGTTATATGGGAGAACTGGAGAAGGAAGAGAGCAAGAGAAAATAAACCTCAACACTGCTTACTTTGCTCTGACCGGAAGTTCACTGGTGTGTCTGTGCAATGTCCAAGACACACAAAATCTGAATACTGGCTTGAGTAGCTTTAAAACTGCATTAAAGAGTTCCCACATAAATAAAACAAATGTAATATAAACATATCTGAAAATTAGGTAGGTATCCCCTCTCCTTAGATGCTACTCTTAAAGTGTACTAACCTGGATTTGCCTTTCCTCCTCTGTTCACTGGGAAAGCTTGCTACTCACAAAGTTTTTAAAAAGCAACCATGAAAGCTGGTGATGTGACAGGTGTTGGGTCTGCCATTGGGTTTCTTTCCATTTCACAAGTTAGAAGGAAAAAGAAAATGTTATACTTGTGTGTGTGTGAAGAGTGGAAGCCAGAACTCTGAAATGCACAGCTTTTCTAAATACATTGTTTTTTTCTGATTACATAATACTTATGTCTTTAGCATCACTGCCATTTCTTAAACTTCACTAAGAAACAATCAAGCAGGGAGAAGAAACTTAAAAATCAGTTGTTCCTACCAGGATGATTCAATACTCAGCCCCTCAGAAAAACAGACACAAAAACTCTTTGTTTACATGCTATTGTCATCACATTAACCATTTTTCTCATGAAAGTATATGCCCAATGGGCACAATTGGTAGTCATTTAAAGCCAAATAAAATGCAGGAGTGTCACACCACAACAAACACTGGAAGACAAACACAAGAGACACATGCAATTCATGAGTATACTTATACTAATAACAGCACAACTACACAGCATTTGTGTTGCTGAAATCATGCTGAGATTAGAATAAATCTCCCTATCTTATTTTACAGGTAACAAAAACTAAGGAAGAGATCAAAGATTAATAATGATCTAAACTATGGCCAGAAGAATAATAAAGTACTTGAATACAGTGAGGAAAACATGGCACATGTCTGCAGAAAAAGAAATATTGTAGGCTTTTTTTTTTTTTTTTTGCATTTTTTGTTTTTTTTTGTTTTCTTTGCCTGTTTTTTAGGTTGCAGCTATTAAATGTTTTTATAAATCTCCTTTTGTGTTAAGTGAAGTTTTTTTTTTGGTCTGCATTTTGCCACCAGTCTTCAAACCCACAGGGACTTCCTGAAATGCCTTTACTGCTCAGCATTCATACAACTGCAGCAAGCTCTCCGAATTTGAATTTATTTGCATAAGAACAAATTAAGCCCTTTGTACTCAGTGCAATATGTACTGCATGAATACAATATAACACAGAACTAGCCCGCCAAGTCAACTGGCTGGGAGTCCCATCAAAGCTCTGCTCTTAGCGACCTCTGTCCACCTTCCTGACAATGTGGACTTAAACAGCAGCTCTAAGGGCAGCTGCTTGTATACACTGTCCCCATCAGACATAGTATCTGAGCAGAGTGTGTAATAAACAAAAGAGGGCTGCTGCAATCAGCCTGGCAAGCAGCAGCATGCTTGAACTGGGTTTGTAGAGAAAAAAGAAATTTGTCCTGTATGGCATGATGCAGTCAATCTGAACCAGAATGCCAAGAAGGGTGATTTATCCTGGTGTGACTCGATAGCAAAATGGGAATGACTCATATGACTCTCTCACTATGCACCTTCTATTTTTGTGCATGTTTAAAAATAGCTATATAAGAAGTCGGAAGGCCCTATGAACTCTCTCCCAGACTGATTTCTCTAAAGTGGGTAAGAGGCTGTTCCCAGCACATGAACAGCCAGGAGGTCACCAAAGCGTGGTGCTGAAAAGCTGCAGGAACCAAGGACACACTGAATGTTTCATTAATTCCATTTCTTCCAGTGGGACACTGCCTCAGGAGAGGCTTGACCTGTGTGTTCCCTCCTCACCCACCTGGGGACGCAGACCTGCCACCTCTCACCACATTCTTACCATGTTCAGTCTTGTCCTCACACCGCTCCTGAGCACCACTGCAGTTCCACGGAGCTCAGTGTGCTGGCAACCAACTGAAAATCTAATAAAATCCTGATCGTTTCATGCCAGCTCTTCAGTGTATCTTTTCACAGTAAAATGTCATCTGGCTGACAGCACACTGAATGCAACTGCATCTGCAGCAGGCATGGTGAGGAAGTTCTCCAAAGGGGTTTCCCAACAGACACATTTTCACTTACCTAGCTTTGCCCAATAGCCTGGAGCTGTTACATGTTTATCAATATTATTACTACCACAATTACCATGAGTCTCGTCACTTTGGCAATCCAGACAGTTTCACAAGAGCAATGTGGTGCATATGTCAGCATGGTTTCAGCTGGCTTTCTTCATCTTTGGCTCAGAAGATGCCTGAAACCTACTGTGGCAACTGTAACAGCTAACTAATGTGTCAGTGAGACTGCTGGCCATCAGTAAAAACATCTCATTCCTGTTAAGTTACTATTTAATATAATACCAGGTTACTTGGAAGTCTAATTAGAACCAAGACTCCCATCTGAACTTGATCAATAAAGTGAAGGCTCTTCCCATTCTTAGAATCATACAATTTTCAGGGTTGGAAGGGATCATCTATTTCAAACCCCCCTGATATGGGCAGGGACACCTCCCACTAAATCAGGTTGCTCAGAGCCCCGTCTTTAAAAACTTCCAGGGATGGGCCTTCTACCACCTCTCTGGGCAACCTGTTCCACTGTCTCACCACTGTCATGGTGAAGAACTTCTTCCTAACATCCAATCTAACTCTACTCTCCCCTAGTTTGAAACCTTTCTCCCTAGTCCTATTACTACCTGACATCCTAAGAAGTCCCTCACCAGCATTCTTGCAAGCATATTTCTCATATTTCACCAGGAAGCACTGCTAAAATTGTTTAATTTTCTCTCAACTATCCTTAAAAAAACTGCTCTAAAGCCTGAAATCCTCCTACCATTTTTTATTCCTCTCTCTTTCTGTCACAAAAATCTTAGGCTGCTCAATCACAGTCTTGTACTTGCACACTGCATGTGCCAGATCACACAGAGCAGTCAGAGAGTCAGAGCAGTCAGGGAATCTGCTTTCTTCAGGAGTCCCATTAAGCAGATGGCTATTCTCCTGATTTGATTTGTTTTTCTGACTAGTGCTGTGATTTAAAATAGTAGATCTTCTGGCTATTAGGCAAAGAGACAGACAGACTGTGAAAATCCGGTTTTCTCATCTGAAACATTTCATACTACCTGAGAAGGTGTACACAATCTGAAGTCCTCTCCTATTCTTTACTTGTACAGAATAACAATTAAGGAAGTACTGTATTATTAATGCTTTATAGATCACCTTTTGAGATACAAAATTTCTACATAACATCCGACGCTGAGGCAGAATGTTAATAAACTACACTGCAGTTTTGTTTCAAAATAATTAGTAGTTCTGCTGAGTGCAAGAGATCTCCAAAATAATCAAATCATGCTAAAAATTATCCTGGCACAATAATAATCACATTAGAAGTGTCTCCAAGATGAATGAAAATTCTCGTTCATGACTGAAAATCACCCTTCCTTTCCAAAATACTCCTGCTTTCACAATTTAAGAATGGCTACTCTCTGAAGCAGGGAAGGAGAAGCACTCTTGAGGTCTGTGGTTAATCTCGAATGGCATGAACAGCATACAGCAGTCTACTTGATTGATGAGTAACCAAAAAAGAAAAAAGTGCTTCCCCAAATCACCGGTTGCCTGCACAAGCTCTGCAGCATGGTGACATCCAGGCCTCCAAAATGATGGATTTACCTTTTAGTGAAACAAAATTCCAGATAAAAATATATCTCTCCTAGTCTCCCACAAGAAATGGCTTTTGTTAGCTCAGCATGCAAAGTTTCTTCCAATCCTTTTATGATTTCATCAGCAATTTTGAGCTGATCTTTGAAATGCATCTCCATTTAAAAAACATAATCACAAAAGTGTGATTTCCAGCTCTCCTTTTACTATAATAAATACACAGAGGCTAAGCTGCACTTCACCCCTCCTAACACATTGTAGAAAAAAGCCATATATGGTTCTGCTTTGGAAAGTGAAACATGAGGAAAGGAAATGCCCTCTCAAAAAAATCAGCTTAATATAAATTACTGTTTCTCAAGAAGTGGGAAGAGGCATGGGTCCTTTATATTAAAATACATCAATACTAGTTAATAGTTCCCTGAGAAATTGTAGCTAGAGTAAGCACTAATATTTGGATTTTAACCCCTCAAATCACAGAAACTTGATGCAGAGAGAAAAAATTCCACCCATTACTGAAATGCTACCAGCCTCAAGTGGAGCAAGCAGGGCAACTATTTGGGGTTCACCGAAACACTACACAGTCATTTAAGCCAAGAAGCAGTAACACTTCATCCAGCTGAAACTGTATGTGGACTTTTTTTATTATTTTGGAAGCAAGCATAGTTTATTGGACCACCTGGATATTCGAAGAACACTAACAAAACACAAAGTGGGTCACATTTCAGGGTGATCCGTCAGAATCCCTAAAGGAAAGCTGAAGTCTAGGAATGTCTGGAGGAGCAGGGTAGAAGGAAAAAGACCTGACACATTGAGAATGGAGAATTGTGAATGGCCTGAATTTGATCAGGAGTAACTCTTTCCCTGTGACTGAATGTTAAATAAAAGACCCAGCAGTAAGAGCCTTTCTGCTAGGGGCTTATTTCAAAGGCAACAGATAATGTACCCAGGCACTGGCTCCAATTATGGCTACCAGTCCTATCTTAGCCTAGTTTACTTTGGGGATTTCACAGTTGGCAGCCTTTCATCTAGAAGTAGCCTGGTTTGAATAAGCAAAGAAACTTGAATGGGTACTTAACCTTCCTGCACTCCACTGCACTTCCCAGCAGAGAAGAACAGCACCTCCAAGCTTAAGGGGAAAAGGGAAAACAATGGAAAATATATACTCTCTCCAGGGATTAAAGAATGTAAGTTTTACTGTAGCGGTTCAACTCTTCCAGCTACGTAACTACAGCTTTTAAAATCACAATCAGAAATTTAAACCCAAGTTTCAAGCTTAAAAGGGCCTGACTGGAAAATACTGCATAGAGATTGTCAGGCTAGGATGTAAAACATATAAAAGAGTTCTAGTTTGTATTTATATTATTATTCTTTTTAAAAAATTTATTCCCCATTTCCACCTCTTTCTTTTTCCTTTTGACATTTTAATGCACCATGTCCATTACTATATTTCCTCACCAGTACTTTCTAGTCCATCTGTAGTGCTGCATTACCCTGCTGTTGGAGAAAACAGCATGGAAAAAGTGCTTTGCTGGCACCAGCGACATGGAATATGAATTATACATACATAGTAGGAGAGAAATGCTGATGGAAAGTTAATCTTCCTGCATGTGTGCAAGCATGCATGTAAGCACACACAGAGACTAAAAGGAAAACATACAGAATAAACATTTTAAATTCATTTACCCTAATTGTAACTGTTTCTCTGTACAACAGAAATTCTCTAGAATCAGTGCAGCTTTTATAGGTCAGCTTTAGAACAGAATGAAAATTTACCTGAATTCTTCCGACCTCATCACAGTGAGGCTGTACTGTCTAACCAGTGCTAAGCAGTTTAGAACCAGAATCACATTCTAGAACGCCTAAAATTGTGTTAAAGCAATGCAACACCACACATTACTATAGAGACTGAGCACCACTTCTGAGGTGCCATGGGGAGCAGCAGACAATAATGTAAGTATCCACCTCAATTTAGCAGCCCAGTGACCAGGACTGAGCATGGTCAGAGCATGCAAATAGATAAGCTGGATTCCAATTCCTCAGTAATATCCTTAATAAACTAGTATATAGTCTAAATTATATCCTCTAGAATCAATGATGCTCAATTCTAAATCCAATCAAGCTGTCAAAAAATTGCTTTAATTTACAAAACTGCAAATGCCATCCTGAGAATCATATCAAAGTACAGCACACTGAGGTCAAACATACTGCCTTCAAAGATAGACTGCTCCTTATGTAGGCACATCAAAACTCATTTTAAAGTTATTAGTTCAAGTATTGATAACTGCAGTTGTACCAGCAAGAGGCTCATTTTAACATGCAGCTGGATGTTTATTTACAGCCAGCTAGTACTGAATTATGTTTTCCTAAGACCACACTGCTAACAGTATGTAAACCAGCAAATCTGCAACTATGTTTTTACTTTTCCATATACTCCAGTCACACTTTCAACTCCTAAGACATGCTCAGAATGGCACTCACTGATAGAAAAAGAGATGTTGTTGATGACACATGATGACATATTATACCTAGCTCCAAAAATGCCTGTTGACTTCAGGTGTCAACCTGTTAATCAGTTTT
Source organism: Heliangelus exortis (assembly GCF_036169615.1). Classification (NCBI taxonomy): domain Eukaryota; kingdom Metazoa; phylum Chordata; class Aves; order Apodiformes; family Trochilidae; genus Heliangelus; species Heliangelus exortis. The sequence goes on along the minus strand of NC_092424.1, from coordinate 53,772,800 downwards.
CAGAAGTGTGCACTGGGCACTTACTATAGGAAACAAAAGCTCACAAAGACTGTACACATAGTCCTGAAAAGTTTTAAGTTGGGCATCAACAAATCGAGGAACTCAAAAATGGGCTGGTACTAGAAGATACCAGCCAACAGAAGCTAAATTCCCTGCCTTTCACATCAACTGTGAAAATGCTTATATTATTCTCTTAAAACTGTTAGCTTTTACTTAGCTTTTACTGAAGGCTTTCTGTGTTGCACATCTGCACACACTCATAATACATGTATTGTTGTAAGAACTATAGAGTGATAGAAGACTTCTTTTTCTTTCTTTTTTTTTTTTTTTTTTTTTTTAATTTTTTTTAGAGCCACCTGGTCCTTACAGGCCTCTACTGGGTTCAAATCTCCACCAGTAGAACCAGTCCCTGGGTTTTTTGCAAACACAAACCTAAGCTATGAGAAGTCTTTCCCTGGGATTCAGTGGATATATTAGGTCTCCAAAACACAGTCCTTACCAGTCAATAGGTGTGTTGAGACCAAGACAGAAATAAAAAGGAAAACACTCTTTTACAGTTCCTTCACGCTGCCTTCCTAAAAATAAGGGGAATTACTACAGAGGGCATTGGAGAGTTATTTAGCATTGCCTGGTGTAAACTGTTACCCAGAGCAAGCTTAAAAATCCTGGGTAGTGCGAAACCACAGATACTGCCAGTTCGATAAAGAGGTCTGAAAAACACCTTTCTTTTCCTTAGCCTGACATGCTAGATACCATTTGGGAAACACTGGCCTGCATGTATAACACAGACTAGCACATCTAACCTTAATATAGAGCAGGCCTCAAGGTGAGGTCAAAGGCTAATTGAATTGGTGTAAACCTACAATCTTTCACAGCCACTTCTTTTATTTGTATGATTTTTCTATCTTCTCTAATTAAAAGGGTGGTGGTCTGCACTGAAGATGATACCTAGGTACAACTGGCCAGCACTCAAATCTTGATCATTCAGTCCTGGGTAACAAACATTGATTTTTCTGCCCCAGTGGAAGTTATTTCATTCTAATGCATGTCATTTAAATGCATTTTACATAGCTGCTTGGCAAGACAGAGGCAAACCAGTTTGCTATGTCTAAATGAGCCCCCTGAGCTGGTGAAAGATGGATCCCGTGGATTAACAGCTGAAGATAAATTTCTCTCCCCTCTTGATACTTGGCTACTGAGTCAACAAGTTGACCTTGAAGAGGATCACAACTAACTTGTACAAGAATACAGCTGTGTAACCATGACTCTGCCACAATAATTTAATTTTCTTCTTAATTCTACATAGAGGAGAATGTTTTACAGTAATAAAAATCCAACAGTTTTCAATACCACAGCCAAATCTTATAAACCAAAGACATTAAAGTAAAAAGGCTGGACACCACTGATGCCTTTTGGCATAAAACAGTGGATGTCTTTCCAGTTAGATGAAATAGTATGGTGCAAGTGCTCTCCCATTTCGCTTATTTTCTTGGTTTTGAACAGGAGAACCAGTAGACTTGTGTTTTTGTTTTGCTTTCTACTTTTTCATATGCACATACATGAATGATGTTATTAAGGAAAAAACCAATTAACCAAAAACCGCTACAGAAAACTGGTAATTAAAACTTGTTTATCATTATGAAGGCAGCAGTAATGTTGGTATTACTGATATCCTACTGAGGTAACAATTGAAATAACATAATGGTAGGGAAATCCATGAAACTTCAATCTCAGGTGCTCAGACCTGGCTGTGAGTGAGCCACAGTCTGAGACCAAGTGTAGATACTTTCTCCTGGTCCTTTACCTTATGATATGGTTACAGAAATCACTGTGGGAAGGGCTCTGGTGAGAGAACAGTAGCTTCATTTCAGGCGAATGCTTCGCATTGGATACTTAGCACTCCTAAAAATTGTTCTAGTCACTAGCTGAAATTTTTCAAACCCATGCTCAATTACAGTGTAATAAAACTTTCTTGCAAATCCCATTATAAAGCCCTGTCATCACTCTTGCAGTAAACCACCTGTCCCAAGGGGATCATAGTTAGGGGGCTGCAGCTCACCACCCAGGCAGCAATGACAGTACCACCACCAACTCAAAAAAATGGTGTTACACAGCACTGCTGTGAGACAAGAACACTAACAGTGAGGGGAGATAGATGATGCCTGGGTCAGGGGGATGAGGGATTACATTCCTCCTTGGTGATGAGGTTCTTCCTTTCCTTCTCAGGCACAAGAAAACAGCCATGCCAAAAGCTATGTCGGTGTGTGAGCGAGTGACATGGAAATTTGCATCATACTGTAACAGTGGTGTTAATAAAAAGAAAACAAAAAACTCGAATCTCCTTGATGATGCAAATACTTGTGTATCTTTCACACGATTTTCCTAGTTCTTCAGCAGCCTTATGGCATGTTCACAAACACTAAAAAAAGCTGCCAAGGTCCCACAGCAAGTCCAGTTTAAACTGCTACCTACCCATACCAGTCAGGATGGTGCACCAAGGGACCCTGAGCATTGCCACAGTTGGGATATTCTGCAGGAAACACGGGGCACCCCCAAGCCCCAGAGTGGCTGGGATAAGCAGATAACATAATATACGGTGGCCTAAAGCTGAATATAAGAACAGCCTCTTTGGACTTGCTCTGTAACATGAATAGGAATCACTGCCAAGTACATTCCTGCCTTGTACAAGTATGGAGGAGTTGGAGGAATAGCCAAAAGCCATTACACTTTCTCCCCTACAGTGGACTTGAGATCAAAGAGGAAAACAGTGTGCTTGCAACCTCCCGGCATCAGAGAGGTGTAATAGGTTTTGCTCAATTTTAAGTTTATAAATAGTCCTTTTGTCAGTATTTGCAATAGAGAGTCTGATCAGCTCTTCCATAGGTGCTGCTACACCGGAATGGGCAGTATGTGAGGGAAAGGCTCTGATATGGTGCAGTTTTGCCCAGGCGAGTCTATTCTTGCTGTAAAGACTATCAAAGTGAGTTTTTCCTTTCGTTACATGATTATAAAGTGTTCCTGCAGCTTCTGTAATGGCCCATTTATTCCTTTGTGCCTGACCTATCAGCTTACACCCTAAACCAGACAGACAGAAGCAGATTTTCATAAATCCTACTAGACAGGTCTTTTAAAACAACCAACACAAGCAAGAGAGTGCCAGTTCACAGATATCTGCTGGAGTATGGCCTACTTCAAGGGAGTGTGGTACAATTTTACTGAACAAGAATACAAAGTACACTAAATTTACTGTTCTTGTTTTAAAAGTTTGCAACTGCTTAGCACTAGAATACAAGTGCCCTCCAAACTTGCAAAACAAGAAAGCAACAGATAGAGGGACAGAGGATCTTCCTATTTCTAGTTTTAGATTTTGTCTTGCAATTAGAGCAAATCTAGTGTCCACCAACAATGGTCGTGAATGATAAATACCTGTATCCCTATACATGCATCTGTGTATGCGTATGCATAAATACAAGCAAGATGCTTAATACACACACATAAATATGCCCACCAGAACAGAGCAACCAGCTTTGTATAATTCTCAAATGCAATGGAACTTCTTGTAACAGAAAAAGATAATAAATACACCAGGAGTTATTTGAGTCCAGGGAAATGTGGAAACTACTTAATGTGAAAATTTTCCCAGAAAATACAATTTCATTGCCAAGTACTCAGGCATCTTCAGAATAACCATGGACAGAAAAGTGCTTTGCCAAAATCCACGCACAAATGGCAACATGCAGTTATGCTACTTAAAGGGGTGAGAAGAAGACAGATGATGGCTCCAAACAATCCTGTTTGCCCATTGTCTCTTAAGGATGCATAAGTGGCAGTTATTAGCTCCAAATAACTACAGATTGCTTTTAGGCCTCCTTCTGCCTTTCTCCCTCAGCTGCTCCCCTCAGTCTACCCTCCTCTCCCCTTCTGCATGCCTGTGAAGAGAGCAGCCATCAGCACTGTTGATGACAATGTGGGCTGTAAATGCAAGAATTGATGGGCATCTTCCTTACTCTCTGGCAGAGGCAAGCTGTCAAGGACATGCTGTCTGCCTCTCCAGAGCTAAAAAATATAAATCCAGCTAAACAATTTTAAGTTGCTGATGGCCTGTTTTTGATGCGTAATGTCACTGCAACCCTGTGGGTTTTCCTAAAGCCTACAGTACCAAGAACCAAATTGGAAGTGGCCATCATCTCCATTGTCACAGCTGCTTCTTGAGAAGATAATTCAAACACACGGTAACATGATGTCGCCTAAAGTTTGACTAAAATATTCTTCCCACATGCCATCTCATCCCAGAGGTAAGGGCACAGACAGAACATGAATGCATATACATACACACATATATAGTAGCATATATATACGCTACTACTTCAGAAATTACAAGAAAATAATTCCTCCTCATTGAAGCTCTTTTCACCTGGATGCATACCTGCTCTGAGCGGAGTTTGCAGCAGCCTGCATCACTGCAGCAGCCGCCTCCTGTGCCTTACGGTTCACAGTTGGCATGGGTGGGCCCATCCCGGGGCCTCCCTGCTGAGCCATGCCAGGAGAATTGGGGGTCATACTGCTCATGTTTCCAGGAAATGGTCTGCTCTGCATCCCAGCTGATGGCATCCGTCCCAGGGGCATGGTACCACAAGGCTGGCTTGGCCCCTGCCCATGCATCTGGCTGTTGGCATTTATACCCATGCCAGGGCCTGGGCCACTGTAACTTGTGTTGGGCACGCCACTGTACGTCGGTGGTCTGGAGTAGTTTCCTGCACAAAATGATAAAAAGCACAGAGAAAAGCATTAAACTTTTGAGATAATATTCCTATTTAGGAAGTCAGCAGCTGCAGAATGTACACGTGTGAGCTAAAGTGAACCATGCTGGCCTCAAAGTCAGAGCAACTTTTTCACTGTAAGGACAGACAAGCAGCGGAACAATCTGCCCAAGGACGTTATACAGACTCCCTCCTTGGAGGTTTTCAAGACCCAGTTGGATAAAGCCACAAGTAAGCTGCTTTGATCTTACATCTGACCCCATTTTGAATACAAAGTCAACCAAAAACAACTCTAGAGCACCCTTCCAAACTGAATGATCCTGTGAACCTCATTCCCATGTATCCTCAAACATTTTCTGTCTAATATATGTCATGGGATAACAGCAAATACAGAGAAGTACAGCCTCCAGAGGGTTAACAACAAAACACAAAACCATCTTATGCAGTGAAGACCTATGTGGCACGTAAGAAATCCATTACATAAGCTCAAGGGAGAATCTTATTTTTGTAATTTCATGTTCTCATTCTTCATCTTCCTGTAATTGCAGCAACAGGCTATTCTCACCGCCTTCTTGCTCCTAACCATTTATGTCAGAAATGCTTTGGCAGAGACTGGTGAGGATGGTTGCTGGGCTCTGAGAAACAGTCCTGCTTCCTCCTGCCCTACCTTGCCTTCCTGCTAAGTTCAGTTTGCCTATGCCAGCAGAAGGGGTGGTAGCTTACAGTGCACCTCCTCTGGAAAAAGCAGTAGTACAAGGAGGCTAATATAAACAGGTGCCTTCTGAAGGATGCCATGAAGGTTGTCACTGGGGAAAACTGCTCCACTTGCAGCAGCTTAACTCATTTGGGTGTCAATTTTCCTATCATGCTGAAAGCTCGAGAAAAACTGAGTGTATAGCACCCAGTGCTACAGAAGCAAACCCGAGCAGCCTGAGAAAGAGAGGGGAAAAAAAGCAGAAATATGACAGAAAAGTATTTTAGGAAACAGATCACATTACACTACTTCAGTCATCAGTTTTGACTTGTCTTTATTTCCATCTCATCCAGATTAGTGGAAACACGACCCGTTCCCTCCCTGTGGGATGCCACAGAGCAGAGTTTCCTGACTACTCTCAGATATTCCCACGCTCGTTCAAAGGCAGCAGCCCTTGGACTCTTCCTCTGAACGTGGAGATCAGCCACGACTCTCCTCAGGCCTCAGCTACCAGGCAGAGGAGTCGGTGGCATGCAACTCCTGTTTGTATTTAAAATAACTATATTCATCCATCATTTGAATGCACACATAATTAATTCATTTGCTCCTGCTGCTGTGCTTTGGCTAATCCTCCCCTCCTCCCCACCTGGTAACTGACTCACTCTGCTACAAGTTCTTCTCTGTAAGAACGTGTGAGACTTACACTTCCCAAGGAGACGGAGCAACAATTCTCTTATGTTTTAGAAACCAAGTTTCTGCCTGGGGGTCTTCACAGAAGGATCCTGAGTATGTGTTTCAACGGAGATGAAAGGCTTCAGATTCAGCTTTATGCTGACTTCAGATTGCCCTGTCACTTCTCCTCCTCCTTTAGGCTCAGCTGCTGGCAGCTGACTATTTTCTGTTCAAGCCTCTAGCTACTGTTTTGGTTGCCAAGACCTGCTCAAGCCACACTTCTGATCCAACATTAGTGGCCACGAACTGAAGGGTTCAGTAGTTTCATACTGCTCTGCTCAGTGCTAAAGGTTTAACACGTAAGTCTAAAAAAAATGTTGCTCTGGTTTTCCAGTTGCTTTGTGCAAAAAAAATGCTGTGCAGCAAGATGGTGTGTATGTGCGTTCAAAGATTATGCACAGCCAGTTAACACATTTTATGTACATGCTATTAGTAACACTGCTTCCCACAGTGAAGCAAATTCCCTCCTTAGACAGCAGACCTGATATCCATAATCACTGGAAACTACTGTCAGTCCAATTTACATAAAGCCAATTTGTTTTGTCAGTTAAGGTCTATGAAGTATGGTTCAGCAGTGTGTTTGGAAGAAGCAAAGACCAATGCTAAATAATACTGCTGTTTTGAATCAGGACAAAAATGAAAAAAAATCTCTTATCTCATGCTTTGGCTTCCTCAGAGTAAGCACAACACAGAAAAAACAGCAGAATCTTCTCCACAAAAATATATGGCTCAGTTAAAATAGCTCCTAATCATTCATCTCCAGGGATACACGTCTAAGAGCTGCGGGAAGTGGTATCTTTTCAGTAAGGAAAACTAGTTTTTTCCATAGGTTCATTTCCTCAATACCTGAAGTACTAAAGTACTAGCTATTCTTACACCTTTCCCAGACCACAAAAAGAAAAAAAAGAAAAAAAGAAAAAGAAAAAAAAAGGCAAAATAAAAGCCAAACAAAATACAAGAGGAATTGCCAGGAATGAGGAGTGCCATCTTATTTCCATGTTTCTCTAATAGATTAGTAATTTGTTGGCAGTGGCTTTGACAGAAAACAGATGGATGCAGCATTAAACACAATGAATGCAGCAGATGCTAGGCCAGCCCACATCAGCTGGACGTGTCAGGCAGCCAAGTCCAAGAGCCTACACTTTTCAAGTGGGTACCAGCCTGGCAACAGTGGCTGTACAACACTACTGAACAACTCCTCCCCTCCAAATCCAAGGGATTTTTGATTCCAGTTCCCCCTCATCAGACTAGAATTGTACCCAGAGATGACATTTCAAATGCATGAGAAAAATCAAAGCAGTAACTAAAATCAGAAAGAAAGAAAAAAGTATAGCGAAGATAATACGTAAAAACCTTACTAACGGCCTGCCAAAGACAGATGTTCATACTTACTGCTAAAATTCTAGCCCACTTTGTCCAGGTTTGCTGAACAAAGTGCTCTGATATCTTGCCATTTGTAAGCAAGCTTACCAGAGGGAGATATGAGAACTATTTTTAGTTTTGCTCTATGCTTTAGAGACATAGGTCAGGTTCACAGTATTAAAAATAGGATCTTAAAGTACTTTTAGCATTTTTTACATCTGTACTTACTCATGAAGTTTTTCTTGTACAGACAAACTAAATGTATTCTTTTGAATTCCTCTGAAACTATTTTACCTAGAGGACTTAAGTATATACAGCTAATACCTATGTCTTAACTCCACAGGCTGGTGCATATGTGAGTCTGGATTTGGAAGTCCAGACTCGAGATACTTAGGGCATCTCATCCATAAGATGCTACCACTTTAATTAAAATCTAGGATTAAAACCAGTGGGAGCTAGACTGCAAAGTGCTTTTGTGAAAGAAGTCCAACATGAAAGGTTACCAAGCACAAATACTCAATTCTTATTATTTTAACAGAAACAAAATGGGGGTTAACTTACTGTGAAATTATGTGGTGATTCAAAAATACTCAGTAGTGTGTTAGACCCAAACAGAACAGCTTTACTGATGAACTGAGCAGGAAAAGTTAGGAAGACAGGATACATATCTGACACATTTCACTGATCCACAGGAAGTTTTTCTCTGCTCCAGTCTCAACTGACCGCAGTATCTGACTCCTCTTCAGAGCACATTTAAGGGACATTTTGCTGTGGCAGCAATTTGATGCTCGGGTCATAGACCAGAGCTTCATTAGCCCCCGAGCTAAATGTTGTCCAAACACAAACTGAAGAGACTGTTTCTTTCAGTAACAACTTTCATTCTTGCTCTGCTTTTTTTTATCTTTGGTGTCAGGAAAATACTGGGATTTAATGCAAAATGAAAACTAACGTTCTGTATGGCATGCTCCTGTGTTGTATCACAGCACACAGCCATTCTTTAATTTTGTACGAAACCATTTCACAGGACTGGACTAGCTCCCCAGTACAGAATTGCTTCCTGGGAAAAGACATTTTACTCTTATTATAGATCTGAGTGTCATGTAAACACATGAAAAGCAAATAAATCAACCATATGCATCAAATGCATCATTCTGCTCTCATGAACTGGAGTCTAATTCCTCCAATCCAAACTTCCTGGTTTAGTCTTTACAATGGTGAGCAATTCCACTGCAGAGAAAGGACACAACCCTTGAGAAATTGTTTTCAGGACAGCACACAGGGAAATCTAGCATCGAAACTGAGAACTTAATGTCACAGAAGGCTTTGACACATACACAAAAAATACAAATAGTCCTGTAAAACATAGCCCATGCATAAGAATATTCTTGAGGTTGGCCTATGTGAATAAAACATGAAAAGCAAATAAAATCCTTGAGAATTGTTTTAGTTAAATAATATTTAGTTAAATAAATTTAGTTAAATAATTTAGTTAAATAGTTGCAGCCCAGGTAATTTTAATATACTTGTTATTTTGGAAATAAAAGGAAAATGGGGTAAGATTATTATATATTCATCATTGCTGGCATAGAATTGTGCATTTTAGGAGGGTGTGTTAAGAATTGCAAACACAGATTGCTTTCATTAAAAATGAAAAATGGTATTAAAAACTTAAACTCAGGTAAATACATTACTTTGAATTATCACCATCTTCATCCCCAGATTTTATTAATGGTCCCGTTAGCCTGGTGAAAACATAGTATTCTTCTCCTCTGTTACCTGTAGAACTGAAAGTCTGCAGGGCCCTAATTTTATGATGACCAGTGCAAAGAATCACTGGTATTCTTCAAGAGCTGGCAGAAGAGCACACTTCTCATCTGTCACCCTATTCACCAGGCCCTTCTGAAACAGCCTGCTAATGACAGTGATGCTCATTTTCTTCCTGCCCCTCAAGTTCACTTTTTAATAGCTGCTTCTTCCTGACCGCGACCCATAAAATCATTACCTAGGCACTTTCATCTACAGAGGGAGGAAAAGAACTGCTGAACTCAAGGAAAAAAGAAAGTAGTATTCGGCGTGTTACTTAAATGCATTGATTTAGTACAAAAACCCTTCCATTCAATCAGTGTAGATGGCTAATGTTTTACTGCACTTGACACCCACTATTCCCATGGTTCGGAATCTCAGCAGCAGCAGTACAACTGGAAGTCAGGGTAGCACATCATAAATCCACTGGACTTCTACCAGTTAAGCTAGTTGCTCTCTGTGTAGATAAAAATAAGCACTTGGACAGCATTTTATGACCACAAAATGCTTTCTGAACAAAAGGACAGCACCAGTCAACTGGAGTTAGAGAGTTAATCTTCACACTTGGCTATAAGGCATTACTAGCCCCATTTTACAGTTAAGGAAAGCGAAGCAGAGAAATGACTCTACTTGCCTAAGTTGAAAGATGGTGTAAAAGGCAGAGCCAAAATTAGAAACTGGAAAATCTTGGCTTGTAGCCCTGTGTTCAGAACACTACAAAAAACACTACACAGAGATTAAACAGAAAGGGACATTGCACAGGGCAGCATGACTCCCTGTAAACAAACATCAGAACTAGTTCTCAGAAATTCTGGAGTCTAAAGTAAGCATTGCTGCTAGCATGGGCAAGCCATCGAGCTCTTAGAGAATTTCCCTTTGCTGGCTTCAGTCCTTGTTGAGGATTTCAAGCAACAAAACAGTAGCAGGCAGTGCTGAAATAGAAAAGCTTCTTTATGTACCTCTAAAGAAAATATTGCCCCTTACACAGGCTGTGGCTTAACTTAACTTCATTAAACCTCTAAACAGATGCACACGTCATAAAGGTTATCCATTAAAGACAAAACAATAGAAAAGTTCAAGATTGTCCGGTGAGCAGAAACTGTATTCTATTTTTGTGTTAGTCCTCCAACAATTCTGTCAAACAAGCAAAATAAAAGGAACCGTCCCACTCAGTCTGACGACTTGGTTAAGATTCGCAAACCGTAGGCATCAGAGCTCAACATTATATTCCCACAGTAGCCACTGTATTATTATGCTTGTTAGACGACTTCAAACCCTCACAGTCACCACGCAATTTCAGATTGGCCTTGGGATTTCATCTAAGAAAAGAAGTCCTATTTTGGGACTGGTGTTGTGACCCTTATTCCATGCTTGGTCAAATGTGGCTCCTAAACAATGGCCCTGGCAATGCAACAGATTCATCATTTCCTTGACCACTTTAAGGTTACTATTTTTATACAGAGAAAGGTGTTAGTAACAGAAAAAGCTTTTTCCACAGAGGTGCAGCTCCATCTCTGGATGACAGTTTTGTTTGTTCAGTTTTGGTTTTTCTTTTAGGAAAGGTGTTGTGTGAGTGGTTTTTGTGTTCTGTTTTGTTTTATGTGTGGGGGTTTTTTTCTTAGAGAAATTACATACCTACTTATATACACAATAAATATATTCTACAAGTATATTTATAAAAATTAAAATATCTATTACCAGCAAGCACTTTACCTTGTGGTCCATACTGGCTCATTTGAGGCCCATAAGTACCACTTGAATTACTCTGCTGAAAGCTACCAATTCCAGGATGTACTTGGCCTCCAGGTGAGGGGTGTGGTGACATGGAAGGTCCAGTTTGCTGAGGTCCATACTGTGACATTTGGGGGTTCCTCTGTATGCCTGCCATAAAACCTAAAGAAAAGAATTGCCAAAGGAAAAATTAATATTTAGGAAACTGTTCTCTCTTTAAGGAACCTTTGACATTAAAAAACCTTTTTAGTTAATGTCAGACTAAAGATATGCACAACCCCACGGCTGTTGGTATGAACAGAAACAAATGTATCTCAGAGTCAGCAAAGCTGTCTTAACAACCACAAGCTGTACACAAGGGTCAAAACTTTTTACTTCTATAAGGAGAGACCTACTTAGTTACAAATGGCTGCTGATTTTAAAATTAAAACAATCTTTAGAAAAAAAAATTAAAGGCAACTATCTGCATTATAGTGGGGAATCTTACTATTTCTGGTTGGAGTACTGTAACTTCAAAAATTACATGTTTCTACCAAAATGAATATATAAATATAACATACAGAAATCCACTGTAAATACTCCACAAACTCTCCAGAACTAAAATTTCCCTTCATATAGACTAGTCATACCAGACAGAAAAAAAAAGGCCTTTTCAGCATGTTTTTGTGCTCTAAGTCCTTCTTCTAGTCTGTCCCTCACACATCTGTACTACATTCTCTCCTTCTTCCCTTTTGTAAATGTATTAATGAATGCCAATTTAATTTTAGGCTTAAAAACTGCAGCAAGAGATCTAGAGAAATGCTGTAAACTCTAGAAGCTTCATCAAAAGGAACAGAACTAAGACTATTAAATAGGAGAAGAATTATTTGTGGCAGGGTTTTAAACGTTTTCACGAACTGGGAAAAAACCTGCAATCCTGCCCATGAGAAGTCTATGCAGGAATGCTGGTTTCCTAACATTTTACCCTGAAAGGTTTTAGTGCTGCTTTCAATGTTGGAGAGGATGTGCTGAGGAGACAGCAAGTTGTTTTTTGGTTTTTTTTTTTACTGCTGGAGGATATCCACTTTCTTTTCTGTCCTGCTTGAATATTAAATTTCATCTTTGTGTTTCTCAGTGCAGTTATTATGACTGTGTCGAAGGACAGCATTTGCTCCATTGCCATGGTGCACGGTGTGGCAGGAGACACGATGCTCTGCTGCCCAGCTGGCCACCATCCACAAACAACTCAATGTTTCAGCCCATTCTGCAACTAGTTCAGGCACCCAGGCATTAAGGCAACAGAGAAATGATGTATTATTTATAAAAGGTGCCTGTTTCTGCCCCTCTCCATTAATTTTAGTGGCATGCGTGTGGGGAGGTGTGAAGTTGAAAGCCAAGGGACACCTCGCCTGCCAGCATTAATTATACCTCTCCTTATGTGAGGGAGGGAACAGAGCTAAGGTAAGAGCAAAATCCCCTGACAGTAAGTGGACAACTAGAAGCTGCTGAAGGGAAGATCAGAAAAAGGAAACAAAAAGAAAAAAAAAACCAAACCAAACCAAACCAAAAAAAAAAAAAAAAGGGAAAGGGAGAGGGAGAGAGGAAAAGACAAGCTGTGAAGGCAGACAGAAGTGCATGAGAGGAGGGAGAGGAAAGCAGAAGGATGACTCTCCCAAAGGGCCAGGATGTCTCCCACTGGTTAGAATCAAACATCACACCGACCAAACGCTCGATGCCTCGTTAATGAAGAGAGGTGATTTTTTCTGAGTCACATTTAGACACATTACCAAACTCCTAACTGATAAAATTGAAGTGCTACGGATCCCATGACTAGACAGCTTAGGGGCCCTCTGTGGGAACCACAGCCCCAACAAGCATACCCTGAACTCAGAATAAGTTTCCTATACTAGAGCTGCTGTTAGTGACATGGTAGGTGACACCGGGTGAATGATCTTCCCACCTTCTGCAGGTTGTCCTCACTGTACATACACAGGTGACAAAGCACTGTATGAAGGGGAGAGTATCCATGATGTAGAGATGAACGGTGCACTTTACCAGAGATCAGGTTTTGAGTCCAAACACACGTAAACACTTTTTGATCCCTCCATAAAACTTTGCTATATAGCATACTTACTCATCCACTAGAACTCCATCAGAGCGACAAGCTCAATGCTGCAAGTCATAAGGAGAAAAACCAGGAACCTAGATGATCCTAGATGACTGCACCCCCTTGTGCCCAGTTCTTACATGCTACAAGCAGAGTTTTCCTGATCTTTGTGCAGTCCCCACAACACAGGATTCGATCACACCTGAACTGCAAAGTCAGAGCGTGGCACCCACTCTAGAGAAAGCCTGACCACACACTGGCACAAGTCATGGACAATAATCAAGGATGAAATGGCAGCTTAGAAACTGGTCTGTAGTCGTTGGAAAACCCTACACTTCTGCAAAGGAAAGTTTGAATGACCTTCTCAACTTAGCTGTATTTTGAAACAGACCCCTCAATTTTTAAAATAGTTCCACTCAGTGCACAAGTCTTATTACAAAGCCTATGTCTTCTGCTGACAGTGCTGTAACTAATTTAGAAACCAAATACAATCGTATGTCTGTAAATGCTTGCATTTTCAACACACATACACCATATATATCACACTCATGGGATCTATTTAAATGAAAAATCTTGTAGAGGTCACACACACTAAGGTTTTTATTTATAAAGATACCAAAGCTACTTCTGCACCTAGTACAGAAGAGAGGGTTTTCTGATCACCACGGTCCTTTTAATCTATACGAGAGAATTTTCTAAACATTGTGTAATGATAAAGGTTTTTCAGCCCAGTTATTATCGCAGGCAGTACTTAACACCACAAGGATGGATGACACAAAGAAAAGTTTGTACAGACTGCAGTGATTTCCAGTGGTGATGCAGAAGGACTGCTGGTTGTTGAATTTAATGGAGAACATGGATTATTGGCTAGTAGAGAACATGGGCAACATCAGGTTTTGTCAGCTCTGCTGTTGTCAGGACTCCTGAAGGGAATAATAGTAAAGGAATAGTAAGTGAAATAAACGTTTCCACTCAAATGCCCTCTTCTTCAAGCAACTTTTAATTCTTTTCAGATGCTGTGGAATGGGCTGTGTAACATGTGAACAGTCACAAGTAAAAGAAATCAGGATCATTACTTGGCCTGGAGACTGGTGTGGCATGCTTATGTCCATTCAGATACATTCCCATTCAGTCCTGGTAGTGTTATCTGTATGACTCCTATGGGTGGTCCCTCATGCTAGCTTATACATGTCCTGAACCATGGCTCAGGGCGTGCTCACAGACATCAGCCAATAACACTGCAAAAAACCTGGAAGCTGGGAAAAAACCTGAAAGCTGGACTAGGAAAAGCCAGTCTTTCAACAGCAGAGATAACTGTGTGAAACCACTCAAACTGGCCTTAGATTACAGGGATTTTGATTAACACAAGAATGGAACAGACTCTCTAACAGCTTTTAATGTGGGACATGAGTTTCAGCATCACAGAAGGTGTGAGATCCCTCTCAAATGACGTTGGCTTTGCTATCTTCTCTTGAGCATGGACAAGCAAACAACCGAAAGAAAAAGGAAGCCTGAAATGCAGGAAGATTATCTGTGCCACATTATCTTCTGTCACTGTCTGTGTGGTACACTGAAGCATAGGTTCATGCTAAAAATAGGACATGCTCCAACGTCATTGCAGAGAGCACAGCAATTATTTTAGCTATAGATGGGATGTGGAGAAGAAGGCAAAATCAGGTCCTTACTGTGATCTGGATTCCATTACAACAAAAAGGAGTCTGTCCTCATCTACATCTGTGAAAGCCCAGTGAACACAGAGATCAGTGCATGAATTTGAAGTATTTCAAATATTTGCAGAGCTCAGATACCGCAGAGAGAAAAGGAGTTCCTGGTCAAGATGTTAACATTCTTGCATCATAAAGAGAAAACAACATCAATTCTAGAAATCTTATCAGAAATGAAAGGGAGCAGCTGGCATACATTAATTTTTCCCTATTTACAGAGATTTTCTATAGTGTTCAATTTCATTTTATAACTGATACAAAAGGAAGTAAATTTTCTTTCCAGAAAATTAGATCTCAGACAAAGTTTGCTTTTGTCAAGAAGGGAAGCAGGATTACATTAGAGCTGCACTGGAGTAAAGGCAGTGGGAGTGATTAAGCAGCCAGAGTCCATCTGACATGTCAAACTCTGTGACAGCAAGATGAGGTTTTTGTCTTCTAAATAAATTGCTAGGGAACATCTATGAGTTAAGATTTTTAAAACGTGCTCATCAGTGAACAAATCTACTTCCTTCCCTTAATATTAGTGATATAAGAGGTACAGATGATCCTCTACTTGCCATCACAACAAGAGATCACTTACTGGAAAAAAGCACTTGAGTGAATAAGCTATTTCAGGCATAGCTGAATGAAGTGAGTCAGTCAGAAGTATTCTCTGCCTTTTCAGTTGTTTCTTTTATGCTACATTTAAGTACCTGAAGAATGGCTGTCTTTATTAAAGCCCAGTTTAAAGTTGTAGTCATCTTTGCATTTCTTTAGTGGTAAATTAAACAGTGACATACTATTAACAGCACACCGTAGCTATAATAAAATATGTCTGCGTGTTCAAATAGAACATACACGCAAGGTTTAAAAATGGTCAGGTGGCAGCAGATTTGTCTTCTTTCTGTTTAGCAGAAAGCAATCTCTTTTGCAATAACCACAAAAAACACCCACCGAATGTGCTGGATGTTGATGTAAAATCTGAAATGGAATATTTCGATATTTTCAAGTCTTGGCTTGAATACGAAAAAACCTTTCCAGGAAAGCAGGAGCTCAAACACAAGGAAGTGACTGCTAAGTATCAAGTAATTCTGTATCAGCTGATGGATAGCAACTGTCTACTGGCACACACTTAACCCACAGTCAATGAGAGGTCTTTTGATTTAGCCAGAAGTAGTGCATTGATTTTCATGAATGAATTAAACCCGAAACCATGTGGAACACTTTTAATCTGAGGAAAACTTTGGAGTTTACAGTGCTAGCAGATCATCGTTAAATTACATATTTGATAAATAAAAAGATACAACCTGCAAAAAGTATTTTGTAAAAAAGAACTTATATAAGAAAAAAATACATCAGGCTATATTTTTTTCTAGAGAGGCATGCTTAGTTACAGAGCACAGGACCGAAAAAACTGAGGAACCTTTCGGAATAAGGAACTGCCCCTTGCTCAAGGGAAAAGGCTAAAGAAGGGGCTAGACTGGTTTATTACCATGAAAGTCACAGGATAAAAAAACCAGAACCAGACTGGATGAATTGACTAGCCATAAAATACTTAATAGAAAAATAATGTAAATTTCTCCACTTACAATTCAGCTCAAAATATTAAACATGAGAAGAGAGATATTTTTCACTACCTATAAGGGAAAACTTTCTGTGTGTGAGGAATCACAAACTTCCTATGCTTGGTATGATAGCAAGACACTGGCCAGTACCCTTGAGAAAAATGAGCAAATATTTGCACGCCCATGACACAGTCTTTGGCAGACTTTCCTTCCTCAGACAGCCATTAGGGTTATATTCACTATCTCAGGATTTTCACCAGAGAATATATAAGAATTGAGACAGATATAAAGTGGCGACTCCCAAATGTAGCTTGTCCATGGGTAAACAACATTGAGACAGATGTGTCAGAGTAAAGTTAAACAAACAAAAAACAATATTCTGTGCAATGGATTTAATAAAATTTGGCAACCCGTTAGCACAGCAGGATGCAAGGAAGATCACAGTGAGACTGAAATTCTCCCTACCCCCCTCATCTCAGATGGCAGGGACAGCTCAGAAGTCACTGGACTGGTGAACCACGTCTGGGCTTTTGCCCAACTAAACATATCCACAGTCAGTACCTCAGAGCACTGTGAAGAAACATCCAACAGAACAAGATTCCCACACCAATGAAGTGTTTCACTAATTGGAAGCACTGGTTACTCTTGCACAAGCCAGAGATACCAGGACTCTTAAATAAGCAGCCAGGTTTTCTCCACAGACTGCAACAACTATCTTCAAATATTGTAGGCAAACCTGGAGCTGAGTGGCTTACAGTCTGTAGGAGCTAAGAAAATAGTGTTGTGCCATTGCTTATGGGGGACAGCACTACCTGGACATAATCTACTTTCTGGCACAGGCAAAGAAAGGCATGGTACCTCCCTCAGGTGCAACTTAAAATACACATTAAAAAGGTCATAGTGAGAGAGATTTAGATACTGGGAAAAAAATCTAAGCAGACAAAAATTATACAAAAAACAGCAATGAAGAAACTGGGGAAGATTTGACCTGCACACCAGAATACAATCCGAGTAAATCAAGTGAAACCATGTGGGTGGCATAAGAAAATTGGCTTCTAGAGCAAGAAAGCACACTATTTCTTTACATCCAAGATTCCTCAGATCTTATTCTTATTTTCCAGAAGCCAGCCCTATGAGAACATGCCCAGCTGGACTAGTGACAGCACATATGAAACTCAATATTCCTGTCCAGTTAATAAGCAGGGAAAAAAAAAAAAAAATCAAATCAATAAATAAAACAACTTCACAAGCAGAAGCAAACAGTATTCTGATCCATATTTAGCACAGCTAAGTTACAGCACTGCATGAAAGTGTCTTTCGATGGCTCTGCTATGAACCTGTTAGATGTGCCCCAAGCAGCAGAACAACATGGGCAATGCTTAGGTACTGGATAAACCAGATGTTTCCTTATTTCCCTGATGATGAGTGAACACTTCTGATGACAAGGAACTTGGGCAACTGAAGGGTAGCAGCATAAAAAAAAAAAATGTACTGAGACCACAGACATACAACAAATTACTTCATAGGCTCTAACAAGCATTTTACTCATATAAAAGCTAAAAAGATTTTAAAATGCTCATTTCTTTCTCTAATCACAACCTACATTTTTTTAAAGATCATGAAGAGTTTTTAGGAGAAATTTCTTTACTCCATGAAAAAAAAACCCATGTGTGATTTCTACATTGAGCTTTTTTTTCAGCTCACATAAAACCATCTTCTCCAAGGCCACCAGTGAGCCATTAAAAGCATCTGAAGTTACCTGGGCCAGGGTAATGGTCACATAATTTCCCTTTGGTACCTGGACAATTTATTTTCATGTTGGCATCTGCTAATATCTACAGAACCACCACCACACCCACTCAATAAAGGATGATTCTTTGATTATGTGAAATACCAGCTATGGAAATTATCACCTTTGCAAAATCGGTGCTTCCTGCAAAGATCACTGCAGTATTTCTCCTTTTCACAAAGGATCAATACTCTTTCTAACAAAACCCACTGGACTATTTTTGTTTTTCCTTAAAAGTATTTTCTTTTATGCATTAATATCTATCTTGCAGCCTCCTCACTGTTTATTTGTCTGACTGCTTCTCTTCTCAATGTGAATAGCTTTGGGGAAGATGGAAACTAATGACCTAGCTAAGGTTTTAACCCAGACCCCCTAGTGTTTTACCAGCTGTGCTATTAGGTTAACTGGCTGAATCTCCTCTGCTTCTCTCTCTGATATTACAAAACCCGGCCTATGTATAGCATGCAATAATGTTTAATTTTTTCCCACCCCTAAACCTCCCTCTGCTACTGCCTAGCCTTGAAACTCATATAATCTATCATTGATAAATTAGAATCTGGGGAAGGATCAGACAGATTACCCAGATGGTAGCTGGGGAAGAAATATCCAACCTTTCCTAATGCAAATCTTGTGTAATGCTCTGTAATGTAAATTATAAGCACTATGCTGAGGGCAGAGAGGGAAAGAAAGTGGAGATGTTGATCCGCAGGCAGCCCAAAAGTCATTGTTCAGCCACCCCTCCTACACATACTTGTTACTGTTACATAACTTTAACAAAACACTTTTACTACAGTGCTTGGAAAATCAGGGTACCAGTGAATTGCAGCACAAATGCACCCTGCCCTGCCCTGCCCTGCCCTCCCAATTGCTCCCGAAGAGAATCCTCAATATCAGTAGTTAGCTTGGGCTGCTAAAATTAACCTGAGCAGCAACATGAAAAACCTGAGGAGTCCGTCTGCCTTGCACAATCAACACTTGTCTAAGTTTCCCTAATAACATGCAGACTTATGAAAATCATGGAGGAGAGCAAAGAAGGAATGGCATTTTTCAATGTGTAATGTGAAAGGCCTGCAGGCTTAATGGTCTAAATTTCAGGTTTGAAAAATTCACCCTCCCTGAAGACTCCTGTTCAAAGGTTCCATGCATCAACTCAGATCTTCCTTTTCATGAGGTAAATATATTGAATCCCATGAGATATATATACATATTTTCTGGACAAGACTAACATACGCATGATAAGTCTTTTCTGTCTTCCATACACATAAAATAAATTGTAATATTTTTTCAAAAATAAAAAATTGGTATGTTGTCCTCAGTCCCCAAATGCCTTCATCTTGGTCTTCTTTTACCATGATGTATGATTTGACTGATTTTTCGCTTTCTTGATTTGCAGCTGTTCCCTGATGAGTGTTTATTCTGCAGCCCTTTGAGATCCTTTGGGATGGAAGGAACTATCCAGTGTTAGCTATTTATACATTATATAGATTCCAGCTCACTGCCTTAACTTAAAAACCATAAAAAACCATAAAGGCTCCTGTATCAGAATGATTGTTATTTTTAGAAAAGCTTCATAAAGAGGTTAACTTAGGTACTGAGGGAAAAGAAAACCATGGTGCTACTGAACAGGCAGACCAGAGGCAGGTCCTAGTTTACAGGCCCTGATGTGAAGCTGTCCCAGGGACAGGGATTGTACTCAGTACTTTTACATTGAGCCTGGTGACAGGAACATCAACTGTCACTTTGTCAAGTTCTTCATCAGTGACTACTCGTGGCTTATCTTGCTCCCAGAGCCCAGAGGCAAGGAATCTGACAGCTGTCTAATGAAGTCAGTGGAAACTTTTCTATTGCGAAGTCTCTCTGCTGGCAACTATATAAACTCCCTCAGAATAAGTCAATTCTGCTCCCTAATTTAAGAAAAGAGAATCCCCAATTTAGTTTAAAAAATGAAATAAAGATTCATCCCCAAGTATAACAAGATTTAACATCAGCAGGAAGAAAGCAATGACCAGCTGCTAGTATAACAAATTTACTTGGGAGACCTGACTCTGGGTTTTGATTGTACAGATATTATTATCTACTTCAAATCTTACTTCTGCAGTTCTCCTCTCTCCCAGAGTGGCTTATCACATGTAAATCACACCCTTTCTTCCTTTGTTTCTCTTTGCAGATGGCCACAACTAATCAGAACAACCTTTTACAATCAAGTTAAAAATACAGTGCTAAAAATCAGTCACGGCCTGGTCCCTTTTAAAGACTATTGATAAATATGGTGCTTATTAAATAGAGAAAACGACGTATCTTTTTGAGTCACCAAAGGAGTTTAGCTCATGGCTCTACTGCATGGCTCTGCCTTCTCATACACATCAGTTCTGTTCTTACATATCATGTGGCTCTTTCATCACATGACTTGAGATGAAAAAGATGTGCTACGGTGCTAATGTGACAGTTTCAACTAAAACCTGCTTTTCCATCTTACAATGCACTTCCCTGCCTGTTGAGGACACAATTCCTCTAATCCCATTTTTCTGGGTATGAAGGTTTCCTCCCAGCCTGGCACAGTGTTCCTGCACAGGAGCTGGATGGAGCTCAGCTCCTCCTCACTGACTCACTTGGAGAAGTGCAGAAGAGGCACTCAAACAAACCTGTGGCTTTGCACGCAGTGCATGTCTCGAGCATCTTTCTTAAAGAGCCTGAAACACTTCAGTCGACATCAAGTAAACTTATTACCAAGTCTGATTTAACCTTAAGTGGTGTCATCGTTAACTTGGCAAGCAGAAGAATTTTAATGACAAGAATAATTTTATTCTCTAGCTCCTCAGTGCTCTGAATAGATCCCAAATCCCCAAAAGAGAGCAAAAAAGGTATGCTCACAGAGGAAGTCTTTTTAAGACCTGAGAGCAAACTGCAGTATCTTTTTTGTTGCAATAAGTATTCTTTGATCTGTTTTCCACCTTCTAGTTTCTTTTTTTTTTTAAAGATGAAAATAGATTTAAGGGAAAATAATCCCTACCATCAAATGTCAGTATTAAACCATATATCTGATCAGGAATTGTAGGTGCAAAACACTCAATTGCTTTTGTGTCTTCCATGCAAGCAAAAACATTTGTATTTTGTTAGAAGATACATGACAGTGGAATTTATGTGATGTCTGTGTACAAATAAGCATGCCCAGAAAACAGTTAAAGAGGAGGAAAATACCTATATGAAATCTAATGGGCAAATTAGGAAACTGTAGTTACAGGAATTCAGTTGCTACTTAGTGTTTATAGGGAAGCACAAAGAGAACATCAAAATGCCTGATCACATCCCATCTGTTACTACCTCTTGCTGGATAACATCTTAGCTGCCAAAAAAGCTATTTAAATTTACTACATTGCATGTACTGATAAATATCACTTCTGTGAAGATCTAATACTAAATAAGGACTAGACCTGAGGATAAAGTTTAGAAGTAGTTGTGTCAAAAAGATCCAAATTTTGCTTAGTATATAACACCTGTGCTCCTACAAGCCTGCAGTTTCTTACTCCCTGTCCCTGTCTGTGATATGTTTTTAATAAAGCACAGAACTGAACAACAATCCTCAAAAGCTGGATCATGTCAACAGCGGAACGAAATAAAGTTAGAATGGAAAGGATAACATAAGAGAAGAAAAAAGAAAAGGTACTGGGAGGAGTGATGGGGAAGAGGAAGGCTGCTGTTCAACAATTTTGGAGGTGCTTACTCCGGGCACTTTTCACATAGATCTGACAGGCACAGAATGGTGCCATGAAAATGCCTCCAGCAATGGAATACATTTTCCAGCACATCACAGCAGCTGCAACAGCATCAATTCTGCTTGCAATCCATGTCCAAACAGAAAAGTTCTCAGTGGTCCTATTTCAGCATATCTCAAGGACTAATTAAATCCTCATTACTATCTTCTAATTATTCCAGTGCTCTGGGATTTCACTGAGCAAGTCCCCAATGGTGCATTAGATGAAAAGGGTTAAATAACCTGTGTTGATTTTGAGACTCCAGATCTATTTCAGACCTTTAGCATATCATCAGCATTATCATGAATATTTAACTACATACCGCTGTGAAAATTATAAGGGGAAAACAATTAAAGATTTTTTAAAAATTAATTCTGACCCATATACATTTGCACTAATAAATAAGGCTTCTTTAAGTATCCCCATTATGAGAATGCTTGCTAGAGTAATAATGTGAAGTCATTATATCTATTTCCATTAAATTCAATGGTTTTCAGGAGCTCCCAAATCACTATTTTAATATTAGAATGAAACCCAACATGTACATATCCAACTCTGTAAGCATGAAAAAGACTACTTAAAAGTAGGTAAGTTTTCTAAGCTTTTTCCAAATTAGGTAAGGAAGCATTCATTTCTGCAGGGGTAAAAGTGTCTATTTCACCATTCATTTGACACATGTTCTCCTATTAGTGTTTGCATGGGTGAGTATTCATACCTACAGATGGACATCTTACAAAGTAAGAGTGGAAGTATATAAGCTGATGGGTAGTAGGAAAAGATTCTTTTTCATACTGCAGCTTCAGGAAACTGATTTAGGGGGTCAGTTTGTATATGCTGAGTTTCTTTTTGATCCACACAAACTATTTCTAGCCCACTGCGCAGTTCTGGCTACTAAACATATCCTCAAAGTGCAGCTTCCAAAACCCAAACAAATGAGGTAATTAGGTATACAGCTAAATACAAGGAACTCAAGCAATTACGCACCTCTATTATTTGCCAAATGGTTATGGCAGCTGTGGTATCACCACTGCCTTACCTCTGGGGGCTGACGTAACTTAAGTTTTTAAAAAGCTCTGACTTCAATAAGCATACACACACACACAAAAAAAAAAATCAAAGCCCTACTTGTGATCACAATAAAGAACAGCCTGGAGTGGCTGTATCAGAAACAAACAGCAAAACATGCAGCCCCCTTCCCCTCAAAAGCATACCAAGTTTCAATGTGTAGCTTAACTAGTTCTGACTACATTTGTATGTGGTATCCCCAGGTAAAGGTAACTGCTGGGACTCAGCAGCAGTTCAGGGCACATGCAGGTGAGTGGCCCTGGCCACTCTCCCTTCTCCAAGAGAATTCTGACCTCAACCCTGCACAATCAGGCTCCCTCTGTCTCCAGAACTCTCTGGTTCTAACAGTCCATTAAGGTGTATGGGAGTTACTTCAAGACCCAGTACCCTCAAGGACACGTAAGCCAAGACGTAGATTACGCACATAAAAGCACATATAATTTCTTATTGTCTAGGCAGATTCTGTGTATTGGTAGAACTGAAGAAGTTTTCTTGATTGAGCATCAAACAGTGGCCATTTACCAATTCTAGGACAAGAACAGAAGTGGGCTGCATAGAATAGCACACTCTGTTTATGCTGAGCCAGGTCCAAATGTCCTACAACTTGAGCACGATATGAAAAATTTTTAAGTTACTTTCAAAAAGTAAGTATATTTTATGCTTATTACAAAAAGTATGAAATAAGCTACATAAAAAGCAAGCTGAAGAAGACAAAAAATCCAATCCCCCCCAGAAGTTCCTACAGCTGTACATATGCACATGTTATTGCTCCTCTCCTTCCACACACAGAATGCACATGTAAGAATATGCTCCTTGCTTCAAGCTGAAATATATGAAATGAGATGTATACTCTTAGGCAGGCAACCATAAAAATCCCAGATCTGTGCTGAGGAACCACGGAACACAGAGTACAATATAATCAAGCACTTCCATAAAAAAATAAGTGCAAACTTAATGGTTCAAGGTAGTTGGTTTAATGTCCAGAAGTGCTACATATCAGACTCCATCTGTCAATCAAGTATCTCGCAAATAACATTTTTTTTCAAGTACTGAGAGCAGATTCTGCTAAAGAAGTGATTACTAGTTTTTTGTCATTCAATTCTCTCTCTAAACAAGGAAAGAAATGTTACACAATGCTAAAACAAACATTATCTTATCCTATGAAGGGTCTCTGGGTTTTTGCTTAAATTCTGTTTTTTGGTTTTCTTTTCTTTTTGAGAGAAAGTGTATCAGTAAGCCAAGAGTTTGAATTACTGTAACAGATGCCCACAGATCAGGTGTCCTTAGCAGCAACGATTTTCTGCTCAGGTTTTTATCAGTAAATGACAAGCACCTTCCTTTTGAGTCCCCTTAGCTCCCCCTCCTTCCTTTCTTCAAGTTCAGTGGAAACCAGTTCAAGCAAGCAAAGGAATCAACTAATGTAACAGCCTTTTTAAAAGGTGAAATTTTCCATTTCAAAGGAGCCTCTAATCAATGGCAGGGTGCAAAAGGGAATGCACGCATGTTTATGTGAGAATAGCACAGACTTTGGAGAAGCTTTGGAGAAACATGTTATGCAAAATCAATACGACCTACCTAGTTACAAATTTCATATCTGCTGCATAAAACAAATGGACTTACTGTACAAACCGGGTCATAAGGATCGTGCACCCAAAGAGTAAAAAAATTGCAACATATTTTCTCTAAGAACACACCCACAATTCCCACTCTCTTCACAGAGGAAGAACCAAACTAAATCAACCTGTTAATTTTATTTCTCTCACTGTTACTTACTTGGTTGACTTCCCAATTATGTCAACTGTCTTACCTGCCTCTCCAGACCATACAATGACCCCCAGTTTCCTTTACAGCAGTCAAAGACAGGTTCAACACTTCCAGCTGTGTCAGACCTACCTAACTCATCCTCCAAAGCCAGGTGAGGAACACAAAATACAGAAATAATTATTACTGGGCAGTGTAACATTTTGTGCTAATAGCTAGCCGTGCCAGGAAATGCACAAATCTTTCTGAGACGTTTGGGTCTTTCTTCAAAGCCTCAACCTGATGCATTCCTGCTGCCTTGTTACATTCTATCCCACAAAGCATCCTGGTTTTTGTATTGGGTACTGAGGCCATTCGTTTTTTGATGAACACGTACATTATTCTAAAAATTTTTTCAGGGGAAAATAAGTCCCTGCACTAGCAATTGTGTACAAAGAATGACCAAAAAGGAAGGAAAACAAACGAGATGAGTGTGGAATTCTGTTTCATGTTCTCATTAATCAGTCTTCCTGGAGGAGAGGACATCCAACACAGAAAAATAGCAAAAATTAAGACTCTCTCTTCTTTTGAGTCCTCTTAGTTGCTCCTGGATCTTATCCCAGAAATTTGTCATTCTGTGAGTTCAACTTGTTTCACTGTGAGAAAACTTCTAGTATTTATGGTATCCCCATATGGCGCTAGTTGGAATATTTCTGGTAGCAAGACATTTTAGGAGGGGCACTTCATAAATAACTCCATGTTTATCACAGTTATCATGTGTGTGTTTTGCAAGCTTGTCACTAGCACAAGTTAACCACTGCATGGACAGGATGCCCAGTTTACAGCAGTTGGTCATATGTAGGGCCACACAGCAAAGCTGTGACAACTGTCTTTCATGAGCTAGAGAGGAAGTAAGCAAAGTAAAAGGGTTTAACATTTATAACTGGTAACATAGAGAGAAGAGAGAGAAAAAAAAAAAAAAAAAAAAAAAAAAGAGCTCTGTTTATTTTTGTGAGCACTTGCTAGGAAGCCCCCTTTTAGAACACTGCAGTTGCCTGCAAGGTTTTCCCTTGCAAGATTTCCACATCTTTGACCTAAATAGCTGATTTCCTTTTATACTTTAAGATATTTTTATTCTAGAACTGGCCAGAGGACTAGCTATTGTGTCCATACAAAGATTTCAGAGATGAGAATTTTAAGAGCAGTAGAAGAACTGCAGTGCTTGTAGCTAGTACTATTCCTATAGAACTCAATTCCAAGACAGACAACGAAAAGTTGAATTCTCTAGTACATGACACAAGTATTTACAGCAAACTGCCTTTATAATCTGGGCATTCACTGTATTTTGGAGAAAGCCCTGTTTCCAATCACATTATGGTAAAACCTGTTATTCACTTGCCCTTTCCCCAGAAAATGAAACCCCCCAAGCCCTCTACAATGAGGACTGTCATTATTTCCCTGGGAAAAGAAAAGAAATACCAGGAACTCTCACACTGCTAATGTGTGACTTAAAGCAAAAGCTGCATTTGGCGCCTACTAAAAAAGCCCCAACACCTAACAAACCTCGGTCCTGTGGCATTGGTGACTGGCTCAAGGCAGGGTGGGAGCTGGATTCTGACTGGCTGCCAGGAGGCTGCGGTGGCATCTGACTGCCTGTAACACACAGAGAAAAAAGGGAAAACAGACTTGCTTTTAACATGGCAATGCACAAAACCAGGCTTTGCTGCATTTTTCACCACTCTACATCAAAAGAAAGTTCCAGCTATATAAGGTAACGACAGAGCTCAACAGGTCTAGTCATTTTTCCCCCCCTTTTTCCTTTTTTTTAAAAATTTTTAAACCCATGGAAGAATAATACATAAATATATTTAGCAACAGGCATGGCAAAATCTTCAATTATGTATTAAGCGAATTCCCAACCTCACCAACATGATCCAATTTATAGCTGCAGATCTCCTGACACATAGTTCTGTTACAGACTTTAGCAAAATCCAAGTCTGCTGAACAATAGGGCTCATCCTGCCGAGCTTAAACTGGCCTCCAGCCAGGCAGACATGGACTGCTGCCAACAATATTACCAATAAAAAATTCAGTCAATACAAAAATTACTAACAACAACAGTTTAAAAAGTATTCCAATGAATCAGTGGGCTTAATACTATTACAATGCCCACACAGAATTAGGGAATAAAGAACAATATGTAGGTGCACATGGGAAAAGGGAACGATGTTTGAAAGAGGTCAGACAGAAAAGGTATCTTACTATTCAAATAAAGGCAAAAAGAAGATACTTCATTATTAAAATATCCATCCAGAGCAGACAGACCCATTTTTATAGTCTCATTCAAAAGACGCCCATCTGGTTTATCCACTGCTGTCTACCCACCCAAAGAAGAGCAGCACGCAGTGCTGTCTGTGAGGCTAAACACATAAAATCTTTCCTTTCAGTATGACTGGATAGTAAAGCAGTGCTTACTGTACTGATGAAAGTCACTCCTCTAGTTCACCATTCAACGTTATGTCAAAGTTATGTCAAAGCAGAGAGGTCCACGCTACCACCCTTGCACTGCCACCCCATGGGGCTTTGTGCCCAACAACCAATATGCCACAGCCTAAGCAGGAGTAAGAATGAGACATGGATGTCCCCTGGGACTCCTCTCCCCTGATGCTCTGAGACGTGCCTGCTCCTGACAGCTCCAGTGGCTTGAAGACCACCTCAGGTTAGGCAGCAGCTATATACTTCAAGCATTTAGATGCTGTAGTGACGAGCACGGTATAAATAGTAGCAGACAGATTTATACCCTTCATCCTCAGAAACTGCTCAGATTGTTTTCCATTTGAAAGAAATGGAAAGAATAAAAACACCCGCAATAGATTTGTGCCTGCTGAGACTCATTTCCTCCCGCTCAGCAGCCGCCCCTCCGCAGCAGCAGGAGCGAGAATGCCACGACCGGTTCTGGTGCTGGGAGCCCGGCTGGCGGGGGGGGGCAGCAGGGGCTGCTCTTTCTTTAGAGAGATGAAGAGCCCCAAGTTGGACACAAATGGAGGAAAGTGAACGCGTCTGCTCTACCCCGTCCACTTCGCAGCCTCAAAGCAATTGGCTCTCAGCACCGACTGGAGAAAGGTCAGGCAGAGAAAGAACAAAAAGAAAAATCCACGAAATGTGGAGTATAACCACTGCCTGGCTATTC
Source organism: Heliangelus exortis (assembly GCF_036169615.1). Taxonomy (NCBI): domain Eukaryota; kingdom Metazoa; phylum Chordata; class Aves; order Apodiformes; family Trochilidae; genus Heliangelus; species Heliangelus exortis. The sequence goes on along the minus strand of NC_092424.1, from coordinate 53,744,828 downwards.
AGATGAGGTGCGTTTGCACTAAAAAACATGACAGTCAACATTACTGGGAGCAGCTGTGACAACTGTCTGAGAGATGCAAATGCTGGACTAGAGGCAGAATTGCTCCTCCAAAAGACCAAACATGCCACTCAGCGCCCGAGGCTTCGGGATCCACGGCCCATTCACGAACTCTAAGGCATATGACAATAACATTCCGGCTTATGTTTTGATATCACTCAAGAGCAGGCTGCCGAGACAGTAAGTGCCTGGATTATAATGAACACTTTCTGCTTGACAGGAAGGATTCAGTGACTCAAGACTGTAAACAAACAGCAATTCCATGTTAACGCGGGGCACTGCCACTTCCACTGTGTATGCCCAAGGCACTGCTATCAGACAGAATGCTTCCAAGTAGATCTGAACCGTCTAAGATTTATATAAATACTTGGAAAAAAAAAAAAAAAAAGATAAAGGCAAGAGTAGTCCTGACTATACACAGTTCCCAGTGGGATCTCTCTTTAGGTGGAGGCTTGGCAGACTTTGAGACATACTAATACTACATGGAAGATCTATGCTAGGCCACATATTTTGAGAACCTTATTACAAGGTCTTTAATTTTTGAAACTGATAATAATTTCAGTTATCTGACAGATGTGCAAGCATAGATAGGGAAAGTGAAAGCCTGTAACAGTGCACGTATAACATGTTACAGAGACATTGTTTTCATTTGCATTCTTAGGGAACAAAGACTCAGAAGTTTTTAAAATTCCCTGAAATTATTAGACTCTGCAAACAATAATGCTATTTTTTTTAGTTCAGGTTTTTAAGTTTACTTATGACTTTTTTCCTGCGTGAAAAAGAACTTTTAATCAAGATTCTGGTTTTGCAAAGCAAAACAATTTTGCAAACAAGACTAACTCTACCAGCATTCACACAAGTAATGAGATTGCAAAAGATGTGGCCAATTTTCACGGCTGATAATACAAATTATCCAGGTGTTGGACACAAAACTACCACATCAAAATGCTTTCAGTCTGACAGCCATTTAATCCTTAGAAGTAATCTGAAAGGTAAAAGGAGGTTAAGCACTCAAACATCTCTAAAGACTTGTATCGAACTCTTATTTTGGGTATCTAACTCCTATTGATTGTGAGCTGATGACAGGACTTTAAACCTTTGAGGATCCTGTCTTCCATGCTTTTAAAGTTTCTTTGTCATGAGAAGAAATAACCTTAAAGATTTTCCATTTTTTCTGTTAAATGATATTAATCCTTCCCTTTCAACCAGTACTGTAGCTGGGATTCCTGGAAGACACCTTATATAGTACATGAACAGACTTTTGTATATAATTACGGAAGGAAAACTACTACAAAGGAAAAACATCTCTCTCTTAACATAAATTCCACAGCTATTTAAGAGGGAATAATAACCCTGACAATTTTCTTCACTGACAGAAGACGGCCTCTTTTGACCCAATGATTCACAGATGGAAGTTTAAACATGGATGACCTTCTCCTATGTTTAGTTTAGTATCACTGCCTCACTGGTCACATGCTCCACCTGCCAAAACTCACACCAAGTGAAAACTATGGATGTTTCACAGTATTTTTTTTAAGCAAAGTCACAGCAAATGCATTATTGGATATAACAAGGACAGATGCTGCCATACTGTTTTTTTCACCCAGATTTAACAGAGGAGCAAAATGGTGTTCAGATTTATAGTTATCTTTTACAATCAGTTCTTAAAGCTACTAAACCCAGCAACCTATCTAATATCATGTTTGCTGTTAAAAAAAAAAAAAAAGTACAGTCAGTTGAAGAGGTGAGAGAATTTAAAAACGCTTAACAGCACAGCTATAAGCTGGCTTATTATTTTTAAAATTATCTTAGAAATGCTTTTAAACATTTTTCATGAGACTTTGAAAATCTATGCTTGAAATAGTCAGAAAGGTTTGCACTGCAAAACTGGGAAAGATGGATTAAGAAAAGTACTAAATGTGGATTGCATTTGGACATGAAATCTGTACTCAAAGTGTAGAAAGTAAATTTCTTAGAGGTAACACAGCACAAAAGAGCAGACATTTGATATCCTGCTGAGGAGGGGTCTTTATGATGAATTATGGTCCAAATCAGTGATGTTTTGAAACATGCTGAGGGTTCTCTCTTCCCATCACTGTAATGACACTGGAAGATGCTCAGCAAAAATACCCTGTACCAATCAGACAATACCTCAATGAATAGTGCCTGAACAACTGAATCAAGAAAGTACTTCAGCGATAATAGGTTCCCCCTCGGAAATTACCAGTTAAGGAGGGAAGGAGGGATAGCAACACAGGAATTTTAGGACCCACGAGGAAGTGGGAATCAGGGGGGGGAGCAGGGGACTATTCACAGACCCTGTTGAAAGGGGTAAGGCTGGAGGAAAGCCAGAAGTTAAAGATCTTGCGGATTGTCTTTGGGTCAGTTCTCAGTCTCATGTAGGAATTAAGACCTAGGACTGGATCAATGGCATTGGTTGATTACACAGTAGGGAATCCTAGACAATACAGAAGATGATCAAAATACTGTCTAAGAAACTGATCACCTTTTGGGTTGGAATACCAAAAAACCAAACATTTCTACTCACAGACCAGAAATACACCTTTTGTAACTGAAGAGCTTGTAGGGTAAGAAATGGTAGAAGAAAAGGAAGGAAAACCTGAACATATCTGTTGACCTACAAATGGTTATAACCTACATATGGTTATAATTAACCATTTGATGTCAGTCTGAATCAAATTTATTATTAGGAGGAATCAGGAGAAGTGTTTCCAGTAGAAGTAAGAAAACAACACCATTGCTAATGTGTCACTGGTGAGCCTTCCCACGGACAAAACCAGAAAGACTAATTCTAGCTGGAATGGGAACTGTGAACAGCTACTGGCATGACCTGACAGGAGGCTGAAAGAGTATTATTTAGCATGGTAAAAACTAAAGCTGTAATTTTGAGATTTCTTTAAAAAAATATATTTGCAGCTAAATGATGGGGGCAGGGGGGAGAACATGATGTTTAGGGTGATAATCAAAGCTTTACTGGAATTTGAAGCAACTTCCTTTTAGGAACAATGAGGTACAGGAAACCTAGTGATTAAGGTGAAATCTGATAAAATAATGGAATTACATCACAAAGCCTATGTGATAGTAAAGGTTCACAGACTGGAAGAGACATTTTGGGTCTTGGAACCCTACATCAGAAATGAAAGATCAAACATAGGCTTCTATATGGGACTCTTTTAAATGAGATTTCAGGAAATTGGAAGCGAGGAACAAATGACCTCAAAGGAAAGAATTTTTTCTATGGGTAGCATAAAGGGAAACTGGTCATGTGGTTTGTGCTCCCTTTCATCTTACAAAGCCTATAACCCTGTAAGAAGAAAGATTATTTTCTTCCTTAATTCATGCATTGTAACTGAGCTTCCTTTTTTATCAACAGTATTGTTAAACGACTTACTTGTCTGAGTAAAAACCAAGGGTTGCCTCCATAGTCCCTCAAATTAAGACACAAATCATATTTAAACCTTCCTTGTATCCACATAGTAATGTGAGCACAGATGCATTAAAGATCTGCCAACAAGAGGACCCTTTCAGATACAGCATCTATGGCCTTGCTGAGACACTCTGGGGGAGATTTGGCCCCAGAGCCCTCCTGCCTTAGGATGCTTTTGGTGGCTGGCTATGTGGTTTGCTGAAGGTGAGATCACAGGTGTCTGATTTGTTCCACTGCAGCAAAGCGTCTGTAAACATGAATATTATCAATTCGAGCCACACTTAGGGATGCTTCCCATTACAAAAAGTTACCAAGATTGTTGCTGGGGCTGGCCCTGATTTTCCCTACTACCTCTTAAAACCTATGTAGTCCAACAACATAAAATTTCCTAACGTATACAAGTTATCACTCGCCACCCATGTAAAATCAACAAAAGGTAAAAAAACCAATTTGCTTCCATGAAAGTATATAATTCTCAGACTACTAATCCTTAAAAGTTACACTCCATTATCTTTTTCATATATGTGTTACATTTACCATATCAAGGACTGTGAACAATTTCCAGAGATGTCACTGTAACCTAAGTGCTAAATTGCTTTCAAATCTGCATTAAAAATGGAACACTGTGCTAAGGTGGCCTGCTTTGGCTTTTCTCCACACACATGCAAGAGCACAAACATGCTCATTGGCATGTCATGCTGTTTGACATGATGTATTTCATTCAAAGCAAGGTTGACAATGACAGGATGAGGTAGTAATTCAATATTTTGTCTCATCCTCATTCCCTACTTACAGACCGCTACCCAAATATCACCCTCTCTATAGAACATTATATTGTGTACTTTTTAAAGAGAATTAGACACACAATATTTATTCCCAGGTTGTGTAACCTCTGAGTAAGGTATGAAGACTTTCAACAAATACTCAGGACTATAAAGTGAAATAATTGTTAGTATTGCCTAAACTGACAACAGGCTCAGTGACAAAGCGCAGGAAGCAAATACTTTATGTCCTCCCCCAGGCCAAAGCTCACTTTGGAAGCGAGGGGAAGGGCAAGTAGCAGCAGCCACCCCAATAGGATCTGTTTCAGCCATACCCATCCAGAAGTTAATTCTGTGTTTGAACAAAAGTAAAGCACCACAGCATTTTTTCCTGAGATTGTGGCAACAAGCCCATAGTGAGCCATCCATGGCAATGTTCAAAAGGCCGTGACTCACCTAAATAATGAATGGATTTCCAGTAGGCCACAGCAAGCACCTCTCTGCCTCATAACTGTTCCTCCCTGACAGGATTCAAAATCCTACTGCAAAGCATGATGGCAATAAAGCTCCTCAAAATTAAGCACACTCCATTTATTTATTTATATAAGTGAAGGTATACATCAGCGTAAATCTAGGGATCACTGCTTCTCTATTTTCAACAACACCTACCCCAGACTTGTAATTTCACTTTATAGTTATGAGAAGTTTCATTTCAGGAGATCAAATTCTTTCTACTTCCACCTCTGCCTAACTCTGGGTTCATTTAATGCATTATTTCCACTAAGCTCAGGAGAGTTCCCAGCCCAGGGTATTTCTGCTGGAGGCTGATCCAGAATGGCGCAGCCCAGGATAGCAACCAGTTAAATCTTTTCTAATCCCTGCATTCAGAAATGGTGGCTCACAGTGGCTGGCATGCAGGAACTGAATAGAGCAGGCAAGCTTGTATTCCTCTCACCAGGCCAAATTAATAAAAACAAAACCTGATTTCTCCTTCTTGTTTTCCTATTCTTCCTGCTCCCCAATATTTTTCTTCTTTCAAACAATTTTTTTTTTTTTTTTTTTTGGTTTTGTTTGAGCAGCTTAATGTTTGGCTGCCTTCTGAAGGAACGGGCACAGTGACAGATGAAAGGCCGTATTCATCGCCTAATTCAGAATAGGGAAAAACCGACTGCTGTGCATTTAAGATTCTAACAACCTTGCAATTTTGTATAGCCGTTTTCCCCAACCCGTTCTTTTGAAGAAATCTGCTTTTATTCTGTTAATAACTAACCACAGTTGCAGCAGCATGGATCCGATTAGCAGTTCTTACGCTACAAAGGAGGGGGGGGAGGGCTGCGAACAGGGTTGCCAATTTGTCCACCTGGGTCCCCAGGAGAAAGATTAGATGAGGCGCTTGCTCCTTTCTTCCCCACTCGCTCGCTGCTCTGCACTAGACAGACCTCTTCAAAGCTCAGCCACTGACTTCATTTTTTTTTTCTTTTTCCTTCCCAAAGTCTCATTTAACCGCCCCTCCACATGTTTTGCACTCTGTGTCACCACATCCCTCCAAAGCGACCGTGTGAATTGGGATGAGAGGGGCTGAGGAGAGGCTGTGGCTGCAGCTTGCCCAGTGCTTTCTCTCACACCTCTATGGGGCCTCTGAATTGCTTTTAGATTTTGTAAATTACATTTTCTCAAATTTGAGCAAAACGTTGGAAAAAAAGTGAGCGTGTTCTTCAGGGAATGACCCAAACCCTGTAACCATACTGTATTTTATTGCTCTGTCCTTTTAAACCTTTCATAAAAACAACAGTTTTGCTTGCACTGAGACTGAAGTAGAAGCAGAAGGCAGCAAAAGGCTGCATGGATTTAGTAATTCATAAATACTTGAGACACGACATTACATGTTTGTTAATGCAAAAAATATGTGCTTCAACTACAGAAAAAATATTCTGTAATTCCTTTACAAAATGTCAATTAACCAGAATACAAAACTGTAACTGATGCAAGTGCCAAATATCTAAAGTCTTCTAACAAAGGACAGGGTAATCTTTCTTCCTTATATTTGGCTCATTTCTTACTTCCAGAAATGAAACCTACCCTGCCACACACCTGAAACTTAAAACCTTCAGAATTCTATTTAGGAAGTTAATACAAGTTCCAAAAGGAAGAATTTTTTGCTATCAGTGCTCATTCTCTAGACTGCATTTAGAGAAAGTTTTCGTCTAAGCTTCCTCATTGCATCTACTGTTTATAAAAGCTTGAGAAGTGCAACAAATGTAGCAGACACAGACTTCCAGCATTTGCCACCTAATAAAAACCTTAACTCCTGATTTTATCATTGCCAAATTCTAACAAAATCATGTATCAACTTCCCTTTTTAATACTTGCAGTGTGAAAACACGGAAGATACTAAAGAAAGGGCGAATGTGAACTGATCTTGCTGTTTCTTATCCATATTCCTCTTCCCTTAATACAGCTACATGTAAGAATTGCTCAGAATAAATATTCATTATCTGGTGGCATTAACTCAAAAGACTAGCAGCAATAGAGTTTCACTCCTCCCTGGCTCCTCCCGACTCTCTCAAGTCCAGGCAAGCAGGTGGAAACTGGAGCAGTGCTGGTATGTGGCAATGAACTATTTTGCTAGTCCTGCCTGCAACTTCTCATACTAGTCCATTGCCTGTGATTAACAGGCAAAATCAGTAGCAAAATGTAAGTGCTTTCATTAACACTATCCTCAAAAGGAACAAACTCTCAGATAATCTATTTTTTTCTGATTGCATATTACACAGTTCTGGTCTCAACGGTTCTCAGGGGCGGGGGAGAAAAGGGCAAGCTGAATGCATAAAGAATAAAAGCACCTTGAGGCAAACCTGCTTCTAAAAACCATTTGGTGGGTCTGATCTTCCTGAAGACAAGATCTATCATGCCACATTTCATCTCGCCCGACAATGATAAGCTCCAAAGACCGGTGCAGAAGTGGAGCAATTCTTCATGTATTTTTAATCAACTGAGAACTTTCATCCAGTGAGTTCCCTCCACAAGGTCACACACACCACACATGGCCACGTGCCTCTCGTGCAGTTTGCAAACGCTAACTTCTATGTCAGCTTCTGTTTGGAAGGGGGAGTATCAATGTTAGCAACTCCTGGTTATATCATTTATAAACATGCAGATGTGGATTATTAAAGATTAATGCATTTTGGGATTGGTGTCGGCATTCCGTTTGTCTCACGCCGAAACCAATTCTGTTCTTCATTAGTCAACGACAGCCCACATCACCCTGTTGTGGAAGAGAAATCAAAGGTGCAAGCATGAATTGAGAATAAGTGATGAAACTGATTACTAAGAAACTTAACGGCTGTAATCAATCAACACATCACAATAATTTGAGTCCAGTGTTATCTAGAGATGGGGAACAAACAGAAAAGCTCGCCGCTGGAGTGAGTTGTTCTTTTGTGTTTGTTTTCTACAAACCCATTCTGCAACTGGACTTCCCTAGCTATTTATCAAGCTATGCTGTCAAAGGGCTGCATCTTCCCAGCCACAACTCAACCTCCATGAATTTGGTCCCTAAGAAGGAGAGTGCTTTTCATTAATGCTTTTCATTATTTAAAAAAATTTAATTACCTGGAGATGGTGAAAACCTCTTCTTTTGAGGTTAAATGGCTACCTTTTAGCTGGCCCAGAATTAATCCAAGACATAATTTACAATTGTTCAGGTTCTTTCCTCTAAGGAGGGACATACCACGTACCTGTCTAGTCAAGTCTGACACTAACTATGAAGCATGAAGGCCACTTTAAATATCTCAAATGGCAGTGATAATGGCAGTCCACTGAAAAACTGAAAACTGCAACAGCCTATCGCATCACAGAAAAAAGACCACTTACTACATTTATGCTCTGTTTTATCTAGGTATAAAAACCATCTGTCAACAACAACAAAAACTTAATGACAAAAATGTGAGAGACTTTTCCCATTTGCTCATCAATCACTGCTTAGTATTGGAAAGGACAAAGAAATGACAACCTTTTAATTTATGATAATGTGCAAATTAATGTTCTATTTGGCAACACAAAGAGGTCAAGAGAATCTACGTTTGTGCAGCCAAATAATGACAGAATAAAAACCCCCAAACGTTCAAAACCAAATATACACTGTACTAAATGTCTTGACAAAAACCTAAGGTCAGGTTGGACCTGAGCAACCTGAGTAAAGTTGTCCCTGCTCATTGCAGTGGGGTTGAACTAGATGACCTTTAAAGATCCATTCTAACCCAAGCCATTCCATCATTCTATGAAACTATAAGTGGGTTGAGCAAAAAAAAGTTAGAAAGAAATGCACAAATTAAAGATTAAATGTAAACAGTAATTGTTCAGTGACAGCCTTAAAGTATACATCTAAAACTAACAACAACCATACCCATCAAATCCTGGTGGCTGTGGTTAAGTATATTTGAATTTTGTTACGTGAACCAGAGCACATGCATAATTATGCAAAGATTTTAATTGGATTTCAACAGCTGTCATACTCTAGTACTGGCTGTTGAGCAATTGCCGGGATGGTGAGAACAGGCCTTGCAGGAATCAACAAAGCAGACACACTGGATATGGGGCAGAACTCAGCTGTGGAGATGTAAGTGCCACCAATTTGTCTGTCTGGGGGAAGTTTCCATGAAGCCTTTGTAGGGTGCTGGAGGACCTTCAGCACTGTGCTCCACAGACCCTGTAGGATCTTCCATCCATGGGACAGAAATACTCATTGCTGGCTTCCACAGCAATGAAACACCAAAACTTGAAATGTGTGAATGTGAAATATAAAGATAGATAACCCAGATATTAAGCCATTGAAACACTTAAAACTAAAAATCAAAAAACTGCCAATAAAAAAATAACTGCCCAGCACACTTTGATTTTGGTGACTTCCTATTTATTCTACCTGACGCTTAACTTGGCACTGATGAAAAACAGTGAACTGATGGTGCTGAAATATGAGACTGTTCTCACGAAAACCTTACAGGAGGAACTCAAACAGCGTGCCCCTGTCTCATTTCATCTTCTGCACCTGTTCTGGGAAGACCAGCTCTGCAGAGAACATAGAAGGACACCCGCCTGATCTCTAGGGCCAGACTGCGAGTATGATAGCAGTTTTATTATAAGAGCCTTTTGTAGCATGAGCTTTCTTCAAGAAAACTAGATTGAGACTACTTAAGACTATTCATGAAGCCCTGAGACAGCAGATTATTCATCAGTTGCGACCTGGGCTGCATTCTAGTCGGTATCACAGGTTAGATGCTCTATATGCTAGAAGCAATGCCTCAAGCTAAAGCATCTTACAATTTGCTTGTTTTTCCTCATGTCAAAAGACAGAAAAACTCTAAATGTTTTTAAAACCCTTTGAAGAAAGGGTTTTAAACTACTGCTATGTGAAACATTAATATATTTCATTTGTAAGCATTCTAGATCTGCAAAACTGCTGAATAGATGTTTTGTGCACTAGCAGTGATTAAGAACATAGCTACGTCAATGGCATTCTGTGTTTTGTTTTTTTCTGGTCCGGATGCCAACGAACAGCATGCATCTTCCTTGCAACAAGCTGTTGCAAGATTTTTGCCTCCGGAGAAGCCAAGGGGGAAATATTGATAAATGTGTTAAAATAATCTTTACAGACAGAGGGGATCAGATCCCTTTTGCAAAGATCTTGTTTTGCAATTATTTTAAGGTATCTCTAAAACTTAAAAAAAAAAGAAAAAATAACAAAAAATTACGAGTTCACTTTTATAAGGTAGTCTTCTCTCCCTCAATATCTGAAAAGAGTCCATGCCGTACAGCATTCAAGTCAGTGGTGGTCAATGGAGCAAGTATGTAGAATAGCTCAATCCAAAGCAGAAGATTTTTCCAAATTTTTGTTTAAAACAAGCTGAGTCTGATCAGCTTTGTCTTAACGCAGCCACCTCTGGAAACAATCCAACTTGTAGGTTCTCCTTTCATAAGGCATGAAAAAAAAGCCTCACTCCTATTCAGATTTTTGCATTAAAATGCCTTTTGGACTATCACAGACTATTGCTCTTTTTTTTTTCTTCTCTCAGCACTTTAGTCACTCTGTCCACACATTGACTAATATGCACACCAAGGCAAGATTTCTGGTTGCAGCTGTCTCTAAGCATCCCATTCCCCTCTTGGTCCTTTTCTGCCTGGAGTATTAGCTGTAATTCTGATGGGTCCTGGATTTCAAGATAGCTAGCTGATCAATACAGGAGGGGAAGACCTCCAGGTTTGCAGAAAGTAGAGTTGAATCACATCATCACTGAATGGAACATATCTATGGATTTCTATCATTAACAGAACTTAAAAATTGGGGTCTTTTTACCCAGAGGAGGGTGCTGACCACTGGTTATCATAAATTCAGATGGCTGGCAATAACATTTCTAAGCAGGAGTATCCACACATGGAAAACTATAACTCCACCTGTATCCAAGCTTCTTGTTGAAAGAAGACATCAATACGTAATAAAATCAACAATGCAGGTGATGCTTAACCGCGTGAAAATAAGCTTTTTTGAGCAGAGAAAAATGTAATGCATTAAAATTGTGAGTCAAAATACTGATTTATGTGAAAAAAACTTTTATACATACATCTAAAGGTACCGGTTGGTAATCATTATTAGTATAGCATTAATATAGCAGATAAAACTGCTGCAGAGGTTTAAAAATAATAGAATCTTTTAACTCATACAAAATCTGCTTGTCCATCATGGGTTAAAGAATTCCTGGACTATCAGCAATCTTCCACAGTACTCTTAATACTAAAAATTTTTGCTGCTTACACCACAATGGAGAAAGAGCTGACAAAAGCCTTTGGCCAGTGAGATCAAAATTGGGGATGGGGGAAGAAAGGGGAGTTTAGCTTATTTACATTTTTGCTTTGTTAGTAAGCTGGAATGGTTGGAGCAGGAGAGGGAAAGAAAAAAAAAAAAAAAAAAAAAAGACAGAAAAGTGAAATTAACAGCCACTAAATCTTCTGGCAATAGCAGTGCATTTTGACGATGTGCTGTGTCAGCTTCCACTAATGGTTTAGGGTTGAATTCAGGCACAGTTCAAGACCCAAAGCAGCGCAGGGCATCACATCTCATTCTTTGGAAGAACATGTACCCTAATTATGAAGATGGTTACAAAATAAAGAGAACAGGATTTCAGTCAAAGCAGAATAATGATCTCCACAACAGGAAATCAGAATGCCATTCTGAATCCCTAAAAATCACAAAAAAGGTAGGATTTCAGTCCTGTAATGAATGTGTGTCTGAAGGAGAAGCGTTACCATTTTGAGAGAAAACTCTCCAGAACAAAACCCATTGAAGTTTCTTTTTCTGCTCTTAGGGGTTAATCTCCCTGGTCTATTCCAGTAACTCAAATGGAAACAAAGACTGTATGTGTGTGTGCCTTACCAGACAAAATATCCGTCCAGTATTTCAGAGAGCACAGGAAGGAAATGCCCACTGAGCTAGGGACGTGCCAATGTCACTGCTGCCTGTGCCAGTCCATTCCTGTGAAACTCACGGTGTGCGGCAGAAAGCAATGCAGAGCAGGCAGGCTTGCCTTGGGGTGGGGAGACAGCTTAAACAGGCAGTGGAAGGGAATCAGCCATTTGGGAGGTTTAATAGGGGGCTGTTTGTTTGTCTGCCCTTCTGATGTTAAATTAGTCTTCAATTTTGTTGCAAGGAAGAGGCGTCGGGAAAAGGATTCGTCGCTTCCAGTAAACCCTGGGAAAGCAACACCTTTATTTTAACGGCCTTCCCACCAAGAACCCCCTGCAACATTTTGGCTTTCCCTAGCCATAGCTATCAGCAACACAACAGCTGCTCATTTTACAATGACTTGCTGGAGAGAGAATGATTGAAAGAGCCAATCTATGTCACATGGAGAAGCTGAGGCACAACATCGCAGGAGGTAATAGGAGAGGAATGAGGTCAGAACAAACAAGGGTAGGGCGAGAACAGAGAGGAGAACAGCGGCGAATTAAATCATTGAAGGAGAGACGCTGTACTAGACAATATGTGCTTAAAAATGGCCACAACCTGAAAGCTGCAAACAGCCCCAGAAATGCAAACAAGCTCTGTATTCCTTTTTCACAGTCTTGCGAATATGAGAAAAAAAAGCTACCAGAGTCCTAATAATGAAGCCCAGCGGTGCGAATACACTTAGGTGAAAGCACAGTCTAATTCATACGGCTTGAAAGCCCCAGCACCCAGCAGTGTCCCACCAGTCGCAGAGTTTTAAATAGCAGCCTTGCTCGTGTCATTTTGTAGCTTGAGAAACACAGCAGCAGCAGCAGCCACACTACCGCAGCTGTCCGGCTCCCCTCCGGAGAGTGCTGCATCGGCTCACTCCTGGGAGTTCACCTTTAGAAAAAGAGCTGCAGAGACCAGGAGCTCACCCACGCTGGGGAAAGAGCAGCAGGCAATTTTGATTTAACACCATTCATAAAACTCCTTCCTGAGGAAGAGCTGCTTTTGTGTTACTGCTACTGCAGCAGACCAGAAAACCACCATGCAAAATGGTGGCATGGTTTGTCTCAAGAGGCAGTACTTTTCACTAAACCAGTCACAAAAGTGAGCTTTTGGAATCAGCTGAAGTGATGAAGAGACTCTGACCCTGACCTTTGGGCCCAAACCCCTTCTATTTTTACCCCACCGGGATCAGTTGGTTTTATAAATGTTATTATTTTCCCATACACACTCTCCTGTTCCCATCCTTATCTATCATGGCTACAATAAAGCTGTTTTCAACGTCACAACGTTCTTTCCCTGTTCAGCAATCAGGCTGCTAAAATGCCAATCCATTTACTTGTTTGAATCTGACTGTGGGAAAACGTTACCTTTCCAGCTAGCTGGACTATCTGGCTTCACCCAACAACAGGGATGGGACCCCTGCTGCTCCTGCCCCACCTGAGCAGGCGCTGCTGGTCAGAACAGCTGGAGAGGGAAGAACAAACTGGAGGGAGCAGGCCATGGTTTAGTATGCAACATTCCTGCATGCACTGAGCTCACTCCCCTTGGCTTAGCTATTTTAACCTCTGTATACTAACAGGCATGTACTTTTTACACAAACACCTTTGTACTGAATACTGCAACACATGCTACTCACTTAACCTGCATTTAGTTTACAGCACATCTAATGAAAAGGCATCACTGCTTTTGTTTCTTTTAACTGAGCTCCATGTTGAGTTTTTTGTGGTTTTGTAAGCAACTGATGTTATCCCTAGGGTAATGTCAGCACTCTCCTATCCTTAGGAATTCCTCTAGTATTCAGAATGTCAGAAAATAAAAAAATTTGAGCATCATCTAAAGTACACACTGCTGCGAGTAACAAGTCAGATGGGCGGGGACAAAGTAAGAACTGGAGTTATTGTATTCCTTTCTTTTCTTCTGGGTATATTATCAGATTTCCACAAACTTCTGAATTCACATGAATTTACTTTGTGTGTCATACTCTGTGGCACAAGAGAACAAGTAGAAAGCATGCCACTGGCATTTCAATTATAACTGGTGAGGCTGGATTTCTAGTAACTTGGTGACCTTTGCAAATATTAAGAAATATCTCATACAATATTCTGTACTCATGTCCAAAATCACATTATCACAACACAGGGTTGGAAAATATCTGCCTTTTCCTGTGAGCCTGACACCACCATAAAAGTCCAAGAGCCAGAACCAACGAAAAGACACAGTAAAACACAAAAGGGACCCTCTAAATAACACAGAGAAATATGTGGCAGACAAATGACACACAAACCAAATACAAAAAATACAATCAAGTATTAGCATTGGTCAATGATAAAGACATATAACAAATATGTATGTGGAGTCAAGCTCAGAATTTTGAGCACCCTGAGGGCTTGGCAGCTAAAATTTAGATGGAATTCACTCCTGCTTAAAGCATGCTTTTTTTTTTGCAGAAAAAGGCCCTGAAAACAAGAGAATTCTCAGAAAATATATTTATTTGGAACACAGGAGTATTTATTAATTCAATAAGCCTGTCTATCAGCTCAATTTTGTTTGTTGGAACAACCTTACCTGGAATACTCGCTGGAGAAATGGGACCAGACCTCGACTGGTTGCTTCCCACGGGAGAGCCAACAGGGGAAGGTGAGGGGCCCCCAGGGATGCCAGAGAGATGTGGAGAAGCATGTGGGGAGAACGGAGACTGTGCAGGGTTGCTCTGCTCCCCTTGGCTGCTTGTAGAGCCTGATGCACTAACAGCTGAGCTCAGAGTTGCTTCAGTTCCAGTCGGCAAGTCATCAATGGATCCAGATAAATCCTGAGGAAAAAGGAAAAAAAGAATATTAGTAATCATAAAAACTCAGGCCACAGGACTTGAGAGCTGGCATAGCAATGAGGTCCATCTGTTTACTTATTGCAGCAGATAGCTGAGAGGTTGTCTTTAACACTGGTTCATGTAGGTAAATGATAGCAGCAAATGAAGACAGTATGTACAATTCTCTGCTTCATCTCTAATTCTTTCCAGAAAAAGAACAAGCGAGGGCAACAGATGAATTGGAACCAAATTCACTCAACACTGAATCTAACCTTTTCCATCTGGATTAAGCTTTCAAAACTAATCCCACAAATTCTGCTTGAGCATACTAAAATAACGAAAATGATACATCAGTTTCACTTTCACATACTATTTCATTTTGGAGTTTGCTACCATTACAATCACAGTTCACAAACTTCACTCTTCAAGCCACCACCAAAACAAGAGAAGAAGGGTGTAAAATATGCAGCCCTTCTAACACTGACATGCAGGTCCTTCACCTTGCAGAAGAGAAGAAGCCCTGCCCTCAGGAGCAGCACAGGACCCACTGGCCACTTTGGAGTAAGGAAGGTTGCTTCTCTATTTCTATCAAACACCAGTGTACAACTCACAGTTTCTTTCCAGTTTCATTTTAATACACTGCTAAACAGTTGCTCCCTTTCAGCTCATAACTGCTTCATTTTCCATCAGAAATTTCCTTTGCAGGTCAAAGTACATCTGAATACTAACTATGAATTGCTGGGCATATTTCCTAAAGCTGCAACATGGGAGTTACACTTTTATTTGGATCTGTGGGAGTAATTTGTTTTTAAACTGTAAAATCAGACATGAAAGATCAAGAATGCTGTGATAACGCAAGTGGGTCAAGGAAAATGTTGATTCTTAAGCATCACAGAAAAATCGCATAAAAACTGAAAAGTGCAAAGATAGTTGTGCTTCCATGACTACTGGAAAGGCACGCGTTAAGGATCAAGTTACTATTTCTGTTAGTGAATTAAGGTGTAAACAAAGCAGAGCTACCTCACACACAAACCAGGTCATTAAATGAACACTGTGGCTTCCAATAACTGGGATAACAGGATGTTACCTGGGCTGATACTGGCTTTGCTTTCCTGGCTCATGTGTTTGCACCACAAACAACAGAACCTGTTGGCTGAGTAGCACAAAAAGATCTGGCTTCTGCCTGAAGAAAGAGCTCAGGAACCAAAGCTTTACTGTTTTTTGCTTTTAATGTTATTTTTAAAGTTGCAGAACTTGAACAAAACAAAAAATGGTGTATTTAGATCAAAAATACAGCCTGACATGGACTGCCTTTATTAAGCAGGAGGCTCACAGTCAGTCTACCCTAACAGAGAGACATAGACATTCTTCCAAGGCATGGAAAGAAGTAGGATTAACAGTTTAAACACCAATAAAATTCATAAGAAGCCACCTGGAATGCTACATGTTACTTACTCCTTGTGAATAATGGTAGCAAGTACAACTCACTCAACTAAGCTCTCTGATGGACACCTTGCAGACCTTATTTCCAACAAACTTCCACAAATTTCAGGCACAACTCCTCTCATCGCAAGTTAATTTTGCTTTTTCTGACAAGCACAAAATTGTATGTGCATTTCACTAAGCATATGAAAACCAAAAAGTTTGAAACTTCACTCTATGCATGAACTCTGCTAAGTAGACTTCCAAATCTCTGCAAACTGAAATTTAATTGTGGAATGGGATATAAATTATTTTAATGGTTTACTTTTTAAAAAACTATTAATTGTAGAAAATGTAAACTTGAATTAACACATTATGATACTGTATAGCACAATGTTAAGAGATTTTTCACAGTAGAATGTATTTGGCAAACAGGTAGGCAACCCCTGTTCTTCCACACATAATGCAATATTCTTTTAAATGGAATCACATCACTGCTGTTGTGATGCATTACAAATTCTGCAGGAAGTGCTGATAAAACAAATGCTGCTGAAGAGCATATAATAAATGCCTGAAAACCAAATGCAGCAGAATAGAATCTATTTTACTATAGGAATACAAATTTTGCATAAAAAACCAGATAGGCACCCAATTGATAAAAGATACAGGAAACACAGGGTTTTATGTTTAGAATAACAAAGATTTTAAAAGGGTGTTTGGATTAAAGCTTTCATTTGTTTTGGTGAGCCAGGAAGTACTTGAAAAACAAACATGCCGAATAATGAATACCCAACCCATGAAACATTTAGCACTGTCCATAACAATACTGTAAATTGTTCAGAGACCAAGGCAAAACCTGACTGTTCCCCACAGCATCTCCCCAGATCTCCAAGCACTCGCAGGGACGATGGTGGGGAGAAGAAGGAGCTTTGCTTTTCCCACCAGGTGGCACCGAACTTCGCCAGCTTCCTGCAGGAGTGGAGTGACTGACGAGTCCTAAGCATTTCCCTTCCAGGAAATCTCCTCACTAACCTGACTTAGGTCCTTCACAGAAGGGAAAAAGCAAGAGGAAAGCATGTACGATGCCAGTCTGTTTAAAGAGTAAAGCCACACCACCCTGCCCCAGCTTGTGCAGAGGGAGGAGGTTGCTGGGCTCAGCACAGCTGAAATGCATTGTGCTCCCCAGTGCAATCACTGTGATTTCCTCCCCGGGCTGGGGAACTTTGCAACCAACTCATCTGTGAGGGTGCTGCAGCAGCATTCATTCATCAGGCCCATCAAGAAGGTTGACAAAGAGGTTGCTCTCAGGATGACACAAAAGGCTGCTGCCTATCTAGATGTCTGGGCTATGCTACACAACCTTTACCCTGTGCTACAGCGAGCTAAAATAAGAAATACCAGCTGTCTGTGCAGGGTGGCTTGCAAATCATTACTCTGCATTTTTTGTTAAAATGCTCTTCATGGCCTTACCTAGTCTTCTAAGGGAGAAAGCCTGAGTAGGTGAGCAACTGGGAAAGCTGCAGCACACAAAGGCTTTAGAAACACCTCTGTTATCCACAAAAGCTAATTGGGAAATTAAAGAGAAGGAGAAAAAAGACTACGTGAAGCCCCCGGCCAGAAAGAGCAGAAGTCGACTCACTGTTCTCCTATTATCAGTATTTTAACGCTTGCTTTTACCTCAGTGTAACAGAACAGCAATGTAACAGAACAGCATGTGCAATTTCCCATCACAAACATTTATTTATATATAAATACTGTACACTTACACATTATATACCTAAACTACATGGATACACTTGCATTTACTTAGCATATCCATATGTAAAGCTATTAAAAAGCCTAGTAATAAGAGAAATTCACTGTGGTTTAAGCATACAGCCTAGTTAACAAAGAAGCTCTGTAACTAATACTCCTCTAGAGGACAATTTAGTCAGCAGGACACCAACTCTATTCTTTTATAAGTACTATCAGATCTATGATGCCTGTAAAGAACAGAGAGACCTTACTTACTGCATCTCATTCAAACCAAGGCACCTTCAAGCTACAGTGCTTCCATTTATCTTGTTGGAAAGTTGGCAGGTTAGGTAATTGCTGGGATTCTTTTAAGGGGCTGAAGTCCCCATACCCTAAGGCATGCCTTAAATTTTGCCTCTTTTCAGAGACTTTTTCTGGAAAGCCATCATTTCTTGCAGTAAAATGTAGCAAGTCTAGAAGTAGAAATTTCTTTCTATCTTGTGAACTGATTATTCTTGTCTATGGGTATGATTAAGGTACTGGTATGATTATATTTTCAAATATGGCACCAATCTAAGAAAAAATAAAGGTTAAAGTAGTTTTTTTCACCTGTCATGAATCCATATCAGTTCTGTACCGCCTATGACAGCTTTACATCCCGTATTATTCAGGTCATCCCAACAAGCTTTTCAAAGTTCATTTCTAGATAATACCTTGATCACAAACTCACATGTCCCTGCAAAGGATTTCGCTCTTTCAGAAAAGTGTTTTATCTCTATCTTCACTTTCAGCCTCACCTTCCACCCATGCACAACCTTTACTCTTGTCCCTCTGACAAGTACAAGAGCTAAAATGAACAGGATCACATTGTGCTTGTGATTATAATGTTATGCTTTCCTGGTGGTATGATCTTATCAGACTGACAGGACAGCTACTCTTGAATCAGCACACCAATTTACTTTTGCAAGGGGTAGAAGGAAGCTAACTGCTTATATAAAGCCAGGAAACACAAAGTTACTTACAAAGAGAGCACAGGAAAAAAAATACAAACACCGATTTATAATATAATAATGTTAACTTACTCAAGGAATACATCTAGATCAAATAAACAGCAAAAAGAAGAGTAGAGGAACTTGATAGTACCATCACAATTTTACACACAGAGCATGACAGGATTAGAGCATTCACTGTGGAGCAAAAATTTATGCTGCAAATACTTCACGCAGTTGCCATTTTTGCTCAGGAGTGTTCCCAGCAGACATAAAAATAAGATTTTACTTGCTAAATACCTATAGTTGGAAAATGATGACTACCTTCTCTGAAATCAGTAAAAAGGGAAGGTGTAGAGCAGGCCTAATATGTACACAGCACCTTGCTAACCTAGCTTCTATACTGCTAAATTACATCTTAAGTTCACTAACAGGTTGCTGCAGCTTGGGGTTCTCTCGCAGGGACTGGGCAGAGCACATGCATACAACCTGGGACTTCCTTAAACTACCCAACTATTGCCTGTCAGTTCCTTTATGCTCAGCCAGTAGAAGAAATGCAGAGATAATCTGCAGATATTAAAATTAAAGACGCACAAACCCACCTGACCTCCGAGAAGCTGCAAACCCTCAGCTCTACCCTATGACCTGTTTTCCTTGTGTGACTCCCAGTACTACACACGCAAGGAACTGCAACAATGAACCCGGGCTGCAGGATCAAAGCCCTGCTCGCTCCATTCAGGCCTTCCTGTTGTATTTTTAGTAGGCTGGAGGATGGTGCTACTCAAAAAATGGGATCTTGAATGACATATCCATCTCCCTAACACAAATCACCGCTTTAGAAATAAACTAGTATATACACGCAAATATATTTTACATGTAAGTATGTAAATATGTATTCAAGCAGACATACACTCTGCTATTGTTTTGGAGCCATAGGGGATTATGAACAATATGCTCTGTAATTGAGATTAACTTCGAACAAATGATTTGGCTGACAAACACACATACACACACAAAGGGAAACCCCACAATAGCTCTGTTTAAATTTCAAGATATTTGTAAGACCTCTTTTCATCACAAAGCAGCCTATAATAGCATGTTTCAAGAAGTCTTCCAAAGGCCCTGCTGGTCACATTGTAGAGGCAGTGAGTGAGCTAACAGCCTCCCCAATGCCTGTGCAACTGGAAAAACACAGGAGCATAGCAACAATGGGGACCACGAAGAAAATCCTTCAGTTTTCTAAAGCCCTACACGGGTGTCTTCCTTCCATGCCAGCTACATTGCAGACCTCAAGTAAGCACATGAAACATACTTCACGCACATCCTTAAAAATTTCTTTTTTATTATCAGACAGCAAGGCTGCTGTTATATTTTGCCCAAGTGCCTTTTAGACCCCTTAATGAAATGAACTCAAGGACAGAAAACAAGGTTCATTCTCCGAATCTTGTTAAGTCAAGGTCTGGAGAAGGAAAAGTAGACAAGACCAGTCTTATTTCAAACACCTCCTTGAGGTGCTAAGCTTGATTTTTAACTAACTTGGAACACGCTATTGTAAGGAGAGGATTTACTTCATAATAAAAACTTACTTGCAAGAAAAATTAGAACTTTGACAACAGCTGGGTAGAGGTACCTTTTAGCCAGTCATGGTACTTTTCAGTCTTACTTTATTCCACTTACTAGATACTTAGTGTTTCTAAACAAATACTTAACTTCAACTTGTATGTGCTAAGATATTCATACAATCCTCTAGATGAAGGAAATTCTAAGTATATGACAAAAACACTAGCTTCTTGCACTAAAGTAGGTGACAAAGCACCACTTGCTGGGGGAAACAAATTCCCTTCATTCTGCAGACCTCAGATGCTTCACAAAATAACTCAGTTACCGAACTGTGATGCAATGACTCCAATCAGTATTGAATACATTCTCTGATAAGTCATACAGAGAAGTCCCTGAGGATGCAAAATCTTTTCCTCAAAAGCCTTATACTCACTCAAAAGACTGAGAAAAAGTGTAAGCAAAGCACTAGTGCTCTGCCTGCAATCTTTTCAACCTATGGGATCCTGGAATTTCATCAATCTTCAAGAAATGATTTGCAAAAAGCCAGCTTGGAAAAATAGACTGAAGTCACAGCTTACTACCTACTCACTAAGCAAATTACTGTTTTCAACAGTTCTTATTTGTAATTTGGATATGAAATTCATTCCCACTCTTCAAAAAAATCTCCCTGATTAAAAGTGCACAGGAAGACTGTTCCTAAAAAAAAGTGTCAGCTAGTCCTAATAAAAACATACTTGCCAAGAGTGGGGAAAGAGCAAAGGAAGGTTTGCTTTTCATTTTTTTTTTAACCAGTTCATTAAAGCTGGTATGAGTTCTGCTGCTAACTTCAACTAACTTGGGCTCTTCTTGAAACACTCACTCAACGAGAATGTTTCATCTACCAAATGTAAGGTATCTTAAGAGGACCTGCTGCAAAGTCAGAACCAAACAGTCATACCTTTTTTCCCTCCTACTCCTCTTTTAGGTAACTCCTGGTCCTACAATACGAACACCAAAGCGCACCATGATCAGTTATAGTGCAGTGTCAGTGGCTCAGATGACAGATTATGGATCTGAGCTTCTAGGACTACAAAGACTGCTCAGGAGAGGCTGTGGCTGAAGGCACACTTCCTCACACACGTGCTCCCAGGTTTGAACTTTCATCAAGAGTTAACATCCCTGCCACAGAACAGCCTGCAAGAGGCAAGAGACACAACCAGCCACCCCAGCTGCCTAGGCAGGACTGCTATTCTAATGAGGAATGGGGTTTTGTTGTGCTTAATATGGCAACTCACTGTAACATTTGATTCCCAAGTAATAGAAAGAAAGAGTAGTTTCTTACTACATTTGTTTAATGACCAAAAAAAATCTCTGTTTGTAAGACAACCTGAACTAAAAATCAAAACTGTTGACCTGTGTATACAGGTGTCCAAGAACAGAACATGATACGCTCATACCTATCAGACATGGGATGAGAAGAAGTTGCTAAGATGACTATAATCACACTTCTGTGCATGCACTGATCCATCATGAGGTCTTTTTGCTTGTCCACACATGAGCTTTGGAGGAAAACAACTTAGGTCAATTAGAAATTCAAAACTGACACCATAACTTTGAGAGAGCAGACTAAAGCCCAGACAACAGTAGGCTCCCTGCCCATGCTGAGTGCCACTCATGACAGGGTCTGCAACTCCCTGATAGTTAATGGGAAAGGGGCTCCAGATGCATCAAGCAATCTCCTAGTGGCATAAAAAAATTGCTAGTTTACAAACATTGCCCTCTGTATGATATAATCCATAATAATGGCCCATGTACTATCAAAGCAAATTGACAAAGTCTAACAAGGGCTGTAAACAGGCAAGACACACAGCGTGACTGACAACAGTGCTTTTTTGTATCAAAATAAAAAAGTAAATCTCCAGAACAGAAAAACAGTAATACAGCCTCTCTCATGAACTTCATTTTTTATCTCCAAAGCAGAATGCTTAGCACATAGATTTTTTTGAAATAATATTGAAAAACAAAAAGCCACAAACCCTTAGGAGTCATTTGCTTCTTCAGTATTCTGGCAAAGAAAAATTCTCATCCAACAACTCCTGCAGCTGCAGCATCAGCTATTTATCATTAATAAATCATCAACATTTAAAACAACCAAATCAATGAAAACGTAACAAATTGTCTCTATATAGAAGATGCATTTGTGTAACAGCAACCTAATAAAATTTAGTTGTACTCATATAACTTCACTTCCAGTTTCCTCAGTGCCAATATTTACCATCCCCAAACATGAAATCCCTTCCACTAAACTTATGTTTTGGGGTTTTTTTGTTTGTTTTCATTTTGGTTTTGTTGTTGTTTTTGGTTTTTTGTTTGTTGGGTTTTTTTTTCATAAAAAGAGAAGCCAGGTGAGACATAACAACTTCTTTCTTTTGCATCTCTTTGGATTACAACCATTTTCTACATCATGTAGCCTACAGTTACCCCCTCCCCCCCAGGGGGAAGACAGAATAAACTGGCAGGATAAAACAGATAGAAAGACAACTGACAGAAAACATGCAATGATTCAGAACCTTTCAGGCTTTCTCTGGAAAGAACCAACTTGTTACTTTGGGGATCACTATCCTCCACCCTTTCTGCAGCAAGCTTAGAATCTGAATGGCCATGGGTCAACTCCCTTGCTTGCCAGCCCAGCCTACTCCCCCTACCTGTGTTTCTGATGCTGAACCAAGCATCACAAAGCCACAAGGAAACAACCATGTGCCTGCTACTCCCCCTCCCACACCTACTTGTTCAACTTTCACAGCTGATGTAAAAAGAAATCAGAACAAGTAAGCAAGCAGTGGAGTGCCTAATCCCAAGAAAGACAAACATGGATTTGAGCAAAAGCACAGGAGAAACAAGACATTAATAAAAGAACATTTGGGTCAATGCATCTGTAAGAGACCTCAGATTTTAATAGAAGCAGCAGCAATATGCATTAGAAATCATTGCTTACTCTCTTTATTCCATGTACTGTGGCTACCATACTTTTGGAAGCTTGCAACACATTCTGTCAGATGTAGACCATCTATCTTGACACTACATATTAAAAAACCTGAGACTTGCAGGTGTGGCTTAAGTAAAAATGAGCAAATACCACTTCAGAATACCCTAACATGAAATGTGGTGAAATTCACACTATGTCTGCCCTGCAGTACGCCCACATGTGGTTGCAGTGTAGAGATTCTCACAAGGTCTACGTAAGATAGCTCATATTGGAGAATCTCTTTAAACACAACCACACAACTTCACACAGCTTAATGTATCTTACTGTTTACTACTACAGACATACCCTTAGTCACAACTCACCTATTTTGCAATTATAAATTAGTATCTTTCCACATGTTCTTCTCAGGCTATCCCACACTGCATTCAGAAGGCAACAGCCAAACTGTCAAAAAGTTTGGACCTACAGTATGATCCGATTTGGAGGCTGCAGTTGAGAGAACAGAAACATTGGTCCAACAATCAATAGCCCACCAGTCACTGAAAGCAGATCTTTTCCTCCTACAGTAAATTAGGCAAGTTGATAATGACTTGAGCTGTCCTGACAACCCAAGGCTGCCTACGTGTGGGCCATGATAAAGAGTTCTAGCAACTGATGAACCTCCATACCTGTATGCCCGAGGTTTAAAAGCTCTTATCTACAGCATTTGCCTCCCTCCCCCCCTGCCTTTTTTTTGCATATTAGTACCCTTTGTAAGAGTTCTGTTTTGATAAAGAGGATGTTTCAGAAGGTTACCGTGGGAATAAGGATCTACAAAACACAGTTTTTCATTAGCTTAGGGCTTGTGCATGCATCACACTGCGTCTCTTTCTTCTCTCTCCCACAACACCCTGTAACCACATACCACAATTCAATGAGATGGTAAATAAGACACAGACACATTTTAAACTTCAAAAACACAAGTGTTCCAATAACTTTCTATCTCTTCCCTTTATGAATCAAGAGCTGAAAAGAGCAGGAAAATGTATACAGCAATAAAAGGTAGAAAGGAACTGGATAAGGTGACTTGTCCCAGAGAACAATAATAACTAATTAATTCTTATTTAACAAAACTGGAACAAAACTCGAGATGCAGTGTTATATTGGAGTTTCAGGTAGAAATGAGTAGCGTAATGTTCACTGCAGTGAATCCAGCTAAATTTGCCACTACAGATTTATTCTCTCAGCATCCCAGAAGAATCTCCCATTGACCTCCTTTGTTTCTCCTTCCCTTTTCTGAACCCAATGCAAATTCAGTGGCATGTAGTTCAATGGCCAGTACAGCACAAATGAGTGGGGCTGTGATGGTTCTGACACCGCTTTGCTCCAGATGCCCCACCATGCACACAAACTGTTTATTCCTTTCTGTGGCTTAGCCACAGCAGCAAAACCAAACAATTATGCTTCAAGAGCCATTCATTCAACTCCTCCCAATTCTACATTTTCCAGAAACCTGGGAAAAGGTTGGGAGATTAAATCCAAGACGATAAAAAAGCAGAAAATAAACTTTCAGATCATTTTAAGCACATGCCAGCTAGAACCAGGCTCCCTCACAACTCCAAGTTCTGGAATTCACATCTCCTTGCAGTAATTCAGTTCTGGCTGGGCATGCTATTGTGCAAAATAATTAAGCAGGAAAGGGAACGCGCTATTTTCAGATGATACAGCTTCAACAGACTTGTGTAGAACTCACGTTTCAGAAACCTCTATATAAATTTCAAAAGGCTTTTGAAATCCTAGAAAAGTGTCTCAGCCACAGACTTCTTTTGAAATAATGTCTTGATTACTGTAGTAGGAAGGGTAACTTGTAGTGCTTCAATTAAGCTTTAAGAAAAAAATCTGAAAGGAAACTACCCTCCCCTGTATACTGCTAAGCATGCTGTCCCAGTCTTGGCCTCCAAACTACCCTTGGGGTGGGAAGATGTATCTCACAACTAAGTTAATGACATGTATGTCATGAGTGCTGAGTGCATTAAGCTAAGCTTTATCCAACAGGTTCATAATTTTAGGTGCCCTCTTGAAATCTAGCAAATATGGAGAAATGTGTAAGAGCTACTATGAAAGTGTTAAACCCCACAGACATGCAAGCTACAGAAAAAGCAATATTCCAGTTACTATTATTCTTTAATTTATCATAGAAAGGAAAGACTTCTGTGGTAAGTTGCAAAAGCCAGATTTTTGTGAGTTTTGGAGTACCTGAGCACTGAGAGAAATTGTGGATGCCTCGCATCCTGGATGTGTTCAAGGCCAGACTGGATGAGGCTTTGAGCAGCCTGGTCTAGTGGAAGGTGTCCCTGCCCATGCAGGCATGTTGGAACTAGATGATCTTTTAAGGTCCCAAACCATTCCACGATTCTACAAAGACAGCCATCTGTGTCAAGGCATGATTTGTAAAAGCTACAGCTCAAGAAGAATACATTCCTTAACCTGCTGGAAGTTTGGCTGTGTGGCTTGTACATTCGTTTATGCTTTGCTGCAGTGTTCAAGCACTTGTTCCAGTTCCCCATTCCCAGTCTTCTACACTGAAGACTACAAATACAGCCAGTATTTACACACTGCTGTCTTTCCTTAAAAAAATAAAACAAACCTACCTATCTCACAACTTTTTAGATCTACCTGATGGAAATATGAAACCAAAGCTCATTTCGTTCTGAGTCATACACTAGACAGACCACCAAAAAAGAGGAGGAAAAAAGTAGATTAGTAAGCTGGGATCTTCACAAAGTCCTAAAACACTTCTGAGAAGTACTTGTCAGAACAAACAAATGTACTAAAGGAACAAACAGCCTTATGAATTAAGAAAAGAAATAAATAAAGGGAAAATGTGTGAAAATTTCAACAACCGTGCCAATCTGTTGCAAGCTGTACCCATGCCAGTGAGCGGCCTCGGGGCGCCGTAGGATTCCTCAGTGCAGTGCCAAGCTTCAGCAATATTGTTATGGTTAGAGAGGAATTTCTCACAAGAGCTAACAAAGGCAGAAGGTCATAAATAAACACAGCAGGATCGCCTTGTCAGTTCTCATTATTAGCGCTGCAGGCACTCGCTTTTCTATGGGCTGCTCGTAGGTTCATTTAAGTGTAAGAGCTCCTCAGAATTTCACATGCTCATAAATAAAGACAGTATTTCTTAAGAAAGAAAGGCACACCTCAGTTATTTTTTCTTACTATTTTTTAGGGGCACATGCTCATGAACTGCTCGTGCTGGCTGCAGCTGCCCCGTCCGTATGCACCCACTCGTGCCTCCTGCACGGGCTGAAAGCTTACACGCAGCTAACCTGGAGTTGCAACATCCTTCTGCACTGCTCTGTGCTATGCCATGCAGGCTTCCATCCGACTGTGGCCATGATGAATCAGGAGAGCCTTCATACTGTAATAATGGTCACCAGAATTACATCTGGGCAGGAAATGAGGCCGAGCTCCTAAACTGATCCTGACGTGCATTATACAACTAGGAATGCACAGCTGTGTGATCATTACTGCAATTATAAAATGACATTTAGTGTTAACTTTCTCTTGTTACACAATTTTGAAACAGAGGGGGGGCAGTACCAGTGACTCCAGGGGTACAAATGTGCAAAGAAGGGAGGGAAAAGTTGTTAGGATCTCATTTGCTGGTCCTGCCTCTCCTGCCAGAAGTTAACAAACAGCCAAGTGAAAAACACTTCACCTCTCCCATATACATAACCTAGCTATTTATAATGAGTGAAAAATGGGCTCTGTGTAAAACTAGATGCAGTTAAATAAATTAACACTATCATGTAGTGCTTCCTGATTTCAAGCTGCATATGTATTGCTTCTCAGAATATTAGGGGGAAATTAGAGATCAGCAATGCTATCTCTAGAATATTTTATATTTATTATGCTGGAATAAAAGAATATAAAGACATGAAGAAATCTTGAAAGTTTATGATCTTGGAAACAGCACCATTAAATTAAAATCAAGTAAAATACAGGCCTTGTGTTATACATGGGACACCAGGAGACGTCCAGCAGTGAGAAAAACACTGCTTGGTCACCATCCCTTCCAACCCAAAAGAGGTGATAGAGAACGTAATTACTCACCTGCCAAAACACTGCTCCCTCTCGTGAACTTTACTGAACACAAACGTACTGGTTCATTAAACAGTTGTGGCTAAATTCCGACCAATATTATCAGTACTATAACATGAATTCTCACATTTAAAGCAAACTGCATGACTGACAAGCAAAAGCCCTGGGGGCCTTGTATGCTTTCTTTAAGAAGCTCAGCAAAATAATTTTCCTTCCAGTGTGCTTCCTGCATCACCTGCTATCAAAGGAAGTGGGGTTGTTAGTCCTGATGTGCTACAGAGGAAAAGTCATGTTCAAAGCACCGTTCCCCTCAGCTGTGCAGCCCTTCATTACACACCATTCATCATTACCCACATCAGGCTTTGCAGGAGCAGCCCTGTCAGTGCAAGAATCTCCCCGTTTACCTTCAGGAGGCTTCTAGCACCCTGACTTTTGCCTCTCTCCTGAGGTGAGGTTTGTCCTTGGGGCGGTCGGCCATGCTGTGTGCACCTCCTCAGCACAGTCCCACCCTGATGGAACAGCAGCCTCTCCCTTCCACGGGCTGGCACACACAAAATTGCTGACCTTATTAGGCCGTCTTCTACCAGACACACCACCGAAGGTGCTAGGGAAGCACTTTCTTTCTGCACACCAGCAATGGCATGCTCCTGGATTCCAGCCAGCCTGAGGGGAAAGAGGTGCTTTGAGTGGAAAGAGCTGAGGTAAACGATAATGTTTCCAGCTGCTCAGTTCCTCGATTTCCCTCCCGTTGGTAGGCAAGATGCCGTGGGGGCATGGGGCAGGCTGTCACACCCTCTGCAAGGGCTGACACGAAGATGTTTCTCTATTTCTGGCCTCATCCTTGTGCCGCGCCTCCCCAGCTCCCTGCCATCTTGCTTTGGGCCTCCAGCGCCCGCGCTGCCGCCCTTCCCACCAGCAGCTCCCTCGCCAAAATCCTGCCACAGATCTGCATTCCGGCAGCAGGGCAGAGACCCACAGCCCCGCTGGCACTCAGGAGTGGGAGCAGCACTGGGGGGCCTGAGAGCCTCATCAGCTCCCAAGCAGGTTCTCTGCCACCTGCTGCCAGCGTGCTCAGGGCTGCACAGTCTCCAAACACTCAAATACGATCTCTCTTTTTTACTCACTCAAATTTTTTCTTTTCCTTCTTACCAACAGCTCATCTTAAGTACAAGAAACCTGCAGAAAACTCATGTCTAAGCTAAGAGGAGGGGACACAATGAACTATATTTGAGGCATGAATTCACAAAACTTAACGTTTTTGTTCCTCCTTACCCACAGAGTAAGATACAAGAGAAACAAACTAGGAAGACAGCTCTCCTTGTGAGTCACAAGCCATGAGGCAGGAGAGGATGCCTGTGATCTAGCACACTTCTCCTCATATAATCCATCCCTCTGCAGCTGGAGGCTGCAAATAGGCTAATGTTGACTTTCTGAGATCTTCATGTCTTCCCGACTTAGAGATTTCAAGTACAGGTATTTCTGGGAGAAGGATACCCTAGTCAGAGTGATACTTACATATTTTTTCCTCATTTTAAAATTAATATTAAAAAACCATTTACCTGTCAGACATGTTGCAATTGATTTATCTTTCTTGATCAAAACACATTTAGTTCTGTAGAAACACACCCGGGCAAGCGTTTTCAAAAGAAGAGATAGGTTTTAGTCCACTCACATTATTGAAGACAGGGAGAATTCCTTAAAAAAGTGAGAAAGTGACTTAAACGTACTGTGGTCATATTTCAGTAGCATGACACTCATGGGGTTTTTTGGCATTTTTGATATCTTAGAACTTATTTTACATAGTTGCACACTTGGAATTATACAAATCATTATAAAAGTGTTTCTAGGGCCTCAGATTAAATCATTAAGCACTTTCTCATATTAAGCAGTATATATTTCACTGTCAGAGAGTCATTACTATAGAGTTTTTCCCCTAAAAAGAGGAAATACTTATTTCATAGAGTCGGAAAAAGGTTAATTTTACTCTTTAAAGAGCTTGACAAAAATATGCAAAGCGTAGTTGAGGAAGGGAAAAAAGAGCAGGAGGTACATTTCTCCTGAGAGTTATGGAGGTATTTGCTTGTTACAAAATACCATTTGTTATTTTTCAATCAAAGAAAACTGCAAGTAAAGACAAAAGGTTGAACCAAGTAAAAAACTATGAATGTGCCAAAAGATCACAAATACCACGTTAATGTCAGAATGTTGGCTCCCATTGACTTCTAAGGACTTTAGTTTTGCTTTTTAAAGAGAAACAAGCAGACAGTAACAGAGAAGTCATCAATAGACTAAATCTATCCTGCATAGCTTTAACGTTTTAAGCCTAAACCTCCAAACTATGTCCACAATCACTATCAGTTTGTACTCGACCACTTTGGCCGTCCCTGACACTTGACCTGCTTCTGAAAAGCAAGAAGTCCAATTTAAGTTGGTGTTCCTATGGGGAGGTAATGGTTTGACCCTTCTCGGTCCCTCCACCACAACTCTTCCAATTCTCTAATGATTTCCCTGCAGGGTTCATTTACCAGCTCTGGGTCAAAGACCAGAACATCCACGAAGGCAAGGGGCAGCACGAACACCACATGATGGATTTGAAAGTAAGTGCATCATAAAGGAAACCTCCATCAATTAGGGATGGCCTTTGAATTCAAAACAGAAGGAATCAAAGTGCAAATCATAATGACTACTCTGTTCGCTTTACCCACACACAGATACATACATTAAGAGATGTATTCTAGCCTGGGTGAAAACCCAGCAATCATCCTAGGACAAACAGTCCACCTTCATCCTCAGAAGAGATGGCCTTTTGCTCACTCTGAGCATCTGGGAAGTTGGAGGGATTCAGTATTTGATGCCAAGCGAGTTTTTGTTGCATCTTAGTATTTCAGTATTACACACACCGTGACTCTAACCAGAAATATTAAGATCTCCTGTAACTAAGAATTAAAAGACTATCCAGACCCACTTTCACTTTTTGGAATCTTTGCTTTAATTTACCTTTACAGGGAACAGAAAAAATAGCAGTTACAAGTACTGATGTTCCATCCACCCACTGCTATGCATATATTAAAGCAGCTGCTAATTTCCTTTTTTTCCAGTGGTCCTCAATATCAATACACACTATGTGGTTTTTTTGGAAGGAAAGGTACATGCAAGTATATTTAGTAGTACAGAAGGAGACAGTAAGGGCATGAAAATATTGACCTTGAAGAAATCCTGTGCCTGTTCCTAGTGAAACATGGAGAGGAAAAAAGAATTATGCTGCTTATTACCAGTGAACATGCACATAAAAAAAATATGGGAATGCTAAAAGTAACTCTTAAGAAGGTGCTCCCTTTCCTGCATGAAGCAACCAGGCAAGGCCATGTTAACAACTTGGCTGATGCTAGTCTGCAGAAGCCATGGACATGTTTATTAGTCACTGAGCTCTCACCTAGTGAATTCAGATTAGTTGTAACAACGAGGGAGGGCAGCTATAGCCACTCATGCAGCTCTTTTGGTGCTATGGTTATTAAGACCACCAAAATTAAAATATATAAGAAATCCTAGAGCGACAAAATTTATTATTTTTGTACTATGCTTTTAATACATCTAGGTTTCCCTCCCCTTTATCTGATGTTCAAAATATGTTTTTTACCATGCTTTTTTGCCAAGGTGTTTCAAAATCGGCAATGATTGAGATTTCATAAAAATACTCTAAATTTTTCAGTCATTCCAAGAAGCCTGAAAAGAAGGGACTTCTTCATAGTGTTTTAACATCAGCACCTGAAAATCACAACTTGTTTAGAAACTTTTGTCTGCCTGAGTATCACTCACTCTCTCAAATATTCTGCCCAATACTAATATGCATATAATATTTTCCAGCACAAAAGACATGTAAAACTATATATATATATATATATATATATGGCTGAAACAGAAAGAAAAAACCCAAAACCTTTCTAATGTGACTTTCTCCAACAACACATTTCTGAGAAAAATAAAGAGTAAGATTGGTAAGACTGAGAACAGCCAAATTTAAACAGGGAGCAGAGAGAAAAAACTGACAAATGAAAACATTGAGATAGCCAAACTTTTAAAAGCACCTTTTCTTTAAAACTCTGATTATTGAGCCCATCAAGCTTGCTGACTTTGAATCTGGTGAATTGCTTTCCAAAACCTTTAGTATTCTCACTTCTATTTTGGTAAAAGTGAAGGATAAACAATTGCCCCTGGCACCTGATTGAACAGGGTTTGCCTATGCAATCAAGTTGGCTGAGATTAAGTTCTTGCTACCAACCACACCATATGTGACAGGAAAACTTTTGTTAATAAAAAGCATATTGATGCACTTGTTAACAACCTGAACACTCCAGTAATTGAATTTAACCCAGTTAACTATTCATTAGGGCTTCATCAGCCCATTGCCTTCATTTTCTCTACCCCTGTATTATTTCAAAAGAACTGGAAGAGTTTTACACAATCACCACTTCCTTCCCACCACAACCCTTTCACCATTAGGTGAGCTTGGGAAGTGTAGCATTTGAGCAGCTCATTTGAAGTGTTCTTAACTTCATTTTTTAAAAGAACCAAACAGTTTTATAACTCTGCAGTTATCTCAGAGTTTCTCTTATTTCCACTCCATCAGTGACACTGGTGTGCTACAACTGGCTACCACCATAGAGACAAAGTACTCTGTCCACCTCCTCCCTGAACTCATAGGGATAAAACACATCAACGTTTCTGTGTTGCTTTTTTTTTTTTTAATAAAAAGGAATGTAGGAAAGAAAGAATGCCCCCCAAAGTGCTCATGCCACAATACAAGAAAATGTTTTAACAAGTAGTTTTTTTCAATTTCCTCATCAGCAACATTATTTGAAAGCTCAATTACAGAAAGGCTGCAATTACAGAAAGCCAGTTTTCAGTAAATTTTTTTTAAAAGTAGTGATTCGTTCATTTCTTTTCTCTTATTTTTCATCAATTACAGTTAATTTTCCTGTGAGTCGACACAAGGGAGCTGACGATAAAAGCCTGTTGTAGCAAACCTTTCTGGAGGCCCTTAAACCAAGTGATTGCAGCTTATAATCAGGATATACCACAAACTGCCCTCACCATGGCTTTACCTTTCCTCAAAAGTGTGGTTTTGAGTTATTTCTTCTGGGCAAGTAGCATTTTGCTTTTGTGAAGAATGGTTCACTACAAACACTATTGGAAAGAAATTATCTAATTTGTTTATTTTCACTTGAATTAAATTACTCTGTGTGCACCTCATTTATCTCATACAGATCACAATTTACTATTGCCATTTATATAAACAAATTCTGCACCTGAAGAATACCTCATTGGTGTTCACCTACAAAAAAATGAAGATACTCTTCTCTGAGTAGTACCTCTGTAGATTCAGGTGGGAACAGAAAAGCCAACAGCTGTCTTTAATTTCATATGGTGTCTGAGACCATGCAATAATCATACACATTGCAACAGAACTGCTCAACATTTGGGCAGCAGCTCTATGGATTGATAGCTTGTCTGTAGAGATGTGAACTTATCAAGGTTCTGCTTGGCGTAGATAGCCAGACAAGCAGTTGGCAGCAAGGTTTCTTCTGCACTAATTACATTCTTTTCCAAAAGTTCACCCTGCCTGGGTGTCCAGGTAATTGCAATTAAGGCAGGAATCTGGTAATTAGAAATTCAAGTGCACTGCCAAGAACAATACACTTCCTCTTAACGTGCTGCCCAGAGAACTAATTCACTTGGAAAGGACAGAAGCTGATGTGAAGTGGCAAAGTAGATGTTGATTAGGCAACAACCACAGAAATAAATTCCCTTCCCTCAAAATCATATTCATTATATCTCATTTATACTCCTGGAAAGTATTTATTACCTTTGAAATATTTAAAATAAATGGGAACTCAAAACTGCAGACCTCTAAACAGCAGCATTTTCTGCTTCCCAGGTTGCTTAGCCATGTTGCTTAAAATTACTGAAAC
This sequence comes from Heliangelus exortis, assembly GCF_036169615.1. Classification (NCBI taxonomy): domain Eukaryota; kingdom Metazoa; phylum Chordata; class Aves; order Apodiformes; family Trochilidae; genus Heliangelus; species Heliangelus exortis. The sequence goes on along the minus strand of NC_092424.1, from coordinate 53,711,539 downwards.
ATCTTTTTTTGAAGCTGAAAATACATTACTGGTCATACTCCTCTTCAATCTCCCACCAAAATCCTAAATTTGTGTCATGACTCAGCAATTATTACTCATAGGAACTATATGGGAAATATCAAATCCCTTAGTAATCTCTGAAGTATGCTTGACACAGAACAACAAATACATTTTTTTAGAAAGAGTATAAAGTAAAGCCACTCAGAATTTAGCACTCTCACTGGAGAGAAAGATACTACACTGTCCTCTAAATTTCAAATTTTCAAACAGTACTGCTAGCTGGAAATGAATGGCTATTTGTTACTCTCCCTGTGCATTTCTTTCTAACTCACAGTTCTCATCAATTCAGAATAACATCTCTATCCCCAATCTTGGGCTTAGCATTTTACATTTTACACTAGTTTTTTTCTGTTAGGAAACACAAAAAGCCTTATTCCACTGGATATAAGAAAACTCTTATTGTGTGTATATTTTGTACACATGTACACACACATTTACATAAAGTTATATGAACACAGAGGTTTCTGTCTGAATCAAAGCCCTGGAATCATGAGCCTAGCTTTAGACATAGCAATGTCGATTCATTTTTACATAGTTTTATAATTTGAAATTCAAAGTTGGAGAGATTCGGGCTGCTGCTGTTTCAAATTACTTTTAAAAAAGAAAATAATAAAAAAAAAGGAGGTGGGGGAGGAATTCCCTCTCTCTTTCTGAACAAAAATCTGTACCAGGTCCATGTCCGTGCCAGATGAGTCAAGGAAAAGGACCCCCTCGTTAGAGACCTCTGTGGTTCCCAAATAGCTCTGGAAGACACCACTGCCTCTTCTAATGAGCTACCCAGGCACTACCAAAGGAGCTTCTGCTGCCTTGTCCCGTGATTCACCCACTGGAGGCATCAATAAACTCCCATCACTGGGATTGATCTAGGGATCAAAAAAGGCCACGAGCATAACTCACATAATCTGTAACACACTTCACAAACAGAGCCTGAAGCAGTGCCGTAAAATGTATATAGAGCCCTGATGGAAAACTATAAAAAGGAAAAGGTGCTTTGAAATTCTCAAGATTTGCTGTTGGTTTGCTTTCATAAAGTATTATAAGAGCAGTTCTGCCCCCTCCCACCCCCAATGTTTTTAAGTCTAAAAAATTACTCCATTCTCTCCTGCCCTCTGTTTCCTATTGCCTTAGTGGGTTTCCAAGATTCCTTAGATCATTCCCAGACATAACTACTAAAGAAACAAGCTGAGATCATCAAAACCTTATGACTGAAACACTGAAAACAAAATCAAATGTACAGTTTTCACCACCCACCCCAGAAGTACATCAAGTGCACAGTAAGAAAAGCCTCTGGTAAGAAATTACCTCTCTCATGCTGCAGCAAAGCCTCAGGAACTAATAATACAAGAAATAAAACCGCTGTTTTGATTGATGGATCTGTTAGTTTCTTATCGCTTATTTCCAACACCAGCCAAACATGTTTCATCTTTTATCAGTAACAAAATAAAGTTATTTTTGCCTCAAAATTTAAATTATAAATACTTATATATAGACAAAGCACTAAGCCAAGTGACAGCTGAGGACTAGTATTTTCCAAATAACCTAACAATGTATTAAACAAAAATAACAAAGATTAACTATTATGTACTAACACTCTGTTCCTTCCTATAATTAATTTCAGCTGATCATAAGCAAGGTGTTTAGTTCAGGTATATTGGATTCTGTTTCAAGTTAATCTTCCCATCTGTACCTATTGCAGATAGGCATGCAGAATAAGCCAAAATTCTCTGATAAATAGGCATTTGCATTGTGATGCAATACAGAAATTAGCTATGGTTTCTGGGCTCAGGTAACACAGGAAGTTTACATATGTTACACATGCATTTACACATTTTACATTATATAAACATACTTTTTAATGTATATACACAATACATACAATTATGATAAATCCTGTAATTGGTAAAGCTGGAAAATAAAAATTACTCACTCTCAGAAATACTTTGTTCTTGTATTGTAAGTGATCTTTATTTTCCCAGGTAAGCTAAAATGTATTGTTCAAGAAGTACGGAAATCCTCTAAACTGCATGCTGATTTCATAGTTACAACATGCTGAAAAGTCATCAGATGCTTTCTAGATGGCAGAATTGTGAAAATAATGCTTTGCAGGGAATCTGGACTAGAGAGGACAAAAAAAGTTAGTAGCCTTAGCCTCACTGTATTTGCACATACTTGCACTGAAGCAGATGAATAGCTGACTGCAAACACACAGTTGGAGAAGATAATTTCCAAGGGTGCTTGTGCTATCTGCAAACGAGCAGGGTTGAGCCTCATTCCCTTCCTATTTGGAGGGGTCCATGAGAACCCAGAGAGCAGGAGAAAAGGCCGCAAACCACAGAAATGGCACAAGGATTTAGAAAAAATAAATAAAAATAAACAAATAAAATGACAATTAAAAAAGGTATTTGTCATATTATAAGTTGACAAATTCCAAGCAGATGCCATGTGCTTAGAGACATGGTTTAATGGTGGAGTTGGCAGTGCTCAGTTAATGGTTGGACTTGATCTCAAAGGTCTTTTCCAAGCACAGAAATTCTACAATTTCACACGCCTGCCAGGGGAGCGATCAGAAGCTCCCCTGCCCCTTTCCATAACCTCTCTCTCCTCATCTGTGTGCTCCTAGCCTAGGCCCACAGCTTTTGCTATGTCACACCATGCCTTTACAGCATTATATCCCCACTGGCTCTGCATGGATGTTAAAAACCTCAGCAGTGTGACAAGCGTCAGCTGCACTCCCCAAAGCTGGCTGCCACCAGGGGTACTTCACCTTGAGAAGCAAAGCTGCCTGGGTCTCTGGATGGGAAAAGGCACTTTTTTTACATTAAATGTGTTATTACAAACCAAGCCACGTAGAATAAACTTCCTCTTATAGCATCTTTAAAAATGGTTAATAAGGGATTTCTAAGAGTTAGACTCTTCTGCATAATACTCCATAAAACAATAATATTCGAGCACTTTACTGCTTCTTTCTTCAAAGATGCACAGCTTTCCTGAGAGCTGCATCCATCCAGCTAATGGAAAGGAGCCAAGGTGCAACCAGAAGCACTCACATTTTGAAATCCAAGTGGTCATTTTACAAAAATTGTATTAACCAGCACATAGCAATATAAATCGCTCCATAAACGCAGAAAACTGCCTTATAAACTGCTCTTTTAAAACTAACTTAAGAAAAAAAAAATTAAGTTAACAATGGGCTATTACATTTACAGCTGCACAGCTGTAAAATAAGCTGCCAGTCTCCAACTAAGATGATGAAAAGCAGCCATAAAGAAATTTTTGTGAACGGCAGAAAGAACAAGGTGATGATTACATTTGGGGGAGACACTGGACCCCACAGACTCTCCTTCAGTGGCAGAGTACTGCATCGGTCTCAAGCTGGCATGCAGCTCACAAGGCATGATATTCTAGACAAATCCATTACCACTCAATAATAATGGCTTGAGAGTCAGTATTTTCTAGGAAAAAAAAAAAAAAAATAAAGAAGAATTCAAATGGACAAGTAACAACCTTCCAGCAGTGAGATGGGTCCAGGGATAAGTCACACACACCAGAGAGAATTTCCTCCATTTTATACTAGTTTGGTCCCAAAACACACAGATGCCTTTTTATTTTCCCAGAATGTCAGCACTGAAATGCAACAGGGTAATGTCCTCCATGAATCTGTAGGGTTTGCTAGATGACAGTACTGGCAGTCTCACCATTTCTACAGAGCCTGAATTTACACATCCTTCCCACTAAACTGAGAAGGTCGTACTTTTGACTGAAATCCTGGATCATGATGACAAACTCCCTGTAAGCAGGCTGTGCACACCAAACTGCAAATTGGAAGTCCTTCCCAAAAACCTATTCCACATAGCCCTTTCGCAGAACAGACTCCAAATACTTTTCTAAAACCACATGCAAAGAAAGGCTCGTGTGCAGAGGAATATCACAATGGGAAAATGACTAGTCACCTTCATTGTTTTTCACCAGGTAATTTTTATTTTTTTTTTTAAGAAGATACAGTTTCTAATGACCTTCCCACCCAAAGGGTAAGAGCTTTGTCACTTGTGAATTATTTGTATACTCTTGCTAATTGTATTGCTACACTCCTCCAACTGTTATGAATATTCATTCTATCTCACTTCTCTCTGTGTATACTTATCAACTGTATAACACATATATTCAAAAGACTGTGTGTGTCTGTGTGTGTGTGTATATAGATACATGTGCCTTATATTTTTATGTAAATCTCTATCTGACCCATGCAGGCAAAACACACTATTCAGCAGGGGTACCACAGTCTTTATGAATGAGGTTTAAAGGTCTGAGCTGCAACAGAAATTGAAAAGGTTCCAAATCGCATCACCTCAAATAAAACCAGTTCCTTTAACAACGATTTTTTTGGCAAGGATATGAAGTCACCGAGCATTTTTATCTCATTGTGGCTGTTATTTACTGAACAGTAAACCATGTTTTGTCTTATATATTTAAATGAAGAGAGTAAGCCGCCTAAAAGACCTCCTCTTGTTGTGTTTGCTTCTATCTGCTGCTACAGTTTTAAAGCACATTTCCCTTTATTTCACTTTTCCACAAGCCATAAAAAAACTCATTTCTAATTCATCCGTTCGTTCAGCTTAACCTCTCTTCTCAGCAATTAAAGCACTCTGCGCATCCCTCATCTATCACACAGCCAGCTAAATAATGCATTGCGTCCTCCGCTCATCTTTTATCATCCCAAATGACAGGTATTAGCATATCTCCCCAGTCAATTACAGTGCAGCAGAATAATCACAGCATAATTGGGCGAAAGCCACTCTAATCACCAACCCTGCAAACTCGCAGAATAAAAACTGAGTGGCAGTTCAGACAGGCCTTGCTCTTGTCCATGACTCCAGCCAACAAGCTTGGCAGGTCTCCATTTCCTTCTGCCTTTTCTAACTTACTCTTCTGGGCTAAACTTCTCAGCACATACACATGCAACTCCTGTCATTTTTCTTAAAGGAAGACCATGCGCATTGATAAAAATTACCCAAAGATTTCCCTGATAACAACTGCAAAGCTGGGACATAGCATGGCTGTTTTCTGCCCTTCAGATCATCCACCGGGGTTCAGCTTTACAGACTAGCTTTGACAGATGGGTTTGTTGCTCGAGGTAGAAAGTTTTACATTTCATGTTAGAGCAAGCAGAATTTCTTTTCCTTTAAGTATAAAGGATTTACAAGATCTAACACAGTTAGGTACTGCTTTAGATGGTACCGCTTATTGCAGACATTAGCCTTCTGTTTTCATCACTAGTGAGATGCCCACAAAGAGTGTTTAATTTGATGTCTGTTTAATACATCTAGATTAAAATCTTACATATATATATTTAAACATAAACCAAATGTTTCATTTGTTAAACAAAGAAACACAACTAAATTAGCATCAGTCTGCTGTCTCCTGTGCTCAATCTGAGCAAATGAGAGTATTAACAGAAATTCTCCACAGCCATTACATCAACCTAAGAGCAACAGGCTCCTGGCTATGTGCTCTTACAGCAGCTCTCAAACCAGTGGTGCAGGACTAATCCCAGCTCAGCTACCTGCTCTGGGACCTCCATGTTCTGGGTTTCAGAGTGGTGTCCCCATGGAGATGCTCCCCATGGGATAGTGGTGGGATCATCCCAGACCTGTGTGTGCTCCCAGGATCTCTGAGACCTATGGGGCAGGCATGCGTCAGCTCTAAACAGGCTGGGATCTTCTCAAGTAGAGAGTTCGGGGCATGAAAAATGCCCTGGGAAACAAAGATATGCATTTTAAAGAAAATTTCCAACAATATTACTTCAGCACGTTTGAAATTTTCAAATATATTACAAACATAGGGAAAGTCTTCTGAAATCTAACAGCCAAATTATCTCCCTTGAAATTCTAAGTGAGATGTACTAAATTTGTGCTGTCATCATCATTGGTAGCAGACTCTGGTTGTGCATATTTAGATGACTGCTCTGTCATTTACCAGTGTTGGCCTAAAGAGAGAATGAGACTCTACTAAAGAAAAAGGGCAATTAGACTTATAACCAGGTCATCAGTGTAGTGCATTCCTGATGTTTGGGTATGAGCATGTGTAACCACAAGTTCTAACCACTTTAAGGTTAAACAGGACAAATAAGGAAAATAAAGACTTTCTGGAAGCAAAGTTTAGGCAAGTTATGTACCTGGTTCAGCCTAAAAGGAGACAGATGCTTCCACCTCCTCATATCATATGGTTGAGACTTTAATAATTGTTTTATCTAGAACACATCATTTAAAAACAGTTTTTAATGTTTCTTCTTCCTACCTCTTCTCTCCAATAACTGTTTTCTTTAAACTACTTCCAAATTTCTACAGCAATATAATTCTTCCGCTGTCAACGGAATCACACCAAATACATTTAATCAGCAGTGCTCTTCCCATCCTCACTCCCCAAAATGGAATTGAACAAGACATGGACTTTATTTTTTACATTACTTTTACATTCATCTTGTATAATCTTTCATCACATGGTGCTGTGTGCCAGCACTGTTCCATACAGTGCCACTACATGAACAATTTGGTCTTAGACCACTGTTGTGAAGCCTGGGAGGAAAGAATAAAAGCTCGAGAATTTGTAGGTCCAAGACAAATACCTTCCTTACCCCATGTCTTTTGTAAGACCTGAGCTACTGATCTACACTGCAAAAGTTACACAAGTCTCTCTAATTTCTCAATGGATAAATCTGGAAAAGCCAAGAAGTGAAGGGTTTGGCAGTCTGTGATAGAGAGTGAGAAGTCTGTGATAGTCAGTATGAAAGGGGAACTGAGGCTCGAGGCTGTTTGATACTAGAATTGCCAGTGGAGGATCTGTGTTTCCTTCCCCTCAATGGAGCTGGATGCCCACACAGATGAGGCTGTTGTTCAGCTTTCTCTGGTGCTGCTTTCCTCCGTGACACTGAGGAGCTTCCCAGGGCCAAAGCCCCCCTACTGCTAAGTATGGCAGAGCAAAAGGCACACCAACCTTACCCTTCCAGTTCCTTTCATCTGAAGTTGTTTCGCATTCTCACTTTTGCTTAAATTATTAAAAAAGACAACAACAACAAAAAAAGGCACAGAGCAGCTATAAAAATACATTTTTAACTGTTCTTAAAATGCTGGTGTTACTCTGTTGTATCACCTTCCAAATCTATTTACTTAATACAGATAGATGGAGGACTCTTTCCAGTTTCCCTTATTTATTGCCCCTTATAATGTCAGGTACTGTGCTGCTACCCAACAGATTCACTGAAAACTATATGACTTGGGGAGAAGTCAGTCAACAGAGAAAAAAAATGCACTAAAAATTGGCTTTAAATCTTGGCTTTATATAAAAAAAAAGCTGAACAAAAAAAAGCCCCCCAGCTATTTTTTAAATTTCTCTCCCATGACTGCTTGATTTCACTTCTGTTCTGTGTAAATCCCAGCAAACTGAATGAAGGGTGGTCAACTAGGAGACAACATGTAATGTTGAAAGAAGCCACTAAGTCAGATGCTGTTACAGGAACCCTTATGAAGGCCTACAGACACTGCTTTTCTTTCTGCAGTATATTTATTGCTCATAAAAAAGTGTTCAATAGCTAGTGAGAAAAGGTTTCTTCATTTCTGCAATATAAGAGAAGCATAGTGGCACTGCACAAACCTCACCAATGTGGCCCCTTCATGTTGCCCTATGCCAAGAAATAAATCTGTTCTGCTGCTGTTTTTTCCTTTTCATTTTTCTGCTCTCCTCAACACCAACATCCAACTTTATGAAATTAACAAGTTCTGTGCAAAGAAGCAGGCTAAAACCAAATCCAATTCTGCAAAAGTTACACAAGTCTCCCTAATTTCTCAATGGATAAATCTGGAAAAGCCAAGAAGTGAAGGGTTTGGCAGTCTGTGATAGAGAGCCTTCCCAGGAACTGGTGAGGTATTCTGAGGTGGTGCAAGCAGCCTTTTTATCTGCTTCACTTACAGGGACCCAGGGCTTTTATAGCCCAGTTCCAACAGACCTGGCAGAGGCAAGTTAGGGCTGATCCACCTGCTTAGTGCACCACTTTGCAGCCTTTGCATAAAAGTGATAAAAAAGCCATAAACATGCACCCAGCTGCTCAAACTCCAGTTGAATCCATGTTTTAAAATTATGATCTGTGATTGTGTGGACTACTGTAGTACAATTCCATCTGTTACAAGGTTGGTAGCTTCTGCTAAGTAGCTAGGGCTAGTAACACCTTCTGCAATAACATCTGTCAAAGGACCTCTTGGTAAGCACCTAATCTAAAGAATGCAATGATGATTCTTAAAATTACACAACCCCAATTCTAACAATATTATGTTATGCCGTGACAGATCTCAGCTCATCCAAGAAGCAAATAAAAAGGCTCAGCACATGGTGTCACCAAAACCCTCAGCCTGAACAATGTGCATTACCTACTTAATGGCACATCCAAACGTGTACCATAGTTCATATTTTTGTGAAAAGGATAATTAATATAATAACAACATGCAAAATCATGCACAAAGAAGCAATTTCCATAGGGAATGAGATGCTCTGCAAACAGGAGCTGTTAAGGAAAGGTCCCGAACTTTGGATGGAAGGAGAAAATGCAATACAAACACCTCCACCAACATCCAGAAAGAAAAACAGCCTAGAAAAAAAATTTAAAATATACATCATATGAATTTTGGAAACAACACTGTCTTTCATTCAAGACCATGATTCTGCAAGCAACAAATGGATCAAGTTCCACCAAGATTTCCTAATGATGCAGTATTCTAATGCTTTCAAGCTGCATGCAAATTTCTATCCAGCAAGGGAATTTGTGTTGAGGCTTAGAAAGCGCTAATGTGACACGCTGCAGCTGCCTTGCACAGTATAAGACACATTCTCCTACACTTGGACAATGCTTGTCTACCAAACGATAAAAATAGAGAGACAGAAACTACACGACATGGTAGGAGAAAAAAGCATGGGGAAAAAACAGTGCATATATCACCACTGTCAGCTCTAAAGCAAAGATGGAGAATTCTTAAAATTGGTCTTTGCTTCTCTGAACGTTACTCTGCTGGCAGAAGGGATTGCTACAGGTTTGAACACAAGAGAACAGAAAAGGCATGTGATAGAAATACATTTTGTCTGCAGTAAGTGGCTAGTAAGGAACCATAAACTACTTCTCAAACTAGAACTTTAAAACTATTGAGAGTGTGCTGATTTGCTAAGTTGAGTAAAAGAGCAATTTCTTTGCTAGGTGCAAACTCTTCATGCCCTGAGCAGAGATAGTCCCAGAGATACAGACAGAACTACTGTCTCGTCCTTGCCAACTGCACTGGATAATGGTTTAACAAGTTAGGCAGCAGTATTGCTTCATCACAAAACTTTCATCATCGCTATAGTAATATAATTTATTTGAAAGTCAGGTTCGCATTTGTTTTGTAGAACTTGAGGAATGTTAAAATGCTGACATTTTTATTAAAATACTTTTCTTTTATTCCAACAGATCTCACAGTCCTAACACTTATTTATCTTTTTCAAGAACGCTCTAATAGTGTAATAATTATTACCTATGTTCAATTGACTTGTCGACTAATGAGCCTTCTGTAACCCAAGTAAAAATCCCATAAGCTTTGATAAATTGCATAGATGTAATGTCGCAGCAACACTCAGTCACTACTTTTCCAGAGTGAAACAGAAGCACTGAGACAAAGCTAGGAGGATAAATGCCTTCCCTAGAATGTTGTTTTCCCACTGCAGATGTTCATCTTCCTTCTTTCCTGGGGGGCTGGGGGCAGAGGAGGGAAAATATGCATTATTTTCCAGCCCCAAAATCCCCTCATCCTGAAAGGAAGGTTGGAAACAACAGGAACCTCTTTTAATATAAAAAAGAGTTCCAGTGCTAGCTGGATTCTACCATTAACAGGAACAATGCCTCATTTTTTCCATAGATCCTTCAGCACAACCACACCTGCGACATGGGGATACAGTATCTCCAAAGTAACAGTATTTTCCATGACAGAGAAAATACAGTTGTTTTGAGATCTTATTAGAGAATATAATACTCTGCATTTTAGTTACTGCTCAGAGACTGTAAGAAAAACATACGTGGTCTCAAAAATGGGATTGAGTTCCCTTTACCACAGAATTTCTCCAAGTATCTGAAAAGCAATCAGTTCTACACACAGCTATTCTCATTACCTTTCTATACGTGCATGAATGAAAGCAGGCATGTGTATTTTTCATTTCTTAGTAAATGCATAGTATCAAGGAAATGACACAATCTTTGGTTATCTAGAACTTTCAAAATCCATGTTATTAAATAACTTACATCATCTTAAAGAGAGGTTGGAAAAATTTCCGTTGTTTTCTTCTGTAACAATGTTAAAGAAATGAGATAGATCAGTAAAGAACCCGAATTCAGAGAATGGTTGCAAAGAGTGTTCTCTCTGAACAGAATTATGAATCTCTCCCTGAAAAGTATTGCAGAACCTGAATAATGTCCAAATAATATTTTGGAATTAGACACCTGCTAATCACATCAGCTACCTTACAGTTTTCTTGCAGAATGGTTCCAGGTATTAACAAGCTCTTTTTTTGTCAGGGATAATGATATACAACTATGCTACAAAAATGCTAACATAGATACCCTTTAAAACACCTTCTGCTTTAAAATATTGCTTTCTTTATGATTTGCAAAATCATATGGATGTAAAAACAGAAACCATTTGTAATACCTTTAATAATAATTCTTTGATGTCAATTTTCTAGGGAGATATAAACACAAATTATTATAAAGTAAAGCATTTTGAAACCAAGAAACACTACATTTTGCTTTAGAATATACTTCAAACATCACTTTAAAAAACTGTCTTTCCATTATTGCACAGTGATTTGAAAATGGGAGCTTTTCTTTTCCTTTGCTCAGCTATGGCAGGTGCCAGCTTTGGGAGGGAGACATGCACCAGAAGTCTGTGCAGCCCTGCTGATACTCTGAAGACTGATACGTGCAATACTCCTAAATTTATTATCTTCTTTCTTATAGCTCAGTGGTGACACAGAAGCAACCAGCAGAGCTGTGGGCAATCTACAGTGACAATCTCAGGCTTATTTTATTGTCACTGAAGATTTTAGTATTACCACTATCCATAGTGCCAATATGCACAAAATGGACCCAAGGTACAGAAACTCTTGCGTTTTGTTATTGCCAACTGAGAATGTACTGCTCTACAGATATGCAGCCAGAACTTTATATACAGAAGATCTTTTCAATGCAAACATGAAAATTCAGTGTGTACATGAAGAAATATGAAAATTGACAGAAAACCAACTTTAACTTCTCCACATACACTTCCCAGCACAACTTTAGTGCACAGAGAGACGTAACTTTGAAACACTAACAGGTAACATTGCATTCAAACCGTATTTGCTGTTATTTGAGGGTGCCTCTTGCGTTTGGCTGAGGGTTTTTGTTTTGCTTTTTTTTGGTTTTTTCTTTAGTAATAAAATGACAGGGGAGCAAAACCAATTATAGGAACAGGGCAATTTGCTCTTAAACTGATTAGCCTAGATGTCAAAATGGTTGCATCCTCTCTTACTGAACATCTTTCCAGCAAAGTAAACCCACTCTCTTCTAGACCAAGTGTCATATACAAGTGTACATATGCAAATAAGTACACTTAAATCTACTGACTGGTGTTTAAACAATTTACATAGTCGAGTGTATCACTCAAACTCTATGCTTTGAGGTTATATGTCCCAGAATGTACTGAGCTTGTTAGCATTTGGAAAATTAAATTTAGAAAAATGATTACTTCACAGTTCTTTCCTCTAAGTCACTAAAATATTTAGGCACAAGATAGTCTACATCTAGATAATGGCATAAATCAAAGAACAAGACAATGAACTTCCATTCAACACCAGCCCTTCTCTGCACCTTTCATCTCCTTATCAAAACAGGGAGAAGAGATGAGCCTTGAGGGAAGCAAGCCCTGGAGTGAGACAGTCTGAGTCTGATGAAGTATGTAAGGAGATGATGTTACAATGATTGCATGTATTTGAGTGCAGTAAAAACCATCTTTCACTTCTAAATTAGAACATGCTGAACTCAAATAACTTTGCGGAGCAAAATTGGAAGTGCAAGACTGAAATAAGAAGAGACGATTAAAAAATTTTAACTAGGAGAATGATCTAGAAGTATGTCCAGACCTCACTGGCTAACACTTCTCCTCTACTGAAGCATAGCAATGATCTGGGCCTCATCAAAAGCCCACTCCAGATTTTGCACACTGTGGCCCACAGTTCTGGGAAGACTCTGCATTTGACATAACTTTGCATTTGACAAAGCCCTCTAATAGAGGACCATCTCTCACAGCTGTTCACATATTTAAAGTTAAGCAGGAGCACTCTGCCCAGTGTGGCACCCTGGCCTTGACACAACCATGACACCCAAACAAAACCCAGCCTGCAGCACGGAGGGTGCCCTTGGAGAAGCCAGCAACACCCCCAGGGGTAAGGTTAATGCTGCAGTTTATCACATAATAAGCTGCATTCTGGTGGTGTAAAGGTAAATCACCCCATACCCTGGCCAACTCCACAAAGCGACAGGTATCCTCAGTATGGCTGGTTTTTATGCATGTGCACATTTGGGATGTGAAATTTATGTTTTTATCAGATCTAGCAGAAGGATTGCCTTTGCCAGAACATGACGGAAGGGTATGTATGGAATGCAATCTCCAAATTACAATGCCTGTCATAGTTTAGAGTGTAATTACTTTACACCAGAGTAAAATAACATAAACTAATCTCCAAATCTCAGTGAGCCACGCTCTTTGGTAAAATGCGTTATTTGCAGTAAGAATCAACAGAGAGAAATGGTTGCAATAGCTGAAGCAGAAAAAAAAGAAGTAACCAGGTGTTGCCAAATAAACTCTTGCTCATAATTACCTGTGATTATTTCACAAGATAAAGTAGTAATTTAGAAATTTCTCCAAAAAGAATGGATTGCATACTTTCGAAATATTTCTCTTCCAGACTGAAGATTTCATTCTGTCTGGTATCCTGCAGAAAATATGTGCCAGTGAGTGAGAGAAAACCTTTTGCTGGCCTTGCTGACTGGGCTTTAGTGGGGAGAAAGATTTCTTTTTTAAAAAACATAACTGCTCTTCACCCAACTCTTTACATGTTAAGGCAAAATAAACAAGGTCTAATTCTCAAATGCAGAAAGGACACAGTTCTCTTTTACACTTTTGACAAGGGTTTTCTTTGTTTAACTGAAACTATTAATTTCAAATCTGATGGAGATGCAATCACAGCATGTTACCTGTGCACAGATTCTCTCTAGTACCCCCAAAACGTTATAAGAACCATCCAAACAAATAAGGGCAAATCTCTTCTTAGGAAGGATATATTTTACTGTATATTCAAGTCCTAGCTTGATCCTGCTGAAATCAAACCTGTGATGCAGAAAAACTATTTTGCCATCAATTTTGATAGTAACAGCTCTTGCCAACGTATCTGCTGCTGAAGCACAAAGTGGGGTTGCTCTGCACTGCCCTGCTCCTCACCATGGAGCAACAACCTGCTTCTTCTGCTCAGTCTCAGAAAACTCAAGAGATTTTCAGTCTAACTCTCACTTGCCAAGAGAAAAAAGTTTCTGAAATGAAGCCTAAGAGCCAAATAGTTACTTCAAATAAGGCTGACTCCCTGGTAAAGCTAATGGAACGGTCATGGAGTAAGTCAGCTACAATCAAATATTTCAGCACACCTCAGACAAGCAACAGGACCTGTGCTCTGATGTACATTTGTATCTATGCCTAACAATAATGTGGTTCAAACAATATTTATTCCTAGAGTTAGTTCAACTTTAAAAATGTTGCTGCCATTCCAGCATGAAAATGAAACACACCAAGGCCCAGAAGGTGCTGGAGAAGGTTGGTACCAATTTTTGGCAGAGATCAGAGATTTACCTCTCCTATGAAAACAGTCTGAGGGAGATGGGGTTTTTCAGCCTGGACAAGAGAAGGCTCTGGAGAGACCTAAATAGCGACCTTCCAGTATCTGAAAGGGGCCTACAGGACGGCTGGAGACGGACTGTTTGCAAGGGCCTGTAGTGATAGGAGATAGGGTAATGGTTTTAAATTAGAGAAGAGCAGATTTAGACTGGATGTCAGGAAAAAGTTCTTTACCATGAGGGCAGTGGAAAGATGGAACAGATTGCCCATGGTGGTAGTTGAGGCCTCATCCTTGGAGATATTCAAGATAAGGCTTGATGAGACTCTGAGCAACCTGATCTAGTTGAGGATATCCCTGCTTACTGCAAGAAAGTTGGACTTGATGACCTTGAAAAGTCCCTTCCAACCCAAATTATTCTATGATTCTATGTGCATCACAGCTTCAGCGAGCTACTCTGCTGTCTTTCCCAAATGTTTCTGCCCAGAACACAACAAATCTAAGCAAAAGAACACTAACTGCATCTGCTATTACGGCTGCCCAATGACCCAAAAGGCCTCATCAGATGTGGAAGAACCATTTCTGGCTGCAGTTTACAGGAATTCAGGATAGAGGTTATACTACAAGTTACACTGTAAAATATGAAGAAGGTATCACATAGCCTAAGGTCTACAGCTACTGTTGGAAGCCACTGCCTGTGCAACTGCAGTCGCTTTGCTGTAAAACATCTGAAGAAAAGACATGATGGCTAGATATTTTTGAACACAAATTTAGGATGAGATGGAATTTGAATAAATTAAGAAAAAAAAAACCTCTCTGTAAGAGATAATTTGTACAACAGAACATGCCAGTGGGTGATTGTATGCAAGTCTGAGCTTCTCCCGACTGTGGAGGGGCCCCATCAACATCTGGCTGACACGAGGGAAGGCGGGTGGCTGGAGGTGAGCAGAAAATCCTGAGAAATTGCTTGTAGACATTACATGAATATTCAGGTATGGTATGAACCAACTTATGAAAAAATTACCAAGTCTGCAATTACCCCTGCTTTCAAGTCATGCAAAAATCCTGCCAAAAAGAAAAAAAAAAAAAAAAAAAAAAAAAAGAAATAACACTAACGAACTAAATATGGGTATTTAAGAAATAAAATTATACGTATATACTAAAATACACAGCCCTGTGTATATACATTTTATATTTCTATGTGTATACAAATACAGTGTTGAGTATTTTAATAGAATTGAGCACAAATTGATTTAAATTAATCTCTGAACATACTGCAGAGCCAGCACGGTAATTAACTGTGTTATTTATTAATTACTATAACCATACCAACTGTCCTTTCTCTTCATCTCTCCAATAAAAACAATTCATCTCTAATCCACTACAGCTGCAGAAACTTTTATGAAACGTTACGTAAGGTAATAAAATAGCTGCAGTTTTAGGTCTGCAAGATCTGTTTCTGGCCTTCAATCATTCGTGTCAGATTATAATCTCCAGTGAAGAGTTTGATGTTATTTCAGCAATCCAATACCTCACTGGCACATGTGAGCACACGGAGAGACTTTTTAAAAATTACATAGCAATACAGCCTGAATAGGAGGTCGATCACTGAACAAGCTAAATCTGCATGAAGAAGAAAGACCAAACGAGCAGGAGGAGGAGGTGGATGTTGTGTGCAGTATCAGAAAAATTAAAAGAGAGCAGTAAAAAGAAGAAGGATCATATAAATGTACCTTAATTTAAAAGGTTTCTCATAATATCTGCTCACAATTTCTTTTCATTTATGCAACTAGTTCCCTTTGTTATTTTAGTGCAGCCAGTAACGTGAGTGGGCATAAAATAGAGAATTTCTAAGAGTGTAGAACAACACAGATATAAACCACAACCACATTGCATTTCTGTGTGCTAAGTTCAACAATGACTTGTAATCCAGTGGCTCATATGGCAGACTTTGACGATTGAGGTGGTATTTATAGGCAACACGGAGCAAAAAGGAAGGCAGAAATACATTGACTTAGATTACTGCTTATCAAATTTACTTTTGTTTTGCTAGTACATTGTTAAATCCTTCTTTGTGCTTCATAGGAAGATACACATTTTGAAGACGATTAGTCATAACAAGTTCTTTATTTCATTTTTGATTTAAAATGCTTACAATTAGCTCAACCTGACACCTGCTGATTTCATGCCCTGCCTTTTCCCGTCAAAAGCCCCTTCCTGGCTCTCCACATGAGGAAATCTCATTTATCAAAATTCTGTTAGCGTAAGGGGAAGGGCTATGCTGAGCTGAGCCATGGCCTTCATTAAACATGCAGAACATAAACTGCTGACACTATGCACACACAACTTGCAGTACAGCAGAGGAGGGGAAAAAAAAAAAAGAAGAAAAAAAAAAAAACACCACAGTTTTGAAAAGCATTTTAAGTCATACTGGAGTCAGTGAGATTTAATCACAGACCTGAAGTTAAGCGTGTGCTTAACTTCACCAAACAGAAATAGATCACTAAATTATGAATGGAACAATCTATTTCTGTTCCCAGGAACATGGACACTTTGTTCTCCAAACCGTTCCCTCAGGGAATGAAAAAGGTGAGGGGGGAAATGCTAACAAAATTGGAGATAGCGATTCCTTCTTCAACACAAAATACTGGTCCAGATAAAGAAACTAGATGTTATGTTTAATATAACAAGATTAAAAAGATTGGTATCCCTCAGGTTCCATCAGAAAAGGGCAACTGCCATTAGAGCTACTAATTTCAACAGGGTACCAAAGGCAGGTGCCCTAATTAGGAATTAAGAAAAATTTTTAAATTTGTAAGAGGTAAGCATGAGAACAGAAAGGCATTGAAAAATCAACATTAGGACTGAGGGCAAACAAAGTGGCTTTTTAAAATCTCACTTCAGTTATTGTTCTTGATTTTCCCCTTTAATTCTCAAAGATAGCTGTGTAATGCTTCCTACAATAGAAACTTGAATTTAATAGGCACGAAGCAGAAGGTGTGTAGCATTTTCCTCTGATCACAAGGAACAAGCACTTAGTTGTAAGAGAGATCCACAATGAGTCACTGCAGGGAGGAATCAAATGCATCACAGGTACATGCAAGCCTTTTTTATTATTATTGTACCAACTGAAAACACATTACAACTTACAGCTCTAAAAAAAAAATAAAAATTAAACCCCCTAGTCCTACGAAATATGTAATATCCCAATCATATCTGCTTGCAGCCATGCAGTATGATCTGAGGCTAAGGCAGATTCAAACTGGGGTGGGGAAGGACAGTCAACATTTCCTCTGTAAGCTTTTTTTGCTATTTATAAGTAAGGTAAGATAATAATTTCAAGTTGAAACCTTCTCAATACCGAGACAAATTAATTCCCACCAACTTTCAAACACCAGCTAAAGGCTATTTTAATATTCACAATCTGAAAAATAATATCATATTAATATACTTTGGCACCTCTTAAAATAGTTCTTAAAAGCCAATCTGGAATTAAAAGTACTATGAAATTAATGGTTGGATTCTGCTACCCTTTGACATATTGAATATCATTATACTCCAGAAAGAAAGAATTTAGCTCTGATCAATTAACTCCTAACGTAACACCAATTTTTCTTCCATCTCCCAGAGTTCTATAGATGTAGCTTAGACAGACCAGAAAGTAGACATGCACTTGTGGAGATGGGGCATGCACATTGAGCATTCCCCAGAAGTAATTTCTCAAGGTCTTTGAAACAGACATTCTATACATTTAACAGAAATCCAAAGCTGCTTTCACACTGAAAAGGCTCTAATAGTGTTGTTTTTCTTAACATCACCTGTAAAACATAACAGGGTGGCTCAATTCTTCTACCTTTTCTTTGGAATTGTAAACAGTGCAGTATTTTCAGCTTTTTCAGCTTTATTGTGGTCAACAAGGCACTGTAGCCTGCCATATAAAGCAGCACACCACATGGCACCATTCAACAGTATATCTAGGTCAGCTTGCATTTTTAATGTGCTCCATTAGTTTTCCCTTGCTCACTGTATCAAGTTTGTACTTTTCCTTCTCACTTTCAAACCTGTATATAACTAAACCAGGCAACACATGGGACCCTAAGAGTATTGTGACCATCTTCAACATTTATTCCATTAAAGACACCATTTAAAATCCTAATTAATTGCCTTAATTTCATGCCATTTCCAAGATTTTTTTCCACAGCGCTGTTGGAAAAAAAAAAACCCCAACAAACTTTACTTAAAACAATAAAAAAGCTTCAGCTAAAATAATTAATTCCCTCAGTATTATTTGGGGCAGCTTAACAGCCCTGACCTTGGCAGCATTCTGCACACAGCACAGCTAAAAAACTGCAAGTTAATAAGCACATAAAGAGCCATACCTACATTACTGTAAAGCCTTTGCACGCAATCACATGTGCTATAATGATATTTAGTTACTTAGATGCGACAAAAGCCAGTTCCACATGATTCACTTCATTGCTTTCTTTCATGAACAGCAGTTAACACAATTCTCAAAATACATTTATTAATTTTTTAATTAGTATGTATTCTAACCACTCTTCCCACAAGTGTTTCTGAGGTGTACATCCCCCCATCAGAGCACAGCCCTAGCACAAGGACTGACGCTGTAAAACCACTCTAGATACAGATTACATTTGCAGGGGAATCGGTACATTGGTTCTGACACGAGGAATAACACTGTGAGGAAGTTGCACAGGAGGCTCAGGGAGATTCAAATAGATCTTGATAAAGGGAGGAAAAATCAGGCAGTGGAATGAAAACAGACAGTCACGTTAAATTGAACGGTATGAATGATGCTTATTTTGCCTCGGATTAAAACGTTAAAGCAAGTTTTACTAAAGAGACTGTAAATCTGTCTGCTTTCTAGTTCAGGTAGTAGTAAGGATTCTGTAGTAAAATCATAAAAACCATAAAAAGCTTATTGCACTAGAAATACATCACAACTGTTTACATGCAGATAATATTAAACAATGTAAAGCACTGCAACTGTATGAAAACCATGTCAAAATTACGTGTGATCTCCATCATTCTATATAAGAAAAAAATACTATTAAGATGCAGTATAATTAACTGTTCACCACGAAAATTAAAGAAATGACCTTGGAAAACAAGATTTCTCAGTATTTTTTAAGCCAATACAATTATCCATCAAAATCCTAATTCACAAGAAAACCTTGGCTCGCAAGAAGACATTCTTTAAAATTAACAATGGAATAACTGAAGCTTCAAAATTACAAAATTATGGTTTTTGTAAAAGGTAAAAAGCCCAACATTCTGCATTATTGTCACTGATTTTTCTGCTTTGAAATCCACAGCATGTCAACAGTCCTTTTCCTAGTAAAGCACAGCTCCAAAGCATGACACACACCTGACCATTTATCAGGAAAAAATAAAAGGGAAATGAAAAACAAAATCACATCTGTCTACCCAACAACTTTCTCACGTTCATCTTTACAATTTCTGTTCTTCCAATCTAGCTTTTATTTTAATGAGCCATCTATGCAATCAGGGGACACAGTCACAGAAAGAAATCTGTGTCTTTTTCTGTACATGTGTTTCATGCTGTTAAAAAAATGCTATTTTAAAAAAAAAAAAGGGAAAAAAGCAAAGTAATTTTTAAAAAAACCCAATTATGTGTGGTTTCCTTGTTGTTGTTTTTTAAGTTACAATATGAATTGGAGCATGCTTCCTGTAGCAAGGTGGGGTTTGTTGCTGGAGGGAGCAGTTCTGGTCCCACCAGTTGTGCAATCAGGTAGAATTTACAGAAGAAAAAGAAATCTCGTCTAACCTGCTCTCCTAATCAAGAAGGAACAGCAAAATATTTGCAAATACTCTGTCCTGCCCTCTTCCCACCCCCAGCAAAGAGACCACCTGCCTCAGTATTTATTTAAAATCTGCAGGTATTTACAGGCAAACATTGTGTTCCAAATGTTAGATGGTTTCTTGGTAAACCTGATACTCCCTTAAAGATCAAACCAGCCTATATATCAAAGGGGCCACACAGAAGGGTCAGGCAAGCATTACCTGATTACATGTTACCAGGAGGCAGCTGAGCCATGGAAGACCCTGAGCAGCATGCCCAGCAAGATCCAGGCAGCCAGCTCAGGCACACCAGTCTCAGGCCACCTAAGTGCACCCCACCAGTGAAAAATTTAGAGAGTAACAGAATGAAGATGAAGAAAATAAATCCTTTTTTTGGTGGTAACTTCTTTGCTGCATCGTACCCACTTGTGTTAAGTGGTGAGTTCAGGCAAACCCCCAAGATGATGAGTGTTTCCTGAAAGTAAAACCAAACTCTGCACTTTTCCAGCATTTCTAGGGCGTCTGAGAAAGGCAAATTGTACTACAGACCATCACTTCAAAAAGCAGTGGGGGGAAGCACGGACTGCTACTCTTGCTGCTGCTGCCACCACAAGAACTGGGAGGTTGGAGGTTGCAGCAATTAATTTCAACAAAGTGGCATCCAAAGTCAGCATAGAACTGACCCAACAGGAATACTCAGCAATCAGAAAAGCAAAAGCAGTTGCCAAGCCTTCTTTCTTACCAACCTCACTTCAGCAAAAGCTGAACAGCTGCCTCAACTCATACACACATCTGTTTCTGAAATCTGCATGCTGATTTCTGCCCCTAATGCTCTCAGAAAGGTGGTGGTAGCTTTAAACTTGTATAAAAACCCAAAGTGTGGCACCATCCACACCTTGGTAACATAAACTGTGCAGTACTGGAGATGAAGGTTGCTCATCATGTTTATGTATGACCATAAAGTATAGCTGATATAGGAAGAAAGCCAGCAGCTGACATCTTTATATCACTAATCCCAATGGACTGCAGGGCACTGGGCAAACCACAAGACAGCAGTGTTCAAGGGTACTGAGGAGGGCACAAAGCTCACCAGCTGTGCTCACCCCAGCTTGCCACAGAACACTTGGTAGAACAAATGTTACCACACGGTCATGCAGACTGCCCAAGTCTAACCCTGAGGCCATCAGTATTTATTCTGAAAACATGTTGAGATGCTTCAGACAAAAAGGAGCATTAAACACATATTACCACTAGTTTGGGTCACTGGCGAGAGGAGAAACAAGGGAGTATCCAAGAAAGCCTGGGATGCTGTACTGCACAGTGACACTGTCACAGGGGATGGTTCCTTCCTAAAGCTTTGTCTTTCCTGAGACTCCAGTCCAGGAGTGTGGGCTACAGGGCACAGGGAGGCTAGAAATAATTACTACTATGCCTTGTATCCAGTGTATCTAGACATTCCATGTTTGGGGGCTCTCAGCTAACATAAGACTTTTTTTTTTTTTTTTCTCCTATTCTGTGTATCATTTCTTACTTTTCTCCTGGTGCAAGGTTGTTTTGGAACTGTCCAGATCCACTTCCACTGCACCAGGATGCATTAGAACCTCTAAAAAGCCCTCACTTTTTTACATCCTCCCACAGATCTTTAAAATCTCTCCTATATAAGAAGCAGGAGTGAGCTGTGGAGAGTGGGCACGACAACAAAGAGTGCTCTTTGGAATGGATTTTAATGGCACACCACACTCTTGTTCTGATTTCACCCTCCATACCCAAGGTGGTTACATACACTTCTCTACAGCCCACAGCACTCAGGGCAGAACGGGACCACAGTCAGAACTGTAGAGTGGATGGAGAGGAACTTATGGCTCTAACTTATGACTCTTAAATTTCTACAAGACTAATTAGGAGAAAGGAAAACAACACAGATATCTTCACTGAGAGAGAACCTGCAAAGCATTCAGAGCTATTGATTACGTAGGTGAAACTTCTGAAACATGATCACAGTTGCTCTGTTTTGTGTGTTCTTGAATTGTCCCAAGTAACATACAAGTGATATGCACAGGTCCAGGCAGAAACATGTTCCAAGTTGTTTCTACTTACTTAGTCATAAGCATTTCAAAACACTTTGACACATCTTTAAGGGCAGCTTGCTCACTACTATAGTGCCATTCTCTACTCTTGGAAAAACACAGCACAGAAGGCACTGAGCAGACTTCAGCAATCCTAAAACAGTTTTAAATGACTTGAAGAATGAAGGTTGGAAAATCTCTTAAGTCATCTGAACACCTCAGGTGAAACAACTCCACAAAAAAACAACAGAAATGGGGAAACATGTAATCCTAACTCTGCTCCAAGTACCCAAACATAAATTACTGGAGGATAATATGAATATTATTTTTTTCTAAGCTGAAAGAAACACAAAAGCTTATTTATAACTCCCAGATTCCTACCTAAATCAACAGTGCACCGACAGATATAACTGAGAACCCATTTCTTTATATTTTCCCGTATACTAAGCACAAACATAGACACTACAAGTGTCAACATATCGAGACAGAGATAATTCAGACACTTGAAACCATCCTCTTCTGAAAAGGATTAATTGGCTTTAAAACAATTTAATTTGGCTTTGAAGATGCACCTTTTATTAGCAACCACCAGATGGCAGAAGCAGAGGCTGCTCAGAGTCTTCAACAAAAGAAAGCTGTCTTACACAAGACGTGCATTGAAAGAAAACAATTTTTAATGCCTACTTTTTCTTCTCCTTCAACGGCTTCTTTTCTCCTTCTTTCCAAGAGGTAAGTACTACTTTGTTGCAATCAGGCTAATACAAATTTAAAAGGAAAAAAAAAAAAAAGAGAAAAAAAAGAAAAGAAAAAAAAAATCTCTTGAGAGCACGTTTTCTGTTTTCTCAAATGGCATCTCTACTCCATCTCGTAGCTCAAGGCTTCTATGTTACAGATGCCACTGGAACAACCATTTCCTTCTAGATTTGCACAGTCATTGCTCAGAGTCAGCCACCAAACCTATTCTCCTTCGTGTCCTATCCTCCAAACCAGGAAGCTGACACGTAGCTACACAGTGCAGCTGGATTTCCCCTTGGGATTTGAACTTCTGGTATATCGGACTGTGAAAATAAGAGGGCTACAGAAGATGCACTGTGATACGCCGAGTGTTGCACTAAAGCAGTGTTTGCAAGGTGAAGGAAAGCACATACACACACACACACACACACACACACACAAATAATAAGGAAATCTTAATAAACTCAAGTAAAAGTAACATGTTTGGGAGGGGGGGGGGAAAAAGGTACTTTAGTCCTAAACACATTTGAATCTTAAAACCATGTACCCTGTATCCAAGAAGGAGCATTTGAAAAATGCATTCCAGCAGCACATACCTAAAAAGACTTAGGAACAGACTCTCCCAACAACTCCCAGAGTTACTAAATTATGAAGACGAGGTCATCACTTTATGCTGTGTCACAAAACAAAAATAGACAGTTCCATGAACAATGCTGAAAGCTCCACCACGCAGACACAGCCACATCAGAAATGCCACCCTTGCTGCATTTCCTTAATAGAGCTGTGTCTCCATTATGCCGACTTCTCGATCAAAGAGAAAGCTTTTCTCCTCTATTTGTCTTCTGCAAAGGAAATGTAAAATCACTCCGACAGTGAACACATTCATCAGGAATGAGCTTCTCTTTCCTCAACCCCAGCAACACAGTCCCAGCAACGAACAGGTGAAGCTCTCTTCTACTTCAAGACAGCATGAGACGCAGTTGTGTAGTTAATTCTGCCTCTGTGCCTTAGCAAAAACACCACTTGCAAAAGATGAAAGGCTTTCTTCCCTGCCCCCTGTTTTTAAATGACACCTGCAAATCACTAATCCAGTTGCCATTTATTTCCATATGTCAAATTATAATCTTAACTTCTGCAAAGCAACATAATAGTAATGATTAAGCCAATTACATCACAACACAGCTTAAAACGACACACAATGGAAGGATTAGAGCTCACTACCAAATAAGAGAGTCCTGTTCTTGGTAGAGCTCCCCCACTGTGGGAACATAAGTGTCTCTTTTCCTGTTGCACAAAGTTGTGAGCCTTCTGACATGTAGCTGCTGGACTGCCATTAACAAACTTATTTATATTAATGCTGCACACTAAGCTGGGATCACTGCACCTCGGCATTAGCTGCGGTAGGCAGGCTCCGCAGCCGTCTCTGCAAACAGAGCTTATGGCACTTTACACGTCCACAGGCGCGTTGGGACACGTGGACGAGGTGATCTCACCCTGCTTAGCTGAATGGAGCCTCCTCTACCCGACGTTATTTGGGTCAGGTAGATGCTGACAGTAAAAGCCTTGGGGAAAGGGAGGGAAAGGACAGTAAACTGAGCGCAAATATTTCAAAAGTCAAGCATCTCATCCTCCGGATAGGGCCAGACACCATTTGCAGCCTGTCTGAAGTGTGTGCTATCACATTTGACACCATAATTCCAACTGATGCCAGTATGTGGCTCTGACAACAAGAAAATGTGGGTTAAATCTTTCTATAATAACCAACCTTTCAGACGAAGATTTTCAATTCTACCTTAGGGATTAAAATGTTCTAATGGAAACTGAGCATTTAAATCTCTTAGGAGGATTTTTTAAAATTACGACACTGTTATTGTTATTTGTTCATTGCCTTGGTGTTTAAAGCGGCATCATTCAAAATGGTTAAACCTTTTAACCTGTTATTTCTGCTCTGTGAATCTTACTCTCTCTTTTTGTCCTCTTCACATCTTTGCATCCCTCCTAATCTTCTCTACCATCTGGGAACACTGGTCCCATCTGCTAAAATGTATCTTCCAATTCCAGCTAAAATAACCACAAAATAAATTGTTACTGTTAGTATTTTACATGCCATCATTAGGCTTTAATGAGATTAATGGAACTGAAGGAGTTTCCAACTTTGAAATATGTTCCTCTGTGTTGACTGCAGACTTGGGCAGATAACCACTCCATCTATTCAGTCTTACTCTACATTAGTTTCTTGGCAGCTATAGTTTTGAAGAAACTTATATGTAATTTTATACTCAGCAGAAGAGGAATGAAGCAGACATAACTTTTAGGTCTGTCTCAGATGACCTGTCTCATCAGCTGTTTGTGATTTGCTAGGTGGTCATTTCCCCTACATCTCTCCAAACACACCACTTCTAAATACTTAAAGAGAAGTATCATTCAAAAGCTGTATGTTTTGGGATTTTTTAGATTTTCTTTAGGAAGTAAACGTGCATACAAACACAGGCACAAATGCATGTGTAAATTAAACTGAACACCATGTGTACCATGTTTGAAAACAGCTGTTACAGTGCACTAACAGCTTCCTCCTTATGTAACACTAGATGCTGAATGGCTTTGCTTCGTAATAGTTGACCAAAATAAAGGTTTGGACAGCAATGCTATCAAATCTGTGCATCTTTATAACTACCAAACAACTTTCTTTAAACTTGAAAAAATACTTACACTCTTAGGGCCCATTAGAGAAAACTGGTCTCACGAAGGCACAAAAAAAGTTTGTGTTAAAATGTCATTCCAACTCAAGTAAATGTCTTATATTCTACCTTTGTTTCGGGAAGACTAGTTTTCTTATTAAAAGGGTCAGGTGGAGGGAACATTTTGAAGGACTACTGCTAATGGTCTGCAATTTACACTGTCCTGTGCTCACAGAGTGAGGACAAGATTCGGCACTTCATGGTGTCTCTTCCCTGAGAATTTTGAGAGTGTGAAACAATAGCTTTTGATTTATTTTCTAAAATAAGAATTATTTTGTCCAAAACAATATGCATATCTTGAATCAAAAGCATCCTGGTAGCTGATTTCTACACGCAGTTACCATCATCATCAAAGACTCAACTATTCAAGGAGAAGACTACATCAGCCAGATCTTTACTTCACCAATGATGCCTACAGTGAAACTGAAAAATACTCTGCCATCTCATTCTAAGCATTTTCCTGGGAAACAGCCCCATTCACTGCCAGTACCTACAGTTACCATGAAACTAAAACTACAGAGAATTTTAGGCCAACAGGTAACACCGTAAGCTCTTTCACCAATCTAGAAACACCCTTTTTCAAAAGCAGTATTTAAGTATCTACAGGCAACATGGCCTGTCAACAAGCCTAAAACTAAGTGGTGTCTTAGGACAGGCAGAATGGATATAGTAAAAAAAGAGTAATCCACTGTAGCAAATGATGCTGCTTCTTATGCATACAAAGGGATCCTACAATATTTCAAGTTGAGGCATATGCTACACCCAAAACCATAAATACAGCACCCTCAAAAACCTCCAATACTTCTGGAGGGTAATTCAGGCTAAAAGGTATCAAAGAAAGCTTGATGCTCTTCAATGTACATCCTGCTCGACCATGCCATCTGACATTAGCTATACAAAATTATTTTATTTTATTGTATTTATAATATTATTTTTCATTTTATAACTGTGCTTATAGTAATTTTTTGTCAGCATGCCAACTCATTTGTTAATGTAACAGAGACACTAACATTTATTTATCATAGAGACAGACAGTAAAGGAAGTATTTCTTAAGGGAGAGAAGTAAAGAATGTGCTTTCACAGCATGTCTAAATAAGACAGCTAAAATAAATTCTGGGATTAACAAATTTGGGATGATACATTTACCTTTCTTTTTGATTGATAAAACATACACGACATTCCTAGACATAGGTAGTTCAGTATATTACGTAAAGCCACCAAGAGAGTAAAAAAGACGCTGTTGGTTCTGAAGCTGAATCTTACAGAAAAGTTGATTGGGACTCTGGAGGATGATGTTAGGGTTGCTGACAGTACTGTTTTGGTTTTGTAAAACTGAAACTTAGTAAAAAGCTGAAGCTTAAAAGATTTGGAGTTTCAAAGGATGTCCACCTGAAAAACACCTTGCAAGTCTAGCCAAAAAATAGAAAGTCTCTTCCACAGTGTTTTAGTTGTGAAAGCAATTGGCTATGATGATTTTTGGTAATATTGTTTACCCACCTAGTCTGAAGGATTATGTAGATGAGTTCACAAGAGCTGACCCTCCAGGTTTATTAAATATTCAATGGATATTCTGTATGCATGCTGGGTATTAAATAGAAACGAGAAAATACTGCAGACTACCACATGTTAAATACCTCAAATAATACTGGAATGGCTGATTGGCTTTAAATAATTTATTTAAATCACTTTATCACATATCAACATAAAGATGTACAATACAGACACAATGCAAATTCTAGAATCATTAAGTGCTTTTAAAGCTGGGGTTTTTTTTTTCCTATTGATTTTGTTTACTGTATTGTATACAAACCTGGAGAACTTCTTACATCTTTCCTTTTTTTTTTTTTTCTTTTTTTTTTTTTTCTTTTTTACCATGATAGTAAAGTAGTATGTATGATCTCACCTGCAGTAGTTTTACAGCATGTGGGCCTTCAGCAGCATGGAACTCTCTGCTGTCATGATGTAGCCTACTGTTCTTACAACCTCATTCTTCTCCCCATCCACTCTCTTCCCAGCTAACTGGATATAGCCTACACACAATCTGCCCTGCTTAAAATCATCTGCTGTTATAGCTCAATTAAAACTGTGGTCATCATCATAATGCTTGCTGGTCAAGGGAACTTGAGCAGTAAGTAGGATACAGCCCATCCATTTAACAGAGCACATCTTAAGTGGTCTCTCCAACACAAACACACTGCATGCCATACATTGATCTACAATTGAACACAGGGTGATGCAGCTGTTCAAAAGACGATTTCCTACTTCAGATTCACTGTGAAAAAGGACCATGAACAAAGTAGCTCACTCAGCAGACTGCAAAGCAGGTAGCAATTACAACTTCTGAGCTGCAAATCTACAGACCAAGACCAAATCCAGTGTTTGGGAAAGTCCAATCTTAAAAGTTACAGGAAAGCTGATGTTCCATGTTTCCACATGGGATTCTGGCAAATGAAATTTGCTCACAGGTTTTATACCAAATAACAGGATTAAAAGAGCCTGTGTGTCATTCTCAGATTACCACACAAAAGGAAAAGTTTCTGAATTGAGTGATGTAAGTCACAGGATCCCCAATTCTCTGGGTGAAAAGTGGTGTCTTCTGTGACATCACATCCAACAATTTAAATTGATGGGACCTATGTAACAAAACTGCATCAAACTACACACCTTGTGTCCAAATGTAGCATCCTCGGAGGTCAAGACTTCAACCTGAAATTATAAGGAGAAAGATAATTTCAAATTTAGCCACCACCATGAAACTCTCTCCTGAGCAAGAGATCTCCAAGCAAAGAGATCTGTAAAGGAAGATGTCGGCCTGGATAAGCCCCAGGAAACTTACATAAGGTAGGACACGCTGAACTAGCATCTGACAACAGAAATCCTTAAGACAAGAAACTCAGACAGCATCCCTCATGACACAAACAATGTTCCTCAGCCTAAAAGGCATACAGAGTATCTGTCTGTGTCCCAGAATTTGCTGTAGTACAGCTGGAACATCGTTCTGCATATGGAGTTTTGGTTACTCTAAAAAGCTGCCTGAGCATGACCAGATTCATCTGCCACAACAACCCCCTGTAAAAAAAAAGGCTGGAAATGCCTGAATTCTTCCCCTTCCATTATCTTCTACCAAGGCTGAGTACTACAGCACCAGATGGAACAGCACTAATGGAAAACTACAGCAGAGGTCTTGCTTGCAGGCTCCTGTAAGACCATGAGCACAAAGAATTACTTGAAAACCACAGAATTCAGGGAACACAAAATCCCCAGGCAAAGGCTGTGACGAGCCAGCCCCAAGATACAGTCAACGTCTGAAAGCTTGAGGAAAGCAAACTGCTGGGTCATCTAGTGGTGCTCCAAACCAAACTCCTTGCTGATTGCCACCTACTGCACAGATCTAAGAGCTGATGCTCACTGATCTGGGACAAGAGGCTACAGATGAAGAAACGCAGATGCACTGATTTTTCATTAGACTCCTTAAAAACACTTTACACTTCAGCACCTTTCACCTGAGAATCTCAGTGCTTTTATGAATTCTAATTAATTAAGCTTCCCAATACACAAGTGAAGTAGGAAATGTCATCATTCCAATATACAGACAGACAAGTGAGGCAGAAAGAGGTTAAATAATTTCTCAGTAGTCATGTGCCAATCCAGGGACACACTCAGGAAAAGAATCCCAGATTTCTACTTCCAGGCTCACAGTTTAACAACTAGGAAATTCTCTATTTTTCTGATTTACATCCTATTTAAAATGCCTACTACTGCGTTATAATTTATACAACTAGTATAACTATAACTAATGTATCTAATCTCCAGTTTAACTTAAGAAGAGTGAAGGATTTAAAGCAAGTCAAGAGGGAAAAAATGAATGTCAAGTTTCAGCCTGAAGCATGTTATAATGCCAGTTATAAACCTCTGAACAAGAAGGTTTATAATGGAAAGGCTGATAAACTTACAATGATGGCAGCACTTAAATATATTTATGTCATGATCTAGCAACATATGGTATCTCTTAATCTCTAAATTAAAAAAGGGAGGGAAAAAAAGGGGGGGAAGGAGATAAAGCATTTATAGGAAGGAACTAGGAATAAAAGAAGAAAATTAACCCGAGGTTACCCAGTTGTGACCTGTCCATCTTACTAGGCATGGCAGTGAGAGGCTACAAAATAGCACCTCATTCAATAGGAGGTAGAAAAGAAAATCCAAGTAAATAAAATCAATCTAAAATTATATGTATTAGCTACTTATATTAAGCTTCTACTCCTTTAGGCACTTTATAAATATTAAACAATCAGTCCTGGTGAGACTGATAAATATCCATAATATATTTTACAGATGAAGAAACAGACAGAGGGTTAAGTGACTTGCCCAGGGCCATAAAGAGAATAATCAACCATTGGATTGGAAATAACAGTGTGACTGCCTGTCTCAATACAGTGCCCTACTCAAGATGCTCAAGTGGCTTCCGAAAAAACTCATTCCCGTATCAGAAACAATCTGGCATAAGGGTTAATGTGGCACTCATCTGAACTGTAATGCTCATTTTCAGTAAGCTAACTGTAACTACACAGACCCCAAAACTTGAACAATTTTGTTCCAAGCTCACTCAGTTTTCTCTATCCAGTCTCATACATTAGATGCTACCACCAGACCAGGCCCATCTTATTACTGTTCTGAAGTGGAGTTTCATTGGGAAAAATGGAGTCTTCTCTGTATCACTGGGTACCTTCTCTGACTCCCCCCTCGAATCAAGCAGGACTGCTGACTCCCTGCCAGCCCAAGCCCACCCTACCTCCCCTACCCTGCAGACCCTTCCTCCTCCTCTCTTTCCCAAGTGATCCCAGCTGGACTGACACCCCACCAAGCCTGCCCAGCACTGCCTGCCCATCCCTCAACACAGCTTCTGAGGTTCCCTGCAGAAGCACAGGACAGACAGCCCCAAAACCCTGCACTGACCCAGCACAGATCAAGCAGAGCATCTTTGCACTCCAACTCATCTGCATAGGCCACCTCACCACGTGGGGAGCTTTGCTGGCACTGTGAATACATGGGTTGTGCCAAAGTACTCAAAGCCAAGAGAATGCTCACGACTGACATAAGTTTCAAAACATGAGTCAACATGGCAGATGACCAGCACATTTATAAAAGTCAGTCCTCCTTCCTTTCACCAAGAAACTGAGATGAGCAAGACATGACATCAAAGAGTAGAGCAGAAGTTTAAATTCACGTAACATACTCTTAGTCTCTTTTACATATAGACACTTTTTTTTAATGCTTAGAAATGTAAGGTTTGGAGAGATAAGAAAATGGTTCAGAGCACAGCTATTGCTGTAGATAATAACTCTCATTAAAAAAAAATTATTGAACAGGCCTGATAATGCCAACTTTTGTCTTTCCAAGAGTGATCACCTGACTTCTGCAATAAATACTTGTCCTCACCTTGCAGATGATGCAATAATGCATCCTCTGCATTCTTTGTTACTACTGTCTTTACCAGTGTAGTGTAACCACCAGTGTGGTAGTCCATTCATTTTGGCTTTCACCTCTTCATATAAAAGGCAGTGAGGATCACTAAGAGACAAGTAACAGTTGACACTGTAAGATACACAATACAGTACTGAAAGAAGATGTGGGATAACATGAAGGTTTTCTCATGCTAAATTTCAGAAGATAAAAAAGCCAAAATGTACAACCTAGGCTGAGAGGACCCCCCTCTAGTGGGAACGAAAGTGTACTTCAATCAGCACCCACACTACCCTGGGAGAAGAGGAAATTTATTTAAGAATCAAGCAAGGGCCATCTTTATCATAATCATCTTTAAAGTATATAACTTCAACTACAGTAATAAAAAAAAACAAACAGAGATTCCTTATTGCTTCAAGATAATCAGACATTAATTAAGAACTTCTCATTATATACTTATTTGTGGCAGTTAAACATTTCCTTTTTTTAGTTGTCTGTTCTAACTGTACATATGTAAATATATTAACTTGGGCAGGGGGTGTATTTTTCTTTTATAGTGAAAAATTCACTGCATTATTAAAAAAAGCATACTTGGTTTTTAAACAAAGCACTGTTAATTTCATGTCTATATTTTTATCCATATCAGCTACAGTAACTTCGCCTGAGGCACTTCTCTGAATCCTTGATTCCATCCACTTTCCACTCCTCACAGCACAGCGTTATAGTTGAATGAGCCTGTTCGCCCCATATGTTATTTCTGTGTAAAAGCAATTTTTAATCACTGTTCATTGGTGATTTTTTTTTCCAGTTGATCTAAAGAATCTAACAGCCTTTTTGCTTCTAGCAAACAAACCCAAGCCACACTACAGTATCCTGCAATTCTGGACTGGAAAGCTATTGGAAGTGGTGAGGGGTAAATGATGGGGTAGTATTCTAGAGAGTGTGTCTATTAATCATACACTGCTGATCCATTACACGAGACACTATTACTGGTTCAAGCAAGAGTACCCCACAGCTGGAGCATGCCTGTCCTGTCTGGGCAATTCCCCTCCCAGGACTGGCCACGACGGTACCAAGGAACCCCAGAAGTCCTCCTCAGCACCTCAGCACCTTTGGGGAGGCAAACTCCCCATCTCCCTAAAAAACCTGCAGAGTCTCTAAAATGGGCAGCTGTGGCCAAGAGCACTACTGCTTATGTAGCATTCTATGATTTATTAGTAGACTGAGGTAGTATTTCATAGTCTTTCTAATTTTACAAGATGGAAGAACTAATAAATGTGCTTATGTCAGCCTGGAGGATCCCTCACAAGAAACGTGTGGAGTACCCTGAAGGAAGATGGGCAGTAGCCCTAAGTCTCTTTTTGCCTGAAGAGATGATGCTTACTCAGTATTTTTGTTTTGCTTTTCAATGAAGCATTTGTACAGCTCCAATTCGACAAACAATACCGTGTCACAACCAAGAGACTTATAGTAAATAATGCACCGAGTAATTTCTGCCTCTCTGTCACAGAGAAAAGGGAAAACATAGATCAAAACCTTGAGGAGCAATGCCGAATACCTTTTCGGAACAGAGTTGGTACAACCTAGTGATCAGATGACACAAGGAATTAATTTAATTTGGTTTTCTCCAAAGCCATACTCAGCACTGATTCTGACCTCAGCTCAGTCCAGCTCCTTCTTGTCTCATCAAGAATTTGTTTGAGATAGGATTAGCTGGAACTGAGCAAGAGCCATGGGAAGTAGAACACCCATCGTTAACAGGAGAAATTACAGCTCCACTTAATACCCAGACTGTTACGCAAACAACAGAATGTGAGGTAGCAAGTATGCAAGGACAAAGTAACTAAATATCAAAAGACATGGGTCACAGAACTCTTTGTCTTTTTTGGGGGGGAATCTGAATATAAGCACCAATAATAATTTCTGGTGTGTGCCAACTCCCATATAATAACCTGTTAACACTAATACTGAAAAGGATCATCGATCTACATTTAAATACCCAGGCAAAAACTCCCAATAAAACACACACTTTCTGCTGCTCTCAGACGTGGGTCGGAGCTCCTCAGAGCTCATCTAATGGAGCTGCTATTTGCAGCTGGCAGGTGAGGGGGTTACAGATACTCTGGCAAGGAATGCAGTAGACTGGAGCAGCTCTGATCAAGACAAAATATTCTGCACAGGCACTTACAGTTTCTGTGGGTCACACACAAGAATCTGCCCAGCTGGCTGCAAATTTTATAGGCTTTCTACTGTCATTTGTTTGACATTATTATTGTAGGAAAATTATAGCACAGGGCTTCTCTGATACCTAGAGGGCTTTCTGCCAACTGCCTGCTTACAAAAAAGGCATGCCTCTGGCACTTTTAAAATATGTTCAAAACAAAATAAATGTTTATGTTAATGCTTGTATTTTGTAATACTTTTATTTTCCATGTTTGGTAAAGATCAATCAGATGAGAAAGAACTCCCTTGATAACAAAATCTGAAAAAAATGAGGATACACAGGTGCTCTCTCCTGAAGTACTCTCAAATAATTTTCTTGATTTTGGGGTGCACTTCTTGCACACACTGCCCAGTTCACAACCAAACTGCTTGCTTCTGTACCCACATTTGTCCTCTGACCTACAGGGACTTCATGGCAGGTGGGGGGAGGCTCTGTAGTCCCAACAACTTACAAATGGGACTCATTAGTCCAGGCACAAAACAAAGCAAAGGTGACTTGGACTATTATTTCTACACGATCTTGCTGATGTCTATTGGAAATAGCCAGGATAGCCTGAGCCAGGGAGCATGCTGTAGTGCCTGGGTGCAGATAAATCCCCACAATCCTTTTCTAGAGCAGATTCTCAGTCTTTAAGGTTTCCCTACCAGCCTAACCACCCACACACTACCAGTTCTGAACTCATCTTTTAAATGAAGGTGACAAGAACTTCATTTAGTTTTCATTTTTCGAAGTCCTTAGAAAGTTTATTTCAAAGATGAGTATGGCTACAGTTGTTTGTATCTTTACAAAATCCAGCCTCGCTACCTGTAGCATCTTTTCTCTTTGCCTTGTTTTTAATTTAAGATTCAGCAGTTGTAGAAGATGGTTGTCCTTCTCATTGGAGCAGGGACAATCCTACCTGACCCACAGTAGTTTCTGTCATTTTTTCAAGGACTTAATGAGAGCACACAAAGCTGTTAATGCATGTAGAACTGTAGGAATAAACTTTGGTAACTGTGACAAGCCTTCCTTCCCTTTTTTTGTGCTACCTGCCACCAGTTTTGTTTATTTTTAATAGCAATCATGCATGTAACTTCAGGGTAGGTTTCAGATCTGTAGGAGGGAGAACTGGGCATGTTCCCTGGGCAATCCCTGAGCAAATACACTGAAGACACACCTTTGTTATGACCCTGAATCTATGCCTGAAATAAAGGCATGAGATTCGCACAGTATAAATCTCATGAATTAAGGATAAATCAGCCGAGACTTCCTGACTTTCTATACGAAGTCCATTGAGACTACTTACTCAAGGCCTTTTGGTTAAGTAAATGCCACCACCTCAGTCTGACCTGTGTAAAAACTGGATACAACGTGACCCAGTTCAGGGCAATTATTCAGTTATCTGACATTCATTTTTTCTTAGATTTTCCCTTTAATTTATTTTGCTTGTTCTTTGTGGAACTCTTAGCTCACCAGGTCTAGCAATAATAAAGATCAGTGTTCTAATTTTTGCAGCCACGAATTTTAGCTCCAGAAATACAAATTTAGTAAAAAACGTGATCTCTCTTCAATTGTCAGAATAACTTTGTGTGCTACTTTGTGTTAAAAAGCTTTGAAAAGATGTTTCAAGAAAGCACATTGCAGCTGGAATTGCTTATTAATTCTCCTCATTCTCCTTATTAGCATGTACAGAAAACACAGTGGCTCAAGGACGCAGCTCGCTGAAGCAGCTTTGTACTTGGTCAGCCAGTCTGAGATAAAACACAATGATGCCTCGTGTTCTTAAAAGCTGTTTAGTGGAACGGATCTGTCCTACTGGTATTTTTTAAGCTTTTTCTTAAATGCCAATATTTTGGGGGAAGTTGATTTACAGCAACAATGACAACAAATCATTCACACCTTCAACACCCTGCCCAACACACTTTTTCCCACGTGTTGTTGAGTGACCTGATGGTTTGCAGTCTCCCACTGCAAATATTTTGCAAAATCCTAGGAACAAGGCCAATCCCTAAGAAGCAAAAGAACTAGACTCCAGATGCCAGCTAACTGAAACCAATAACTATTCAGCCTTGTGAGATATAATACTTACAAGAGAATTACATGTTAGAAGCAACACAGAAGGAAAGCTGCTGTGTGCTACGAGACAATGGGGCAGTGCCTGTAACCTCAAAAAGACAGAAATGGACAAACATTATTCAGGTCAGCACTAGGAAACAACCATTATAAATCCCAGATACACTGACATCTGAGGTTCTGTACACCTCTGCTCAGCACACACTCACTGCAGGGAAACCTACAAGGCTGATCTGTGAGCACAGCCCAATTCCTTATATTCTGCAGTAACTTATTCCTCCGTCCATACCACATAAACAGGTGATCAGCAGTGAATTTACGACAGTAACATGCTCATCTGCTCTTCTCATTAGGAGATGAAAGAGGTTAAGACATATGGACACACATACATGTGTTTTCCCTCTGTAAACATAGACGTAGTTCAAATTCTTCAAATTTTCTGCCATACTCATTTTCATATATATATATATACACACACACAAAGTTCTTTCACACCACAATGCTACACAAAACAGAGTAACTACACTGAAAATTATCTTTTGTTATTTGACAATGCAGAGATCAAAATTATTATTGTACTTAAACCAAAATCTCAGAGCAGTTGCTATCTAATTTCCCTTAAGAAAAGAGTGATAACTACAAAATTCCAACCTTTCATTCTCATGCTTTCTAACATATGGGAAATCCTGAAAAGCAGTCATTACACCATGTGACATAAGCAGTAACAACTCCTGCCACTGGTAAGCCTTTTACTTTGGTATTGCATCTGCCCTTTTTCTAATGCATTTGTATTTCTCACTCTCATGTGCAGAGACCATGATTTCATTCACATACTGCACCTCCAGTACTTGGAATCATAAAACCTCATCTACCAAAGTCAACTGCAAAGGGTCTCTACAGCAGCTGTCTTTGTGCCCAATCACATTGTCAGGCTATGGAGGGTCTTGGCTACGGAAAGTACCAAGAATGGTTAAAGCATCACACTGTCCTCTGCTCACAGAGAGCTGGAGGTTCCCACTGCCACAGCTCAGGGGCCACCTGAATGCCCCCTAAATAGTCCCCTTCAGACAAGTCAGGTTGCTTAGCATAGCTACAGGATGCCATCCACCAGCAACTAGGGGGTAGTACTGAACAGATGCAATGACAAGATGCTTTTAAATATTACAGAAAGTTCCAGAAAAGCATGTTTTAAAGCCAGCCTCCCCAGAGGAGAGGCTTGTTGCTGTTCAAGGCTGGAACTGCAGAGTACTGCCTGCTCCCTTTTCCTGCCTCTCTACCTAATTACTGCACATACCAACTGTAAAGGTGAAAACAAACACAGACCTAGCTAAAACTGCATGCCTTAACAATCATGCATAAAAGAAGTCAAACAATTTCCAGCAAAAACTGAAGGTAAGTGACCAAGGACAAAATCTTTACAGAAACAAAACTCTGAGTTTCAACTCTACACCATTCTGTCAGCAGCTTTCTTATTTAATTGAGCCTCGTATACAACCAACATCAAAGATACTAAGCTATTTTGTGCTGAAAATACTGGAAGTATGCTAGGAAGAGGTGGCAAACAGAAAGGATCTGTCAAAGGTAACAGATGTATCAAGGGCACCAAGCACTGTGAAGAAGGCGTTAATTATCTATGCTGAAAAAGAAAAGGTGTCTGAAGAACCGAAACTGTTTTCAAAAGATTCAACGCATTTCTATTGTGCTCAGGAGAAAAACCTTCCTGCACCTTAGACAACATCATTTTGTGTATGTGGGTTAAAAAGAGGGTTTTTTAGGTGAAGAAGCACACAATGCAGGAGCATGCTGTTTCAGAAACATGGTTCTAACTGCAAAACCTTTAATCTGTCTCACAACCAATTCAAACTGTAAATTGCATTCTTTATTCCTACTTTTAATGGAATGGGTAACTTGCACAACCTAGCTGAATCTCAAAAAAAAAAACAACAAACCAAACAACAAAAAACCCCGAACAAACCCCCCAAAAACAAACAAAAAAACCAGGAAAAGAACACCGCCTTTTTGAGCACCTTTCTGTAACTTCAGACTATCTCCACAGTACTTTCAGCTCTATGAGGACTGTTTCATTTTTCCTTTTACTTTATCTGAAAAAAGTGGTATATTTTGAGAACAGAACACCAATACGCAAAAAAATTACACCAGGCCAAAATTTATCACCAGAAGACCTACCCTACATACATCTTATGTTCTTATTAACTTTTCTAGACTGTATATGGCTCTAATCAGTCACAACCTAGTTCTGTGTCAGAAGAAACAGATTCTTTATTATACCTGTGCTCCCTCTCTCCACCTTTCCTCATAGGACTGCTGAATGGGGACTCTCTAGAGCATAATTTTGAGAAAAACAGGTAACACAAAAATTAGCCTTTTAATTTTCAACAGGAAAACAATAATTTGAACAAATCAGAAAGATGAGCAACAAAACCAAAACAAAATAAGAGCAAGGAAAACTTACTCTTTTATACAAAAGAAAGCTGAAGTGTAGTTCTCTGAAGGTAATTAAAAAATATTAAATTCAAGTCTGATTTGCATACTCAGCAAAAGTGATGTTGCTGCCATCTGAGTGTGATGTAAGATCAACAACAGAACCACAGCGGTCCATGCAACTGTAAATTACACGGGCAAATGGCCTGAACAATTGCCAGCAGGGATGTAACAGGCTCTCAGAACCCTACTTCCCCAACCAGACAGAAAGCTCTTCTTTATGTCCCCTTCTCAGTATCGTGCCAAATACAGGGGGTGGCTAATAGTGACAACATCCGGGTAATTCACTTGGGCATCATCTGGGCATTATCAGATGCAGAGCACGGGTTTGGAAGGGATGGTTTACACAACCAAATAAATATCAACACACCTGCCAAGTAGCCTTGCAGGAGGAACTCCCCGGGTAATCCTCCGTATTTCATACCTTAACTTAAAAAGGTAAATCTGTGGGACAAGACTCAGCTGAACTAAACAATTTTTGTCAATTACCTGAGCTTCTCTCTTGATATATTTTAGGCTGCATCCCTATCGCCTCCCCATGAGGTACAAAGATTGATAAACACTCTGACTGGATTAACTGCTTTAAAAATTATTCAGATGTCACAGCTGGCCAGTTTTTGACCCTTCTGGTATCAGGATTTAAGAGTTTGCTGGGAAAGAACAATGCTCCTGTCAATAACTTCTACACACTCTTGCAGCTCAGAATACCTATACACTTCCTCAGAACCGAAGCAAAATTGGGCTCTCAAATCTCATCCAGCTTTACACCGAATGGGGTACAGCCCATTTGAATTGATACACCTGAATCTGGATGGGGTAGGCAAAAAATATAAACATTCCTAGTAGTCAGTCCTAACTGAAGTGCACAGCAATAAAAGCCTAGATAAGCTGTCAAAGTATTTGTAATTTTTTCCATTTTATTTTGAGTTCTCTATCTGCTATAGCAGAGAAAAGTGAAGGCAAGCCCTGACACCATGTCCTCCAAAAAAGCACACTTTCCATGATTCACATCCACAGAGCTTGATTTTGCATATAGGAATCAAACAATTAGGTTTCTCAAATGCTTTAACTACTTACACAAACTGGGGCTTTTCCTCACCCAAGCAAGAGCACAATGTACAGTTTCACATACCACTTCAGCATTTCACTTTTTTGCTACACCCATTAAAAAAAAAAAAAGTCCAAATTCTTCTTTAAGTTACTTTTAGTGAAATGGGGATCACTTATAAAAGCCTAATTAATCACAGAATCTTGGCTTCAGAATTCAATTACATGCTAGTATATTAAAAATTCTAGAGTCCATAAACAATGACAATAAAACCCATTATAGAATTTATAATATTTTATTTGAATACTGCAATATGAACTATAAATGTTCTCAGCCCCTTTTCTTATTTGTTTGCTGCAGTTTCTTCATGCACACAGAACAAGAACCACACTGGGGCAAAAAGAGAGGAGAACAAACATTGCAGGCTATAGACACATCACCTCCTCGCCAACTTTGAATTCTTCATTGTGCTTTATGCCTGTTCTGAATTTTATTCTGGGTCTACAAGGGTGACTCTAGGTAACTGCAGGATACAAGCTAGCATTTTTTTCCAGCCTGTCTCAGTTTCAAAGCAAGCCCCTTACTCATGCTTTTGTTATTATTCAAAGTAAAACAACAAAACAAATCAATTACTAACAGCCTTCTGCAGTTTTCTAAACTTAACATTTCTGTACTATAGTGTGCGTATCAGGTAATATTCAGCGCAGCAGTGCATGTTCAGACACGAAAACCTTGCATAAATCCTCAACTTCAATGACTGTCTTTGAAATGATTTTTTCTTCATGCACATGTACATTGAACAGCTTAGCCTAAAAGGGGATACAGCAAGTACCCGAGTGAAGATTTTTTCTTGCAACTTCCCCCGAAGAACTAAACGCCAACACTCATCCTGTTTCTCAATTACAGTATCTGCACCAATTATAACAATAAGCTGGCAACCCCAGAGAGTACTCATTTTAAGCTCATTCTACTCAGAAGGTAGAGGAAGACTTTTGACTACAATCTCCAAGGTGAAAGGCTAGCATTTTTATTTCTGAACTGCACAACCCTGGCGGGTCTTCTCAACATATTTATGTTTTGTGGAGTCCATCTTGTTCCTGTATTTATCTTTACTGGAGTTCCTCTTCTCCCTTCAAACAGTGGATATATCACTGCATTTATAAGGAAGCCAGTCATAGACAGGTTTTGCTGCAGCTCGTTTGTTATGTCTCCTAAGAGTTTACAAACAGCTGTCCCATGCATCTCCACTGGATACAATTTTAGTCTCCACGGGGGAAATCCAAGCTACTGCTGCCCAAACAACATAAACACAGGAAGATTTTCAATCCATCATTTCATTAATAGGAACACGTCTAATAATATAAGGGGAGGGTGTTTTGGAAGAAAGCCTATTTCAGAGCCTGAAACAGTGTAATTGCGTGGTATTGTTCTTGTGCTAGGCAGGCGCTCTCGCAAACCAGATTTTGGTGCCATGGTAGATTTCAATAAAATGAGCCTTGTTTCTCCAACACAAGTGGCTTTCAAGACCACTGACAACTTTGAATTAAATGGTAAACAGACTAAATAAGACTTGCACAGCACTGGCATTCATCTCTACTTTGATACAATCAGGTCAGTGCCCACATATATATTTCTAGCATGACCATTATTTCTGGTTTTCTTCAAGCTGTTTTACCTGGGAAACAGCATTAAACACAGCTGTTACTAACCTACTAATTACATTCTCCTGCTCTCTTCCGTGTCAGTCTGTTGCCCGTCCCCAAACATAGAAATACCTAGAAATAACCTTTCTAATGCAGTTATTTCTATGTTGTTACGTTTTTAGAGAAAAACACTGCTGTGCCCTTTCTTTTTTTGGCACATACACACATTAACTCCTCGAAAACAAAACAAAAAACCAAAATCAAAACAAACTGGAAAACAAGGCAATATTTTTTGTTTGGTTGGGGTTTTTTTGTTTTTTGTATCTATGGTAAGGAGAAGCAGCTTGTCTTCAGGACTTGCTTAATTTTTTTATTCCTGAGTAATAGCTGTCCTTTCATCAAAAGGCTCGATTTACAATCATGGTCTCAGATCAACTTTTACCAGTGGGTGTCAGTGTAACAGTATAATGATATAATGGGGGGGGACAAGGAGAAAATGCAGGAAAAAAACAAATATTAAGTTTTTTTCTTAAATGCCACACTTGTAGTAAAAACATGGAGATTTTTTTTCCCAGAACCTATTTCACAGCAGATTTATTTTGAAAGGATCCTCTTTGGTTTTTGTGTTAACCTGACAAAAGTAATTAGTTCCCATTTTTGTTTTCCAGATCTATGTATGTTCTGCGTGCATACACAAGCACACCAACATGGACATGCAGTAAATGTTTGGCATATAAATCTTTTTCATCGTTTTGACAAAGCGAGACTGTATCTTTAATAAAAATTTCACAGCGAAGTTAAGAGGCTCTGCGGACCCCAACTTATTAACCTGTTCCAATTTAACTGGTATTACTCAAGAGGTTCAAAAACCTAAAAATAGGTGTTAATCTGTGCAGACTGCCAACGACTAATCAGTACCTGCCCTGTCACAACTGTCCCTCCTACTCATTAACGCGGGGTGGGGGAAGTACAGCACATGGGGAGGTGGTAAGAAAAGGAGAGTCATGGGGTTTGTGGGTTTTTGCTTGTTTGTTTGCTTTAGTTTATGTTTTCTGGAAAGAAAAAAAATATATATAGCTGGTAGAGCTCCATTTGAAAACTTGTTTCCGTGCTAGCAAGCAATGACTTCCTGAAAGCAAGGACTGCTTGAATGTCTCCCAAATCACTGTCAAAGTGATAAAATCCTTTACTTCTACAGAGCATAAAAACAAACAAGCTTGAAAAACGCCGGCCAAGTTTTAAGTGTCATTAGATGCATAACACACTAAGTTTTAAACACGCAACTTTTGTATTTTCGGACGCCATTATATGAATAATCTGGTCTAGTCTTTCCACATCAAAGCAACAAAGGTACATGGTGTCTGTGTTGCCTCCGCTGGTATATCCTCTTCCTCACTTGCCTGCTTCCCTTCAGCAAGCTGCTGGTCCTGTGCATTGGAGATAACCCTGGCAGTTACTTGCTCACATACTCAGCTGCCTTGTATTAACATAAACAGAATTACATGCTGAGTGAAAAGCAACCCGAGTTGCAGATCAGAGATTACCGGCTGCTGCAGCTACAGGGACAACTGTAGCTCTGCCCCTAAAACCATACCCTAGAAAAGTGGATTAATGAAAAAAGTCAGCTGGGCCAGCTTGTAACTAAATTGTCAAATAAAAATAAGCACAGAACTAGGTTAGTTTTTTCCGTATATAACTCGTACTGTCCAGGATATGCCGGATTTTGGTAAAGGGAAGAAATATTTTTCCGAGCAAACCCTCACGGGCAGATACGCAGGAAGTACTAAAATAATGTAAAACAATTCTGTAGAACCATTGTTAAGAGAAGGAAGTAAACAACGCTGGGTTAAAGGGAGCGGGGAGGGGTGGTGGTGGTGCGCTTTCCAAGCCTCATTTGTGCGTGGCTGAACTGGAGGAGAAAAAAAAAAAAAAAAAAAAAAAGAAAAAAAAAAAAAAGTCCCCGCCAGGCCCCGAGCGGCCTCTCTTCCCACCCTCCCCCCCCCCCCCCCCCCAGCCGGGACCGCGCAGCCCGCAGCGGGCCGGGCCCGGGGAGCAAATGGCTGCGGCGCTGAGCGCAGCAACGGCCGCCCCGCGCGCCGCTCCCGCAGCTGCGCCCGCGCCCCGCCGCGCCGCGCGCCAATGGCGGCCCGCGCGCCCCTCCCCCGCGCCGCCGCCGCGCGCGACCAGACCTGTTTTTGTCTGCTTCAGCAGCAGCGCTCCGGCCCGCCCGGCTCCATCCCGCCTCCCGCCACACTCCTCCTCCTCAGCCCTCTTCTCTCAAACCCCCCCCCCCCCCCAGCTTTCCTCCCCCCCTTTCTCCCCCGCCCGGCCTTATTTTCCATCCCTTTTCAACCATCATCCACTCATTTTAATTACGCAGAACGAGTTGCAACTCATCCAGCCTGAAAGTTATATTAAAAAGAGAGAGCGGGCGAGTGTGGGGAAAGAGGACGGGGGGAAGAGAGGGAGATGGAAACAGAAAAAGCAGTTGAGGGT
This sequence comes from Heliangelus exortis, assembly GCF_036169615.1. Classification (NCBI taxonomy): domain Eukaryota; kingdom Metazoa; phylum Chordata; class Aves; order Apodiformes; family Trochilidae; genus Heliangelus; species Heliangelus exortis. Next base: position 53,668,762 of record NC_092424.1, on the reverse strand, counting down.
GGAGTTACAGCCGGCAAGGGCACGATAAACAACGCTCCCTGCCTCACAGTAAATTTTAATGCAACGTTTTATTTTAAGCTTTTTCCGAGGTCAGCAGAAACTCTCCGTGTTTCTCCCACTCTCCCAAGTCCTCTCTGAACAACAACAGTCCCTTTAACACACAACCTAAAAAAAAGGGGGAAAGACCCCGGAGGCCAAGCAGACCCCCGGCCTCCCAATGGCACTCGGTCCCCAGGCAGGGGCGAGGCTGGCCTGTGCCGAGCTGCCTCCGCTCCACGAGTTTCCAAGTTTCCGTATTTAGGCCGCCTCCAGATTTCGCTGCTCTTCAGGCCACTCTGTGGAGCTAAACAAGGGCCACTAAAAGCCGAGAACGGAGGGGGAAGAGGGGCAGTCTTGGGCAAGGAGAAGCTGCCTGCCATTTGCCTCGGCCCGATTCTCTGAGGGGAGGGTGTTCGCCCTCAGCACGCAATCCTCCTCAGCATTTATGTGGATTTACAAAGGCACATCTGTGCGTGTTGGAGGGCCAGCCTGACGTGTTTTCTGCTCGCAGCAGCTGCGGTTTCTGAGGAAACAAGGCTGATTTTCTAGTCAGGCTGGAAGGGCTTTTTTTTTTCTTCTTCTTTTTTTTTCTTTTTTTTTTTTTAACCTCCCCAGCGCCTACGTGCGGGGGAGGGGAAGCGGGAACGGCGGGGGGAGGAGAGGCGAGGAGAAGAGACGCCGCAGCGGAGCCGCCGGGGGAGGGGAGGGGCGGGGCGGGCCGGAGCCGGCCGGGCCGGGCCGGGCCGAGCCGAGCCGAGCCGCGGCGCGGGGCTTGCCGGGAATCCGCTGGGGCTGGCTGTTCCCCGGCAGCTTTCGGTGTCGCAATCCTTCTCCTTTCCCTGTTGGTTTTTTTTTATTTTATTTTTTTATTTGGTTTTGTTTTGTTTTTGTTTTTACTTCAGCCTTTGAAGAGGCGCGGCTGTAGCGCGAGAGCTCGGAACTATCGAGGGGTGCCTCACATCGTTTGCCAAAAATCCCTTTTAATCCTGCCAAGTTAGGGAAGAAAAAAAAAAAAAAAAAAAAGCCCCGAGTAACTTAAATCCTCGCACTTCTTGGTCCTGCGGGGTGGATTTTCACGTCTTCCCCTTCTGCTTCCCCACCGCCCTCGGAGGGGGGCAGGCTCCTCCAAAGGTGAACGGTTAATTTAAACAGCTCCAATTATTTAAATCGCGGCAGATTTCCAACGAGATAACATTCTGCAGGGGATGAGCACATCTGAGCAGGGGTTTGTCCTCCCTCCCTCACATTTCCCCAGCCCCTTTTCGAAAACCCGGCCCTGGTAACCAATAAAAATAGATAAATTCCAGTGCCGATGAATGATTAACTCGGGCGCTGACACACAGGCCAAGGCGGCGGGGGAGGAGAGCGGGAGCGGCGGACGCCGGCGGCCGGACGGGCCGGGCCGGGCCGGGCCGAAGGGGGCAGCCAGCGAGGGGCCCAAGCGGGGAAGCAAACGGCCCCCACCCCTCAGCCACCGCCACCTCCTCACTTTCCCGAAAGGGCCCTGGAAACAGTTTCGCCTTGACTTTTTTTTTTTTTTTTTTTTTTTTTTTAAGGCCTGTGCTACCTGCATCGTGAAAAGTCAGGGAAATTAATTAATTAAAGCTTTTAAGCCTGTGGAGCGAACCTGGAGCCAACAAGGACACGGCCAGGCAAGATCATATGCTCCACGTTAAAAACCAGCGCGCACATTCGGCTTCCCCTCTCCTACCCGCCCCCAATAAAACCTCCTAATAAGTAGAGATTAAGGAGGGGGAGGAGGAGGAAAGAAGGACACAGGGTGGGAACTACTGCTGTGCTGACAAGGGCGGGAAGGAGGAAGAAGAAAGAAGAGCAGATACAATGCACGTGGGAAGTTTTGCTAAATTCGGTAAATAAGGTACTAATCGACTGTAATACCCAAAGATGTACGGAATGAGAAGCATTCGTGCTCTCTGTTCTGATACTAAAAGTGTCAGATAAAACTTTAATCCCTTGTAGCTGTTTATTTTTAAAATGTCCATTTTCCTGTGCACACACCATAACAAATTAATTTCACTGATGTTTGGCACTTGAGATCACCGTATCCAAGCAAGGAATTGATTCCAAGATATAAAAAGATCATGCTAACAGAATTTTCTAACTTGATTGCCTACTATTAGGTACCCATGTTCATATTTAGTCACTGAAATAATTGGCCTAATTTTCAGAAATAATAAGCACTCACATTTTCAATTAATTTCATATCTTTGAAAATTAGGCCATTACGTATCTAAATTTGACCTAGGTTTGAAAATTTTGATCGTATCTCTGAAACAACAAAACAATCCTAAAGTGATTACAACCAAATACTCCCATAATTAACATTAAATATGGAGAGACTAGGAAGGGAATATATATTTATTGGGTGACAGCATCTAATGCTATGGAAGCTACACAACAATTGCATTAAAAATACTCAAAGCTCAATCTGAATCTGATACTTAGATTGGTTTCAGTTATTGCCATGGAAAAAATACTGTAAACAACTTCAACAGAAAACAAAGCCCACCATTTACAGGTGTCAGAACTTACACAAAACATTTGGCCATATTAATCACACCTAATGCACGTCTTCCCATAAAGGAATTTTTTAAAAATCACCTTTGCTTTAAAGGGGAGAAGGACTGCATGTGCATATATATCTCACTGAATGTAATTAAAGTATTTCTACCTGGTAAAAGAGCTGTTTTTCCCACAACTTGGAAATGAACTCTTCCCTAAGTTTGAGCAAGGCACAGAGGTGTCTGAAAAGAGCAGTATTAGACTGAAAGGAAAAAAGATGCTTGAGAAATGCCAAAAATAATGTTTCGTTCCTCTGCCAGAACTGGAGTCAGTTTTACCAAGCGGAAGCAGTAAAAAGTCCTGTGTTTGGGCTCAAAACAAGGAAAAAAGCTTTAGCAAACATGAAACTTTTAGGAAACAACTTTGGATTCTTTTCATACATCTTGTGGTGTGTGTGAACCTGCAGTAGGTATTTGGATCACTTTTCTCGCATCCCTCCCCCTCCTTTTTAAAAGAGCTAAAAAATGCCCCCCTGCAAGCAGTGGAATGTGGAGGCTGAATAGTTTTGTTGTTGTTGTTTTATTTTTAAATTATCCAAGAAACAAAAATCCAGTCCCTGTTCCATCCTCAGGTCCTCATTCCCCCCACCCTAAGATGCAAACCCTGAAGCAACCCCCCCAAGGCAAAACGCCCTGGAGGAGGCAGCCAGGCTTCCCAAGAGGGGGTTGGCTTCTGCCTCCCCCCCACGCAAGGCAGCAGCAGCAGCCGCAGTCGCTGCTTCTGCCGTTCGCCAAAAACAAGCGAGCCCAATGCCCTGCTGTAATCCTTAGGTAATTTCTTTAGCTCGACCTAGGCCCTTCATGCAGGGAAAAATCAGCTGCAGTGGCGTTAGAAGCAGTGGAGCTCCTTGCTGTTACAGGGCCTCCCAGGCATACAGATTGCAGGAGACAACTGAGGGTTTTCTTCCAGGAATCCTGTCCCAGCCTTGCTGCACTCGGGAACGCAGCACGCAAGGGCGCGGAGGGCGCTGCGTTCGGGGTGGCCAACGCAAGATAAAATTTCTACCCACAGTCGTGTAGTTCTTAAATTATTTAACAAAGCTGAAACCCTTAGAGGAAACCTAAGGGTTACCTTGACCTGCTAAATTGTTTGGAAAACCGAAAAACCCAAATTATCTCATCCACTTCAAATTTCCACATGGTAGTTAACTTGCTAAGAATGCTGCTCTTTGATGACAAGCCCTTAAAGGCACAGTGACGAATTTCACCCACTATACTTGCTTTCCCCCTAACAGCTTTGGGAAGCCCTGTAGGAATGATGATCTGTCACTTTATATGGTCCTGCAGGCTCTCTTAAGACTATCTCACATAATGGTCTATGTTAAGGGTCGGGGGGAGGGAGGAAAGGAGCTCCAAGAAGTGAAAGATATGAAAGGAAAAAAAAAAAAATCTAGTAAGCTTCTCTGATGCAGTGCAAAAAGCACAAATGAATGGTCACCGTCTTTTCGAAGAGAACACCTGCACTTTATCAGTACTTTAATACGGGTAAGTTCAGATATAATGACTTGTAATCAGCAGATGCGACTTTAAATGAGGCAGAAGACACTTTTTTTCAGTATTGTACTATGTGGGCAGTAACAACTGAAAAATCAAGCAACTGTAGCTCATGTACAGAAAGCAAATGGTCTGTTTATATTTGAAAAAAACAAACATCTAATATGTAGACTGTATTGGCTTACAACCTTTCCAAATGAAAATATTACTGCAATGTAGGTATGATCTTCTAGAACTGCCAACAAGGCTATTATGAGATACAGAGCATAAAAAAAAAAATGGCATTCCTTTCAGTACTGTGTTAAACAGAATGTGACCCCAATTCCTTGAAAATAAGCTTTCCAAAACTGTAGAAAAGCAAGAAAATTCCCTTGCTGGTAACTAAAATCTGTTTCCAAATCTTCCAAAATCCAATAGCAATATTTAACACACACACAATCACAAAGCTCTGAAAAATGCTTTTAAAAAGTTCTAAGACAGCCTGTACTGCCTCATAGGAATTATTCTCATCTTCCATGCTGATGAACTAACACTTGAAAGGAAAAATAAGGTATACATGCATAAATATTTGACATACTGGCCCAGTCCTCTTAAAACTTATGAAAATACAGAACATGTGAAAGGAGCCAAGCCAGACAAACACCCTCATGATTAGATGAGTGCTGCTTTCTATTTCCTTCCCTTTACCAGTAAGTGAAATTGTCATTAGCTGAGTGTCAGTCCCAATATCATCAATTTAATAAATCAAGATTGAAACAGGAGACTAAGCCCATTAATGCAGTCCTCCAAATGCAATCCGTATCAGAAAACTCTTTTCAAAGGCATGGTGCTGCTTCTAGTGAAGAAACTAGTAACTAACAGATGGGACAACAACTCTTGAAGAAGAAAAAGCCAGTATACTTGTTTCACCATACAGAACCTTGAAAGCCTACATCTGATAAAGGTATGGGTAAAAAAAAAAAAAAAAAATCGTAACTATGCAGAAATGTGTATCTCAAAACTCTTTGGTAATGAATAATCAGCCAAAAAGAGTAATAGGTTAGGCAAATACAACCTTGGGCACTTTAAGAGACCAACACTGAACTGTAACCACACTCCTGGGTACTTCCCTTCCACTCCCCCAATTTGAAATAAGTGCTATCACTGCTGTTAACTTCAAGGTGGGAAACACCCCCAGGACACAATTTACTTGCTGATCACAATAATGCACTGTATGCAAGGAAAATCCAACACACACTGCTTAAGTTTCTCTGAAAAGAAAACTCTTTTTAAGGAGATGGTGGGTAAAAGGGAGAATTCATGGCCACTGGAGGAAGTTGAATCTTCTGGGAATGGAAAAATGTGATTGTTTTAATAATAAGAGCAAATAATAAAAGCCAGACACCCAAATAATATCAGGGAAGCCAAATAAGTTTCAGCTTAGTGATTCAAGAACCTACTGAAGTTCTCATCTTAGACCATGCAGTCAAGAGATTTACAAACAGAGCTCTCTATGCTCCATAGTACAACGGGACCAATTTCTGAAACAAGAAACCTTTAACAAAGCTGATTTATTCCATCAGAATGAAATATCCTTCATTAGGTTCCCCACAATTTTTCATAAACATGGCTTTTCTATGAAAATGTTAAAGCATAAACATTTCCAATAATTGTTTTTAACTGGATTTTACAGTTAGAGGTAACTGTTCTTGTGCAAATATTGTCTATGTGTGTACATTCTCATTGTGAGTGAAACCATATGCAAGCACAGAAAGCCTAAGAATTTAATTTTCTCAGCAATATCTGCAGAGGATGGAGACAAACATGACCTCCTCCACAAACCCTGCCACACAGCTATGAAATCAATAGCTTATGGTCTTCCCCTCCAGTTCCTAACCTGAAAATTCTTTTTCTAAGGGACTCCAGGGAGAGGGATAACAGCATGGTTTGTGAAAATATAGGAGAATAACACACCTTAGAGGCAGAATGGCTATGAGTAAATAACCTTTCCATCCAACCATAAATGCCTCTCCATGTGAACTCCAAATTGTACTTCTCACTAAATCCCCTTACCTAAAGGAGAGTTCCAAAGAACATGGGAGAGCAGAAACCCCAGCAGCAATCAGCCAGGCTCCAACAGGGTGCAAAGCTTGGTAAATGCTTGAAAATTACCTCTAGGTATTATGTTGAAAAAAAAAAACCTGGGAGAGAAAATCTGTTGGCAGTGCCCAGGCTGTGGTGGAGCATCCCTGGCTCATCCCATGCCTTCTACTTACCTGACTCTCACAGTATCATTCAACTGGTGACACTCTCTTTCTTTTCGAGATTACAAGGCACTAAGCGTTCCTAGTCACAAATCCAGAAAGCTGTGGGCATCCTTCTTATAGATTATTTTTTTCTTTTTGTCTTGGTCACAAAACATGTGAGATGTAAAAGGAAGGCCCAAGCACTTAGAGGAGAACATGATGTGAGGCTCAAATGGAGTTCTGACGTGGCCTCGGGGAAAACTTAGCTTGTGTCCTGGAAATTGCCTTGTCTTGAAAAGTACTTAATTAAGGAGTCCATCACAAGGCCCTGATCGTTCCTTTCCTTTTGTCCAACACTGTATAGAAACGAAGACAATCAGCAGCTTCTCTGCAAAAGTAACAGTGAGGGTAGGTGGATACTGGCTGTACCGGGAGAGTAATCCAGAATGCAAGGCTGATGCTGCCATTTCACTGGAGGACCTACTCCTCAGGCAGAGAAGAGACTGCATGGATCTTTCAGTGATCCCCGGATGGTGTGGTGACTCAGCACTAAGAAAATCTCTACTTGTGAGTTCCAGGCAGAGAGGGAGTGCAAGCACAATCTGAGAAAATTTAACAGAGGTCCGCTTTCCAGCTCAAGCAAGTAATCCAGAATCCTGGGCAGAGCAACCTGAAACAGGGTCATGTTTGTTTTGTTCATCTGAGATACTGCTGAGGAAATTTTTCTGGCTTTCTGTGCTTGCATATGGGTTCACTCACCATTTCAGCCACCCACCAAGCTGAAAAATGTGGTTTCTTTGGCTCTATACATCCATTTAATATATATTCCCAATTTTTGGTGATTTGTAATCCAAGACTTGCTCAAGAAGAGGTCACTCATCTTTGCACTCAGTAACATTTGAGCTTTTTTGTCCAATCTTTATTTTGAACCTGTGTACTTTTCTGGCATTTGAAACATCCTGCAGCAAAAATAACTACAGTGTAATTGTCTCGTTTTGTTTACTTTCAGCATGTTCCCTTGCTTTGGAAGTGACAGAAGTAGGACTGGACTTCACAGGTGTATCTGAAACAGCACCTTAAGATAGGACTTCTAAACATGCACATTTGGTCCCAGAATTCAAGGAGATGAACATAAGTCCTAAAACAGTCAAATATTCTTCCCTCACAAATATACCTTATAAACCAACCACTCAAATACTGATACTGACACAGAGAGAGAGACACACACACACACACATATATACTGTTATCTTTTTTCATCTGGGAACCTGTTTCTGTGCAGACCTTATGTGGGAATCAGCGGGTTTCAGGTGCAGCACAGTTTCTGCACCCAAAACTTGGTTCTGTTACCGAGTTGAGCCACAGCAACAACTGGGAATACTGGAACTGTCACCTCAACACTTTGGTGCTGCTATTAAACAGCCCTTAACACAAGCCAAGAAGTTGGGGGTGGGATGTGTGTGAGAACTTCAATCCTTACTGCACAGAGCCTATGTCCAGGAAGCCTCATACTTTTGAAAAGCCAGCCTTTCAGTCTTGGGAGCCAGTTTGAAAGGTTAAGTTGCTCTGGCATTTGAGATAAAACAACGAGCTTAACATTTGCCTTAGGAAAAGGAATGAGCAACTACTAAATCTGGTTACATTGACTAATTTACACTTGCCTTACCAGAGGAAGAATGTTTGTTGGGAATACATGCACTAATCAACTAAGTGCAAAACAGAATTTACTCTGACTGCCCAAATAATGGTATTTCCCAAAATTTGCATTCAGCATTATTTTTCAGGTAAGGTAAATATCTCAAAATACTGGGGGTATCTCAGTCACACCTTCCAGAGATCACTGAAGGATCCATGCATTCTCTTCTCTGCCTGAGAAGCAGGTCCTTCAGTGAAATACCAGTATTAGTATTATCTAAGTTTTGGAATGACTTCTAATACTTCATTCTATCACAAAATACATTTTTCAGAGGGAAAATCTTTCAGACAAACTGAAGCCATAGACAACATCTTAAAATGAAAAAAATTGCATAGGTTAATCAGTTCCACCAGTTGAGAGACATTGTATAAGAAGACATAAACAGTTAAAAAATACTATTTTAACTTCACTACCCCCATTCCAGTTACAGTTTTATCAAGAGACTGCAACAGCTTTATAATTTGATTTGTCAAATTAAATGGCAAAAGAAAATTTTCTCTTTCTTGTGTTGCTTGTAAGAAAGCATCTTACTGAAAATGAAGACAGTAAGTCCAACGTAATCCTGTTTTAAAGGGGTAACAAAACCATAAGACTACACAGCCAGACTTGTTGGAGTAATAATGAAAGCAAACTCTTCAAAACAGGAATAAAATACAAGACAACTTAATACAGTAATGGTGTTAATTCAAATCCAACTGTGACAACTCAAGAGCTATCAGGCAGATGCCTTCTCACCTCCACAGCCTTAGCATCTGGGTGTGTCTACAGATACACATTTAAAAACTAATTTCTTAATCCATTTCTTTAACAGAAACTACTGTTCAAAGAACTTCATGAGTTGAAGGGTGTTTCAGAAAGGGAAGGATGACAATTCCAAAGGTGAAGGAGGTTTTACATGAAATTTTGCTTTGTATCTCACAAACTACCTCTCAGTAGAAAATCATCTCTGTTCTACAGGTTACATAATTTCACAAAAGGCAGCTGACACCAACATTACAAATACAAAGCTATTTGACTCTGAATTACAGGAATTAACTCTATTTGGCCTGCCTGGATTTCGTTCTCTTGTTTCAATGCAAATTCTGAGCTCGGTCAGAACACAAACAGTAGCAAATGTCAGGTTACTGGGAAAGTAGCTTTATGTACACACACACATATATTGTAGTTCTCTTCAATGGACCTCAGTTAAGATGATACACATTCTTTCACATACAGGAGCTAAAAGTTGTGTTGTGTCTCTCAGTATCAACTGCATAAATCCCTGTTACCTTACTGAAAAAACATCCCAACCTCCAAAGGCAAAATCTCAAAACCACAAGTGAGCAAAATGAGATCCACAGAATTCTACAATGGAGATAGCATCGTCTTCAGCAACGAGCTGTAGCCTGCAAAGTGTGTATGTCCCAGCACCCAGTGCTCCACACTGCACCTCCACAGTATGAAAAATTAGGATGGCTGCACTAGATCTGCCACATTTTACAAAAACAAGTAAGTAAAGACTGTGCTTTCCACACAGCATGTACATTATGGTCTTCATGCAAACCTGTGTAAAAGCAGATTTTGTTTACATAATGCAGGAAAAAGTGTATTTCCAACTAATCAGGAAAGACCCCAAATACAATCCAGCCAGCTTTCAGTCATAAAAACAGGAAAACTGGTTTTCACAATTATCCACAGAAGCTGTTTTGTTTAAAATAATTGGGGTTTTTCCAAAGTGAGATGCAACACATTGGTGTTATTAAATCACTTAAAACCTGCATTACTTTTATCCTTTGGTATGTATTAATGCAATGGAACACAGCTTTGCAAGACGTGATGATACTGCATTTTCCAAACTTCTTCTCCAGTTCTCTGTGTGTACATACGTGCTCTTTCTTTCCCTTCTTCTCCCTCCCCCCAGTTGTATTTGGACAGCTACAGTGTGTCAGTGAGTCAACTCTGAAGAAAATTTCTTTTTTTTCCTCTTCTGCTTTCACACAAGCATCTAGAAGAAGAGTAAAATGAGGAGGGAAGGTTCTGCTAATGATCCAGTTTGTTTCACATCATCAGCATCTCAATTTTCCTTTCATACACTCCCCAACTGGTGCTCATTTAAGTGACTTGTACACAGCACCTAGTAGGACAGTCCATTAATAAGAGGAAGAAAACAAAGAGAAAAGGTGAAGACAAGACTGCAATTCATTCATATTTTTCAGCAGACTTTTTAGAAAAGACATTTTCATAGAGATATATTACAAGTTAGATGCTTAATTACAAACAAAACTGTTGTTTTTTTTTTCAAAATGACAGGCTGTTGGATGGCTCTGTTTGTCTTTGGAATTAATACTATAACCATGGTATCTGAGCTGTAAATATATGCAATTAACAAATGAAAACTTGCTGGCAGTAACTCTCTTCTGAATTTTTTTAAGCACTCTTCCCAAAGTCCCAAAGAACAATGTTTTCCTAATAGTTTAATATTCTGACAATCGCTGTGCCTGAAAACCTGCCCTATTCCACACTTTCTGTTGTACAGCAATAATTAAATCAGTTCTTTAGGGCTCAGTGGTACCAGTGTTTACCTTGACTTTTACATGCAGCTGCTACACACTTACTTACTATGGAACCAGCCATGGCAATGCAGGTTGGTTGCTGGGCTGAGGACTCAGGAGAGTACTCTGATCTAAACTTCAGTTCTGTCTATTCTATGCCAAAGGACTAAAGAAAGTCAGTGTTTTGCTGTGCCTTGGATACTAGGGAGGGGGGGAAAAAAACCCTCAAAAAAGCCTATTTGTCCTTTATCAGACTGGTTTTGGAAGGGTTAATTCTTGACTCCAGTAACTTAAAAAACAAACTACAAAACCCAAACCCAACCAAACAAAATGATTCTCACCTTGGTATCTCCCACACAACAGCCTCCAAAGAAATAAACTCAACAGTTGTGCTGCATCAGCAAATAGGCAAGAAAAGGAAAAGACAATGGGGAGACAGGCTTGTAAGAAATATATTGCAAGTAGAAAGCTAGCTCATAAGTGGCATGTTAGCCTTGGGGACTTCTCCAGGCCCTGGAAAAACCAGAGCAATTAACAGATAACCACGCTGAATATTTTGTTTGCTTGTTTGTGGTTTGGATTTTTTTTGTTGGGTTTTTTGGTGCTGTTTATTTTTTAATGCTCAAGAACAGAGACCATTCATAATTTGCAGACTTCCTAAAAAGCCAAGGCAGCCAAATAATATAACATTGTTATTTGTACTTGTTAACAACAGCAGCAGCAATAACAGAGTAACTGGAAAAGAAGAGACAGTAGGGAAAGGAATATGATGTTTCCTTTCTTTGCCAGCATTTGGAAAATGGCCTATAGGGAAACACCACTGATTATTTTTCATAGAAAAAACAACAGAAACCGTGCTTAGTCCCCTACCACTGAGGATTAGCTGCTCAGAGAAAAGATTTTTCATTTTCACACATGCACACGCTTATACACACGCTTGGTTTAGATAAATTTACACAAGCTGCTTTAACTAAACTGATGGGAAGCTTGGCTGCATCTGAAATACGTGTTTATTCTCATGGACAAAAGGGTGGGCACTGCATGCATGTTCTTCAGAATTAGACAGCTATTTTGGACTACAAACTGATCTGAGAAGAGCAACCACGCTTTTATTCAGTTGCTTACTATGAAGCAACCAATAGTGTGACCATGGGAATAAACTTGGATGCATGGGTCTGTGCAGGTGGAAGATGAAAGAGGACACATTTTGATTCTTCTCCCTTTTTAGATGTTAGTAAACACAACTTAAACCTGGGCATTGGCAGAGCTGTTTAACTGTCTGATTTGTTTCCCTGAGAGCATAATTCACCTTCTCTCTCTTCTTTCCCTCCCCCACTTCCCCTCTTCCCTTCCCTCCTCATTTGTTCCCTCTTTCCATAGTCAGATTTAACAATCAGAAGTTACACAAGAAATACATCTGAAAAACCCTGGTGACTATGGAAGCAGAGCTTAGGGGGAGATCATTCATCATGGCTTACTCTTGTTTTAATGTTACATTTTTCATTATCCACTATAGTTATGTGTCAGCAATAACACACGTAAAAGAAAAAATAAATTCCTGCTCAGTAAGTGCCTTTTGAATCGTTTGCCAGATTTAAACCTAAATCAAAAAACTCCCAACAGTGATGGCTAAAGAGTCCACATTTCATTCATCCTTCAGTGGCAGAAAAATCCAGTGGAAAAAATCCTTGGAAAGTCGAGCACAAGTCTGATGAATTATTTGAGGAACTACTAAACTGCATCTCTGAAGATATTTTTAGAGACTCAATACTTAATATAAGTCACATACGCTCTGTATTAAATGTCACAAAACAAACTTTAATTTTTGAGATAGCAAAATGTTGTAACATGCAAGAACGTAATCTTCTGTAGGAAACTTTTGCTATTATATGCATTCTGAACTTGTACAAGCCTTCCCCTCTTGACTGTATGTATATGGTATATACATTTTGCTTAATTTTTAGAAGTATTCTTGTTTGCATGTGGTATTCCCAAGGAAGATGAATAGCTTCCTACAAAATACGTAACTGTCTTTTGCCATTCTGCAAGTAATAACAGCTGTAATTCAGTACACAGTTTCTAAATTATCTTAAACCATGTAGCATTCTCACATTTAATATTCTCCATTGAAAAAACCCATACCAAACAAATTGAAAGACAAAAGAGAGTTTTCTGGCACTCCATGTAACAGGCTGAAAATCTGTAAGTTGATGCAAGTCTTATCAATTGAAAAGTAAGTACATGAGAATGGCTTTTCAGAGTAGTTCCTGTATATACTATTTTATCAATTACTAGTCCACAATTACATACATCCTAAAACATAGTCTCATATTAAATTCTTACAAAAGCTTTCTATAGATGAAGAAATTAAGATACCAAGAACTTAAGTGAAAGGTAATGTTAGAGGTAAATTAAGTTGCTAGAACTCTGGATGACGAAGAGCATAAAAGTTATACGCTTTACTCCATAGAAAAAGCATCCCCTGTCCAACCCCGAAGTAAACTGTTCAGCTCTTCCTTTGACACAAGTTCCCTTCCTGAGTGAACTGGACAGCCTCTTTATCTACACTCTGCCTGGAAACAACATTTGCATTGCTACTGCCTGGCGTGCTGTTGTGGGAACTCCTCTCCTGGAGTGCAGCAGCAAGGAGTAACTGCACACAACATGCAGAAAGAAGAAAGAACCGTACCTACCTGTCATGGTGCATTTGCCATTACATTCATTCACCAGAAAATCAGACTCAGATGTAGGGGCAACCCCCTTTATTCTGTTTTAGTTTACTGTGGAACCTGTCATTACTATAGGTGGCCAGGACTCTGGTTTTACATCTCATCTCAAGGACAGGGCCAGCAAAAGGTGTACTGTTCCATTATATGCTCCTGGGACATTTATTCACCACAGGTTTACAGAGAAGGCTGTCACCTACTGAATCACAAATACCACTTGCTAGAGCAGTTTTGCTTCTGTGTGTCACATCTAATCAGCATAGCGCAATTCTCACAGCTGCTAGGAAGGCTGATAACATTTTCTTTCAAGGAACTAAAATTTAATTTTATTCAGGCAAGATAGAAGCATTGCTGGAAAGAAAGGCTTTTACTGAGATTTGGAAGAGCATTAACAAAATGTTACAGGACCATATGGCCTTTAGTATTCTGGCCAGGCCTGAGACCATTTAGGGGTATAGTTTGAGATGTGGAGGGAGTTTCACCACACCGGAAAGATCTCTCTTAGTGAGACTACAGAGCTGGGTGACACACGCACTGGCATATCCACACTGCTCGCCAGGCCACTATTTTATTTTTTTTAAGTAATATCCATATATATATATATATATATATATTGCTTTTTTTAAAATAGAATTTGCTATTCCAAACAACTTAGCATGAATGTTCTTTTAGTATTAGCGATAAATCTGCACGGCCTCCGTGCAGTGTGGAACACTGAATCCATGTGGCTAAAAAACTGGTTATGCAAGCAAGGCATATGCTTGAGGGGATGAAGAAAAATTGGCAAGATACAGCTTGCCAAGGCATGCCACACATTAGCTCTACTTTAAAACTGTTAGCAAATTTCAGCATGTGCAGTTCATTTTTCTCTGCAGATACACAGAAGGGGATGCATCTTCTTTCAGGAATCATGAGATTCTCTCCCTTCCCCATTTCTCCTCTGTTTTGATCATGGGGAAATTAACAGCCACCTTTCTCAGATAGTGCTGTCTCTGAGCTAAATAACGCTATGTCCTTTATTATTTACAGTTAGGTATTAAACAGAAGCAAACATCTTCTGTAAAGCAATTACTGCATATTTGTGCAACATACAGTATTGTTCTTCAAAATGGCTTAAAAGTGAACGAACACATAAAGAAACACTGCTCACCTAGGATACTGCCATATTATTTTTAAGAATCGTTTTACCATAAATTGCTTCCTTTTTTTTCAACCTGTGTTCTGAATTGTTTCTAATTGTAATCCTGGGGATTGGGGGAGCAGGGGCTGGAACGAGACAGCACCAGAAATCTTAAGAAATCAATATCACCTACAGTCTATCTTAAGCAAGTCTCTTACAATGACCAACTAAACAAAATATGTTCTTTGTTTTTAACATGAAAGAAACTATAATGTTGGAAAAATATTGGTTTCTTGTTTACAAATAGTGTAGTAAGTAGATATTAAGCACAGACCGAATCTATTAATGTTGATCACAGAATGATCGCAGTATACATACACAAGTTTAAGACTTGTCTGGAAAAATAAGCTAGAGAAAACACAGCAAGGGAGAGTAAGGGAGGGGTGAGGGAAGATGTGGGACTGTTTGGAAAATACATGAGAATTACAACTAAGTAAAAGATGAAGCATAAGATCGTATCACTGAATACCGATGTTTACATTCATTTTTTCTTACCACCATAAATTTCTCAGACACTTCTAAAAAAATTCCAGATTTTCAATATATACTGAGAAAGTTAAATATAAAATAATGGGTTGTTAAAAATTATGCTTTATATATCCAGACTTTTTTTCCTCCTCCCCAAGGTTACAATTAGCTTTCTGCTAACCTCCACCAATGGAGTTAGCATAATTACTGATTAGTGTCATATTTAAGCTTCTGCTTTCAAAGTGACCATATATATTTAGAGCGTTGCACCTGGAACCCTGCGAGCAAAACAGGAAAAACAAAACAAGCCCGCTAGTATTTTAAATTAAAACATTGTATTCAACCAAATTCCAGTCTCCCTAAGTTATCTTGTGTGTTCTTTTAATTTTTTATTTTATTTTCTTTTATTTTAGGAGAGGCAAGTGAATTTCATTAACAGTAATGATGTAGATTTTAATTTTCCTCCCACTCTTCCATTATCATTCTTTTGAATATAGACACAGCTGCCATTGTGAAGCAGCGGTTTTACCCCCGTTTCCAGAGTCCCACTTACACTCTAACTCCATAAATCTATCCTTCATACAGGAAAGTAAAGCACAGGGTATATCTTCCCTCTGACACCATTATTTCCCCCCCCCAGTATTTCTTCATGGGAGACAAAACTGACCCCATGTAACATTTTTGGGGCTGCAAAGCTATTACCCTTGCTAAACACTCAGCAAATATCTAATTTACCCGGCAGCATTAGACAGAGTTCAAGCTCTTGCTTGGCATGCATTTCGTATCCCAAGCCCAAGACATTTCAATGCAAAGCAGGCTTCCTGAGAAGTAAACTAATGCTAATCAATAGATCTGACTCAGTGAAAGGCCTCAGACTGATAAAAGAAGGCATCAAACATGAAGACAGATCATTACCTCCTCTAGCAGCTGTCTATCATTTTCACCAAGGTGCAAAACTGTTTTTAAAACATCACTTTAACTCCATTTAAAATGAAACACCATTTCAAAAGCAAGCTCGATGGGTTTAGTGTCACTGCTTGCTAGAATTGGTCAGATCCCATTTTGTAGTTGCCAGAAAACATTGTTATTAGACAACAACTAATAATAAATTAGACAAGACTTCCACAGCCTTTTAAGCCTTTACAGAGATATATTTGGATATCACCTTTAAAGTCAGGTGCTTTAAAGGTAAAAAAATCTAACCAACCAAAACCCCCCACCCAATACTTTAAAAAAAAGAGTTTCTTGCTCTATAAAAGGTTTGTCAAGACTGATCAAGTTTTCTCCCTTTGTTTTAAATAACAAGTCTTACCAGAGACAGCAGTTAACCCCTGAGCCTAGATTCATTCCTGATAGAAGTATCTGCTTCTGTGAGCTTTCAGGAATGCAGATTAATTTAGCTCCCACTGTGAAAACCAGCCCATTAGTAGAATACTTAAGATTTAAAAAGTTTTATTAAGAAGTGAAAGGAGCTACATTAACACTTGGAAGGAAGGGGAAAAAGCTTGCATGAAATTCTACCTCTTTTACAAAAGATTTCTTTAAGTACCAAAATCATACTCGAAGTTGGAGGAGGATGATATCAAATACAATTCATAGCTGGCTTTGAAAACTCTACCAGTGAAAGTCTAATAATCACACCAAGTACTTGGATTTCCCACCTTCAGAAAGTCTTTAGGTAACCTTTGTAGTAACTTAAGCCCTTTTTTGCAAGTTTGCAAGCACCTTCATAGGAACAGACAACCAAAACTGAAGTTTTGCAGTATAAAAATGATGTGAAGTTCTCACGAGGGAAAATTTCATGTATATTTGCTTCAGATTGCAGTCAGCTTATTTCAATGAATACTTCCCTCTAAAAAAACCCACACAAATCTCAAGATATGTCATGATTTGTTTAAAATATGAGTACTGGAGGTCATGGATGTTGACGTATGTACTTCATGAAATATAGGCTGTGTTCTTACAAATGCTCATTCACTAAGGATATTCTACATTCTTCCAAGGTCAGATATTTTTAAGACCCCTATGCACAGAGTACCGTGTGTTACAACATTACACTAGGTCACAAAAATACAACCAAAAGTTAAGATGTGAAAATCAAGGATGCTGATATCAACTGAGATTTGGTCTTCTTTCCCTGTCACCTCCCATTTGTTCATGTTCTAGGGCTGCTACCATTCCCATGTGAAGGCTTTGGTCTTATTCTCCTGGCAAACCTAAAGGCTTCACTCTGTTTTCCTCTAAATTTCTGTATCTACAGCTCCCAGTCTCTGTTCTCCCTGTGGCCCCCATCCCCAGGGACTCAAGCCCTGCCCTTGCAGTGTCACCCTCTCCTATTTTTCTGTGTCCAGCCTTTGCTGCCCTACCCTAGTGCCAGCATCATCTCCAATGCCCATTCCTGCCCCACCCCAGAGCAGCTCCAGCCTCCCCATGGCTCCTCGTCAGACCTGGGTTTCTTCCCTTGACTTCTGCCCCTTCCTCCAGGCAGTCATCCTCTCTTGCCTTTCATGCTTCACACCCTTCCTTGCAGCTGCTCAGGATTCCTCTGGTTCCCCATCCTCAGCTCAGACCTTATACCCCATCTCTGCTTTCAGAGCAGCTTCCTTCTCTACTGTCAGGCACAGCCCATGGTGCTGTACTCACCTAGCACAGGTGAGAAGAAAATGCTTGAAAGGCTCCTTGAGGAACTTTGCTGCACTTGGACAGAGCAGATTAATTTAAAGACTTAGATCTGCCAGATGTGGGTAATATGGGCAGACTTATGGCAAGAGGAAGTCACCTCCCCTGAAACCCAAGCCCAGCAGCTCATTTTTAAGCTCCTGCTAAAAGCAATGGGACTGCAAGGTCTGTCTGAAGAGAAGAGGTTGTGGCGTGTCACTTTATTTAATATGCTTAAAAGCATTTTTCCTCAAACTCAATTTTTTAAAAGACTGAACTGTTTTTGCAAAATTTTCAGAAATTTTACAAAACTACCCATAAGCAACTTGAACCAGGCACTTTAACACTCGGAAATGTCAAACACCCTGAATATTAGCTCTATCATGCCTGCCCATAATAATTTCCAAATTAAATGCAGATTCTGTGGTTTAAGTTCACCTAAACGGATTTCCATAACCACCAACCAGTAACTCTTCTTTTAATTTAGGAGTGCTGTGTTAGATGAATTTGTTCCCAGACTCAGACTGTGAGGCTAGCATCCCAAGAGACACTCCCACCTCTTCCTGGGGATAAACAAGTCAGCCCTGGGAACACGAAACAAACAGCAAGAAACACTATTTAGCTGTTATAAATTTTAATAAATAAAAGATTGAAAGTGTGAGATGTTTTTATTTACTATTACCCTGAAGTGAAAATTGGGGAGATAGAGTACTTTTTGTGTATACTTTAAATACAGAAATCTACCATTTTTGCCATTCAATACACTTCCTACCTAACCATCTGGCATTAGGCAAAAATAT
This sequence comes from Heliangelus exortis, assembly GCF_036169615.1. NCBI lineage: Eukaryota > Metazoa > Chordata > Aves > Apodiformes > Trochilidae > Heliangelus > Heliangelus exortis. Next base: position 53,650,363 of record NC_092424.1, on the reverse strand, counting down.
ACCTTTTCTTCTTGTTTATCTAAAAGAATATATCTACAGTAGGGTTAATAATCCTTGCAAATATTTTTTGTGGTCATTCCTCAGTTTGTGAATCAAGTAATTAAAAACAAGTTGTGTCACCACCACCACCATTTTGATCGCCACATGTAAGAAGTTACTGTTCTATTTGGAAACTTGTTCTGGAGTCTATGTTCAGAATGGCCCATTGCTCTTTACTCTTACCCTTCTCCCATTTCCGTATTACTATAAACATTAACCTCTTACACATAGCTAAGTAAGCAATTTTTTACATTCCCAAATACTTGAGTTTGCAAGGATATTTATAGTTAAAAGGGCAATCTTAGCTTATTTTATCATTGCAGCACTAACACTTATTTCAAAACTTACTGCATGCACAAATGTGCCTGTAAGGTCTGTACTGCTGGGTGGGAGAGGATGAAGAGGAACGTGAGGGCGTGCTGAAGAAGTATCTTGGAGAGAGGACGAGACAATAGAGAGATTCAATATATATTGTTGAGAATGGGTTAGTATCAGCTTTTCAGATCCAGGAATTGCTCTGCTCCATCACATAAATGGGAAACGAGGGGGCTGCAAATGATAATCACTGCTCTGAACTTCCCCTTCCTGGGTTAAACAGTCATAAAGGAAAACTGTGTAAATACCATTAGTAGGAATACAACAAATCTGAAGATCCCAAACTACTCCAGAGTACACTGGGTCTCCAGTGACCCATACTATGATTTTTCTTACAGAAACAGACTACATCCTCCCTTCTTTTGTAGGCTCAAAACCCCAGAGAAGATAAATCTGCCATCTCAGTATCAATACTTTGATGTGGTTTTCACTCTTCACTCCCCCAGCTATCACTCCTTACTCCACGTGGTGGAAGAGTCTCATCTTTTCAAACTTGTCTCTACTATTTTCTATAGCAATATGGGGCAGTGGAAAAAAGAAGAGAGGGAAGGAAAGAAGAAAAGAGAGAAGGAAAAAGACAGAGAGGACACATCAAGGTGAGTTAGATTTCCACATCATTTATCCTACAAGAAAGCACATGCTTTAATCTACCCTGAGCTAGACACAGGCATTGTTAGGGCTGCGTTTTGTCTACAAAGCTAAAGAAGCAGCGAGTGTATATTATGCTGCTGTGTCAGTCTAGTTTGACCAGTTTCACAAGTTCGCTAGAAGAAGAAGTGTGACATTTTCATTTAGAAGAACATGAGCGAAGCTTAAAAACATGGCTTGGCATGTTGGAGTAAATGGGATGGTGTTTTCTGAACAGGAGAGAACCTTGTTTTAAAATCAACTGAATGTTTTAACAACTGATGACTGGTTTGCTTGCAGTTAAAATCTGAATGCAGAAAACTTCACTGAAGATAATGGGAAACAAAAGAGATTGATGTCAAGGGGAAAAGAAAAGTTATATATATTGCAACCTCATTTCTTTGATACCCACAGCTCATAGGTACACTCCCACAGGAGGGGACAGAGAGATCCTACCACTCAGGAGCAGATGCCCCGTACCAGTAACATTCCAGTGTGGTCCTTCCACATGCTTGCTCTCCTGTTCATGTAAACCAGAGCATGCTCCATGCCACACCAGTTATTAATCTGACTGCACTATTCCAAAGACAGGAGTTTCACAATGACTTTCAGGTGGGGGAGGTAAGGCAGGGAAAGAGGAATGCTAATTTTGAATGTCTATGTGAGTTTCATTTTACCAGGAAGTAACTCCATGTTTTCAAACCCATGTACACCTTTGTGAAGGGCAAATGCAGAGAGGTAAAGGAATAAGCCCCATTCACACTGACAAACCAAAATACAGTAGGTAAGGACCTGCTGCAGGACTTTCTCCCCTAAGTGCCCTGCATGGCCAGGGTGGCTCCCAGCAGGAGCTGAGCTCCATGAGGTTTTGGGAGAAGTTCCCAGTTGGTGTTTTGAGGACATCAAGAATGGTGGCATTCCCCAATGAGGCCAGAGAAGTAGCTTGAACACTCTCTGATGACAGAAGGGAACTCCACCCCAACAGTCTAATAAAATACTTTAATTTAATGCATCTAATTCTTCAGTTGACCAGTCTCAGTACAAATATGGTTATGCTCTTTGTCCTTTTGTTGTCTGTTACAAATATCCTTAGGGACTGATCTGCTTTGTCACTATAGGAAGAATAAACCTTTTGACACTGGGGATGTGAAGAGAGGTCGTGGCAATCGAAGTAAGCAGTTTGGCTAAAAACATGCAAGTTGATAGCTGGGTTTTAAGAGGAATGAAGTAAAAACACCAGAGCACTGTCTGGGAAGGATCAGTAATAAGGGCCTGGATTTCTTCTACCTTCCTGGAAAGGTGATTGAGAAAGGAATGTCACCTTCACAGCAAGAAGAAAGAAGAAACAGATTCATGTGAACTGAAGGGTGAGTCAAAGACAAAGAGTACCTAGGGTGGGCGCCACACAAATAAGCTGGAAAAATTTAAAAAAAGCTGGAAATGCCTGTCCATTTCACATGATCCTGTCATCAGCAGCTGGAGTAAGAAACTTCTGCTCCCTCAGTCCTGTCTGCTAGCAGCCAAAATGTGCTACCTCATTAAAAATTAAGTATCTGTCACAACATATCTCAACCGGAGAGGAAAGATTTCCAGAGTTAGGGCTTTCCAGCCCTGAAGAACAGACTTCCTTGATGGGATGTGAACCAGTTGTCCATAAACTGAGATGTCTCCACATATGAAAGGAATGATTCTCTAAAAATCAGGAAATAGGCTAAACGCAGTATTTCAGGTTTCACATCTGTTAGGAAGTGATTTTTAGAAGGGTCACACTCAACTGAGACACCAAGACAAACAAAACATGGTCTAAAACCTATGCTGCCGCACAAGGACTTTTGAGCCACTGAGTCCAGCTCCTCTGCAGCAATCTTTAAAGCCTGGATGTATCTAAGCTGTTGTTTTTTAGCATTCATCTTTATACTTCCAGTTCTTAAGACATAAAATGCTGTTACAGAAAGGCTGTATGATTCTTTCATCAAAAGGTTTTTCAGATGAAGTGAAGAAGTTAGTAAATTCCCTGAAGGTAGGAACAGCTCTGTTAAGCAGCTCACTGTAGTATACAAGGAGACAATTTGGAATTAAAAATGGTCTTGCCCACTCCTAAGACAAAGAAAGCATCCGTGGGTTGTTCTCATAGCTGTATGAAACCAGAAACCTCAAGATCAAAAGACACAAAACAGCCTTTTACCTCAAAAGCCAAGAATCAGAGCAGTCCAGGTCACTATCCTGCACTTGAACTTGCAAATTATAGTTCTTAGTCTTTCTAAATACAGAACAAAGTCCAATTTGCTCTTCCTCTTTAGTTCCATGAACTACCTGGTTTAGGTATCTCCTACACTCCACAGGGTATGAAAATTATCTGTAGGGCAACCTAGCATACTGTTTATGTGAAGGAACTCTAATGAAATATTGGAACAGGTGAAAGTTTTGGGGAGACAAAAGGTACAGAATAACTTCTGGTAATGGTGTGCTGAGCTCAGAAGTTGGACATCACATGTGCTCCTCTGAAAAAAGTAACACAAGCGAAAAAATCTGGTCTCCAGTGATAAAACTGGTGTGCACTTACTATACAGTATCACTTCAGGTGAAGAGAGATTATATATAAAAATATATTTATTCACATTAAATCCATGTGATTTCCCAAGGTATGATAAAATTTAACATCTTGGAAATCAGATGCTGTAAGTAACATAATAATGAGGGATAGCAAAAAGGAAGCTAGAAGTTGACTAATTCTGAAATACCAGATGTTCTGTTATGAATGGTTTCCAAAACTATTACTGTACAGAGAGCTACTCCTAATCTGCAAAAAAATTAGACTAATATTTTATGAACATTATTAATTACAAATGAAGCATGCCTGTGAAAAAAAAAGTTACAGTACAACAAATGACATAAATTAAAATGATCACAAGATAAACATGACAGGGAAGATAGCTAAATAAAAGAAAGGGCAATTTGGCATAAGCAGAGATGGGAAAAAACTCTTGACTAATAGCTGCACTTGAGATGGAAGTGAGAAAAAGTCCCTAAGTACTGGCACGACCTTCCAGTCAGGGTATTGAATGCAAGACAGCCCCTGTTCAGAGTAAGATAAAGCAATGTGCAGAACCAAGTGAATGGATCTCACATGATCTTCTGTGATTATAACTTAAAGGTCTGTCCCCTGTGCAGGACTGCTCCACCATCAAGGAGTGTGAATGTATGCTTTGCTGACCCTGTTGTCATATTTATTTCAGAGTGAATATACAAGCATCACCAAATTAACTGTTTCCTTGCTCTCTTTTACCTTTTCTCCCTTTTTTCCCCTTTTTGGCACAGGTGGGAGCAGAGGTCTAAGGGTAAGAAGGTTGCAGAGGAAAAGGTGTGAGGAAAGACAAGCTAAGCAAACCTGACAACATACACCCTGAATTACAAGTGTTATTTCCACAATAGACTGTTGTTGCCAATATTTCTACAGACAATTTTTTAAAGTAATATAAAAATGATACATACAACCTTACTCCTGTCTCTCCTTCCTCAAAGGCAGGCTGCAAGCACAAATGGCTCCTCCTAAAAAGTTGTGAATGGTGAAGAGATGTGTGTTTCAGCCTCTGGCTAAAAATGGAATGTATTTCTACTGTATCAGTTTTCCTTTAAATATCAATAAACAACAGAAGTCCTGGGTGATTCCCTAGCAAGAATTGCTGTTTCTGCTGCTGTTCTTCCATTTACGTTGTCTGTTATATTTCAGGTTAAACACATTTTGTTAATTATGCAGCAGGAGAGAATATGTCTTCTTCCATTCACACATTTTTAGCTAAAAACAAACATGGCAATAGGTAGAGTTTTTTAGTCATTTACAGCCTTTGAGCTCAGGTCAAAGCCTGCCCAGCTAATTATGTTTTATTTCCCTGCACCTCCTTCATTATTGCAAAAGAAAAGTTGATGATAAAGACCTTTTTCATATACTGCTCAGGAAGAAGCAACTACAAGGCCAGGAAGGACTGCCATGGTGGCATGGAAGTACACTAAACATAGATGTTCATCTGTAGCATATCCCAGAATTTAACTGTAAAAATTAAAACACAGGAACATCAAAATACCACTGTAAAATATGTGCCAAATGCTATCTTCTGCCTTAATACAAGCTGCAAACATGTATTCATTTTCTTACTAAAATCAGTCTTCATCACACTACACTTGGTGGGAAACCTGTGAGAGACAACACTCTAACATGACCACGTCCCAGCCACGTGACTGGCTTATGGCAGGTCACAAAAGAACTCAATAAAAGCCCTGGGATGTAAGCAGTGGTGGCAGCACAACTGGGAAAGGCTTTACAGGAGTACGTGTGAGGCCAGAGACTGTGAAGAAGACTTATCTTGCATTAGAAGGAAACAGGAATAGAAGGAAACAGGAATTAGAAGGAATACTTACAACAGGCAAGCAACTTATTCGCCCACAGCATGGGAATCAATTACCTGACAACTTCATCAACTGGTGCCTCATCTCCCATCTTCCCTTCATTAGCAAGATGCAGCATCACTGTGCCTTTCTATGTCCTCACCTCCATTTTCACCCTCCACTTTTTACAAGCTTTTTGCTGCTGGATCTCAGCTCAAGCCCTTCCCCCCAAGAAGCCCTTTGGACTTCATCAGAGCCCAAAACATTTCCATCCTCCCTCACCCATGCTAGAAGCCTTCCTCCTGAGCCCTTCTCCTCCAGTGGCTTCCTGGTGCCAATCCCTTCCCACCACTGAGCCCACACCTCCAGTAACTTCCCCAGCGTGTTCCTGGGAGAGACGTATCAAGTATTCTGTAATCTAGTCTTGGACACAGCATTTCACACCAAAGACTGATGCCTTGAGGAGGGGAATACCAGTGAGCCAGGAAGACAACTAAGGGGAAAGTAGCCAGTATTTGTAAAGAAACACGTAATTGTCAAGCTGTATTTATATAAATCTTCCACTTCTCATAACAGACTCCACAGAACACAGCCTTTCAAAGAGCACTCAATATTTAATCCTTGGCATTGATATCTAAGTAAAAACCACTGCCAGAGCTGCTGCTCCCATTCCAGACTCACCTTGAAGAGAGAGGATACAGGCAAATATGGAATAGTGACACGACCAATGGGAAAGGCCTCGTGCACATGGCTGAGAATATGTACTATGAGCCATCAAATTACAGAGGGAACAGGGCAGCATGTATTTTTAGGGTGCTATTTTCATATTAAAAAAAAACACCAAACTTTTATTATTATTTACATAGTGACTTTCAGCATCTGTGGAGTATTTTTATATTAATTCCATTCATGTGCTAGGTTTCAATTCCAGTAAATTTCATTAAATTCTAAATTATTTGTTTCATCTAGGAAAAAAAAAAATGTTATGAATACATTTACCATGCTTTCCTCTTGAATCCATCTATATACCCCCCCAAAATTGTTTTGCACTCCTAATTCCCAATAGTGGAATGCTTAACTAAAACAAAAAATACTTCTACTGACTAAATGCAAGAACTTATATCACAGTATGAACTATGGCACAGCTTCCACAGTGCTATAATAATTAGAGTTAACATAATGAAAACCTAGTAAAGAGACTATAAATTCACCATATGAGCACATATGGATGTGAAAAAGGAAATCAAATGAGTTCTCCAGACTAAAATTAGATTCAAAACAGAACAGCGTCCCACAGAAATAGCACAGGCCTAAAAAGTCTATATAAATTTACTATGCCAAATCCAATTTTATCTAACGTTCAGTTTCATCTATCCATGTTTCCACAGTGTATTTAAGGTATTGGGAGTTTAACTATTCATGTAAGCCTGGATTGCAGTGTAGCTACTCCAGACAGATATTTTGTGTTTGAAGCAGACCAGAGCTCGGTTTATTGCAGAGCTACAAAACCATAAAGCCCAGTCCACTGAGTTCTGAATTCTTAACCTAGCTTCTGCTCTGAGATTTTGCACTGCTTGCTCTGTTTATCTTTTCTGTATAATTTGGCCTTCTTTCTGAGGGTTTCAACACAATTGTTCAGTTAAAATACACTTTCTGAAGAGTCGTCTTACCATAAAAAAGGAGGACCAAATAAATTTATTTGTTGTTATTGTACATGTATTCATCTAAATATGCTTTTAAAGCAATTCATCTGTGGAGATGAGGCACCTCTCAGTTCAAATAAAAATAGTGTTGAATATGATACTGCTTTTCTTGTAGCCTCTGCAAGTTTCTGCCACAAAATTTTGGTGTAAAAAGCTTGTGAAAGAGCTTTGAGCAGTTTTGTTTTGTTTTTACCCCATCGTCCATGTCAGTTCAAATTGCTGTGCCCTGCATCTTCTAACATGCCGTGTGCACTGAAGGTCATGTCAGCCATCAACTGGGGAATGAAATCCAGCAGTAGCAGTGTGTCCATTTTCCTTGTGGACTGCCCCAAAGCTGTTTGCTGCAACAGATGCCAATCATTAGATTGGGATTCTGTTAAAAGTAGCAGGCACTTCTTTTGCGGGATAAAACCAATTTCTTAATTTCTTTTGAGCAGTTTAATTACCTTGTGACTTCTGGGATTTAGCTTTTTTTTTTTTTTTTTTTTGAGAACAAGTAAAATATGTAGAAAAACTACACATCTACTGATGCTGTTGCAAGAAGCACGCAGTAGCTGAGGATGTGATATTTCTACTAACCAGGGAACCACAACAGGGAACAAGCCAGTTAATTATTACTGCCTACATCTTCTGGTTTTATTGTTTGTATTCATGGCCATCCAGTGTTTCACGAGCATCCCAATATATCCAGTTTCTCTTTAATGTAAGAAAGAAGTACTACTTCTAACAGATGACTGAAGACTCACATTCCTCACCTGCAAGCCCACCTTGCCAGCCCATTTTACAGCGTTTCAGCTCTTGCGCTGCTCTGCCACGCATACACTCCCCGTCATGTTTCTATTCCTGTTCTCTTTCTGAACTTTTTATCTTCTGCTGCATCTCCCCTTCTCAGCAATCCTCCTCTCAGACCTTCCAGGCTCAAAGACAGATTTTGTGCACAAAAGGCTGTTAATTTTTAGGGCAGGAACTATCTCACCACTTTTGTTAGTTAACAAGCTATGTACCCTTGATAGGGGAGGGAAATGCAACCTACTACATGGTTTTAAATAACCACTATACTCATAAATTATTTGTAACAGCAATAATACGCCTACACCAAAAAGCAGTAGGAGAGATCACGTACAGCCGTGGTCTCTCACAGTCTTCGATGCCATCTGGAGCTCCAAGGAGCTAACTCTGCTCGGCAGCCTGTGCACACCAAGCTGCACGACGCGCAGGAAAATATTTCAGGGCTTGACAATTCCTTCCCAAGCACCACATTACATGAGTAACCATCTTCCACCCGTGCCCAGTGCTTCAGCTGCGAGGGCAGAGTTGTTGTTGATGAAGGCCCAGCAAACGGGTCAGCCGGGAGGGGAGAGGCTTTGTCCCCGGCACAACGCCCCAGAGCTGCCACACGCGCCCCTCGCTCAGCCTGCACGTGCCCCGCACCATTATACTCGCCGGAGGGTCCGGTGGGACCTCTCGGGGGCTACAGCAACTCTCCTGAGGTCCAGAGGCCTCCGGGAAGGGACAGGCCACCTCCTGATCCATAGCCGGGATGAATGGATTAGCGACAAGCCGAGCCAGCTGCCACAAGCTTTATGAGAGCGCAGGCCTGACAGATGGGAGACCCTCGGAAAAGCCTCCTGATGCAGCCTGCCCGGCCTCACCCCGACCTTCTGCTCTCCCCGTGGCTCTCGCCCACGCCACAACGGGTACAAAACACGCAAAAAGGGGCAAACACCCGTTTAAAAATACAGGAGCCCAGCCCGAGACGGCCGCTTAGGTTCAGCGGCGCCCAGCGAGACACTTTGCTGGAGCCCAGATACTCCCCGGTGAAACGCTTCAGTTCCCCTCTGAATTGGTAGTCGCAAGATTCCTAACAGATGACACTTGTTTCCACCAGAACCGAATGATCTGCTGGCATTAAAACTGCACAGACCGGGACTGCAGTAAGAGATGCACGAAAGACAGAAGAAAAGACTATAAACCATAGAGATTAATTCAAACTAATACAGTTACCTCCTCGGCTGTCTCTCTATATGAAAGGGATTGTTATTGAAAAATAACTCAATCCAACTCAATCCAGCAAAAACTGGAACTTTCATGTTTCAACGCAGATAATGTCCATTTGACTTTTAAGTGATGAAGCACGTGCCTACTCTGGAATTATCTGGTATTTCATCTGAGGAAAACAGTTGCAAGAAAACTAAAAATATTAATATTTTTTACTGGTGCAACTTGTATTCATGAAAATTAAAAATCCCTTAAAATCACAGAAATAGAAAATTGTGTAATAGGAAAATACCTAATTACTGCCAGAAAAAAACCCAAATTCCACTGTTGAACGTGCTACGCCTAAGTATGTGCTACGCTTACACACAGCAGTATAAAAAAAAAGCTTAGATCACGCTGCTTCTATTTAAGACAATCTCTCAACATATTGTTATATAGCCAGATAAAAGTCCAGGGGAGTCAATGGCAACCCTCGGATAAGCTGCAAAATGTCTTTGTACCAGATACTGCATATCAATACATGTAGTTTCTCTCGTATTACATCTCCTGAGTCTACACTTCTCTTCTTTTTTCATGAGCGCAAATATGAACAATATTTATAAAGAAATGCTCCAGTTTGACAGCCTGGTATGTAAAAACTTCTTGAAAGGGGTGTCACATAAATGTACATTCCAACCCAGGTGTAAAGCTGTGTCACTGTAGGAGAAAGATTTTTAACACAAAAAAGCTGCTTATCTCTGAGCAAACAAAGTATCTAGAATTTTATGTACACAAGTTACACTTGTACACTGTGAGGAGTATCAACTTTAATTTAGATTTTCATAGGTAAGTTCCTGTTAGAACTCAAAATCAACCTTATCACAACACAGAAATCTTTGTATAAGCACTCTTGATTTATGCCAGCAATCCCAAAAATATAGTCCAAAACCAGTTAATGCAGCTTTAAACTTATTTCAAAACTTCCTTCACTTGAAAACGTATTTAGTGCACAAAAGTCAAAGTATAGCATTAAGAAAAAGCTAATAAAAAATAGTGCAATGAAACCTGCTTGAAATTTCATTGAGTCAAGCTGTCTAGAATAGTTTATAACTTACTCATCCAGATAAAAACTGGCTAATTTATTCACATTTAAGTACAGTGATTTTTGTACTCTAAGTACATGTCCAGGACAGCTTTCTTATGATGCATTTTCCAAAAATTAAGATGAAATAAGAGTCTTCAATATAGGGAAAACAAGACTACAAATCTCTTCAGGCAGTGTCCATAAGTAGAAGTGGCGAGTACCGATTTCTAAACACAAGAAGACATTGCTTCAGCAAATTACATAAAAATGTATACAAAGACCTTATCAAATATCTCCTGAAAAATAAAACCTATTTCTCATAAAAGATTTCCAGTAAGCATAAAATCAAGATGAAGGAGTAAAGAATTTACTCCAACTCTTAGACCAGAAAAAGCTAAATTCTTTATGGTATGTTAAAAAATAAAACCAACAGTTAAATAGATAACAACACAGGCATCTGAAGTGTAAATAAACAGCACTTTAAAATACTGTTTTTATAAAAAGAAAAACAATTCCAAAAATTGTTTTCAACAGAAAAAAGTGTTCGTTATAAAATCAACCAACCAAAAAATCTGAATGGTGGGGTTCTCCCTAAAATTTACATTTTTTCATTGCTGCAACACCAACCCTTTTGTATCAGGAAACAAAGATACAGATGCTCTCAAGACACTTTTATTTTTCATTATTCAGCAAGGGAATTTGTTTGAAAGACTTAATTACTTAAAAAATCCTCTAGGCCAAAAAAAGACCTGCTAAAGAAGGTAAACAGTGATTAGGATTCCACACTTAGACTTGTGGGACTTCATCAGTTAAGCCCAAACCCCACGTTTTAGAGACATATTTATGAATTCTATGTGTAATTTATAAATGTAGTTTCTGATACCTGACTGAGCTCAACACTCATGTCTAAATGATTTCTGAAGATACGTCATCTGTAGATCTCAGTAATTAATTTTTTAAATTGTACCACATACAGAATATTAAAGGAATTTATTAGTAATGCCAAGGAAATAATTTCAAATGGAAGGGGTTGGGGGTTTTGTCTTGGACTTGGGAGGGGAGAGGGGATACTAAGTGCAGGACATGTCTGTACATACACATTTCATGCCATGTAATATTTGTTTGTATTGACTACTGTCAGACTTAGTACTAACAAATTTGGACAACAAATTCAAGAAAGGAAGAACACACACCTTTCACATGGAAACAAGAATAGAGAAACAACAAAAAAATACAGTAGCTCTCACTGACTGACATCTCAATCCAGATTTGGCCAATGCTATAGCATCGCTTAAAGTGCTCAAAGTCCAGATGCACTCTAATTCCTAATGGTGACAGAAGCCTAATTAGTATTGACAGACCATGGCTCACAGTGAAGGCTGTATATCATCTACTTCAAAGACAAATGTAGAGAAAGATAAGCAAAAGCAGAAGAGATGGGTTTGGGCAAATACTGGAGCAGCTATCCAAACAGAGCAGAGCAGATGCAGGTAAGGTGACCAGTTTGAAGACCGAGTTCAATCAATCTATGAAAGGACCTGTATCATCTAGCTGCCTCTTTGGTTTCCATCATTCTTCTGCTACTGCTAGTTCAACATGTCCAAATATGATCATCATGCTTGAGTGTCTAAATGGATCAGAACAGGCTTTTTGTGTCATTTTAATAGACTAGGCTTGTGGGAGAACACAAGGAGGAAAGGAAGAGAAATGACAGAGAATGAAATTTCTTCAGGCAGCTCTAAAGCTGTTCTGTTGTGTGGCAACTTCATCAGATGCTCCATCGCAACCAAAACTGTACAACAAATGAGCAGTGGCAGCACACTTATGTTCTCTCTCCCACTTTAAGTTCACTGTGCCTTTTAATTACAGCTGTATACAAGAATCCATACATACAATCACCAAGAACACCCCAATACCCTGCCCACTATACCCTAGGTGAAGAACAGTTGATTAAAAAATTGAATGAAAATATATAATCAGAAGTTCAACCACAGTTGAGATTACTGGTGGATAAAGGGCAATGACTCAGCATGAAGAAAAGAAATGAGGCTGCGTTCAGATTCTTCTGCTGGGCAAATTTTGGAATGCTTCTTTCCACAGGACAGTACAATGAGCACCATATCCAGGTGTATTGTCCTGAGGCAGCAGAACATTGCAGGAGCCATTCACCCTCATCTGTTGAGGGCCACAGTGAGAGAGAAAAGCACCAAGGGCGACTGCATCTCCACAGACAGTAACTACAGATTTGGAAATGCATAGTAAGCTCATGCCTTATGGTAAGGTGGTGTGCCCACAGCTGGGAGCAGGGAGGACACAGATGCTGATGAGGCCACCCTGCCCCAGCAGAACCTCCTCAGCTGCTGCACACCACTCACGGCACATATGTGATTGTAGCAGCAACAGACTTGTGGTCAAAAAACCTTTTTTAAGGTTTGTTTATTCCAAACAAGTTATGGATGCAGAGAACAGATGGGGAGAAAAAAAAGAAATGGTTTAAAGGAATAAAATAAAAATAAAAAAGGTGTGGGATTAGCCAAAAGCAATGCCAGCAATTACTTAATAAAAACGAAATATTTAAAGTATGATGAGAAGAAAAACTTAGAAAAAGCAAGGTGCACAAAAAAGTATGGTTTTGGTTTGCAGTGCAGATGTTTACGATTTACAATCAATATGGTTTGCTTTTTCATGCTATAAAATGCATACACAATTATGCCCAAGATGTGTGTAAATGTTTAAATATTAAAACAAAACAGATATTCTGGATGTTTGATGTTTGTTTTTGGGAAAAAAAAAAGTATTTTACAAGGATCCAAACGCTAAAGTGAAATTAACATAAAACAAACAAACCAGCGTAATAAAATAAAAAGCTCAAACCAAGTTAACCAAGGTCGTTAATGCCAAAGATCCATGTTAGCCAACGTTTAAATACCAATTAAATGGGAGAAGACTGCTTGGCAATTACACTTCGAAGATTTATTTCTGCTTCTTCTAGGGTTTAGATTGTCTAAACAAATGCACACGTTTCCTTCAATTTCTGGATCCTACTTCTCCCTATATAAACTCCCTATATACTCCAAAATTTCTGATTTCTTCTTCCTTTTTGACATTTAGAAAAATAAATATTTAGGAGAATGCTAGCACTGATCTGCTAGTCCTACCTACCTCTTGCCATGGTAAATCTGCAACTAGTGAGACCATATGCTGAATCTCTCTATCTGAACAGGAGACAAAGCTCTTGTCCACCTCTTCACTCTAAAAATACCCCACTGCTTAAGATCATGAAACACAAAAGGCACAAGATGCATTAGCACAAATTCACAGTGTTTTGCTGACCATAAAAAAGAGCCTTGTATAGATGGAAATGGAACACTGAATAAAAAAACATATTTGGTAAGAAGGCTTTTTCATGACCAGACTCTGAGTGATACTGCCTGGATGGAATTTACAGAAAGCCACAGTCTAAAAATACAGAGGCTGGGAACAGCAAAGCAGCTACAGGGATCACACTCTTACAGCTCTTACAACCCTTTGTAGCTTTACTAAAGTCAACTGCTGGAGCACCCATCAACAGTATTGTTCCTTCTACTTCATCAACAGTATTGTTCCTTCTCCTGCTTATCCTGTCTTGACAAAAATACCAGTTTGAGGAGAACAGGTAAAATGTACCAACTACAGGAAAGCAAAGTCAAGTGTCAACCACTGTAAAATGCCCTCATAAAATATTAACACAGGGAAATGTCATCACTAACAAGCGCTCACAGAATCAACCAGTGTAAACATCTCTGGATTTTTAAATTATTATTAATTTTCTATTTTCAATAAAAATTCTCCCTTTTTTCAGCCTACAGGAGGTGAAATATATGCATCTGACAGATTATTTTATGTTAAGACTACTAAGGAAGGCTGAGCAGCCTGCATGCTACTGACACAGAGCTATCTACTTAAACAACATAAATTCTGCTTTTCCCAACCTTCAAAGGAGGACAAAAAAGAGGGGATGGGCTCATTTGTTTGGGTCTTTTTCCCACCCACTTCAGTATCCCAGGTAAATTTGCCTTATGGACCCTATACACATAGGATTGCGTCAGAGCTTTTCACTAGGATTAAGGCACAGCATGAGAGGAATGTCTTTTGATTGAAACAAAACAGTGCCTACCATACCTTTCTTTCAAGGGGTCAAAAGTGAGAACGGGATTTTACTAGCAGTCCTGGCCTTTTCACCTTTCTACATTCAGTAACAAGTTCAACAGCCAAGTTACTTAAACTGACAGTGGAAACGGGGATATTGCTTACGATTGCATAAGCAATCTTTTCCTTTCGCTTTTTCTGCTGGCTCTTGAGGTGAGTTTTGGGAGGGGGGTTTGGCTCTTCTGAACATGCTGTCACCCAAACAGATAGGTTTTAAAAGAGGTGATTACCTAACTTGATGTTACAAATCCTCTTCCTCCAACAGGAAGGGTTTGTCGAATTTGTCCAATACAAACAAGCAACCCAGTTTAGGGAAGATGTTCCTAGACTCTGTCTTGGTTTACTCGCATAGATACAATCCTGCTCTGCTAAGGAATCCCTACTTCAAGGCAAGGAAGATCACCAGAAACATATCTTTCAAGGTGTAATTTCCCTCAGTCTACTGGTAAGAAGAGCATTTTACATGACAGCATACTTCTCTCTGAAAAACTGTATCACGAGTGCTTCAAAGTCATCAGTTATTCAAGTGAGTCAGTCACTATTTTGCCTTCCTCATGATAATGATGAGGCAAAGGTACCAAGTCTTCACAGGAACCAACAGCTCAGGAAGCTCATGAGGCAGTGAACAGAAAAGCATGCCTGTGGTTCAGTGAAAACTTGCAATGTCTGCCCAATATGGAATTACTGTTATCGGTAATAACTGAGCTCTCAATGAATAACCACACAAGATCCTTCTTCTGAATACACCACCAGTCCCAGACAATCAGGCTTCTAATTCTCTTGACCATCAAAGCAATCTGCTCAAGACCCCATCCTCTAGGTAAAACATCCTAGAAATCTGCTGGTGGGGGTCTGGCAGCAGAATTGTCCAGCATTTCTGTGAATACCTTGAGATAAGAACCACATAGTAGGGGGGGGGGACAGAAATCAGGCAGACCCATCAACTGTACAGTATTGTCAGAGGACAGTCAGAAGACACCACAAGATGTGTAGACAGAGAGGTGCTTTCCAGGAGGGATGAAAACATACAATAGCCTAGCTTTACTGCTCATGCAAGAGACTTCAGGAATGAGTTTAATAATTTCAAGTTTTCCTGACACATTTTGCCAGCTTTCTGAAAGAGTACTCAGAAAATCAGCCTCAGAAAAGGATGAAGAGTAAACATCTATTGTACAGAGATACTGATAGCCTTCTTTCAGCTCCCACTAAGACTGAGGGAAAAGACAGACATGGAATGCAACTAGGGAGCCCCAGAAGTCCCCAGCCCTTTCTGGAAATAAATGACAGTGCCTCTTCAAAAAATAGAAAATACATTTTGTGTACCCAGACTTTCAGAAATGTGGGAGTATGTAAATCAAATTAAAAAAAAAAACAACAAACTTGAGTTGGTGTGTTCTGACTGGAAATAAGAACATGCAACCCAAAACCTCTGACCATTACCAGCCTGCCCTCAAGGTGAGAAAGATGAAGGAATTACCAGTCACCCAATGTTGATAGTAACCAGTACATATCTGCCTCAAGTACTCTAGGAAAGCATCAATACTGGATATTAAGTAAGCCAATAGAACATTAAAAGCCTGGAAATTAAAACATACAGGTTTTCAATGCAGCTATTAAACCAGAACTAGCCAGCTTCTCCATCTCATTCTGCAATTTATATAGGAAGCCTCGCTTCTCTCCCTCCAAACTGAAAGAAAACACTCAGAACCTACGACAGTCAAGAGATGTTCCTAGGTTCTGTTAGGAAGGTTTAAGCAGTAAATGAAACCAAATAAAGGAAACAGTAATAAGTCGAAAACCCAAGTTGGTTTTTTTTTTTTGGTTTTGTTTGTTTGCTTTCATTTTGGTTTGTTGTTTTGGTTTGGTTTTAGTAGTAATTTATTATTGTGCCTTTTATACAAATAATTTTCTTTCTATGGATTTGGTCAGCAATATCTTTGAATGGTTGCAAGTGTAGGTTTTATTATAAAAAGCAACCTAAAAAACTAGGTTGGCCTAGAAAGTGAATTTCATCTGTCCTGGTTGTCATCAGTAAAAGATACCTATTCACTTCCTTTCAAGCATATAATCTAGTACTCGGTCTAAAATAGGATTTTAAAGACTTCTCTTATCAGCTTTTAGCCTTACTTCAGTAAGCAGAAAATATACCACTTCAAGCTGGTGCTATACTGAAATTAGGGAACTGAGTATTTTTTTTTATAAAAGAATATCTCCAGATATAGAACATCAGTGCAACAACAGATGTAGACACAGTCTTAATACTTCACAGTCACAATAATACGTACTATAAGCACTTGAAAAAAAAATCACACAGCATGCAACTTGGGGAGCAGTAAAAGTGTGCTGAATGATTAGTAAAGCCGAGGTTCGATACTGCAGTGGCTAGAAGGCTCCACTTATTAAAATAAAAAGCATTGATCTGAATAGATTAATTTTTCCAAAAATTATTTTGCATATGATGGTGTTATCTCAGAAATTTGATTATTTCACTGGAAACATAGCATATGATATTAAGGGGAAAGGTTGCTATGTTCATGAGTAGTGAAAACTGAGAAAGCTGGTCCAAATGCACAATATTTTTTCAACTAGATTATTTTCTTCACAAAGTTTCCAGCTCAGAGCTCTTTATTAACGACACTGAAGAGGACAATGGCTCAGCTTGCACCAAAACCTGTGTTACTTCCTACATTACCTACAAATTTCTCACTTCAGTATAAATCCATAGGAATGGAAATATATTCTCAGTTAATTCTAGGATTTGACAAGATCATACCACACATGGAATGTTTTTCTAGTTAAAATCCAACGCAGTAAGAACAGTGTGCTATATTCTGTCCCTCAATAGGTGATGTAAATTCTTCAATATTTCAACACTACCTATACATACAGGTGAAGTTCTTAAAACCCTACAACAGTATAGAGAGGACTCCACCAATTTTACACTTTCCAAGATTCTGGGAGGAGTCAACATTGCTACACATGCCACTGATCCCAGAGGGTTTCATTTGTCACTATGCCTGGTTATAAAACTCGAGACTGGATGCGCAGGAGATTAAAATGCATGCAAGCACAAGAAAGCAGCATATCCATTCTTCAATAAACTGCTCTTCAATGCAAAGATCACTTGAAAGGCTTTGTCATGCCTGTGACAGGAGGAAGTATGGCACAATCCATCTCATGGCTTCATGAGGGTTCACTGCAAGGATGCAGCACAGGTGCACCTCAGCAAGACTGCTGGAGAGCTGGTGGACCTCAGTCCCCAGCACTGAGAAGCAGGTTTCTCACAACCTGAGGACCAGCCAAGAGGAGAAAAGCCACTGACATTAGATAGAGAAAAGAGTACAATTTGCAGTGCCACAATCGAACTTTGTGGTATTTACGGTATATGTTACAGAATTGTCAAATTAACAAAATGGCTGGCTTTTTTCCCCAAAAATATTATGTCTGTTTTGGAACACTTCATTTAGCTTTTTTGTTTACTTTGTTTCCTGCAAAGTACAGAACGTGTAAATTTGCTTTCCAGTATTATACTTTTTTCACATGGACTGAAACCCAACCAGGATTCTTTACCACCGCAGGTTCCCAAGAAAACCTCCACTATGAGAAAATAAAATTAAATTCCTAGCTGTTACAAACTGACTTTT
This sequence comes from Heliangelus exortis, assembly GCF_036169615.1. Classification (NCBI taxonomy): domain Eukaryota; kingdom Metazoa; phylum Chordata; class Aves; order Apodiformes; family Trochilidae; genus Heliangelus; species Heliangelus exortis. The sequence continues at coordinate 53,632,343 of NC_092424.1, read as the reverse complement.
ACTAAAGTGAACTAAGCAACCACTGACATGTTAGTTAAAATGAGCATACCAACCTTTATTTAGGAAAGAGAAATGGGCTATTATAATTGCATTTGATTCCCATGCACTTACCAGATCCACTCTGGAAAATGAAATAAACCATGCCAAAAGACATTAATTCCCTTCAATGTATCAGAAGTACTTTAGAGAAGCAACATAAAGAGAAAGAGGTTTTGTTCTTATTTCCAGTCCCCTCATGCTCCTTACTGTTATGAGGATCAAATTCAAATACACCAAGCAGCTATTTTGAATGTATGCTGCCCTAGTGAAATAGTATGAGCACACTGCAGCTACATCCTAACTTGCCTGCCTTTCACCCACCCGTCATTTGGATGGGTAATTTCTCCCCTCGGGACCATATGCAGTGCTTAAAGCTGAGTCAGTTTGCCGTATGGCATTATTCTATAAAAGCAACATGGTTTTGCTGGAATCTGACCTAGGAGGGTAAAGGCTTCTACATACTTGGCTCAGTAGTTGCTAGACATGTTAAAGAAACAAAAATCCAAACAAACAAACAAGAAAAATACCCACTCGAATGTCAGTGTAATCCACTTGTTTTACGCAACATTCTTCCTATCAGCAAGCATGGGCTTTACACCATTAAGAAGTTCTGAACATTATTCTTGTTATTACCTATATCCAGTTGCACACAAGAAATGAAGACATACAAAATGTACAGAATAATTACATTACACTAAATTATAGATCTACAGGCAAATTACAAATCCACTTAATATCTACTGCATTATACAGATATATTTTATACTTTTCTTCCAAAATTTGCACTTTCCATCTCTATCCAACTGTGCTTCTTTTCAAACATTTTATACAAACAGTGTGGAGAACACTGGACATCAAAGGCTTCTAATAAATGGCAGGTTGATCCAGGACTAGCATATTAGAAATGTTTACTAATACTTTGGCTTTACTGCAGCTATTTCAGCTAGTAGGAAAGTAATTATTTCAGAATGCTGTATATATAATCACTGTCTCTTTAACTGTGTCTTTCTTGAGAGCAATACAATAAAGGCAAGCCAAGAAAGGAGAAAAAAAACACCACATAACCAGGAGGGTTCCTTTTCCTATGCTTACTCTTGATTTGTCTTCTGTTGCAAATGCTGCTAATGTTCAAGACTGAAAGAAACAAAAAGTATTAGGAACAATCAAAAAACCTTTACAGATGTTAGTAATTCTGCTGATACTAATTTGCTGATCTGTATAGGAAGTACAGTGTTAGTTTACAATCACATTACACATCACAGGCAAGAGTGGCTTGCTAACATGATTACAATAAGAGGTTATCTATCATCACCAAATTCTTTCTGGCCCCTTCTTTTATAAAAAAGTTTTACTATGTACATGAGAAAAGGAATAGAGGAGCATTATAATGTACTTGTTAATGTAGACCTTTGCTACATTTCCACAATCCAGACAACTAGCACTCAGAAGGGCTCCAGCCAAAACAGAACATGTGCATGTAGTACAACCCACTGGCCTTGACCATAGGTATTAAAATATTTGTATCTCCTTTCAATGTCACTTACCAACAGCTTTTCCTCGTCCTTTGAAACATTAACCTCTGCTCTCCCAGGTGATACCAACTGGTCACAGAATTAGACCTGCCTTTCCATACAAAACCCCCACTGAGCTAAGGGAAGCACCTGTCGGCCACTCGCTTCTGTCTCCTGCGTGCTCAAATATCTATTGCTGACAGCCTGCTCACTCCACCAGGAGATGAGCCAAAACTGGGTGGGGATGTAAGTGTAAAAAGGTCTGCTCAGAAGCAACAGGAGAGCTGTACTTTGTCCTCCATACCTCATCCCTTGGGTAGCCCCTCCTTCTCCCAACCATCCTCCTGCCATGTGCGTTCACAATCATGGTCTTTGCTAGAGAAACTTCCCCCTTTGAACAGAATATTTTATTTTAAAATGCAAGACTCCATAATGCCTCCTTTGTGGCACACTGAGGAATACAAATAATAAGCTGAGGATTCATATGGCTTTATTATTACAGGGCTTTGTAAGACAAACACCCAGAAGAGTTAAAACAAAACAAGAAACCTCTGACTGTAGTTAACCTAAAGTGTTCTGATTAGGAACCTTCCCAGGTTAGGTATTTATATTTTTAACACAGAACAGACAGAACTATTTTCATATAGGAGTTTAAAGGCCAGAATGATGCTTACTTATTAATCCAAGTTGAGGGGATGTGGAGGGGGTGACACTGAACCAAACCAGACAACACCCCCTCACTTTGCAAGCAACCAACAACCAAAACCAACCCCAACACCTCCCCTCCCCAGCACAGGCACTACCACAGTCCCTAAATGAACAGTTAACTTTTTGGAAGATGGATGTCCACCAGGAAATCACATATGTATTAGCCTAGAAAAATGGCTGGAAACCATTTACTAGGAAAATTTGTCAGAGTCTGACTGAAGCAAAACTCCGGCTACAACAGAGCTACCCTGTGGAAGTAAACAGTGGAAGGAAACTTCCTCTTTAATACTTTCACCACTGCTATCCCATGGAAAAGCATACAAGGAGCATCATTTCTGCATTTTGCTTTTTCTCAAGCATAATTGTCACAGTGATGGATGCATCAGAAACACACATAAACCAATTTCACCATCAAGAGCATAATGCTCTCCCAAAGCCATGCAGCAGGCCAGTTGCTATACTGGAAGAAGCACTCAGGCTGGAAGGACCATTAGACAGAGCTCTCTTACTATAAAAGCCTGCAAATAAATGTAGACTAAAATAAACAGCAAGTCAGATGTTTTATCTGGGGATGTTACCTCATTAAAGGCTATATATGCCAACTCCAATTCAATTTGAAGTAACCTTATGAGGGAAGACATTCCCCCCCCCTCCAACCAGAATTAGATCCACTTGATCATTTTAATTATACTGCATTGCTCTTTTCAAAAGAGTCCTGCGAGCCTTTATAGGCTGCTGTGCTCCCTTTTGAAATTAGCAAATTAGGCTTAGTAATTAGAGAGTCAAAATGGTGTGTTATATTGTTTGGGGGTGACGAGGGATTTAAGTGTTTCATTTTCAGCTGTTTTCAAGGTCTGAAGTAAAATACTATCACTAATCATGTATGTTCCCATTTTCCACCTATGCTGATTAATATCTACACAGTCCACTCAGATAAATTTCTTTGCATCTTAATTAAGAATATTTCAAAGCATAATTCCTCAAAGTTCTGTTCATTTAAAATGATGCTGTAAACATCTTTTAAATGCCATTCACCATAAAAAAATTCCCCAAACTTCTAGAGTATAATAGTAAGTACTAATTTATCTCAGAAATTGTAAATTACTGTTTTTTTTTTCTCCCGAATAGAGCAGTTGTCAAATCTTAGGATGTCACTGAAGCCTCATACATCAGTTCAAGAATACAGCTGAATCACCCTTCCTTCTGAGAATGGGCCTATACATACATCTGTTCACTGTCAAACAGAAACTTTGATAATTTACATTTCAGTTTGCACTGGTTAAGATTATGCTGCAAGCCCTTATTTATTGTGGTTATTATTACTATTATTAATCACACTGCCTCCAAAGAAGAATTTAACTGGACAATACCAACACTGGATCTGAAGAAAGCGTGACAAAATTTGGGGGAGGATGGCCTGAGAGGCCATAGGAGGACATTTATAGCATTGCTTCTTTCATCAGGGTCTCAAGCCTTTTCACAACTCATGGGTAGCTAATTACTTTTGTATAACATACAGGGATACACATGAGGCAACTGTGGTCACTGATCAGAGCACAAAGAGAATGGAATTAAAGGAACCCTCGAGCCTCCCCACCACTGTTTTCCTGTAGCAGATAAGGTACAATATGTTTTGATATTACGGTATTTTTCAGTTAGAGGAAATCTAGAGCAAAAAATACAAAGGTGATGTTTTATTCTAGTTTTCAATACATCTGTTTTTCAGCGAAGCCACTGACTTTCTGACATGCAACATGGCAGTATTTCTCACAAAATTTACAAAACCTGAAGCGTAAGGTATTTTAACAGTATTCAAAGTTTTAAAGCACAAAGTATATAGAATTTTTTCCCCTGAAGTACTTTTCTAAGCTGGCATTGTATAACGGTAGGTGAAAATGTCAGAGAAGGGGAGGGAACTTCATTCCCATATATAGGATCAAAGAATATAAAATGCAGGAGACAATAAAAAGAAAGCAAGCAAGAAAAAGAGGTATTAAAAGGGTATGATGAATGGCATATACATCCTTGTGATAATTCTTTTCCTGCTTTATTGCTCAGTAATGATCATACAATACTATACTTCATTGATCACTGCTTGAAATCTAAGCTTCATTTCCTTCCCATACGTTAAACACCTTTGACTTGAATTCACTTCATGTAACTTTTCACTACTTTCTTTTTACTGCAAAGGGAAACTGAATATAAATACTGAATGAAAGAAAAAAAAAAAAAAAGATTCTACATTATTGTTCTCCAACATCTATAGAGCTAGGAGATGTCTTTGAGGTTCAAAAGTGTCTGTGGCAAAGCAGGGCACCACATCAAGGCACTCTATATATTAAGTGTGTGCCTTGGGCTAGTGATTGAAAACCCACTTTGACCACGAGCTGAGAAGACTGAATGCAGATTTCCCCGTAGCAAATCATTCACTGTCTGAGGAAAGACTGAACCTCCTGTATATTCATTCCCACAAGCAGTCAAACCTTGGGGGCAGACCAGCACCTGGGCCAGCCCCACCAGCTCATCTGCACCCTCTTCTCTCATAGGGCTCCTGGAAGGATGAAGTCCCCCACGAGCAGTCCCTGTACCTGTAGCATGTACAAGAAAGCGTGGGCAGACACTTATTACAGACTACGACCTAATGCTTTTTGACCGCGTGCACGTTTTCAGATGCCAAATAAACAAATAACGATGCTGGCAGCTCCTTCTACACAGATCAACTCCAGCTGGAAGGACATAATTTATGAGCAGTTCCTCACTGCATATACTTCCCTTTTAATCAACTGGTAATGGTCACCACGGTACTCCCCTTGGACAGCCCCATCTCCTGCTCGCTGCGGAGCACAATGACTCCAAACACATGAAGGCATGTAATGAATCAACACACCACTAACAGCTAATATTCTCTGACAGTTTCATCATTTATTGTGATGAATTCATGCCTATAAAAACATTGGAGGAAAAATATATTAATTAAGAAAATTATTTTGCTTAGACTGCATTTTCTGCATTGTGATGTACTCGATGAAACAAAGCACAGCTATCTATAATCAGGAAGTTCAAATATATGAAAGAATAGATGGCACTTAAACCTGAAGTTCCTAAAAATCCTTTTCACTGAGTTTCTATTCAGGACAAAAGGCACACTGGGTAAGGATTGTAAAAAGGCAAAGCAAGGCTTTTAAGACATCACACGAAGAATACCTAGTTAAGCAAACAAAATCACAAATATTAAAGGGGTTATTGGTCCTGTGATTAAGACATCTGACTGGGATGCAGAATATCTGGATGCAATTCCATCTCTGCCTCTCACTTCCTCTATGACCTTGGGCAAATCAATTAATCTTCCTGTGCCATAGATACTCAGCAGGGATAGTAATAATACAACTTCCTACCTCCCAGGACTGTTGTGAGAAGAAATTCGCTGATGTTTGTGAGGTCAGCTCCCTCCCTCTTAGGTCATATAGATTAACTTTATTTCCTTTCTGTTAACAGAGTACGAACAGCAGCAACCCAACACTACCTAATTCCTATACACAACACAACTATTTCTGTACTACAGAACCTGAAATTCCAAAGAAACCTGAATTCTCCATGTTGAAGTGTAACAGTAATGGAGGATTATGGACTTGTAGCTTATGACCATCAACCACAAAATAAGAAATTGAAAGAGTCAGTAATTCCTAAGTCTGTATAGCATACCTATGTGCATGATGGGAAATGTGTTTGTGTTTGTGGCTTCTGAGAGACATCTGTATTTCATGTTCAGAAACCATTTAAGTGTATAGACAAGCACAGATTAAAAAGAACTGTAGGGTGAAAAAAATTAACATAAGAACTGAAGAGCATAACATACAGGAAGAAAATTATAGATCATAATTAGATTTAGCATATAAAATACTGTTTTTCTACAATATGTTTGGATAGACAAGGGAAGTGGTTGTTATGAAATATTCTGTAATTCATAGAAAGAAAAACTTTTTAAGCAGACATACAATAATGAGGTTTAGCACTATGGACTTAATGATGTTCAGAAAGTATCCAAATCACTCCTGGGTTTCTATATTAACCATGAGCTGAACAACAGAAAAAAAATTGCTACTTTTTAAAATGGTCCCTCAGTCAACTTCAACTAAATGGACAAAAGACATAAGAAAGTGACTTATACTTCCATGAAAACAAGAAAAGAACAATTACGTCATGAAGAGCTTATAAATCCTGTACTTGACTAAAAACCACACAGGCATGTAGGCCGTCCAGGCAAATACAGAATGGCTACACATGAAAGAAAAGAGGACAAACATAACAGATACAAGTACCATTAAACAGCCTGCCCAAGATTTGAAAGATTTGCATGTTCTTAAATTTTGAACATTATTGTCCTGTGTAGACCAGTATAGCTGGAAAATCTCCCATATTATTTCTACTAGGAAGAGTTTCAATTATGTACAGCTTTTACATTCATACTACTGGTCGAGTGAATGTGGGTATAGGCACAATGCACTACAGAGGCCTTATATATGTGATTAAATTAAGAGCTTTAGTGGTTTTTTTGTTTTGTTTTGAAGAAAAAAAAGAAAAATACTATACATTCTTCAGGCTTCAAAGTGCACAGATAAAATATATTGTGAAGTATGAGAACAAAATAACTAGACAAGAAAAATAAGTAGCCTGTCTAGTCAAAACAACACTTGATATTTTTATAAATATTTACTTTATTGCATACTTCAAAGAAAAACACATTTTAATTTTTAACAGACTGGACAGGTGAGTACCAAGGGAATTCCTGAACATAAGAAGAGAAAAAGAAGAGAGGGTATCTTAAGGTCAGCTTTGCATTTATCCTGTTTTCAAGCCAGTTTGGCCCGTCAGTATAATTCAAAACCTTCAAGTTTGTTTAATTTTCATCCATCTGCCAAAACACTCAAGAGTTCCAGAAAGCAGTTGTAAGTCAACAGTACTACCAAAACTCTACCAGTTCAGGGTCTGAAGGATATCATACCACCTCCTCGCTATCTAAAATGTGCCCTAAGCCAGGGCAATTCTCAAAAGACCTATAAATATAGACATGTATATGCAATTGTGTATGTACCCTTTGCCCAAGTCTTCTTAGGAAAATAAACTGTACAACCTGTACTTAACCACTTGCATTTTTATAATAAATTTCATCACACAGGAACAAAAAGTACTAAGAATACTACAGCTGTGTCGTATCACTAAAAAGAAGTCTGTAACAGTTTTATTTTCATTTAAAATTAAGTTTAAAGTACCTTAAAAAGTCACATAAGCTGCACTCAGCAAAAAAAAATACATTAGAATGTTTTAAGAATTTGGGACTAATTTCACTAAAACCTCTGTGTTCTTCTGAGCTCTTGGCCTCAAGATTAGCCACTCATCAGGAAGCATCCACAAATATTTTCTTGCCCATCCATGGCTGAAAACAAGAACAGGAGATGAGGGGAAATAAAAGGAATTTAAAGCTGCTGAAAACTAACGTCTACCACATGAGGCACAAAATAAGCATGCCGTTGTATATTTGATGAAAAAATAACTGTTATGAAATATTCATTTGAAAAGTGATTAAGCTTTGCAATTGAAAAGCTAACCCTTCACAACACGAAATAATCATGCAGCTTGGGAATGAACACATCCTGTGTCCTCTGGTGCTCGTTATAATTTATGCAACATCTCTACCCCAATACTTTGGTTGCTTAGATATTTTCCTCTTGGTCTTTTGTTGCTGGTAGGTTTTTTGGTGTTTTTTTGCTTGTTTGTTTTTGTTTTGCTTTTGCTTGTTTGGTTTTGTTTTGTTGTTGGTTTTGGTTGTTTCTGTGTGTGTGTGGTTTTGTTTTGTTTGGTTGTTGTGTTTTTCTTATTTAATTTGGACTTTGAAAAATCACTGGACTTGTTTGTAACAAGCATCCTGGAAACCCAGAGCAGCAGATACACCATGGTCCTACATTTCCAGACATGGAATGGCAACACTTTCTTGGAATTACCTGCTGAGGAGAGTGGGATGCTCCCCAGGCTCCAGTGCAGAACTTCACCTCCTGCTTTGCAGCAGGAAGTAGCTTCTCTCTTCAAAGCTATTAACAAATTTACTCACCAGCACAAAGTACAATGTGTCTCCTAAGGGTTAAAATGAACGACCTTTCATACAGAACAGGCAGCCTATTCCCTAAACTACGAGCAATTAATCCACCAAGCAAAAGAAATGTTTTACAGTCCCATTCATTTTAACTGAATTTCTTCAGGGATATTTAACTTTACATATGAAAGCTATACTTTGTACATGATCTATATGCAGGCACATTATTTATTTACAAATCTCAGGCACAGAAATCACAAGTTCAAAATTTTCCTTACAATGAATTTCATAATTAGCCCTTTTGTAGTCAAGGCACATACAGAGATCAGGGATTACTCATTAGAGGAAGGAATTAGCAGGATTTTAGGCTTCAATGGCCTGTACAGACTATTAGCTTGCGTTTGGCTATTAAGCGGGTAAGCAGAGTGGTCTCTAAAGCCTCAGTGACAGACAACAATAAATTCTCAAAACGAGACTTAACACCTGCTTTCCTAATCTTAAAGGGAAGGTGGGAAACAGCCGGTTCAGTGCTGGCACGGCACCCCGTCCAGCCATCCAGGCTGCCAGTGTCAGGCCAGGACCGCCCCGCAGACTCCCAGCCAGGGAAGCCAGAGGTCCCGGGATGAGTGAATCAGCCGGGCAACCGAGGCCATGGCAACACCACGCCCCGGCATCAAACAACCTCCTCCAGATCTGCACCACAGCACAGAGGCTCTGCGGCTGCTTCTCTCCGATAGAGGAGTTTTTGAAAACGAAACAAAAGGCGGGTACGCCGGGCAGGCTTGTTTGAGGACTATCAGCCCCGGCTGCTTCCGTCGTCTCCCAGGTCTGGGTTTCAGAGATGAGAGCAACAGGGGGATTGCGAATGGCTGATGGAGAAAGAACCTCAGGCGTATCCCGTCCTTGCGTTTTATTTATTTATTCTGAATGCCACCAGCACCCCCACCTTCTGATAACACAAACCACCTTCTGGTAACACCAATCTATGCTTTCCTTTTAGCAAGCCAATTCATTGCTTCAAAGCAGACGAGGAAAATAAGAATAGTCTAAAGATGGCTTTTCTTTTTTTTTTTTTTTCTTTTTTCTTCTATTCTTCTATTAAAGCTAAAGTACTCAAAGATGAAGGACAGAATAACACCTTTACAAAAAATACAGTGTGAGACCCTCAGGACCACTTTGTTCAACTATAGGTGTTGTGTAAATACTAGAAAAATAAGGAATTATGATTTCCACTTTTCTCTCCACAGCTCCTAGATCAGAGATGCTCACAGATAAGCAGCATTTACCCAATCAGTGAAATGTCTCCCAGCTTAGAAGAGCATTTCATCCTCACCTGGATCAGTAGAGTATTGCAACCAGAATAAAAAGCACCACCAAAAGTGCGACCCTAATTCACAGCTATTGCAATTCTATATCGGCCTAAGTTCAATGATTTGTAAGTAATTACACAGATGTAAGACAAAGATAACTGTGATAAATCAGTCCCAGCGCAAATTCAGAGGAATTCTTACATGCACATGTACATATAAAATACTAAGACAAACCATTAAAGGAAGACACACACAATTACATATAATTTTAAATACACATTTTACTAGATCCCCATGCCCAATTATGAAATGGAGCTACAAGTCATTCCTAGAGTGTTTAAATACCACTATTGTAGTATACACCTGTTTTTGGGAAAAAAAAACCTGAACAACAAACAACTAATAAACCACCATATTTTTGTAGTTTAGGGAAGATTTAGACTAAGTACAGTAAATAAAATAACACAGTAAATAAAGAAGTAGAGATTCCACAGATCCAAGCTGTCCACATTAATTTGTTAGAGAAGTAATTTGATTTCCTACATCATATGAAAAGATTTTTGGGGAAATGGGAAAAGGTAAGCTTTTCTGGATACTGATCAAACAACACCTTACATGTTATTGTAAGGAAACTTCTGTTAGGAACTCTTCTGGAAGACAGAGTATTTCAATGGGACCACATGGAACAGAGGGAAACTGAAAGAATAAAGAGTTCTGGTATTCAGTTAGTGAGACAGCAAAATGCCTTCTATTTAATCCTTGCCTTTAGAAACTAACGAGATTTTTTAATTAGTGATGTTTTTTAGACCTACAGCATCAGTAATCACAGAAAAGTATTTGTATGAATGAACATTAACTTGAGTGCTTCCCTTTTCTCTCCTGCCTTTTAACTTCAGAACTGCCAGCAAATCGACTGCTGGTGAGAATAAGGGGCTTACTGCACAATTTTGAGACGAACAGAGAGTCGCACTGCACAGATCTCTCCGTTGCTTTTCAGTGCACATCAATCCATGACCCAAAACTCTTCTGCTAATTTCAACCTTGGACCTTACTTGAGCAATGAGTAGTAATTTTCTAACATTTTTTCTAACAGGACAAAAGGATTCCAGGAGATAGCAAGAAGCTCACTTCCACTTGAGAACTGATCAGCCTATTTGAACTTGGTTCTTTAAAAGGTAACATTTTCTCATTATAGAAAATTCTCTGAATGTCCCTTTTCAGATCACAACCAAATCATTAGGGCCTGCCACAAAGCCTATTAAAGTCAATTGAAGTCATTCAGAGACTTCAAAGAACTCCGGATCCAGACCTTATGTAAAACATCCAGACGTGGCCCAGCAGCATCTTGCATTGAAGGGAAAACCTATGCCTGCCAGAGCCAGTGGTGTGGCTCTGCAGGAACCTGTGAGCAGAAGAGCTTGGTGCTGGGCACCCAACACCTACGCCGTACCCCTGAGGGAGGGCTGTCCTTTGGGATAGCCCAAGGACCAAGTACCTGCTAGCTGGCAGCTGGAGTGCATTAGACAGGCTTCTGGGGAACATTTTTCAGTTTCCTTTCATCCAGCTTGCTCAGTGACTGCTGGGGAGCATGCATCAAAGTATGGTAATAGGGCTCAAGCAGCAAAGTTGCTTCTAAAGCCTGCTCCTAATATGAGTGGCAATGCTAACAGCCCCAGCCCTGCACCGAACAGCTCAAGCAGACGCTGCAGAATAAAGGCCAATTTTCTGGGAAGTAAGGTCCTAAGACAAACTGAGCAGATTTCCAGAAAAACTGTAGATGTCAGGGGGCAGCAGTACAGCAAGTGCCCTCAGGAAGAGTTCAGCTGATAAAGAGGCACAACTACAGCTTCTGTGATTGCTCAATACTCATCATCTGTACTCAGGACTGATCCTGAACTTTCATCTGTAACAATGAAAACATCAAAAAACTCTAAATCCAAGACTAAGGTTAAGCAAAATTGCTTTTTATGAGAGGCCAAGTCCAACTTCCAAATTTTCTACAGTCTGGTAGTAGAAGACCAATGACATCACTATGCTTTTTCAGGCTTGCGCACAATTTTCTGTGATTTCTGGATAGTTGGATAATAAAACGTGGAAGTTCTCAGCAATTCTTTTTTAGCCTTAAGGTGTCTTGATCAGAATCTCAAATTACTGTTAATTTTTAATACTGACTCCAAAACAGTTTGTTGCTGTTGGGTTTTTTTAAATCAGTATTTCAAAACTCCATGCGACTTACTTTCAGTATGTCAACAGGCAAACATCTGAAAATCTAAGCATGCTTTATACAGACTTAAATTTACACTGCAAGTAAGAGAATCTAAAGAGGTCATCCCACCTGTAAAGAATTATACATATTCCACTGACCAACCTGATCCTGAAGCTGAAACAACACCCGGTTAAGTTTACTATAAGGAAATTTATGATGAACTGGAGCATTTACTGATCTTCAGCACTGGTTTAAGTAAACAAACCTTATAGTTAATGCTTTTCAAAAAATGTTATGATGTTCTCTACTCTGAGCAATCACATTCTAATTTGGGGATAACAGCTCCTTTTCTGAGACATAAAAGCAAACCTAACATTAAAAAAGGACAAATTTGTGTTGTCTTTTCATTTGATAAGTGAATGAAATTAAAATACAATTTCATTATGGTTGTGCTACATGAAACAAGCACACAAAAAAACCTCCAGAGCAAAACCAAACTACACACTTCATGTAGTTCTGAAAGGACACATCAGACCGAAAATGAAAGCATTATATCCTATTATTAGCTTTAGAAACAAAGCATTTAGGAGTAATTTCAGTTTTTAGTCCGTTACCCTAATGATGGCATATGTAAAAAGAGCACATACAGAAATGTAGTTTGGAAAAGATTAAGAGATTATTTTAGAAGCAAATCACTCCATAAATAAAGCACAAAAGGAACACAGCATCATTCAGGAATGGACATCTGTCACCCAAGCAGATACCACATCACACATTCACAGCTTAATTCTGCAAAGTGGAAAAACAAGACTTAAAACAACACATAGAGCCTTACATGCATTACATTTATTTTTAAATTTCTAGTTACCATAAATATCCAGACACCATCAAGAAGTACAAACATTACATGCAGAGGAAAGGGTGAGGAATAAAATGAACAAAGAACAGAAGAGAAAGTCACATGGAAAGTCACTCAGGAAAAATCCTGAGTAGTTCCAGTGTTGCTTTTCTTCTAGTGGGGCGAGGGAATGCAGAGGGAAGAGAAGTCACATTCAGTGTCATCTTGACAGTGACCTCTTATTCAAAAACTATTATTTTTCCATCTTGAATAAGAGAGAACCAAGTGCTCTTCATAATCACATAAATGACCTACCACTCTCTAAGTGCTCTCTCTTAAATCAACAAAGAGCTATCGGAAGCAGAAAGTATTGCACACGCCTCCCCTGTTGTCTCAATCCAAGTCGGCAGCACAGTTCAACCTCGCCGTAAGAGAAGCCTTGAAAGGCCAGAAACTCTAGGAAATACACTTATCAGGCTATCCTTTCTCCTCACAGCAACACTTTCAGAATTTTGCAGAGTTAAAATGTTAGAGACACTACGCGGGAAAGAAAAAAAAAGACAGTTAAAAGAAAGAGAGAAGCATAATGGGAGTTAACTTTTTAGGGGAAGGAAATCAATAGCTTTAAACTGGACTTTTAACAAGGGTGGGAGGAAACATTTCCATTTTCATTAGCAGTAGACTGCTCCTTATTCTGCATTTCAGAAGACCCGTGCAACTGACTGATTTAACATACTGCAAGGAGCTTAACATACTGCACCAGTATGTAAACTGACAAACTCTGCCACCTCTTTCTCCATGGGGATCACAAGAGATTGTCCCCTTAAGGTCAGTAGCAAGGCTAAGGATCTTTATCCCAAAAAAAGGGGAGTGGGGGGGCTAGGTGTGTGGGTGGGGTTTTTTCTGAGCAAGGAGAAGGGGAGAATTCCCATTCATTTAATTGTCTGCTGCTCTTTCCCTATAATTAATCAGGGAAAGTACCCAGGGAAAAAAACGAAAATTGTAGCATGTGAAAGAAAAAAAAAAAAAAAAAAAAGGCAGGGAAGTCCAAAATTTTTCAGATTACAGTATTACCAAACACAAAAATATCTCCCAGAAACGCTTTGCTGTTATGTCGAAATCCATTAGCTCAATAGAAAAGAAGGATCTGGTGCACTGAGTGACTCAGCAAGTCAGACCCCAAGCTAAGTCACAGAGAGGAAGAAAAGGGGCAGCCCACATCCCAAATAACCTGCCTGTTTTACATGCTCTGCTTTGTTACTTGAACTGTTCCAAAACACTCCATCACCTCCTATTCTACCTGTGTAGAACAATGTGATGATCATACATGGTAGGGGAAAAAAAAAAAAAAAAAAAGTTAAAAAGGAAAAAAAAAGGAAAAAAACAAACCCCTACTTCTTCCCCTTTGGTTTCTCAAAGGCTTTGTCAGCAGTGATAGCAGTGATGAAAGCTTACCTTCACCAGGCAAAATACTGACTCTGCAAGAACTTCCATCCATCCACCTAAATCACCCACGAAGGTGTAAACAAGCTCTTTCCAATAGATGGATTGGCAGGAAATTCAAATCCTCTCAAACAGAACAGTTGAACCATGGCTGAGAAACAGCACTGGTTGAAATGCTCAGTGTTCACAGGGCAGCAACGCACTCCTTGCAGTAACTAAGAGCTGGGGAACATAAAATGAATATGGCAAGCACTGGGATGGCTCATAACTACTTAAAAAACTAAATCTATAAATTCACCTCTACTTCTACAATAAAGAAAAGGGATCAAGTGTACCTTATCAGTAGGAGGAACCAACAAGCGGTAATGCTTTCTTCTGTTTCTACCAGTAAAGTGTATATAATATGACACAAAGGAAAAGCAAACACGAGAAAACCCTAGGAGAATCCTTGGATCTGACCTTCTCTCCATATTCTCCCTCTGTAATTCTTTTTCTTTTTTTTTGTTCTATAAAATCCTTGCTGGATTGCTGACTGCAGAACACTTACTGAAGAATGCATAATTACATCTCTTTAACCCCTTGCTGTCACAATGCATATACTGTGCTTGGATTTGTTGAATATTTCCCTCCTCCCCAAAAACAAAGAATGAAGAGAATTCGCACAGGCCAGCAAGCCCCAAAAATAATGAAAATGCCACTAATATGGTATTACTGCCAAAGATTCCAACCCATCAAATTAGACTCTCCAAATTATTTCATTATTAGCTGCTTTCATGTATTCCTCCCCACTATGCTTTGTTTCAGAGTGCTCAAGTACATGCACAGTGGAGTTAATAAAATGAAAGAACGTCACCAACAAAAGAACATTCCAGGCCCAGTAGCTTAGTAGCTTCTGTTCACATGCCTTTTCACATGAAATCTGCAGCGTGCAAATGCAACAAGCCTTTTCTCTTCCAATTTTTCAATCTCTACTCTGGAAGAGCTTGTGAACCTACTCATACACAGGGAAAAAGAACAACCTGTGAATTTTGCTCTTCACCCAATGCCTAAAGCAATCAGCATTTCTTCAAATTAATAAGTAATTTTGAATTTTTATAGTATTGGTATGCAATCTCAGGATATAGTAGTTCTGTTCTCCAAAATTCAAGAGCCAGCATACTGTGAAACAATGCACTATGTAAGTAATAAGCGTTTTCATAGACTATAGCTGCTACTGCTGCTAACAGGACAAGAATTTCAAAAAAATAAATTAAGTATTAGCTGTTCTGTTTCAATGGACAGGACACCTGAACTCATATGTGTACATGACAACAGTGGCAGTCAGCAGAAAATAAGGTGAAAACACAGATCCTGACCTAAAAGGCTTAACAAAATACTTTCCACAGACCATAAACTAATGAGGAGTATGGGGGTTTTTTTCCTCCATTTTGTCTCTATTTCCGGCTAGTTAGAGGGATAGCTGGAAGCTAACAAGTCTGAAGGCAGTGCCTACTTTTACTTGAAATACAGGTTTCTAAAGGACTTTTTCTTCATTTATAGTATGGTTTGCAAATATATTGTTTTCATCAAGGATTCTACCTGTGCAGAGAATGAGCTTACAGCTCAGCAGAAGGCTGCAAACACTACAAAGAATAGCTGTGTTTGCTGGTCACTACAGGTACAGCATACACAGCTGAATACAACAGGTTTACAGACCCTGTCCAAAAAAAAAAGAAAAAAAAGACAAGAGAAAAAAAAAAAAGGCTCAAACCAGACATTCATACAGAGGAATAGGGTGACAACTGGGCAGAGTGAATGTAAGAATTAATCAGCCTAATCCAAAGCTAACTAAAATCAACAAAGCTTGAACTCGGCCCTGAAGCAATATGGACATGGATAAAAGCAGAGGGAAGTTTACACCCATTTGGGATTCCCATTGCTGTTGTTTATTGACTGATTCGGAAACAACCACCTGTACAGTAGAGATGTTACAGGTGTGTGAGAATTAACACTGCTTCCATGTGGTATTTCTCTTCTGAATTGGTTCTCTAGAGTTTTTTTTCTCCTTCCAAATCACTGGTGTCAAATGCTGCTATTGCTGGAAATAACCAATATACTCTTTGAGTTCCATGGTAAAAACCAGTAGTATACAGAGCTTCCTCACGTTGTGTCTTCTGTATCTTCTTCTGTAGCATGCATTATTATAATTAAAGCTGAACTGGTTTCAGTTAAATTATTTTATGTAAACTGTCACAGTTTTATGAAGTCAACAGAGACATGACAACTTACAGAAATGAAAGGCATAGTCAAAATATTTTAAAAAGAACAGAGAAAGTGAAAATAGTAGGAACTCCAGAAAAACCTCAGGAAGGAATAATTTTAAGTTGTTCTGAATTCTGCATATACTGCGCTAAGAAGAACACTGAGTACCTAAATAATTAAAGTTTATCCTCCTTATTGAAACAGTCCATGTTTGAGAATTTGTGTGAGTTTTAATGTTTAATTAAGGGATTTAAACATCGTTTTAAGTGAAAACTCTGTGCAACCTTAACTATGGACCCACCAGGTCACCTCCATAATATATTCATGTTGGGAGATCCAGGACCTGCCTTTTACATAAGTCAGTTACTACAAACAAGACAGTTCAAATATCAGTCACAAGCATGTGAAAAATCAATTTACAAGGAGATGAAAAAATAAATGTTCTAGAAGATAGAATATGCTAATGAAAATTAGTGTAGTGTTTGCTTTTTGTCCACATCCAGGTTTTGGTTTCACACGCAGTGACAGCTGAGACATGTTTATTTAGTGATTAAAAAAGGAAAAAGATTAAGCAGCAACTTTAAAAAGCCCTTTGCAGATAAAGATATGCCAGTTTTATAAGCAATTAGTAATTTCTTATTAATGGAATGAAAAGTGTTTTGTCTAATTTTCCCAGAATTTGTAGATTCAAGGGGAATGCAACTCAAAGGCTGAAATTCATACTCACAAAATCAGGAGATAAGAGTAAATCTCCAGTCCAGCAACAAAATATGCAGTTGTACAGTATTTATATATATATATATATATATATATATATATAAAAAAGAAAAACTTTAAAAATTTACATTATTGATGCATTCACCAACACTGTAACGCCTGAACTCCAGGCTGGGCTGCAAGCTGCTCTCGGCCAAGAGAAGAGACAGGCCTTGTGCTGGTCTCAGGTGGGCAGGGAGTTGGGTTGACCATCCATCTTTCATCTACCCAAGGGCCCTCCCTGAGGTAGGAAATATATTTCACTTGACTTTTAGAAGCAGTGCTATTTACTGAAGGCATATGTAGGAGTTACATGGGTGAAAAGTTGCATGCAGGAAAAAATGCAAAGTTCTGAGACACAAGGCTGAAGACAGATGTGGGAGGAGAGAACAAGTCCTGCAAATACAGCCTCTCTATACAGAGCCCTGAGCACAGTCTACAGTCCAGCTGGATGGGTGAAGTAGATCTCAACGTTTCGGTCCACTGTTTAGAAGCTGAAAAGTGCATCCCACAAGAAGTTCTGTTTACATGACATTTTAATACATGACATGTATTAAAAAAGGACAAAAATTGAGGTATTTCCGGAGATGCTTTTGGAAGCATGCTTCCTTGCATGCATTTAGGAGACCAGGTGCTGTGACAGAGATGAAAAAAACAAAGATGCCAGTAAGTACCCCATAAACAACAAATTTACAGTTAAAAAAAAATAAAAATAAAATTAAAAAGGGGGGTAGGTGAGGAGAATGAAAAGTTCCAGGTTTGCTTGTTACCCTCCAAGTTTTTGAGAGAGAGACCATTTGTGTCAGCAGGAATGACTGAACTCCTGTCTCTACAGCACTGCATTTGGGTATATGCCTCCTACTAGAGACTAAAATGAAAGCTGTATTTCTGTATTTTGGAGTACTGGAAAAGTAAAACAAAGCCTGCACCTTGTGTTTATACTTGTTTAAACACAAGTAGAAATTATATTTCTACTTGTCTACCTGGATTTCACCAGCCCCATGTTACAGAGGATGGAAGTGGGAGCAAATATTGTGTCCCTTGGATCATTCTGGATTTTTTGGTCCATCAACAACGAGGTGCATCTTTTTTGAAGGCTCCTAACAAAATGCTACACCTACAGAGAGTGGGGTGACAACACTAAGGGCCGAAGACAAGATGGGCAAAAAATTAGAATACAAGACCAAAATACTTCCTCGACTTGAACCTTTCACAACCCTATCAAGGCTCATGTGTGCTGACTTCAGCTTCTGCCTCAATTAAATGACAAGAACAGACTCATCTGCATCCCTTTGTAGAATGCTTCAAAAAAGCATAATTCTTCAAAAGACAGATTTAAAAAAAAAAAAAAAAAAGGAAAAAGAAAAAAAAAAAAAAGCCTTCTATTTTGAAACATGTTAAGTAGGAGCAGCCAAAAATGCTCAAGGCTTCCCTCCAAGTTTTTGAAGACACCGTGGAGAGAAAGGGTTAAGTCCTGAAAAATAAAAAGAGCAACAGAGCAAATCTGACTACATGTTTGAAAGAGCCTATAAAATGTTACAAGCAAAACAGGAAAGCTTGTGTTAATAATGCATAAACCAAAAAGAGGGGGGAAAAAAACCCTTCCCATTTAATGCAATAATGTTTTTATCCTTGCAGCTAAAGCGAAATAAACCATGACTATTAATCTGGCAAGGCCATGTAAAAACGCAATTTTTAAACATTTTCTAACAGGGGACAGCTCAGTAACCGCTCTGGGGAGCGAGGCCTTGTGTAGGGCCGCGCTCGGCGCTAAATACCAACCTCCGCTCGGCAGAGGCCATTACCCGCCCCGTCGCCATGGCGACGCTAACAGTGCGCCCGACTTCAAAGACAAAGATGTAATTTCAGACTTCCAGCAGCCAGAGGGAGCGGTGAGAGCTCCCTGCCCGGGCGGTGTCAGCTGATGATCAATTATAAAAATGCTCAGGACGGTTTCGAAGCGGCCTGAAACCCCGCGGAGCCCCTCGGGCCTGAGGGAAGGAGCAGAGCGCGGGGTCCTGCCCGCCCGCCCTCGCTTCGTGCCCGGCAACAGCGGGAACGGCGCCCACCGCCCTTCCCTTCGCCTCCGTCAGGTCTGCGGGGATGCGGAGCGGGATGGTCTCTCCCGGGGCCTCGCTGAATCACCCCTCATAGAGCTGCTGGCGCTGCCCTTGCCAGGCGCTGCTCCGAGCGGCGAGAGGGCGGTGGAGCCCCTTCGCCCGGCCAGGATGAGGGAGAACCTGAGCTTGCTGAATCAACACCGGTTTAATTTTATGGTGTCACTCCAACAACAACAAAAGCAGTTTTCACTTTTTCGCCCTACAAGAAAAAGAGTAGGGATATTTGCAAGATTGGTTCAGTGCAGAAAACCCTCATATGGAAGGAGAAAGCTTATTTTTAAGTTTTGCCACTACATGGATACCGGCAATACCGGCAAGGGTAAGAATGCTACAGAAAAAACCCAGACATTCACTTCGGTTACGCACCATTGTCTCATCAATGTGCTCTTACTAAGCATGACAAAAATATCCACTTTAAAATCAATCTATAGAGCAGGCCGTGTATTCTAGCAATAGCACTGTGTGCTGCCCAGGAAACCACGAATTCAGACCCAGATGCATTTTGGTTTTGAATCTGCTTCTCCGGGTCTCTGGGAGGGAGAGCAGTTCTCACGGGTGCCACGCTCGCCACAGCACTGCAGGCATGTGCCAGAACCATAAGAGTCCCTTTCAGCTTTCTGAAGTTGGGTTACCCTGTGAGCCCCTTAGAGAGGAGAACAGAGGAGCTGCAGATAAAACGCTTAACTAATCCCACGCCTGAAGTTTTGGGTGTTTTTTAATGTTAACATATACAGAGAGCTACAAGTAATCTAAATGGCATTAACTCCACAGCTTACTTATTACCCAGTCTGAAGGAAAACTTCACAGAATCATCCGGGTTGGAAAGGACCTCTGAGATCATCAAGTCCAACCCTTAATCCACTACCACTGTGGTTCCTAGATGACAGCACTGAGTGCCACAACTTAACCCTGTTTTGCAGAAACTGAGACACTTTGCTTCTCCCTCATCAGGCCATGAAGTACCATGAGCTCTCCTTACCAGAAAGGTACCTTCCCACCTGACCACCCACAAGTGTTCAGAGACCTAAACCCCAAATACAGCAGTACAAAGCATACTGGTTAGGCCAGCAAACACAAACACACCACCACCCATGGACATGTCAGCCCTTTAGCCGGCTGGGTGCTGGGCAAGCAGCAGCACATGCCACCACCCCACATCCCTGAACCATGTTCTCCTGCTCCAAGGCACAATGTGGCCCAGTACAGGCTGCGAGGTTTTGATTGCTGGGAATGTGATAATTAAAAAAGTTAAAAGAGTAAAAAGGTTAGGATTTTTGTTGTTTTCCTTTTAAATAAAATGTTTGGGGGAGTTGTTTATTTTAGGGTTTTTTTGTTTGTGTTTTTTAAACCAGCAAATAAACAAAAACCCCAACCTTGGCTCAGGTTACATTTTTAATAGATGTGGGTGGTGGTGACAAAAAAAAGCAGTGTCAGTCTACAGGTCCTTTAATTACTCTTCAAATCTGCAGTTTCATTGCATACTGTAAAAAAACATAGTTCTTAGCCTGTGTGGCTAGCTGACTACAGCCTTCTAATCACATCTCCATGGAAATGGAGGTCAAGTGAATAAAATTATTGTACAGGAGGGAAAAGTTTGTTTTTCTGGTAAAAAATAAGTTAAAGGATTTATAGAATTGACTTCAATCTGACCTGTACTACTGTGAATACAGGCATTAAAAAGCAAGCACTAGAAATCACTGGGTCTAGCCAGCAAAAATTAAAGAGCTAAACTGTTGCAAAGTATATGTGAGTATATGCACGGGTGCATTTCTCAGCATTCACAGGATCTGGTATCTGACCTCTGCTTCTTTGCAGGGGAGAAAGACAGCTCTGTAGGTAGCCCAAATGGCACCTCTCATGCAGAGCTAAGCACCAGAATAACCCTCTGGCCGGAAGCAGCAAAATACTTCCAGAGCCAAAAAAAAGTCCCGTACTTCATCATACCTCAGAATAGGAACAAAAAGACTGGTAATCTGATTTCTGATGAGGCAAAGTGTGTAATGAGCCATACAAGTAGAATCATCAGTCATACAAAAACACCAGTGGTGTATACACGTTCTTGCTAAGTCTTCTTTAAAAGAACAAGCTAAACAAAGGAAAGGAATTAATACAGAGAGAAAATGGACTATGAGAGAACCCAAATGAAGCTGCAACTATGAGATGTTAGTCATTTAAAAAGCAAAACCAAAACAAACAACAAAACATCACAGCACACACAGATTCTAAAATTTTACAGCCTTGTTTCAATAAATCCTGAAAAGCTATGCTGAAAATTTCTCTAATCAACTTCTCTTTTTTTCCAACTTTCATGTAGGCATCAAATGATACAGTAAACGGGATGGGAAAATTAGGCTTTCATAAAGCTTTCATTAAGCTCTATTATTAAAATATTGACATGGTCTGTAAATTAAATAAACTCCAGATGATCTCTTCTAGTTTTCTTCCATCTCAACTGCTGTATCATACAAAAACCTGGTAATGTTTTCAGTTCACTAAAAAGGCCTAAAATAAAAAGACAACTGCTTGAATTATTATCCTGTGCCATAGTGAGCAAGTTCACTAGGGCCAATGTCTGTACTTAATCCATGCATTATTTTATTTACCTATACAATCTTGCTAAGTTATTTTTATTTTAAGAAGTGAATCTAAGTATCTCAGATTACTTCTAATCCCTGCATTTCCTTACTTGTCAAAATCAAGCACTGGCCATTGTATAGTTTGCAGTTTAAAAAACAAAAAACAATACTGTTTTAAATCTCTTTCACTACCTTTTGTGCAAAATGCATTGGAAAAATTTATCATCTATGACACTATAAATGTGTATGCGAGTCTACACCTTATCCTAGGGCATGAAACAAGCTTTGTACTTTTAAGTATGTTTTCTACTATATATACAGCCAACCTTAACAAAGCTACTGATGCATAATGTATTACTACATGCAAACATATAAACATAAACTCTTATGTATGCTTACCTTTATGTTACTTTCTAAAATGGCAACTACAACAGTATGGTAGGAGATAAACTATTAGTTAATTTCTTCCCTGAATGGGGAAAAAATCCCAAACTCAAAACCACACTTTCAGTTATAAATTCATGTCACTTAACTGTTATGTGAAATAAATGATCCAGAATGGCATATTTTCCTATACCAATGCAATTATTCAAATGTGCCTAAAAGATCAGGTCCTAATTCTAATTTAACACAATAAGACTCATTTCACAGGTTGAGATGATTTAAAGGGTCATCTGTAATTGTTTGCATGGAAGGAGAGATGAAAAGCCTAAAATCTGGAAACTGAAAGTAGCTTTTCCTGATCTTACCAGCTTTTCTATCCTGATTTAAATCCTATGATGCTTTACCCTCAAAAGAAAAGAAGAAAAAAAAAAAAAGTTAAGTCCTGTGGGAGCAGCACTGTGTTTGAAATTGTGTGGGAAATGGCAGAGCATAATCTGCATGATGTTAAGGAAAAGTGATACAGTGAGTTAAAGTATAGTGCTTTCCAAAGGCAAATGCAGAAACTCCCCTCATTTAGTGTGAATGTGTGTGTATATTTAAAATTGTTATTAGATAATGGAAACCTATTTACTTAGTAAATACATTTCAGAAGCAGTTCTCACAAACAACACGATATAGCACATATTTCATAAAATCAACATGAATCTTCAAGGGAAGACCTCACAGTGAATCTAAGATGAATCTAGGATGTATGGCTCCAGCAAAGCCAGGAAGGTTTCAGAGACTTAAGCATTACAAGACATTAAGTTTCAAGAAAACTCATTTGAGAGAATTTTAAAAACCTATATCAGACCTCAAAAAAATAAAGCAAAACATGAACAGTTTCACATGCCACAGGACTGACTTTATCAGGAACCAATGCAGCACTACAAAACAAATAACACATTCCAAACACTTCCCATGTGCTCTATGATGGTACCTCAAATCCCCAGCAATTACGGATATACCATAATCAGTCTGACAAAGCTCCATGAAACCTGGGCCTGAACTTAACACTATCAACCATGCCTGCACAAACATATGCTTGAACAGAAACATCAAGCTGACCAGGACCACTCAGAAGTGACCATCAAATTGAAGACCGGTAACTTCCCCCACTACCCCCACCCTGTCCATGAAAGTTGCAACCAGAAGACGGGAATGGATGGTAAAACAAAAAGCAAAGCCATTTAACTCCTAGTTCAGATCTTGCTGGTCAGAGTGAATTACTGTGCCTAGTCAAGGCTATGAAGCTGAGGTCACACTTCACAACGGCTGGCAAGCGCAAAGGAGTCATTCTGAAAAAAAATATTCTTTTCTTGCAGGAATACTTGTGGTAAAAATAAAAGAAAAAACCATTCACAGTCTCAGGTACTTCCTGAAAGGGTATTCCAGTGAGTATTCCTCTTTTGTCTTACTTTCTCTGTTGTAATCCCAGTGTTCACACAGGCATGTACAAAGACATGCACCAGTGAATATATTAAGCCTGGGAATCTACAGTATGCTATCTATTCAAAATTTACAAATAGTCAAGTAGATAAGACACATGCTTTTATACACACACTATGTATGTATACACATTGTGTGAATTTTTCAAAACCAAAAAAATAATCCCCAAATCCAAAAAAAAAAAAAACCCTTACCATTTTAGAGTTAGATTCTTAAATCAAAACCTAAAGGCACTGACATGGAAATATAGGCCCATTAAAAGGACAGCTAGCACAGATACCTAAAATCCCAAGAAATTATGGATATGCCATGAACAATCAGACAACCTGCTACCTGCAGCATGCAGACCTGAGCCACACATGCAGAGAGGTACCCATGCTACCACAGTTCATGGCCTTGAGTATTAAAGTAACCTTAGGGGCTTTAAGCTTGCCTCTAACTTCAAACTGCAAACTTTGGCAGTTCAGGGGCTACCACAAGCAGAGTTCAGTGCCCTGGCTATGGGGCAGCAGCTTCCAGGGGCTGAAGCTTAAACCACCCAAGTGAAATCTAGTTTTTGAATTCCTTAATTGAAACCAATACTATGCTGGTATTTGCAAGTATAAAGTACATTGCTGCAACTCCTCATGGCTTAAAAAAACACTGCAGTAAAAAGCTACTAATAATTTAATATTCCACTTAGGACAACGTTGGCCTATTTAAATTCAAGGTTTTGCAACCTTAACCACTACTGGGATCTATAATCCCTCAGCAGGTTTCCCATGTAAGTTTCATACAGAGGTCAGACTAAATATTTCTTTTTTGCATTTGTAAATTTGCTCAGATATTAAATAGTAGTTTTGTTATTAGAGGGATACTGTAAACATTGTAAAGGTGAAGTATTTTAAAAATTTAAAAAGTGATGGAATAGCAAAGTATCTTTTTACAATACTAAGTGAAATTAGTTTCTATACTTCAGTAACAACCTAACCCTGTTTTTTAAATAAATACGATCAATCTACCAAGCAAAACCAAGTAATCCTGTAAAGCACAAAACACAAATCAATAAAAAACAGGACCTTGTCTCTACTTTACAAATTTTAGTTTTAATAGTAAGAACACTTAATTCAGGAAACAACAATTTTGGTTTTAATGGTTCAGTTTAATCCTACATGGACAATACAGCTCCAGGGCTCTGCACTACCTTGATTGTACTATTCCCTAAAAACAGGACTTAAACTTAAATGTACTAGTTGACTCCCAGATAACGAATCAGTTTGATCAACTAGAATCACAAAATCATATAGTGTCATACTGGAAGGGATCTCAAGGATCATCTCATCCAACCCTTCTAATACTATTTTTTGTATGAGATGTCTCAGCATTCTGTTGAGATGAGACTTTCCAAAGCAGGAGAATCCCCCTTCTTCCCCAGGAGACCATTCCAATGTCTGACTGTCCTCATAGTGAAAAATTTTCCTCTTGTGTTCAATCAGAGTCTCCCCAGGAGCAACTTGTGCCCATTGCCCCTCGTCTTCTCCATGCAACTCCATGTGAACAGGGAGTCTCCACCTTCTTTGTAACCCCCCTTTAAGTACCGGAACATCATAATAAGGTCTCCCCTAAGCCTTCTCTTCTCAGAGCTAACAAACCCAGTTTTCACAGCATCTCCTCATATGGCAGGTGCACCAGTCCTGAAATCCTGGCTATGCTGAAGTCAAATTTAAAATATCCGTAACGCTGAGTGGGCTATGATTTTCAATCACACACAAAGTCTAAGTTCACCCCCCCACCAGTAACATCACTCATGTCAGTGACACTGCAGTGGCTTGCAGTGAATTTGAGGCACTGTTCTGACTGGCACCAGGACACAAACAGGAGGCCATTTATAGAACCCACGTGTGCACCAGCACCAGAACAGAGCATATTTTGCACCTCAGGGACACACTGAAATACATACACTTGATATCTCTCTACCTGTGTGTTGTGTGAAACTTGTTCCAGCTACAGGCTTATATACATGGGGGTGGGGAAAAAACAAACAAACAAAAAAAAACCCCAAAACACCCAAGCAAACTAGCAACTACACTTGATCTAGAATTAAAATTACTTAGAAAAAATAGCAACTTTTTCCATCTCTGTGCATAATGACCAAGAAAAGCCTTTGAGAAAGCTTAGTCACTTCTTTGCAACTTGAGGCTTTTTTCCTTTTATTCCAGGCTTAAACAAAGTTCACTGGGGCATCAAACTGCCTCAGTTTTAAATTACAGTCTGCACTTTAAAATAGAATGCATGCACCACATGTTCCTGAAGCTAGAGGGTGGGAGTGTTATTCACTGAAAATTGAAGGCTTGTTGAGTCAATAATCTTCTTTCACAGAGTAACAATTTTCAGCTAAAATTTCTTGACCCAAACAAAGGAAAACAAGATCATTCAGTTATTTTACAACATTGCAGAAAAAAGAAAGTGGGAAAGAGGTACAGCAGTCTTATGCTACTTGATGTAAAAACAATGGAAAATTTAATTCACAGGTATTACATACTCACATTTCCTTCTTGTTCACGGTTTAACATACTCCCAAACAGTTATTTTCAGATAGAGACACAAATAGAAGCGAATGAACTACAGGGCAGAATTGCAATCATGCAATCTCCATGTGTACCTATTAACTGGCAGCAGCATTGCCTCCCAAGAATTACCAAGAATTCATTTACAGATAAATTTTTTTCCCTGAGTCTTTCTTGTATCAGCAGCAATATTCTAGATTTTTAAATATTACTTAAATATTGAATGAGCGTTTTAATTTGCTTACCTTTCTGCATTATCTCTCCTTTAGTACTTATTTGTCCTTACCTGACGGGCTACAATGGTAATTAATGTTTACATTACAGTAGTGCCCACAACCTTGATCGTGATTAGGGCTTACTGGACTAAGCTCTGTATAAATGTCAGCAGAGTCCCTCATCCCAGTAGTTTAACCTCTGAGAAAAGAAGAGGTATCTCCTGCTAACTCTCAACCAGTTTCTCAAATAATGCTGGAAACTGTCTTCCTGGTCTATTAAGACTTCAGCCATTAAAGGCATTTGTTCAGGGAGTACCAGATGACTTTCCAAGCTACTTAATACTCTCGAAGTGAGGCAGGGAGTGTGGATTCCAAACCATCCCATATATTTTCCTCACAGCCTGCACCTGTCAAGATGCACCTGAAGTGATGTTCTTCCATAAACCAAGTATAACTTGTCTTGACTTTGTTCACTACTAGTTCTTAACAGAAGTCCTCTGAAATCTAATTTAGTACCCCCATTCTACAATAAAAAAGAATGACTCAGAACATCCTTTAGAGGCTCATTGAAATGAGGTCAAACAACTGGGAAGCAGTTAATAAAATCAAGAAGGGATTGCTGATGTACTGTTTTCCACAGTACCTAGCATAATGAAACAGGGCAACTGGCATCTTAAACATTTATCTGTTCAAACAACAGTATGTATTATTTGAGACCTACCTGACACTGAAGCTCATGAAACTACAGTTGTCATAGAACCACAGTCAAACCTTGCAGGTCACAGCATTGCCCAAGCTACAAGCAGCATTCTCCCTCGGTTGCTGGCTACTATTTTGTTTTGCATCCTGCTTGCTCTGCCTCCCTGAGAACACCAGTGATGAGGTGATGTCACACAATTAATCCTTGAACTCAGAATTCTGAGTGACCTAGTAAAGCACAGATTCCCTCAACTCCACATGCAACCTTCCCCCTTCAGTGCTGCATCACCTCCAGTAAACACAAGATGCACCTGAGCTAAGCTTGAAGACTCAAACCATGATTTCTCTGCAGTTTACACTGGTGGAGCTGAGGGCTGCCACAAGCCCACCTTCCCTGTGGCCTCCAGCTGTGCATGCTCAGGCTTCTGGGCTTGCACTCAATGACTGCTTCCAACAGCTCAGGGATGGATCCTGGCAGAGAACTGACCTTAACTGTTTCCTATCTGTCTGGTGCTCTGACTGCTGCAGGACCCCACTGTGAAAACCGGGATCTGCTGTTCCACCATGTTCACTGACATGATGACAGCATCTTAAACCCTTCCAGTAAGATCACACAGCCTTTTAGAACATGGCTAAAATTAAAGCTGCTGCAGTCCCCGTTGTCCCCTTTCCTGTAACAGCTTCTGAGTCCCTTCTCCTCTTCTGAGGTACCACTGATGCCCACAAAGATACACAGAGATTCAGTCAAAAATTAATCCAGAAAATAAAGAGAGCGATTATTTCTCAACTGGTGCAATTCCTCAAGTCAATTCCACTGGCCAGTCCTAGGAGTGACTATAGAAGAGATGGCACAGCTGGCACACTGTAGAACACACAGCAGACTGCAACCATCCTGGCTTAGAACAGCTCAAGAAGCTGAAAAACTTCACCTGTAGGTTACAGTAAGAAAAAATAGGAGAAAGCCAGGCTTTGAAAGCATGGCAACCTTCTGTAGGCCATTTGACTTCACACCTCAAAACAAGCACACCTGACACTGGGAAAAAAAGGACCTTACTAAAAATAATACAAAACACAAAGTAACAGCAAAAACATCAATGCCTACCAGAAATTATTCATACTCAAGCCAATTAAAAAAAATAATTTCATTTCTACTTCCTGCTCTTTATCAACAGAATCCAAAGTGAACATTTACAAAATTACTCAATAAAGACAAAATAAAACATTAGTTTTCACAGATACACACAGCTTACTGCTGATACAAGCTCCTTTACTGCAACAACAAATTTGCAGATATATCACTTGGAAGATTTTTCCTGTAAGACTGCTCTAGCTTTCTCACAATAGCAGCAATGTGTGTTTTGCTATTATTCCTTAGGTCTCAAGAAATACATTCTATAGTAGCTGTTCCTGAGATAAATTCAGCCAGCCCTCTCCCCTTTTATTCCTTCACACTAACAGGGAATGTTTTCTGCTTATGACTTCCTTTCCTTCACAGAGTACCTAACTCCCATGTTTTCTCAAAAGCTTGAGATTTCCTTCTAATTGTGACCCCAACAAAAGTGCTTGGAGTACTATTTTGTGCAACTTTTCATTTGGGCTCTCAGTGACTCCACATGGTCAGAGACCCACAGGTCAAACCCTCCAGATATCAGAGCAGCTAGGACAAGGAAAGCAAGCATTGTATAGAATATGACAGGCCATTAGAAGTAGCTAATAAAGCCCTATTTTGTTTGTAGCCATTTGTTACCAACCCACATTACAAATTTGTCTGCTTTGAACTTTATGGGAACATTCATGCCAGAACTTTTATATACAATGTGTGAAGGAAATGGAACAACCATTGAGCTGTTTAGCTACACTTAACTATGACACAAACCTGCTAAAAAAAATCCCCCGAAGGATGACACAAGCCAGCATTCAGTGCTGCAGAAAGTGGCCAGCTCCTCTTCAAATCCATCAAAGGGAAACTCTTTTTTTCAAAGCCACATCAGAGAACACCATTCACCATTTAGCATTACATCTCTTTTGTTGTTTTCAGACACTTGTATAAGCTTGCTATGTAGCTGCTGTGATTTTACACAATGCCCTTAAGAAATAAAAAGATAACGGGCAAATTGTCTAAATACCAGAATACCATGAAACAAAACATAACCAAATTTTATTAAAAGCATAACACCGCTATCATTTCAAGCTTCACTGTACACAGATGATTTACTACTACCCTGAAGAACAGCATTAGCTTAAGAACATGCTTAAGCAGCCATATTTAGTATCTCAAAATGGCCCTGTAACTAGGCATACTAAACAAGGGATAGTGATCATGGGTTTCATAAGCAGTCCAAAACAAGATACAGAACTGTCTTGCTCCAGGGAAAAAACACCATGTTCATACAGTCAAGCCAGCCATACCCAAGTAGAGTTATATTAAAGCATTTATCATGTTCACCGTATTTTGAATATATGGATTATCCCTAATTTCTAAAACATTTTCTTTGGATGTAAGAGGATGGGAAGTTTGCTCACGCTACCAAAAAGAGCCATTGTCGCCACATATGAAAGATTGCGGTTGTTTTTAAATTTGAAAAACAAAACAAAACCACAAAGCCCCACTCAAAAAACCAAAAACAAGCAAAAAACCCAACCAACAACAAAAAAACCCAACCAAAACCAAAACAAAAACCAAAACCAAACAAAAAATACAAACAAACCAACCCAAACCAAAACTAAATAATGAAATGGTAATACTTCCCACTGCCCTCCATATCCAAACAGCAGGAGTTTTGAATAGTGCTCTTCGTTATGTATCAAAGCTTATCAGTAACAAAGTACCTCAATAACAGCATTTGGGACCAAAGTAAATTTTCAAGCTGTGCTTCCAAAATGGTTAACATTCACTGTTAATACTACTAGCTTACACCAACCTTGGATAATAATGAGCTACTAAATATACCAAACACTCAGGGACAAAGATAATACCCAATACTCTGCTTAGATATTGTGATGATGGAGGTAAGAGAGCACAGATTAAAAGTAGGACAATTTTTAAAGAAAAAACATAGGCAAATTAGTACAACATTATTTGATAAATAACTTGACTTCTCTCTACCCTAATAAGCACTGTTCTTGAAAAACTAGGAGGTAAAAGGTCCCTTTTAATATCACTGCTTTTTAAGGTAGGTAGGGGTTGAAAAAACAGTTCAATGTCCGCAGTATGTACTATTTTTAAGATAATTGCCAGCATTCATTTTTGAGATAGGTTGAGAGAAATTAGTCTTTTTAAAAACGATTTCCTGAAAAACTGACAAATTAATACTAGGTTCAAAGGAAATAGTTTTTTCTTCTCACACCAGGTCCCATAGCTTCTCCTGAGACATGTCTGTCTCAGACCTCATGTAAAAAATTTGTGGCACGTATACTCTCCTACACACCAAAGATGTAATTTCAAAACGCTGTGAAGATGCTTACTGCCCTATTTCTAGGGACCGACAACAGTGCCACAAGCCTGAGGTAAAATACACAACATACTACTAGATTTCAGAAATACATTTGGTGTTTTGATATGGTAAATTCTTCAGAAGGATCAGTCAGTTAACTGCAAATGGACTGATACCCAGTGAACATCAGGAATTACCCTTTATGTTTATGATACATTATTCCAAGCCATAAGGTCACACAGCTTATAAAAAGTTTTAATAATTTCAACTGGACATAATCTATTCGGTTTAAATTCATGCCATTTAAATTCATGTTGCCAACAAGAAAATTCCCAAATCGTGAGAGGCAAGCAGAGACAAAGCCAAGGACTACTTTGTCCACTATAGTGAAGTAAGACCTTAAAAAATGCAAGTAGCTGCAGTGTTTTTGCAAAGTATATTAATTTTGCTGTTTCCCCTGTAGCAGACTGCATAGAGCTCAGAAAAACTAAGAAGTGTTAGTCCAAAATAATCTCCTAACTAAAAGATCAACTTAGTCCAAGTATCACCATCATTGCCACTTCTACCTTTCTGCAGTAAAGACAGTAGCAGAATTAACACGTTAAACTGATTGATGCTCAGGGTCTTGGTGGCAGTATTCTAAACCAGAAACTACAGAAGTCCTTTGAAAATGGCACAGGAAAAAAAGACTCTTTCTCACCAGATTGTTTGGTCCAGGTATGGAATTCCTAAAGCTAAAACGTCAATTCATTTCCTCTATGCAAATACACATGTACAAAAGCACAAAATATTCATGCAAAAAAATAACTGCTACTTGGAACCAGAACAAGCCTAAGCAAAGTCTACTCAGATACAAACTGTCTGTTCTCATCATGTTTTTAAAAATAGTTTGTGATCAACATTATTAAATACTTCATCTTTCAGTATTTCTCATCTGCTCATCTTGGATGCAACAAAGTGCCACAAAAAGTGCTTTTGTTTTAAAATACAAAACAAACATTAGTTTCTTACTGGTAAGCTCGATGGTCTTTCTTGCTGAATTAGATTCAAGTCTTCATGGTTAGGCTTTCCTGGGGCCATAGGGGGTTGAGATCTGGTTCCATAGCCTTCCTGAGACATGTCCTGCAACAACAGTTGTAACAGAATTATTAATCTGACTCAGTAATTACGATTAAATTCACATCACAAAAGAGTGAAAATGTAACAGTTGAGTGCTGATGGCTTTTTTTATCAGAGGTTTTAAATAGTTAACCTTTCTGATGGAAGTATCAAGCCCACACAGGTATGGCTATGATCTGTGCTGTTCATGAAGAAATCCAGGGAACAGAGCAACAGGCCAACAAGCAACAGAGAACTGTATCACTGGAACATGGGGAAACACACAAAACCAAACCTGCTAAATAAATGACCTGCTTTGACTGTAAAAGCCTAGCACATACAAAGTGGCCAAAACACCTCATCCTACTCTGAGATGTATTCTCAAGTGTTTTGATCAAGTACCAAGCCAGGTGGAAGACTAGACTTGGGAAAACACGATAGTAATCACCTTGTGTAATCAGACTCCTGTAACAACCCTGGATTTACCATCTCCACTACTGGCACAACTTCCAAACACTGGCTATCACGTCATAGCACACAACACAGTCTCTGTACCTGCTGCAGGCATCCCGTGTCTGTCAGGTTAGAAAGTAAGTATATTTGATCAAGAGCATCTCCAAAGCCTGTACAAGCAACCTGGGGACTTTCCTCTCTGTACAAGCCCAAGCAGTCTTAGGTAATGGCCAAACACAGCACCAATCACACAACCTCCCCTGCATCATCCCCCATCTCACAATACAAGCATACCTCACATATATGGATACTTGCCCATTACAAAGCCTTAGATGTACGCTTCCTTTTAGCTACTATAGCAGCTTCTATACTAACTTCTTCAAGAAAAGAAGAATAGAAAAAAAAACCCCACCAAAACCAAAAATAAAAAACATAGAAGTCCAATGCCAACTTCAGTACGTGTAACTGGCAGGGAAAGTTGAAGAACCAGTTCTGGACTGCTAGAAAAGATACCTCACCTCAAAGGTTTTTCTTTGTTGTTTTTAAATGGCCTAATTCTCCTCTCCCCCTCCCTAGTTCACTACCAGTCCAATTTGCTTCAACCATCCTCACACCTCCAGCTTTGATATATGTGTACCTGAGACACATACACACTCCTGGCGTAGGGGGTCAGGGGATGCAGCCCTCTGCTTCACCCCACACCAGCCTGAGCATCTCTTTGTTTCTGCTCATGAAGGGCTCTTCTGACAGCCCTGTGTCCCCATCCACTTTGCTGCTCATGCAGGGACTCCAGGCGGCAGCTGCTTTGTAGAGCAGGAAAGTTTTCTTCCTTTGTTTTTAGCCCTCCTTCTGACAGGGGGAAATTTTTTAGCAGCCATACTGGTTCCATTCAGCCTCTCTGTCACTTTGGACTCTCCCAACACAGGGATACAGAAAATTCAACAGGGCTAATCAAACAAATTCCAGCAAACCTGATACGATGTAAACCCAGCAATAAATGATCCTATCCATAAGCCTGTGCCAAGTAAAATCAAGAAACACTTAAAAGGCCAGCACTTCAATGTGGTTACCAGCAGAGGGTAACAATTAGGCTTAAGGGTGACAAAGGCTGATGGCTGAATGATTATTATCCCCTGTGACCCCCCGCGCTCCCCCCCGCCCAGATTTCCACTTGTCACACAGCTCTCCTGCTGCGCACACCAGCAGGTTCCTGTGGATTAACAGTGAGGTTTAAAATCAACAAATGGCACAAGGCCTCCATTCAGCAGCCTTCACCCCAGTACAAAGGAGTAGAAAGGTGCAGGACAGCTTCACAATAGGCAAACAAATGAGCAAACCTCTGCTTTCCTTTTTATTTAAAAATACACGCACGCACACACGCGCGCACACACACACACACACACACACACACTCTCTCTCTCACGCACATGCAGGCTACTGGTTGTCACTGCATTGGCATCTGTAACAAACCCAGCAAACCCAGCATTTGACTCATCTTCCTAATTCTTAAAAGAAATACACCAAATAAGAACCACTTGTTAAAACAACAACAACAACAACAACTCCAGAAATACCAAGAGTGCTGAAAAAGCATAAGTGGAATATTCAATTTAGGAGATGTCATTTTACAAACACAATTGTTCCTTTTTTCCAAACAGACACTACAGGATTTTGCTGGGAAGCAAAACATGGTTTATATTTTTTTCAAATCAACAGCCATTAATTCCTTACAAAGCACCAAGCATGATCTTCCCCATATGTTTGCAATATTTCAACATCATTTTCTCCTGAAATTTCCAGGGAAACCAGAGCAGGAGAGTGAAGAGACAGCATCCTTTCTCGTGAGAAATACTGCATGTTGAATGGAATTTACTTTTACCTGGGTATTTGAAGACTGCCTATGAAATGTCTTTTCACACAATGAAGAGCACAAAAAAAAAAAAAAATCAGACATGACACCCCTTGTCTTTTTAAATGCATCTTTTTCATAGTGCTTTCCTTTCTGAGTCTGGAAAAACCAAATCCATTTGCTCAGTTCTAGATGAGATTTGGAAACAAGTACTGTGGACATCTGTGTTTGTTATGATACAGATACCTGTGTACTTCAAACGGGACTGAGATCACATACTTTTTCTTATGTTCTCCTTAAAGCTATCTACTTGGATCACTGGAAACTTGGAGAGTGGCTCTTGAGAAGAGAAGAATCAGTTTGCTCTCACTAAGTTGCAGGCATGGGAATCTCCCAGATGAAATATTCATGGGGCTGTGTGTATAATTTTACGTATTTATACATACTCATTGTCCAATAAAAACAATTCATTTATATACTAAACATAATGACAATTAAATAATAGCATATTTCACTGAGGTTGGCTATAGTACCAAAATAGTACTTAGCATCATTTTCACTGAGAAACAGAGGACAGAAAATCGCTACTGCCTTTCGTCCGTTCTACATTAGCACATTTTCTTAATTTACAGCTTATTACAGAATAAATACAACAGATTTTGAGAGAGAAATATGAAGTAATCTCACTTTCAGTTTTGAAAGGTCATTTTTTTTCTTAGCATCTAGAAATGGATTTATTTGGGACTGAAGAGAGGGAACATGAGGGGAAGCGGCACATGATGCCACATGTTGTGCTGCAGTCATTCTCCACTGATACTGGGGCTCAATCTTTTCCTGGGATCCTTGATTTTTTTCTTTACACTCAATATTTCATACGCCAATGACATCAGCTATCAAAACAAAGCTTATGATTTTTTATGAATCACAGAAAATCCTTTCTCCCATAGAAGAGCAGCATGTGTGTAAGAGAGAAATCCAGGCTTCTATAAACAGAAGGCTACAAGTTTCCACTCAGAACTTCCCAACTTGGCACAAACCCAATCATATCAGAGCTGTTATAGCACAAACTGTCAACAAAGTTGTAAAATAACTAAAAGCAGGGTTTCCCCCATCAGATTTTAGAAAAGGCACAAGGACAAATAATCAGCAAGTCATAAACTTATACTCAAAATAGCTAAAATTTCAGACTTTAAAAACAAACAAACAAACAAAAATTTATATTGTGGAACAGGCAGACCCCCCAAAAAGCAGGAAGTAAACTATGCTTACACATACACAACCTAAAATCTTTATATTGGGTAGGCTGTTCAGAAATAATTATATGTGGGCAATAATAGCAACAACCAATTATTTCTCATCCACAGAGCCTAAACTACTTGTTTACCTCTCAGTAACATACATGTCTAGCATACTCTGCAAATTGTGATATGGGTGGCTCAAGATTTGTGTAGTGTAAGGAGTAGGGGAGGAAACAGGATACTTTCTTCCTTCTTATTCTGTTACTGTGTTCACCTTGCATAATTTGGAAGTCTCTAATTCTGGTGTGGGATTTCACTAACACAGAGGATTCAAGTGACAAAGTGAGCCAATGTACCAACCTGCGAGAAAGTCAAAGGCCCCTTCTTCCTGCCCCCCTACAGCTGTACACATAGCCTCTTAGTTGGTCTTAGTGGCCTTTATTAGAAAATAATTTATGGAAAACAGTATACTAGGCTTTGATTTGAAAAACTCATTACAAACAATTTAGCTCATGTTCTTGATTCAGTTGATTGATCCTTAGAAGATTTAAAATGTGAGAGTAATGTAACAAGAGCAAAATTGAAAGCAAATGCTTACTATTTTTTTCCCAGATCACTTGAGAATGGAAGTTAAGACCCAGTGCAGCAGCCAAGAAGAACATACAACCCTACAATACAAGATTATTTTACTCATCACTGAAGGGATACCATGGAATGGAAAGAAGGCAAGTGCTATGCTACCTTGTTGTTACTTAGCCAAGTATCCGTCCATTCTGTGCAGGTAAATACATAGCAACACATTTCCCGTCCTTCCACATTTTTCAGTAGAAAGCTCCAATATAACCCTCCGACCCCCAATTTACCAGAATTGCCCCTATACAGACAAGTTCTAGCCAAAACTTAAAACCTAACACCATTACAACAAAGGACAGCCAAACTGTTGGAGGAATATTGTAGGTAAGGGTGTACTTAGAGAAAATGTTATGCCCAGGGGCACAGGCAACACTTAAGTCCCACATAAACAACCAACAGAATGCAGCCCTGTGGGGAATGATCCACTAAGGACAATAGAGCTGAGGCCTGCTTAAATCCTGGGCAGATGGTCTGGAGAGACCCTACAGGATGCAGATGAGACTCCTGCCGAAGAGTCTGGGTCAAGAAGAAATGCATGTATGTGTCTTGAATTTTAAGAATCAGAAATGGGGGAAAATGAAAGAAAACAAAAAGCCTAGAGCTTTGAAGAAAAAGAAGCAGGTATCCTGCAACTGGAGAGCACTGTGTACACACCAACAAGCAAGTTTCTTGTTGTAAAGAGGGAAGAGATGACTGCGAGAAAAAAATATTTGGTAGGTTCCAGCACCTATTACCCTGACAAAAAAAGAAAAGAGTGCTAACCACTGGAGGTGGAGTACCAGCATAGTCTGGTAATCCTCTCCTCTTCAACATGCTGGTCTGTGTTTACATGATGAAGTGAATAAAACCTGCTCATAACCAGAACACGTAAATCATTTCAAGCCACCTCCCTTCCACCACCACAGAAACCTGAATGGATACAAGGAAAGCAGCTGTCCTGAAGTATGGCGAGCTGGCATCTACCTCAACATGCTGATGCTATTTGTTTGCTATTGCTTCAGTGAGGCTGGCAAGCAGCAACTGCTCTTCTTTCAGGTGGTTATAATTTCTCCACAGTCAAGCCAGGGCAGGATTGCATCCTCAGAAACAAAAACGCTACTTTGCCTCACCAAGTTGATTTTGGTCTTCATCTTCATTACAAATACTAGAAACAGTCAAGAGCTTCGGAGAAGTGCCAAAGCAAAATGGTCCTTTCCTTTTTCAAAAGAAGATAACTTGTCCAGAAATTACACCTAACACCTCAGAGAAAAATCCTACCGTGTACCTGGAAAAATTTGGAAAACCGCTAGTCTGGATTTCATAGGTATAGACCAGTCAGTAAGACACCTCATCTTCTTCTTCAATGCTATTACCCCCTTCTCTTCCAAGACACCTGCAGCTTCATTCTAAAACCTACCATTTCCTCGATCTCTTTTTTAAGCTACTGTATTTTTTTTAAATCTACAGTGGATACAAGGCTTTTCTCCCTTCAGCATCCCAAGTATCACAGATGACAACTAAATTCAGTCTTGAGACACTGGAGGGGGAAGAAAAAAAATATCCGTTGAGTAGCAGGCAGCAGCTGATGCAAAAGGATACTAACTTTGGGAAGCAAATGTATTATTAAGGCTCAGTCCATCAGACCTCTTCAGGAACTTATTAGAAACTCAGACTACCTAACTACCCAAAGTTTTTCCCTGCAGAATACACTGAAAGCATTTAAAACACAGTTAGGGTCAAAAAAAGCCCTCCATATTTTATGGGAAGAACATTGCTCCGATGTCAGAGCTTCTAGTCACATACCAGGTAACCTGAGCCAACTAACAGAAGAGAAGGGTCGGACTCGCTTCCTAAATGCTCTTTTCCATTTGCACGTCTCATCTATATGGCCTCCAGGAGCCACGTTAAGCAAGTGAAGCAGGAAGAGCTCCAAGATGAAATCATTCTCAGAAACCCTTAGCTTGCTATTCTCTTTCTGCCACTACTGCATTCCATGGATCACAGAGCATATCAATAGTGGATTTAATCAGAAACAAGACATTCCTTCTGGTTTTCTTCTCATACTTGTAACACACCACATGAAAAAAATACGTGAGTTTGATGTTTGTATTAAAATGTGACTGTTGCACATTGCACAGCCTGATAAACAGCTGTCAGTTCTTCATTTACAGGCAAAAAAGGTAGTTGCTTTGTTCTATAAATGTAAAGTCCCAGTGTGGATGAAGAGATGAGACAGAACCAGAAGAAGTAATCTAAGAAATATAACTTGGAAATAAGGGGTAAAATAAGCATTTTATTTCCACGAATTTTCCCATGCTTATAGAGCTTTTCAGACCTTTCCTAAAAAAATTCAACAAAGCTGGGCAGTACAACCATGCTTTTATTTTCTACACCCGCTTCTTACTCTCCCTACCCATCCTTTCACAGATAAAAACTATGGTTATTAAAAAAGAAAAAAAAAAAAAAAAAAAAAAGGAAAGGAAAAAAAAAAAAAAAAAAAAAAAAAAAGGAGTCCTAGTTTTACATGTCCTGTTCTTTCTAGGCATTTCAGACAAACTACCACACTTATGTGACGACTTGCAGACGACTTACAGATTTTGTACAATCCAGCATCCTGCCCTGCCACACTGGTCCTTCCTAAAACCGCAGAGGAACACATCTCTTCAGCAAACCCACCCCAAAGAGCAACACCTGACAAAACACAGGAGAGGGGCAAGATTTAAAACCCTGCCATTTGGCTGGGCTGCTGCAAAAGTGGGGAGCTGGGTGCCTGTGCCCCACACCTCCTGCTGCCACCGCAGAAGCTCTCCCGAGCGCACGCTCGCTGGCAGAAATGAGGTCAGAGCACTGCCCACAGCTTACAGCAGAGCTGGAAGCCTGAAGCCAGCTTACAGAATAAGGAGAAAAGCTGCACTGAGAGCAGCTGCTACCTCCAGGCTAATGGAGCTAGGCACCCTAGAATGAGACTTCCTCACTTGAGACAGAGAAACATTTCTTCGGCGTTTTCTTAGGGGCATCTGCAACTGTACTTCCAGGCAAAAAAACAGGACTTCAACCAAAGGCTCAAGAAAACCTGCAAATCTATGAGGAAGGATTGCAAGAAACACCCAAACCATCACTGAGGTTGCATTAAAAAACCACCCAAACAGAGAGCTGTACTGTCTCACCGACTATATTACGTCACAGAGTTCATTGACAGCTGCTGACTTACTCCCTAATATTCTAGCATGGAAGTCGCTTAAAACAAATTATCAAAATGAGGTGTACCTACTATTCTATCAACAGCAGACCCATAAAAGAAAGCACTGAAGTCACATGCAAAGAAGTCTAAAACTTTTGGTAAACAACGTTTTCTCAGCTGGACTCGAATGTTTTGGTTAACTTAATTTTTCAGGATGTGAGAGGAATAGTGTTACAATTGGGGCTAGTGGAGGGAGAGAACTAGCTGCATCCTCTCCTTCTCTAGAGTCTCTGAAGACACAGAGCATCCGTGCAAAAATCTTTAAATTCAGCCACCATGTGACAAAATATCTTAGTCCGAGGAGTGGAAAGAGAACAGTAACATACAGAAGGAAGCAAAAGTAGTTCAATTGACTTCACAGTACAACAGTTTAAACCAGCAGTAGCAAATAATCTCCTTAATCTTTGAGGTAGAAAAAGTCTTCATCACCATCACCACAACGATAATTTTTTTGAATTAAAGTATTCCCAAGTGGGTTGGTTTTGGGAGTGGTGGGAGGAGGGTGAAGGGGTGTGGAGAACAAGTGAAAGAAGTGATGAAAACTTGAAACTGAGACCAGACCACTGACTAATCTTTAATAGAGAAACAAACAAACAAACAAACAAACAAAGCAAAACAAAACAAGCCACAAAACCACACACACAAAACCAAACCAAACCAAACCAAAAAAACCAAACCAAACAAACCACAAAAAAAAAACCAACAAAACCAAACCGAAAAAAGAAAGAAAAAACCACAACCAAACAAAAAACCCCAGGGACTTTCATTAAAAGTTGGTAAAGGACTGCCAGGTAATAAAGCAACAATAAACTTCTTTTGTGAAGGTGAAGAAGCATGATCTTTATGAATCCTGAAGGCAGACACTGAAAGCCCACATGCAGCTAGATATTTAATTTTCTACCTAAAAACATGCAAGTGGAAGATACCTAAGATGTGTGCTGGGTAACCAGGGAGAAGTACAAGGAAGACATGAAGACAGAGGTTGTAGTCTTCCAGAGCTTGAATTATTGAGGGACAGCTCACCAAGAACAACAGTTGTTCTCTCTCCCACAACTACCAAGTAGTTCTGTCAACACATATAGGTAAACTTGCTTTTTAAGTGGTATGTTATTTACTTGCATTTGCTATTTCATTCCTTCTTGTCCATATCTGATTCCACCAACAAAAACACCCTCTTAAGATTTCTGCTGCATACTCCAAAATCCACTACTGTAGGAGAGAAATGCAGTAAAAGGGAAATAATGGAAAGGGTAATGAATACATATAAAACCGTTGCTGACATATATTCAGGTAACACACTGTCTTAACAAAAAAATCCCAATTCAAAATACAGAAAAATAAACATACACTAAACATCTTCAATTAGTAAAGAAAATATGAGCAGCCAGAAACAATAAAGTGGTAAATTTTATGCCAGGAAATACTAACAAACTTATTTTCCCCACCTTTGAGGAAAACAGTGTGTTAATTTAAAGGCCATAAGGGAACACTGCTACATTGCAACAGGCCATGGGGTGTAATTTACAAGACCACTAAAGTTTGGACTATATATATGGCTCATAGAGAACTTCAAAAAACCCCAGAAAACAAAACAAACAAACAAAAAACAAAAACAAAAAACCAAACAAAAAAACCCCTACCACTCTGATTTATTAGTACTTCTCAGAGTTTATAACTTTATCATTTAATTCATAATACTGTACTATTTGGGTTTTAATTTTTTTCTTAAAACAGGGTTTGTGCATTTATATTCTAAAGCATTTGTGTAGACAACTTTGTCTATCAACAGCCGTCATGTGACTGGATCATAAAGTAAAAGACTTACACTATCAGGTATCCTTTGATAAACTCACAGTTCAGTTTAACTTACAAATTTCAACAGTATAGATAAAATTATTTCTGGGATATTAAGTTTGCTCTCAGAATAACAGTAAAAAAAAAATCATCATTGAGTAATAAGCAGAGTGATAAGGGGAGCAACAATAGTTATGTTCACTATTCTAAAACAAAACAGTTTTTATCAGTTTGCATTCCAATAGTTTTACTATGAAGTTAATTAATAGACTCCTACACTAAATGCCAAGCAATTAATGGCACTGAACTATAAATGGCTTTGTCTTTGCTCTTGTAGAGTTATTTTATAAAGCAAATGCAAGTCTATCACTTCACTGATTTAATTCAGACTTCGTGAGGTTAATATTCGCAAGCAATCTCAATATAAAGAACTGCTTTAATTAACCTTCTGTGATTTAAATATGGGGAGAAATTGGAATTTAGAAACTTTAAATACCACCATAATAACAACAACAATAATAATACTTTGTGGATCAAAGCCAAACCACGGATTTGAAAAATACATCTGAACAAGTGTATCTTACTGTATTTCTAAACTCATTTAAAAGATTTTTCTCTCACCATAACACACTAAATCCATGATAGATTTTACACAGTTTTTGTAGTTGAGATGAAAAATGTTTCCTTTCAGGATTATTTACTTACAAATACTGAAGCTTTGAGTTTTAAAAAAATTGTTCAGTCCCCACATTTTGCACTAGAATGCTTTCCCAGATTTTTGTTATGGATGTAGGATGTCTACACTGATTGTATGTAAGTAACATTAAAACACAAACACAGGAACAGACTAGGACCTTCTTTCCCCCCAAGACTAAATTTTCTCTTTCCCTTTTAGCTAAAAGGAGTCTCTTATTGCCAGAGTTTATGATAATCTATGCTGACTTCATTTTATTACATGAAAAACCTCATCAGGACCCAGGCCTTTCTGCATTGCTCATCTTAAAAGCACAAGAGCTCCTACGTATCTACTAGGCATAGAATGATATAAAACCAGGATAAAAATTAAAACCCAGCAAAGTACAGGGGACCATGAATATTCCTGCCAAGCAGGTCTGCAGTGTGCCCTGACCCATCTCCCTGGGAC
Source organism: Heliangelus exortis (assembly GCF_036169615.1). Classification (NCBI taxonomy): domain Eukaryota; kingdom Metazoa; phylum Chordata; class Aves; order Apodiformes; family Trochilidae; genus Heliangelus; species Heliangelus exortis. The sequence goes on along the minus strand of NC_092424.1, from coordinate 53,590,312 downwards.
TGTACGGCCAGATACCATCAAACCCTCAGCAGCAGCAGATGCCTGAAGAGGTGCACTTGCTGCTTTCTCAGGAGAAGAAAGCTGACCTTCAAAATCCCTCCTTCAAGCCGTGAACCGAAAAGCCCACATTCGGCAGAAAACCTTTACCAGATGAACACAGCAAAAGAGCACAAAGACTCAGGAAATGTTCAACAACAGGGAGGGAACTTCTAACTGAAGGTGCAGTACAATTGTTAAGACAACACAGAGGCAAACAAACACTTAAACTGACAGCCCTTTGGAAGTTGATAAAACAGAGATATAAACAAGTTTGCTGCATGTTATGCATAAATAACAGTACCACTGTGCAAGATAGAATACTCCTTTCCCAGTAGTATCACTTAACAAATCCAAGTTACTACAAAGACATATGGGTATGGGGCTAATTCCGCACGCTAACTTTAAAGGCTTCAGACCTGGTAGACTGGAGCTGATTTTTATTTGGCTAAATTGATCACCATGTCTGTAAATGCTTCCTTTAAACTAAGAGGGCCAAGAAAGCCTTCTCAACATATGAATGCAGTTTTTTGGGTTTGGTCAATACGCCTTCAGCAAAAATAAACCTGCGCTCCTGTGAGTGTTGCTCTGGGCTATGCCCTCAATTTCATGTTTGTGCTCAGGTGTGACTTTACAGACAATTATCCTTGCTTTTTCTGCCTAACTCTCTTCCTGCTAACTGCATGGCTCTGGAAGATCATTCTCCAAGTCTGACAAGGTAGCACCTATTATAATCTTATAAATACAGATATAAATCACCGAGGGAAAAAGAGAAAGGTCTGACATATTTCCTGCAATGATTTAAGCAATGCTGAGCATACAGAGCATGCCCCAAATGGACAATAACCAGCTATTCTCACTACTAGGAGAAGATGTAGCACAACAGGAGTCACAGTTTCACTGAACTCCTGAGCTGAGTATATAACCTCTGCCACACAAATATACAGCCATATGCAGAACACTTACTTTCTATTATAGCAGCATCATGATTATGAAATAAAACTTCATAAAAGTAGAAATCTAACTGGCAAAGACTCCCGAGTACTCATTTAACCTACACAGGTTCAAACCTCATTTGCCCTTCCTGAAAACATCATGTGCTTAAGAAAGGCTAGAAAAGGATTAATTATTTTTATGCACAAGATCAGTATGGTTCCTAACTACTTCATTTGTTTGTTTGCTTTTAAGTAACCTCAAGATGACAATTGCCTTTCAGAGGTGGTGGTCACTGGTGGCTTGTCTAGAAGTCAGGATTTAAATCATGGTGTGTGAGTTTGGAAGTCAGATGCTGAAAGCCTCCTCTCCCCAAGCCCAGCCAACCTTTATTACAGGTGCAAAAAGTCAGTGTTGCAGTCTGCCTTTTGCAGCTATCTGCTCTCCTTGAAGCAGGTTGGCAACAAAGGCTTCAGTATACCAAAATGGATGCCTTTATGAAGAGTTATACTGTTGTTTTCCCTTATCTCTAATTTCAGGTACCACAGAAGGGAGGCTGAAAAAGCTGGCAGAAATATGTTTATCTGTACCAGATTTTCAGCCATTTCTCTGTTCACTACATACAAGCAGCTCTGGTTTTTAAAAGCCAACCAACAAGCACCCATCAGAAGCAAAAGTTCTTGGCGGCATGAATTTGAGTTTGAGCAATGTAAAGTAATCACTTCTCCCTTGAACCTCTTTACCCTGGAAAGAAAATAATTGCTTGTAAACCAAAACCAAGCCCCAAGCCAAAGTCTTTCAAGACAGCATGAATATACACTGTGCACTAGGCACCTCTGTTGCTGAGGAGACTGAAGCCACAAAGGATTTATGGTACACTGCATGTAGTGATGTCAGCCACTGCCAATGATAGCAGGCAACAATCTCTTCTGAACATTACATTTGACTATGAGTTGACATAAAACTGCAATAGCCCACTTCCATGAAGAATACTTTCCTAAATGCCTGGCAGCAAATGCTCGATTAACCTACAAGCTTGGTCATTCCCATATTTCCTGTGGTTCATAACACAACTAATATTAAGTGTAGCCACTTATCTAGTGGTAGTTGATCACAGACACAAGGGCTAAAATGAAAGAAGAACAAATTATTTTTATTACAGCTTTAAGCCATGGGCAGCTATATGTTACTTGCAACGCTGCATATGCTCTAAAAGAAGTTTAAATTAAATTCAGAAACTTAAAAGCCAAGATCTTATCAAATAGAACAACTGCACTAAAGTGTAAAACTTAAATTTGGACTCACTGTCTGTATTACTTACTAATGAATTTGGTATTTGCATGTAACACAACTATTCCTAACTTAAAACAACAGTGTTTTGTACAGTGTTACACCCCAAAACAGCTTGAGTGTTAATTAACATTCTATTTATTATACTGTTAAAAGACCTTTAGCAGCTCACATTGAATTTAAAAACAAGACTTCATCCTCACTATACCAAAATCACTTTAATAATTTGATGCATTTTGCCTCAAAACAATTTGTTCTGTTTTCATGACAGCCATACAGCTTGGACATGAAAACAGATTAATTAGTTTCACATTTTGTTCACATTTTCAAAGACTGTTTCAAATTGGGTAATGTTTTATCTGTCCTACCTTGCACTGACTCAATGCTAGAAACAGATGTCCGTGGAGGAACAGTCTCATCATGGTCTCAGACTTGCAGCTGACTCTAGTTCAAACCACTCTCACCAGTTAGGAACAAATCTGGAATTTAGGGCCTCTATTGATTCCAGTTCAGGGAACTGGAGAGAAGCTGCAGCCCCTTGTGGGAATGCCAGTGGTCGCCAGCCCTCTCCCCAGAGAGACCAACTGAGGCACCACGTCCCCCACCTCATCATGCACACTGCCCTCCTGCTTTGGATGCCTGAGAATACTGAAACAGCTCACAGATTCTTCACTGGCCTGAATGGCATTCAACCCCTCCTGGCCCACTCTCAGAAAAAATCCACCAGTTATTTCAGGCTTTCTTTTTCCCATGACACTTTGAGTTGGAAAAAAAATTCATGACAATCAGCAGGTCTTATCCATAAGTAAGGTGCTACACTGGGGGAGAAAACAAAGTTTTGGCCAGCTTTTAGAACATTTTAATAGAACTTGACAGTGACAACTTGTTTATAAAACATTTTGTCCTTTTAAATAAAAACAGACTAAAGGCTGAGCCTGAACTATCTGACTGTTCCTTTGAGGCACTTAAAAGAAACATGGTGACCACACAGAAATGGTGTAAAAACACACACAGTCTCTTCATGCACACTGTTACCCAGATGGACCAATGCCCAAAAAAAGTGCACTTGTATGCCCCAGCTCACGGACCTGCCACAATTCTTTTCCCCTTTTCATCTCATGCTTGCATTTGAGTAAGGGGATCAGCATAGTCCCAACTCTACCCTTGCCTGCAAGCAGAAAGCTTCCAGAAATATTTACAAAAAATTATGACTTCAGCATAACAGTAGCAGGTGTAGAATAAAATAACTGGTTTTGTTTAACTAAGAGTAAGTCCATAATTATCTTGCAGATGTATTTCATCTGTCAGGTAGTAATATTGTCCCAACTCACAAAATAGTACATTAAACCTCAAAGGCACGATCCTCTCTCAGTACATATGAACACATGATACATAAGACAAGAAAATATACAAACAAGGCTGTTTAAAAGCCAGTTGGAAAGCATAATAACCCAAAATATACACCACACTATCTTAACAAAATAATGTTTAATGATGACAGTTCAAGTTTGCAATTACATGACATTATTGAGCAAAATATCACTTCTACTTATGGCAAAAGACTTAGAACTGCAAAAACAACTGAAGCATGTATTCACTTATATGCCATTTCAAGATGAAAAACCCTGCTAAGGGCAACACTGTAGTAGTAGTGCAGCACATCCTTCCCTTTTCTTTTAAAGAGCAGTAAAGGTAAAAAGGAGTTTAAAAAAACCACAACCAAGGCAATATCTGTATCTACTGGCAATATCTAATGATCAATGAATCTGCTACTGCAATGAATTCACTTAAAACAAAGCTCTTCCTTTAATGTTTTTTACACAGCAGGCTTCTGATAGGAAGAGGGGATGACTGGTTCTGGTTTAACAATATGGCTCTATAGTGAACTAGGCCAGTAGTATTATCAAATCACCTCTTACAAAATTCCTTTTCTGCCCACCGTGCAATCAATTTAACAAAGAACTGAAAAACTTACACTTCAAAACATTCAAATAAATCCCACTCTCCTCCTTCCTATCTAAGTTTATTAGAAGAACAGAAAGTTGCAAGCCACTGGAATAGTCCCAGAAATTATTTTACCTGTTTACTTTTACAGACAAGATCACATAATGAATTCAAGTGAGCCAAGGAAAAGGAGCAATGGCCTTACACTTGCACAGTATGTGAGAAATGAAGACAAGAACCCAGTTTCAAGGCACAACACTAAAAATTATACCTGGCTGCAGAAGCTCGCTCACATTATATCTAAAAGCAAAAATAAAACATCGTCTGTATGACATTTTCTACCAGTTTTCTCCTTGTAATAGAATAACCAGTACATCACACTACAGGCTTGTAAATAAAAGGAAATGAGTGGCAAGACACAGTCTGTGATCCATCCAGAATAAACACTACTTTCAGCTTGATAATAGCCAAAACCAGTAGATTGACATAAATCTACATGGAACATCAAGAAAATACAATAGGGAAAAGATTGAGAGGCCCCTTTTCTCCAGACTGGCATCTCCTCTGTCCTGAAGTAAAACCAGTTCAATCACACTGGCATCACTAAGGTGTCAATCATGGAGATTCGTGTTCTTAAAACAGAACACGAAACTTCTTCACCTCAGAGCTGCTCCCTTGCTACAAGGATGATCAGCTTCCAGTCCATCAGGCACAGAATAGTACAAAGACTCTTCAGGACAAATATCACCCTTTTGTTACGTACTTGGAGAATGACCACAATAGTAATGTCCTGATCCACTGCTGGGGCTACCACAAAATGCTTCAATATTATTAGAGTGATCTTCTCTTGCATTATGGTCCAACCACTCTCTCCAGGAAAAACACTGCATATACAGTTTTTCCATAATTCTGGCTAGTCAACATGAGTCAAAAAAACATCTCCAGAGGCCAGCTTCTCCTTTTGAGGCCATCATCCTGAAACAATTGAGTTTATATGTTCCTCAGAGCTGTGACGATTCAAACTAGGGCTTCACATCAACTATGAGTGCAAAAAGCAACAAAATCAGTATGAAAAGACAAGGAAACTGTTAATGAAGAATGCAGAAATCACAGAGGAAATACAGGTGCAAACTGACAAGAAAGAGTAAAAACAAGGATGACAGACAAAGAATGACAGACTGCATGACTGAAACTGCCTCAGTTTTCTAACTGACCCTTCCTGAGACAGGGGGAAGAGCAGCCATGGAACCAATATGGAGATGGGAAAACGGAACAAGCACCAAGGTGTTAAGGACTAATTATTTACATGAAATGGTTCCATCTACACAGAAATGCTCCTGGAAAAGCCTGTACAATTTAAAACTGGAGATCAGAGTTCAAAACCTAAGAGGCTGATCACTACTGAAGAAAAAGACAATGAATCAGCCATCCACAAACCACAAAGAATTTCAGGTGTGATTCTCACATTAAGGATTACCAACTGCAAGGGTGTGCTGGTGAGGACACAATGTGTCATCTGAATTTGCAGAATTAGGCAAAATGTCCATTCACGCTGAGATGCCTGTATCAGCCATGGAACCTGGATTTACACAGTCCATCACTGTGCCCCCAAATCCTCAAAGAAATTTGGCTACACTGAGGCTGATTTCTTCTACATGTGAATCTGTCCTTGCCTTTCTCTTCAACCCAGCTCTCTGAAGATCATGAGATATGGAAGGCTTTACTCTCATTTTGCCTTTTCCCTCTTCTACATTATTCCTCACCTCATTGCACAATCCTTCACTTTTCTGCAAATGATGTCTCGGTATCACATACCAAAAGATAAATCAGGACCTTGTTATTTCATAAGACCTGTATAGTTTGTATGTTTTGTATATTTATAAGAGTAAAATAGTCAATCCATTTAATTGACAATATCTAAAATACGATGAGGTGTCAGAGGCAACAAAAAACCCATTTCAGTTTCACAAACTGTGATATGGAGACATCGGAGATGCTGTTCCTTCTGTCTTAGAAGCTCTTTTACTAGGTCTTTATCTGCCAAGACTCTACCAAAATGCTTATGAACAGTATTTTCAAGTCACAGAGAAATCAAGCATTTAATGCCAAAGTAAAAAGGAAGAAAATTAAAGACACAATTTCAATCTTTAAAGTTGCAGTTACATATAATGCAAAAGATGGAAAGTGGTGACATTTACAAGAATATCATGGATACAATTAAGAATTCTATTTCATAAACCATCTAGCATTTTAATGAAAAAAGTTAATTCTCGATGGAATTTTAAAATGTAGATGAAGAAAAATTAACATGTAATTACACAGTGAAATTATCATATCTTTATTTTAAAATCAAAGGAGAGGAGCCTCCTGTATCATTGCTACTTACAGCATCTTTTGTTAGTTTATTTTACACACTATTTTATTTCAAACTAAGATTTCTACATTGCACCAGCATTATTCCAAAATGTTAATCAACCATGCCTGACAAAATTCCCCAGTGACCTGCAGCAAGTGCTGATGCTTCCACTAATACCCAGTCTTAAGCAACTCAGTTTTGTTAGATTTCCCAGGATGGTGAGTATGCTTTAGCTTCATCCTTCCATTTCCAGATCACCTCTCTGCGATTAACATAGCTGAGGCTGCAGACAGAACTGAGCCTACACACTCAGCTGCATGAGCTCTGGACTTCCATTTTGTTCAAGGTCTAAACTCTGGGTGTTTCTCCAGGCCCAGGAAGCAGACCCACACACTGTCACTTCTGATCTTAGTTAAAAACAGATTTACTTTAAGTTAATGTTAATGGCTAACGTGTAAAGCCCAATTCAAGAACAGCAATGGATACTGAATTATGCAGTTTCACTAACTGGATGTGCAAACTGACAACATTCACACTAGCAGATGTAATATCAATTAAAAATATCTTCTAAGAAGATCCCTTGACAAAACAGTTCCAAAATGGCTTGAATTTATCTATCCTCAAATGAAGCAACATGAAAAACAAAACTGTAGTGACCACGTTAGATGCAGGAGCTCTCAACAACCTCTTGTGAGGGGAAAAACCAAACCAAACCAAAATACCTGAAGAAAACTTACGGCTTCCCCTGACATGTGGTCAAGAAATGGCTACTTCTTTTTAAAAGCAGACAATATTTGCTGGGGAATATATACGTTAGCTTTATTCTAAAAAGCTGACACAGAATAAGGCCTGAAAGTGTGTGCAAAAGCAATTGTGTGTGTGTATTCCCAAAGACTTTTCAGAAGGATATTGTCTGATTCTGTGCTTAATTGGTTTTGTTTTTAACGCCGTTCTCTCCAAAAAGAGTTGGGTGAGTTTTGTTCATTTCACACAGACAATTTTTACACTTGCAGCTCCAGTCCAATGGTCAGCAGCGGAGGAGGGTGCTTACCTGCTGAGCCTGGTACCTCTGCTGGGCCTGTGACAAGTACTGGGCCTGGGGTGGCAGATGCTGAGGCTGTGGCTGCTGGTTGTAGTACGGCTGCTGGCCCTGCTGGCAGTAGCCACTCACACCTTGCTGACCATACTGAGGCGGGATCTGTTGGAAGAGACAAGCAAAGCAAAAATTAGCCAAGGCACAAGAGGGCATGAAATCAAGATATATCACATTGATGTGGCAACCTGAGCGGACGTGATAGCCTCAGCTCTGCACTTGATGCAGAAGTCCTACTCTTATACTCCGCAGTTCAGGCACGCCCTTAGATCCTCTTGCCCAAGCAGTAGGAGTACACCCAAGTGCTCTGTGTAGTTACTCTTTTCAGGAAGAGCTTCTAAGGAGAATGCTACACTTCTAAAACATCATGAGACCAAAATGCCAAGCCTTCTAATACATAAGCCATTATTTTAAATGTTTGCTCTCCATAGCTGCACTACTGAGGCAAATCAACACAGCACTCTTCTTGATGTGCTGACCCAAAAGTACAAGTGGGAAAAAAAAACCCAAAACCCAAAAAAACCCAGAACTCTCAAATAGGTAATGAAAAAGGAATGCCATTTTTAAAGCAATGAAGTACTAACTTGTGTGAAATGTTTTGCCTCCTCAGGTTTTTAGCTTTTGTGTATAGATGTGTGTTTAAAATATACAAGGAAAAAACCCTCAGGGTTTTCGCAGGTTTATTTTTGTTGAGTTCATTCTCTCTCAGTCTCCTCCTGTCTACTAAGGCAAGTCTTAAAAAAACAAACAAACAAACAAACAACAACAAAAACCCACCAGTGAAACACAAAATATCCTGTTAGAGATCCTATTAAGAGACAAATCAGCACATGTATCCCACACTGAGAACACACACATACAAGAATTTAAGTTAAAGCAAGTCAGTTATCATATCAGAGGAATTTTCTGCATCGGTTCAGTCTGTAAGCCTCATTTTTTGAGATATCTGAAAGCTTTCAACAAGCTACTGATACTATGTCTGTACTGTCCCGTTTTTTCACCAAACACCAGTATTTAGTTTCATATGGTCCTACACATGCTTACCCGAGGAAAATGTCTTGGATAATCAAGCACATCTGAAATGCTTTTATTTCTGAACTGTTCTTACTGCGTCTCTGATCCACCAATAAATCTGTTTACTAAACATGTAAACACATCCTTGTTCTACCTAGAGGTAACTTAGTACATTTGTTCAACAATGCAGTAATGCTTACTAGGTGATAATAAAATTTAAAGTAAACATTTAAACACATGTACAAATTGTTTTTACTATCACAACTCAATCTGCTCCTGTTACTTCTGCCTAAAGTTAACAGTCCTGCGTCTTGCTAATTCCTAACATCAGCACTATAACCTCACCTCTGCACATGTTCTCTTTGCTTGCCCTTCCATTTCTTTAACAATTATTTCACAGGCAGTTAGATGTTCCTGTGACCAAGTAACCCTTTCTGACAAATACCTCCTCCCTGCTGATGCATAGATAAGGCACTTATAAGGATAACTTAAAAGGGTATATTGGAGTATCATCAGGCAAACAGAGAGTTGGGAGTCTGGGATCTGACAGAAGACCACATGGTGATTTGCCCCTTAGGTTCAAAGGTCACAGAGGCTGGACCAGTTCCTAGGAAATGCTGAGAAGAAACCTATGTTGTGGTCCATCTGGGTTCCAGCAACCTTAAGAAAAAAAAAAAAAGAAAAAAAAAGATATCCCAACAGCAAAATATGGGCTTCCTGAAAGAAGACAAAGAAGAAAAAAAAAAAAATCAGAGGAATTTGAATGCCGGATTGATAGCGTGGTGAAGAAACAAGAGATTCATCAGGAACTGGAGCATTTCTAGAATAACAGTACTTGTACAGGAAGGCTGCAGCTCACCTGAACATATAAGGATCAAGAGAGTAAAAGTTTAAACTGAAGAGAAGGGTTTAGAACACACGGTTCAAAAGCATGTCATTGCTATGACAAATGAGGGCACAGAAATTCAAGGTTATCACGTGAAGATGCCAAGAAGAATCACTGAAAGAAAACAAACACAGAGATGACTGCAGAGTAAACAGGGTGGCATGAAGAAAGTCCATCAATACATAGCCAGGTACACAAAGAGGAGAGTAGAAAAAAAAACTGGATCACTGAAACATCAAACAAAGGCACTAGCTACTGTCATATCGGAAAGCTGGTAGAAGGGAAACAATTAGTAGGTAGCTATTTTGCATCATCCTAGGATACAAAGAAGACAGCTGATGACAAAGTAACATTATACTCTATGTTGAATTTAGAAACAAACCAAAACAAAACTCCACCTCACCAAGCAGCGAAAGGCTGCAGCGTGGTTGCATCAGGAAGAGTAAGGGCTGAGACCACTTGGCATGGGTGGACTATGGCAAGGCTGACAGCAGCACACAGAGGGACATCAGCAAAGGCACTCTAAGACTGTTTAGAGGGAAATTTCAACTCCTCCCATGTAGACTCAGCAAGTGGACTACAAAGCAGAGACCAGACTATCAGAAAACTGCCAAAGATTATTCCATGGGGCTGCTTGTTAGGGAACCTGCATGAGGAGCCACTGCCTTTGGCTTAGTCCGGAGCAGCAGGTATCATCAACTTCTGCATCCTACAGCTGGCAGAACCACAGCAGTGACCATGCACAATTCTACTGAGCATCTGTACAGGAACAATGAAAACCAAGGACTCCACTAATGTTGCACTTAAATTCGAGAAGTTGTAACTACATAAAAAGGAGAAAGCTTCTTAAAAGAAGCTCTAAGGAGACAACTGCAAGGAAGAGAATCTGACAGGCAGCATCAAAGCTGCTTAGCAACAACCACATGGAAAGCACAGAACCAATATTCACCACCTATTAAGAAAGACTTGAAAAGAGTGAAGAGACATTGGCATGGCTCATTGCAGGTTTCTAGAAGTAAAAAGGCATCCTTCAATAAGCCAACAAGTCCAAATGAGGAAAACAGAAAAACTGTAAACTCTGGCTCCTCAAATGTACTAAAGCAGGCCAGAAAGAACTGGAGGAGCAGCTAGAAAAGGGACTCAAATAAGTAATGAATCACTTCTTCAAACAGAGAAGGTCTGCCAAGAAGTTTGTAGTGCCAAGTGATGATCAAGGTATAAAAGGAGATTCAGAAAGAACAGGCCATCACTGAGAAGACTAACAATATTTTACATTTTTTGCAATAGTGTGCACTCTGGAAAAATCTTAGGAGGTTTCCATGCTGTAGTCCTCCTTTGTGAGGGTCTCTATGAATGTGTCTGAATCTTACAGGACTGTTCATGGAAGAAACTGACAAACAGTAAGAAATGCTCCAAGATCAGTGGTCTAAACAAATTCAAGAACGGAATAGCTGAATGACTGGTGACAGTACACAACCTCTAACCTGGAGCTGCCATGGGGGGGGTGAGAACTGGAGTATGGCTTAAAAAAAAAAACAAAAACCACATAAACATATAAACCAAAACAAACAAAAAAATTGCAGATATTTGAGAATAAAGGACTGATGACAATTCTGGATAAATCGGGACAGGTAAGAAGAAGATCAGAATTAGGAAACATCAACACAGTTTCTGCCAAGGAAAATTTCTCTGTGGAGACTTCTTGGACTTCCTGGGAAGAGTTAAACACCAAGGCTGATAGCAACACAACAGTGATCAAAGATACAGAACAGATAGAAAGCTACAAATCTGACATAACAATTAGGAGGCAGTACATGGTAGAAGCTGGGAAGCAAACTTCAAAACAAGAGACAGATGGGTTCTGTAGTCACAAAGGTGGAAGATGTTTGAATTACGTTTTCAAAGCTGAAAGCTTATATGGGCTCAAGCAAAGACTGGACTAGTTCACAAAAGATAGATCCTCTGAGGGTTACCAAATATATAGAGCCCCATCTGGCTTAGGAAGTCCCTGAACTGGAAATAGCTGAAGGCTTGAAGAGTATTGGGGGAAGTATCACATGCTTGCTTTGTTGTGACTCTTCTCTAGGCATCCAGTTAAAGCCTTCACTGGAGGCAGGATTCAGGGCTGCATGAACCCATCGTCTGACCTGATATAGCCATGCCTATGCTCTAAATACCTCTTTGCAATACATATTTGTGTTCTTCCAGAAAGCAATGAAAATTTGGTTGGCAAGGTACAACACAACAAAAACAAGCACCCTGAAGAGGCCATAACACTTTGATTGCCAGAAGCTGGGAGACTGCTCCAATTTCTTCAACATTTTTCCTAGCAGTGTAAAAAAACGGTAGTGGGCTCCTCCTCTGACCTTATGTATCAGTTCCTTGTGTTGCAATCTTCCTCCATATTCTCCCAACCCAAACTGTTAAACAAAAACAAAAAACAAGGCACCAATAATCCTGATGCTACACATACTTTTAAATGCCATACTCCCGTGCAGAGACCCATCACTGCTGCCTTAGCTGAACACTCAGTATAATTTCTATGGCTACTTAAATAAATAACAAACAACAACATGCAAATTAATCCTCCTCCTTCACTGATGGGGATTACAAGATACTGCTCATGGACAAATGTTTATTAAACAGCATATAAAAAAGCTTAATTAAAATCTCCCCAGAACAAAACAAATCTGAAGCCAATTACTTACAACGCTTGGAATGAATGACCCAAGCATCCTCTGTCTTCATAAGGTAAACCCTCTCTCTCTTTCTCCTTTACACCCACATTCTTTCTGGCCACACAACACAGAAGATGAGAACTTGAGAAACTTCAGCATGCCTGTGGTAACGCACACATTCTTGAGAAAGTTCAAGAGAGAGTAGACAGAAATTTGAATCTATTTCTAGGCAAAGACAGAAACTAATAATTACTTCACCTCCTATCTGACTGCACAGTACAAATAGCATTATTTTGGGAGAAGAATGACTGACCATCAGTGATTAAGCCACTCTGAATGTTAACAAGGGAAGGATGAGAATAAAAGAGGAAAAAAAACTGGCAGCCAGACTGAAGAGGAAGGAGAAATCCAATTAAACCTATAACTTAGCCCATCATCTTTAATTCTTGCTTGAACAAGGGGTCTTGTGGCAGACATTCTTTGTCCAGGTAATACCTTGATAGTAATGAAAGTTTTAAGCAATTTTTGCATGCATAATCCATAACTAATGTAGAAGGATCATTAGACAGCATTTACAGTCATTATAATTATTTTAAAAATTAAAATGTAACAGAATTAGTGTGTTAGCATAGATACACCAATAACGCCAGCAATATGCAGCTACGGCATTTTTAACCCATCCTAATGGCTACATCTGGTCAGCAACAGAAGAAAGTTTACATGTACCCTTATCACAAAAAGCTCTGCCAAGTCACTTTGAACATGCCAGTCAGCAGGACATGCGCACTACATGGAAAGAGTGCAGGCAACACAGGTCACTTTTCCTCCCTCCAAATCTATTTGGTTCCCAGATAGCAAGGTAGATGCTGGATAATGTCAGTAGCAGGCAACAGCACAGTTCAGACCTCTTTAACCACAGTGTCATGATAAAAAACTATGAGGGGAAAAGGGTGTGTCTGGCCTGATGAGCATTAAGCCCTACTTAGAGGGAGAAGAAAAAGTGGACTCTGGAGGTAGGGGAGGCAGTCAAGGGAAAGGCTGACACTACTTGATTCCACAGCTTATTTTGCTAAGGAACAGTGAAACAGACCTGAACATGGTGGAACAAGTATCATCTGCAAGAAATGTAATCATCAGTAACATTCCATTTTCCTACCAACTGTAATACTGTAATTACATAGAAATTAGAATACTACCTGTATACTGAGTGGGATTCCAAGAAAAACAAACCAACCCCTCCTCATATTTCACAACAGGAGTAAACCAGCACATTCCTTTAGTCAACAAAATATTATAGCCAAATTTACTTCTAATACTTTTATTGTTACAGTGGTCACTTCTGTAATAACTATAAAGAAAGCTGTCACATAGTTCCCATTAAACTTTCAAATAATACTCTTGTGATTTTCTGAAACATTTACTACTTCAGTCTTAGATTTCCAAAGCCAGACCTCTGCCAAAACACATGCACTACCACACATTTTGAATAGAAGGTTGTAAGGGAAAACTAACCCTCTGGCCTTCATGTACTTTAAAAAATTTGGTTTATATCTAGAAGCTTCTACGTTTTGTAAACTCAGGTCTTCATCTATAAATTTAGCTGAATTGCAGAAAGAGGAAAAAAGTAATATGAACAGGGAAATCCTCTGGCACAAATTCAGGGTAGCACTCTGCCACAGTTAGTGCAGCCTGCTCTCCTGTCCCAACTCCAGCACGCCTATGCACACACAAACCTAATGCAGGCTGCAAGTCCTTCACACTGAATGACCAAAAAAAAAAAAAAAAAAGAAAAGAAAAGAAAAAAAAAAAAAAAAAGTCTAAGATGAAACCAAGTAACAAGCTGGGTGTTAATGTCGAGGCTATTAATAAGAGGTAAATCAGATTCTCTGATATAAAGGCAGCTTATTCATACATTCTATAAATTCTATTACTTCTTATCACTTAACTTTGACCTTTTGACAATACATTGGTCACAATGTTCACCTATGTTACTGTCTTGGACTGCCTGCCTTTACATTGCAGTATGAACTTTAAAATCTTATTAATTTCCCTTGAAATATTAACACTGGCCTGACGCTGGCTCACCCTCTGATCCAGAGCAAGGAAGCAAAAGGATAAAAACCATGTTTCTGTGTCACAGCACAATAATCCCCATTTCAGACCTTGCAAAGCAGCGGATTTTGCAGAGTCATTAAATGCATGTCTATGTTGAAGACTGCAGTGCAGTACACAGATCTGCAAACTAGCTCAGATATTGCAAGGAGCCTACACCAAAAGGCGTGCTAGGTTAATTTGCCATGCTCTATAGAAGGGTGAATTAGGTCAGAGGGAGATCCACATCTTGTAAACAGTCTGCTGCTTGTACACAAGCCAGTTCATTTTAAAAGGCAGCTCAAGTATCTTCACACTACACTGCAGTCTGCAATGCAGTCATACCCTGTACTACTGTGAACGTGCAGGACAGAAAGGACAGGACTCCCAACACAGGCCTGTAGCTCTCTTTTCCTCAAAAAGTGCACGGCAGCATGGTTACACACCAGTTGTCAGTGCAATGCATATGGATCAAATCTGTGCCTGTCGTGAGGTGCTCTCTATGTACTGTTTTTTACTGTAGCTTAAGTCAAAGCACCATGAGCTAACCCATTATTAGTACAGGCAATTTTCCTCTCTTTTAAAAAAGAGAAAATATGAAAAAAAATAGAATGTAAAAAACTACTAAGGTTACATGATTAAAAAACTCTCCAGTCAAAAAATATAGATGTTAGGGTTCCAAAAGCAACATTAACTGAGCCGTGCTGCACATATATAGCACCTTCTCTTTCAGATTTATGCTGTCAAAGGCATTTCATAAAATATAGAGGGTATGAAATGTGGCTGAGTTAATGTGGCTGCTAGAATCTTATCATTTATGTTTTCTGACTTCTTAGCTGTGCAACCTTCACATCTTATTAACATAGTTTTTTGCATAGACTGTAGTATGGAATAGTACTTATGTTTTATGTATTGACATATTTTTGATGTACCGAGATTTTGAATAAGTTTGCTATTCTTCATGATGAGAGCCAAATAAATAAAGACTACTACCACAAAATAGTCAATCATTTATACGGAAAAGCAGTATCTCTCCTTCCAAAAAAGAACACTTTGATTCCCTTGTCAGAAATTGATGAAAACTTCTTCTGCCGTAAATGCTAAATCTATGCCAATATCACAACCACCTCCCACTCCCACCTTCCCCTAAAAACAGCAAACAAACAAAAATAAAAAATTTGCATGTATTAGATGAGCTAAAATTAGTTTCAAGGGAAAGGTAAACAGCTGAGTCTAGAAACAATAGGAAGAAATTTTTCCTGCACAAAACCCTGATAGTGTTGATTTGTACAGTGAATTACAGTTTGAACTAATGCAAAATTTGGTCCTTTCTGCAAATTAAGGGACGAAAATAAAATAATCCCTAGTAAGACATTTTCATATCCAGTATACCCATCCCCTCAGACCAAAACCATAGAGGAGACTGAAAATGTGCAATAGTTTTTTTCAGAAGAGCTATTTTGGTATATTGTATTAAAAATAGAGAGAAATCATAGTGCCTACATACAGACACACTTAAATCATGAGTCAGATAAGGTATCTATTCTTCTTATACCCTGCCTCCCTTCCTTTTTTTTTTTTTTTTTTATTTAGATCGATCAAAACTATTAAAGGAATTATGCAATATTCTTAAGCAACAGACTTCCATTTTACAAACCAACATAAGAAAAAGCACACCAGAACTGACTGCCACAGTCCAGCTTCACCTGGTCCCTATGGTGTCTCCAGTGGTTGGTGCTTCAGTAAAAAGCATGCAGAAAAAACCTCACTGCTCACTGCAATAACAGCATGAACATCACCTACAAAATTCCAGCCATTGAATGAAATGCAAAAGCCTGTACTTAACCTGATTTTTAATCATGTAACAAATAATTTATCACAGGGCACTTCTTGTGCATCTACGGATGGACCAAACAACAGTCTGGTGCCCAAATCCTGTATTTGTCATTCATTCTCCAGAAAACTGATAGCAGCTTTGACCACTATTTCAAAGAAAATATAGATAAACATTTTTCTTCAGATGAGTTTTACAGTGCTATTCAAACCTTCTAAAGCAGGGAACACATATGAGAAATATGGGTTGAGACTGAATAGCAGGTAATCTAACTGCATGAGTAATCTTCCATTTTTATGCATTTATACACAGAGAGACTTCCAGCACTTAACTACTGGAGACTGAAAAATACCCCTGTAAAACAGCTTTCACTCTACATTTCTTCTGGCACACATTCTTGATAGATGGAAGAAATGCAAACACTGTTCTTTAATTGCAGTAGTGAGAAAAGGCAGAATACACATACACCCTGTTTACCATCACTTCCCCAGCATGTTGCACATCCAGGAGTTTTCCTTCTTTCTTCCTATCTGTTTCACGAGAGAAGGGTGGTTTTCAGTTCATTCATATGCTCCTCCAAAGAGATCAGTCTTGAGGAATACTTGATGCCCTTACCATTCCTAAGTTCAATGGCTTTCAGAGCTAAATCATTTGAAATCATTCCCAGCCTTTCACTGTACCTCTTAAAAATAGCAAGAGAAGAATATAGAAAGATTGGCCCCAATGATCCTTGAGGTCCTTTTCAACGTGACATTCCATGATTCTATTAAACATAAAATCTCTTCCACAAGGAACAATGCTGTCTACTCTTCAGCAAGCCATGCCTTCCTCTTTTCTCACCCAACCTTGCTCACTTCCACTAGACTACTGGGTTTCACAGACCTTCAAAGTGCACACACTCCCTCACCAACAACTGCTTTTCTTCTCCGTTCTTTATTCCTACCCTGTGCCTAGGGAGGAACAACCTTAGGTCACCCAGCTGAAAAGCAGCTTGGCAGATAAGGACCTTGGGGTGCTCCTGGAAGACACCAAGTTGAACAGCAGTCAGCAATGTGCCCTTCCCACGGAGAGGGCTGCTGGTATCCCGGGCTGCATTAGACAAAGTATTGCCTATCAAGGTAGGTGCTTCTGCTCAGCATTGGTGAGGCCACATCTGGAGAACTGTGTCCAGCGCTGGGCTTCCCAGTACAAGAGACACTTGGACATACTGAGAGGGTTCAACCAAGGGCCACAAGGATGATGAAGTGGCTGGTGAACCTCACATAGTAAGAACAGCCGAGAGCATTCAGACTGTTTAGCCTGAAGAACAGAATGCTAAGGGGGGGGTCTTAGCAATGTATATAAATACCCAAAGGGAGAATGCAAAGAAGATGACAGGAACAGAGGCAATGGACATATAGAATCATAGAATTTTCAGGGCTGGAAGGGACCTTTAAGATCATCTAGTTCCAACCCCCCTGCCATGGGCAGGGACATCTCCCACTAGAACAGTAATAATGAGGTTTCCTCTGAGCATCAGAAAATACTTTTTCACTGTGAGGGTGACTGGGCACTGGCACAAGTTGCCCAGAGAGGTTGTGGAGTCTCCATCCTTGGAGAGACACAAAAGTTACTTGGACACAGTCCTGGGAAACCAGCTCTAAGTGGCCTTGCCTGAGCAGGGGAGTTGGACTAGATAACCTACAGAGGTTCATTTCAACCTCAACTCTTCCGTGATTGACCTCAACCATTCTGTGATTTAATAATGTGGAGCTGCTGTAAAGATACTTCAATGTTTTAGTACAAAGTTAAAGAGCCATGGGGAACATCCAGTTTCAGGTGTTTGTTTAACAAAGAACCTCTCTAGTTTTGGACCAGACACCTTTGGCAAGTTCACCACTTGCCAGTTATCCCCCACAGCTCTGTCTCCTAGGTCCAACTCAGAAACAGCAGAGCAGGGGGTTGTTGTTAAACACAGCAAGTCATCTCCAGTTCCAAGCCTTCACTCTTCTAAAAGATACCACACTTCTAAATAATGAAAAATTTGCCATGCAAATGCAGTGGGAAAACAGATTTACAGCTCTTTGTGTTCTCATTATGAATTTCAATCCCTAAATAGTGTCCACAGCACAGGAGGTCAACACACAAAAGAAAAAGGCATGACCTCCCACAGCTATTGTTTAGGTTCAGCAATTTCTGTGACAAATGTAGCCATTTGTACTGCAGTCCAAATTCTGCTAGTTTCTTCTACTACATCAGGATCAAAAATCACTCTCTTCATCTGGACACTGAAAATTCCCCACAGCAAGGAATCCTGAGGCAAACAGAACAACTGGCTGAATCAACTGGATAAGAGAATTTGATTACACCTCTACCAGTCCAGCAAAATTTATTATCTTGCAGCACAGCATTAACTTCCTGAGACCCCATTCCCGTGGTACAGTCCCTTAACAACAACATTCCTACAGGCATGGGCAAACACTCCAGAGTACTTATGCTTGATTAGAAAAATAAGAAATACAAAGCAACCCCTATCCAAACTCCTCCTTCTTTAGACCAGTTTGACCAAACACCATAGCAATAAAAAAAAAAAAAAAAAAAAAAAAAAAAAAAAAAAAAAAAAAAAAAGAGGAGGATGTAAATCTTTTCTGTGCTGGCTTTTCTTTCCCCTCATCTGAAGGGAACAGATGAAAACCAAGTCATCCTCTTAAATAAGAGTACTTACATAATGGTCTGAAAGCTGTCTCTTACAACTGTAATACAGTTATGACTTCAAATATCACTGCAAGTATATTTAAAAGAAAACTTTCAAACCCTTCCTCATTGTCACGGAGTTTAGATATTTGATTTATTCCATTTCTATTATTTAATTTGACCCATTACTTAGCACTGGAAAACATCAAAAGAACCCTGACAGAAACATAAAAGACATCAATCTTATAAATTCATGGCTGAAACCATAGAGGGCATCATAATTTCTTACACAATTACTGTTTTATTATACTCAAAATAAGATTATTATTGTAAATTATTCCTCATATCAGTTACACAAGTAAATCCTAGAAACATCTGCTAAATCTAAGTATTTGAATACAGATAACCCAAGTCATGTAACATTATCCCCAAAATGGAACTTAAAAACAAACAAAACCCCTTATAGTCGTAACACCACTTATCAAAAATTACCTGTTTTGATTAACTGAAAATAGCCCCCATCAAGCTCATTCATTCAACCAACCTACTATATTTTTTTTTAATATTGCAACTAATCTTACCTCAAATATTGTGCTCTATCCATCTTTGTAATACTTACTATTCTTTCAAAATATTCAAGCATCTCCAATTTATCCACAGTTGCCCTTTCCCTTTCTTGAAAGTTTTAACCCCCCCCTTCCCCTCCAAGACTTGTGGTTTTGGGCTATTATCTGTACACCCGTTTTGTTGAAGCATTTACAAAACAAATTCTTACATTCACAATAAAGTGCTTCCTTCTCGTTTATGACCAGACTGAAGTAATATCTATCTGTACACAAAATTAACACATAAGTGTATAATTGTAGTTTTATGTTCAAGTGCCCCAATTACGCACTTTAAAACACTTTAAAGGATCCATCAGGAATGTTCAATACTTCCAAACTGTGAAGTCTAGAGGAGTGTCTTTTGACAAAACAGCTGCATTACGGGCAAATCTTTTTGCTAAAAACAAAGAAACCAATCAACTGTGTTAGTTTTTTTTATTGAAGACACCCAGACCATAAAGAACAGTGGGACCTGTTTAGTGCACTGCATTTTGCCAAAACTAACAGACAAGCATGAAACTGAACAGTGCGTTTTACTTTTAAGTACTAAAGGTATCCCAAACAGCCTTTGTCTTAATAGTGCTAAGCAGACAAACAACCCAGATTCCAGCTTGTTCAGAAAGGTGATTAAGGATGTCTGCACCACACAAATGAGGACCCTACAGCTTCCTCATTTCACTCCCAGGGTAATGGCAATCCTCACACACGTTATTTGAATATTCAGTCCTCTGCACTCTCACTTCTCTTGAACAAAATACTGCTAAGAAGCAGCCTTTCCCAAAAAGGGCCGCAGGAGATGACTTGTCAGTATTGTTTTTGTTACAGAAATAAATTTCTCTGCACGTGTGGTGGAGAAGGGAAATCTATGTTAACCCACCTAACTCTGCACTGAAATGGATTACAAGTGCTCACATGATGCATTATGCTTTTTCACCCAGACCGGTGATAAAATTGCTGATTCTTGCATTTTTTATTTTATTACAACAATTTAGAGGGGGGGGGAGGGGGGGGCGGTATGTTATTGGTATTTTGGGGGATTTTTTGCCTCCAACAAACTCCTGTGAACATAGAGGGAGGTAAGGACAAAATTATTTTTGCTGTTTCCTATGACAAACCCATATATAGTTCTTATATTAAGAGGGGGGAATGAGGAATGAGAAAAACAGTAAGCATGACAAGAAAGTAGACACCTCATCTTATTGAAAAGCAACATACAAAGAAAAGGGCTTCAGGCTGACTCTAAGACAGTTCAATAGTGAGACCATGTTAGCAAAGGTTTTCCTCAATAAAAACAAGAAAACAGACACAGTAGCTTACAGCAATGCTCTCTGCAACTCATACAGGATTCAGCATCAGGTGTCAGCTGCATGTAGTCACTGCTGACCATCAACAAAGAGATAAGAGCCTATCTAGGGGTCACAGTTCTCAAAGAGGGATGCCAAGCGCCAAGAAGAGTGAGTCAAAATGGCAGGTGCTGGCGCAGTTCTCCAGAGGGGCCAAGAGAGCACTAAGCTCTTCCAAAGGTGATGGAAACACACCTGTTCTCAGAAGAGAGCTATTAAAAACTCTTCTACAGAAAATGCTTCATGCAGAAATACTCCAGAACTCTTCACCTAATCCACTGAGTGGGCTCCTGCCTCACAACTGCCCAGTGCCCAGTGAGGGGCCAGGGGAAAAGAAGGGGTCTCCTGATAGTAAGTGCCACAAAAAGTACGACTGCTGCTTCTGGAAAGGCAGCAGGGGTTGGTTACCTTTTGTACAATGCTCCAGGGACTAGAGCACCAAGACTGTTGTTCTACAGTTCCAAGCCAATCTGTCTGCTACTCCACGAATCCGACTGCAACCTGTCAGTCCCCTGTAACTGGGCTGATCCTCTAAGCCCCGACACTCCACTACACTAAAACAGCAGAAAATTAACTGACAGCTTTCTGCCAGCTCAGTGCACAGAAACAACTCCACATGGTCAAAGAAACCCAGCGATCACCTTTGATTGACCATTAGAAGTCCCTTCCAACCCAAATTACTCTATGATTCTATAATCATATAAGAGAAGCGGCACTGCTGCAACCAGTTTGGTTGTGTCTGGCTGCTGCTGAACTGCAGACTCTGGTTTTGGCTTTCTTGGGCTCTCCCCATCCTGTTAATCCAAATCCACAATTCCCAGATTCAAAAAACATGCACCCCTTATGAAAAGTAACAGATTCCAGATCTCCAGAAAAAAGCCTCTTCTTTCTAACAAAAGGAGCCTTTCTCCCTGACTTCCAGGGTTTTCTGGTGTCCTCAAACTCGGACACCTAAATTCTGCCATGAAATTTAACCCACTTCAAGCAGGAAAGCAGTCACCCAGCTCTCACCCAGAATGACACCCAAGAGGATATCAGTGATGCAAGGAGAGAGGGACAGAAAGACACAATTCTCTCTCCTTTCCTTTCTTGTAGAAAGCAGAAACAAATAAATACATTTCAGGGACATCATTTGCATGAAAGCAAAGCCGCTTTGTAAAATGCAAGTGAGTGATGACCATTTAGATGAGTTCTTGAATATTATTAGGTCAGCAATCGCTTTTCTTTGTTGGTAGTGAGATAATTAAGGCTACCGTTTGGTTTGGCAACTCTTTTTCAGAGTACCAGTTATATTTTACCAGCTACAGCACTGTCCAGGCATGAGCTTCTATGATTAAACTAAGCTTCTGATTTTGCAGTTGCACAACTATTTAAAATATTTCAAACAACAGGTCAATACAGAATTGCAGCTGTGTATAGTCTCCTGAGCACAGAGTTTACATGTTCAGAAGAAGAACAGGCAATTTGCAATTTAATTTTAAAAGGAAATATTTTCACTATTTTGTTGGCTCTGAAGTATAAAAAAAATCATCTTTTGGAGAGCATAAAACTAGGGAGAAAAGCTTAGGAAGCAGCACTGACTGCTTTGGAAGGAGTACTTACCCATCTGCCCTTCTGGCCAGAGGTTTAATAGATTTCTATTTTTATAAAGGACAGAAGGGGAGGGGGCGGCTCCATCAGTTTCCTACAGAAACCCAGCTGCCAAACTGGATGTGCCAAAGGGGAATTTTAGGGAACTTTAAAGAGATAACCTCTGCTGAGACTGCAATGTCAGCTTTGTAACCTCATGACTGGAACATGTGCAGTGAATGCTGGATTGAAAAAGCTGTGCTATGGGAGTTAGAAGAAAGAAAAGGAGAAAACATGAACAGCACGAACTGGGATTATTACTCTGTGATGAGAAGGGGACTGCAGCTCAAAAACACTGTTAGTTCACTGTGAAAAAATACATCTATAGAGTAAGCTCACTTTGATTTGGGCATTTATTGATAACCTATGCGCACTTCCATCCTCTCAGACCTAATATTATCTGTTTTATTCTGATGTTACTGTGCCATTTAGCAGTTCAGTTGCAGCATATTTTAAACAACAGAGTCAAACTGACCACTGGTTTAAATATTCAGCACAGAAATTGGGGGGCAAGGGTCAAGCAGAGAAGAGGAAATGGAGAAGAAAGGAGCACTACCAATTAAAAGCAAACAACAATTTAAAGCAATTTAAATAACCTGCGCATTTTTGGTCTAGTCTTTCACCCGTCTACTCAGCTTTTCGTTCATGTCAAGAGGTAAAAACGAACTAAATTCCCTCAGTGTAGAATTATCGTGACTCTTTAAATTTTTTAGAGAAAATTGATAAAATTAAAAATGATTGCATGGGCTTCTATTTACTCAGCAAGATCACCATGTATTAAGAAATTCAGTAAGCTAAGAAAGCTGCAAAAAATTTATGATCCAAAACCAAGATCAACATGCAAAACAATATACCACAAAATAACTTCAATGGTTTATAAAAATGAATCACCAAGGAAGGGGAATAGCATTAGAAGTCCTACTCAGGGATTAAGAAGGTGAAAACAGCCATTTTCATTGAGAAGGAAATTTCTATACTCAATTTCAGTAAAGGAAGTCTCTTTCGGGTAAGATCCCACTACAAAACACTTCCACTGTCCACCTTCTTTCCTCCTCTCCTCACACTGTAGCAGTGTGCTTGCAAAACCTATCCCTTTTACTACATTTAAAAGAGATGGCAAAAGATGATGTCATCTCATTTTCCCTAGAAGAAAAGAATAAATGCCCTTTCGCAGTGAAAGCAGGAATGCCTTATGATAAAATACAACAGCTCTTCAAAAAGAAACATTTCAAAGTAACAGAAGTGTTAGAAAGGTAAAATAGATTATAATCTATGTTAAAAGTGACCTACGAATCTTTATAATCCAATTCTCTCAGCAGCTCTGATATGAGGTGAACGTCATTAAATTATCAACCTAAGAAAAGAAGCTGTCTTCAGACTTGAAGATACATGTTCTGTTTAGCCTGAAGATTTGGGATTGTTTAGAAAATCTTTTTTTTAACACTTTGGGTTAGTTGTGGTTTTGGGGGGATTTTACTATTTGCATTTTTTTAAAGAAAGTGTCAACTGAGGACCCTTAAAAAACAGCTCATTTTATAACCTCACATCATAAGGCATACAAGGCATACATCACTAGATGCTATCTTTAACTAAGCACTACTTTGTTTCACTGGTGCTTATTCTTCTTCCTTGGAAGACCTGCTCCCTTGAGGAAACACATGCTGATTCAGTGCAGTGTGTCTCAACATCTCTCCAGAAGAAACAACATGTAATCAAATAATTAGCACCCAACTTAACCATTCTGTGCATCACAAAAAAAACCCTAGACAAGCACATATTTAATAGCATTACCTCTTCTACTTTGTTGCCTGTAACTGATCTGAAAATAATCTTCTTTCATCTTCAAGTGAAAAAGAAAACAACTTGTTACATTGCGAGTGGCTCTTCCACTGCTTTTCAGTAAGAAAAGCTTTATAAAGTTGGAAGATTTTTTTGTTCTTCCAAAAAAACCAAGGATTTCTATGATGAATTGTAAATCTTTACCTCCCTCAATTGGGAGGTAGGTTTTTATGCCTCTCAAAATTTATTATGTCTGCTTGACTGTGCTTTCCTGAAGATCCCTTTTAGCTTCTGTTCCCTTTCAGCTTCTGTTCCAACTAGCAAGTCAAAATTCTCCCAAGTACAGTAATATAAAAGGAGTAGGAAAGAAATTCAGCTCATGAACAGGACAGACACAAAGTGTAATGCAGTACAGTGCAGAGACCTACAAAGAACATTACAGCTGGATTCATGAAACACATGAATTCAAAGTACTTGCTATATAGGTCTTATAATTTATTAAGGTTTACATTATAAATAAAACCATGAAGTCAGTCCCAGTTGAAATGCATACACTTCCAAAGAAGCCCTACAAACTCAGCAAAGACTTCAACCTTTTCTATACATCTTTCCCACCCACGTTCTTATTTATTTTCCTTACATGTTATTCTGGTTCCAACTCTACAAACTGCTATGCATTTTTAAAATTTAATCACACAAGTAGTGCCACTGAGCTTAACAGAACCAATGCCACTAGCGTAACTAGTGATGCACACACGAATGTACGAGCTGAGGGATTTATACTGCAATATCCTTGGGGCAAGGAATATGGATTTGTCTACATTTCACAAAGCAGCACATAATTTCACTGGCAAACAGAAAATAAAGATTTTAGGTTTAAAATTTTCATAGGTCATTAATATGAAAGATAACCCCACCGTTACGCTATTACCAGCAATCCCAAAGAGGATACCAGAAAGCTCCCAAAAGCTCTGTAACGTGGCAGATTAAAAGGATCTCCACAACCTTTTTGTCTGATGATGATAGTCAGGAGAGTTACTACACAAACTATGATACAAGAAATCTGTGATTAATTGGAGAACATTTTTCCAACTGCTAAGTTTATTCAGTTAATAAGAAAGGGTAAAAACTACATACAGAGGCACTATCACTTCACTATCAGAGAAATAAGCAACAATTAGCCAGGGAATAATTTTTTCTCTGGTGTTTTAGTATATGTACTGTAATAGAAATTAACCACTCTTTCTAGGCTTGAACAGTAAATTCAATTCACTGTATGCAGAAAGTGCAGTAAATTTTTTGATAATACAAGAGTGCAGTAGAACCTTGTTAGTTCTAATTACTGAGAAACTTGTCTTGGGTTTCTGAACTCAACCAATAATAAGGTACACAAAACATTATATAGAGAAACAGAAGCAGAGGCTAGTCCAGCAAAACTATATGTTACTAATTCATTAAGACTGTAGTTTGGTTTCACTATAAAATATTAGCAAGTGTACTTCACTAACTTTCCTAAGATGAACTGATTACTACCATACTCCAACAACGTGCCAAAAAGGCAAAAATGTGCTACCAGTTTGACAGTTATGATTTTGATGAAGAGCTTTTCAAGTTTACACTAATGTGTTTTTTTTCATGAGCAGAAAAGAGTTTTATTCCCTTATGCCAAATAACATTTGTGTTTGAATCATGTATCTTTAATGGGTACCACACCACAAAAAGGGAGACTTGAAGCAAATACATGACTTCACAAGCTGTGGCTTTACCATCACACAGTATTGTTTTATAAATAATGCTGAAGTAAACAGAATCTGCATATAAATAACAATTCTCAAATTGACTGTTAAATACATTAATAGAATGAAGCAGCAGAGAAATGTGGCTTATTGTAAAAATATACCCTTTGCTTTTACTCTAAATATATAAACAAAATATTTATTTTTGTAACCATCAAAGCACTCAGGCAGATGATTTTTGGTTTTGCCCATGAAGAGCAAGGAAGAGGAAAGAAAAGAAAAAAGAGGTGAAGGGAAAAAAGAGACACAAGTGAGCTTCCACACTACTGATAAGGCTTATAATCCAGAAAAATCTGCCATGCGAGCCAAGGTGCAGCAACATAGTGTTTAGGCACGAGGAGAAATGCTTGTAAATTCCACTGCTCCAATGAGCAGAGACACAGTTTTCATAATTTTATCCTTGTGCTCCACGGCTGAGTGGCTGTCAGGCCAATCACAAGGCACAGGTTCCCATTTGAATGACATATGGGTTCACCCAACCAGAGAGATGTTAGAGCATTAAATACCACAAACAGACAGGACAGGAATACAAAAAGCCAAATTAGAGCTCGCGCTCCGGCAGGGCCCTGGCTGCTCCCGCCCAGCCCCTCCGCCAAGCCTGTGGCGTTGGGAAAGCCGTGTCCTCCGGGTAACAGCCTCTCACCTCATAAAACTGAAAGACACACTGAAATACTGTACTTCAAAGGGGGGCAGGGAGAATAAGAAAACGTGTATTTTAAAACACTGGCAAACGCAGTATTTGGGGAGAGAGAAGTGAGCAGGAATTACCATTTCCCACAGTAATCTCAAAAGCACCATGGAAAAGACATTTTACCTTTGTGGAAAGCTGTTCTTCAGACAGAAGTGTTTAACATGTTATATAAACATGCTATGCAGTGAAATGTAAAACACAAGGGGATTTTCATCACATTTATTGCATTTGTTAGCCAAAATGTAGTAGCCGTGTAATCACTGCTGCCGCTGCAGTAAAACACCTCAGTAATATTAACAAAAAAGTGCTTTCAGCCTGGCTAGTTCAAGGGGAAAGAGATGATACTGAGCAATTCAGACCTAAACAAAACAGCAACAGCAAAAAAATCCCTAGGAACAGCAGATGAATGCACACCAAGAGACCACAGGACTGTCTGGCAATTCAGTACCCTTTGAAATCCTCTCTCATGAACAAATCAAATGCACAGTCACAGAAGTTACCTAAGACACAGCCTGTCCCCTCCCTGCTCAAGGTGGTGGAGCAGCATGGGCTGCATGACGGACGGCACCAGCTCACAGGAAAGGTTTGGGCTGGAGCTGAAGGAGGGATTGCATTAGCCATTTTCAGGCTTTGGTCAATTGTATTTAAATACAAGTCAAGAAGTATATCTCCATCATGGTGTATAACCAAGACTGGCCTTGAACAGTAGGGTTTTCAAACACAGCAACAGGGAAAGACCTGCACTCCGGCTGTCTGTCAGACCCTGCCTCTTTACAGGCACCTTCTTGGGTGAGCAGGAGAAGGCACCCTCACCCCTGCTCTTTGCCCTGCACCCACAGCTCCTGTCAGATGGGGGTACCTGCTAACAACAGTGCCTTTGTGGGAACCTTTCTTCTCAGCCTTTCTGTGATCCATTTTCATTCTGCAGATCTCTCTCTAGACATGGTCTCTGTAGATTTATTTTATAATAGAAGCATCATCTTCTGTTTGTACTGCATTTTTCCTTCTCTCGTTTGTTTTACTCTTCCAGCACTACTGCTATCAGCGTGGCTGTGCAGAAGACCTGAGAGACTTCACTGGGATCTGCAAGATTCTCCAACAATACACTGAAATGATCAGGAGGGCAGATAATTATTAGACACCCATTCGAAAGAGCTATTTAGATCGAGGGTCCCAATTAATTACTGCAACTATAAAGTCAGCAACAATCTCTCCCAACAAAGGAAGAAATCCACAGTAGTCTTTATTAATAATTATTTAATCACACATATAATTTATTATTTAAGTGGCTGAATTTTTACTTAAGTAGCAAAAAACTGGTTTTCTTTTTTCTTGAAGAAAAAATACCTTTTAGAAGGAAGAACTGTTGGAAAAACAACAGTAAATCTTTTCTTTTTGTCCTTAAAAATTATAGCACACCACCACAATCTGCCACCTTTTTTTTTTCAGTATTTTCAAATACATTATCTGGTAGATCTCAGTAAATGGTGCTGCACATGAAACTCTGCTTCAAGGTTTATCCCAGCAATATCTTATCACTTCTGAATTTGTTTTGCCTGAAAACTCCATATTCCAGCAGGACTTTCATTTGAACACACACAACTTCAATCTCCTCAACTTATTTTTTAATAGGTTAATTATTAATAACGTATTTCAGTTTCCTAGTAATTCGCATACAACAAAAGAGAGAAAGAAAGCCCCACTGATTCAGGAAAAACCCCAGACACATCCATTTAAATATTTCCTTAAATTGTTCTTCATTTAAGCAAGCAGTATGTCACCTGGATAAGATAAAGAGCAAGTGAATCAAAGACTACGAAATATATTCCTTAGTTATTTTAACATCTAACAGCAGAAAATTATTTCAAAGCTATGAATATACACACAGAAAAGTGCTGGCAAAACACAAGAAAAGTGGATGTGAAGCAGAACTGTCAGTGATGCTCTCCTTAAAATACTGTCTTAGAGAATGACTCTCGCACCCTCTAGGCTAATCCATTCCCATGCTCTGTGTTGGAAGATGATACTCATATTAAAAGATCCATCAATGCCTGCCCTACCTCAGACAAGGAAAAAGAAGGCAGCACAGCTAATGGGGAGAAACCCTCCAAGCCATAGGCAGAGCATCGCTCTCCGTGCCATTATCTCTCCCCACTCTTCCATGTTACGTTGGCAAACTGAAATATAATTCTCAATTCAAGAATGCAGAAGCTTTCAAAAGGCTTAGGAAACATGGAAAGTAAGGCTGAAGATTAATAGGGTCTTGAGAGCTAAGCAAAGTGTAGGACAGGCAAGAAAAAAACAACAAAAGTGATGTCTATGACATACCAAAATAATCTGAGTATCACCTTTTTTCTTAGGAGTTAAAGATTTCCATTACATGGATGCACATTTCACTACATGATATGGAAATGGGAAAAATCCTGAAGGTTAGTTTGGGGTGTTTCGTTTTTTTAAATAAAATGCAGTATGAAAGTATGGCAGAAATTGTCGCGTGTTTCTGGAAGTTTTCAATTCAGAATGAAAGCAGTTTTTACACATATACACAGAAATAAAATCAAAGACTGTCAAGACACAAAACTGAAAAAATAAAAATAAATAGGTTGACTACTAAAAATTCTTGACCACGATTGTCAAGAATATACAAGTTATAAATTACAACTGAAAAAGATCTCTGAGAAGTAAAACAGTATTCTGAAAACAAATAACAAAATTAAACACAACTTTTCAACTCTCTGCTCCCTCCAAAATATTTCTTTCTAAATCAATTCTCTTTTGACAATACTTTAACTATGACAAAAAATAATTTCCTGACTTCCAACAGACTTATGCAGCACAAAGATAAGTGTACCGAGTTAAATTTATACGTCTTATTATAGTTTGTTTAATATAGTGTCCATAAACATGTAGGCACATACGCACTAAACCAAGCCAGGGTGGAATATTACTTTCTTGGATGTTAAGATAATTTTAACATATAAAAATGATGCCCACATCTACAGAGATACAAAACATGGATGATGTTTTCTAACACCTTTTCTGGAACATAAGCACCTAGACATCAATAAAATGAACAAATCATTCCCACAAACTAATGAAAACAGAGTTAGGACTTCACTAAATCAACTGATATCTTTTCCAAATTACTCTGGAACCAAAGGCACCAAAGACTTGAGGAGCACTGGTGAAAATGTTTTTTTAAAGTCAAGGAGAATTCAGCCAAACCCCAAGCTCTGAAGGGAATGAAGCCTCGCAAACTATTGCTTTTCCCACCCTGGGGCAGCAAAGCCTCTGCATGGGGATTCTAACAGGTCTTTAAATAAATAAATATTGCTCATCTAACACTCACCAGCACACACTTAAAATCCAGAAGGATTTCTTTTTCAAGTTTTAAGGACAATATCTGGCTGCTTGCATCCCCTTCTACTCTCTGACCCAATTTATGTAATGGATAGAAATGGTAAGAGCTCCACCATTGTGAACAGTTGTAAGAATGAACAGCTGTCCTCATCCTTCATCTGGCTGAACAAAGACACACAAAAAGTCAGGACTGCACTCACTCCATCTTCAGTGCTTTTTCAGCTGATGATGGAGCAGTACTTAATGGACTGACAGAAAGACAACGACTGAAGAGGGGGTGGAAAGAGGGAAGCACATTAATAAGGCAGTGATGCCTGTACTTCAAAAACATTTTTTCATTTATCATAAGCCGTGATACTCACTTATAAAGCTACTTCTAGATTAAGGGTGTACTTGGAAAAATACCCTGTATTTCTGCTTTCAGAGCCAATGAGATAAACACCGAAGTCCCACAAGATGATAAATAAGTCTTAGGCATTCACCCAGAAGAAGGAAGGTTTCAAAACTGTACTAAAAAGTACAGGCTAGACTGAGAATTTATGACAGTTTGATAGACCTGATTTTAAAAAAAACCCTAACATATATAGATAGATGGCAGCCAGTACCTACTATTACAAAGCTTGGATGGGATTATTTTAATTAATGTTCTACCTAAACTCTTACTTCAATAGCTACTAATTACCATTAAGAACTATCATCTATATCCACAGATTAAAACATTTCTCCCCACCCCAAAGACCCAATTTTAGAAGCTGCTTCTACAACAAATTATATGTTCTACTGTTTATGGTACCATAGAGACCTTTAGATCCTTTTAAATTTGTGGTAAGATCCTTTGATGTAGGCCCTTCAAAAAAAACTTGTTGAACAGATACAAAACAAATGCCTCTTTACCGTATGCCCAGGGTGTGAAAAAATGCCAATATGCTACATAACTTTACAGCAAAATTAGAGGAATCCCGGTATTTGATGCAATCTTCAGACTGACTTACATCCTGTAGCTTTCTCTTTGTTCCTGAATACACTTGGGAATAGAGAAATAAGAAAGGCCTTGTCTTGAAGATGCAATTTTTTGTAGATTGATGAATGCTCTTTTAAAGGGATATAATTTTACAATCCCTCACAGGTGAGATAGTGGGTTTAATATCTAAAGGAAAGTACATATTTGTCTTTATGTCAACCTACATGAAAGAAAAATCACTGGGAAAGTAACTATAAAATACATGCACTGCAAGGATCCATCTACATTCCTATTTTGTGGCTCAGGTTTGACGTATTATTTGCCATACTCAGAAATGTAGCATTTCTGTATGCATATACATAAATCTTGACAAAAAGATCTTATTTCAGTCATGTTGATCCTATTTTAAAATTTATTTAATACTCAGCTATAAAAGGAGAATACGGTTTTATAATTGAAAAGGACATCTCAGTTGAGAAATATTTGAGACTGAAACACTATCTGGATGGATAAAAGAAAAACCTTACTGCGTTTCCCTTAAAAATCAATAGAATAAGACAGATACGTTGGAGAAACTAATAAGCAAATTACAACCAGAACAGAAGCCCTAACGGTTACCCACACGCACACTTTAAATCTCAATCATATTTTCCCCCACAGTACTGTGAATTTATTAGAAACTACACTGTATACATATAAGATATGCTTTAGTTAAGAATTTTTTCATCTGTTTAACGATACCTACATGTTTCAGTAAACCATTCCACAGGCTTACAGTTTTTAAAAAAAAAGGTGAAAATGATAGTGGAGGAACTGCAATCTCTAAAATCTCTTTCAAGAATGTTTTAAAATCTAGCCTCTTGCAAGACAGAATCCCTCATTTTATACTGCTCAGATGACAAACTCCATGAGAACATACTGGCTATAGTATAGCCAAAACAACAGCATTGTACTACTTTTCAGAAACAGATAGGAACAAAGAAAAAAAATTAAACCAGCCAAATGCTGTATACCAATTATGATTAAAAAGTGACTATTAGCCCAGATAAAATACTTCAGACAAAATTTTAAACAACATTTGCTTTCTCCATCTGCCTTCCAAAAAGACTTACTTCATCAGTGAGTCAGATTTTGGATAATGTGATGTGGTGCCATTTAAAAAGAAAGAGAAATGAGAATTAGGAGTAGATTTTATGAAATAAATTCTGCCACAATCCAAGACAGATCTTGAATATAACAACTAATTCATGTCAAGTAACAGTCTGCTTGATGTTTAGATTCTTAAGACTTATTCAGTAAATGTGAAGAAAAAGAACCTAAGCTTTCCAAACAGTCTTAAAGAACTTAAGATTCCAGTGCATGTAACACAGCGTAAGAAAATTAATAGATACATTAATTTAATGAAATGATCCTGTGTTTGCCTACTGCTATTATACACAGAAGAGCAATATCAATGTTGTCAGAATGACTACTGAAACTTTTCCATGTACAAAAGCTAATACACATCTACAAAGACAGTAGCAAGAGTGCCAGCTGCTAGGGGTTTTACTAATTATTCACCTTCATGATCAATGCTGCACAGTTTCTTCACTCTACTGGAACTCAGGACTGAAAAAATCACTTCAAATAGCAGGATGGAGCAGATAGCATTTTGGTGAGTGGATCTCCTGCACACAGAGCAAGTTCACAAGGTAAGACTGCACACTGACAGCACATTTTCTTTACAAAAAAAAAAAGATTTACTAGCCTCTCTCTTGGGAGTGCCTACCTAAACAATGGTTTTCTAACAGGCTGTCAAAGCATGCCAAATTAAAGCCAAAACTTCTTGTGCAGTGATCTCATTATTTCTCACAAACAGGACTGTCGAAGAAAAATCCTATGCTAATGTATTTCTATCACAGTTATCAGTCAGTCGTTGTTCTGAATACATCTGGTTTGAAAAGTCAGACAAAGCATCTTGGCAAAATGCTGTTCTGTAAAAACAGAATAAAATAATGGACACTTATAAAATTATTCTGAACATTTATTAGGTCCAAAATGGAACTGCTGGACTCAAGAGGGCAAGGCACTGCCACAGAGCTTTGGCAGACTCAATTGCAGCCACTGAGATGCCTTATTCATCAGAAGACATGAGCTTCAAGTAGCAAATTATTGCTTATTTTCAAATTGTTCTGATTGTGGGAATGCAGCAAAGTGAGCTGAGACAACTGCCAAGTGCCAGAGATTCACCCTTCTCCCCATCTTCCCAGCACACACTACCCACCACTTTGGTTTTTTTGCATGGCCCTGAGCTGAGCCATTTCAGTGCACTAAACCAGCAGAAAACTAAACCTTCTCCTTTCCTTCCCCTCAAAAACCAGACCAAACCAAAAACAAACAAACAAACAAAAAAATAAAGCCAAACACAACGAAAAGTCTCTCATTCAGAGAAACACTCTTAATTAGCAAGGTACTGCAAGGACCCAAGGGAAAGCCCCAAATCCAAATTAAATCAGCAAACCAGAAGGAACAGAAAACTGTCCAAAATTAAGGAAAACTCTATCTCATATCCCCCTGATTCTGACTAAGATTTGTAACACCAGCTAAATGCCACGTAGCAGCAATGGGATTAATGCAAATGTGATTAATGCATAAAAAACCTAAGAAAAATCTCAAAAGCACAAAATAATCACCGTAACACCAAGACATTAAATACATATATACACATCTATACTTAACACAGACATCCCCACTGACTATATGTGACTAGCCCTTCATCTGAAAACTTCAAGTAATTCATAACAATATATAAAATATATTGGTGAAGCTGACAAATTATCTCCTCAGAAGAGACAGCATGTTAAAACTTTCATTCAAGTCTATGACAGAGCAATGAAGCCCATCACTTACTCTCAGTGCTTCAGGACAACTATACACAGAATTGCATTTTGCCTGTTTATCTTCTACCAATTTAGTTTGCTAAATATTCTTCCCATCTCTTTTCTTCCAAATATGTTGTAGTGTGTCTAGCACACTGTAGTTTTTGAAGCACTCGGGTAGTCAATGCACATATATAATCTGGTTTTCAAAGTCATAATGTGCCTTGAGGGATGTGAAAGGTGTTAAGAAAAATAAATAAGGCAGCAAGAGTTTTTCATTCAGTCAACCAGCCTGAAGTTACATTTTTCTAAGTACTTGTATGTATTCTTAGCCACTTTTAAGTATGTGTTAAAAGCACAGAAACAATAAAGAATCTGTAGTTTTTCTGTAAGCCATGAAAACCTCTGCAACTCCCTGGTGTAAATGCAGAGGATAACGGATGAGGAAGAAAGACGGTCACCTTCCTACTGCTAGCTGGATTTGGGTGTTCAGCCTAAGCTCCTCAGTAACAACTTACTTCAGTGGATAAATCAAAAGCAGTATTTAACAGAACCAACAAGTTTGTAACAAAAGCTTGCTGAAACCACTGGAAGAGAAAAGCCAAAAATTATATGAAAGTTAGAGACTATATAAATTATTCTTTAAAACCCTGTTATTAGGTTATTGCCAGCATCCTCAGGCATAAAAGGCTGACATCTTATTTGTTCAATTTGAGCCCTGTATGTCTAGATGGTTACAAAACCAAACAATAATATTTTAAATATTTTTTTCTACAGTTTTATATTTCAAGAACAGTTTTCTGAAAGATGCAACTGTCTTGTAAGTGAAACATCTCCAAAACAAACCAGAACAGTTGCAGAAAACAAGGAGGAATGAAGAAGAAAGACAAGCTTAGATGTTTAAAATATTGCCATTACTAAGGATATCAAGGTAAAAACTGAAGGGATAAATTTAAGGTATGCTCAATGCTCAAAGCACATTTCTGAAGTACAAAATAACAATTTGTCAGAGAACATCTCTTTATCTCCCACAGAGGGTTGTAAGATTATTAATCTTCAGAGCACAAAACACTGCAAAACTACAATTCCCAATGTACCCCGCAGCCCATTCAATTACCACAGGTACATGAGTCCTTGCTAAGAGAAAGATCAGTTTCAAGAAAACATGAACCTAGCTCTGCTATGCAGTTCCCAGCTCTGAAGTGTCTTAGCATGTATTTTTCCTATGCTTTATTCCTCTTGCAGAAAGAGAGATTTAATCAACTGAGAGAGGCTGAACAATATTTTTGGTTTCCTGTGAAAGAACAATATCAAGGTGATACAGCAGCTACATAACCACTTCTGGAATGGATTTTGGCAAAGCTTTCAACTGTACTGTACTGGAACAGTAACCTCAGAGAAAAAGACTTTGTTACTGGGTTTCCATTGTCCCCATGTCCATGTCCCCATGCTTCAGCTGACCAACAGAAGAAACAAACCTCAAGCTGCAATAATGAACTGGCATCTGTGAGCAGAGCAAAACTTCCTGGCCTGTCTCAGAAAATAAGATCAACCCAGGACAAATGTATGTTTCTCCTCCCTGAGTTTACAAACGCACCTGAAGTCCAGCATTCCAGAGCCACAAACAGGGAAAATGTCCTATCTACTGCTCTAAAAGAAAGCAGGCGCATGGCACACACATATGGATGATATAATCTGGGAGATGTGCATCCTCTCCAGGCCTGAGGTCAAAGCTACCACATCAGGGTTTGATAAGACATATTACCATTATAACTAACAGAGAGTGCAACTTCAGCTGAAACATCTCTGATGCGTGTTTTTTCCCAGAAGATTAAATGGGGGAAAAACGAAAGGAGGTTGTCTGCAGAGAAAATGTTTTGGTTCTACTGTGCTTCATGATGCCAGCTCTGTCCCACTGCCTGGCCCCTCCATCACGCTCCATGAGCTAAGGCGAGCCAAGGGGTCATTAATGGATGGAGCAGAGGTATGTGTGCATCGTGTAAGCACAAAAGGCTCTGGCAGCACCAACCTGCCACCAAATCCTCCAAGCTCTCTAATGATGCTAAAAAAGATGTACCTTGTGGCCAATGAAAGCAAAGATTCCTTCAGTGTAAGCCACATGAACACAAACTGTCATGTAAAGGAGACAATTGCATTTATTGCATCCACTATTTCAACAGCAGAAGGAAAAATCCACACTGTACAGAAGACCACTGTTTCTTTCTAGGAAAGTGAAGATGAGAAGCACACAGGAAGTGCTGGCCACCACACGGAGAGGACAAGGGCTGTCTCATCCAGGTGGTGGCCAACAGAAGTTTTTCGCACTGGAGCCCCACTAGAGTGGGTAAGAATAAGTTGGATAATAAACTCTACCTTGCAGGAGATACAAACATGTGAAATTTGGTGCCTGTGCCAGTGCCTGATTACTGAATTAACCAGCAGGATTCAGGTAGATGACGTGCACCAAATTTACTGCCTGTTACTGTTAAGACCATTAATTTATCTTACAGCGATTTTATTGGCATAACCCCCTACTCTCTATATCATGCTCCTTTCCTGATGATGAGAAATTATTGGATAGTTTTTGCTAACTGCTTTCCCATCATGTTTCATTTTCAAATACCATTTTCTGTCAGTTTATTCCCATTCAACCCAAAGTGACTGTCAAAGAGGATACAGGAGATCTGTTCACTTCTATAACTGCCTCATTTTGAGAGTAGTTTCCAACTCCCCTACTCCTTGAACTAATGAAACTCAAGAAAAAAACCCCCCAAAAAACAAAAGAAAATGAACCACAAACACCAAAATCCAACCAACCAACAACAGCAACAACAAAAGCACAAAAACACTAGTAGATTAAACCTTAGCATTACAGAAAATATATTCTGCACTTGTCAATAACCTAATCACTTATCACTTTGAGAAAAGACAAGAACTGTTAACGTGGGGGAAAATAAAAAACAACCAAAAAGAAAAAAATCCAACTAACCAACTAACTCCAAAGCCAAACCACCCTTACAATGTTTTATCTGTACACAAATATTTTGCATCATAAATAGGCACATTCTGGTTTTTTATTCTTGCTTATTCTAATAAATTTTAGCGTTTAACCAATATGAGAGGTCGTTCTTCAAGGGCTTAACCCTCATCTCCTAGCACACACAAACTTAAATCTGCATTGGAAACACCCTCAAAATGCAGAAAAATCCAGTAAAGACTGGGGGAAGGCATGGGAGGGTTAAAAAGAAAATAAGGAGTCCCTGGAAATGGTCCTGCGCTACAATTATGTGACTTGATATCAAAGGTGCGAAAGCTAGAATGAAAATATTTGATGTGACAGCTCTTCACCTCAGTTGTAGCATGCCCTATCTAAATAGCAGGAGAGCAGATGGTAATTTTCAAGCACATTTAGACTGGAATCCAAACCATACTTAAAAATAAATACATAAATAAACAAATAACAGCACACATGGAATAAATAAAGCGAAGCCTGAGTAGGGGGAGCTAACCGACATAGCTGGGGGGAAAAAAAAACCAACACCACACTGACAAATTCACAGTCACACAAGCTATCCGTCAGATTTGACATTTACAATTTATTTCTAAGCTAAACCACCACATTGTGGAGCAATACAAAGATGCAAGCACTTGCCCTGGCAAAAGCTTTGAAGTTCATTGGTATTAAATCTGCAGCCTGGTAAACTGTGAAGACCCTGTCCTTTCAAATGTAGCAGGTTCTGAATACTTGTTTTGAAAATTTGAAGTGAATAAGTAGATTGCATAGAATTTTTTCAAACACCCACCACTGCCTAGAGATTTATCTAACATTAGATGCACCCTCAAACTCCAAATCATTCTGACAATAAAAGGAATAAATCATTTTAAAAAGACTGCTTTCAAAATTATGCTTGCTCCACAGATAATTCTGAATAGTTTTCCAACTGTCCAATCAAATAAATCAGTATCTGGAGTCATGGCAGAGGTGGATTTGTGAGCTATACATGGTCTGTATTTAATTGTCATAGCAAATCCCAGATTTAAAGCATCACTACAGCTGACAGTGTCAAGAACAGCCAATGTTGTTACCAAGAGTGGTGACTATCCCTGCCCAAGAATCCAAGCTGTCAGGATGTTTCTAAATATGGAGATGTACCACCACATTTGTGTGTATGTATCTATGTACGTGTAAATACATATACTATGTCAGAGACAAAATTTAACAAAAGTGGCCCCAGATGAAGAGAAAGGACAGAATACATGGTGAACTGTTCTTAGGGTTCTACTAATTACCGATACGGCTGGGGGAAGGAGGTGCCCATACACACCTTTCCCAATTCTCCTCATATAATTGGCCAACAGGTTTTTCTGCCAGTAATCTCTTCAAGGTGGCCAACTATTCTAAAAGATGAGTCAAGGGCAAAAGGACAACTTAACCACTGACAACTAAATGGACACTGCTACAAATTTTATGCTTAAATTGCTGTGTTTTTAAGAAAAAACAAACAGTACACCCACACTTAACTAAATAGTAACTAAACTAACGAAATAATAACTTAGCTAAATAATACTTCCAAAACTGTGTTTAGGCACACTATTATAAGAAGCCATATGCATATAGACATCCACTCCATTATATCAGTCTTGAAGGGCTAGAGTAACATCCTATGCCAGTAAATTGTGAAAGAAAATATAAAACTAATTGTGCCTAAGTAAACCAGTGAGCACTTTTACCTTAATAATCCTGACATATTATTCCAAAGTCTTGATTCTTCATCCAGAGAAACAGCAGTTAAAAGTAACAATTTCCTCTGCCTGCATAGCTATGTATCCCATCCACGCCCCTCTCAGCTCACACCAGAGTCACCACAGCGCTCCTCTCCCTGCTGCAGCCACGCCACTTTCCTCACCCCACTGTCCCACACTCCTGCTGACACCTGCCTGACCCCTGCCACACCATCCCTCCTGCACATTTCTGTTGTTTCTGCTTCCCTTGCCCATCCTGATCTTTAAAGGCCTCTTGGTTCATCTCCAGACTTTCTCCTACGATGCTGCCGCCTATGACGCAATACAGCAACCTCCCACTACTCTGAAAACAAACCTAGAACCCTGCTGTTGGAGGGCCCTAAGATTCTCATTATGAGAGTGAGGAACATTTTGACCCTGAATTTATAGGCAAAGAACAAACAAACAAAAAAATAAGTGCAGAGATAAAAGGAATTAATGACTCCACCTACAGCACATGATGTCTAAGAGCACATTTGTTCAAACCATGCTAGAATTCCAGCACATTTAAAACTTGCATTTCGCTTCCATATTTTGCATGAACATGATTTTTGCTCAATAAACATTATTTGGGTAAAAAGCTATTGAATATGCAGCACCAGGTAGGTATTTTATAATTTATTTGCAAGTATCATGCATTTTATAATAAATTAGCATAACAGTTCAGCAGCAGAGTCAAAATTTGTACCCAAGCATCCTAATTACCAGGTTTCTTTCTATATTCCAACTCTAATGTGTTATCTCATTTGCTCATTAGTATGTAGTATACATGCATTACTAAAAGCACACACAAATGAAATTATCATAAATGTATAACTACAGTTACATTTTTATTAAGTTTACAGAAATCTGAAAGAAAACTGAACTATTTAAGCAAATCTTACATATAGAAGTGTAATAAATTGTGTATTAAGTTTAATTTATTCTCCAAAATCCCCCAGAAACTTCTATAATAAAGAATTATATTTTACATAAAAACTAGTAGTAACTGTCTAGTCAGAAGAACGAGAGGTTATTACCTGGAATAATAACTTGAGTACATTGAAACAAAGCTCCCAGGCATTAAAAAATATATAAAGCCATTTATTAGAAATTAATAGACCTAGACTAAATTGAAATTATTAAGTCACAGTTTAATCTAGTGTATTGTTTTATGAATTTGTTTAGCTTGCTTCCTTGGGGTCAGCTTTGGAACGTAAACTGTTAATCAAACACCAAGACCCTCACTCCTAAAGCATGCCAAGATGGAGGAGAACAGATTCAGAGCAGTGCCCAATACATGTACACTTGTGTGAAGTCCCCCAAATTTTGGAAATTTGGTAAGGTAAGCTTTTCTTTATTTGTATGTTTTTCATTTCAGAACAAGAAGTGAGAATCAAGATGGATAGCTAACCAAAATACGAAATGCAAAAATCTTCCACCAAAAGTGCCTCACACAAATGCAGGAAATCCCAACAAGTACACACCTGACATCCTTTCTTGAAGAAACTCTCACTGAATCTTCAGTGTGACACGTTGGAAAAGAGAGAAAGAAAAGCTCAAAAAAAAAGTTCCAGTTTGTATGGGCTTCACAGAACCAGAAAAAGTCAAAATCAGAGAAAAAAAAAATGTGTGTACCCCATTCATTGAGTCTCCTGTTGAGAAGTCCTTCCTATGAGCTACAGTTGGTTAGTGCTCCTCACATGCATGCTTGCCCATGCTGTGGAGAGGAGGAGCCCAGAGGCCAGCTTGCTGCCATCTCAAAACTAAGTTCTCTGGAGGATGCAGACATTATTTAGTTGGTTTATTTAGGGCTGCTGAGGCTGAAGGAAGACCTTATTGCTTTCTATAATTACCTGAAAGGAGGTTGTAGGAAGGTGGGGTTGGTCTACTTTCCCTTTTAACAAGTGACAGGATGAGAAGAAGTGGCCTGAAGTTGTGCCAGGAGAGGTTTAGACTGGATAATAGCAAAAATTTCTTCACCAAAAGGTTGTCAGGCACCGGCACAGGCTGCCTGAGGAAGAGGCTAAGCCACCATCCCTGGAGGTATTTAAAAGATGTGTAGAAGTCATGTTCAGGGACATGGTTTGGTAGCAGCTTGGCAGTGCTGGGTGTGCTGGGTTGGTGTGGCCAGGTTTTGGTAGCAGGGGAGGGGCTCCAGGGGTGGTTACTGTGGAGATGCTGCAGGAAACTCCTCTGGCTCCAAAATCTGACCCCATCTCTGACTAAGACTGAGCCCATCAGAGGCATTGGATGACATTGTCCTCTGTGATCAACATACTCCAGAAGGGGAAAAGAACTGCTCTAAGACCTGCAGGGCAGAGGAGAGGGGGGGAGTAGAGATCAATACTGGAGCAGGGATATCAAGGTCGGTGGGGAAGGAGAGGGAAAAGGTGCCTGCAGAGGTTCCCCTGCAGCCCTGTTGTCCATGGGGGACCAAGGTGGAACAGATGTGGACCCACAGATGAGCAGACCCCGTGCCAGAGGAGGTGACTGCTTCTGCAGAAGCAGTGACTCTGTGTGCAGCCCCGGGCTGGAACAGCTCCTGAGGGACTGCACCTGTGGGAGGGACTCATGTCCCAGGGGCTCCTGAAGGACTCTCTCCTTCAGGAGAGACTGGGATGGAGTTGGGGCGGGGTAAAGTATTTAAGCTCTGGATTTGTTTTCTCTTTGTCCTCTTTTAAATATGATTATTGCTAAATTAAATAGTTTTCTCATGTTGAGTCTGTTTTCACCCCAACCATAATGGGTGAGTGAACCCTCCCTGTCCTTGTCTCAACCCACCAGCTTTTAGTTGCGTTTTCTCCACCCCACAGTGCTGGGAGAGATGAACCAGTGCCTGGACACCTGTCTCCTTCTTGCCAGCTGGGCCTAAACCACAATACTGGGTTATGGGTTGGACTCTCTGATCTTCAGGGTCCTTTCCAACATAAATAATTCAATGTTTACCCTGCTTATGATTCCAAGTGAGACACAAAATAGCAATTCTGTATCCTCTGAACTCTTTAACAGTTTACCTGTGGTGCTTTAGAAGTAAGAACGCCTTCCATTTCCAGAAGGTCCTTTCATACTTTCTACATGTGTTTTAAGTTACTTGCCTGATGGCAAACATCTCAGGCAGAGAGAACCCATCTTCACAAAAAGCACTCAATTTTGCAAAAATAAGAAACACATTGCATTATTTTTAGTAATCAAAACTCCTAGCTTCTGAAGGCATAATAATATGCTAGAGGTTTAATAATTTGACCACTCTGTTGGAATACGAAATTCACTAGAAAAAGAAAACCAAATACTCTGATTGCAATAACACAGAAGGCAGGTGATTTCACACTTATGTCACTCAGTACTTAAATGACCAAGTTAATGTTCAGATCTTTTGGGGCTATTTTGATTATTTGACGATATTCTGTAACACTTGAGGGAGACCACGTCTAAAAAGGCATCTGCATTTGGCCACAGCTCTCCATGCAATGCGCTCTCCTTGCCTGTGAAAGTACAGCCCTGACTATACACATGTACACTGGACTGAAAAACACTCTCTAAAATTTTTGTTCCACATATTAATTTATACAGACATCATACCTGAATTATCTCTTTTTAGCATAGAAAAGGCTATAGTTCTTGGGAATTCTTAGGATGGACCCACACTCCAGTTCACTGCAGCCATCCATTCTTTATTTGAGCTCCTTCTCCAAACAGCCACTTTGAGGGACCCAGATTCAGTTTCTTTTACTCAGCCAAATACCATATTAGTGGTTTTAACTGCACAAGAAATTTGCACTCAACTGATTATCTACCATGACCTTCAAAGATTTCTCTGTCACTGCTTTTCCAGAAGGAAGACGTAGCCTGTGAGCAAGACCTGCATCTTAGTTTCTGTATCACTGTGGAGTCTGGTCTTATCTTCAATTAAACTGACAAGCAAGAAAATCTGGTATGTGTAACACATCTTAATCTTGTGTTGCATTGATTACTTTTTGGTTATTCTTTTAAAGAAAGGTTTAGTCTCAGTGACTGGAAACGATTCTGTTTTGTCTTATTATTAGCTCTAGCTTTCAAACTATGCTTGGCAAGTCTTCCTGCTAACCAGAAAAACCTATTTAAATGTCCACACACACTTATTTAAGCAATTATGTACTTAAACAAATATTTATTCAGTTCTGAAATTTAACATGCTTATTACATTAGAAAAATGGTAAACAGAATACTTCTTTCTTACCAGATCATTTTTTTAATTCACAATTAGTGCTCATTTATATTTGGAGGAATTTTTAAACATGTTGTCGTTAGTTAAAGAAACCACTTTAAAATAAACCGAATCCACATTCAAAATATCCTTATTAAACAAACCAGAAATAGCTTCAAGAAGTGAAGCTTCTACTTATAAAATTCTGACAGATGCTGGAGACATAAACAGCAGGAGAGAATTAAGTTTTTCCTCAATTATTCATTTAGTAAAAAAACCTTTAAGCCATTTCCAAGCATCATCTATAGAAAAAAAAATGCCTTCCAGCCCATTTAGTTTGTGACCACTCCCATCTTTGTTTTGCTGTCCCTCTGAAAGTAAAGTGTTTGTGTGTGTACGCAGTATGTCTACCAATCTATATGCATCCATGGTCACAGAATTTATGTTGTTGCCTGTTTGAGCTCAATTCTTTCTGCATGCCATATATTTAAATCAAGATATGGTCCTCGCAACAAAAAAACACTGATTTACTTCTGTGACCTGTGTTTCATCTGCCTTTGAGTTCCTCAGTGTCAGATACATGCTCTTCCAGACAAACTCACCTGCTCTTACACACACACAGAGGCTTCAATATAAACTCGTAAAGGTTTCAGTGCTGTCAGCAGAAGCTGTTCCTGCTCCCAATGCAAGTAACATTCTTAAAGGACTGGTCATGCTGCTTCTTTTTTATTTCAGTGGTATCTAGGTGGCACTAACTAGTACCCTCACCTGCCCTCTCTGCCAGGACAGTAACTCAAGAAGCATTTAATATAATTTGCTTTTGAGTACTCAGTGATTCAGAAGTACATAATATCATTCTTGATACAGAGTACCACTTTCCCTCCCCTTCTACCAATTCAATCTCTCTAAATAGGTTATAACCATTTATTTTAATATTCCAATCCCATGAACCTTCCCACTAGATTTCAAGTAATACCAAGTAGATGAAATTTATAATCATAAATAAGAAATTCCAGCTCCTCTTGTTTATCACCCCGGCTACCAGCATTAGAGTATAGGCAGCAATTAAATCATAGAGCTTTTTTAACCCCTCCTGTCATGTCTGAGTACCTTGATCACTTTTGTTTACAAAACCATGGTTTAGATTTCAACGTGTGCTTACATGTTGTTCCTCTAATCTTACCATTCACCCCCCCCCTGCCCCAACTCAGAGCTATTCCACCCACCCAAGCGAATGTGCGCCCCAGCAAACTGCTTCTCTGGCTACTGGAGGGAGCCCAGCCAAAGAACATCTTCCCTTCCCTTCACAGATGATAACCACCTTCTCCAAAATCCCAACAGCTTTCTACACTGAATTGTTCACCCTACCAGCAGGTCGCTTCCAGGAACTTTGTTTCTGTCCTGCTTATCAGGAAGGAAGGCAAAATGGATAAAGAGGCATTTAAAAGCCTCCTGGAAACTAGCTCAAAACCCTACCTTACTAATGGGAATTCTTCCACCACAGCTGACTGACACGACAGCCAAATTAGGCTGCAGGGTTGAGGAAGGGGAAGAGAGGGGGATGCTATGTTTCTTGCACTAAATGGAAAAGGTGTGTTTTCCTCTAATTTCATTGAAAGTTCTGAGACATGGGAATGTCCCTCAGTCATCATCGTCTCGCAGGAGTGTGAGCTATGCTGACCTTTCTTTAGATCAGAAAAAGACTGTCCAGATGCATTTTTTGGCTAGAGCAGCAATGCAAACACCACAGGTCTGAAGTCCTCCCCTCCCATAGCATGGACTTAGTCCACTTACTTCCACTGTCTTGAAACTTCTGACATTTTCATTTATACAGGAAAAGAAGAAACCACTGCTTCAATATGGTTTCAAGAAGTATCATATTCTAAATTAGTGGTACTCCAGGGTGTCCAAAGGTATGACAAGGATTCAAGCCCAGGCAAAGACACTAAAGTGCATCAACCAGTGACATCATCACCAGCTTTGTTCTGAAGAAAGATTAATGTTTTGGTGGGTTTTTTGGTGGTGTTTTTGGTTTTTTTTTCCCAAGATTTGCATGTACACACTTA
The DNA here is from genome assembly GCF_036169615.1 of Heliangelus exortis. Taxonomy (NCBI): domain Eukaryota; kingdom Metazoa; phylum Chordata; class Aves; order Apodiformes; family Trochilidae; genus Heliangelus; species Heliangelus exortis. The sequence goes on along the minus strand of NC_092424.1, from coordinate 53,545,449 downwards.
TTTTTAAATGATACCTCTTTTCTCAGTAGTTATAAAAACTACTTCCATCCAAATAACTGCATTTTTTGTAATGGTAAAGGTCCATATTTTTCCACAGCCCTACTGTCACTTTATTTACCCCAACTGTCTCACAAGCAGAAGGGAGACCTTTGAGACAGATAGCTCATAACCACACAGTTTTCCACTAAATAACTCTAAGAAGGAGCAGGTTGTCAGAGGAAGGGCTGGTCTCCTCTCCTGCTGCCTGTGAAGACAGCTCTCCCTGGCAAATGGGAAGCCTCCTGTGCCTCTACAGTTGGAAACCACTGCCATAAGGGGAAAATTGACACAAATAACACAACCTTAGCAAATTTCACTAAAAATAATCACGTAAACCAACGGGAGAGAAAAAGGCTAGTGGTGGCATTCCTGAACAAAAGCAGAGTTTCAAAGGGAGCCCCCCAGCAGTTTCCTCCCTCAGTAGGGAGAGCAAACAGAAGACTGACCATGCATCCATAACACTGCGATCCAGAACAGATTCAGGTTTCCATTATTCACTTATTTTTCCATGAGTAAATACAGTGTAACTAACAATATTAATGTAGCAGTAAGGGCAAACATGTACACCTCTGCCTAGGCTGACAAATATATTTGCAAGGCTCATTTCACCGGCAGCTAAACCAAGGAAGTTGCCCCAAGACAGGGAACCTGAAGGGAAAAAGAAAAATCCCTCAAGGCAACAGCACACAAATACACTGTTGTATGCTGCTTGCTCCAATAAGCACACTGACTTCAAAGGCAGGAAAAATTATGGGACAAGAATGAATTAATGTCCTTTCATCGGGCCCTATCGCCCAATTCATTCTGCCTTTTTCAGCACAATTGGGATTTTCATAGCATATCACATTGCGGTGTCTGAATATCACCATTTCCAAAACAAGATGTTAACAGCATAAATACAGAACTCCAGCAAGTGTGTGAAAACAAGACTACACTTTTTTTCTACCACTGTTCAAATATCAGCAATAAATTATTTCCCAGTGCATGAAAATAATAAAGAAAATGCATCTTTTTAAGGAAAATATAAAGTCTTAGCACTCTTACTGCATCCCTTAGGTGAGCCATTCACTATTTTGTTTTCAATTGTAATACATTTTCTATACCTCATGCGTTACTACATGAACAGTACTAATGAAAGCAACACAGGGAAAGCAAATACTGCATTCCAAAAATCAAAGACAGCACAGCAATAAAAATGTGCAGATTTATGTTAGATGCACTATGAAAACATCTCCAGGCTAATCACAAACTGTTAAATCATCCTCAGTATTTCCCATTGCTATCGTCTTCCTTTAACAGAGGAAGACAAAAAAAAAAGAAGAAAAAAAAGAAAAAGGGGAAAAAAAAAGAAAAAAGCCATGATTCAAAATGGTAGTTCAGTAATTATTTACAGCCCAGTATGTAATCGTCAAAATGACTGGCAAAGTTCTTAGCACATCAGCTCAGATGTATGTGAGCAAGGCATTCCTTCCCTGTGGTAGGCGGCCCCATGTCAAGCAGCTATGTGCTGGAACTTGTCCTGTGCTACCTGTTCAAAGGGAACTGTGCAAGAATATTTCAAGCTCTGACAGATACCACTTTGTGCAAATGCATCCACAGGAGCATTAGGAAAAAAAGACAGCACTGATGTTTCAGCAACCCTTGTGTCAAGAAAGGTGCTCTCCTGCATTTTTATTGACACGCAGGAAGCGCATCATCTTTTCTTGTACAATCAGTGCTAGCACTGCCATTGTGCTGCTTCTCCACCAGTGCCCTGCTCCTCTCCATGACTTTACCAAACTCTATTATGACTTTGGACCTCCTGTTTTCAGAGATGCTACTGAAAACACCAAATAATTTTGCAATTCAAAAACTGTAAAAAGCAACTGAAAAAACGCACAATGCAAAAAAAAAAAAGTGCTATAATTTGCTGCATTTTATTACTACAGTATTAACAAGTGCTGAAGTGTGCTGTCCTTTCTCTCAGCAAGTATTTATAAAAATCTTAAATGTATTACATGGAAGGATCCAGGCCACAGTCATTCCTGCGTACAGCTGCAAGTGTAATACATAAGATTTGGTTCACATATAAAAAGTACTTTTCAAGTAAAAACATGTTTTCTCCTCTAAGCAGAACTCTACATGCAGCCTGCATCTTTCCACATTCTTATAAACAACAGCCCTACAACCAAGTTTCATAGCAATAACTAATTTTATCCTCTGGCCTAAAAACTTAATTAAAAAAAAAAAAAGTGCTTTCCAGAAAGCTGAAGTTTTGAGAGTTCCTGCAAGCAAGTCTAAAGCGAGTCCAATAACAACACAGCAACTCACACGTACACAGGGTTCTGATATTTAGTCAGGTTTTTACCCTACTATACAAGATCTTAACACATGCCAAGAATAGGAACATATTTTTAGATAGTTATATATGTGAAAGATGAAAATGAGATGGCAAAACACAAGAGAGAAAGAAGAAAGAGAAGTCTATACTAAAGACGCCCAAAGTCTATCTGATCTTTTCCTGGATGTTCAATTACTTTTTGTGGTTATGCTCCTTCAGTAACCCCTCTGTTATAGGCCTAAAGCAATATCAGAAAACATTTCTTGTAGTGTGTAAAATCAAAAAAGATTGAGGCTCATGTACCCACACAGTCTTGGCCTTTAGTGAAACTATGCTTCACCATTTGCTGCAAGACTGCAAATTTACTCAGGTCATAAAATCAGGTTTTTTACTCAGGTTAATCTTCATTTTGAAAAGGATACAAGGGATTTCTCACAGCATCACCTCAGAAGACTGAAAACCTACCTGCCTTCTCTCCAACATCAGGTGTGATTTTTTTTCCTTGGTGAATGCACAGTCTAAAGTATCATTTTCTGCAGAACTTAAGGTTCATTTTAGAAATAATAGTTTCTTCTCTAGGACAACTTTCCGACCATAAAAGGGCCATAAATTCTAGGAAGTATATACTTCTCAGATATGCAGGGGGATATTTTGGCCAACCAGTAATAAAATGAAACCAAGGAAAAACACAAACCAGTTGATTTGCATCTCTCCTATTAAATATTCTGCAATACAGTGCAAGAGTCAAAACACATATCAATTTTCAGTGCTGCCAGTTAGGAAGTTAGGAGGGAGGGCAGAGGCAAAGCTGTGGAGTGAGTCAGAAAGAGCAGGAGGAGCTCAAAGCAGAAGTCCTTCTGAGCAGCCCTGCCTGCTTCCTCCCTGCACAGGCTCAATCTGTTCTTGGCACGGGCCCTTTTCTATTTGTTTTTACGGAGCACCACTCTCTCACAGCATGAAACACATCAGAGAGACAGACAGTCCTGTGAAAAGAACAACACAGTTGTGCTAACCTGTCCTGGAAAACACATTTTTGACAACATGGCCTGTAAAACACACGTTACATAGACTCAAGATAAGTAATGTCACTTCTATAATTAAAACATCTTCCCTGAGCAGCTATATAAACCTTGTTTATTTTGATTGGACTGTTGTCTCAAAAGACAAGTTATATTATAGTGTGCCAAGAAATATGCAGAAATCACATCACTGTTCTGTTGAAGAAACTAATAGCATGTAATTTGTCCCTCTGATATAAATACCAAAGCCAGCTTCAGTTGCTTTCCAAAAGGTAAGCATATGAATATAAAATTCAAATATGCTTTCTAATATTGTCCAGTCACTAGATTGTTTATTACCCACTACGTGTCTTGTTCTTAATACATAAATGCAAAAAGCATTACCGAGAAACAACATCCAGAAGAGGAGGGAAAGGATGGAGAGTAAAAAGAAATAAAAAGGACACTGATTTTCTCCCTGCTCCTTTACCCCTCTCTCAAAAGACACTGTATGATTCAGAGAACAAATACTTACCTGAAACTATAAAACCACTTAACACATTTGTTCTACTTGAGGCAAAGCAACAAGTAAGAAACAGAAGTATCAGAGAAGCGCCGAAAACCGGACTCACATAAAAATGGGTTCACAAAAGAATAAATATTAACGGAGTTGTACCTTTAAGTAGCTTGGTTATTAAATCTTTCTTTCATCAGTCTTGAAAAACACTTGAAGTATTTATACAAGTATTTATAAGACTTTTAGTATTTATACAAGAATCTTTACATGCACTCAGTTAGTATAGCTATAAAGAGCAATACAATAATGTATAAACATGAGTTTTACAAAAATTACCTACAGAGAATGTTAATAGTCTTAACCATATTTAAGTTATTTATATATATATATATTTTTAAGATTTTATAACTCATTTACTCCCACAAAAGTCTTAATGCTTTAGGTCATAAAACATACAAAACTGAAGCCAGGTCGCTGATCAAACCTTGATTATACTGCATGGGACTCATGTCATTTAAGATTAACTACTGAAAAAAAGGCATAGAAAATGCTTTTGATTTTTTGCAGTACTTACTATGCTACTGTAAAAGTAATTTTTACTTAAGTTTTTCTGAAACTAAATCTAACAAAAATCTTAGGGTTTGTGGTTTGGTCTGGGGTTTTTTTGGAAAAAAAAACAACACACAAACAAAAAAACCCACTGCTGGTTGCAGTAACAGACTAATCTTGAGCTACTGAAACATCAGATATTTTTTGAAAGCTCTTCATTGTTCCAAGAAGAAAGTTACCTGACTTTGCCCAAGAGTCACCAAAGTGAAGGGTACTGACCTGTGTCATTCTGAAATTACCTTCTATTGACTTAGAGGGTTGATTCTGCCTGTGCTGCTATCAACTAAAGACAATCACCCAACTCCCACGACATGGCCCCCAAGTGAAACCGTAGCTTCACAGCAAATTTCCCACTGATTTCAGGCAGCTTTCACCTTGTTATCGTCAGCCCTATTTTCAGCTGTGGGAAACACACTCCCTATTTTCCAAAAAAGCAGATTCTATTGCCTCCTTTGCTTCCTTTGAGTAAGTTCAAATTTATGGACAACTGATAGTATCTTCTGAGAAACTTAGACCAAGACTTAAAAAAAATGCTGAGTTTCCCCCCTGGGGACATTGCAGAAAGTATGGCTGCAAAAATCTAAACATGCATGCAAATGATGGGTCTGGATGTCATTTCAGTAGTTCGGTGTGCCAACAATTCTTTGATTATTCTTATTAACAGAAAATGACAACTACAATATTAAGAGTAACAGTTAATTATTCCTTACCTATACTTTAAAACCCTCCTGACACAATCATTATACGGCAGCTGTTCAGCAGAGTAATGCAGCAGCCTTTTCTTAAAGCAAGATGCTTATTTTACTTCAAATGTAAATAAACTGATGTCTCCTGCTGCCATGTAAAATGAGCTGTTCAAAATTATTTTGTATCTTCCTAGTGAAGCAGCAAACAGCCCTCTGTTCTCCACTTCTTATCACCAAAACCTATTTTCTACCTAACTCCAGTGAAGACTGACAGCTAATCCTTCAGCAAACCATGTTCACAACAACCACATAACTGCTGCTTCCTTAACAGCAACCTTCTTCAGAACACCAACACACAGGGTTTGCATGTTTTCCTCTCTCATGCCCCCACTTACAAGCAGAATAGCAAATGTGATTACAGCTATTAAATATTCCAACTGAAGTACAATCATTTAGCAGTAACGAAAATATATTTTACTTGGCATAGTACGTTGATGACTCTTACGCACTTTCTATACAAATGCAGGCTGCCATTTACTCTAGGATGGATGTAAAAATTAGCATTTACTGAACATCAGAACATAGTAATTGAACAAATAAAAATGTCGACCCTGTCTCATTTCCAAGCTCTCTCTCACTAGCTGAGGGATCAGTTCTGTTTCCTTTCCAACCTACATTTTTTCCGCACGGTTTCAAAGAAATTATAGAAGCTACTGAAATGCTTCCATTTACCATAATAATGCAATTCCACTACTTTAGGGATTTTCCTTGGTAAACAATCTCAGATGACCAGCATTAAGACGAAGAGCTAAGCTACCAGAAAGACCCCAAACTTATGTCAAATTTGATTCTGTGATTATCTGTAATCTGTGCTCACCTCTCTCTATAGAGTGAATTACACTCAATAGAAGGGATAATTCTAAAGGAGACAATACAACATAAAGCCTTACCCTGCCATGAACTAAAGTAGCAGCCTTTTTTTCAATTTAGTCAATGAGGCTTAGTATACTAAAAAAAAGAACTATGCTAAACATTTTCCTACAGTCTGTACAAGCACAGTATTCAGCATTTTCCTAAATCTGAATTTTAAAATCCCATTTCTTTACATGACAAAGAGCAGCAACTCTTCTTTGCAATTATTAACACTTGACCATCAAAAGATCCATTTTTGAAAACAACCTTATAAGGAAGACAAATGCTGTGACTTCTAGTCCCTTTATCTGATTCATAAAGGAAGGATTCAAACTTTACACATGCAACAAAGTGTCTCTTCTACTTATTTTATTGACCTTTTTTTTCTTGAAGTTTATACTAGTTCAACAAAATGACAGATATATCATTCAAACAAATTTTACTGAGAAATTATTTTCATTCCAAGTATTTACACGATTTTAATAGAAGAGGAAGATGGGAAAAGATTCACCTTTAAGACTTTCAGCCTTTCTGCTTTCTAAGAAGGTCCATTAACTACTAGTAAGATCTCCATCTAAATGCCCAGGGGAAAAAGAAGCTATACAAAATGAACAGAACCCCAAAATACAATACAAACACCAACAGCATCCCGCCAAAAAAATCCTCACCAAAACCCAAAACCATAGTGCTGAAGCACATACTGATCAAAGTTTCACACTCCCTTTTTGTATGTATGAAGTGCATCCATCAATCTTTTTTAAGAAAAAGCACACCTCAGCGTGTTGTCTTCTGCTGTTGTTTTTTGAGATTCACTCATACTGAGTAATTCTCTGTTCCTGCAACATAAATAGTCTAAGAAATGAAAATCCGCTTATTTTCTGTGTCTGCTCCCTTAACTAATATTAACATTAACTGCAATAAAAGCTGGTTAGGAGTACAAAATATTGCAACCTACTCGATATTGTCTAGATGGTGAGGAAAATTATATGTACAGTATACACACAGAAGACAATAAATGTGTCATGTAATCTGTACTTGCTGCATGAATGTGCTACATTTTAAGGTAATGGTTCAGAGCAAAACATTTAGAAAGCCTCACTTGCTTGGCAAACTTCAATCTTCTAGAATTAAAATTATTTCAGAAAGTAGCACACACACACAACCAGCCACCCAGTAGTAAACACATTTGTGTTTGCTAGCTTTAAAACTCTACCTGCCAAGCCAACAGCCAATTGATTTCCTTGGCGTAAATTCGACATTTCCAATCTGGGACATTACCCAATATGAGCACTGTAAACCCTTTCCTAAATGAGGTAATCACATTGATGCTGCTATAGTTCTGGTTGACTTGCAGTTTCCATTACAATAAATCCTTGCTGCACATTCCCAGAGGTTTAACAACTTCTCTAGCTCTTAAAAAAAAAATTTACTCCAAGTTGAAACCTCCCACATAAGACTAAGAAAAATACAACAAGCAAAAAAGCAGCACATTTTCCTTAAGCCTCAAAATAATATGTACATTTTTTCAAAAGTGGAGGGGTGGAAAAATATTCCTCTGAATATTTACAGTTCCACTCTCAAAAATGTGAGTTTTCAATTCTGCCAATTAATATTTTTTAAATATTTTCTTTAAATGTTAAAGGGATAACTAACTGCTTCTTACCCTTTCATCTTACAGCATTTCTATAGCAAAAAAAGAAAGAAAGAACAGACTGAGGCTCAAATCTTGTAAATTACTTACGGCAAGAAGACTCAAGGCACTAAGACAACTGCATGATCAGTACTGAAATGAGAAAGTACCAAAATCCCCCATTTTAAGCAGCTATTAGGAATCACTATTGTACACATCCACACAACTATCTTTCATAAAGAATTTACTATGCATTATAGCAACATGATCCTATTTACACAATGAGCTGTTGTTCCAGTCCATCAAGTACACAAGAAATTTTAATGCATCCTAAAAAAATCAATTAGGCAATGATCATCTGATTACACAGGCACATCAGACCATTCAATTTTTTCAAACATATTCATAAATCCAAGCCTCTGCAGTTTGCTGAAAACTTCCAAACCTATACATGGTTCAAGGAGATGATTTTTAAGCTTAATGAAATTCAGCACAAAATAAAGTATTACTTGCTAGTAACATGAAAAAACAACACCATCAGACAATAGCAGAAAAAACATTTTCTTTTAATAGGTACTCTAAGGTATTTCTAGTTTTAGCAGAATTTTTTTTAAAAAATAGCAGAAACCTTTCCTCCAGCACACAGCACTAAAGCATAGAAACACTTTGGCAAGGCACTCAAATCAAAGCTAGAAACTGATTAGAGCATGATTACTTGCTTTACTAAGGTGCAAATGGGTTAGGGGGAGAGAAAGAAGTTAATTTAAAAGGATATTATTGTCTTTATAATCAGATCTTATTTCACACCATAGTGAAATGTATTGCAAAATGAAGCCTGAAGTTTGCAGGTGCTAAGTACCCCTGCATATTAGGCTTTTCAATTTTGACATCACCTCTCTATAATTACAGGAAGTATCTAAGAGATTAGAAACTCTAAGGTAAACCTGAAAGCGTGCTTTTCTGTTCTTACATATATACTGTGATATACCCAAAGTCCTGTGTGAGAAGTGCTAATAATCCTAAAATTACATTCATCCTATGCCCTTAAAATTTGACAAAATTCTGTAGAGTTTTTCAAATAGGTTAGCATTTTGTGGCAACAAGCCATCGACCATGTTCACATGATAAATCTGGATTTCCATTCTCAAGCATTGGCGGAGAAAAAAAAAGCACCACTGGATTCATCACCGTTTCACCACTGTTAGCTACATGTCTTCATATGTATCTCAACCCCTTTGTCTTTACTTCTGTTATTGAGCAATGAAAAGATTGTCTTCATTTCAAATTTTGCTCCTTACATAAGGTTTATTTAGTAATTCAGGAGAGCTCAGTTCCAAGCTCAGATGCTTAGGAGATTTGGTTTCTCTCTTCACAGCATCCTTTGCAGCCATGTCACTGCACATATCCCACATGTTCTGTACTCTCTTCAACATCCTGCAATTCCCACACAGAACATAAAGAAAACTTGGGGTTTATTTGCACCTTCCTGTTTGCTATTAAGCATGCCTAGAGCAAACACTAGCTTTAAGAGAATGTCTGCAGCATTAGGTAGATATCAGTTTTTCAACAGGTTAGCAAGCTATGCTTGACACCCATGCTGCAGATCTGTAGAACACCTGATAACATTTCATCTTTTTCATCCTCTTTAATCTTTCACTGCTTATGCCAGAGGGCTCCCTGCCCAAAACTCTCTCCTCCACCTCTGGGCTCCAGGCTGGAACACATTATTCTTTGCTGCGCATGACACAGACCAGCTGCCTACATCTAGGCAATTATCTTCACTTCTACCATTTCCATTAATTTTAGCCAGATCTGTAAGGTGTTGTTTTTCGTCTTCTTTTTTTCAATAGCAGAATCTTGCAACAGTCTGCATGTTAAAGTCTGTTAAGTCCCATGGTTACAACCTCAAACCACAATGCCTGCTGACAAAGAGCCAGACTTAACACTTCAAGCTCTTCTTCAAAATTCAGTCTCACAAAAAGTCGTCTCTTTTCATCCAAATAAACAGAACCGACACCCTCAGCTACCTTTGGGAAACTGCAGACTACAACTTAAATTAAGAACAACCTCTTCCAATGATGTTTCCTGCCCTTCCTACAGTGTGGCACTTTCTTCATAATCCATCTACCCAGTGCTCTCTCTGCGCAATACTTACATTTGAATATTGTACATGTTTAAAGCCCAGTGTTTTTTAACAAATCAAGCTTTCAGAAGTGCCTTGCACTTCTGATAAATTCAATGCGACACTGTAAAAGACTCCAATTTTCAGAAAGTGCTGAGATGTATCTTCTGAAACTTCTGGCAATATTATTTATTTTATATATATTATATCTAGAAGTAGGTACATGCTACAGAGCCAATTTTAACAAGCATAGCTAGGCTTTCCTTATTTAATATTCATGTCACAGGAGTAAAAATCCAGCCAGGAATCAAACTGTGGCATCCTGTGCCAAAGACAACTTACCACTCAGCTGGTAAGTTGGCAATTCAATTTACAAACCTGCATTCCTGCATTTTAATCCTTTGTAGAAAGGTGGTAATATATGAGCAATATGAAAAGAACTGGATTCAGATCATTAGAGGTTCACAAACCAAACACATGAAGCTTTGGAGGCTGTCCAAAATAAAATCATGCCTAGGTGGTGATGTCCGTTCAATAAAAATCCAATGTCATAATTATCCTCTCACTTTTTCCCCAAAGAGCATTACTGCTCAGAACTGTGCTGCTGCTCAGCCAATTACATTAATGCTGTGAGAAGACAGATAGGGCTGGCAGCCAATCGCTGTGCCAGGTCACTGCCTGCTGACGGGTAATTTACAATTATCAAGCAATTAGCAAATGAAGTGAAAATTCAACACTCATCTCCACAGAACACAGAATAATTCATTTTAAAATTAAAAATATGTTTTAATAACTTCATTTTGGCTGCAGCTGCACAGAGAAAAATGAAACCTCCTTTTTTCAGTTTCTCCTCCTTTTACGACTGACAAAATGCTTCGCTTTTTTGAACCTAGCAACCAAATATAATCTGACATTTCTAAACTAAGCAATCTCCTCCTTACAAGAAACTATCTATTTAACTACATAAAAGAATAAAAATTAAGAGTGTTAATAATGGTACTACTCAACCAACTACACTATTTGAAACTGTTATTTAATTAATCACCTGATTAGCATTCTGTCCTGTTGGATGGGTGACAGCAAGTATTAGCCAGGTACCTGCCTGCCAGGGAGTCAAAAATTTTATTTTCTTCTCTATATTTAACAATAAATGACTAGTTGCAGATTAGCTTTTTTAATGTCAGTTCCACAAAACAAATGGTCTTTCCCATTACTGATCAAGTTATTAGTCTGTTCTGCTCAAAATGAAGTATAGAGTTCCCATTGCATACACTCAAATTCCTAATTAAAAAAAAAAAAGTCTTGTAAAACATAATTTCTTGACAACCTGTATTTATCCCTTCCTCTAGAAAAAATTACTGTATCTTCTGTAACATATGGTATGAACATTGGAATTGACATTCTTCAAAAAGGTAGGAAAAAGGCAGAAGAGGTCACCATCAATAATGAAATCCAAGTTGATGAAAGGAGATTTGTACATTATGATGTCTCTGATACAAAAAGAAAAATATCCTGCCTTTAATGAGCTGGTTTTCATCTTATATTTAGACCTATCCAAGCCAGAGAGAAAAAGAATGAAGAACAAAATAAAAAAACCCAAACAAACAAAAAATCATCCGAAATATACACAAGGCTAAATGATATCAACTAGAAAAAAACTAATGGCATTTGGCATATATCTCTTCAAAAAAGGATACTAGCAACAAAGTAAACTTTTTTTTTAATGTATGGGGTTTCAGATAACATTCATATTGTCAACATAATATATTTACTTTTAGAACAGTCCTTCACCCTCCTCCTTCTGCAGAAGTACTTATTTCTGGGGGGTTTGGTTGGTTGGTTGATTGGGGTTTTTTGTTTGGTTGTGTTTTTGTTTTTGTTTTTTGTTTTGTTTTGCTTGTTAGGGTCTTTTGTGTTTGGGGGCTTTTGTTTGGTTTGGGGGAGGAGGGGGTTTGTTTGCTTTTGTTTTTTCTTGCAGCCTCGGTATTACCACAGTGTCAGCAAGGCAGAGAAGGAGAGGAGGGAAACCAAAGCAACACAGACAAATCCTCCACAAACCTGTTGCTGTGGATACTGCATTCCTCCCATGGCTGCCGGGGCTCGGCCCTGCATTCCCACGGGATAGCGCTGGGGGCCGGGAGGGCCATAGGACTGCCCAGGGTAGGGGCTGCTCTGCTGCGCCTGGGAGTGAGGGTTATTGCCCATGCCGTACAACTGAGGTCTCTTCATCACCATCGGATCCATTGGACTGCCCTGTTGGTAAACACAAGCATAGGAAGACTTTAAGGTCCAGAAAACAAAAAGTTGGGAACTTAAAGAGGGCAAGCTACACATGCAATTATCTCAGTGCTTTATGCATCAAATATTGACTGGACACACAAAGTACCATGCTCTGGTTCTCACATGAGTTAGATGAGGTTTTGAATGGTGAGCCTGGGACTTCCACTGCATTTGAAAAAGTAACAATAATTTTGCACTCAAACCTAAGGTTGTCTCTCACCTACAGAAAAAGCAAGTATGGTAACTGCCCAATAAATTTCAGCTTAAGAAATAATTAAGTATACTGTTGTAAGCTGATTAGCATCATTGATTCTAATGTGGGAATATAAATAAAACTCTGTGTATCGAGAGAGAAACAAGTGGTGGGCAAGCCATTTAACCTTGAGAAAATGTCTGTTTTCTCACCTTGAAAAAAAAGGGCAAATGAAAAGAAAATAAAGTTTCCAAGAAGTGCAATTAATACAGACCGCTGTATTTCAGCGCTTTCATATTGCTATCATGTGCATTAATAAATTTCCAGATCATAAGGCAAATCATAACCTACATTTCACATGGAAGTTTGGATTTTCTGAGGTCTATTAAGGAGAAAAATAAACTGCTATCACAGATGGAGGGGGAGGGGAGTAAACGGTGGGAAGTTTTATTTTTAGACTTTTTGGCAGCACTTACCAAGCACCGTAACAGTTTCAGGACGGGTGTCAACCATTGTGCGGTATTAGTCTCATGTTTTATTACTGACAACTAACTGAACCAGAAAAAAATATCACACTTTGTCAAGTGCAGCACTGTATTGTTAATATGGCATCCATTTTTTAATTCACAGAAGAAAGGGGGGGAAAGCCAATTGCAATCTCATTTTCATGGGAGAGGCATATTCCCCCCCGACCTTCTCCCAGGGAAAGAGACTTATTAATTCACCCAGCCAGCCCACCCTCCCACCAGGAGCAGGACTGTGTTTATAGTGTACTGTTGACCAGTTTCATTTTAAAGCCTCCTATGTAACATGGCTTCTGCAAGTCCTTTTTAGCCATTCAATTCTGATGTAACAGCTGTTATGGAAGTAAATTACACCCACCTCTCATGTCTTCTCATTACTGCTGTGTATACTACCAAGCCGCTATGGCTTTTTTTCCCTATACACACAAGGTACATGCTCTCCAAAGAAGCTGCTGCTTAATGAACTATACTATATTGTTCTTACCATTTTTTTTCTTACAAGTAAGTAACTCAAGCCTTCTCGCTGTTTTTACTGGCTCTCCCCACCCTTACCAATGCTGATTTGCCAAGAGTGTCACCAAAGCCAAGTAAAGTATTCTGAACGTGGACAAAATACACCTGAGGAGGCGGAAACTATAATCTGCTCCTCACAATGCACCTCCATTTGCTTCAGGAAAGGACTGCCCTTTTTTGCCACCACAGCAAACTGCACATTCACTTCTAATTTTGGGTGAGTATTACTCAGCAAATTTCTCTTTATTATTTGGCTTCTTTGTGGCCAGATTAGAAGCTTCTATTTTCACCACTAAAAGTCCCTGGGTCATTTGCTATTTATATTTCATACTTTTCAAAATCAATGATTCTCCAACCACTTCAGGCCACCTGACCCATAACAACACTCTTTTTTATTTTATTTTGTTTTTTATTTTTTTAAGGCCATGCACTCTCACCACACTTTTAACTAAAACCAACATGAACACAAAGGTTCAGAATATGAACTAGATTCCCTCTTACATGGTCCCAGGGGACAACTTAAATTCCCTCTTACAGACTTGGATATTTTGTCTACATTTATTTCTGTGTTTTAATGCTCATTCTGTGCAACACCTGCCACGCTGATCTTCTCAAATACAAATCCTTGTTCAAAGTAAGTCTCAAGTTTCCTTCACAGGATTCTCATCAAGCCAAACAGTACTGTTCACTGCCACCACCTCCTGTTTCAGGGTATTATTTCCAGGTCTCAACTCCAATAACAACATTAAACTCAAATTTAGTTTTAATTAATTCTGAGTGTACTGTTTTCTGTTCTGCATCCAATGCTTAAACATAATTATAAACAATGCAGATAGCTACACAGCTAAAACAGCCTGACACTTTCCATTATTAAGACTATTTTCAGGTGCACATAAACTTTGCCAAACTTCAAGCATTTAGGTTGAAATTTTCCAGGCCATATGTATGCCTGAGGCTGAAATTCTCTGGAAAATTCAGCAGAAACAGTTCAGCTATGTCTTAGAATGAGGTCACAGAAAAATACATCGTTTATGTTCTTACATAAAACACTTAAAAATACCTCTTGAATACCATGCTTTGGGGCAGAGAATTTTAATTTGCCAGGGTGACATTGGAGGTTCAGGAAAGGCAAGGTGTGTGCCCCTGTGGAGAGAGCACCTGCACGTCACCAGACCTCAAGGAGCACAGGAGAGGGAAATGGGAGCGGGTGAGCGGCACAGCGAGACCTCACCAGAGGAGTTACAAGGGGTATGGAGGCGGCCTTGAATTTACCAGACAAAGAAAGAAGGACAATGGGTTAAAAAAAGCAGCGGAGGCAGAAGTAGGGCAGGAAGAGTTGAAGGGAAGAAGAGGAAACAAGGTCAGGAGGTGACAGGGATACAGCCCGCAGAGTCTCTGTCCTCTGGACTAGTGACCTCCAAGCGGTGGAGGACATGTGTACATGTGTGTGTACACAGGTGTGTGTGTGTGTACACGTGTGTATATACGCGTACACGTGTGTGCGTGTGTGTGAGCCTCACTGCTACTTCATCATTCTCTGCCTTCCCTCCAGCCTGCTGTCCCTTTGTTTTTCTTGTCCTCTCCAGCAGACCTATTCCTCCCTCCCTCAGGTGACATCTCTCCACTTTAGAAAGGTGAAGAGATGAAGAGCCTGGGATATTGCTGTAACTCCAAGCTGTAGGTGACCCACACAACACTGAAACCAAGGGGACTGTGTTCATGGGGTAACAAGGGACCTGGATGTACTCAGGCCTTACAGTGGGCACTGTAAGTCTGGCATCGGGATCAAGGACTGAAGATATTAAATATGATAGGGCTAGGTTGAGAGAGCAGCAAATATCCCCAGACAAATTACTGGGACAACCTAGAGACCCACCCTGGATGTCAGTGCTGCCTGTTCCCTCGTCTCTCCAAGGTATCAGGGAAAGGACAAACAGTACAAAGAGTACTCTCATTTTATTTAGGACTGGAGAAGACAGGCAGTGAGGAAGCACATTTCATCCCAAGCCTGGTCTCTATAGAAGGTGGAAATTCACCACTGCTATTCCTGACTCCCTTCAGATGAGATCCCAATTGTCTGTGCAGTGCAGCTTTAGTTGGAGACACCCACCAGTGACTCAGTGGCTGCCAACACATTTCTGCAAGGCAGAACAGCTACATCTCCCCAGATTCAAGAAACATTACCACTGCAGAAGTTCAGAACTGTTGGAACTAAGTTTGCCCTTGCAACACTGATCACGTTTCCTTCGCGGATATAACTCTCTCAGTCTTTAAATACATGGTCCCACTTATGCTCTCACAGGTAGAGGATGGGCCTGCTCCAGGGGTCAGACGACACCAGCCTGATGGAAGGGGTGTTACGGGTTACTGCACCGAATGCTTCACTTACTGTATGGGTAGTGAATGAAGCAGAAGATGACCCTACCATTAAGGTAGATGCATGCTGCTCAGGCAGAACTGCAGTTTACCCGATTCTGCCACAATTTTTCACTAAAACAAAAGATTTTCAAGTTTTACGGATTTAATGCATCCCTTATTTCTCAACTTGAAATACTTACAATTTAAATTGCATAAAACGCTTCGTAACTGCAACTACTTTTGAAGTAGATGAGAGATGTGCTCTGATGGTGTTTTCAGAAGCTATATATTCCATCCTAAACAGGTCATTCCAAATTCCTACAGAAATGTCTCAGTTTCCCAAATGTAAAAATAAAAAATACCATCATCTCTTCACAAGAAAGGTGATTTTAGAATTTAATATGACCCCGATCAATACCACAGAAAGCTACCTAACAAAAGAACAAATTTTGTTTTCAGAATAGCATATGGTGAGAAAGACCTGGAGCCAAACACATAACAGAAAGAAAAAACAGCTGCTCACCCACTACTGTGTGTCCCATACAGTGAAAGTAAAAATTTAATTATAACTTTTTCCGACTTCAGTGCCTGCACGGTTTTCAGCTTTAGCCTTCTTTTAAAACTTAGAAGTTTCGTTATTACAGCAAGAGCTTCTTTCACCTACAATGTTTTGGAAAGTTATTTAGGAGTTGTTAGTGGAGAAACATATTATCTTATATGAAGGGTCCTTGAAGATTCATGAAGTTCGAACATTTTTTTCAACATCAGTTCCAACAGTTTTCAAAGACAAGATTTGGGTGACAGGATGATTATGACAAGTGTCAACCTCTTCATGTTGTAGGGATTAACAACCAACTCCCCACACCTGCTCTCTAACTTTTACTTAAAATTACAGCATTGCTGTAAATGCATCACATCCTTCTAAAGCCCAATGAGCATGCACAACCATGAATGGATGATGTGTATTTTTTCCCATCTTCCATACCTTTACTTGATTCTGTTACATGCTGTATTGCAAAGTTTAATTTTTATTTTACTGTCATTGCAGTCTCCAATATCCAATTTTTCTCAAATGCTATTGTATTCCCAATATACACATTACCTTTTTAACAATTTAGCTAGTGTTTGCTCATGCTGTTTGCTGCCTCATTCTGCCAGGCAAGCCTGAATGAATTCTGCCTTATGCTTCTAATTCTGCACCTCCTCTTCAACTTGCTGCATTTCATTTAAACTTTGCATAGATCTGCAGTTCCTCTAAATACCTCAGACTTGTTCTTTGCTTCAGTCCACAGTCACACTGTAATTTATAAACCCTTTATTACAATGTCTATCTTGTGCCAGTATCAGATTCATTTGAACATGTACTATCTGGCTTTATAAGAACAGAGCATTTCATAAGAGTCTTTTCTATTAGGCACCTGGTGAGCACATGAGAACACCCAATGGAAGGTTTGTTAATGATTTCAATAGGGCCAACATTTTATTCCCAGTCTCTGGATTGACAGTCCAACCATTAGGTAGGATGAAGAAAAGCCCACGCTGCCTACAAATAGTAACTGACAACCTTTTTCTGTTACCTGCTCCTTTTTTCAATATTTTTTGTAAAAGAATGAATATATTCAGCATCCCTGCTATATATGCATATGTGAAAAAATTAACATTCTACACCTACTTGTAAGCTCACTATCAACACCATTTCTGCTCTCCTCCTAGCCCTACATCACCTCACCCTGAAGTACCCAGAGATTCAATTTTACCATTTCTAAAGTGAGAAGAAAAAAACATTATAACAGTACCATTTTCTCTCGTCATTTAACCAATTTCTACTTAGATCTGAGGCAGGGTGCCCACTGGAATAACCTGAGCAGCAATCTGACCAAGATACATCAGCTCTTACTTTTGGGATGTTAGTGAAGTTACATATGCATTACACATACTATTAAGTTATCAATGTACGATTTACTTCTAACAACAAAATCTGTATTTAACAAACGTTATGAATATCATCAATAGTCAGGGTCTCAAAGCATAACTTAGCTGTTGATGCTACAAGGAACCCCATCACTAAAGTCTCAAGACATGGAGGAGTGGGAGACACTTCACAAAGGTCACAGTGTGATTCACAAGTGAGGATAGAACTCTTATACAAGGCAGAGAGAGCAATTCACTACAAGACAAGAGTATTCACATGAGATGTAACTACTCTTCAAGTGAAAGTGTGCTTTTTTCTTTGTTTAAACAAAAAAACTGAAAGCAGCCTTGGCTTGGCTGACAACAGCAAATATTGCAGTTTAAAGAGACTATAAGCCACACATCTCAAGAACTAATGCTACATCATTGGCGCCTGAAACAAAACAACATGAACTCAACACTCTCAAGAAGGCTTGCCCTCAAACTCCTAGAGCTACTGAATACAATAACTCTTTGTTTACTCATTCATCTGCAGCCAAAGCTTCTGTCTTCACATTAAAGAAAAAAAAAGAAAAAAAAGGAAAAAAAAAAAAGCCTCTTTATTAATACCAAAGCCTTGAAACCTCATAATAAAGACAGCTGACAATCAGCTACCGACATTCCAAGAAAGATGGGCATGGAGCTCTCAGCTCTAGGTCAGGCACCAAGTTACAAATTTATCGCTAGAGATAATCACAAGCATTCACCATAATACAATGACACAGCTGGCATGAGGACACAACTGGGGAAAAGATAATCCATTCCTAGATAATGCCATCATTTGTATGAACATGTACAAGGACTCCTCAGCCAACATTTTTACACGACAAAAGAGCGAGAATCAAAACACAACTCTTGTTACGCGTGTTTTAAATACCCATTTAAGAAAGACACAAACAACTATTTAAAAAGTATTAATGCACAGCATTAAGTTCTGACTTAAAATCCGACATTAAGGTTCCAACATTAAAATCTGAGAAATGACTGGCAAAAATGCTTCCTGTGTTTTGAAATAGGAAGTCAACTGTCTGTACTTCACTGAAATTTAAAGTAAAAGAAGTCAGTTGCACAAACACAATAAGGCAGAAGCGAAAACAAAGCCAAGTTCAACAGAAGCCTATGATGAAGGAAAATGCTGTGAATTAAGCATATACGAGCAATGATTAAACAAAACCAGCAATTTTCCTTGTCTTAAAGGTTTTGCATACTTCCTGATTTCAGCTGCAGGGAGACATCAGAAACATTCATTTGATTTTGAGTGGAAAATTAAGTAATTAAAAAGGGAAAAGAGAAAATAAACACTATGCCCCACCAAAAATCAACTACCACTCCACTAGAACATTTACAAATAATTACACATGCAAGTGTCTCTGCAGAGTCAAGGAGAAGGATTTGTACCCTGTTTTCTAGTGTTCTTCTTGGTCCTCTTTAACACAACGTGAAAACTGGATGGGCAGCGAATCTGCTATTCTCTAGTAACTGTTTTGTAGACAGATAAATCTAAAGGACTACTGAAAGAACAAATCACAGTGAACATGGCAAAGAACATAAAAACAACATTTTAAATTTTAAAACATAAAAAACATTTTAACAAAGTAAACAAAGTATACATAACTAACCTCTTCAGTTGTCACTAGGAGTGCAGGCAGAGGCTAAGAAAACATCAAAAAGCAATTATACACATAGATCACACCCAATGCCAAAGCAATTTGTTTCTGACAAGTTCACCTGAATATACAGCTCAGAACTGCTGTCCTTCAAGTTGCCTTTGTCACTTCCAACTACTGACATACAGGTAAGACCCCAATTGCTCTGAAGTCAATTGAAAGCGTGTCATTTGTCCCCATTATACCTAAATACTCAGCCTTCTACTGTAATCCACTTTTCTAACTCCAAACTTCTCCAACGAATACTTAGGAATTATCTTTTTGGTTCTTTTATTTGTTTTCTCCAACTTGGATGCTACATAGAGGACACCACCTTCTTCTATGCATAAAGATCTGGTTTCATAGCAGAAGTGCTCCCCAGTGAGCTAGAAGAAATTTCTAGTGCAGCAGAACTTAAAAGTTCTTAGTCTAGATGTCTTATAGCAAACATGTGACCACACAACATGTCATTGATTCCAGCTGCTTCTCCTACCTGCTACCAAATCATGACCATGTTTTAGCTATTTCCACCCACAGTCCAACATCTGAACTTAAAATGACCACATAGGGTGGTTTTGCCCCAGTACAACAGAGTTGGCACTGAAGCATGCAAGACATGGGTATGGTTCTCAGTCTGCCATTTCTTCTATCAAAATAGTAGCCCACAGCAGGAGAGCAAGACAGACAGCAAGGAAAAACAGTATCTTGAAGATCCCAAGCTAAATTCAACAAAGGGTGGCTCACAGCCCTAAGGCCTCCTCAGTAGCCAGCACTATAGCTCAACAAGGAAGAGAAAGTCCATTCACAAACCCAGAAAACTCTAAGTTAAAAAAAGAAAAGCCCCACCCAGAACACCAGTTACTTCTATTTTGCCTGGCAATGAGGTTCTAAGCTTCCGAGACAAGTAAACACCTTTGCTCACAGGGCATGGCTGCCATCTGGAACTAGAAAAAAATTCCCTTACCTACTTTGTACGGCTCTTACACAAACACAGGGTTAGATGGAAAGAAAAGGATGTACTAAAAATAGTGTCCATCAGGCAAGTAGCAGCCCCAAAAGGAACGAAGGGAGCTCTGCAGGAAGGCTCCATGCAGAAATAACAGGAGTAGGAGGGGAAAACGCAGAAAGTCCTGAAAACTAGTCAGTGGCAGAAGGGGGGGACGTGAAAGAAATCCCACATCCACCTCAAATTTTAAAGAAAAATCCTCCTCAACCTAATAAAAATTCAAGTAGATCTGAATACACTCTCTCAGTTCCTTGGCTTTATAAGCAAAAATAAATTTAAAGGTTAGATGTATTTAATTGCTGTAGAAAGCACTAGCTGACACAGTGACACTACGGACACTGAGCAGGACAGTGTACCTACCCACAGTGAGGCACAACCTATCACAACTAGGTCACAAGCCACAAGTACATACAGTTAGCTGCAGGTTTTTTTCACGCCATGCATTATATATAGTTGTATATTAACACACGCACACAAAAAGGTATGCTGGTCATATATCCTCAGCATTTATGGCAAATTATTAATCAAGTCCCACCTGAAACAATTTGTTAAATTGATTTTAATCACTGGGCCTCTCATGTGAAGCTTTGTATAATCAGCATTTCATTTACAAAATTAATTGCCTGATTGATTCTCAAGAGGCAGTAGCTGTCATTACAGTGCTGTCATAACTTTTGAGTAGGGGTGTCACAACACTGAATTCTGACAGTATGAAGAGCACTGCTATTTAAAAATTGAGGGCGGGGAGGTAGGGGGGAAACAAATACAGTGATTTCACAGAATTGCTCTTTAGCCCGATTGAATGTTAAAACCATTTCCCAGCCGTTTCAGCCAGCCTCCCCATTTTCCATTCATTGAATAATGCACTACTCAGCTATTCAGCCTCTTTTCTTAGAGGCAGGTCCATTTAATTCAATTTTATCATAGTTGCAGTTGCATAAAATTAGTTTGTTATTGAATATACAAAAGATTTAATCACAGGCCACTCTTAAGGTTATTTGTGGAGCAGTTTGACTTTTAAACACGTAGAACGTCTTACCCACAACTTTCTGGAAATTTGTTTTCAACTAGATTTTTGTAGTTGTTTTTAAACTCAGCAAAGCAAACCGTAACTTAACAGAACTTATCTTTGAGCTCCTTTATAAAGCTTTTCCACTCCCCCAGTAATTTAAGCTACATATAAGCCTCAGAGCCCACCCAGAGTCGGAAGCAAAGCTCCTGTCCTTGCTGTAGCTACTTATATACCCCGTTGCTACTACATTCTTGGAAATGACTGCTGCTGGAGAGGTGGCACAGGCCGGTGGTTAAGGCACTGAGTCATAAGACAGGGCTTCTATTCCTGGCTCAGCAGCTGACCCGCTCGCTACACAAACATGAGCGCAACACTTCACCTTTCTGTGACTGGGTTTTCACTCTCATAATGACAAGTATTATATGCACTCTTAGCAAGGAACAAGACGTGAAGACTTTGGGGAGGCTGATGTCAGTGATTATCAACAAGAAACAGGTCTAAGAGTCAGAAATGGGCAGGCTAAGGGAGAGAAAAAAAAAAAACCCAACTCTAGAAGGTGTTTTGGAAGAGAAATTGCACCATAGGCTGGGACATGGTACTCTAAAACTTTCAGAAACCTCCCTTATAAAAGAAAAAGGTTCCTGGAAATATCTTTTTATTTCAATAAATAAATAAAAATAATAATAAATAAAAATGAAAATTTAAAAAAAAAATTAAAATTTTAAAACCCACACCACCAAAAAGCCCAAACCCAAATGACCTTAGGTTTCTGATAGAACTTAGAACAGTATTAGTGCCTTTCAGAAACTGACCTGTTTCTATAGTAAGTCCAAAAATAAGCCCCTCATCTTCTCAAATTCAACCTTGTGCACTAGATTTTATCAAGTACTCTTGAATTAAACATTTAAAATTTCTAGGCCATGCTCTGAGGCTACATATTACAAAAAAAGCAAATGACAACCCTTAAAAAATGAAATCAAATCTACTGCCTGTATTCATAGCAGACCTCAGCAGAATGAAATTCCAGAATAAATCACAGTCCAGATAACACTACAATATAGCTGATATTCTAGCTAAGGGAAAATCAGAAAGTTTTGGCCACACTGAGAAATGGTTCACAAAAGGTTTCAGGAGCTACATTCCTCTGCCACGTCAAGAGGAAAAAGAGTTCAGAAAAAGGAAGAAAAATGGTCACCCTACTCACACTACGTGACAGCAGACTGGGACATTAAAAAGAAGTGTAAGACACTGACTTTCTGTATTTCTTGGTTTCTAGCCTCCTATGAGGTAGCATTTTCTCCATGCTAACATTTTTTTAACTTGCATAAGAAATGGTCTGAATTAAATTAGAATTAAATAAGAAAACATGGGAAAGCCCCTAGCTAGAGCAAATATAAGCAAAATTCCTAAGGATATATTTAGGATCAGGATAATTGGAAGGCAAACTCAGGCTCTATAACAGAAGCTCTGTCACCTCTTCAACTGCCAAGAAACAGCTTCTCTTGTAACGTATTTTCTACATTAAAACTGTTCCTGTAGAGGCTGAAAAACCTTGGGGGTAAACACTGCAAAACATTAATAGTTACCTGGAAACTAGTCGGTTAATCTTTTTTTACCCTTCTTCCATAACACTCTCTGTATCATGTTGGTTGAACATCATAAAAACCCACTGACCCAGTCAGCAACCTATCAGAAGCATCAGCTCAGTCCAAGGGTCAGGTAGATACAGATCATCAATCTGGGGCTACACACCTGTACTGCCGAGCTGGAGCAACAGAATTTTGGCGAGTGCTGTGGTTATTTTGCATTTATAATGAACTTGCTCATCAATACAGTCACTGCCAGAAGCATGGAACTAACTTCCTGGGAAGGAGCAAAACAAATAAGAATTCACCAGTAGGAGGTGATTTGAAGTACTAGAAAAGAGCTTCTATCAGCAGTTAAAATAAAAATTAACATCAATCCTCTGAACAAACTACAGGTATGAGTGGAAATTTTCATTATTGACTGAAAGTACTTAATAGTTTGGTAATAAACTAGAAGAAACAGTAGACTGAAGGTCAAAGCCCCTGGTTTTGCCTGAGAGAACAATGTGAGTAGAAACCATGAATTCACATACATGCCTACATTCACACCAGCTACTTTGTATAATGTAACTGATTTCCAAGTATCATTTTACAATTCTGATTAGGTTTTACAAAAATCTTGTTTATTAAATTGCTTTCTTTAAGCATGCATAGCTGCTAATTTGTTTCCAACTACATCATGTATCATCTGAAAAAGATTATATTGCAACAGCAAAACAACACTCCTGGGATTACTCTTCATCTGGATTTTAGAATTAAAAGGACAAATATACAGGAGCAATAAATTTCCCTTTAAAGGTGGTAGTGGTGGTGGTGGTGGTGGTGGTGGTGGTGAGAAGACTCTGCAAGAGGGTAATTCCAAAGAGAACCCTTAATGTATTTAGCGTGGAGCACCCATTTTAAGACACACACGTAGCAAGTAAAAACTTCAGAAGTATCAAGGGATCTGTAAGCTTTAAACTTTTATTTCTACAAGAAAAATTTTAAAATTGCTCTTTAGATCAACATATAGGTAATTGTAAAAACATATTTTGCAAGGAAAATAAATAATGGTAGCAAAAAAATAATGTTCTGATTATTTAAAACTGTTATCAGCTCTAACACTCACAGGTTTCAAGTAAACTTAAAAATTAGCAGCTATTTGGAAATTAATCCCAAAGAACTCCACAGACCTCTAAAAATGTATCTGGATATTAAATTAAATTCTTTATGGCTTACTCAAAAATCATTCTGACCTTGGTTTAAACCAGATGAAATTCTGGTTTAACCCTAGTGCCTTCACCTACTTTTCCCTCAAAACGGGCAAAACTTACTAAGTCTTCCCTGCTTTTTTACAAACACAATGAAAGAGAAAAAATTCTTCCAGAAACACACTGACAGACTACGAAACATCCTAGAGCGTCTCAGTCTGAAGACAAGCATGTAACATGTGCACATGGGGAAGTACAGAAATAGGGAAACAGGATTAATCACAACTATGAAAATTCCTGCAATGAACTATCCTGCAATTCAGGAATTGTGCACGTGGTTTTATAAGAGCTACTACCTAGAATTTTAATTTGCTATACAAAGAAGGCATCTGTTTTCAATATATGATAATTTTATTTTAATATAAAAGTATTTAAAATTCAATTAAAAATCAACATATAAGACATATCAGGTCTGAGAAATATGAAAGCAGGAAGGCTGACCCACTTCTTCAGCATTTCTTATCCAGAATAAATCATTTCATAGGAAACTTGACTATGCCATATTCATAGAATTTCCTCCTCTCTCCCACAGCAAAAAGCACTATTTTCAAATTCTATCTGCCTTAAAACTCTTGGATTCTTCCCACTTTTATGCCCACTTAATTCCCAGTCCTTAAGGGAGCCAACACCAGCCATCATGTCAAAACACCGACACAGCTTTCCTAGAAGAAACTTCAAAGAAACTCCCTTTATTCGTTACAGAGGCTACTTGGGATTAATGAGACCCCTTTGGGCACAACCCAAGATATAGTACTGTCAGCTTCCTAAAATTATCAAATCTAGAAGAGAACTATAATTAACAATCATATTAAATGGTAAGAAAGAGAAGGAAATTACTGCCTTCATAAACACTGAAGCAGTACAGGTATGGTGAATCTTTCCTGTACATTTGAGTAAGGTATTTCTGAGGACAACGGCAATTTGAGGATATTTACATCTAATCTTTTTCCCTTCTCCAAGGCTGCAACTTGCAGCAGCTGATGAGGGCTGAAGACAGTTCTTTCTGTCAAAATCACTTGGCCTAGTCAGAAGAGGTCATTTAGCAGCAAAGACAGATGTTTCTCAGCTGATATAACGAAAAGGCAAAACACAGCAAACAAGCCCAAACACTCATTTTAGCAAAGGGTATCTGCAATTCCAATTTTAGGTATTGTTCAATTTAGAAAGATGTTATTCATCCAACACTCATTTGCAAACATCAATTTAGGACTAAAGAGCTGCAGATACCATGTGTAAAATTCTGAAATGTACATTCTATTTATTCTTCAGAGAAAAAATGTATTTTCTTAAAGTCACATTATTCTCTTCATATGTAACCTGGCATTTCAGCTAAACCTATCTCTTCTGCCAAGTACTATGATTTCTTGAATATATTTTTTCTCTTCTTCCTTTACACTCCTACCCCTAAGTTTTTTTTAGTTGTTTTGGTTTTGGTTTTGCTCAGCTCTCTCACACAGGAAAAAAAAATTGAATTAAAAAAGGAAAACTGAAACTGATTATACAACGGAAATACTGTTGGAGATGAAAATAAAATGCTACACATTTTTAAACTAAGTTGCTGAGTTCCCAGGAACAATGGTTACAAAGCTAACACAGAAAAATTGTTATTTCAGGAAGAAATACACCTGAACAACAGACTACCAGTTAAAATTAAAAATGGGAATTATTACACCCAGTACCATAAAACCATCATTAGACTATTTTGACAGAAAGCACTGTTTCCAAAAACTAGAAACAACAACCCATTAAAATAATCCTGTGTGAATCCATTTAACTCACACCAATTCTATGACAAGTTCAGCCTGCACAAAGCTTGGAGGGGAGGGAAGCGTATGTATAAATATTTCCTTTCTGCCCAGTCAGTAACCACCACAGGACAGAGCAACATCTGTCATGAATGGTTTAGGTCTGCCTTATCCTGTCTCATAGCAGAGGGACAGAGTAAATGACCTCTTGATGTCCCTTCCAGCCTTGTTCTCCTGTGATTTGGAAGTTATTACATCATCTCCATTTTATTTTAAAACTTCTTCTGTTTCTGTAATTTGCTTTTCACTTTAAGTTATAAACCTCAATTTCTGGCACAATCAGACAACATAGACATTGTAACACTAAAAACATATAGAAATATTGATAAAAGAAAATTTAAAGGAAGGACAAAAAAAAAAAGGTATGTTTTCAACCATTTCATAAGGAGAAAAAAGATACAGATGAAAAACTAATTCTAAGCAATTTATTCTGACATCTGTAGAAACTGCTAAAATACTGCAAAAAATGGTTACATATCCTTATTTTTTGGGCAGTGCCTTATGAGGATGGAGACGTGCCGTATTCTAAGCAGCAAAGAATATATGGGCAAAAGAGAACCAGTGGAGATGGCCAACATCCAATCACTGCTCGTGAAAATACCTAAATACCTCTGTTTAGGTACCCTCTTCTGACTGAACAAGGCAAGAGACATCACTCCCACCAAACCTATCTTCTACACAACATCACCTTACCTCTGACTGCATCACACACCAGAAGAGCACCTGCACTCTCCCTTCCTTCTGCATTCAATTTTAGTTGCTCCTTGCACAAACTGTGCCTAGCAAGTCAATTATGTGAAGTCTTGTGTGAAGATCAATAAATTTCAGCAATTCCCTAAACAATTAGCATTTTTGGAACCATTTTTTTCAACTTCATAAGGAAGCTTCTTTCTGTGATCCACGGAGATGCGTGTAATTAGAGCCACAGCACAACAAAACTTGAGGAATAATGAGAAACAAGAGACAAAAACTGTCCAACACAGAAATCATTAGGCAGCTACAGACTATTCCACCTGTAGCATTGTACACTGTGTACTTGTAAAACCACAAAGGAGGGAGAAAAATGCAGATACATCCAAGCAGCTAGGAATATGAATTTTGATCCCTTTCTAGACCCTATTGCTATCCACAACCCAGGAAGCTGTTAATTGGCCTAAGTAATTGATTTAAATATGCAAGTCCCGTTATATATATAAAAGAAAAACTATGAAAATGCTTAGACACTTATCACAACCAAGGAATTCTTAAGTAAAGTTCAAAGCTGAAAAGGCACTAGAGATTTTGTCTACACTGAAGAAAAAAAAACGCATAATTATACCAATGTAACTACCTCAATGTGGAAACTTACTTTAGTACCCATCCCTACTTAAGGTTATGTGCTTTGGAAGCAGAATAAGATAAACCATGAAGACTCTTTACTCTGGTGTAAGAGTGTCTCCATAGGGAGTTATATTGGTATAATTATAGCATATAATTATAGCACATAGTTGTACCATTAAATTTCCTTGTATAGACAAGCACTAGGTGCCCAGTTCACATACATCTTCTAGCAAAACAAATGGTTATCAAATTCCAATAGAGACACATAAAATACTTAGCTTTTATTTTTGTTTGATGAACCTTCTTCATTTTGAAGTGACGAATTACTTCAATTAATCTTCCTTCCAAATGCTTTTCTCTCTGCTATCCCATACGGT
The DNA here is from genome assembly GCF_036169615.1 of Heliangelus exortis. Lineage (NCBI taxonomy): Eukaryota > Metazoa > Chordata > Aves > Apodiformes > Trochilidae > Heliangelus > Heliangelus exortis. The sequence continues at coordinate 53,517,796 of NC_092424.1, read as the reverse complement.
AATAGATTATTCTTCTGGTGAAGGCATCATAAAATAACACTTTGAGAATGGCTGATATCTCCCACACTGATTTAGGCTCTCATCATATAAAACAAGTGGTGAGAAATCAGGTGCAAGGAAGGAATAAGGTGCTGTTTACACATCTGACTGTTAGACTCACACCTTTTACAGTACATCCCCAGCTACTTTTAAAAGTCAAGAGCTTCAATAATTTAGTCTACCTTTCTGACAATTTCATTCTCACCTCATTTTCTATAGGAGTTAAAACATTTCAATCAACCTTGAGGAAGCCATGCTTTCTCCTCCTATCCCCAAACACACTGGGGGAAGAAAAAGTACACTTAAAACTCATGTCACACTAGTTGAACTTCAAACTACAAAAGACAACCATAAAAAATACACAGACTATAGCACTACAAAAGACTCTTCACAATCTTTTGAAAACAAGCAACTTTTCAGAGGATACTGAGCTCAGAGATCCAAGCTTAAGCCAAATAAATTGTCACTGTTTATAGGAAAGATCCTGGAAAAAGGGAGCCAACTGGTTATGCTATACTCCAAAAAGTGGAACACACTAACAACCTGCTACAGAGATGTCAGCAAAATTATTAATAGCAAATTAGGTTTGTGCACTTTAAACATGGTAGTAAGAAAGGTTTAGTGACTGTAGAGATAATTAAGGATTATGGTAACCACTTTGCAGGACACACAGGTCCCTTTTGCAAAATATTGTTTTTCTTCTTTAATCATTTTGTAAAAAATGGCATTGTCAGTAAGAGAGCTCTTTGCAGAACAGGCATCCCCTGTTTTCTTTTGTACTTCTGAACAACTTCATCTCTCAGCGTTACACCGAGCTTCATCACTTTCTTTTTGGAATACATCCCCAGCCCTTCTTGTCTGCTCCCACAGACACCAGCTCCCTTGGTAGCAGAGACCCTTCCACTGGGCTTCCCCCTTCCTTGCTCCCCATGCCCAGCACAGGTCCTCAGCCCTGCCACAGTGCTCCTTGGGTTTGCTGCCCTGTGACACCCCACAGACGAATGTTTAACTGCGACACAGAGCCAGTGGAGTGATGGGCGAGATGGGTCACCAGCACTGGACAAAGAGGACCACCATGTCAGTTCCTTCTCTGAGGGGCCTACTCAGCTACAGCTGAAGTGCCAGCAAGATTTTCAAGGCACTGTGAAGCAGCACCTATGCAACAGAGCTGATGCCCTATTTCCAAATCAAAAGCTTGCATCTCTGCATGGAAATTGCGTACCTAAGCGTTAAGGTCAACTGATCTGGAAATTCATACTGATACTTTCCAATTTGCCAGTATGCCTTGTGTTTGTATATATGCTTGAAAAAGAAACACAGACAGCTCTTACATGCAAAAATTTAACATATCAAAAGAAATGCAACAGCAGGAAACTCTGAAGAGGTATTATGAAAAAGGACAACAAAAGAGAAATGTATCAAGTGTAACAGGAACTGGGTATTAAAACAATTAGTTTTAATGGATTTGCAAGATAACAAGGAAGTTTAGTCCAGAGCTCCAATAGAATTCTGGAGTCATTTGCCTGTATGATTTGAAAACACCATAAATAGTGGAAGTAATTAACTTCACTTGCCCTTTGACATCAGCACCTGAGTGCTTTAGAGCAAGGGGAAAGACGTAACTTTAGGAGCATGATTCATTAGACCTGTGTTACATGTCTACTTTAGGGTGAGATGACTCACACCAAAAAATTACTATTTCTTTACACCAAAGAAAAGCACACACAGAAAGATCAGGTATAAATGCCTACCATACATACGTATTGTATGATGAGTCCCACCCTTGAAATCTAGTATTTCAGAGACCTGGCCACTTCTTTCCTTTTAAGAGATGGCTAACAATGATTCCCAACTCCAGAGAAAATTGAGAAATGAAATTTCTGCCATTATTTACAGAATCATTTTACACTCGAGACAGTCTCCTGATCAGTTTAAGCTGATATGAGTCTGCACCACCACCAAAAGGGACTGTCCTGCTCTGACCCCCACCCTCAGCTGAACTTGACACACTCTCCCTTTGTCTTACCTCTGTGCTGGAAAGACTGTGCTGCAAGTCAGATCAGCTCAAAGATCTGGCTGAAAGCTAACCATTCACAGGTTTTGTTTGGCAGGATTAGCTTTCAGACAAATCAGCGAGCTGATGCAACTCACCTTATGACACAGGGAAGCAGCAGGGAGCTGATAAAAGGTTGGGACTGGTCTTTTCAACAGAAGGGAAGTCTTAGATCAGCTTCAGAGTCACCCTTCGGTGTTAAGATCTTTTAGCAACACAAAACTCCATAGAAGAATGCCCAAAGAGTATAAAAAAGCTATGGCAAAATGCGCAGGTAAACAAATCAGGGCTTTGAGTTTTCTGCCTGGTATCTACACAAAAGGCACATGCATTTAGTTCAATACATATTTTCCTATACATTTAAGTGTTACAATCCTTCTCCTGCTGATTTGTTCTTTGTTTCAGGCCTTGATCCTTAAAAGCCAAGAAGAATAAAAAGCTGCCTTTCTGAGGAATAACCACTTGGATCTTCTGATGAATGTCTCAAGAATGAACTCGATTTAAAAAATGCTCCCTGCTTATTCCCAAACATTAATCTAAAAATGAAAGACAAAACATACAATGGAATACTCAGTATCAGATAAACATTTGGGAAAAAAATCCCTAGGAATAACAGTTTTTTTAAAATCATGTTCATTGTCTCCTTCAATCTAGAATAGCATATATAACCTGAAGTCTGGAGAGAAAAATTCTATTTCTACTTATTCCTGGCACCATGGCTGAAACAACTTGCTTGAGTAAGACAGACAACCATATGTGAGTTCACTGACTTAAGACAGTAAAAATGTCATCAGAAATCTTAATTATTTGAACCTTCTGTTACAATGCCATGATCAGCTGCAGCCTTTCATGAAAAGCATCTCCTCTCTTCCTCTGTCTCTTCAAGGAAGACATCAACCCCAAATAAATAAAAAATTTAAACTGAGTATTAAAAAGCAGGAGCAGAGAGAAGGAACAGGGTAAGTCAGACTCAGCTTTTTCAAACCTAAAAGATAAAGTAAACATTAAAGGGTAAATCTGGGATTTTTTTAAGGAACGAGAATTGTTACAAATAAACATCTATGTCTTCTTAAACACAAAGCAGTAGAATTTGGACACTACTGTGCAAGAAGAAATGTGCCTTTGTTATTTTTAACAGGCTTCATTCACCACCTAACAAGCTACAGCCCCTCAAAGAAAATAGGACACGTGGAATAACAAACAAACACTGTTGGCAGCTTGCTTCCCTCTAAACCCCCGATCTTCTGAGAAAAATTAAAAGGAAAAGAAATCTATGAAATGAAGTACTATAAAACTGCATAGAGTACACCTAAAACACCACATTCACTACTTAATATAGACAATTACACACGAAGTGTTTCCTCTGCTCAGTTCCTGTCTTTCCTACATTTTCCACATACACAGCAACACCACACTTCAATTTTCATGCTGACATCTTTTCAAGTATCTTTTGGGCAAATACAGAAAGAGTGATTTTTAATTACAGCTGCCATGCCAGATGAAAAGTAAAGAAAATGTGCACATGAACATTTACATTCTAGCTTGGTTTTGTCTCCTTTGTTTCCCTCTTTTTTTTGCTTTTCTGTAAGTCCACTATTACATAGAGATCAGCATTAAAGGGACCGGAGTAAAGCACAGCACTATCACCCACAGATAACTGTATCATTCCTATGTTATACTGACAAGTCTTGTCAGGATTTGAGGGCCTTGTAGTTTGTTTTTTTTTTTTAATGCAACTTGACCTCTGGTCACTAGAAGTACCTACACAGGAAGCTGGTTAGTGAAGGCACTTTCCCTGCTGTCATGCCTTCCCCAACAATTTTTGTGTACTGATTCACTGGAGGACAGAGAGGAACAAATGCAAGTCAGAGGGAATGATGGGTACCAGGGTCACTCAAAAGCTATTTTCTCCCTATATATATGTTCACACTACTATCCACAACTGTAAAATGGCAGAAGACTCCACGGATGTTTTTTTCCATCACTCTGATGATTTGAAAAGTAAGAAACATCGGAATTTGAGGATAACATCTAAAGAAGGAAAAAAAAAAAGTATCACAGGACAAATGAGAAAAAAGATATTATGATGTTTCGATAAAATAACTTTGAAGTGAAACAGTAGTAAATAATCCATAAATAATACTCTCCCTTCCTGCAAAAGAAAAATCAGAGGAAAAGCCTGGAGCAACCATACCCTGTAACAGAGATGACACAAAATAGCGTTAGTGTCTCTATAAGAAGTAGAATCATCCACCATTCTTCCAACCAAACAGCTCACTCAGGCCCTCCCTGACCCTAGTAAGGAGACACATTGTTGTTGTTGTTGTTGTTGCTATTATTATTATTATTATTATTATTATTATTGTAATGAGCTGTGAAGAACTCAAGGGAGAGATGGAGGGCTATGCAAGGCTTTCCTGGGGCAGGCAATCCCTCTCTGCTGTTCATTCGCAAAGTACTGCATTTGGCAAGTTCCTCCTGAACAACCAAATCCCTAAGTGTTACCCCAATTCATGAAACGACCAGTCCGTGTACTTAAGCCTAAAACTTTTTGAGAGTCTCAACTCATCCAGAAAACCTCCCGATTATCACCAGCATTCACACACAGAACTCCTGACAATTTAGGATGTTGTAGCCCTTAGATGCCTAGCTAATTCTTGGTATTATCATCTTTCTCTTTATTTTTAAATGTTGGCAACTATGCCAACACATTCAGCACTTCCAAGAAAACTGTTCTAGAATGCAAGGCAGTTTGCTTCAGATGCTGCCCAATCAGCGCCTCCTCTTTAAAAGAAGAGCTCAATTAAGTTGGAAACTTTTCTTCTGAATGACTTGGTGTATTTTTTTTCATTGTGGCTGGATCTCAGTTAGTGTAATTGCTATTTATATCAAAACATTAAAAGGTCTGGTTATGGGGTTTATAAGAAAAGCAAAATACATTTTTAATACTTAAAAAAACCCACAACAAAATACTTCGTAGCACTATATTCCCCTGTATTTGCATACCACATGTTAAACAGCAACAAAAAGAGCATTTTACAAAGCTATAGATCTCAAAAACATCACTAAAATAGTAGCTCCCACAGCCTGTTTGCAGGGAAATCTCTTTTTTGCCAGGCTGGGGGGACTATCACAAGCAATGCATACTACCTTTAGGATTTCAGAGGAAAAAAAAAAAATCGCAAGCCAAAATACAACATCTAAGAAAAACAAATACAATGTCTTTATTAGCAAAAACACTATTTTAAACTCAAGGAAAAAACCCAAAACTGTCACGTAAGGGAAAACACTAGTAATACCGCACATGGTGATTTCTGAAGATGCGAAGTGTCGCAGGGGAGAAAGCCTTCTTTGAAAGGCAGCTTAGTGACATGCAGTCAGGACCTATGGCTCGAATTGAACAGAACTCTCCCCGGTCTCCTCGAACCGTGCCCCCCACAGCAGCCCACCTCGGGACCCCGGCAGGTGAGGCGTCAGCCCCTCCCTCGCTATCTGCCTGCACCGCCACGGGAATCGCATTTCCTAGCATTACCTCTGGCCGGGTCAGGGATGAATGGCTGTCAAATTCCCCGAGGAATTAAAAAAAAAAAAAAAAAAAAAAAAAAAAAAAAAAAGGAAGAAGAAGAAAAAACCCACCCCCAACCCATGCGGTTTCTCCCCGAGGCAGCAGGTTTCGGTGTCGGGAGCACATGGCTCATCTCCATATGTGAAGGTCAGGGCACTCCGGCGGGGAGGGGAAGATGGGAGCCGCGCACAGCCTGGCCCGCTGCCCGACCGGCGAGATTGTTGAAAAGCAATAGATAGCTTCTGGCAGCGGCAAGGGGAAAAATATTTTGATCATGTGACGCTACACAAGCTAACTACTTTGGTTCATGTGTGAAACTTTTACAGACGCTGCAAGCCCCACGTTTGTAATCGGCCCCAGAACTCAGCCCGCTCACCTCTCCCTCTCCTTTTCCTCTCCTCTCCGAGGAAACCTCTCCTTTTCCTCTCCGAGGAAACCTCCATCGCCAGGCAGCCCCTCTGCAGGCTGGAAACCCCTCCGGCAAGCGAAACTTGGGTTTGCAACACATTCCGGGAAAGGGAACGCACCCGGCCATCAGCTGTATACACATTCCTGCCAACTCTTCCTTACCGCCGAATACACGGCACCGTCAAGTTATCTGCCTGGCAGGAGTCCGTCCGTAGGAAGGAAGAAGTTCCGAATGTAAGTAAATCTGACAAGTAAAATTATTTTGCTATTGCTGATACGCAACTAAAGCAGTCCCAAAAGTACAGACCAGAAATAGTTTGTTTGTTAAACAGCCTCTACATATATCTGTAAATATCTCAAATAGTTCTAAGGGACATGCTCATTGTTCTTGATTTGGGAATTTCAAGCAACTAAGAAACACTGAATTAAAAAAAATAATTTTTTTTTTAAAACAAAAAAGCGCTTTTTTATTTTTCCATAAGTCATGCCTGAAAGTAAGACATCAGTACTACCACTTCATATAAACAGAATACCCAAAATATTCACAACATAAATTGCTACACAACACAAAAAAACCTCAGAACTCCACACATTCCATCCAAATCAAAGGCTGCAAATAAACCAGCATATTCCTTTGATGCTGTCAAAACAAACCTCCTTATCTTTATTTTTAACTTTAAAAGAATGAAATTTAAGAACTACAAATCCTGTCCTTGTGCTTTCAAAAGAAATTTTCAGAGTTGATGTTTCAGCATCTTGCTTACAAACAAGTAAGTCTGACAAGCTAACCAAATAACATGATGAATGTTGGAACACCTAATCTCAGATCCTATCCAAACAGAGGAAAGCACAGTGCAGACTGGATACCTTCACATGTAACAAGTGCTTAGGCTGCCTATTTATTCTGAATGACACTGTAATTAAAACTGCATCTCAAACTCAAGTAACCAAATAAAGCAAATTTATCCTTATTTTAACAGAGGGAAACTGAGGTATCCAACAGTGAAACCAGCTACCTTTAAGTCATGTAGTCAGCAGACAGCTATCCATAATTCCTGCACCAATCCTCTACCTAACAACATTTTCCTGAAGTCACATAATTTATTTATCATAGCTAAATTAATTGCTTGTGTAAAGAAGGCACTATTCCACTTCTATCAATTTGTGAATTAAGTTATTCCCACACTGGGAAAGCACACATGACTACAATTATGCTTTAAAACAGGATCTCTCCTTTTGGAATTTTCTGTTTTCTTTCTTAAACAAAAAACAACCATGCTCAAACTTCAGGTCCTTCTGTAAAAGTCAGCTGTACAGGCACTGTGCTACAGCAAGACAGCCCCCCCTTTCCTGCATAGCATGGACGAACTTCGTGCTTTCAAAATGGGACTAAAACATGTTGTGGATACATCTGCTTTGTAAAAAGCTCAGCAAGTTACCTCTATCTTAACCTGTAAATCCTCGGGAGAGGCTACTTGTAAAGGCTGTTATTTTGCCAGTGCAGATCCACTACCACCACAATGGTTTACTAAATATGAAAGGGTTTTTTCCCCAACCCTTATTAATCAAGGATGCAATTAATTCCCTGAACCTAACTATGTAGGTACAACAGAACTTCACTGTGGACCTGGCCACAACATCTTTGAAGGGCAAATAAATTGATTCAGCAGCTTGGCAAAATCAAAACCATTTTGTAACTAACGCAGGTAAAAAATTGCTACCATCTACCAGAACGCCTGCTACAGAAGATGTTCTTATTTTTAGTAAGTAGATATCTAAAATAGAAGCCAAACAAAGCTGTAACAAAACAAAACAAAAACCAAACAAAAAAACCAACAAAAACAAACTAACAAAAAATAATCCTAAATGTAACTGCTGTAGTAAAAGCTTATAATACCCTATCAGTAACACAACTAATAATACCCTCCTCCACCCCACCAAGGAAAAAGGAAGAGGGGTTATACATGGAGTTTTTCCCATTTTCATCATTTATATTTTTTTTAGTAAACATGCTGAGGAAGATAAGTAACAAACAAAAATCTCACATATAATTCCTTAAAAACAAAACAAAACAATCATAATTAGATTAGCCAACTATTCCTTTCCCACCCCTTCAGTAGTCAGAAAGACACTGGTGGGGGTCACAGTAAGTGACACAGTCCTCCAGATGGAAGTATCAGAGGGCATATCACTCAGATGGATTTCTTCATAAACAATTATCAGATCACATACCTAAATTCAGTATATTTTCAAGTCTGAGAAGGCTACAAAACAGGGGCAGGGAAACAGGACACCACAATGAATTCTTTAATGCAGAATACCATTTGGCAACTGGGCAAGTTCAGGTGTAAAAGATAACTAATAGTTCTTGAAACTGGAAAAAGGAAATTAAAAAACAGATTACATACTTCTACACATGCTCAATCCTTCTGAAATAGTTACTAAACCCACTATGATTCAAATTGCAAGCAGTAATATCTAAGTTGATCAAACACCTATAGCTCTGTACTGAAAGCAATTCCTTACACAACTCCTGAACTACACTACAGAACCATCAAAATCTGTCTTACATACATAAATTTGCCACTACCTGCATATTAGCAGCCTCATGACTTGGTTTGGTAGCTTAAAAGGAAATGGACATTTCAGCTCCACATGGAATACAAATGCACAGTATTATCAACATCCTTTCAAATCGTACCTGCTGAGAACTTTGACACAGATTTCAGACTGATATTAATAAACATAAATGAAACATTTTGTCAATAGCATCACAATAACAGCCTTAGGTTAAACAATCCTAAACAGTTGCAGGTGCTTTCAGATAAAGTAAGCTACTTATATAGGGAATACAAAGTTTACTAAAACGTACTTTATACCTGAAGTAAGAACAATTCCCATATGAAAAGCAATCTTTAAGCAAGACACAATTGTGATTTCCCTACCACATTCGTTCACTTTAAAAACAAAGACAGTTTATCTGCCAGATAAAACAACTGGACTTGGTGGAAAGGAAGCTTGTGCAGGCACCCCTGAACCACCCCCCAGCACATACTTGTGCTCTGTACATCACAGTCATCAGAAGGCAAGTTCTGCAAAAACGGCAAAGCTCCTGGGCACTTGTTCAACTCCATTTTCCTCAGAGTTTAATTTCTATGAGAAATCCAGTGACAATATAGATGACACTGACTACCTAAGGATAAAACAGTGCAAGGAATACTTGAATTTTAGATGACAGTGCCTTTAGTTTAAGGTGCCTGTATTGACACAGCAGACAAATCCCTTCTTTTGCTCAGTCATTTGTCTTCTCATTTGGTTGACTGAACAGATGCCTATAAAGCTTAAATTCTCCCCCAAAGGAATGTGTTCACACGAACAGAGTACATTCCCAAGACTCTATTTATCTCTAAGACCTCTATTTTCAGTTGTTCCAAGGTGTGCCTGCCTGAAGGAAGGTGTATGTTATGTGCCTCAGTTTCCCCACCCTGTACAAGAAGATTGGTCTCTTACTCCAGGGCAAGGCACAATAGAAAGATGGTGTAAAGATTAAATGTACTTAGAATTGAATTGTTTTCTCAGTTGTTACTGAGAATCTAAAGGCAGTTAGAAGTAATCCTGTACAAATTAGCCACTTACTGTCTCCAAAATGCACTGTTTACAAATTACATTAATACCTTTGGATACATTCATCCCTCTGGATTCCTCAGCTGCAGTGAAACACAACCCTGGATGGGTTTGGTTCTTTTGGAGCTGGCACATGCTCCAGGTGGATCACTGGATATCACACTCACAAAACTGACAGTACCAGAGAAACCCTTCAGCCCACTTGCAATACAAACACCATAGCACTGTGCCAGTACATCAGCATTTGTATGTAAAACTTAGCATGACCAGGTTACAACTGGGTAACAGAAAAATTTAAAAGGTAGACTTACGATCTAGAGTGGCAAAATGTACACCAGATGTACAGAAACCCTTCAGGTTTACAAAAAAAAAAAAAAAAAACCACCAAATTTACTTAAAGGTAAAACAAATTTTAAAATTAATTTTACTCTGAGATGATTAGCTCCACAAGATCTTTGTATATTACATTTCTTTTCTTCTCTCAGCATGAAGTGATACAAAAACAACATTGCTTAGTACCACTCTTCTATTACTAGTTTTCAAAACAAATTTGAAAACCACCAAGGTATACTTTTAATCTAAGTTTAATTAAAGTCCTCATTCAATCCAACCAAAACATGTATTTAGCACTATGTAAATAGCCTGAAAATTGAAAGAAAAAAGGTTTTTTTTTCCCAAGTACCTTAATAATCACAATTCTAAAATATATTCTAGCAAGTTAGCCTACCACAAACACATGCTACTGAAATTCTTCAGCCTTGAGCATGCATGCACAGCGAGGAGTGTGGCAACACTACTTTACATATCCACAGAGAATCTTCAAAGCCTCCCGATAAAAGGCAGTTTTTAAAAAAGTACTGAAATGTATCTGCTTAGGGCACAGGTACCACCTTAAAGACACACAGATAAATAAACTACTGCCATTCTCATGTTAACAATAAGAATTTCAAAATACCTGGTAAATAATGGTAAAATAATGGTAAATAATGGTAAAATATTAGAAGTGCAGAAGTAAGAAAGACCGATCAGAAGCTATTGAAACTTGTTTTCACTGCATTAATTTCATTTAGTTTTAACTAAAATACTATTTCAGAATGAAGCAGGATCACTTAACAGACTGTAATTTCCAAAATTTTATGTTGTGTATGTAACTAGTTAAATGCCTTAGTTTTCTTCTTCCCAGACTTGAATCAGAATACCAGAAAGACAGTAATTGCACAATGGAAGCAGCAATAGAGCAGGCAGGTTTGCATCTCTCTTTATTGTATCATACACAGGGTCCTGCTGTTCAACGTCTAGGCTTAAGCACTACTACAGAAACCAATAACTGAACACCAAACCACAAAGTGTCAAATATACAGTCGTAATATATATATAGATGCTACTAACTGAGAATATTGCTATTTGCTGCTTCTAAATAGAAGCTATGTGAATACTAAACTGTTTATTCGAAAAAGCACTGGGAAAAATATATTTTATTCTCCCATTGAGACATCAAGAATCCATTCACCACACTAACAGCTGTTTAATGGCCTTCAGGCACAGGACATGATTCTGCAGCCCTGGCTTAGCCAGAACTCCCAATACAGACCATCTATTTGGCATAAAAAGAGCTGCAGAATCAAGCATATTCCGAGTTTCTCTGCTGCAAAACAAATGACTGATAGACACACAAACTCAGAGCAGCTCGACAGATTTTTTTCCTACCACTTTCTATACCTTATGCTGTACAGGTACTCCTGAAAAGATCCAAGTCTCATTCTTTCTGTGTAGGTGTATGCAAATCTTACACACAGGCACAAAGGATAAAGATGTATATAAAGCAGACACAGAGGCCAGCTACTGCAGTGCGAATCAGAAGTGAAGAATAAAAGGAGCCTCGGGACTCTAAGTATCTATACATTGCCAAGGAATTAATCAATAATCACAATCACTGAATGACAAGGTACTGTGCTAGCACCTCACAACTCCTCCACAATCAATGTACCCACATGAGCAACATCCATCTGCTAAGAAAAGGTGTGTCCAGAAACAAGAGGCCTCTTTTCAAGCTCACATTTCATCTCATGATTGGTTAAGGCAATTAAATGAAACAGAAGCAAAATCTTCTTAAATTATCTCATCAGCTGGACAAACACAGAAGTCAGTTCTGAGTGGGATGCCACAGTTTCACATATTACAAAAATTACCATGCTGAGGCAAGAATTTCCTGAACAAGCATCTTGGATGTTGTAGCCTACTGACAGTCCTTTTTCTCTGTTTGCAGTACAATTGTTTCTTATAGGATTAGGGGCCAATCATCATCTGCTTTCCAAAAGACACATGGCAAGCAAGTATATTCTGATGTATGTGTATACATATACAGAGTATGCACACAGATAATTATTTTTTAAAAAATAAAATAAAGAGAAGCCATCAACTGCTGGCCTGAATATCCTGGTTTTGTCTTTCAAAAAGCAATCAATTTCTCTACTTAATAATACAACATGCACGGAGAATGACACATGGGAATTAAAAATAAACTATGTAAAAAAATAAGTGTTCTATAGGCAAAGTATTTAATATTTTATTTGACATAATCTATTTTAGACAGTAAAAATGTTAATTTAAAATCTAAGAAAATTTCTTATCTCCATCACATATTAGTTAGATTAAAAAATTGTAATATAAAGAACACAAATTACTTTTATGAAAATTATTTTTAGGAAATAATAGTAACAAATTAATAAAATCAACTAAAGTGTGCCCTTGCCAGACTATTCTCTCTGAGCTACATCCTGATTCTCACGATAAAAAAACAAAAAAGAAGGAAAAAAAAATCTTTGAGAGGATGTTAACCCATAAATATAAGCAAGTATTTCTAAGGGTCATACTGAGGACATAATGAATTTACTCTCACTTTTCCAATAAAAATAAAATACTTCAAACAATTTCTGTCATGAAGAAACAGAACTCTGAACTAATAAGTACTATGTCTATCTGATGATGATTCTCCTAGCTTTTAAAGCCATAAATTCTGAACTGCCTGCTTTTAAAAGCAAGCAGACTATGCAAATATTTTTAAATTAATTATGAAAGGTTATGCATATGAGGCCTCATTATCTTATGGCTTCCAGTGACCCTTTTACGAGTGCAAATTAAAAAAGGTAAAAATTAAGACTCACAGAAAAAGAAAAAAAAAATTGTTTCCCTGGAAGAAACAGAAAGGAAATTAAATAAAAACTAAAAACCTGACAGGAGTTATCTGTTGGAAGCTGACAAACAAATACACACAGCTAGCCCCATCCAGGTTTCTATTTTTTTTTCCGGATTAATACACCATTCACAGCATTAGGTGATGTTCCCTCCAGATCCTGTTTGTTACTTTATGGCAAGATCCAGCCGTTTGAGGACCCCAAAAGCATACACCTGCATTCCCGACAGTCCTCGTTGTTAAAAGCTATTAAAAGATTTAACAGTTCTTAATAGAAAGATCTTGTTGAAGGGAAAAGAAAGCCATAAAATTCTAATGCACTACTCCATTTAACACAATTCACTTTCCAACTGAGAATTCCAGCTTCATCTCACACTCGTGTAGAAAAATAATAGGATCAACAACTCCCGATGCTTCCTGAAGTATTCTAACCGCAATTTCAACGAAAAAGCATCTTTTCCCCCGAATATCTGGATTCGTTGCCGAGATGAAACAACCACAACCTCTGACAGAACGGCTTTTTCCATTCTTTCTACAACACACGGCGTTTTCTCACCTACAGCAGCTACACCCAAACAAGGTTTTTTTCTTAAGAGGCATGCGTATATCAGGTACCGAGCTAACAGAAATGTAGGGAAATTAGTATGTGGATTAATTTTTTTTTATTTAATTGATTTTTTTACAAAAATCTAATCCCTCGCATCATAGCCACGAGCCGCAACATCACAAAATGCTTTTAGGGGCACGAGCGCAACTTGAAATCCCGAATCCTCGCCCCAGCCCTGTTATTAGAAGATACTCCCCTACCGCCTCCAATCAGCATAGAATTAAAAATAAATAAATAAATAAACAAATAAATATTTTAAATAAATCGATGCCCCATACACCCACTCCATCTAACCAAACCGGGTGAGGGCGAGACGGGGGTTGGGTTGGGGTGGGCGGGAGGGGGAGACATCCCCAGCTTTCCACCGAGCTCGTGGTCGGCCCGATGGGTGCAGACACACACACCCCCACCACCACCCCTGTCCGCCCTCCTCCTTCTTTCCTTCCTTCCCTCCCTTTTCCCTTCCCTTCCTTTCCCCTCCCTCCCTTCCTCCCTCCCGCGCCACCTGGCCCCGCCGGCGCGCCTGGCGGGTGTTATTTGTGGCGGGGTTTTCTGTGACTGCGCCGCTCCGCGCTGCTATTTACATCAGCAGCGCGAGGTGCCCAATGGCGAGCGGGGAGCCAATCAGATGGCAGATTAGATGTCAACTCGGAGGCAGCTGTCTGGAGACGGTTGCAGCCGCTTTACCTCCACAATTCAAATTCCGAACCTGGCGGGGAGACCCGGACGCTCCTCGGCACCGGTCGGATAGCGGTGGGGAGGGACCCCGGCTTCTCAAGCACCCTGCGCCGGCACCGCCGCGCCCGCCACGCAACGGCGTTGCGCCCGCGGCCCGCCGCCCCGCGATCATCGCGCCCATCTATCGACCGATCGATCGATCGATCGGCGGACTTTACCGAGCTGGGGCACTCGGGTTGCGGGCGGAGGTGGCGGCCCGCCCGGTGCTCGCTCCCCTTTGCCGACACCAAGGACTTATCGCTTTGGGTTTTTTTTTCCCTTCCCTTCCCTTTTTTCTTTTTTTTTTTTTTTTTTTTTTTTTTTTTTCCCGTTCCCACCCCCCCCGCCTCGCCCCCCTCCTTTTCCCCCGGTTTGGATTTCCGCGTGTTTGGGGAGAGAGAAACGCAGCGGTGCGCGCGCGCACCCACCACGCGCGCTTCAGCCGGTGGGAGAGTCCCCTGGAGGTCACCCGGCCCAGGCACCCCACGCGCCCCGGCCCGCGCGGCGCGGACCATGGCGCGGGCACAGGCGCGCAGACACACGCACGCGCGCTCTTCCCACAGGGAAAAAAAAAATATATATTAAAAAAAAAAATAATAAAATAATAAAAGTAGCCCAGCCGCGGATCTCACTGCGGTAACTCCTCCATTCAGTGACCAACTAATTTCCTAAGAGCGTGCAACGGCGCAACTCGCTCTGTTCAAAACAAATAACAGGTTAGAAAGAGGAGGCGGAGGGGGAGGGGGGGGGGCAAAAGAGAAAGGAAAAAAAATCCCCGTGGCGGATAATGGACGTTATCCCCCGGGAGCCCCCCGGGTCCAACACTCCGATTACAAAATCCACACACACCCCCGCCCCCGTCCCAAGCCGCCTATCCTTCGGGCCCGCGTCCTTCCGTCCCTGGTGTTTTAAACTGGAGTCGAAAAATATTAATCGGGTCTGAGAAAAAAACTGATTTCGGCAGCGAAAGCCGCACTCCGATGCCTCCAGCCCCCGCGGGGCCGCGCATTGTGCGCGGCTCACCCCTGCTACGGAGGCAATGAGGGGCAGAACTGGCTCGGAGAAAGGAAGAAAAAAAAAAAAAGAAAGGGGGGGGGGGGGGGAAAGGAGGAAAAAAAAGAGGAAAAAAAAAAAAAGAGAAAAAAAATAAAAGAGAAAACAAATGAGAGGGGGCTGGGAGAGGGGGGGGGGAGAGAAGAGAACGGAAAAAAGTGAATTATAAGGAAACTAAGACCTCGACCCGAGTGGCACGGAGCCGTCACGAATCGAGAGCGGGGCTTTACCTGGGTCCTGCTGATGGCCTGCCCGGTGTTCCCGGGGCTCATCGCTGGGTGATTTCTTTGTTGTGCCGCTGCCCAGGCCGGGTTTGCCGCTCCGTACTGGGCGCCCATGTCCTTGCCCATGCCCATGCCCGCTGCTGCCTGCTGGCTTCCCGGGGCGGCCGCCGCTGCCTGAGGCTGGGGCTGCGGCGGGGCGCTGGGGCTGCTGTAGTCGGGGTAGCTGCTGCCGTAGCTCCGCATCATGGGGCTGGGGGACGTGAGCAGCTGGTTCAAGGTAGGGGTGGCCCCGGACGGGTGCTGGTTCTGCCCGGAGAACCGCGCGAAGCCGCCGGCCGCCGCCGCGCCAGCAGCAGCCTTGCCGAGGCCGGCCCCGGCGCCGGGGCCCATCATCATGCCGCCGCCCGGCTGCCGCGGGGAGCTCAGCACCCCGTAGCCCGCCGCGGAGCTCCCGTAGCCTCCGCCGCCGCCTGCCCCGGCGGCCGCCGCCGCTGCTGCCGCCACGGCTCCCGCGCCGCCGCCGCCACCCGCGCCGCCGCCGCCGGGGCCGCGGCCGTAGCCGGGGTAGTGGTTGTACTGGCTGTTGGGGTAACCTTCGTGGGAGTTTTGCAGGGGGTCCATGCTGTTGGGGGCCGCCGTGGGGTGCATTATCCCCATCCCGGGGCTTTGTTGTCCGCCATGTTGATCAAAGCAAGGCCCGGCGCGGCTCGCCGTAGCGCTGCTGGCAGGGGCAGGGGCAGCGTTGCCATAATAGCTATTGAACTCCGAGACACCCACCGCGGAGGGGCCTCCGCCGCCTCCCCCGCTCCCGCCGCCGCCGCCGAGGCCGCCGCCGCCGCCGCTCCCAGCGCTCGGGGGCGGCTGCTGGGGCTGCTGCTGTCCGCCCAGGGGTCCCAAGCCGGGGTGGTCGTAGCGGCCGCCGATGGGTTCGCCCATCTTGCCGGGCATCTCCTCCTCGTCGGCGCCTTTATTCAGCATTTGCTGCGGCTGCTGGGGGGGCTCGGCCTGAGCGCCCAAAACACTGTCTTTTCCTCCATGTTGCTGCTGCTCCATGTCTGCACTGGGCTGAGCAGCGCCGCCACCGCCACCGCCGTTGTTGTTGCTGCCGCCGCCGCCGCCGCCGAGGCTGCTGTTGTTATTCTGCACGGGATGGTGCTGAGGCGGCGGCTGCTGCGGCGGCGGCGGGAATTGATTTAGCTGCTGCTGTAGTGCATGGTGGTGGTGGTGCGGGTGGTGGGCATGGTGGTGGTGGGCATGGTGATGCGGGTGGTGGGCATGGTGGTGGTGGGGCGGCGCGGCGGGGTGATCGCCTCCGACGCTCTTCAGCTTGTGGTTGGGGAGCAGCCCCGTCTCCATGGCCGAGCCCGGGTTGGAGGAGGAGGAGGAGGAGGAGGAAGAAGACGAAGAAGATGAAGATAACGCCAAGGAGCTTCCACCTTCCTTCACAGTCGGCTCCGAGGAGGAGCCGCCGCCGCCGCTGGCGTTGTTGTTGTTACCGGCGGCAGCGGCGGGAGCCGCGTTATTGGCCATGTTCAGCGGCTCGCTGTGGTGGTGGAGGAGATGGTGATCTACATTATTCACGTTGCTGCTGCTGCCGGCCGGACTCCCCTCTCCGACCCCCAACGCGGGGCCCAGTCCGGGAGCCCCCGCGGCGGCGGTCCCAGCCCCCCCTGGGCCCCGCTCCGGGCCCAGGCCGCCCGGCAGGCTCGGGGCTTTGCCCTTGCTGTTGTTCGCACCCGCCGGAGCCGCTGCGACTTGCGCGGCCATGATCATCGCAACATTGCGGGTCCGGAGAAATTAGTACTGATAATAATAACTACTTTGAAATAAAAAAAATTTTTTTAAAAAAGCAAATTTTAAAAAGTAAAAAAATCGACCTCCACCCTCAAAAAAGGGGGGCGAGCAGGGCTGGGAGGAGGGAAAAGAGCGGGGCAGAAAGCGAAGCGGCCAGGGAAGGGACTTGACTGAGCCAACAGTATCCCCTGCGGACCGCTCCGCACGCACCAAATTACAGAAATTTCCCTCCCCTAGTCCGTGATTGAGATTAGAAATGGTAAGAACGCCTTACGGTCTCTGCCTGTTCCTGCTGTGTGATTTCATGTTGAAAGTTTTTTGTTCAGGTTTAAATGAAACTTTTTTCTTTTTTTTTCTTTCTTTTTTTTCTTTTTTTTTTTTTTTTTTTTTTTCCTTTTTTTTTTTTTTTTTTTTTCTCTTTTTTTTTTTTTTCCTCCTTTCCTCTCTAACCCGGATATGGGTAAACACACGTCTGGCGGAGCCGCGCTGGCCCAGCATGGCATGAGCGAGTGAGCGAGCCAGCGCCGGCAGCCATCGCCCCCTCCGCCCCGATCGCTCCCGCGCACTCGCAAAACGTGGACTGGATTCCGCACGGCTCCGGCTCCCGCTCCCCGCCGCCGGCAGCCGGACGGGAACGGGGGGCCCAGCCCCCTGCGCTGTCCCCGCTCGCACCCGAACAGTCGGGTCCCGCTCGCGTACGCGCCCAGGGCGGCGGCCGGCGTGGACACTCGGCGGGCCCCACTCGCATGAGGGTCACTTCGAGGCGAAGGGTCGGGTTGGGCCCCACCGGGTGCCCCGGGCCGCCTGAGGCCGCGGGGGGGGCCGGGCTGGCGCCGCCGCTGTGGGCCCAGGGTGCAGCCGGCAGCGCTGCCCCGGTGTGGCGGGGGGATGGGGCGGGCGGCAGCCGTGCTCCTCGTCCAGATGTGCTGGATGGAGCAGATGGATCGGCCAAACTTCCAGGGGACAGCAGGCTGCCCCCCGTTTGTCCCGTGTGTCCTCCTTAAAAGCCGCCTCGTTTTATTCCGAGGGCAGGGAAGCTTTTGCCGTGTCACGAGGAAATAATACTACGTTTTTTGGTTTTGTTCTATTTTGTTTTGTTTTTTAAATGTCCTCCCCCTCGGATATTTGTATGCAGACGGTTATAAAATTTAACCTAAAATTCTGCGGCGGTAGCATCTTTGCAATTGTCCACATTGTCCATCTGTCTCCAAATTCTAACAGTCATTTGCGCTGATGATGCTTTTATATATAGGGCTGTTTTCAATATGTTCTGTGCACTTATTTGCAGATCAACAGGAGCTGATCAAGGAGAGTGAGACATTTTTGGTCTCATAATTGTTTCCCCAAACAATGTAATTTCCAGTACACACAAGACACTCATGAAAATGTAGTAACACCAAATAAAAAAAATTAAAAAGAGTAAATATAAATAACTCTTGTTCCAAATGGAAAGCTGCTGCTGACCTACATTTTTGAACCATCTTTCAGAACCATTTGAAGATTTTTTTTGTAACTACCTTAATACAAATAATACTCTAGTGTAAGAACAGGTAATACACACTATATTCAAATGATGGAAGAATTTGGGAGATAAAAAACTTGGCTATGATTATAGCAACTAGAGATACTAGCTAACATTTTTGATACAGTAAGGGTCTGGGCTTAAATTACTGTAGTGGTCTGTTAAAGATTAAGCACATTTTAAAATTTCAAAATAGGTAAATAGATGAAATAGCAATTATGGAGGAAAATGTGGCATATTAAAAAAAAACACTTAGAAGTAGGTAGGCTTTTTTGAATCCACTGTGAAAACATTCAAAAGTAGGAGCGTCATACTGTAACGTTGAATTATGCGCAAAGATATTGATAAATGTATGAACAGTGTGATTCCTGTGTCTATTAATTTTAGTTCCTTCTGAAAACTCAGAAATACTCTGATTTCCATGAGTGAGTTAGTTTTGAAAAGTCTCAGTGCTCATCAAGTACATTTTATTAATACTTCTGTTACAATTGCATTTTTCTCTTTATTTTTTTCTTCTTTTTTCCTTTTTTTTTTTTTTTTTTTTTTTTTTTTTTTTTTTTTGGTTTTTTGTTTTTGGTTTGTTTTTTTTATGTGGTACTCTGCAAGTGTAAAAATGTTATATAGCTATTAGAAAAGCATAGATCAGGAAAAAAATGGTGAGTAATTCTAGTGGGGAGAATCAGGTGCATACCCAAGGGTCATTACAGTCTGTAACAACAACAAATTGCCATTCTATGCAAACTGCTAGAAAAGGGTATATCATCTTTGTAGGAGAGAGAATAACAGAACTGTAAGATGAATTCATGCCAAATAATTTATCAGCTTTTGCCAAGAGAATACTACATCTTTGTTTGTGAGCCTTTTTGACATTTTCTCCTGGATTTTCCTCTTTTCTATATTCAAATGCACGCTAATTATACACATTAAACCACGTAAGTTGATTTTTTTGAAGGCTTTCATATGCAAATATAAATATAGATGTCTAGTTGTATTTATTCACGTATGTACTCTAAAATAAAATATAAAATCAATTACACATTTATACTTTGAGACATTTATACTCAAATAAAAATACATACATTGAAAATCTGATAAGATGTACTGATGGTGCCTCAGCTGTGGATCACAATACTTCCTGATGTGTTCCACAACTCTTTCTGATCAGGAATATAACCAACAAAGTTTAGCACAGATTAACTTTGAAATGCTTTCCCTGGGAAAGAAAAAAGAGATGAGGCTTTCAGCTGGAGAGTTTATAGTACTAGCTCCTTCTCCTCTCATTTGTTTCAGCAACTCAGCTACAAGATTGGAACTAGAAGGCTATAAAATAGAGGCCCTCAGCACAATGAAATCAGTCTGCTATAAAAGGCAACACATGCCAGTTTTTCCTCCCCAATGGCAGATGCCACACCCTAAAGCAGACAGAAGGCACTGCAGTCTGTGCAAGAGAAGCACAACACAAAGCAACAACGATGGTTCAATTTTTTAGATCGCAAATAATGTTGAAATTTCTTTTGCCGTCTTTGCTCAGATGATGAGTGGTAGTGTTTGTTAAATTGAAATGCTCTTCTCCAAAAGCTCTCATTGTATGCATGAATTATGAATTTATTATAAGATAATGTAAAAAAGCTCTAATTGCCATGCATTTTATCCACTGCAAAATGATTGCATTGATATTTGATATCGCAAGTGCGCAGTTTCAGCTTCGGTGCCATTTTCGCTATTTCTTCAGTTTAATTATTTTCTATAAACCAATGTTGTCCAAGCTTGGTTTCCTTCTCTTGATTTCTTTCTGATAAATTATAACTTCTGGTGCTCCGGGATCCCTTTTGAGGATAAACAACATAATTTTCTAAAGTTACTCTTGGTAAATTTTTTATTTGATTTGCTACAACATCCATACAGACCCCCAAGGCTGCCCATCTGTAGCTTGACCCCATGGAAGTGAGGTGCCTTTCCCAGCAGAATAGCAGCCATCCTTCTGTTTGGTCAGAGCAGCGGCTTTTAAAAGAGTAACAGTAAAGCAAGATACAGAAAACAAACCCATATTGTAATAATTCTGAGGTGTTATTTTAGAAGTATTGAGAGAAATCTTTAATTTTTTTGGCAAGGCAAAAATCGAGTTAGAGGTTCAAGAGCCTGTTGCAGCTTACCTGGGTACCCACTAGAGTCTGATAAATCCTGGAGCACAAAACCCCTACTTTTTTCTTGGGCTCTTGTGCTTTATATTTACATCCACTGCAGTTTGATGAAACAGTTGTCAAATTCACTGTAATTCTCAATTTCCTTCTCTCAGATTGGCATTAGATTTAATGAGGAAAAAAGAGAAGTGTGTGAGTTTTTATTAAATTATCACTTCTTTTACTAGTTAAACATACAATCGAAATCATTCTGAAGTCAGTGCAGATCTTTTAATTGACTTCAGTAAAGCATAAATCAGATCACAGAAAAGTAAGCAGCCAGCTCAGAGCTTTAGCTTTACGCTTTAGATTGGTATTTGGAGCTATAGTAATAGGATTTTGCTTTTTAGAGAACTCTTATGTGGCCACCATATAACATAGTAGTGTTTTCTTTATTACATAATATTTACATTTCAATCACAAATGTCATGTGTAAACTATTACAGTAGATATCCATCTGATAAGACAGAATCAGTTAGGTGTAAAGCCTGTAGGTAAGTGTAATATTTTTATTTCAACTGGTCATAATGAACTTTGAAAAAACACATTTTATGCCAACAGATTGTAGCCTAAGACATGTGGAAATTGACACGTTCTATTATTTAATTAAAATCCATTTTTTAGCAGCCGTTAATCCTGGGGCAATTAAATCTATTTCTTATGGCTATGTGTAAACAAAAGGACTTAAAACATCACCATCTCCATCTCAAGAATGTCATGCATTATTTTATTATGGAAATGCAACATTAGCAATTTTTTCCTTGCTGGATTTAGACTACTTTAATAGAATGTTTAAATGCCTCAATTTTACAAATGAGAATCATCCATTGAAGTCAATAAGATCACTCACTTCCTGAAAGTTAAGCCCTGATTAAGTGCTTCTGTGGACTGAGGCCTCGAGGAAAAACAGCTCTTGACTCTGAACTTTGGTGAGACAACAGCCCAACCAATTTTCTAAATCAACCCAAAACCTTCCAGTTGGCAGTAATAGTAGGGGATGCTGATTTCTGGGTTTACCCAGTGGTGAAATTGGAGCAGTTAAGCTGAAATTATGATAATATTTCCACACCCCATGTAACTGTTGGAGAACATGATTGAATTTGGGAGAAACTGAGGAAAAGTCCTTCCTTCCTTTGAATTAATAATTTATGGTCTGGTTCATTTATGTATTAGAAATCTTAAAGGAGATTCAGTACAACAGTAATCCTACGGTTCTCTGCTGATATTTCTTTCCCATTCTCCTGCCTTTTACAAACCTTTTCTTTGCTGATGTGCAAGAGACACAAGGAAACCAAAAGAAATATTTGCTGTTAGCTACAGGTTGGTCGGGGTCCTTTCTATCATCAGTTGTAGCATGCAGGGCTGACTGATACATCGAAGAAACAGTCAAACTGACAATATGCAGCTTTCACACACATAAAATAAATAAGATTGCTACCTTATCTGTAAACAGGCTGGATCTTGAAAGAAACAAGAAAAGCCCTAGTTTTCTCTCCTAAACTTTTTCCACAGTATAGTTACACATTTTTTCATATTACAATGGAAATATTACCTATAGCCGAAAGTATTTATCAGTTGCCATCTCTAGGAACAGATTGCTGTGGCCTCCGTGTCTTCACCAGGCAAAAATAATTTATTTTCAGGGTATTTTTATGTACAACAAGAAATGCGTGGACTGTAATAGGAGATGGTGCTATTTTTTTCCTTTTCAAACTGAATTTATTTTCTGTGATTGTAGTATATATGCAAATCTAAATATTTGCAAAGGTAACAAAATTATGGTTTTGCCTGATGCACTCTTTCTGACCTGTTTCTCTAGGATTTGACCACCCACAATCTCTAATACACCAGTTCTCAGTCTTTTAGCTGAAGCCCCATCTTTCTCCTTTTCTGTGTTAGTTTGTAATTCTCCCCTTCCCCCATCTTATCTTCATTCCCCACCCTTCTACACGTACATGCACGTTTGCTCTCTGGGTAACCCCAAATTCCTGCATCCCAGCTTGCAGCTGCCTTAGCCTCATGAAGTATACTCATACTGTATCACTTACACTGTTGCTTTCTCTCCCAATTAGTTCTACCCTCCAACTTCCAACAAAGTTCAGGATACTGGTGCCAGTATCCTTTGTCCTCTCTGCTTAGGGTAGACAAAGTGAACTCTCTTGGGAAAGAGGGGGAGAAACTGAAGTGGCTGGCAGAGGATGAGGGAGGAGAGAGGTGAGAGGCAAGATGAAATTCGTGAGCCTTCTCCATCCAAACCTGGTACAAGCTGTGCTTTCCCAAGGGGGCAGCTTCCTAGTTTGAGAGCTGTTGCTTTGATACATTTATCGTTTAAGCACTCCTGTAAACTGAGAAGTCCAGTTACTCCCATTTCACCATCAAGGAAATGAGGCACAAGGGAGGAACACCATGACTGTGTGAACATTTCTTTCAGCTGCAGCACCAGCTTCAGCAGCTCCAGGTGACTGCCACAGCCACCTGCCAAAGACCCTTGGGCCACTGATGCAACAGTCTGTGCAGCTGCATGGTGTGCCAGTAACCCGAGGGGGGAAAAAGAAAACTTATTTTTATCCAGATCCTTGCACTGACTCACCCAACGGCCCAACTGGTAATGCTGGCATAACAGGAAGGGGGAAGAGAAGGGGCAGAGCACAGGAGGTGCTGCCCGCTTCTTACTGTTTGACCAAAGGGGACATTTGGGGACAGAGGGAGATGGATAGGACCTGTTTAGCCAGCACAACTGTTAAAAGAAATGTAAGATTATAAACTTTCCTCCAAAGTCCAGCTGAGCCAATGAAAAACATTACTATCCCCATTTTTTGTTGGCATCCCCCTTGCCAGATATTAATATTTTTCTGTATCTGCTGGTATAGTTGCTTGTCTATGTGTTCACTGACCCTTCTCAGATTAAATGAGCCAGGTTACCGGATTTACTATTTAAACTATCTGCATTAGCTCAGATCCATTCACCTAAACAACATGGGGATAAATGAACCAACAGATCTGAGGAGACAGTGGACTTGAGCAGAGACAATAAATAGCTGGTGGGTGGCAGTAACCTCTCCAATAAGGACAACTTCTTATGTACTGAGGGAGTCCATCCATTTAGGCCTAAATGTTGGTCACAGTGATGCAGAGGCAGTTATATGTCAGTGAAGAGAGTTTATCAATCTTTCGGATGTCTGGCCTAGAGTAGTAAAGGCTTCAGGGCCGGGGGTTTACCATCCTTTATTTATTTTACTCTGACTGCATCATGGGGATCTACACTTGTGAAGCCTACACTGAACAGTTTGTGCACCTCCAGAGTCCCAGGCTTTTATCACAGCTGCTGGTTCATCCTCTTGGCTCATGCGGTGGCTCAACAGAGCCTCTAAGCTGCAAAAGTGAGCTAATAACACCTGCCCAAGTGTGTGAAGTACTAATACTCCTTGCACAGAAGGCAGATGACATGCCTGCAATCTTTGTATTCATTGGGAGAGGTAAACTTGGATGAAGATGGTCTATATACCAGCTGGAAAAGAGAAAGTCAAGTCTGTTCCCAGGGAGCCAGTGCAGCAGAAAGCTTTGCTCCCTCCGTGGGGGTGCAATAGCTGTCGGTTACACACGTGGTCCCCACAGAGATGTTGAGCTGCTCCCGTCCTCAGCAAACAGGACGTCAGCACCAACTGCCATTCGGGCACTTCACTTTCACATCCTCTATGCCACAACACCTCTGATTGTTTAAAGCCACAATCAAATCCTCATCGCAAGGGCAAAGTATTACTAAAGAAAAGCATCCCCCATGGCTGGGTCCCTGCTTCAGATAAGCTAAAAGCTAAACTAATCTAAGAGAAGGTTGTTTTTTCTTTTTGTTTTTGTTTTTTGTGTCCTGGATGTAAACTACTTCAAGATATAGAGCTCTAAAAAACTCTAACTATGTAACTAGTGTAGGGCTTGATCTTGGAAATGCTTACTAATTCATGTAGTCCTTGCTCCTGTTAAGCCAGGAAACCTAGTGACAGACATGAGCAGCCATCACGTGGTGAGGATTTGTCTGTTTAAAACATCTGTTTCTTCTTGCTTAAATTTAAAAAGAAATGTTATTAAAATTAGAAAGACCATTTAATTAATCCAAAATATCATCTAGTTATTTAACAAAGACTTAACCATGTGAGTCATCTGCATTAGCAAATCCAGATGCTATAGTCAGAGGCAGCAAAGGCTCAGGGACTGACAATAGGCTTGCTTTGTACACTAATTAATTTGTTGCTATTTGTTTTTCATTCCAAACAGACCATCTCTAATATTTTCTCTCTCTTGGTGGATTTTAGGAAATTTGTCAGTGAACAAAAAAATATCAGGATCTTTCTCTCTTTTTAAAAAGATAATACACATACACTATTAAGATTTTTCTGATCTTGAGTTTGTCTTTTCAGAGGACTTCATAAAAAGATGAAATGTATGCATATCTTTTGGCCATGTTGCAGCTGCTTTTTTCTCATCCAGAGGATTGTACCAATGTGGTTTTCATTTAACAACATTTAAATAGAAATTGCCACACCATTCTGCGCTGGTTGTAAACCTACTATGCATATTTCCAAGAAGAAAGGAGCCTAATTTGGGAACCGCTATCCATGGTGAATCTCAGCAGATAGAAAAATCAGGGACTGCACTCATTCTGGAAAAGGCCACATAATGTGAAATCATCAAAATCGTCTTGTCCTTTTTGCTTTTCACAGAAGGGCTGGTTCCACTGAATGGGAATTTTCAAAGTACCTTGTGACAGAAGAATTAAAGTTCAGCAGGAACAAAATGAGGCCAGTACTAAACATTTTGCTGATTTAATTTTAATACATATCATTTTTATACAGGGATCTTACTTGCACAGCTCAATGGAGACATGTATTTGAAGAGCACTGCTGATTAATTAGGTTGGTTCAGTATGAATGAATTAGGTGATCTCTATTTTATATCTGTTTTGAAGTTCACTACTGTGAACTTCACCCCGTTCAGTGCTTCATCCTGTTTAAAAGACTTATTACTAGCTTTACTTGGGCAGGAAAGGGAATCATTAAAAGCACTGTGCAATCCTCTTGAGTATGGAGGGTTCTGTTACAGATGTATAAATCCAGCTCATTACTCAGCTAAGAGGAACTGACTTTCTAGGTAGGTTTTGAAAACAGAGGGATCAGGAGTTGGCAGGTGTGAAAATTTGAGTTTTTAAGGACCAAGCCTGAACCCAAGTTCTCTGTTCCTGGCGTGATGTCTTTTTTATATGTACACTATGTGTTTCACTCCTATTTTCTTGAAAGGCTGCAGAAACAACTTAGTTCCGTTATTTGGAATATTTATTTCAACACTTGAATAAAAACAAATTCATGTCTCACTTAGAAATGCAACAAATGTGGAATATGCTAGACTTCCCTTTTTGCTTCAGTTTACTTCCAGTTCAGGAGTTCCTTTATCCAGTCTGATGTTAAATCTACTTGTATTAGAAAATCCTTTTTATCTGAGCAAATCTTATTCCTTAGCAATGAATCTCAGAACATTTTGGAGTGATTGTATAAAGCCATTGCTTTTTCTTCATTGCCCACTAAAGAAACATTTATGATTAAATGGGAAAAGGAACTACCTCATTCTCTTGAGCTGGAGATATTGGACTCAATAATACCCTTCATATGTGTATGCTCTATTTCAGCTAACCTGTTAGAATTGCAATATAAAATTGTAAATCAATGGCATCAAACACCTGTGAAGATGAGTAAGATTGCAAGCCATTTCTCAGACAGATTTGGAGAAACAGCTCGCAGCCAAGAACTCTTTTACATGTTCTACAGAGTCTCTCCTAAATTACCCCAATAAAGTCACTTGTTATACATCATACTGAGAAAATTGCCAGCTGCCTGATGTCAAGTACTCAGGAACACGATACATAGGGACACTTGGACTTTGAGGTATGTGACAGACAACTGGATGTTAATAAAAATCGAGTTACAGGCTACTCAGCTGGTTATTTGCAGAGCTAAAAATTCAGACTCTTTTTAATAATAATGAAAGTGGATCCTTAAGAATTTGTTCAAATCTGTTCTGTTTAGATATAACTGCAGGAAATGCATGCTTCTCTCTACAAGATGTTCCTGTATTGATTACTTCAGTGAAGGTAGGAATAGTTAAACACAGATACTCATGAACACTTTATGGGATAGAAAGAATGAAAATAAGGAGGAACTTTTTTTTCTTGTCTTTCAGTAATCACAATGGTATCTCTTTTAAGTCTGTCATCTTCTGCTCAGCTGATTCTCTCGTAATGGCTTTCATAATATGAATTTAAAATGAACTGTAGCTTTGTACCTACACATATACATCAGTCAAAACTCTTACTCTGTATTTTGGAATAAACTTATTAAGATTTATATATGTGAAATATCCCTAGACCTAAAAAATGCAGCTTTATTACCCAGGCATGCTTTTTTACCTTTGCAGGGTGTATAGATCAGTGCAATATAAACACATGGCCAACAGAAAATACAACATAAAAATATACACCACCCAGCTGATGGTATTTCAACCCCACTCACAGAGCTGACAGTACCCACTGAACAAAATTTTTTCACAAGGGTGTTCTCCTGCTCCCACAGAGGACCTCAGAAGGTGGTGGGGGCATATTATTTCTTAGTGATGGCTTTATGCTGCTCTGGAAGGGTGATGGAAGGTCTGCTGCTGGAAAAGGGACTTCGGTGTTACCTAGAAGAACGCAGCTAGGAGGAGTTGAAGAATGATCAAGGAAAGGATTAGAGAGAGGAGGAACTCCAAGGAGAGGCACCTGCACAGAAGAGTGCATCACAGGGGTCAAAGCATCTTATTATGGTTCTGGATTCAGTAGTGTGCAGCAAAAGTTATAAGCAAGTAAGGGAAATGGTGACTTCTTCACTTGGTATCTTTGACTTGAAAATGGTTTCTTAAAGATGCTTGCTCACGTATGAATCATGAAGGCTAATTACACAAAATTGCTTGGCCTGTGTTATACCTCAGGTTGTATGACCTAAAGGTATCTTCTGACCTTAAATTTTATGAATCTGCATTAAGTAGCTGTAAGGAAGGAATTGCAGAATAGGATGCTGTTTCACTGATTTGAATTACAACATGTATTTGCATCTTCATTTGCATTTACTGTCTTAAGAGTAACTGTACTGAATGCAGTTGTGGGATGGAGTTGTCACTGTGGGCTGAAAAGAGGTGAACGTGTGTTCTGAGAGACCAAGATCACGTTTACAGGATTGACATCTACTAGCACAGCTGTAAAGGGATGTCAGCACTGACAGGCAAAGATGTGTCAACAGAAGCCTCTGGTAGAGACACAGATGTACCAGTAAAACTGTATTTTTACTAATAATATTTTATGCCAGTGATGGGAGATGGTTTTATTCCACTAGCTGAAAACACTGTTTTGCTAGTGCAGATGTATCTACACTAAACTGCTTAGGCTTTTAGTATTGACTGCAAAGCACTCCCCTCAATGATTCCTAAACCTATCAATTTTGTTGGTGCTGCCAGAAAAAGGGCATGGAAATTGCCCCAGCAACTGTCAGCTTTGTGGTACCATACATGACAGCATTTAAGAGAATGCAGAGAGAGTTTCAGGAGAAGTCCAGGCTAAATCTGTTGGCCAAATAGTTGTGTCAGGGAGGAGTGTGAAAAGATCAGACTGAAGGAAGTCAGAATAAACAATGAGTAACAAAAAAGTTCTTTTTCTGAGATTGTTTCTGTCATCTAAACCAAAGGTTTAACAATACTGGCAAAAATGACACTGGAATAAATTGCACTGAACCCATGGTTTTAGTAATTACAGTTATACTGGAAAATTCTTTCTGGTGTAGAACAGCTCTCCTAAAATACCCTAGGGGAAAGGATGAAGGGTGAAAGGATGAAGGGTGATAACAGTTAGCACTCCATCAAGGAGCGGAGAACGAGGTGGGAACACCACTACTTTGGTCTGCAAGAATAGGCCATCTGTACCAGCCCAGATTAGACTGTGTGACCCACTCTCAAGCTTTGCCTCTGTAAAGTGGGGGCGCTCCTTATTCAGCAGTGCTCATGACCTCCATTTCCAGGGAGTTCCTAGGACGTGGGAGTGCACAACTTCAGCATCAGCCTGGCAGTTGCAGTCTCTACTGGGCTGGTGCTCAAACGCACAATTCTTGCTTTCCACAGTTCATGTCTAGGTGCTGCATATTTAAGATCATGACCACTAATCAACCTTTACTCCACCTTAATTAAATTTTGCAATAGTCTATGTCCTTGCTTTTGGGTTTGGGTTTTGTTTTTTGTTTTTTTTTTAATAAACTTCTTGAAGTCTTCCAGCATTCTGATGCAGCATTTCTCCTTCACTGCTTCTGCAGTTCTAGCAATCATTCTCCTGATCAAAACAGTGACTGGCGGCATGCTAAACCTTTTACTACATCTGCACCACTCCCACCTCAGCCCTTCTCACCAAGGAGTTGGACTCAAAGGCTGAACCTCAGGGCATTAAAACAATTATGAGGCAATTGTGGAAGTGATTGTTGGGAATGTGCTCTCAAGTGAGGTAGTGCTTGTGGGGAGCTAGAGGTGAGGGTTTTGGTGAAACAAAGTGCTGCTCCAACTGCTTCTTGTCTCTCTCCCTCTTGTGCTGCTGTGCCATTCACACCTTGTGGTTTTGTTTACAGTGCTCACCCAGCACAGGGCTTTTGTTCTCATTTCCAGCATCAAACTTCTGACTCTTCCTTCACCCATCCCACCATCACTCCTGTAGCTCTGACCCTCATCACAGCAGCTGCAGTCTCCCATGTACATGCATACAGACATCCCACACCGGACTGCATGGTGCTTTGTTTCATTCCTCTGGGAAAACATGGAGGACAGGCAGTGAGGCAGGACGGTGAGGGAGCTGGGAGGGGTGCAGGCACATGTTGGGGCAGGCGCAGCTGGAGGCCAGGAGAAGCAGAAGAACGGAAAAAAAGATTACAACCTATGTTCTGAGGTTGCACCATGTGCCTCAGATAGGACTGTGTTGGCATACAAGAGGCTCAGAGAAGGATGAAGAGGCCTCTTCCTCTCCATGAAGTGGTCAAAACTGCATGAGCACCCCGAGGAGATGAACACAGCTGGGAACACAAGACCGGCCTTCACTTCAGTCACTGCACATTCTCACTTGCCCTTTTCTGGGGGATTTGGGCTCATTCGGACAGGGGAGAAGGGCTCAGCTGCCAGCGGAGGCAGGAGCAGCAGAGATCCAAAGTTACTCCCGGAGAAGCTGGTGTGGAGCAAGGTGTGGGAGTGACAGAGGCCGGCAGCCAAGTGTGTCAGGTGCTATCTGACACTGACCTTCCTCACACAGCCCAGGGAAGGGAGATACTGCCCGGTCCAGTTTAGAGAGTGTGGATGAGAGTGGGGCAAGGTGTGCAGGAGCAGCCTGCCTGCAGCTAGAGGTGCCACGAAGGCCCCACAGGGGAGAGCTCTGGGGTGGAAGATGGAGACTCCTCTGGAAAATGGCCTCTGGCTTGTACTGCAATCCCTCACTGAGGCACCGGGGCCAGGAATAGGTTTTGGGGCATTTGCAGGAGTCTCTTTTAGAGATGATAGCGTTGCTCAGCTAGAACTGTGCTTGGTGCTGCTGGCATATGAGATTAAAAAATATAAAAAAAAAGAAAAAATAAAAAAAAAGCTATAGTGGCTGTAACAGTAAACTCAAGTATCAGTTATATTCATGTGTTGTAAATTTCCCCCACGAGAAATGTCATTTTACTACCAGGATTCTGGGAGTGTGAACAACACAGATCCCAGACTGCCATAATACACTTAACATGTGAAATAAGTTAATTCATGTGGAATCCGAAGTTCAGTGGGTATACAAGCATGTATCTTTAAATTAATTCAATCCAGCGCAACACAACGGCCTGCGACCCGATGCTGTTCCTAATGAACCCAGCACACTTTACAAAAACAATAAATTAACCGAAGCGACCGCCGTGCCAGCCGCAGGAGCTGCCCGGGGCACACGGCCGCACCGCCCGCCGCTCCGCCCAGCGCCATCTCGTGGCCACCCGCCGGAGGGGACCGGTGGCGCCCCGTGCCCCGCAGCCGTAGGGGCCGCGGTGCCTGCCGGGATCGGCAGCCATGTCGCGCACCGCAGGCAGTGGGAAGGGCGAGGAGGGGCTTCCCTGGAGACTCCTCCTCCTGCTCCCCCGTCCGTCTTTCGTTCCCACCTTGCACTTGCCCGTCCTTCTGTAATCAGGGTGGATAGGATCGGGAGGGCTTCACGGGTGTTAAATGTTTTCCTTCTTTTCCTATTTGGAGTGTGCTGTGCCAGTTCATCTGCCACCGCCGGGCAGCCTGGTGCCCCTGGAGCTGTGGGGATGTGCAGTGCCTTATGGCACCTGCTAGTCTGGTAACACCGCCTTACAGGGGGGAATTTTTGAGGTAGTGTTTTCCCCCTTACTTACACATGCACCTCTTGTTCTACTCAGAAGTTAAGTGTTGCTTTTTAATTTAATTTTATTTTTTATAAAAGATACGCCGTTAAAGCCCCACATCATGGAACTTGGCAAATGTACTGTCTGTAGAGAAATGCTTGTAGGAGTAGAAGTTATAAATCACACAGTACTCTGAAAGTATAAATGGATAAAAAATGAAAAGACTTTAAAATGTATTTTGGGCACAAAGATAACAAAAGTGAAATTTTCAAAGGGTTACAAACACCAATGGAAAATAATCAGAAGAATTAAACAGAGTATTGGTTTTATCACACCTTGAGTGCTCTATTTATAAGACCCTTACTATTTTATAGTAAGAACTCTCAGAAAATATTGTGGCCTTGCGAAATTGCAGCCATTTTCTCCCTGGATCTGGAAGGGCAGTAGAATCTTTGCTTTATTCTGCATTTGGGAGGCATTGTTTGTTTCCTGATGAAGGTCTGGGGAGCAGGTGAGGAAGAAGTCATGATACAACTGCTCCAAAAGGCAGCGTTTGTGTTTCCACTGTTGAATGAGGTTAGTTGTAAAGTTATGATGACAGTCTTGACAGGCGAT
Organism: Heliangelus exortis; assembly: GCF_036169615.1. Lineage (NCBI taxonomy): Eukaryota > Metazoa > Chordata > Aves > Apodiformes > Trochilidae > Heliangelus > Heliangelus exortis. Next base: position 53,485,775 of record NC_092424.1, on the reverse strand, counting down.
GCTTTCACTGGTGTTTTGCAGTCTTACGATAAAAATGTTAATTTTCATAGGATTAAAAAAGTTTCCTTGTTTGTAGTGACAGAGTTAGAAATGCTACTGAAATATAGGCCTCAATATCTGGAATGCAGGAAGACCCAGGTAGTGGTTGCTTGGTTTTCAGTCCTATAATCAGGATAAAATATTGGACTAGGGAAGTTGGACCCAACTTCTGATTTTGTAATTTCCTGAGTTTGCACCACTACCTGAGACTGGACTTTATCCTGGTTCAGTAGTGGACAGGAGTGTCATGCACATGAGAACATGTTGATGCTCACAGGTATAAACCTCCTGGACAGACAGTCAGTATTTCCCTCACAGGATGTAGCAGCCCCTCCAGTGTCCACACTTCTGAAACCAGAAGCCACTGCCTGGCATGGCCACTTTTCTCAAATTGCCAGGGCTCAAATTTCTGTCCTTGCTTTCTGCCATTCCTAAACTGCTTGTGTGCTGTTTCTTCCTTCATGTAGGCTGCTTACCCCTGAAGTAACAGAGGTGGTTCTTCTACATTGTACCTGTTAGGTACGGTCTAAATGAAAAAGACAAAGTGGGCTTAATGTTTTTCCACGGTCCTCTGTGTGCACATCTATGTGGATGACCCAAGACTTCTGCATATCTCATCTTTGAAAAGGGAAGAAATACTTAATTTAATGTCTTAGAAAGAAATTGCCTACATGTGTAGAATAGCTCTATACTACTCTGACTAGAGAACAGGGCTTTCTCTCCTGGGTTTTATAAAATGTACTCAAAATGGGGCCCAGAGAGAAAATCAATGACTGGAGACACTAGATGCTGATTTAGAGATAGATTAGAGATATAAATATTACAACCCATATGGATGTTTGTCCCTTGTATATACTGTCTGTGGTGCCTTAATCTTTAAGCCTAAATCACACCAGAGATTCCTGAGCATTCCAGAATAGGAATTATGACATAGCTGATAAGGAACAGAAAGATTCTGAGGAATACAACTGCCTTCTTGAGTATATATGGAAGCCATGATTGTAGAGAATGGAAAAACAAGTTCATGGAGGTCAAGCTTTTTCTCCTTTTTAAAAACAAGAACAACCTGAAAGATGGAGTAAGTTTTATAATTCAAATAGCTCAAGTGCCTTTCTCTAGGAGTTGGAGGAAAGAACATCTCCATACTGCTGCCACTTACATCTGTTTAAAAATAGACAACACAAAGACTCCGTATATTCCTGATGTGTCTTGCACAGTGACTACAACTTTGATGGTTTATGCCATGTCCAAAACAAAAAGACTTCTCATACCTTCTACTCTAACAAAAGGTTTTGTCTGAACTGAGTGTACTTGAAAAGGAAAGGGGCAAAAGCACAACTGAAACTAAGCCATATTGTTCTCCCTACTCTAATTCAGCTGAAAGAATATCACTTCCCAGCTGAAATCTTGAGACAATCAAAAAGAGATCCTTCTGTAAGACTGGATTTTTTGCAGACACAGTATGTGAGGAGGAATATTTTCCCCAACATTTTCTTTGTACAGTGTCTTTTTATGTGGCTATCATGTAGATAACAGCAGGGAATTCCACTTAAGTAGATCCTTAATGGATTTAACTAATGGTTTCTTTGTGATGCTCTCAGACAGTTCTCCTGTAATGTGGATCCTCTAAATATTTAAATCCACCATTGAAGCATTTAATAGGAAGAAAGTCTCCTACCAGTAGAATAAAGAAAAGGCTTTCAGCTGGAAACAATACCAAAGCAAAATCTGATTTGCACAACATCATCAAGAATCTAAGCCCTCTTACTCTCTGAGGCAGCTGATAAAATAAGGACCTGAGGTGCCAGGTAAACAGCAAGCAGTCATTTGTATACTGAGACAATATCTGTCCTTTCCTGTTTTTCTCTGCCCTCCATATTTTTTAGTTCTGTTTGTAGTGATTAACAGTTTGAAGGAACAGTAAAGCTGGTAAATTAATAGTGCTACTAATTGTTGATACAGGGTAACTGTCTAAACCAGGGGCTCATGAAATCTTGAAAATAATGGATGGGTTAACCTGGGACTCACCTCCTTTTTTGTCTTTCTTCTGACACTGCCTCAAAATAATCTTACTTATTGTTGCATCCATTATCCTCTTTTTAAATTCTTTTTACAAGTGGAGCCTGATGTTTCTCCAGTTCCGTAAAATATTTGAGCTGAAAGGAAAAACCTTTTAGAAATCTACTTCATGTGTTGTCAAGACCCAGTTTTTTCTCTCCTGTCTCTTACTTGGGAGGAGCAGTCACTTCAGAAACTAATGCTGCTCTTTAAGCTGTCTGCTTAGCCCTGGATTTTACCATGTTTCCCTTGCACAAAGAGCAAAATCTACTGTTTTCAATCTAGATTGTTTCTGAAAATGAGAAATAATAGAAAAATAAAGGCTCCCTGTAGCTTGCATTCAATGTAACAAAAACATAGAGCTGCAATTGCCCCATGTCTGCTTTTGTGGTATATAAGATGCATCCCCTACCTTTCGAATACTTAGGACTCCTCAAAAGGAATAAGTATCACTCTTAGCTAAATACATCTTTTTATTCCTCTCTGCACAGTTTGGGCAGAGAAGTTTATTTCTGCAGATTATATTAACAAATCTGTATGCTGCAATCAGTTCACAATCCATATTTTCTAAGTCCATCTGTAACTTATTCCATATCTAGCCCCTAAACAGACACTTTTATAAAATTTCCTATCTGTCATTTCTGTGATAGAATTAATTTCTGTCTATCAGTCACTTGCTATTACCACATAGACAAGCATGTAAAACCATTCTGATTTTCTTTGTGCACAGCTGTGGCATAAATAATACACAATATAATCAACAAAGTTTCTCACTTGCTATGGGAACTGGGCATCCAGAGAGGATAGCTTGGACTAGCTTATCCACCTGCATTTGGCTGTAATGGGAACACTGTATACTAAAATGAGCAAGCACTTAGGTTTTCCTTCTTATTGCATCTCAGTACTGTTAGGGATAACAGAGAACTATTAGCATGTTCTTCTCAGGCTTGTACTTTTATGTTGCATGGATAGACTCGAAGGCTCTCAAATTAAAGGCTTTCTTGCTATCCTGCATGCTACCAGAAATAGAGTGCCTGTTTTTAAACCAAGTGCCTGATTCTTTGTGACTCTGTATCTCCTGCAGTTATTTAAAGCAAAAAAAAGTCAATGGATAATGACAGTTGGATATTAACATCTATGTAAATCAGTACAGATGCTGAACTGATAGCATTTTATATCCCCTTGCAGAGCAGAATATGACTACCTTAAGTCAAGAGTGGGGTGAAAATTTATTTCAGGTGAAGGAAAACAGTAATGAGTGAGTACACAGGAATTGCTGTTACTTAGATCCACTCAAACTTCTTTATCCAGGTGCCTGTGTATGGTACTTGCATAGTGGTTAGAACACACAATCCAATTATTAAATTCCTAATAAAGGCCATGTAGGCACCTAACTCCTGTTTGTGGCTTTGAAAACCTCCTAATAAGTTCTTACCTATTATTTTAATGTTTTTGTTTTAAACGTTGCCTATTTTATCCACAAGAGCAAAAAAAGGTTACAGTACCAGTTTGGATTGGTACAGGAGCAAATGCCTCCAGAAAGAATGTTATTTTTTATTTTATTTTTTTTTATAGAGGCCCATCTGTGAATTGCTGCTTTGTGCTGACCCACAGTTTGTGCAGCTTTTGCCCAAATCTATCACAAAGACAAAGCTCTTTAAATGGCTTAAAAATAGTTTGTAAGTGTTGCAGGCATTCAGTCAAATTAGGCACTTAGTCAAATCATCCTTTCAACTGGTGCTTTCGGCAAATGGTTAAAACAGCATTTAAGGAAGGACCAGGTGTGTGATCTAATGCCTGAAAGCAGCTCATGCTCAATGACATAATCCTAAGAATAAATGTATTGTAAGTGTATGGCCAAACACAAGAGAATATCTGTCATCGAGTAGCTGGAAGTGCCACATGGTTTTTGTATCATTGTGCTTCAGCTGGAGTCACTGAGACTTGTGCAACACTTTCAGCTCCTTCTGAGAAAAATACCCACTTACTTACTTCAGCATTTCCTGGATCCAGGTCACATGTTTTAAGAAATCCTTCACTAGCAGAAGTAAAATCTTGCCGGATGACTTTTCGTCTAGATGGAAGAAATAAAAAATTCACAGAAATTTAAATATTCAGCTTCTAGTGGCATATGTTCAATGGGTTGACAGTGCCACTGGCCATGTTCCAGCACTATAGCTGAAGAGACAGAGGACACTGGGAGTCCTGTGTACAGGGATCAAAATCTGGGTCCCTAGGTGGTACATGAAGCCAGGCCTCTTTATATCCTGTTTTTACTACTGTATTAAGATAATATACAGTATAGACATTTGGAGGTAAAAAGTAGGAGAGACAAAGTTGTAGCTGTGCTCTCAGAACTCATGATCAAAAAATACCTCATTTAAAGATTATTCCAGCTTTCTCCAAGAATTTCTCTTGGACTAGCTCACATTCTTCATCCGTACTTCTGTCTTCACTGTGAATGTGTGCAGTTCTGTCATTACTGTTTTTAAAGGTAACTTTTAGCTGGACTCATTGTCCTTGTCTTCTTCCTTGTTCTTGCTGATCAGAGCTTGTGCAGGAGTTCCTTGCTTGTTGATATTTCTCTTCTCCTGGAGTATGGTGTGTCTCCATTTACAGTTTAAACTAGCACTTAAATGGAGTGTCAAATCACTTCTGGAGACTGGGCCTAAAATAAACGGTTATACTCCATGAAAAGCTGCAGCAACCTTTTGACCCTGCTCTTGCCTCTTTTCAGAGGCATGTTAGGAACAGCTGTGTATACAAATTGAACGTACTCTCTATTTTCTAACCCTTTACTAGGATCCATCTTGGTGTCTGTGTGCTCGCTGCAAGGCAATGACTGTTAAAATCCATCCTTTCCTGCTAATCCCAAAACTAACTTCTCAGCTTTCTTGGCACAGTTTCCTGGCTTTCCCACACCCATTATGAAAATTTGCAGGTGCTCCCCCTCTCTCCTGCATATCACTTCCCAAGCACCCTGGGTTATTCCTTTCACTGGTGAGCCCTCTGACCTGGTGAGCCTTCTGTAGCTTCCCCTGTTCAGTTGAAATGCTGTTAGCGAGATAATTTCCCCAAACAGTCAAAAAAAAAAAAAAAAAGAGAAAAAATTTTTTCAAGGTTATTACATAGTTCTATTAAAATTGGGGAATTAAACATTGGGCAATGATAAACCAGAGCTCAAGTATGCATGGATTTTTCCATTTCTAGGGAGGAGGAGGATTTATGGACTTCATTTCTCACAATACTGAGCAATAACTCTTTTTTGAAAATGTAAACATCCTTAATTTTTTGAGAATAAAAAAAGGAAATTAATTATAATAAATTGAAAATAAGAATGCAGAATGGAACCTGTTTGTGGTGACAGCAGCAATGGTGAATATGGCTCATTCAGCAGTCACCTCTTCTGGCAGCAGATGAGGACTGGGATTTTTCTTGGTCCTGGATAATGGCTGCTGTGGATCAAGAGAGGACTGGGAGGCCTCATCTTGCATGAGCCAGACCCAGACTAGTTCCTGAGTAAGAGGGATAGGAAAAAGAAGGGGGAAGGGATTTATCAACAGTCTTTCTTCCAGGAAAGGAAGAAAAGTGCAAACAGCACTACAGCAGAAGGTAGAGACAGGTCTTTCCTGTCTGCCCTGCTACAGCATTTGGATCCATGCCTGGGATGTTCACTGGGAAACCCTTCTTGTAGCCTGATCTGGGAGCTGCAGGTAGTCTCACAGTGTGTTTTGTTATTCAGGAGTGGAGGCACTGTTTGAACAAAGCTCTCAGTGGCTTAGATAGGGAGGTGAGGGTAAGAAGAAGGATCTTTCACACTGCTGCTATTTCTCTTGATGTGGAGTTCCTATCCTGGTGCATTTCCATCTACATGTCCTTTGGTATCGGTGGAATTAGTGCAGGGGAGGAGCAGCAGCAGTAGGTCCCTCAGGCATGGTCACAGGACAAGAAAGAGATCTGCCAGGCGCCTCCTGAATTTGTGAAGGCAGTGGAACCTGAGATCTGAAAAAGAATACTAAATGTGAAACTGGGAGGTGGGCTGTTTCAGCTCATTAGTGATTGTTAAAAATAACTATTTTTCTACTAGTGTAAACAGTACTGCGTATGCCATGCTTAAAATGAGATTGAGCAAGACGCTTCTACACAACCCATTTATTACACATGGTCATCTACAGTCATTGCTTTTTAGACTGTGGCTTTCAAAGTGTGTGAAAAACCCTTTATGCTTCTGTGTGTATCTAAGTTGATTTCACACAGTCCAGCCCAATCACCATGTACAATCATTTGGTGATTATTTGATGTGCTTTTCTAATGTAAGACTCTGAGCAATGGCAGGTATGTCATTTATTGCTCTTTTTGTGAAGTATCAGCATTCAGCCACTAATCAATTTATTACCAAATGCTCCTTGGAATGAGCAGCTTTCTCCCTGACAATAATCTCATCGGCTGTGAAAAGATATGATCAGGTGACAATGAGACCTTCTCAGTAACACTACAGTAAATCGCACTCAATAAGCGTAGAGTCCTGAGTAAAAATAATTCCATTTTCTATTAACAAGGTCCTTGGCAATTGGCAGCCGGTGCAGCAGTGACAATACTGCAGACACTGCTGGAGAAGTGAGTGATTGTTGTCCAAAACAGAAAGTTAGAAAGAAGCTCGTTTTTACTGAGCTTTCTACATATACTCATTTTTCACTGCTAGCTCTGACAACCTTTTCTGGGGTGTGTGTGTCCCATTTTAAAGCCTATCTCTCTTTGTTGCTCTGAAACTGTCAGGTAAAACTTAATCCATGGTATCAATTAAGGAAGCTATATCCAACTTACCTCCCTGATATCTAATACACTTTAACAATTATGCACAGAGGTACATATTTTTTTGCCCCCTATATTCATATCTTGCAGTTAGCATTGCATTTATTTGCAGTATTGGACTGCCATGGTCTCTGTTGGATTAAAATTGACCTAATGGCAGGAAGATCTGTGACTGTTGGAATTTTTTCAAAAGGGAGACAGTTCCATATTCAGCTGTTTCCTATACCAACACCTCACATTCTTCTTGCAGACAGCTGTTTCAGAGAGGTCCCTTGAGAAGTCATGTTAGTGTAGGCTAAAGGTTCCTAAACTCTTCCTGAACTGTCCCACAAAGGGCTTTGACAATCAATGAGAACCTTAAAAATCATTAAATATATTGACTAAAGAAGATATTCAATTTATGTAGTGTAAGAACTGCACTTTGCTTCTTGGTAGCTTTTAAAGACTCCTTTCTGGATTGAAATCTGGATGGATTTCCATAAAGCCTTTTGGAACACCCAAACTAGGGCCTATTTTGTTCAAGACACAGTGTCATTGTGCCCAAGACTGGATGCTTCTCAAATGCGTAATAGTATTTTAAAATTAAAATATATTTTCCTTTGTATTTCTGCAGACTTAGAAGGGCTAAAGAAATTTTCCTGAGATTTAAAAGAAGTTGCCTCTGGCCAAAAGTGTGAATGGAGAGTTTTAACCCCCCAAGGGGATATTTTCAAGCAAGATCTTATCAAACAGGGATCTGTCATGAAAAATTTTTTTCTCGTCATATCTGTTACTAATGGGTGGTAGGTTTTCCTTTCATCTTTTGTATGAAAGCTCCCACAATTGCATCTGAGCCCATCATTCAATTCCTGATTGCTAATTAATACAAGGTATTATTTATTGTTATTATTAGAGTAGGGAAGCCTTCATCTGTCTGGAGGCTCTCCCATTATATCTGCACTGTGCACTGCTACTACAGCAGAATTGAATACGTCTCAGCTTCACGCAGATGCACTGTGTCAGAAAACATCTGCTAACTGCTGATTTTACAGAGACTTTATGTACTGTTAAATGGACCACTTTTTCATTCCAAACCATAATTTTCCATGTGGCATCATTTGATCTGTCCTCACTCCAACATTTGGTTTGATCAAGTAATTTCTTCCTACTCAACGTGTGTTGTAACTTCCACTATGGCTCTATATGTGTGTGTGTCCTGTCTGTGGATGGAAATTACTGTCGCACTCCTCTCATGATAATATGTTGGCAGGGCAAAACGTGTCATTTTAATCAATGTACTTTATTTCCGTTAGCTTTTTCATCACTGAGCTTTAAGCAATTTAGGTCTGATGATGCCAACTGCTACCCAGCTACATAGTAGACCACCACGATCAAATGCATTTTTTTCAGAAGCGCCAAGAATACTTACCTGGGTACCAGGTTTAGAGGTGAGGAAAAGTGTGTCCTCCCTGTAGAACTTCCCTGTGCCTGTACACCAAACTTCAGCATGGAAGAGGAAGAGGAGCACCTTGATCAGGTCACTGCCCTTTGGGGAGACATCCTTCTATGCCCTGCTCTTATCCCCCTGGGAACCGAGCTGCAGGACCACAGCATCTGAATGTGCAGGAGCTGACGCTGGAAAGGACTCAGAAGGGGACAATTCCCTCTTTGCCCCAAAGCTGGGGCACTCTTTGCTATGAATTTTTGCTTGGGTTTTCTTGTACCATTTATTTTTATATCACCTGCCCTCTGCTGAGAATGATTAATGCTTCAAAGCTGTAATTTTCCCATGGTCAAACTTGAAATTACTATGGAGAGTTACCTTGTAGAGGCAGATTGTTTATGACTGATCTGCATGGGCTGTGGAATGACGACCCTTTGCCTGTCCATTCCTAGAAGTTCTTCCAACAACAGATCTTTTCTGTACCTGTTGAATCACAACTGATGATTAGTACAGCTCTTATTAACAACATTTCTTGGGTAGCCTTTGGTCAGGACAACATTTCTAGAGGTCACAAAGAAAAAGATGTAAAGTTTAAATAACACCTACCAATCATTTAGTTATGTAAGTAGCAGGAGGATGGGCTCACATTTCGTGAGAAATGTTTTTGCCAATTAAAACACCTGGCATGCAGAGAACTTGTGGCATAAGAAAACCCCTGTATTTTGCATATTTAGTGACTTTGACAAGTTTGAATAGTGTTTATTATTATTAATAATAAATAATAATACTGCACACTTAGCTCTTTCAATCTTCAAAGCACTTTATAAACACTAATTTGTTAACTAATCCTTGCAAACACCTTGTGAAATGGAGAATTATCCAAATACTAGAGGTATTAAGGTCCCTTCCAGCCCCAAACCATTCTGTGATTCTGAGTACATAATTGTGTGCAGTACACCAATTTCCACTAGCTTTTTAACAGTACACTGATGTCTGATAGAGGAACTGTGTATATCTGGAATATCATATACTGATGTAAATGAATGTAAAAGGAGTAATTTTTTACATAAAACCCAGAGTAAATATATCACTTATGTATGTGTATTTATTTCCAAACCATTTTCTCAAAAAATGATCATTATCATTTTAGGTGTGCTTCAGGTAACAAGTCAGGGAATCCAGCAGTGATGATGGTGGGGATACTGGGGTAGAAGGCACTAAGCTCATTTGTATGTGTGAATGAAAAAGGCTGGTTCCTACTCCAGATATTTTGCAGTCCAAGTATACGATACGAGAGAACAGATGGATACAACAAAGAGACAGAGACATCACGAGGTTACAGTGAGAGGATTACAATTACTGTAAGAAGTGGTGGTCATAGCACACCAGCTGTTTACTATTTTCAGACAATTTTTTAGTCATCGCAACTGTGAGAGTAAGAGAATAATTTGAAGGAGGATGACAAAGTGACTGGGCAGACTTTTGTAAGGTTTTCACATACAGGAGTAGAGGCATGGGGAAAATGCCTTCATAAGAAAATGGGATGAAAAGCATTTCACCTTTAGTAAAAATGAAGTGAGAGGTAAGGATTCTAATTTACCATATGAAATCAAGATAGATGAGACAGTGCTAAGAACTGAAGAGAGAAACTGAAGTGAATTTGGGTCTGAAGTGAAATATAAGGCAAAGGCATGCAGTGACAGTGAAGTGAGGTGACAGGAGTGAAATGCCAAGACAGAAGATGACAGGTGTGCTTTGATAGAGCTGTTTGGTGGAAGCTGTCACAGTTTTAGGGCTGTAAGATCATCTGTATTTCAAAGTCATCAATGGAAACCCTGTGTTTCTTGACTATTCTACAGGAGGTTGCAAGGACAGTCTTTTAACACTGGCTTTCTGTGTCCTCCATGACAAGAACCCCAGTTCTGTGCTCTGCAGCTGTTTTAGTGCTGTGCAGGAGCAGCCTGCACTGTTGCATGGTGCTCAGTCAAACACTCATTGTGTTCACATATGTGCCTTACCACCCAGATGAAATACAGAGAGGGAGTGAATATTTGCATACCACATTTGTCTCTGATCGATGTGGTCTCCATTCTTGACTGCTGATGGTAAAGCTCTCTCCTCACACCATTCCCAAGGCTACAGATGCTTTGCCAGAATGCCATTCCAGCCCTTTCAGACAGCCTAGGCATGGTAGCTGCTCATATCCACACTGCATACCAGGGTGTAATGTAAACATAGACGAGCCCGTTTTAAATAGGAAGCAGCCTGGTTGCAGTAGCATTGAGGTCTCTGAAGATTAATCTGTCTTTTGAAAAAGGTAGTAACCCAAATTTGTGTGTTCTTTCTAGTGTAAGCATTTGGGCTTTGATCAAGTAATTCATGTACATGATGGAAGTATTTCCATTGTCTGCAGTGGGCTTTGGATTGGAACCATAATCTGGATGTCTCACATACATATAACTCCTTAATTAAAATTTTCTAAATTGCTGTTACATAATGAGGATCCCAAACCTCCTGTGAAGTGTTTCCAGTTAAGCCAGTGGAAAAAAAAAATGCATTCAGTATCTTACCATCACAGTTACACTTTTCTGTACTGAATATTAAGACAGGTAAGAAGACAGGTGAATTATTGGTAGACTGAGAACATTAAGTGAATGTCCTGACTTTTGCATGCTTGCAATTTATAAACCAAATTGCTTTACTTTAATTTTGCCACATTACACACATAGATACATATATAAACACTTAGAAAGTTATGCTCAGCTTTAAAAACAGGCATAGGACAAAAATAATAAATAAACACAAATATAAGCAAGTGCTTCTGCTGTAATTATATTAATTCAGTTTGCTATATATATGTTAAAAAATAAATTATATGGCTACATCTTTTTACCAAGAAGAAATGTATCCTGTGACAGCTGTCCATCATTAGTCACAGAATCTTTTCACACTGACCTATATGAAAAAGCTGAAGGAGACCCCAGTCAAACCCCCTCTTATTGTGTACTAAAACCAGTTAGTTAATACTTCCACCAATATTTTTTTTTTTTTTTTTCCTCCAGCAGGAAATACCAGTCTGGTCTCATAGAAAGTGCTCTGACTTGGATTTATATGACCTGCTTTCTATTCCTGGCTCTGTCTCTGACTGACCTTATGAAAGTCATTTTTATCTACTATTGTTTCTAGATGGGCAGAAAGATGCTTCCTGGCAGAATAGGCCAAACATAGGCATTTTTCCCCCCCATTATTCAACCTCAGAAAACTATACATGAAGAAGCTACACACCTGTACACATGAAAATGCTTCTCTCAAGTGCTTGCATCTCTCCCTCTTGCTCTCTCTCTTCTGTTCTTTATAGCACAAGGGAGACAGAGTGGAGTGGCTAAATAATATTTTTTAAATACACATAACTTGGAAAGCCTAATTACACATGGAGATTTCTGCTCTGGTAGGCTGAGGTGATTTCTGAAAGTAAACACAGTGTGGACCAAAGCAAACTTCCAAAAAAATATATAGGCTTACTGTACTGCAACACTCATGATATGATAAGTATTTTTTGGAAAGCTGCCTTCCCCTTTAGCAGAATAGCTTTCAGACAACAGTTCATACACAGCAACACAATGTCATAACTTGGGAGATAATCTTTTATATGTTCCTAACAATATGCTCTGAAATCCTACATTTAAAGGGTTTAAAAACACACAATACCCCCAAACCATCAAATAAGCAGTAAAAGTAACATGAAGAGCCAGACACAAAACCAGAATGAAAAAGATTTCTTATTATTCTCCTCTGTATTACCATAAATGACATGCTATATTTAATTTTACAGTGCCCCTGGACAAATCATCAAATACTTTAATAACTACACAAACATTAATATTTAAATACAAGAGATCCCCTCAGTTACTGAATAATCATAACTCTGGATTGATAGGGTACTAAATGGAAAAATCTTGTTTAGACAGTTGTAAGAGGGGGGAGGGTGTTTAATGAAACAAGTTTGATTGTCTTGTCATCATAAAACTGATAGATATTTGGCACAATTTATTTTATTCTTTGCTGAAAAGAAGTTTGAGAAATGGAACAGTTGCGGTGAAGATTAATTTTCCCTTCTTCTGCTGTGAGAGCACAGCCCTTAAGGTCATTAGCTGGAGCATGTGACATAGATTGCACTTTACTCATGCAAGCCCTGTGCTGACTCTTGGAAAATGCACATGTTTAATAGCTGCAACTTCTATACTTGTGGGATGGGCTGCCTAACTATCACCACCACTAGTTAGATTCATGTTAAGGGACTGAGGAAAATAGATGGTAGAAGAGGCAGCATACGGAGTTAGTGGGCATGGGTGATATAGATATAGATAAATATATTTTTTATCTATTTAGGAGGAATGTTGATGGTTGGACATGGTGATCTTAGAATCTTTTCCAACCATGACAATTCTGTGATTCTGAGTCAGTGTTTGTCTCCTACTGTCCTCAGTGGGAATTTTTTTAAATCCTGATTTTGTATTGTCACTTCAACTGTTCTCCTAATTAAATGTTCTACCTAACAATGGAAGTTTGACTATGAAAACACAGTAAGAACAGTGAAGTGCAAGATATTGCTGATCCCTTAAGCACACACTCAAAAAACTCCAAATGAAACCAACCAACCAACCAAAAAAACCCAACAACCTGAAAGACTTAAATCAAACTCGCTTACATAAACACCTAAATTGAAAGTCTGAGAGTTCACTAGACTTTTGGGTCTCCAGATCTGAGACTATGTTCATGTACATGTACCATGTGTCACTAAGCACATATGACACTAAGCTAATCATATTACTTGATAATTACTGGACAAAGGGTAGTATCTTATTTGTATCATATACTCTAATTGGGTACCACAGCATTTTTAGCTAAATTCTGTGCTAGGGAAAAATAGGTGTTGTTAGTACATCTAATGAGAAACAAAATATTAGGGAAACTCCAAATCTACAGACCTAGAATTGGAGCAAAGAAGGTTGAACAGCACAAGAAGTTAGGATGAACACTGCTGCATAGAGTGAGCAAATCTGTAAATAACTAATTAATCCTCTCTGTCTCGAATTTATATGCTTATTCATAATTTATCATTCAGTCCCTGTAACGTCATTAATTTTTTCCTTTTTCCTTGCTGTAATATAAACAATAAGATAAAAATAAATATAATATATACATATTATATATAATATCTTATAAATATAAAATAAATAAAACAAGTTGGAACTGAGTTCTTCATGTTAAGAAAAGGGATGATTACTGGCTGCGATTGACTCTGGGCTTGGTCTGCTTCCACTTCTGCTGCTGCAGTAGTAATGCACGCTCCCTTGAGAGGACAGATTTAGCTACTGAGTGCAACCTCTGTTTCAGAAGAAAATGTAAGGAGACAGGAGTTTCTAGCAATGAAATAAGAAACAAAACAACATAAAGCATTTCTCTTCCACTCATTTCCCTCTCCCTTGTTTCAGCTTTTCTTGAAATGGACAACTCATGCCCATCAATGAGATTTTGAGCTGTTTTTATTATTATCTCTGGAGCATGAGAGAAAACTTGATATTGTGCTTACACATGAACAAGAGAAAATACATTTTTGCCTTTTTTTACTTCACTCTAAGAATCTACCTGCAGCACAGCTAGAAACTAGAAATGCCTTCTTGTAAATTAATCTCATTTGAAGACATTGAAACATTGGTGAGAAAGGAAATTCTACAGAACGGTATTACTCCCAAACTCAGTTTGTAAACTATAGATCTTTCTTGTGAAAGTTTATGATAAAATTGTGAATGCCGTGTACTGGAATGAATAATTGAAGTCCTCAGCTTGCAGTTTGATTTCTCCCTTCCTCTGTATGTGTACAGATGTTTGTATTTTTGTACAGAGAGAAACAGAAAGCTACTCTAAAAGGATGTTTCAGTGAAGTCTTTCAACCTATTGTTAACAACATTTTTTGAGATGCACTTGTGCACATAGATTTCGTCATGGCCAAGAATCTTCTTTCCTGTAAATCTTCAAAGACCTTCAATTGAAGGTTAGAGTGGCTTTTCCAGTATCACTTAACTGTGCTAATTGCTTCCTATTTCTTGACAGAAACAGAGATAAGGAATGAATTTGTGAAGTGGTGTTTTGATAGGCCGAAGCAATCTCTGGGTCTAGACATAGTCCCAAGGTGTATTGGATGCATGAATGAATTCTTTGTGGGCTAGAAATCATAAATGGAAATGTGGGAGAAGTCTTAGGTTCACCAATAATGCAGCACACAGCAGAGGCACAACTTTTTTTGAGCCTTCTGTGGAATAAAAGGTACAGGTGGTTATGTGCATAACATCAGTGATTTCCAAAGCAAAAATACTCCAAATATTTTAGAGATGTTATCACCACGTATGTACTCAGGAGGATGCAGAAAGTCAGAAATTCACCTTAGAGCTATGGAAGATGGTCACTGCACTCTGTTTACCACTCTGCTGCCTGTTTGTTGCTATAACCTCTCAGAAAGCACACATTATTTTTCTAGAGCTGGTAGAAATGAGGGAACCTCTGTAACTGGGTTGCCTAAAATAAGCAGCAGTTTAACTATGGGCACCTGATCTATTGCATATGCCAGTGACTCATATAGATTCATCTTCATACAGGCAGATAATAAAAGAACCTTACAGATCCCTATTAAGTAATTTCAAGCAAGGGCAAGAAATGTCATCAAAGAAACCAAGACAATAAACATTTCCAAACATTTGTTAGCTAATTAGAAACACATTCCTCTTCTAATTCTAGGAATTAACTGCATGATCAGTAAGAGTGTGCTTGCAATACTATTTGTTTGGGACAGAACTGAGTTTACCCATTGGCACAATGATGTTATTAAGATGTTACACACCATCATTTGGATTATATTGGGATTATTTGGCTGGGCCCGAAGAGTTGTGGTGAATGGAAGTAAGTGGTGACTAACCAGCTAGTGGTTAGTCACAAGCAGTGTTCTTGCCAGTTCTCTTCAATATTTTTATCAATGATCTGGATGAGGGGACCAAGTGAACCCTCAGTAAGTTTGCAGAAGACACCAAGGTGGGTGAGAGTGTTGATCTGCCTGAAGGTAGGAAGGCTCTACAGATGGACATGGGCTGGCTGTATCAGTGGGCTGAGGCCAATTGTATGAGATTCAACAAAGCCAAGTGCTGCGTCCTGCACTTGGACCACAAGAACTCCATGCAATGCTACAGGATTGGGAAGGAGTGGCTGGAGATCTGCTTGGTGGAAAAGGACCTGGGGGCATTGGTTAACAGCCAGCTGAATATGAGCCAGCAGTGTGCCCAGGTGCCCAAGAAGGCAAACAGCTTCCTGGCCTGTATAAGGAATAGCGTGGCCAGCAGCACTAGGGAAGTGATTGTCCCTGGTACTCAGCACTGGTGAGGCCACACCTCCAATATTGTGTTCAGTTCTGGGCCCCTCACTGCAAGAAAGACATCAAGGTACTGGAATGTGTCCAAAGAAGGGAAACAATGCTGGTGAAGGGCCTAGAGCATAAAAGTCTCATGAGGAGTGTCTGAGGGAACTGGGGTTGTTTAGTCTGGAGAAAAGCAGGCTGAGGGTAGACCCGAATCACTCTCTACAACTAGACAAAAGGAGGTTGTAGCCAGGTGGGTATTGGTCTCTTCTCCCATGTTACAAGTGATAGAACAAAAAAAATGGCCTCAAATTGTGCCAGGGCAAGTTTAGAATAGAATTTAGGAAACAGTTCTGTACCAAAATAAAGGGTTATCAGGCTGCCTAGGGAAGTGATGGAGTCATCATTCATGGAAGTATTTAAAAGATGTGCAGATGTGGTGTTTAGGGACATGGTTTAATGGTGGACTTGGCAGTGTTGGACTTGACGATCTCAAAGGTCTTTTCCAACCAAAACATTTCTATGGTCTAAGATGTCTAAGGAGTTTTGATCCCTTGATATCAGGAGCATAACTAAAAATGAAAGATAATCAGAAGTCTGAATCTTTTAAAGTGGTCAACCTAGAGGTTATAATAATCGATGCAAATGTTAAAAAAATTCCCCCCAAAACTGGTGATAGTAGGGAAAACAAACTAGTACATGGGAAAATGTAACAGAGCTCCCTCTAATGGTAGTTTCCCTCTCTCCCATTTTTTCAAATGAAGCACGTTGCCAATTTTCAAAATCCTGCGTCTGCTGGGAGTGTTTTCTAGTATGTGTTAATTGATTTCCAGGGTAGGACAGTTCATACGACTCAGCTATTGTAAATCCTCATAGCATTTTCAACTAGCTACAAGATTCTTCCTTCCCCTCCTAAATGTTAGTGTAACAGCTGTGTAAAGCTGTTAAGGAGACAGTGCCACACTCAGCTGCACAGCTAGCGATATTTCACTGATGGGTAAAGAGATTCCTGTAAATATCTTGCAAAGTTATTTCAGACCCTTTGGGATGGAAAGCTCTGTAAAAACTGAGAAATTGCTATTACCATAAAAGACTAGGAAGAGGGAGAGAAAATACATTTGTCTTCTGTTTATGAAAGACCAGTTTGGTTTCCCTCATACTGGAGAAACTGCCGAAGAACAAGGAGGTGTGTGAAAAATTACCTTTACCCTACTCTAAGTCTGCCAAGGTCAGCAAGACATGCTGTGGAAGTGTTGATTACTCAGGTTAACAGATGCTTAGGGGCTGTTTTAAACCTTATTTTTGGACATAAGCTTTACTTGTCTAAAATGCTGGATAAGGAAGGCATCTGTAATTTGCTCCTTTATTGGCCGATGTCATCTCTTGCTCTTTTTTTCTTTTAATTTCCTCCTGTGAATAAATTTTTCCAAAGCCTTTACAACACTCCGGAAGAGGAAACACCTTTAGATTTAAATGAAGTGGTCTGTTACAACATACTATAAAAGTACTTAAGGTGAAAAGTCTAAGAGGTATTAAGTTGTAAGTGAAATTAGAAAAGCACTTCCACTGGCTATAGTAGGGTGAGGTTTCATGTTGTAGCTGATCTGATCGACGACTTGCGGCTACCAAGAAGGAAAATACCAGTCCCTCCTCCCAGTCCCTGTTCTGTCCTCTCTTAGTTGCCTCTACACGCTCATCTGTCCAGTCAACAAGTCATTCAGCTCACAAAAGTGGCAGAGAACTAACCCAGAAGAAAAAAATTGTGTGTAGTGACCTGAACCAATTAAAGAAGTAGCCAGTTGAGTGGAAGTGCTAGTGCAGTGGAAAGGATTCAACTACATTCCAGAAATGGGAGTGAGGAAATGGAAGACAGGAGTATGCCTTCTAGCATCAGAAAAACCTGCCAGATTTACCTCAAGAGCTGCCAGGGCCAGGTGCATACTGCAACTGTATCCTGAATCCATATCAGGATCAGAACCAGGCACTTCCTCGTCCTGTCACTTTGATGCCTGTATTTTCAAGGACAGCATGTCTGAATGCATGGACTATAAGACAGAAGTGCTGTGTTTCAGGTGGGTGTCTGGTATGGACTTTGAAGCATGTTATGTGAAGCACTTGCTTCCCAGCAGAGGCAGAGCCTAAGTATCTCAGCTTTCACTGGGGCTGCAGGCACTTCTAAAGGGTGCCAGGCCCTGGAAGTAAGAGCTCAATTCCTAAGTTAATTAATTTTAAAAATAATTAACATTCACATGAAAAATTCTCAAAACTTCTATTTCTGCCAACAAAGAAAGTTATCACAGTGAGGTATTACTGTGAGTGACTCTAAATTGGTACCTATAAGCAATGAGATCATCATCATTTCACATCTCCATGCTCCAGGTGCTGTAATTGTATCCAGTAGTTTGGATCCTGGTCAACTGCCTTTTTTTATTTCTTGCTGGAAGAGGCTTAAAAGCACTGGTAAACTCTGGACTGTTATCTCGGGAGCTTCTGTTTTCAGTATATAACACACCAGTGTGTGTTTGAAACAGACAATACCACATCTGTACCTCCTTCAATAGATGCTGATGTTTTCAAAATCTTCAACTAAAATACAAACCTCATATGCCTTAAGCAGACTCTGCTGGTGTTAGTTGAGATGTGTCCTTTTCGTATTAACACAGAACGTAGATTCCTTTACTGTGTAACTGCATTTCAGCATCCCTTGTCAGGAAGGTGCATGTACGTAAGTCCCAGAGCTTCACAGCCTGGAAGGTTCATTCCTGGAGGGAAGAAGATATGTATTTAGGAACACAGAAATAATTTCTGTGTTGAAGCGCCAGCTGAGCTGACATTGGTGCTTTCAGTTTCATCAGGTAGCTCTCATTCAAATATGACAAGAAGCCAGTCCCAGTCATCACCTCAGTCACAAGGAATGCCATCAGGCTCCAGGAGACCTCCATCCCCATGCTCCATGCAATACAACTGTATCCAGTAGTTTTGAATCTTGATTATTTTCTTCTTGCATCTCTTGCTGGAACGGGCTGAAAATTAACATGTTTCACTGGTGGATTTGATTACTCCCATCCTTCTGAATGAAGCACATGGTGACTTTCATCATTTCTAATGGCTGCTGTAAACATGCAGGCGGAGCAATGGTGCACTACGAATATGGAAAATAATCAAATCATCTGGTTTTGATGAAGGTGTGTACATTTCTAAAGTATACTTAAAAAACACTAACCAAAAGTTTATTGAAAATATAAAGCAGCTTGTCCTCAGCAAATTTATAATTTACATCACATTTAAATGTGCCTAGACCCAACATAATAGAGGCTCTGCTACAGACTCAGATCTCTGCTCCAGTAATCTACCTCAGACAGTGGCTGTTACCATATAGTTCAAGAAAGGTGTCAAAGATGAAGAAGTTCATCTTCATGGTTAAGACTGGATTAAAACCAGAAGCAAGTTTTAATTTGCTTCATAAAGCTGTTACTATCTCTACCTTTGATAATTCTGGATAGTTTTGTCTCAGTGCTAAACTTGATAAATTATTGGCATCAGGGACTTACAGGAACAAAAAGCTTCCACTAGATATTTCCAGTTACCCGACACCATTTCCTCATTGGATTTGAATTTTTCACCTCTGAACTTCATTGTGTGGCATTTTTTTCTTGCATCACAATATAGTGGGAGCAAAAATTCCTGACCTACTTTTTCTGTGCTATTCATTATTTTGTATCATGTAATCCTCTGCCCTCTTATTTGTCTAATTACTTAATTAAGAACTCCTCCATCTACTCAGTTTCTCATCAGCTACTTTACCTAAACCCACAGCACTTATTTTTCTGGTTTCTAAAGTATATGCTACAGACAGGAATAGGAGAAACTGAGGTGATCAAAGCTCTTTTCAGTATCACAGAACTGATGCGGTGACATAATTTTTTGTCTTGTGTGCTCTTCTAATAATGGTGTGTTGAGCAAAAATCCTTGCTGATCCCAGGTCTACAAGATGTCCGGATCCTGTTCTGAGCTGGTACTTCCCATGAAAGCACAACGTCTGCAATTATATCCTGACATAGAACAGACTAAGAGGGAAAGAATTCTGTGCCTTCTTGCATGACTTCATACAGAAGCACCAGATGCAACCTAGCCCTGACAAAATAATGAAAAGATGTTGAGCATTATATACAAAATAAGATCTTGCAAGATGCCTTCTTTGCAATTTTTTTTTTTTTTTTGCTAAAACAGAAAGGAGCACACTTTGATAAAAAAGCCAAAATGTCTTTCCTGTCTACAAAACACTTACCTAATAGGAATGCAATACTGACACTAAACTTTTGTCTGTTCAAGACAAAAATCAAAAACTGTGTGGCTAGAACACTGGTTTTGAGATGGTCTATTCAGTGGAGTTTGGCTGTTCAGAACCTTGCTGTTTTCTCAGTTACATGGTGCTGCAGAAGCACTGTGGAGTGAAGATTCAGGGCAGCCTACGAGAGAACAGAATTAGACCCTCATGAAATATTAACGCATTGTGAAGCTTTCCAGCTTACATACATAACCCAGTGAGAGTAGGAAAGGCCTAGTTCAAAAAATGTCTAGAAACGAGAAGATATGGTTCAGTTCAGTTGTGATCTAATGAAAGATGAACCAAGCTGCTTTGAAGTCTTGTAGGATATTTACCTCAGTTGTTATAGACAGATATGTAGGTGGTATACCTAAACTGAACAAAAGAACAAGGAAGAGAAATGTCTGTAATAAATAAAATGCATTCTCTCAGAATAGCTCCATAAAACTCTTGTCTGAATAAAGTCCCTACAAACATGAAAAAAAAACAAAACCACCTGCTTGCTAAACAACTAAAAATAAACAAAAGGTGGTCTAAAGATGGTACCTTGTAAGTGAGAGGATTTCCATGAGCTTTTGGATTAGTTTGATAGCAGCCTTTTCTGAATGACCAGTGTTTGAAGGTTCAAGTTTAAGGACAGGTTACTAGTTGCCCAAGCTGACTGAGTGCACCCAGAGGTTGTCTGAATATGTGGTTAAGGGCTTGCTGCTCAGACAGGCTATACAGAAACACTCAAAGGACCCTGTGTGCTCTGCCAGATCTTTCTGATTTATTTATATGAATAAGCTACCAGGCCCAGACTGTGCTCTTCAGACACTACTCGTTTATAGGTCATTCTGCACTTTACTCTTTCCTTATAACCAGGAAACAAATTACTGTTAGCACAGATATGTGGGACTGTTGTTTTTGTTAAAAACTGAGCACTCAGTGTTGAGAGGGCTTTGGGATGTAACCTTAGAAAATTAGTGTATGGACCTTAAGGCTTTTTAGGAAGGTGCAGTCATGACCCTGGATGATATTACGAACTGGGAAATAAAATACTGACTGCGCAAATACAATAAGATTGAATCTCATGTTTAAGCTGGTGGGCATCACGGGGAGGGATTTCACCATTGCTTCTCCATGTAATGACCACATTGTGAAGGGTGGAACAAACATGAGCTGCTCCAGGGACTCTCTACTGATGTGCAGAAAGGATGGGGAATGTTTGACAATCAGTTTTTAATGCTTTGAAGTTAACCATTAACTGCATATGTCTCTGTCAGCAGTGGACAAGTAATGAAATACAAGTGTGTCGGGTTTCTCTGTCTCCCATGTGTATTACCTTCCCTTCAGTATGAGTGGGAGTGAACCAAAAAGTAGTCATGAGATGAACTAATTTCCTCTTTAGGCTTTAATTCAACTTCCTAAATAAATCTAATATCCAAGTTGCTTTGCCTTTGCTGTTATTTTAATTTAACTAACTCTGGCTAGCTCACAAAGATGGAACACAGCTTCTTTTTTATTGACTGTGACATGCATCCCTACTGTATTATTTTTTTTTAAACTGCAGTTTGGTTGCTGACCAGCTATGAACAGGGCCCTGGGTATTTTATCCTGGCTACTATTATTTTTCCAGTGACAAAAAGAGACCAATCACATCCAACTACCCAAGTGCCAATACAAACTGTTAGTCAACTGACCAAACATATGAAAGCTTTAATGCAAGCAAATCCTGAGTTAGCCCACAATTATTTTTTTATTGGCAACAGCAGATACTGACTACCAGCCACACTGACTCCCAGTTGGCTATGAGATGACCTGGCCTCCGCAGTTGTTTCTTCCTCTAAAAACATGGTGGTATTCCCAGCCTGAGAGACCTAGGTGAGTCTGAGTGGAACTACTCAATTTTTCTGGGCTGGATAAGGATGGTGCTTGGTCAGGTAGGTTTTGGAGAGCTCTGGATCAGCATATCCTTAGCAGCTGAGTGATCTGTGGCAGAACCAAGAACAAAGAATTAAGCATTGCAAGTGGGGAGACATAGATCTTGGGAGATAAGAAGTCCTTTCTTCTCTACAAGTGGCACAGATCCCCAAGAAGGATTTTTCTCTTGCTTACACAAGCACTAAACACAGCACAGGTATGAAATATCCCTGATGAGAAGGTAAGCAGCATGTTGTAAGAAATACCTTTGGATGAGTGTGACGGTGACAAAGAGGAATTCAGAGAGAAATAGCGAGAGTGGACACTGCTCTTGAAGAAGGACTGACCCACTGCTATGTGTCCAGCTCTATTCTCTGTGATGGTGTTCACTGGAGTAGCTCAAAGAGGCTGCTTTAAACTAGCCAGTGAATGCTAGCCATGTGCTTGCTGTTGCAGGATAGCCAGACATCTGCTATCTTCTGGGTAGCCCTGTGCCACAGGTCACTTCCCAATTGTCAGTGTCCTCCAGCTGCTCCTATTTCACAGGCTCCTCTATCAAATTGCTCCAATAAAGGATGGGATACTAGAACTGCAGATGCCCTTGGCACTTGGAAGAGGGATCTGCTACATTTGATTTTCTTTTGCTTCCTTCTGCTTCCCTGCCTTGTTATCTCTGGATGCTGCATCTACCTCTTTCTTGATCCTGCCCCAATACCAACTACTTTGGCCAAAATACTCCAATTGTCACTGAAAACCCTCTTATATGCTGAACATCTCTGCATGAGCAGACCTCATTATCATGTGGCAAGAGGTCATTTACATATGCAAATCAGGTTAATGAGAGCAGAACTGTAAAAGGCTTCATTCCAGAGGCATTTGCATATCTAGCTTTAGAAATATTTGAGTGCTCTGCCCCTAGCTGTGCAACCAGGACACAGAAGCCCTGGCAGTATGTCTTCACTGGTGATTATATCCCAGACAGCTGCCATCCTGGTTTGCAACAGCTACAATCTGAGGTACTGGCTCATTTGAACACAGAGGGTCGTTGTGTAATGTGCACTTCTGCACCAGACTACTAAGAGGCAGTTAAGCCTTGGTCCCTCTGACAGGTAGATATATGCAATTTAGCATGAAGAATACAATTTCCTATGGTGCTGTCACTAATGTATGCCTGGTGTATGATGAATGAGGAAAACAATGCAGGTACCAGGCACGGCTCTCTAGGGAGGATATATTCTGTGTGACATGGCACAACACAAAACACTGCATTTATTCTCTAACTGGGTCTCTAGCTCCCCAGAGTACAAGGGCTGCTCTCTTTTGGATATTTGCAAATCATCCATGAGAGAGCCCCAATTTCCTCCTCTGCCACAGACAGAATAGGCAGCCCACTGTCTCTCTTAGATGGGTTCCAGATAACCATGTTAGGTGCCTTCTGAGTGTCCAATTGCGAAGTACATTTGCACAAAGAGTTCCTTAGAAGATGCATCTTTTGCTGATCCTTTTTTTAATTTATTTATTTTTATTTTCCCCCAGCTATTTTGTTTTCAAGAAGAAATGTAAGCGCTTTTTCACTATGAGGCTTTCTCAGGCATTGCTGCCTGACAGGGACTTCCATGCCTGGTTCCAGAGAGAAAAGGCAATTACCTCATAATTTCTGAGAAAAGCCACTGATTTTCCCTTTGGTCCTGCCCAGTTCTCCTGACTAAGCTAAGCACATTTCTGACACAACCCAATGGCTAATTTCATAAATGACACTCCTACTTGAAAGAGGTAGCTCTCTGCTATGATACAGACTACTACCTTCCACATGGCTGCCAGGGAAATGCCAGGTGGGTAGCCTTGGGGTGTGTAGCATAATCCTAACTACCTGTAAAAAGAGGGAGGCTCTCACAAGTTCTCCAGAGCAAGTTATTGCTGTCCTTGTGCCCTCAATCAGAGCTCAGCACATCTTGCAGTCAGACAAATGGGTACTTTTCAATGTACTTTGTGTATGGCTTTGGTGATGACTCTGGATGTATTAGGCTGGAATGAGTTGGAATCTTTTCCAACCCCCAAAACACAAGATTTAAAGCAACCTACCCCATTCGTGCCCTCATCTCTACCTCCACTTATTCTTTGGAATTCCTGCTTAGCCCCATGTCCACATGCAGATCATGGAGAATAATTTACCATAATTCAAATAATTGTGTCCAACAGTTCAACAGTACGACTCGTCTCATGCTATTGCCCATGAATTTTCTCTCATTTAGCCTTGTACTTCTAACTCTAATGCATCAGCATGGGTCAAACTCCACTGTAGTAACTCCTTGCAGTCATTCCTGTATTGCAATACTTCGCTTGTAACTATTCTTAGTTCTCATATGTGAGACAAGAGTAATTATCTGTACCTATAGAAGCAAGAATTAAGCTTACAGTTTTGTCTGTATCTTCTGGAATGAGCAAGTCCCTCCTCTCAGCTGATGGCTATCACAGAAGACTGCTTCTGTCCAGATGCAGTATAGAGACACTTTGCCTTTTGCCAGCTTCATGACATCTCAGTGGACGGATACCAGCAGCTAATAAATCAGCTGCTTTTTGCATGGAGCTGGTCTGCAGACTGAAGACCAGATTCTCACACCTTGGAATGAAGCTCAGATATACCAGGGTGCCTGAAAGACAGCATATGCCTATGCCATGTACCCTATGTGCTCATGTGCCAGAGGTACAGTCACGCCGCTGAGCAACCTGTCTTATTGATAGCACAGCTGGATGTGGTCACGACTTCCCCACTGCTGGTTCATAGCTGTAAGAATCCCCTCTCTTTTAAGAGCACTCAGGACTGAGCAGTCAGCATCCCTGCTGTGCCCCCAGATTGTCACCTTTGGAAGCTGATCTCTCAGAAAAGCATTCCATCATTTCAGAGCAGAACTGTCCTCCTCTGTTCAACAAATTCTGCCAGCGCTCTGGGTTTGATACGAGATGAGAAAAGCAAAATACAGATTGCTAAAATAAATACATGTGGGGCTAAAGAAAAGTGATTTTTTTCCCCCATGCTTGAATGCTACTTTTCAATTATGAAAATGCAAATTTAAGTACCTCAAACTTACTGTCTTTGTTGTTTCTGGAAGTGTCTTTGTTTCAATGAATATCCTCCTTCCATTATGCTCATGTTTAAAGCTCCTCATACAGAATACAATTTACCTCTTTGTGTAGGGTGAGATCAGAAGCCAGAGATTCTGTTTAGTAAATGACGGCTTAGGAGGTGTTCTGTTTTACATAAGCAATAGCCTAAAAGCAGCCAAACCAGAAGGGCAAAGAAAACTTAATCATTTCTAGGAAAAGGGAGCAGCCCTCTCATTATCATTCACTTGTTGGAAATATATATGGATTTTTTTAAGTACTACTAATAAACAGTTTTTCACTTGCCTGCTTTTCAGGATGATAATATTTCTTCCATATTTTGCTTAAAACCCAGCCCTTCCCATCTTAAGAGCACTGAACAGATTTTATTGCCAATCCTGAAAAGTGTTAACAGGAGTAAATCACCCCTCACATTACTGCTGTTGTTCCCTTGCCCTGAGCCAAATTCACTGCAAAGCACCTCTGACCACACAGCTCATATAAATGTTCATAATAGAGGAAGTGTCCTCCATCTGCTTATTCTCACACCATTAGAAAAAAACACCTTATAAAAAGTTATGTCACTGTAGTATTTGATATATATACATATATATTTGGTTATAGCTTACTTCTTCATGACATAAGCTCAATATTCAGCAGAAAAAGTAATGTCAGATATGCAGATGGCAAGAAAGTACGTAACAAAAGAAAAGAAGAGAAAAGAAAAGAAAAGAAAAGAAAAGAGAAAAGAGAAAAAAGAGAAAAAAGAGAAAAGAGAAAGGAAAACTAAAGCCATTTGGTGGTGTCAATTTTCATTGTGCACTACATTGCAGGAGAGCTTTTGAACTCTGGTTTGGAGGAGCTTTATTAGAAACCAATTCTCCCTAGTGACCTTAGGAGGCCTAGACCTATACAAGAGCAAGCCAGGTGCCAAAATGAAAGGGGAAAACTCATTATATTGGAGGCGTATTTCTGAGGCATGAGCCAAACACAGTGAATTGCAGCAAGCAGGATGGCTACCAATAGGCCCAAAATATTCTTTCAAGAATTGAAAGATTTCTTTTCTTCCTTTTCTCTTTTCTCTTTTCTTTTCTTTTCTTTTCTTTTCTTTTCTTTTCTTTTCTTTTCTTTTCTTTTCTTTTCTTTTCTTTTCTTTTCTTTTTTCTTTTCTTTTCTTTTCTTTTCTTTTCTTTTCTTTTTTTTTCTTTTCTTTTTCTTTTCTTTTCTTTTCTTTTCTTTTCTTTTCTTTTCTTTTCTTTTCTTTTCTTTTCTTTTCTTTTCTTTTCTTTTCTTTTCTTTTCTTTTCTTTTCTTTTCTTTTCTTTTCTTTTCTTTTTTCTTTTCTTTTCTTTTCTTTTTTCTTTTCTTTTCTTCTCTTCTCTTCTCTTCTCTTCTCTTCTCTTCTCTTCTCTTCTCTTTTCTTTTCTTCTCTTTTCTCTTTTCTTTTCTTTTTTCTCTTTTCTTTTTCCTTTTCTTTCTTTTCCTTCTCTCCTTCTTTCTTTCCTTTTCTTTCCTTCCTTCTATCCTCCCCTTCCCTCTACCCTTCCCTTCCCTTTCCTTCCCTTCCTTTCCTTCCTTTCTTCTGTACTAATTTCCCCTTATTTATTTTACACTTGTAACATCTCTCTTGGTCTTGTTCTTGCTTCTCCTATGATATACTGTTCCTTTTCTTCCATAATCTTTTGCTCTTCTGATGTCCCCTATTTCTCCTTTCTAATTCTCCTCTCATTATAGTCTTTCTCTGTGGCCTGTTTTCCCCTTTTCCTTAATCTATTTCCCTCCTCTCCTTGCTATCTCTGACTTAAAGTGGCATAGGTTCACACAAAAGCTTAGTAATATAACTATAAACTTCATAGAAAAAAGTGAAACAGCAAATGACTCTGCATTATGTCAGCTGGGATTAGCAAGCACTGTTACAGAACTACAGCTCAGCAGCAGTGCCATCACTTACGTGTCTGGAGAGTTGGGAGTTTCATTCCATTTTCAGAGCTGCACTTTTCTCAGTTTTTGCTGACTGACAAAGCCAAAGCTACCTGGTTGAAAATGAAATTGTTTCAACAACTGTGAAATACTGCATGACATAATGGCCAACATAAAGCCATCATTCTCTGTGTTTACATTTGTACTGATTCTTAAAAGCATGCTGTTAACTCAGCATACAGCTCTGCTGGTCAAAACCAATGCAGGTACAAGGACAACTTTTTTACAGCCAATCATGCTCCATCCCTGTAAAGAATTACTATATCAATCTGAACTGGCATGTAAGTTAAGGCTTACTCCTTGGCAGCTTAAATTTACATTGTGACCTATGGACTTACTCATCTCCCACTGCTGTGAAACATAACCCCAGGATCACTACAGGCACATCCACGCTATCCCAAGAATCAATGGATGCTACAGTGTTATACATATTATCAAATCCGATCCCTTGTCAATTAACCCAGTACAACATCTGCATGGAGGATTTAAATAAGGAGCATCCTGCTATGCTGTGTGGTCGATAAGGTGAAAATGCAGGCTTGCCATTTGGCCTGATCCCACAGTATCCATCTCTCTGGAAGTTATTCATGTTCCCACTGAATTATGGCTTGTATTCAAATATTGGCAAAGCTGGAATGTACAAATAATGTAACATCTCCAGTAGGCTGTGGTTGGATACAGCTTTTGGGGGTATCTTGAAAGCATAATTTCTCCTTCAGGAGCATTTCTGCCAATCCAGGATTTATGGGTGGATTCTTGTCATCTTAGACATAAAGGTGCTACTGAAAAAAGTACTACAGTAGTAGATGTGTTCTTCAGCACATTCATATACAGCAGAAAGGACACCTTACACTGTCTAAACTGAAGCTCTACTAATAAGAAAGAAGCCTGACTAAAATGAAATTAAATAAAATAAATAAAATATAATAAACCAAAACATGATACAAGCTTTTCCCCTCCTCAGGAAAAAGAAAGGAACTGATGAGGATAATAAAACGCATTGCATTGACAAATGAGTTGTATCTGGACACTGTAAGAAAACTTAGCTCTTTTATAATTCAAAATAACAAAATTGCACCCTTTATAGTGAGACATCCCACACACAATCAGTATGAGCACATGGAACAACTGTCCTCTCAGTTAATTTGACAATAACAGCATTGGCTTCTCAGCTGAAAACATCCCCTGCTCTCAAATAAATTGGTTATCTACAAGTTCTGAGTGAGAGAAAAAGAAATCTCTCCTGTTGAAGGTCTGCAAACAAGTGAGATAAACTACGTTTAAGGGGTTCCTGGTAGGTTTAGCTCAAAATTTAGGCTCTGTGTCAAGTAACTTGTTACTGACTTAACCATGATAAAAGTGTTTCCATTAAGAAATATTTCAATAGAAATAACTTTGGTTAAAACACAGATAAATCTCAGTAGTACCTGCAGAACAAACCTGTGGCATGGTGTTGCTGCATGAGCCAGGCACAATGTGTGTTAGAGGAAAGGGATGCTATCTAAGTGTCTTCCTATTGCTCAATTTAGAAGGAACTCATGATCTTGAATTTGGGAAGTGAGTATCTACAAAGGCATTGTAAAAAACATGCTACTACTGAATACAATATTATTTCAAGCTACAGACTGACTGCAGGTATCAGTGCTCACATCCTGCTCACATGCTGCAAGATTCCATAAAAAGTTTGCTCTCCTTCTCCATCTCCCCCTTCCACAAAATATTTTTGACTCATGTTTTAGTCCCACCCCTCTATGTACATTATTTGAAATTCTTGACATTTATCATACGAATGCATGACATAATAAGCCCTATTAATGCATTTTCAGTCACATTTGAACTTACTTGAAATTTCAGATCTCCCTAAATTTGAGTATTTGGCTCAGTACAGTAGGGCAGCAAACCAAAATATTTGCCCTTAAACTTCCTAGGCCCACAGGTGTCCAGGTGTGAGGTCTCAGAGGAATCATATATCTTCAGGAAACAGGCAGCTTAGAGACCAAAGAGCATTTCTTTTTCTGTGCTGCTTTAACAGTAAACGAGACCACAACTGAGATACTGGCTTTTTAAAAATTTGGCTGATTTAATAGGACAGGGCATTTCTGAAACAGAAGCTACATGAACCCTCGCCACCTCTCTCTTTCACTCAATGTTTAAAGCTCAGGTGGTTTTGTACACGATAAGGACATATTTTACTGAATAGCTACTTACATGTTTTGCAGTGTGCTTATTCCTGGGGTAGACGAAGCCTCTGAGAAACCAGGCTGCCACTGAAAACTGGAAGAGTCACAAGGGCTGTAGGCTGCATCTTTTGAAAGTATTGCTATAGTTGCAATAGAGCAAACTTCTACCTTCACTTGGTTCTGCCATAAAACCTGGAGCCCATGATGAGGTGGATATTGCTGCCAGTCAAACAAGGAGACAGGAGGAGTTGGAAACAGGAATATAACTGCAGAGATTCTGGTGGTCAATGGACGGTGCCCCAAACTGTGATGTTAGCAATGCAGCCACGTGAGAAAGGATGGCAGCTCCTTCAAACCATGTGGAAACTACTTTTTGAAAGGTGAAGAGTATGTGTACGAGTGTGTGTGCAGATGGGGATTGTTACCTGCCCATGACCAAGGCGAGGAGTCAAAACTGTTAAGAGACAGATGAATGTTCTCATGGTAAAATATAGTAAGGGAAAATTTGCTTAGTAAGTATGGAAAGATGCAACAGGCTATCCATGATGGAGAACTAAAATAACACAAGGTAAACCTCTTTAAACAATAATCTCTTCTACTTGTAGATTTTGCATGGAAATGTCTGAGGAAATACAGGGTCTGAAAAACTGAAGATTTCTCCCATGGCAAACTGAAAAGCTACAGCATGCTACAAGCAGCTAGAGAAAATGGCCTCTCCCCTAGTACAACACAGCCTTCTACTCAGATACTAACCTGTTAAAAGTCTTAAATGACTTATTTTTAGGTAAAAGTAATCATCCAGAGAGAATCATATGCTTAGCTACCAGAACTTCAAAGCAGCACAAGAATAGATACACACCTTGATTTTGCAGAGGAAAAGTACCATGGCTTTCTGTGTGTGTCACGCTTTTAAGTATAAATGGTGTAAGCAGTAAGTACTAATGCTTATCTATCTCACCTTAAAATACACTGGAAACATCCAAGCACAGAAACAAGTGCTTGTGCAAGCTGCATGACTCTATTTATCCTTGTCTAATTTTAAGTATTGCCAGGCTATACAGAATTGGGGACACAAGTATCTAGAGAGCTAAAAGAAAACAATACCAATGATGGTAGTAACAATACATTTATGTTTCTTTTCCTTTTGGTTCCAGAGCTGCTACAGCACACAACTTAAGTTTCTGCTGCAAATAACAAGACCAGAAACAAACTTTTTTTCCTTTCAGAAGAAAGCCAAAATTGTTACTTGACTTATGGAACAAGAGCCTTCTACTAAGGAGTATCAGTATCACAAAAAATAATGAGAGCTGACAACATTGTAATACAAAAAGTACATTTATGAAATGAGTAGAAATCATCCACCAGTGTAAATCACAGCTGCACCTTGTTCAAAAAGAACCACATGCTCAATGTCAAAAATGGGCACAACTCCAAGTAAGATGTGTACTTGTCAATTAGTGGGTGAAATTTAATATGTAAGAGAAGAAACATACTGCACTAGGAGAGATGGCTCATGGAGGGCTAACATCCACACAGAAAAATCTCCTGTTCCGTTTAAATCCTGGAAAAGGTAATGGCGAGTGATGACTCTCGGATGGGCAGCTTTTGGCTGGCTCACATGAAATGGTGCAAGCACAGCAAACACAGGGCTCCTCAGGTCTGTCGCACCGACATGCCGGGTTGTGCAGGATCCCAGCCTTAGCAGGCTCGGGCGAGTTTCATAGCATTTAGAACACTCACGAGCATTTTCAGAAAGGAGCTCAAGGCTAAAAAGGGCAGGCACTGCCTCACCCCCCCACTCCCAAGGGAAGATCTGTGGGGCAGTATTTGAAGCAGGCTGTGTAACGGGGTCCTGTAAGGGAACCATGGCCCTCGACACTCAGCACCCTCTGCCCTCTCAGGGGAGGCCTGTTCCTATACTTTAAGCGGCTCAACAGATTCCTGTGGTTTTTTTCTGAAACCACCGAGGCAATTAGTTCTGAACCTACAAAGCACACCTCGCTTAGGGATGTTGAAGACAGGTGAAGTGAGGGCAGAGGGCTCGCCGGTGAGGCGGAGAGGAGCCCCACGAGGGCTTCCGAGGGAAACACCTCAGCCCGAGCCAAGACTTCCTAAAGCTGCAGACCGGCGGTGACCGGGTACGTGCCGGCTTTTGATTGTCGGAGACCCACTCTTTACCGAAACCCGAGCTTTGCACTCCCACCACCTTTAAGGAAACCGGAGCTGAGCCCCTCCTCTGCCCCACACCCCTCCACCCCCACCGGAGCGGCGCGTCGCGGCTCCGAGCCGCGCTCCATGCGCCAGGTGGATCCAGGTCGGGTTTTGCGCGCAGCCGGGCCCCTCGCCGCCGATCAGCGCTGCCCGCTGCAGGCCGCAGAGCGGCCGTGGGGGGCGGGCCGGGCCGGGCCGGGCCGGGGGGGCGCGCAGGCGGGGGGCCGAGGGTCACCGCCCCGCCTCTCCGACGGGCAGGAGTGGCGGCGGGCTCTCGTCCCACAGCCGGCCTGGGGTGTGAGGGGGGGGGTGAGGGAGGGAGCACCCAGCAGCCGCGGGACGGGAACTGTTGTGTCCCGGTAACGAACGACATTGAAGCCTTCTCGGCGCTGAGTGCCCGCGGGCTGCTCCGCCCCCTCCCTCTGCTGCCGCTCTGCCAGCGGCTGGGGGGGAACGGGGTGCGCAGGCCCCAGGCGAATTGACGCGGAGCCGTCGTTCGAGCCTCCTGTTCAGCCCCGACGGTCGCAAAGAGCCGCGCTGTGGGCTGTGAACGTATATTGTTTCCCCGAGAAGTGCCAGGAGGCAGGGGGTGGGGGAATCTGCCTGCAATTGCTCCACATGCATCAATAGTTGTCAGTAAAATCAAACTGACGTCATCCTTGGGTAGAAAGATCTCTCTTTTGTTCTCATTCCCTCCCACCAATTCTTTCCTCCCCCCAACTTGAAAATCTAAAGCGAGAACGTTTGCAAGAAATAAGAAGAATTCTTCTCCCCCATGGTAATTGCAATGCAAAGGGAGATATTGCATTAAAAATACTGCTTGGGCTGTGCTAAATTTTAATGAATGCATCAACCCTTTTTATCTCTCTGAGTCAGTTGGGTTCAGTTGTGCCGGAAGGTTAGTTGCATATCCTGGCTGATCTGAAATTCGATCAGCAGAGGGGGCAAAGAAAAAGAAAAGCATTTTAATGGGAATCGATAGAGGAGCATAGGGTCCTGGAAGGAAATAGGTGTTGATTAAAAATGCTTTGTGGTTTTAATTCTTTTATTTTTTCACTTACACGACTTGTTTAACAATAAATAAAACACCAAAAGCATCCCGGCAGAAAAGAGCGAGGGCAAGCTGAAAAACAGCTTTCCCAATCACCCCCGTGTTTGTGTTCCAGGGAGGCAGTCAGCAGACCAAGAGTTTGTGCAATGCTGCAAGCTACAGCGCGCAAATTTAAAGCAGTAGGCTCCAAAGGACAGCACAGATTGTTACCACACTCCACTTCTGTGCCCGAGCTCTTTTTAGTAGTGCTTATTAAAGCAGCCCAAAGCACTCAGCTCCCTCCTCCCAAACCAACTTGCCTACCCCCTATTCCCCCCCCCCCCCCCACACACCCCTTTTCCTGTCTGCTGCTGAGCCACAGGGATTAGCGACACACGACACGAAGGGACAAACCTGTTTTGTTGCAGTCGCAGGTTTTTGTACCTAAACTTTCTAGGCACGTTTTCACTGTTTAGGAAATACCGAGCGGGAAGATTCTGTATACGTTGCCTGACTTTACATGAAAAAGAGGGAATTGCAATTGTGTTGAACATTTTTTTGCTCAGAAGGAGGTGAGTTAGCTTCCTACTCACTTGAATCACCCGCCCTGCACATTACAATCAAATCTGGCCTCTCTTCCTTTCTTGTGTTCATGTACACATGCACATGCACAAATGGGGATTGCAGTTGAAGAGCAGGGAGAAGAACTGCCACCTGGAAGGCTGAAAATTCCTGGCAGAACTGCCTGGTGGCTGTTGTCACAGAAAGAGGGCATTGCTGGTTCACAATGATCATGTTTTCAGCTAAGTGGGAAACATTCCTATCAGTTCCAGTTCCTTGTTGAGTTACCATTTCTTCTGTTGTCACCTTCTGGCGTGGCTCTCCTTAGCTTCTGCTAAAGAATTCTCCGGTGTAATTCAGAGCTGTTGCTGTTAATTGTGTTGCAATAGCAGTAGCAATTATAATTTCCATCCCGAGTAAGAAGTGGGAAACGCGTTTTTTATCTTTATAGTTTTTGTCCAATGTGTATTTAAACAAAAATGTTTTGAGGCATATCTTCAGGTATTCTGGCAAATAGTTCCCCTCCATTTTTAATTCAGCATTTACTTACTCCACTGTGAGATCTTGTCATTGTAAGATCACTTTTTCTCTAGAGGAATGACAATAAACCATAGGTATAAGAGCCAGGTTTGGCACTGACAGGTATGTGGGTGGTACCAATGAGTTTGTAC
This sequence comes from Heliangelus exortis, assembly GCF_036169615.1. Classification (NCBI taxonomy): domain Eukaryota; kingdom Metazoa; phylum Chordata; class Aves; order Apodiformes; family Trochilidae; genus Heliangelus; species Heliangelus exortis. The sequence goes on along the minus strand of NC_092424.1, from coordinate 53,452,075 downwards.
AATGTCCTTTCTTTTGCATCTGGCATGAGACACCAAAAAGGTCTACCAATCCTGCTTTTGTGGGTAGATTATTTTTAATTGGCTTTTATCTGTATAATAGTTAATCTTTATTTCGGTGGTCTTTGGAGAAAACTGGTGTAAAGGCAGTGTTAGACAACATGACAACTTGAGGATGACTATTTCAGAAATAGTGCTAGGATTTTTTTTCCTATTTGACATAGTTAATTTGTTTTAAAATGATGGTGACAACAATAATAAATTACCTTGTTTCTGCAAGACAAACTGTGATAGAATATGGGATATAGTGAGCTGCCATTGTCACTTGTTATCCAAACACATGGAAGACAACTGAAGGTCAAGTGTCTCTATTAGCTGTTCTTAGGTTTGTGCTCATGGAAGGTACCAGATTACTAGCCTAGGAGAATGAAGGGCTTCTTTTAGGCTCAGAACAGGTACAATCACAGGATCTTTCCCACACCTTACCTTGCTCTTCACTGCCTCAAACCATTTTTGGGATAGACCACAATTATACCCAGAACCTGCATAGACTTGCGCACTTGAATTTATTTGTAAAACTAAGTCATTAGTAGTAAGAGGCTGTGGAGTCCTGAGAGGCTGCGGAGGCTGAACTATCTGCTGAGAATGCTAAGAAAGTTGTGAATTATTCCATTTTTATGTGGATTGTTGTGAAATACCACTGGAACGTTTAATGTAAGCCAACAAACAGCAGATTACCTGCTTCCATCCTGTCCTAGATTTGATCTATGAATGAATGGCTCTTGAGCCTGTAAAAATGCCCTGGGCAATCCTGTTCTATTATCTCCGCCATTGTTTTTCCATCCAGATACCACAGGGATGAGCACAATCAGCAGAGAAAATGAAAATCAAATTGCCTACCAAGAGCTGACCATATGGGGCAGCTGGTTGCTACTTCCCAGCCCCCTGCCTAATGTCTCTTCCCTGCCTCAGCTGATGTGATACTGAGTGCTAGTCAGTCCCAGGCACCCTTTCCAAATCTGTTTTTATGCTGCAAACAAGCACATTTCCTCAGGTTTAATATTTTTTGAGAATGCCTCCTCATTTCCCTCCAGTTTCCTTGTGCCTCTGCAGGCTACAGCTCTTTGTCTGGTGGTGTGCCTCACCGTCCATCCCCAACACCCACCCCCCCACACCCCCCCCCGCCTTCTTCTGCTCCCTTGAATATGAACGCTGGGCCTAGAAATAGGGAAAGGAGGCCAAGAGGAAAATGTGTCTCGCTGAGACTTGCCAGATACCCAAGTTGCATGTGGAGAGGCAGAGTTGCAGCTCATGGGTCTGGCTCGGATGGCAGCGTAGAGCATTACACATCCCCTCGCCTGTCTTGTACCAGGCAGACAGCACAGCTCTTTGCTCTGACACCTGGAAGGGCTGGAGGGGCTGGAAGAACGGCAGTCACTGCTGGGTAGAGCTGGGGTAGATCTGGTGGCTTAGTGTTGCTGTCTGTGCCCAGGGATGGATTTTATGTTGCACGTTAAGAATGAGGAGACAGGGAGGAGGAGAGGTGTCTGCGATCCAATGATATCAGCTGTCAGGTAGAGGAATGCAGTGCAGGTTTCCTCCTGCCAGCTAATGCCCTTGGAGTCTCTGGTTGTTGGTTTCTGAAGGGTTCTGCAACATGCTGTGTGGTAAGTTGTTATTATTTACTTCTAACTTCATGGCAATTCACATGGCCCAGTAAACATGGGATTCCACTGTGCTTGACACTGTGTAAACTGTGGTGCTGTGTCCTGCCACACAAGGAATTTACTGTCTAAATAGACAAGGCAGGCAAGGGTATGAGGCAGAGGCATCCAGAAAATAAACACCAAAACCCAACAAAAACCCCAAGCAAAAAACCATAAAAACCCCAACACCCATGTGCTGACTTACAGGCTGTCTGTTCTTTGACAGTTCCAGAAAAGAGTAGAGTTTAAAATGCCTGTGTTGCTAGATAAAAAACACCCTCCTCCCCCAGGCAAATTAACCAAATTAACAGAAAAAATGCCGAGGTGTGTCTGCCACAGTATCTGAACGCATTTAGCTGTGCTTCATTGTTCTCAGTCATTGTTCTCAGAACGTGGAGTGCATAGATTGTGTAATACCTCTGACTATTCTGGGACACCTAGGTTAGCACATAACTTACAGTGGGGCAAAGGAGGAACTCTGCAGTAGCTTTAGCTGGGAGTGCTCTACTTCTCTTGGTTTATGTCCTGACTTTCAGTAGTCTTTGAGAGCCTCAGGGCATATATACATTCATCTATCTAACAGTTTTGAAAATGCCAGTGTTGTAAAGGTTAATTATATTTTTTTACATATTTGTATGGTCTGTCATTTATTTTCTACAATGGAACTATTTTAACAGCACTTCCCATACAAATACCACCTCATTTAACTGACTGTTGATAGGGGGCAGCTACCAGCATGTGCTTCGATGAAAAAAAAAAAAAAAAAAAAAAAAAAGTAAAACCACTGTTACATTAATAGCATTCTGTGGTAGGGTCATAGAGTTGGTGAGCTGGCCAGCACCACTCTGTCCGAAATACCAAGGCTCCTTATTTCTCCTGTGCTGCAGTGGAGTAGCTGTGGAGAGATGGAAGAGCAATTCCAGATTCTGTGCTGTGAGAGCGTTCCTTTCCCACTGGCTGGCTACATCCATGCATGTAGAGCTTTTGATTAGAACTGCTGTTTTGCCTATGGCAATCTTCACAGCAAACATCCTTTGTCTACACATTTGAGCATCTATACATGATAAGATTGCCACCTTTTATTACAGTAAAAAGGACCTTTCTTCTTGGTAAGCTTTCCTCCTTCGTCTGCTCTCCAACCAACCCTAGGGGAAGTGAAAAGGACAGGAAAACTTTGAAAAACATTTCACCTCTTTCTTCTCCTTGGAAGAATGTGGGAAAAGTTTTTGTAAATACCAAGGTTGCCATACATAAAGAGGGGGCTTATCTGGGTTGCATGAAAATGTGAAACTGTGAAGTATGTACATGTAAACACAACACACACACAGATCAGTGTATTGGTAAAGTCACATTTTGCTGTAAAAGGAAAATGTTATCTATGTATTTCTTAACTTAAAGACTGCTTTTAGTCTTTATTTCTTCTGTTACATTTAACATCAGGGGCTTGGAGCACTATAGTGTACTTCAGCATTAGAAGCTTCCTTTTTCACTATGAGTAAACTTCTACTGTAACAAGGCAAGTTCCAGTGTATTAGAGAAGAACAAATAAAGACGTAGCGAAAGTAGCGAAAACATAGAAAGGAAAATGCAGTGGGCAAATAAATAACTTAATCACATTTTCCTTCAACTATGCAACATTACACCAAAGGATCATGTCTGCTAAAAAATACATATCTGCTGAAAATAAGTATTTTTTTAATGAATTTGAGTCACATATCTTCTTGTCTGTGAGTACTTTATGCAGTCATTTAGGTTTTAGTCTACATTTAGACTTTGAACTAGGGCTAAAACGTATATGATATGCATTCCCTTGAAAAATACCACTGTATGTAAGAACCCAGTAACAGAACAATTCCAGTAATGGGACTATGCATTGGGACAGTCACAGAATCAGGGAGCATACACATGGAAATTATCTCTTAGGCCAGGTAGTTCGACTTCCTGCAAGTGCACAATTGTTCACTACAGTTGGCCTGTGAGTGCTTTACACTCTTCATCTTTCATATATTTCTGGACAGTTGTCACCTCACCCTTGTGACCCAGTTTAATAAATCAGTCCCCTTGCTTGTTTATTAAGTTTTGATGCTCTTCTCTGCACTCTGTTTCAGCATGCAGGCATCCTTCTGTTATATAGCTGTCTGGAAGTGGGTGCAGTATTCAGCAGAAGTCTTCCCAGATGCGTAGACAATAATTTTCCTCTTCTGACATTATTCCCCCGCATATGGAGCCCAAAATTGCATCAGTCTTTTAAACTGATATATCTCCTTGAGAACTCATATTCAATTTGTTGTTCACTGTCACCTATGGATATCTTTCTGTGCAGATGCTTTCCAGGTTTTGCTCTCTCACTGATTATCCATGTTTCTGATTATTTTTCCTCAGTGTATTCAGTCTAGATTTTTCCAAGTTGAATCTCGTTTTATTGCTTGCCTACATAACTAACCTTATTAGTTTCCATTTATATTATTGCTATCCTTTTGACGTTTGCAAGCCTCCTGGTTTATTGTCATTTGTGAATTTCATTAATGGCTATTTACCTCCTTTTCCAAATCATTCTTTGAGATATTAAATAAGAACAGGCCAAAAACATACCCCTGCAGCAAACCAGCTCAATATATCACCTCCCATCATTACCTGTTGCTTAACAGCCCTTTGACCACCTTTTCCATCCAGGTCACAGAATTCAGCTTCAAGTCAATTTCAATTAGATTTTTGTAAGAGACTCATTTCAGTTTTTAAAGTGTTTTATAGGATTTAGCTTCATGACCTATTCTCCTTTTCCTTCATAGCACATGTGGGACTGATGGGCCTTCTCTGTGTTTCCACAGATAGCAATAATGAGTTAGACAGTAATATGGGGAGAGAAATGAGTGCTTTTGGCTGATTAACTTAGAATTCAAAATTGTCTCTAGTTTTGTTTTGTTGTTTTTTTTTTTTTTAATGCACTTTAAAGTTGTCATAATTTTCCTTCCCTTATGTCCTGTTGGGTTAAGGTTTTTTTTCTTGCTTCTCTCAGGCTTATATTTGCAAACACCACTTTTTTTTCCCTATTGACTTTGGTTATCTGTTAAGCACTTTGTTTATGGTGTTGCTTTCCTCTTTGCTGACTTCATCTAGCTTTGAACATGAGAAATGGCTGTGTCTCCATCATGTACATAAAATAAACTCTGTGAATGTGATCTGGTTCATTTTTATTTTCTGTATTTCCATGATGAAAAATGACACAGTGCAGAGTATTCTTGAGACTCTTGAAGCCCCATGGAGTGGGAAGAGACTCAGTCATTTCAGTGTGCTGAGGGTCATGTCCTTAAGCACCCACTTTTCTGGTGCATTGTGATACCCAGGGAGAGAGGAGGCCTTCACCATTACTTTTGAGGTGCTTTCAGTGTCTACTGTATCCTGTAGGATCTTCTGTGGCAGGGGCATTCCAAGTGCTGCTCTGTATTTCACCAAAACAAGTGACCAAAACTGACCAAAACAAGTGTGTTTCACCAACAGTGTTTTGAAGGAGCAGCTTTTTGCTGTCACTTAAGGACTGGTGTCATAACTGTGCTGTAGTAGGAATATTCTAAGAGCTGAATGGCTTAGTAATGCTGTTGTGAATTTAGCACTTAGTGACTGCCTGCAAACAACATTTTATGATCAGATGGGTTTTGGCAGCAAGGGTTATGGAGGGGAGGGAAGTGCAAGAGGCCGGCATGAGGAGAAACACTGAAAAATGTTTTCCCTTTTGTTTCTTTCCCTGGCTCTACTTTTTCTCTGATAAATGGTGGAGAAAGCAAGGCCACAGAAAAAATGTTGTACAAGTCATCCTAAAAACCTCAGCATACTCTGTGGTTGCTCCTAATGCTTACACTATCAGCCCAAGTCTCACTGCTGCTTGTTTCCTTTCCTTTTCTGTTCTTAGCCACTCTTTCCCCCCACTTTGCTTTTATTTCCATGGCCCTGCAGTATCCTCATACCTGAGCAAACCCTTGTCTTTTGGTGAAGGTCAACTGTGATTCCAGAATTACATTTTGAATGGCCCACATTTAGGGCCATGACTTGCTAGAAAAAGGAATTATATTTGGACAAGATATTCTGAGGTTATCTGTGGAGTCAGGCATATCTAAATATCTTTGAGAAGCTAGATTCTTGGCCTGTAAGGGGCAAGAGTCAGTAATGTTTACTTTGGAGGCTTTGAATTTTCTGAAATCAGTTTCTGTCTCATTCATTAAAAGAAGAGGAAAATCTGTGACTGACCTTCTATCTACTGATATTAAAAGATCAGTAATGACATCGGACAGTTACAGTTTTGAGGGAAGGAAGCTATGAAGTCTGGTTACATATTTATGCTGATGTCTGCTGATTTCTGTTCTTGCCCATGTGTGTAAGATCTTGGTGTGATCTTGAAGAATGTACTTGCCACAGTTTCCTCATCTGGCAACTAAAATAATCATACTCTCTCCTTATCTCTCTAGGACCCTGAGGGACTTGGAGCTAGTCAGGTTTTCTGACATGAAACTATGGAAAGAAATAATATTGCCATTACTCTTGTTGAATTTTTTTTAACACTATCTTTCATAATTCTGTCCATGGCACCTGATTTTACAGCTGCTGACTGTCCATTGCTTTGTTGAGTTCAGCTGGAGCTGAGAGACTCAGCACTGATCTGATTCCTGCTGAGGCAGTGGGAAAGCCATCCAAAATGTTTTTGTTTTTGTTTTTTTTCCATACACTGTGCAGCTCAGTCTTATTTTTTCCTTACCTTTTAAAAAACTAATAACTGTAATTGATATAAACATAAATGTGAACTATGTTCCTTTAAAATATTTGTTATAATGTGTGCTGCTTTTTTCCTTAAACTGAAAACCTATCTTTTGGGTGCAATGTGGAGTGATGTTAGAGGGCAGTGAGAGGATAGGGTGAGGCAGGAAGGGATGACAGTGATAGCTTGGTCAGGGAGGGCTAAATCCCTACTAATCTTCAAAGCAAGATAAAACTCAGGATTTTTCTTCTGTTTCTTTCCAAACGAAGGCCATTGTGTTTCCATCCTTGGCTGTGTCAGCAGTGATAGCCCTTTTTTCCAGCATTGATTGTTGACTTCCCCTGACACCATATCACAACCCATTAGTGCTGAAAACTGACAAGCCCAGCTACAACAGCAAAATGGCAAATTTAAAAGAAAATATACAAGGGACAGGCACAGAATGCTATTAGTATAAAAAAGTAGTTGTTTTTTGTCTTAACTCTGTAAAGGTCAAGAATGCAAACATTTTTTCGCAGGCTGGCAACAACTTGTTTATTTTTTACACCAACCTAGCCATTCTATTTCTCTCTCTCTCTCTCTCTTTTAATTCAGACTGTAATGTGGGTTTTACAAAAGCAACTGTGTTGAGGTATAGTAAAAGGGATCCCACCTTTAGGAAGATTGGAGGGAATATTTTACTTATATATCTATGGAGTATGGTCTTTTTTGTAAGGCACAGACATTTCAGAGAAATTAATGGCTCAGCAGTTCTTGGGTTCTGAGGTCTCAACTTCAAGCTTTTGTATTGTCTGTAGAGTGGGATTTGGATTTTTCTCTTTTCTTTTTCTTTCCTTTTTTTCTTTCTTTGTCTTTTTCTCCAGCATTATATGGTGGGTGTCAGTGCTCTGGGAGGTACAGTAATAGTAATGGCAAATGTTTCTTCTCATTGTACAGCTGATTCCCCAGGGGAAGAAAGCAACAGCCTGTGTTGTTCCAATGCTGTGTACCTACAGAGATACAAGGCTCCAGCAAGGCCAGGTAACAGTGTCAAAACTTTAGTGCCAAAGTCCTTGTTCGATGTAATTTTGAGGATTACATGTACATTTTGGTCTGTCAGAGACCATGGGACACTGCAACCCAAAAATGTAGAGATCAACAGCTATCTTGACACATAAGTTTGTTGCAAATGGTTGCATTGGAACAACAATGGGAAGCGAGTGAAGTACATCAAGAAAAAAAAAGAGACTGAAATTCAAATTATGTAAACAAAAATATCCAGAATTTGTTTGGAACCATGTAGTGCAGTGAAGATACAAAAGCCCCTCAAGTTAGAAAAAGTAATGGGTTTGGTTTTGAACAGGTGGAATAGTTTGGACTTGATTTTGCAGAATGGTAGCTATGTTACAAAGGACATTAATCTTAAGTCGTCTATTCAAACAAGATATTTATATAAACACTATATATATATTCAAACAAGATTTCTTGTCATCACAAGCAGGAATGGGTTCTTTTAAACTCATATCTATGGACATTTTATGGTAGTAGCTGGTAGAGTCCAAGGTTTTTTAGGATGTTGCAAAGTAATGGTTTCTGCCTCAAAACGATTGCAACTAAAACCTATTCATCAGACAAAGGAAATGTTGCTGTCATCCCAATTTAATGGGTGGGAACCTGTGGCTTACAGACCAAGTGACCTAGCCAAAGTCACACTCTTGGAGAATGATTGCTGTGTACCAAAGTATGAATTTACAAAGCTGAGCCCACTGTATGGTAGCTTTCTGGGTGATTCTCTAAGCATCTGTTAGCATGCTTTTGTATGACATAGTCCAAAGTGAAGTGTGTCGACAGAGAGAGACCACATTAGGACATATAGTTAGAGAAGAAGTAGTAGAATTTAGTCAGTTGACATTCTGTTTTCTCACCGACCATCTCTCTCATTTATTGAGGCCCTGAGTCTGTAACTAAGGAACTGATGAGCTCCATTCTCTTTTACTCATTGCTACAGAACTAGTCTGCCTTTGATGCTTCCTTCATTTTCCTTTCTCTTCTGATTTCTTGACTAACCCGAGGATTTCTTCAAGTACTCACACATTTCTGAAATATCTTTATAGTGTGCTGGGATTAGGCCTAGGTTATATTCTCATGGAGTCTACGGTTTTAATTGTGGCTCAGATTCCAGAAGGATTCTTCACAAAGTTTGTTTTTATGGGTTGTGTCAGGTATGAAATGAATGAATGGGTTTATGTTGCATATGTAGTTACAGTAATGAAAAGGGCTTTATCGTAGCAATCCAACTCCAGTCACTCATGGGCAGTCTTATCCAAATAGTCAAAATTTTTTAAAACACTCAAGTATCAAAAAATATGACCTCCTACTTATTTACTCCTCGGAAGCCAGGGAAGCAGTAATGAATCCAGCTTCAAACCTCCTTGCAGCAAATTCCTCTCAGAAAGAGAAGGAAAAAGCATAATTTCAAGTAGGTAAAGGAGGGGAAAACAGATGAAGGCATAATTATACTATGACCAGATAAACTAAGACTAGTTTGTCACGTGTTTGGTTAATGCATCTGGGTAACCAATAGCCTGGGACGGAATACAGGGCTTGATGCTAGTTTTTCCTATATGAAGAGCTAGGTTTACATGATGGCTTTGTACACACATGAGCTGATTTCTGAGATTTTCTATTAATACTCAGTCATCCCTTGCCAACTTTACAAAGCAGTCATGGGTTCAGTGGCACTAAAGCATGGAAGGAAGGCTCCTCATAATGAGAGTTAGGCAGAGAGGCATTTCTCTGTCTTCTTCAAGGCTCAGTACTTTCATTGAAGTTGCTCATGTCTCAGTGAGCCAGTCCAACAACAACATTTCATGAGATTTTATCTGTCTGGTTAACTATTAGCTTAAACTGTGGTAAAGCTACCACAGTTAGCTTTAATAAAAATAAAAGTCAGACAAAGCCAGACAGAATGCAGAGTGAATTAATGTTTGCTCGTGAAACAGTGCCTATAGAAGAATGTATGTCTATGTTTGTAGATGATGGTTGCTTATGGGTTGGTGTGCCTCTAGAAGTACCTATAGAAGTGCCTGTAGAAGAATTAATGTCTATGTAGATGATGGTTGCTTATGGGTTGGTCTGGACTGCAATCAATGATGGAGCAGAGGCCTAGTTCAGCGGTGGTGACCGGGTTCCTGCATGTACAGGCAAACAGGTAAATGTAGGTGGAACGTGACTTGTGTTGTTCTCACTCCATCTTCTTCTGGGCATCCATAGGAAAAGCCTAGTATGCTGTTTCCCAGCTGACCATGCTCCTGAGCAGTCTCAGTCAGACGTATGCCACTTTGACAGCTATCTAAAATCTGGTGTCTGAGCTGCTGTGTCCTATGCACTCCTTTTGTGTCTTCTGAGATCACATGGGAGGGAGTAGCAGTGCAGACTAAGTGCTCCACACTGTTTCAGATAATGAAAGGAAGCTGGGTATCATGGAAGTTGTTGCTTAAAGTGTACTGTTTCTTACTTCTGTCAGTCCTCTCTGGGATAAAATATACACAAAGTGAGGGAACAAAATACCTGTGTCTATGAAAAACACCTAGAGCTTTACTGTACTTAGTTTTCCTTAAGACCATTAAGGTCTTAAGGTTCTTCCACTTTAAAGGGCATGGTAGAACTATGGTGTATGCTTCAGCAAGAATTTGCTTAGGCAGTAGGCACTTTAGGTGTAAGGTAAAACAATATAATGTGGTCATTTATTTAGCTCAGCTTCAACTTTCCTTGCTTCCCTTCTCCCATCTGCAGAGTGGGTGTCCCTCATCCGCTAAACATGTCTTGGATTTGTTTTCAGTGATGTGTGGGCAGATAGTCCATATGTGACACAGCTTGGGATATGTTGTACCTTTATGGATTGCACTATGTTTTGGTGGAAGAAAAGTCTTTCCATGCTTTTGTGGAATTTCCCTCCTCCAGAGATGACCTGTCTGTCATTAGAGCCAGAAGTAATGGTAGCACAAGGCAGGACAACTAGATTCCTGGAAGATCTTGCAAAGCAGTTAACATGCTGAATACTCTGGTCAATAGGTATCATCTCCCAGGAAGAGTTGGACTCTAATTCAGCACTGAATTAAATGAGGAAAATGAGCTTAGCATAATTAGCTTTATTGGAAATCTGTCTCTTATTTTGGTTTCTGTGATTTGAGCTCTTTTTGGGACTCTGCCTGAGAGTAACCCAAAGGCCACTGAGCCTTAGCATCTTCAGTGCTTTCATGGCCTTCAAGAATTTTACTATGAAACTTCTCCCTTGGAAATGCCTTCTTTCCATCTTAGGAGCCAAATGCTTCCTTGTAATATCAGTGACATACAAGTCATAGAATCTCAGAATGGTTTCTGTTGGAAATGAACCTTAAAGATATTCTGGTTCCAGCCCCTCTGCCATGACCAGGGACACCTCCCACTAGACCAGGTTGCTCAAAGCCCTGTTCAACCTGGCCTCGAACATTTCAGGTCTAGGACATCCATTACCTCTTTATGTAACCTGTGCCAGTGTCTCACCACCTGCACAATAAAGAATTTATTCATAATTTCTAACCTAAACCTACTCTCTTTAAGTTTGAAACCATTGTCCCTCACCCTAGCACATGTCCTTCCTTGTAAAAAATCTCTCCCCAGCTTTATTGTAGACCACTTTCAGGTATTGGAAGGCTGCTGTAAAGTCTTCTTGGAGCCTTCTCTTTCAGACTGAACAACCCCAACTCTCTCAGGCTGTCTTCATAGGAGAGGTGCTCCAGCCCTCTGGTCATCTTCATGGCCCTCTTGACTCACTCCAACAGCTCCATGGGCTTCTTGTGTTTGGGGCTCCAGAACTGGGCACAGTGCTGCAGGTGGGGGTCCCATGAGAGCGGAGTAGAAGGCAAATAGAGGTTATGTATGCAGGTATTTTATCTGTGAAGGAGAAGACAGCTTACAGGTGTGATGGGGTGCACAAGCTGAAAATATCTCCTGTGGTCCTAAAAAAGTTAAACTGTGTACTCCCTGTGCAGCATCAGCTGATGTGGGAGGGAGTGAAATGGTCTCCCCTTTCTGTCCCTTTTGAGAAGGGCATCCCTTCAGGGGTGCTACTGCTCCCTCACTGAGACTGCTGATCTGGCAGGCAGTGAAAAAGTGGAGACATCTGAAGTGGCTTTAAAACAGTTGGTTTGGGTGCAAGGAGTAGCCTGGCTGTGGCAGCACAGAACTCAATAAAACCAGTGGATTTATTTACCAGCCCAGCTCCTCTGTCTTGGTAATACCCTGGAACATACCTGTTGCCCTTGGAGACTGTGGTTTCTTGATTCCCTTCTGAGAAGAACCAGGATTTTGTGCAAGATAGTTATTTTAGCAGTAGTTAACTGTGAGTTAGTTTTTTTATATCATGTTTGGGCAACTAAGTAATTAGCCCGCTTTGGAAAATGCTGAGTCTACAATGGCTCCCAGTGAAGTGAAGAGAATTACAGACTACTCAGCAATCTGGAAAATGAGACCTTTTGCTTATTAAATATGGAGCTGGGAACAGAATTTTTGATTTCATGTTCTGAAACTTGAAGCTGCACAAGCTACAGCTTATATTTGGGCTCTACATATTTGATCTTATTGAAGGGATAGCAAATGACTAGTAACTATTTCTGTAAATGACTGATCAGCTGCTACAATGTCCAAGAAGTTATTTTTGGTGTTTGTTTATTTTTAAATACCACTTAAAATTGCCTTTAATACTGCCATTCATGTACTTTTAATGTATCTTTAACCTTTGTAACATAAAAGTATTGTTCCTTTGTCCATTTTATTTCTCCAGAACATCGTGAGTGGCTATGATATATTTGTAGAAGGAATTCTTTGGTTAAAATTATTTCTGACTGCAGTCAGCTGGTGCTGGCTTCAATGCAGCACAAGAATCTCAGTTTGGGAACCCAAATAATGGGGCACTGTAGTCTTCTGGACTGCTCAACCAGGCAGAGAATGGAAGGAGGTTCTTTGAATAACCTTCCTTTGTCCACCATTATGAAATCAAACCCCAAATCTTCTGAAAAACACTAGGCAATAATTCCCATGGGGATTTCCTAGACTCATCCATCATGGAGAAAATCCAATTTTACTTCTTTTCCTATTGTGCTCCAAGAAGCCTTGTGACCAGCTAGGTCATTATAGCTTTAAATGTTAACTTGGCTAAAACATTTTAGATTGTTAAATCCTTTTCAAAATCTAGAACCATGATCTTCCATGCGTACACTAAGAATAATAGTCCATATGTTTTGTTAAATTCTTAATGATTGTTGAGTGAGAAATATTTTGGTTATGGTATAGCTGTTAAATAATATCAATTAGTAGTCTGTTTTAAAAGATTTTTTTAAAGGCCTAGGAGGCTTGTGGCTTCTCACTAGACAGTTGATTCAAGACTGTTTTACTTTGTCAAAGTCCTGTTCTTTGTTTATTTATATGGTAATAAAGTGTTGGGCCTAGTGTTTTAGTTAGACTATACCCCAGTTACACCAGATTATTAGAATGTTCATTCATTAATTCATTCATTTCCTGAGTCTTCCATAATGTCCTATGAAGATATTTTTCCAGCCTTGTTTACATAAATTCCCCATTGTGCTTTGCATTTTTATTAAATAAAGGCTGTGTTTGAAATAGCTTGTAAATTGACAGGATACAAATTAGTGGGAAATTAAATGTTAAAGAGTTGGTGATGTCTTGGTGAGCTTTGGAAAGCATTCTATTTAGAACCAATTCTGCAGATGTATCATTTATTTTTCTGCTTTTCCCCATCACTTGTTAGAATGAGGGAAATCTGCATGAAAATTGGCTGCGTTTTTTTTTTCTTTTTTCTTTAGTGTTTACCTGCTTTGACTGTTTATTTTCTGTATTCAGTTTTAATGTTTGTCCTGTGACATCACTGTTTATTGCTGGGGAGATGACAGTGATGCCACAGAAGTTACAGTTTGCAATACTGAATACTTTCCTAGCCTGGGGATGACTAGAAACCTTTCTTGATTTTAGGCCACTATCTATTAGTTGATGGATGTCATTCTCTTGTGGAGACAGGATGAGAGCCCAAAGCCAATGTTTGGCAGTCAGTGTCTGTGTCTTTATGTGTGTGTCATAAAATGGCCACTGTCCTGACAGCTTCACTGCAGAGAACCAACAGTTTCTGATCACTGCAGACCATGTTTCTTGTCATCCTTATTCGGAACATAGCTTGATTTAGGGATGGGGACTCCACTGATGTTTTTCTTGTTTTCTGAATCAAATCTGTTTTTCTCAAAGGAGTCACCTCTGTCTGTATCAGTTCAAATCCAAAACCTTTCAGGAAATGAAACTCCCCTAGTCCAGTTTGGGGAAGTGGGAAACTACAGTTCCAGGTTAAAGGAATAAGCAGTAATGAGATTAATCATACAGGAAAACCTCAAAATATCTTCCTGTGGTATGTAGGCTTATATGAATGTGAAGTGACAGAAACAGGACAGGACCAGAAGAAAAATTTTCTAAATAGTGTCTTTTCCAGAATGCTCCTGGAGTTGTTAGAAGCTCCTTCCAAATACCCCCACCTAAATCTTTCCAGTAGAAGACAGCCCACAAGACAGACAGCATTTAGGAAACGACTTCCTTTAATATAATCAGACAGTGGATGTGATATAACCAGATGTTCCTGGGCAGGAACCGGAGGGACGTTGAGCACTCCCTTCACTCTTTTTCCTTTATGCTCAAACTCACTTCCCACACCTCAAAAATCTGCTGAAAGTGACCAAGTGGTCAAACAGCAGCTTCTCACCTCCATCAAAGCAGGAGGCAGCTGGGTTGCTCCTTGAGCAGCCCATGTTTGCAGCACATTGCCACTTGCCCCACAGGCACTCTTCTTATAGAACGACCCGGGCCACCCTGGCCTTTCTGGCTTCTCTCTGATACCTTGGTTTGTCGCTTCTCCTGCACACCATCTGGCTACACTGCAGTCTTTTACCTGTAACAGGCTCTAACCTCTCTCTGTGCTTCTTAAAACATCCAGCTGTGTAGTTCCAATGGCATACAGGTGTTCACCCTGTTGCCTGCTGTCGCTCCTCCCCCTTTCAGATCACCTCTTCTAAGTCCATTTGATACCAGTGGCTTGGGTTTCTGTTTCTTGTTGGAAAGTGCTCTTTGTCTTTCTAGAAATATTTTTTCTATTTTTTTTTTTTTACTGTGTAGGAAGTAAAAATGTACTTGTCCATTTTGGGTACCTTTGAATAATTGCTAAAAATAAGATGAAAAAAATCAGGGCTCTGCTCTGCAAAGTACTTTTAATCCCCCGAAGAGTAACATGGTTCTGTCTGACTCCACACAGGCAGACAGGCCTAATTCATCTGTCTGTTGCTTGGTGTGTTTAAGTGATTTTGTAAAACAGTGTTCTCTAAATGCTGACAGTTTAATGGATTTCATTAGTGCCTGCCTACTGGCTGAGGGCTCAAACCTGCCCCCACCAGGGTTAGCTCAGTTGAGTTCAGAAGTGGCTGTGTGGAGGACCACCCTTATCTCAGAGCTGCTCCAAGAGCTGCATCTGGAGCACAAGCATCTGCATCTGCAAGAAGGGAGCAGAAGCATCTTCTGCATTTCTGCATACACAGCACAGTGTTGGCAGTGGCTGATGTATGCATGTAGTCGGATGTCCATTCATCTTTCTTGGCTTCTTATTAGGCAGAAATGTCCCCAGGGCTCCATTGTATACCCAGAGATGTGTGGACCTTCTCCTGGTCTTCCATAGTACCATGCAGGTGAGCAACCTTGCTTCACTATTTTGTGCTGAGGAAGTGTCTCTGTTGTGCCAAAACATGCTTATGCTTCACCTGCTGTGCCTGTGAGACCTCTAGTTGCATGGAATGTCTGACCACCATCTAAGTCCCATTTCCATTAGGAAATAGTGTTCATGATTTTGTTCCAGTCACTGACCAGAAAGTTGAATAACATATGAAAGATAGCCTCATCAAGGTAAATGATAGCTGAATTGAGTCTTTATTCACACTCTCTGAGGTCAGAGGAAGCTTAACTGCTTTGGAGTATGTGTTGGGGGAACATTTTGAAGGGGAAAGCATAAAATTAACAATACAGATTCTTAGCAATTACTCCTTCTGTGAACAAAACAAATAAACAAAAAGATGGTCCTAAGAAGTCATGAGTGGTTTAGCTGTTTCATGGCATGTTAGACTGCTCCCGAAGCAAAGTGCACTTCAGAAGTAGCAGAAAAAATATTAGTTTGCTGGCATACTGAAAGTCTAGAGAATGACAATTAGCTGTAACAATTACAAACTGAAGGCAAGTCCTACAGTTAAAAATTAATCCCAGCATCTATTCTGTGATTTCCTCAAATTTCTTCTTTTTTGGTGGGAGCTGTAAATTCACATAGTTTGTCCCCATGCAAAAATAGTTTCTCCCTTTCCCTGAGAAGTGCTATGAGAGATACCTGTATCAGGACCCCATTCTTTGGCCTTATGAGCATCAGAACTGCAGTGTAGTTATGCCTCATGGAGTCCTAGCAACAACTAAACAACAACAACAACCTCTCTCAAGTTGCTGGGTCCAGTAGGTCCCGTCCCGTGCGATGGTCCTCACACTGATTGAGGCCAAGTTCTTTCTTGTGTCTCTGCTCTCAAGTGGCTGCTGTGCTCTGAGGCAGGGGAAGGCACATAAGGGAGCTGCAGTCTCCCCCTATGCATCACACTTTTTTTGCCTGCAGGCTTAATCTTTCCTACAGCCTTCTGGGACCCTTTTGGTGGTGGAGCTGAGGCATTCTAAGTGCTACTCAAAGCCATTCTCCAGCCAAGATGACTATAGAGCTTTTTAAGGCCTATTTTACTTCTACCACCTCATCTTACGCACTTTTTTTTTTGCTCTTCTTTTTCCCCAATAACAACTTCTTCAGGCATGGTTTGCCATTGAAGCTAGGCAAGAGCAGTGAGACATCTAAGCAGGTCTTTCATACTCCAGTAGAGGTCAGATACCTACTTACAGTAAAGGAGCTAATTCATTACAGCATGATAGATTATAACAGCTTATTTGGAGCCCTATTGTATAAATCACTTAAATGTGTATTTACATTCCATTCCTATTAATTACCACAAAGACTGTAATGACTGTGAGCTGTTCCAGTTTATCTTGTAAATATGTATTTAAGCAATTCTGTAGCAGGTAATATTTAATCAATAGACCATAACAGATCATTAATCATGCCAAACCTTTGTGTAAAAAGTGAATTTGTACTGGTGGAAAGTAATGGATCCTTTGGAGGATCCATTTAACATATTACACTACTCATGTGAAAACTTTACAATGCCACTAATGATACATGTTAAAAGCCTCAGTGTAACCTTCTGTATATTGTAGGTCTGTATATTGACAGGTATGAGAGTATTTTCTTAAGGTGAAGGAGCCAAGAAATTACTCAGCAATGATTCTTTTTAACATTTGCAAGCAGCTGAAAATGCAAGCTCCAAGGGACTGTACCTGCCTTATTCTTTCTTGGCAGAAGAGATGCTGGGAAAAGATGTCTATGAAAAGTGCTTATATGCATACTCAGTATCTGTAGTTGTACCTGAGCATCATGCAATAGTGTTTTACAGCATCAGTTCTGTCAACAGCTCTGGAAGGGAGAGAAAAATTACACTCATCCTTACTTTAGAAATTGGGAAAATGAAAAGAGACAGCATGCAAAACAGCAGGACGTGCTTACAACAAAAGGCTCAAGATCTATCCCTTCCTGCACTGTTGCTTTAGCAGATGACCATTTTTATTTTACTTGAGTGTGGGCAGGTAATGCTGATGGATTTAAGGAAGCTTAAGATATCATCTCAGAGGAATTGTGTGTATGTTCAGGAGCTAGTGTTTAATGGTAGTATTTTGGTGGTCTTCACTAAGTTCTTCAAAACACAAGAGCAGAAATGGTGGGCATCAGCAGGGGATGTATTTTTTTAAATACTTGATGCACAAGGCAAGTAGGAAATAGAAAGTAAAAACCTAAAGAGCTTCAAAGAGCCACAAGAATTTTGTATCTGTCACACAGTACAGAAGTCAAATTTTGTAATTAGAAAGCAGGAAAGGAAAATAAAGGAAGGAAGAAGAAGGAAATCCTGCTCACTTTACCTGTACCAGCAGCCTGACTGATTTTCAACAGACTGCTTCAGAGAAGGAGGTGAGCAGGATGTTTCTGCAGAGCTGAATTATCAAGTGAGGTAGCTGTGCCACTGAAAATCCACATGATTAACTGCATGGATGCTTGCCAGACTGTCCTGGGAAGCTGGCTTCAAGCTATAGCTGAAGTCATAGCTAAAAGTTAAGAGCCAAATTGTGGTCATGTGAGTTGGTCTGCTGGCATCATGCAGGGCTACTTCACAGTTAAGGTAAGCAGGGCTGGTTCCAGGCTAGGAGCATAATCCTAGAAACTTGTCTGTCCTATGTCACCAACATGCCATGCAGTTTGTGGCAAACAGCAGTGTCTGCTCAAAGAGGAGCCATGACTGAAATAGTGAGAAAGTAAGTCATAGTCCAGGACCATAATGTATTAGCAAAGCCTTGTCTAATCCAAGCCTTGATTAAGTTTAAAAAAAAGCATCTCTGTAATAGCAGTTGTCCTGTCTAATAAATAATCAGTATGTCCTAATTGTTTGACAAATATATTTATTACAGGCAAATGGTTGCAAAGTTAGGTGACTGCCATAACAGAAAGAAAAATAAAAAAAAAGCTTGTTTAATTCCTTATCTAGTAGGTGTTTATATCTGTAAAAGATTAATCAGTTTTGTATTTTTGCCAATTAGTATAGAAATTTTATGAGCTGGCATGAATATTCAGTTCATATGATTTTTTTTACAGCTATGTTTTCAACTCTAGAAAACATGGGAGGCTAACTCAACCCTAAATAGTGTGGTGAAGCTGAGTGCTGTTGTAATGAAGTAACCTATTACAAGGTTATCTTTCATATAAGATTGCTTTCCCTAAGCACCTAAGCTTTTCCCTAAGCATATTAACAACATCGGAAATGCACATTATACACACCTCAGAAAAGATTTAAAATTGGCTTCTTTGTCCACATTTATATAAACACCTCAGTCACTCCATGGTCTTATTTTACCTATGCACCTTACAGCTTGTAAAAGCGAAATGGAAGGAGCAGTCACCCATCAGAGAACTGCTCATGGGTGAACTTTGGCTGTCTCTAGTGGCATTAATTTTTCTCACTCTGAATTGCACTTGACACCCTTGTAAGGTCTGGAGAAGTTTTCCCGTCTCTGACTGGACTACATGGCTACTTGCTACTAACTTGCACTTCAAAGATGATGTACTGGGGAAAAAAAATTCCTTCTTGTAGTCTCTGAAGAACAGCTTTCTGCAGCTTTTGGGGAAGGACTGTTCTTTGCTCTTTTTATCAGTGCTGGTGAAGTAAGCAGCATGCTTGATGGAGAATTGCAGGACCAGGTACAGGAGCAGAGCAGGAGGTATGCTGCTTTAACCACATCTTCATGTTGGAACTCTAGCCTCCTTTTGTCTGCTTGCTGACCATACTAATGAACCTAAATGCCCTGCAACACTGCTGCTGTCATCTTTCTGTATACTGCCAAAATACATTGTGTGTAACACAGTAAGATGCGTCTGCAATTTGTTTGCTTCTGGTGAGGTATTTAGTTTCTGGACTGGACATCACAACCAGCAAAACACAATCTCTGAAAAATGGAGTCCCGTACAGTGGTAGCAGAATAGCTTGACAAGTACTGAGATTTTTAGGTTAAGATGATAGTAATAATAAATTTAAAGGTGCTATTCCTCTTCGCCTTGTTAGAGATTTGATTCTGTGCTCCCACTCAAGACAAAAATACCTTTGGCTTTAAGCCCTTATAGAAATTAAGTTTGAAAATATTCAGCTTTCTCCATTTGGTAACTAGATTTGGGAAGGAACATTTTTATCTGTCTCCAGTCTTCTGGAGCTACTGGTTATTTGGTGAAGAGCATTTGAGCTAATGGAGCTCACTTGAATTCCCCCTAGGAGTTAGATTCATTCCTGAATAAAGACTGCAGGATCAGTTATCAGCTGTTTCTCTGGATAAACTAAATACCCATTGAGCTTTTTAGCTTTTCCTTTGTGAAACCCATGGCTTTTAGAAAGGTCTGGTCATTTTTATTGTGGTAGTACTCCTAAATGCCCAGGCACAGCTGAGAGTGGTGCTAATATACACCACATGTTACCTACAGAATTACTGTGGCAGAAGCATGGGGTCCTTGCCCTGAGCACTTCATGCTGTTGGGGTTTTCAAGAGGATTCGTTGCAGAGTTCTACTTGCTGGATTTTTTTTCTGAAGTGATCTTTTTTCCAAATGTTAATTTTCACAGTGGAACATCAGTTACAAATGTATATGTTATTAGGGCATTTTATCTTATTTAAGAGGACTTCTTAGCACCTCCTTTGGCAGTTTTATTAACCAAAAGTATTCATTTCCTGCTTCGGAAGGGAGAAAGCTGTGCAGTTTGGTTTTAGCTATAGCAAACTGATAAAAAACTTACATAGAACTTAATGGAAAACCCCTGCAGATTTAAAAGCAAAATGCCATCTCCACCACACAGCCCTCTGGGATGATTCAAAGCCAGATGAGAATAGGCTAGCATAATTCTACAACTCTGTATTTTAGGAGCAGTTTCTTAAAAGCTGAATATTGCCTTCACTGTGAGACTTTTATTAGTGTTGAGTCAATGAAACCCAATATAATACTTTTGGATTTAACGCCTCCCAGATAAAGATTCGAGGAAAGTGTGATGGGAGGTGAAGGCAAGTGAGGAATCTGTTGCAATGATGATTCTTCTGTTGTATCACACACAAGGGCAATCCTGCACAAAGCATTTCCTGGGTAGAAAACCTAGCTCCTGAACTCTATTCCACTCCTACAGGCTGGGAGGAAGAAATGGCTTTTCAACTTAAAGGGCGGGCAGGAACTGCAGAAGATTCTCTGTCATTAGAGCAGCTTAGGTCAAGATTTCTACTCAAGCCACACCTGTGTAGTAGGCAAGCCTGGATAATATGTTCACAGTGGTCCTTTTTGGCCTTAATGATATAGGCAAAAATCCTGCAAAGCATTTGCATAGGATACTGTCAGCAGATATGCTTTCATTTCTTAGGACATTGTGTAATCTGTTTAAATTCATATGCTGACTTACAAATGGTGGTGTTATTAGGCCCATCTTCTACTCTGCTGATACAATGGAAGAATAAACTAAAAAAAATCTGGTAAATAAGCTGAGAGAGGACTAGAAAGTGCCTACCCTTTCAGCGAGTGCAGAACATCACTAATTGCTCTAAACTAACTTCACTGAAGTGCAGAGCAAGGAAACAGATAACACAAAAATGTATTAGTTGCTTTTGTTGCAATATAAAAGCCTGTGGCAAGGGATTAGCTTTCTGTTCAGCAGAGGAAGGTACTGAGTTTCCCACACACTCCACATCTCCTCTTTTCCTGTAGCTCAAGAATTCCAAGATATTCAAAACAATTTGGCAGCATCAGCAGTGTAGTTGGACGGCACATGAAGTGGTCTGGTGCTGCCCCACGGAATAGTTTCCTGACACCCTTTTGAGACTGCTGCTTACAAGCACGTTGTATGCTGAGAACATTTTTATGGGAACATTCAGCCAAGCAAACACAGATGGCTGCAATTGCCCTGCCCCCTTCCCTTCCCTTCCCCAGTGGTAATAGGCACTTGTATAAAATCCTGTAATTATTGGGGGTAATTCTGTATTATCAGGTCAGGCAAGTTTTCTTCACGAAGGTTCACCTGATGAGTTCCGCGTGGTGATAGATGAGTTCTGTGTTACTTCATATTACTTGGGCCTGACGCCAATCAAATCACCGCCTGACTTGTGTACCAGGTAATCAGTCACACCCAGGCTATCTAAAGCCATGCTTGCCTGGGCCAGTCTTCTGGGAAAACAGCTGGGAAGCGTGCCATAGCGACTGCGTTCCTGCGAAACAGCAGGTAAAAGCACCTAGGAAAGCTCAGCCACGCTTTAAGTACGCGATGGTACTTCTGGTGCTTGCAGGGGGGGAAAAAAATAAAAATAAAAAGACTGAAGGGCAGGAGGAGGTTTGGAAACAGAGTGGGCACATGTGCAGAGCAGCCGCGGTCGCAGCACAGTGGCTGGCTTTCAGCTGGGGCAGGGCAGGAATGTGGGATATTTCCCACAGCATCTCCCGGCTTTGGGAAGCTCTCCTTTTCCAGCGCCGCGTGTGCTGTGCTGCGCTGTGCTGCCTCCGAGGGCACGGTCGGATGTTTGCTTGAGAAACAGCTGCGGTGGTTCAACAAGTTACTGCTTGATCAGCTATTTTGTTCCTGCTGAGGTGCAGTAACCAAATCCGTGGGCTCTTCCAGGCTGTTGCAGCACGGAGGGTAACAGGCTTTGCTTCAAGTGTTTGCAGGTACGGACAGCTGCCAAGTCTGAGTGGTGGGAGCAGAGACAAATAGTTAAGGGGCAGTGACTTTTTAAGCAGAGACAGCTGCCTCCCAAACAAATGTCAGGCTGTGCCATAAAAGACACTCAACACCATTAAACATTGGGCTGTCAGCAGTAATTACAGAACATGTTCACACTGTTTAAAAAAAATCAAAAACTACAGAGAGGAAGAGAAGTGACATGAAAATTCAAATGTGAAGAAATTAAATAACTACACTTGGAAAAATAAAGTGTTGTTTATGTGACTAGAGAGTGTTGTTCCAAAAAAACCACAATTTAGGAGCAAATTTTGCCAGTGAGCCTTTCACATAGGAAGTGGGAATGATGAAAAGAAATGCTGCTTGGCTCTTTTGCTGTTTGCTCCTTTCTTTCTGAGAGTTGAAAGGCAGGCAATCTACACTGTGGTTTTGTAATGCTGATAGTTTGGTACTCGCAAATTAATGTATAACTCACCTGTCTACTTCAGTGTACATATGAGAAATTGCATGGTGCAAATCTACTGCACTGTGGAAACTAATCAGTCTGAAGCCCATCACTACACCTCACAGTTAATGAGGGAACACCCTTAGTAGAAGAGTCACACTGTTGGCAACATGTGGCTTTTTACCTATGGTCATTGCAAATAATGTCTCCAAGGGTTCAGGCAAAGAAAACAATGAAAAAATGTGGGTTCTCAAGTGATTTATGCTAGGTGTTTGCTTTTGTTCCTAATTCAACTTTGAGTTTCCTCATCCTGGTCATTTTGCCCTGCTTGTGTGACTCTTTACAGTGATGGGAAGGCATGATTGTAAAACCACGGGCACTTGCAGTGCACGTGGGAGGGGATGCAGTGCTGTAAATGTATGCTATTTGAGTCACTATATTTAAAACTGCTTCTGGCTCTTCAAAGAGAGATTCCTTTTGATGCTCTAGCATTCTGGTTCAGATAATAGTAAAAAATTAATAAATATATATATGTAAATTCCAAAGATATGTGTACAATATTATGGAAGGACTTTTCATATCTTTTGGTTTACTTGCTGAAGTAGAAATACTTTAGAAATGCTTTTTGAGCCTTGAATTCTTGCATTTCTGTAAACCATTTGTGGAGCTGTTTGGGACTGCTTCTTGCCCAGCACCATGGTTGTGGCGCATCTGTCATGGGCTGGCGTGTTCCAACTGGTTTTTAACACATTCACTTGAGCTTCAAGAAGACAACATGCATTCACTTTGGCCACGCTTTGCCAAGTACCAGCACCAGGTACCCACTTTGTGTACCAAACACACCTGGAGTAGAGCAGCCGTGCATTGGCAGGACTGACAGTGCAAGCTGTTACAAATGCTTCTGGCATGAAACCCTATGCAAGTACCCGCCTATGCCTGCCAGTGCCCTGCAGCCTCTCATCCTCTCTTGCAAACAGTATTTAGATTCTCTCAGAAGGACTCTTGGCTTCCCCTATGTGGAGCAGCAAATCCTTGCTGCTGTTTGGAGCAGGATGTCTTGACTGGGAAACACAACTGAAGGCCTCAAGCAAATTGTCTAGAAAGTGGTAAATCAGTTCATTAGCCCATTTACAAAATCAATATATCACACAGGGAGCTGTACAAAACTTGGCAGGTCTGCCTATATCCCCTTTGCACCTGAGGGACTGCTGACTGAAAAAATAAGAGCTCATTCACTGCATCCTTAGCAGTATACAGCAGCCATGGACCTCACTGGGGTGAGCAGAGCAAGCCTTGCTCAGTAGGTTAGCACTTGCCAATTTTTGTGCATAGCATGTCCAGCTCCAGGAAGATTTTTTTCAGTGGCACTGGAGGTTCATGTAGAACTCTGGAGAACAAATATTAGAAGGAGCGTCTGAAGGATGGGGTTGTTTATCCTGGAGAAAAGGAGACTGAGAGGAGACATTGCTCTCTACAACAACCTGAAAGGTGGTTGTAGCGAGGTGGGGGGTGGGTCTCTTCTCCCATGCAGCAAGTGATAGGACAAGACAAAATGGCCTCAAGTTGCTCCAGGGGAAGTTTAGATTAGATATGAGAAGAAACTTCTTTACTGAAAGGGTTGTCAGGGCCTGGAACAGCCTACCCAGGGAGGTAGTTCAATAGCCATCTTTGGAGGTGCTTAAGAGATGTGTAGAGGTAGTGCTTAAGACCATGGTTTGGCTCTGGACTCTAAGTAGAGTTAGGTTAATGGTTGGACTTGATCATCTTAAAGGTCTTTTCCAAACAGAATGATTTTGTGATTCTGTGAAGTAAGTTGATCTTCCTGAGCCCTGAATGACACAAGTCACAGAGCTCACGGTTACATAGAGCCCGGTGGTTCCAGCCATGACAGAGAAGCAAATCTGTTATTAATTCTCAAGTATTCGGTCTGCTTTCTTTTGTAGTAACCACTGGATTAAAAAAAAACACCTTATTGCAGGAAAACCTATGTTTCACTAATGCCACCATCACTTTCTTGTGCAGAATGGCTTGCTGAAGTGTGGAGCTGGAAAAGCACAACCCCCATTCAGTGCTTGGTAGGCTCCTCTTGGTATTGTGCTCTGACGTGAAAGGATATGGCTTTCCTGCTGACTTCAGCGAGGGGTAGGGCTGTTTAAACAGCTTTCCCTGCCGTTGCTTTAGTCATATGCATTTCCATGTGCAGCAGGGTTAAAAGTCTTGGCATGGTTCCTGACTCTGTGCTTCACCCTCGTGTTTGAAAGCAGTGGTTGGGGGGCAGCAAAGAGAAGAGGAAGACATTAGTATACAACAAGAAGCCAAAAACCAAAAGACCAGCCCGTGCACATGTTCCCACTTCTCAGCAACTGTGAATCACACGCGTAAAACACATTTGTGCTCTGATTGTGTGACTTGTCCCTAGAATGCTTCGAACTTTTTATAGCTGCTCCCACTTGCTGCAGTGTCACCTGCTGGTGAGATCAAAGTACTCGATAGCACGCTCCCCCGCGCCACGCTCAACAAAGTCACCAAAGCCCTTGAAAACTCCTACAGATGTTTCCTCTCTGAAGACAAAAGGATATTTTTCTCCCCTCCCTTCCTCCTTCACACCAAAGAACAAATCCTATGCCTCGCTGAGTTTGTACCACCTCAGATTAATTGGCACTAATGCAAATGTTCGTGGCTGTGTGGGGGATGTTGCTGAGAGCATAATGGTTGTTGTATTTGCTTGCATGTGGTTACTCCACTTCAGCTGTGTAATTCATTGCTTTATAAAGTGCTTTACAATGCACTACAGCACAGGAAGCTAATCATATGCCGTCACAGACAATACAGCAGAGATTCAGAGAGTTACTGCAGGTCTCCTAAGGCCCATGCCCTGAAGTCCCCAGTCCTTTTTCATCAAAAATCCCCCTCATCAAAAGTCTATTTTGCCACCTGGAACAAACTCTTAGAAGCACCAGAATGTGCTTTTCTGTCGGTTCCCCATGGGATTCCCTTTCATTCCTTTTTGGTCTAATTCCCCTTCCTGTCACTCCCACCCTGAGTTTCTCTTCCTCTTTTTAGGCATCTTACTGGCAGAGTATTCCAGGCAAAGAAACATGAAGGGTGTACGAGGGTTTCCATTCTAAGGGGATTATTTTGAGTTGCTTATGTTTCTGGCTGCAATTTTAAGCATTTGATATCGAGCCCAAAAGCAATTCTTTAATTGGAATGTGTAAGCTGAGATAGGTACAAGAAGAAAGATTTCTTAAAAAATTACACTTCCAACTGTGTAATTTTAGCAGTTCTCATGGATTGGTGTGTGGTTCTGAGGTATCTCTTGGGTCTTCTGGTGCAATTGATTGTTTCTGGCTGGTGTTCACAGGGTGTTTTTTGTATATGAAGACTCTGCTCTCTAGGTACCAAACTATGCTGGTACCAAGCTCTCAGCTCTAGCTTCTACCAGTAAGGCACCAAAGAAGACAGATGAGCTCATCCACTAGACAGTTACAATTGAAAGGTTACTGTGGAGGAAAGTAGTAAATTTGCCCAGCTGGTTGCTGGGCAAGTTTTTTCATTAGTCTAGTGTGCTGGCCTAGCAGAAGTGTAACATTGTAGAAGTTAATAATTTAATTTATTTTCTAAAAATACAAGAAATTATGTTAAAAACCACACATGACAAGACTATCAAATAGCAAACACTCAAAGGCTAAGGAAATTACAAAATTGAGCTTTCTTACCAAGCCTTAATTCTGTTTCCTGGCTTGTAGAGTTACAATAAAGTAAAATCAGATTGTCACATAAATTTTTGTGGAGGTGTTGGAGCTGGGCTCCCACCTCACTTGTTTTGCATGAAGCTGATGCTCCCATACCACCTACTTCCCTAGCACCCATATATTCCCATGCTGCTGGGGAACATTCAGCAGATGTCAGGATGTTCTGTACCCTAATTTAGAGACCAATTCTGAGGGACAGTCTGACCCTCCTTATGTGTCCCGTGGTAAATTACTGCTGTGGGAATGACAGCTACTCCACAGCTCACTGGGTCATTTGCTTATAAACTTGCTGTGTAGTTCTTCATAGTTGAAGGAGTGTCTTCATAGATAAGCATGCTAAGGATACATCCTATTTTCATTCTCAGGCAGTGGTTAGCATGAAATTCAGTTTCATGCAATGGAGTTAATTCATATTCAGTCAGATATTACTGTTCCCAGCAGATGAATGGTTATAGCCATTTATTTGAGGAGTCATCTATCAGTCTTCCCCATTTTCAGTTAAAGCTGGCAGCTTTAACTCCTCTGATAAAGATTGTGTATTTCCCCTACAATGTTTTTCTGTTTAATTTTGATAGGCTTTAAGTGCTAGAGTGAGCTTTCCTTCTAGCTACAAATGCTGCTTTTTGAAATTGGAGCAAATGACAGTAGAACTTAAGCACAATAACAGAAGGCATCTCTGCTCCTGTAATTTCACTTGCCTCTTTCCAATGTTCTTCTAAAACTGTAGCAAAATGTTGAATGGCTTCAGAATTTCATCTTTAAAAAGCTATAAAAGATAACCAAGGACAGTAAGCCACATGAAAATGAGAAAAGGGTACCAGAGCACTCAGAAATGTTCCGGTTCTTTTAGGTTCATCCAGCCCTTTTTCTGTTTGTTGCTTCAACTTATGTAAATTAATAGAGCTCAAGTAGATTTAATATTTATCATCCAAGACAGGAAGGGTCAACCCTCTTTTCTTCTATATTCCCTCTACTGGAAAATGTAGTTCCAGTAAAATGTCAGCATTTGTGATTTAAATACATTCCAGCAAGAAGATTTGCAAATTGTTATTTCTGCTGTCCCTCTCCCCAAATGTCTTTTATTTTTTCTTTCTCACATGGTAAGATCTAAAGGAGTAAAACAAGATGACTACTGTTTCTACATAACAAGGGTTCTAGTCTGTTTCTTTTTTTAAAGTCTCTTAAGGTTCTTGAGACTTTGGACAAAATGCTGTATAATAAAAAGGAATATAAAATATAAAAAAGGAATATCAGATTAATAATGGTGGTCTGTGAGTCTTGCAGAATGTCTCCATGAGATCCCCTTTCTAAGACAGGATCAATAGTTGAAATAGTAAAAGTATTTGCTCATTGCAAATATTTATTCTTTGGAGACACCACCTTTGGCATTGAAAAAATGTGTATACCCCATTGTGCCACATGCTGAGCACCATGGACTCCTATGAACTCTTCTCATTTCAACATTAAATGAAAACATTTAGGAACCTGTAATGCTAGGTGTGATGTCAATACACGAGCCATACTAAAACTATGTCCTTGATTTGCTTCCAAGACCGAGACTTGGACTGGTCTGGGACATGATAGATTGTCATACCACCATTTTCTGGTAGAATCATCAGTTCCTACAGAACTTTCATTAGAGAATTACCCCATCCAATAACAAAGATTACATTCTTCACAAAGCAAGTTCAGCACCACTCCACTGGTCCAATTTGTGTTTTGCAAAGCAAGTTCTATGCTATTCCACTTACATTTCTGGCCTTCTCTCTTCTGCATCACCAGACACTTGGCTGTCTTTCTCTATGCATCAGGTTTTAGAATATGTAGCAGGTTCTGGACATCCATGCGTTTAATGGCATCCTTCAGGTGCTCTCACCTGGTTTTATTGTGCAGTCTTTGTCTTGCTGTTCGTTCCTCTTGGTCCTGGCTTCACAGAGGACTGCAGGACCTGTTTTCTGAGCACCTTTCCTGTTTCTTGCTCTCTTGCAACTGAGAAGTCCTCCAGGCTCTTACACTCACACTGGGACAGAGCAGAACTTCAGTAATGCAGTTCTGATCTCTCACTCTCCATTTCCTTCTGTCATGGGTAATGCTCATGTAATAAAAACTTCATTTTTTAAAACTGCAAAATAGCAGGTATATTTATTCTATGGCTTTTATATTTCCGGTCTTGCTATGGGTTCATTGTTACTGAAAACCTTCTCTGGAGAAGATGTAGCTGTTACAATTTCAGTTCTGAATGCAAAATCTAATGTATCAGGGATTATACATACCACTGTCTTTTATGTTGTGTTCACTATATCTCACTCCTTTGATATGTTGTGCACAAATTGTAGCCCGCCTCCTGATGCTGGGCCTTGCAGGCAGCTACCAGTGGGTGAATGGATCTTTAAGTCAGAACATGTGGCATGGAGTCACAAAATGAGAGGCTCTGGTAGTAAACAGAGTGACTAGGGCTGATCTTGTGGATGATGAGGCATGAGCTAATTCTACAGTTGTCTCACCCATCAAGGGATTTGATAAAAAAGAGGACTTGGGGAATATTATACACTGGGAGAGAAGAAACCTGAGATGTCTGCCCAAGCCATATTCACTCTACACTGTTCATCACTATGACTCTTCTAGGAAGCTGGCGTTGGGGAGGAAAATTTCCCATTTCTTCCTCCTGTTCAGCTTCTTGAAACAGCACATTAGGGCCTTGCTACAAAAAGAGTATTCAGACATCCATCAGCTCCCCCACTAATTTTTTTTGTTTTGTTTTCCCAAGCTTTCTGTGTTTCAGTTTTGTTGGAACCCTTTGGCTGCTTTCATCCCTTATGACTCTGTCTCTCCAGCATGCTGAGCGCTGTGGTGTTTGCATTTCCAGGGCCACAGAGGAAGTGATTATCTTAAAAAACAAACAAAGCAGATCTTTTTTTTCTGATAGGCGTCATACTGTAAGAAAACTCCAGAGCAGGCAGAGATGTGAATATGAATGTACATGTGCATTTGTCCCTCTCTGATCAGTCACAACTTGCTGAGGAAAGGGAGAACTGATTGAGCTCAGTGCCACAGCTGGGATGGCAAGCTGCTGCCTGCAGGGGCAGCACAAGGGAAAGAATTGAAGTCAATTGCAAACAAAATCTTCCTTTTTAACAGGCTGCAGCTGGAGAAACCAGAGAAGAGAGTCAGTGAGTGCAATGAGGAGGTCCCCACAAACAACTACAAGGTACAGGAGGGAACAGTGTTTGGTATGGGGCAGCTTTTGCTTAAGGCTGAGGAAATGACAAAGGGTTATAGGTTTATTCTGGGATGGGGTCAGAGATCGAGGGTGCTGCTGTCATGATGAGTGGAGAATAGCAAAGTCTTCTGTCTCTTCTGAAGAGGTGTTTGGAGAAAGTGGA
Organism: Heliangelus exortis; assembly: GCF_036169615.1. Taxonomy (NCBI): domain Eukaryota; kingdom Metazoa; phylum Chordata; class Aves; order Apodiformes; family Trochilidae; genus Heliangelus; species Heliangelus exortis. The sequence continues at coordinate 53,422,603 of NC_092424.1, read as the reverse complement.
GGTGATGCAGAGAGGCAGAGAGTATGGTGGCTAGTGAGGGAAAGAGGCACTGGTGGAAAAGAGAGGCTGGGAATGATGTTTTGAGGCGGCTGAAGAAGAGGAATTTTGAAGGCTGGGTGCTGTAGTACAATGAGACAGTGGGAAGCATTGTGAGCAGTTGCTGTATGAGGTTAGGTCAAAAGTTAGGGCCATGGGAGCCCTTTTACTGAATGGAAATTAAAGAACAAGAAATTTAGAAAAGATGGTGTGGGGACAGCCAACTAAACTGAGGGAAAGGATGATTGGTTCATGGGTGGCCATAGACCTTTTGTTATCAGTACAAATGGTCCAAAGCACTACTTTCCAAAGATTGCACTCTTTTGATCTGTAAGAAGAGGAAGAATAAAACCAGTCATATTATGGCTTTGAATAGTAAGTGATCCATCCAACAGCTAAAAAAGCACTGCAAATAAGAGCAACTAATTTATGGAGAGTATACAATATACAATTACAAAATGGCAATCTCTCCCTTTTGCATCTCTCCTCCACATTTCCCCCTAAAAATCTTGAATGTGATTATTATAAATGTTTGTTAAAAAATGGTAACCCTTTGCTTATTACTGGCTAGGGAATAGGATCATTATATCTGAATAGCCATTCCCAAACACTTAACAAGTTTCTATATTGGATTTCAGTATCCTTCAAGACCAGGTGTTTTTTCTCTGAACTGTGTGTGCAGGGGAAACCAAAAGTTCGTACAGCTTGTGTAGTTGTTAAAACAAAACAAAACAACAAAACCCAAAACACTGTCTGAGTTTAATTCTCTCTTTAGATGATGTGTGTGAGCATAGATACTAAAAGTGCTTTAGGTCAGATCTTACACATAGCTCAGTTTAGAAGTTAGCCAGAGTTCTGAGTATTGCTGCTCTTTTGTTAGGAGGAGAGATAGATGAGGCAATCAGGTGGTCTTGACGAAATCTTGTATCATGACAAAGAGTGCATGAAGGAGCCGCTCCCTTGAATCCATGGGGGATCAGACAGGAGATAATCTCTTTACACACCGGGGTCAAGCCTCTCTGCCCCAGCCTCTGCTCATCCAGATGCTTATTCTTTCCGGTTTTGTCAGAATAATGATGGAGTCTTTTTTTGTCTTCCTCCTCAGTTTTTTCTGGTCTTGCTGTTTCTGTCACACACAATCCCTCGCAACATAATTGTCTGTGAAACCTCTCTGTCCACATGTGTCTTTGTTTTGGGAGATGGCACGTAGTTATGTTTAGGGTGGAGATCGTTATTGTTTCAAACATCTGGATTCATAAAGAACTTTAATGGCTTTTCTGAATTTATTCTGAATGAGAGGATGGAGTGTTACGCCCACCATCTTCCACTAGCTTTTACCCAGCTCATAGCAATAAAACGACTGGAAGCCACATAACCTGTCAGGCTGCTTATTAAAGAAGATGTCAGGAGAAGACTATTAAACCTCTCTACTTGAAGGGAGACGTGATGAATGACCTATACAGCTTATATTGCTGTGTCAGAAGAGCAAAGTTCAGGAAACTCCTTGTCTTACAGAAAGGGGTAGACACCATAGAAAGAGGAACAGAGAGATGTTTCCCCGAAGGCAGAGGCAAGGATTGTCCTGAAAGGGCTGCGTTGCTGTGACCCTGACTGCACTTCTCCCTGGAAGCAGGCTGTGGGTGCAGGGCTTGGAGGAAGCATCCAGCTCCATTCCTCCAGAACTGGGGAGATTTCAGGCAGGATCATAGCTCATGGCAGCTTGACCTCCCCCTGTGCACCAGGGGGTCATGTGTAAATCAAATCCCCCTCCCCTGAGGGGTGGTGACTTTGTGTGGTGTGAATCAATATACGTCCTGGAAGAGGAGCTCTGAAATAGATATCTCTTTAATGTGTGTGCAGAATGTGTAGGGAATTATATCATGTAAATGATAATTTGCACACATTGGAGACACAAGTGAATAGTTACATCATCCACCAACACCAGGGGAGTGTCCTGGATAAAAAGCACGTGACATATTAAATAGATGTAACATTTAACCTTAGATGGTGATGCATGTGCGAGAGACACCATTACTGCCCTGATGGCAGTGGGAGAACAAGATGCTCTGAAGGTTTGTGATACAGTGCTAACGGGATGTTTCAAGGACCATGTACCTCAGCCATGGGAGCCCTTTTACTGTACGAAAATTAAAGAATAAGAAATGTAGAAAAGATGCTGTGGGGATAGCCAACTAAACTGAGGTAAAGAATGATTGGTTCATGGGTGGCCATAGACCTGCTTCTTAGTTCCTTGCTCCCCTGCAGAGATGTAGTTTCTGGTTGCTTGTTTGGAGGGTCTTAGCAGTTTATGGCAAGATGTTTGTTCCAAAGTGAGACTGAGCCAGTGGAAGAGAGCTGCTCAGCAGCTTGCTATAGAAATGCATGATACATTACTTTGTACCACAGGGTTCCACATGGGAAACAAACAGAAGAAGTGGCACTCCATTAATAGGAAAAATGAGTAACAATATAGTTTTATTGGCCATGTCATCCCTGGCCCACACAGGATATTGTAGATAGGCATTAGGTAAAATTAGATAATGTGATGCAAGCATTATAGCTATTTTACAACCAAAATGTACACTGAAGAGTTAACGCAGTGTTTTCAGAAATCTCTGTACTCAATTTAGTATGTACTTTAGTCTTAATAGTTTGTTATTTGGAGAGGTCTGGAAATGAATCTGTCTGAAAGTAGAATATTGTCTAGGCTATCTATGAAGCACATCATCACCATGGGGCACTATGGGATTTCCCACTGGTGTTGTGTGCCCAACCCTCTTGCTCTGTGAAAGTCAAAAATTGTTCCTCTCTAGCTACTGCTGAAGGTGTGGGAAACTTTAATCAACCACTGATGAAAAATCAGGCTGATGTCACGATAAATTCCCCAAATGTGGCAACAGTGTTTGAGAAAAAAATCCCAAAATATAAGTGATGCCTTTTTCACTTCAAGGTGAAAGACGAGTACACTGAAATCAAAGGGAATACAACAGATTTAGCTTCTCCACATTGCTGCTCGAAGTGTAAGTTGTACCACCTCCCAGACAGGTACCACTTCTGATTTTGCCAAATCACTTGACACTGATATTGATGTGTTCATGGCTGAACATCTAATACTTTTCCTTGAATGTTTTGCTGTGATATGGAATAACCCCCTGTGTTGTAATTCAGAGGTGCGTCATTCTTTTATGGATGTCTGAGCATTCTTGTTTGTTCCTATGTTAAGCCCTCTGCATCAAGTTTAGGAGTCTAATGGTCTTTTCAAAAGAATCACCTCATCAATGGAGCAAATTGAAAAAGCACCCTCAGCTTAGGAAGATTTTTTATATTTCTGTGAATATTAGTTTTGCTGTTTAAATTAATGTTCAATTGTGTTTTGTTTTGTTCATTTGTTTGTCCATAGCAGAGACAAATTCTGCAATTAAACCAGATTAGTTCATTATAGATGACACTAATAATTGAGCAGAGACACTGGAAAATCTCTCTTCTTCTTTACAGCAAATGCACAATTGTCAGAAGGTTATACTGGATATAAAAAGTCACATTACAGTAAAGGAAGTGCATGAATCCTTAATCTGGATGATAGAAGAACGTTGCTGGCAGGAACAAAGGCTATTTCAGAGTCCCAGAGTCTAATGAGTGGTGAGTAAGAGTAGAAACTAAAAAAGAAGCCTGCTTTTGCTATAAACCTATGATGGTGCTCTACGTTTGGCTGAGATATTAGGCTAAGAGTTATAGGGACATTTATTCTTATGTCTGAGGCCAAAAGAGCTGAGGAATATTTATCACTAGCACTCATATCTAGACTTCCCCTCAGTATTTCTTTCTGATCCCATTCCTGGCAATTAATGTGTAAGAGAGGGACCATATTAATTTTCAATCCAGAAATAAGTGGTACCTTTGTTCTAATATGCACAACTTCAGTGCAGCTGGAAAGATATGAGGGAAGGTGACTACCATAGGGAAGCAGGACGGAATATTTTTGTAGGTAAGCTTTAAAATACCTTTTCCACTAAAGCTAAGAATCTCTATTTAGTCCACATTCATATTAAGAAATAAGACATAGTATTTCTTCTGCTTTTTAAAGTTACCATAGTTCTCTCTCTTTCCTGCCGTGAACTCTCAGAAATTACCCACTGTAGATCCCACTAAGAGGAAGGAAAATTAACCTGTATGTTTTGCTTGAAGTTTGAAGTACCCACATTAAAAAAAAAGAAAAAAAAGGCACGAAGGGATTACATCAGCAGAAATGTTGTTATGGGTAACATTTTCACAGATGCCTGTCTGGGATACCAGAAGCCCAATAACAGCTCCTCTGCTTTTGAAGGTGTGATGTTTTGCATCAGCCTGTCCTCGAGGTATGTGGATGGCTTCCACTGACGTGAGCTGCAGCTGCACAGTGTAAATTAAGGCCTGTGTAATTTATTTCTTACATTAGCAGCTGCAACCTCAAATTTACCCACAGTGACTGTTTTTTCTTCCTTAAGAAACACAGCTTTTTCATGTATCAGTTCATAAATACTTTCAATGGAAATTTCAGAGATTTTGGGGCCATTTTAGCCTTGACCACCATTTTGGGGGATATGGGCATACTATGGCTCTTGAATCTGTGCCTCCCCCCTTTAATGGGCATTGCAGTATTTGCCTCCCAAAGATGTAATGAGATGCAGCTTGCGAATACCTTGGAAAGTATTTGGATAGAAAAGGCTTCATATAAATGTCATTTAAAAAATATTATATTTGCCTTTAGAACAGCTGAAATACAGGGAATTTGCTATACACTAAAATGAAAAATTAGAGGCAGTAATTCACAACTACAGCTTCCTGCAGGTTCGAGGCTGTAATGGAGACAAGGCTCAGGCATCTTACTAGTGCACACTTAAATTTTAAACAGATATCAAAAGAAAACCTGGTGGTAAAAACGTCTGATCTGCTTTATGCAATACCCTTGTGCACAACTAATTGGAGATTTTGGAAGTCTTTTGGCTGACACAGAATTTTGCAATGGCAGATCTCAAAGCACTTCACAAAGTTCATGATTCTTGCTCTGCAGATCAGGGAACATCTTGGCTTTAAATGCAAAGAGTCACCTGGGGATCAGGGAGTGATGGCTGGGGAGAGAGCTCCTGCCTCCCAAATCCCAGGGGAGCTCTTCCCAGGAGACTCTTTTGCCTCTCTGAAGAGGAATTTAAAAAGCTCCCCTGTTAGCATTTGCTGGAGCCCTGCTTCTTGCTCCTTTTCTACTTTCTTACAAGTGTTAATATTTCTAACACTGTTCAATAATATCTTAAAAATATCTTTGGCACCAGAGGCATTTTTCACTTCACTGTTTTGTTGTCTTTCTCAAAGTGCTTGCAATGAGTCCTTCTCTTCCTTAGATAACAGTCTTGCTGAGGTCTAATAGTTCAGTTCCTAAATATTACGTCTCTTAAAAAATACACCAAAAGAATACAAAACGCCTAGTATAAAACAATATTTTGGAATATAAAGAAGCTTACTTGGGTTAGTACTCCATAATAACATGATTATTTCTCCCCAAACCAGTGCTACTTATGTTGTTTCATGTTTGAAATCTGCTTTGCATTTTTTTTAAATTTATGAAATAATTGGCTTTGCACAACACACAAAAATATTCAGAGACCCCTGTGCATTTCTGCCTGATCTGCTATATTTCCTCTCTCCAAAAGAAAAAGACCTTGGATGTTTTAGACACAGCAGTCAGCATCCTTCAAAAGACAAACTTAAAAATTAGCTCTGATGTGATATAACTAAAATGCTGATCATTCAATTTTTAGCTATTCAGGGTTGATGATAGCTGAAATAAACCAGTTACACAACTAAGGCTTCTTCCAGAAAAAACATTTAATCACACGCATACATGGGCATACATGTAAGGTCTGAGATTTTTAGCATTTTCCTAAATTAGGTCTTTAGTTTCCTGGGGATGTATTTACAGGAAACTTCCCTCAGCAATATGGGGATTTCTCTGAGTGCCAGGGCAAAGGAAATATGAGGCTGAAGTTTATGGGGGGCATCTCAATTCCAATTTCTTGTGGCTTCACCTTAAACATAACTTTGCTTCTTCACTCTGGCTTTCTCTTGTTTGATTTGGAAGAAGTAGTTATGTATTTCCTTAAGTCCTCATTAATGTGGAGAAACATTCTTTTCATGCTCGTAAAAAACAGATGCATCCCAGCCAGGCCCGGAACATATGTGACTGGTTCCATCCTTTTTGCAACATATTGCTGTGTGAAATAAGGAACATGAGACAATCATCACTTTCCAGTTTCTCCGGACTCTGATGCCAGATAGAAGGCATCAATCCATTTTTTCTCTCATCCTTTTTTTAGTCCTTATTCTCCCATACTGATTAAATTTGAATAGCCATTTTATTGCCAATTCTTCTAGCTATGATCATGCCTTATTATACTGTTAAATAAAGTTAAAAGGAAGTAGAAGAATCAGTCCCTTTGCTTGCCTGTTACTATCCTGAAAGTTGAAATGCTTTACCTTTCTCTTTCTTCTCTTGTTGTTGGTAACTCAGACGTGTAATTCTTGCATTTAATAATGTTGATGTTGAGGTTTGATGGTGATGACATTCTAAGAATCCAGAAGGAATTAGTAATTTTGCAGTGCCAAATCTCACTGTGGATGGGAGGGTGCTACTAGCGATGTGGAAAAAACCAAAACCAAACACAAACAAACCAGGCAGGAAATTTTTTTTTTTTTTTAATGCCTCTTTTTCTTTCTTTTAATATAAGGAAGATCTTGAAGGTAGGTGATTATACCTCTGGCTGCACAGAAGAATTGACTCAGAACTTCTCATAGGAAAAAATATCTCTGTGGAAAGATTCACACATTTTTCTCTTTTATTTAACTTTTTCTATTACTCTTTGTTCAAGCAGAGTGTTTTAAAAAGCATTGGGCATACAGCAGGACATACATAAAATGCACACCTAACTTGTTTCTGTAATTTACCTCCGTACATCATATTGTTATTTGCACATGGAAGTTGCACAGTTTACATATGCAGATATAGGGCTCTCATTCTGCACCTCTGAAATAAGGAGGAATTTTGCCATTGAATTTAGTGGTTATCAGATAAAATCCTGTAAATACACATTATACATCCAAATTCTTGTGTCTTTCTTGTCTAGTGAACTTGAAAATATAAACTTGACTTGGATGCACTGGGCAACTGGATGCATTATCCAATATTTGTCCCTGAGTGAACAGTCATACTCTTATAGTAGGAGAAAATGTCTAGTTCTGGCTCACTGACAGTAAAGAGAGAAAGAAATTTTTACCTTTTTTCCATTGGTTCCAACCAGGAGTGAGTGAATAAATTCAGCTAGGCACATAAAATACATTGAAAGTTGAAAGTAATTAAGTTTGCATTATACGAACAGGATTCAACTCTGAAGAGTGTTCTTTATTTCCCTCTCTTCCTTCCTGATTTATTTACTGACTTCTGGGCAAATTTGTTTGCCATGTGGTGCCAATTGAAATGAAACCAATGAATTTTCCTGACTGCTCAGGGTACCTACTGTCAGAAAATCTGCAGAACTTTTAGAATTAGCAGACACACAAAATGTTTATCTCACTTGTTAGGTTGGTAAAAGCCCACTGACTTTCTGAAATCACAGCAGCAAGCTGTAAGTGATGTGTGAAATGAAAAGGCTTTGCTCACCCAGCAAACACAGAAAACATTGAGTAAGCTGTGCCATTCAGACTGGGCTTGATGGAGAGGAGAAAAACAGTTGTGGTACAAGAAGAATTAAGCCCAGAATATACCAGCAGATACAGAAAATAAATCAAGGTTTACATAATTTTTTATTTTTCTATGCAATTTTTTTTTCTTTCCCTCTTGTTTTTTTGTCGGTGGTTTTTGTTTTTGTTTTTGTTGTTTTTTTTTTTTTTTTTTGTTTGGGTTTTTTTTTTTTTTTTTTTTTTTTACATCTAGGGCTGTGCAAAGCTGAGTGGTTCTTTTTTGTGTGACCTGCATGAAGTTTCAAATGTGAAATGATCATTGGTTTGTGCAATATATTCCAGTATGTTCTATTGCATCAGGCACTTCATTTTGTTTCTGTCCACGTCTCTGTGTTTTAGTGGGAAACAGCTTTAGCAGGGAGCCTGTTGATAGAAAGCTGCCTTGGAAAATGAGGGCCTGTCCAAGGGCAGGATCATCTGTCTTTCCTGCCTTCAACCTTCTGACTTCCTGGAAAGGAAGGGGGAGCATGTGGGGCTTAGAAACTTAAATGAGACTCAAATTAAAGGATGGACCACAATGTAAGGTTCCATAGAGGCATATATTTTAAGGAGCACACCCTTGCAGAGGAACGAGGTGCTGAATCCCTTGTGGCTATCACCGTCTTAAAGGGAAAAGGAGGAGGAAAAAATAAGGTGGGAACCATAGGCTGTCCTCACCAGCAGCTGCTAGTGTATTACAGCAGGGACTGAACATCTCTGGCCCTCCCAAATTTTACTCTGTTGCCATACCATCTGCCATCACTACCTCCGCCTACTTGTTGGCTTAACCCCACTGAACACGTGGTCCTGCTCATGCTGGAATAAGTAGACACAGACTGTTATGTGACTGCTCCATTTCAACACTGAACCAGGACAATATGAATACATCACTAGAGTGGTAGCAGGGGCTTGACACCATGTGAGGATGGTAGGATGGCTTCTGGATGGGATCTAGGTTGCACTGCCCAGCTCCAAGTGTGAGGAGAGCAGGCATGTGGTTGTCTGTCCATGAAAATTTGCTTTAAATAGTGCCTTGTCAGGAACTGTTAGATTTCAAACTCTTTGGGTAAAGATGTTAAATATCTATACCTGTCCCAGGATCCAAGCTTTGAATTGGGTCCTTTTTGTTATAGTAACTTTTATTTACAAAAACCCCAAGATGCTCTGTTGCAATGGTTCCTAACAGTGCAGTTTACAATTTTTTTTGCAGTGTTTTGGCGTGTTACTCTAAAATACTGTGACAGATGGAGCATCATCTGTCAACAATTCCTATCTGACACATAGTAGAAATTATTGCTATGATGAAATTATTGATCCTGTATCTTTACATTCAGGAGTAAGGAGGATCTTATATTAGACTGAATAAATCAGAAGTAGTCTAATTTAGAACCCAGAAAGGATTTTACTCTAGAAAGACCCTTAGTGACTGGAGGTGGAAAAGATTTTAGTCTTGGCAGACACAGCTACATAAAAGCTAATTTCTTTTAGTTGTCTTACTGCTTTCTATGATGCGCCAACACTAGTATGGATGTATCTGTGAATCCTTCGTGTGTGTTTGCCATGACTGATAATAACTCAGATTTAGGATATTTTTGTATCCAGTGCATTATTTCGTGGGAGCCAACACACTTCTCCATGTAAGATCTTGGAGGGAGGGGAGAGCCAGACTAGCCAGGCTTGCAGTCAGACAAAAGCATCATGAAAAACAATTAACAAAAAGGATTTGGGTTTCCAAGAGTTGGCTGGCACAGATAGGGGATGTGGCACTAATGTGGCCTAATGTGGCAGTAATTATAGTGCTAATGCCCTCTTATTAGTGCTTAAACCCAGGATGCCTCCTGGTTTTAATGACCAGTGGCTTTTATCACTGATTTGCTACATCATTTGCTAATACTCTATCTGTGAGTAGTTAATGCTGGAGAAACAAGAAAGGGCTAAGCTGAAGTGATACGAAGGTAGGAAATACCAGGATGTGGCTCTTAACAATGATGTGGTGCATGAATCTACCTCCTTACATTGACCCTACTACTGGAGAGGTTGCACATGCACAAAAGGCATCCAGAGTCAGCCAGTAGGTAAGATGCCTTGTTGATAGTATCGTGAAAGTATTAGAAAGGTGAGTGTGAAGACTCATCTTGTTCTCCATGAATTTTTATTCTATCTGTGTGATACTGAAGGGTTTTTACAGGTTACAGCTGAATGAGCCGATTCCTTAAAGCTATCCTGCCTAGTACTTCTAAGAAGTTACCATTTTGATCCCTTCAGCAAATAGGGATGGGTTTTGACACTTCATGTGATTATCCCCAAAGAAAATGTGCTGCCTGAACATCTTCAGCCTTGAGCTAAAGCACCTGTAAATCCTGATCTGAAAATCTTGATGGCATGTTTTTCTTTGGGCATTTCTTGTTATGACTTTTGGTTGGGTCCCAAATCCAAAACATTTTTTTTTTCTGCTTTCTATTTAGACCATAAGTACACAGGCTGCTTGCTTTTTACGGAAAAAAAAGTTCAGCCACATTTGTGGACAGGGATTTGGCTGATTCATATTTTTTTTTCCAAACCTGGTCATCCATTTCCAACAGTGAAAGGGAAACACTGTTCATTAGGTGATTAAAAAAAGTTTAGAGTGGCTTGGAACTACGCTGAGGTGGATTTTCCTGCCAGAGAGTCTATTAGTAAATGCTTTTACGGAACTCTTCACTCATCCAAAGTGAGCAGGTCGTGCATCCGCAGTCTTGCAAAGCAATCATCTGTGAATTGTACATGCAGAAATGTAGGGGAGGCATGTGTGGTGTGTGTTCCAATGGGACTATTCCCTAGCCACCACTTGCTTTGGAAATTGTATTAAAAAGTACAATTGTTGGTCATTAGGGTTAGCCTTGCAAAGCAGGCATGACAGCATTAGCAGGAAATGCTTCCTTGATTTCAATTATAATGCATAAATTATATTCTTCTTCTGTCTTATCCTTGCAACACTCAGCAAGAACATTTCCATCTTGGTCTGGGGAATAGGATTTTGCACATGGTGTAACTTCCATTGCCTTAAATAAGGTCTCCACAGTTTTATCACTGAGCACTCACAATCTTCATTTATTGCAATTCAGCCAGGAGAAATTAGTTGCATTTAGATCCCAGTAGGCCACAGGCCACATGCAACTTTGAGATTTGGCTTCCATTTAGCCTTGGGAAATAGTCTTAAAGCATGATGTTCAAATTACAAGAACTAGTTACACCCCTCTGCCAACATTAGACTAAAAAGCAAAGTTGTCCTGGGGTGTGAAGTAGGGAAAGAGAGATATGGGACTAATCATTCCTTGTTATAAGACTGAAGCATCTGTGGGAAAATCCAGTTCCTCTGATTCACTTTCATCTGGCAAAATCATTGCATGGAAAAAGAGGTTGAGATAATTACATAGTGGAGGTCAGCTTATTATTTGCATTGGTTTATTCATGAAGCACAAGTATGTACCTTGCTCATCTTGTTGTCCACACACGTAAGACTTTATCTTTTATTCATTTATAGTATTCCTCTGGTTGCTTTGGGTAGAAAGAACTCTGAAACCACCCTGAGCATGGTCTTCAACAATGCAAATATACAGATAAGGGCCTTGATGGGCTTGCATAACCCTCTTGCGCTGTTGGAATGTCACTTCTCTTAGTACTTAGACTAATTACTTCTTCCTTTGCTATGATCCTACCTCCATTTATCATGCAATTTAGCCTATTAAATTATTGTATAAAATCAGTATTTTCTTTACCTTTTGTATTGAAGCATTTCTCTCTCTATGTGTGTGTGTGTGTGTGTTTGCATTAGAAGGTTGTGCTGCCTTGCCTATGTTCAGCATATGTCTGCTTGGTGAATAGATCTCAGTGGAAATGCTTGTGTGCTTGAAAAGGAGAGTTCCTTGATACTGATGCTACAGAAAACTACAATGATTGCTCCAAAAAAAGAATGTCATGAATGACAAGAAAAACCGATCTGATGTTGAAAAAATACAAGACCATGAGTTTTCTCCCAAGGAAGAAAACTGCTTACCGCTCTAGAAATCTGCTCTTCCCATCTTTTAACTACATCATTAATTGGAATCATTCCATATTTACATCTTAATCAGTTATTTCCTTCTCCTCAGAGGAGTGAGAAGTTTTCCAAATTCGCTCCTGAACTTTTTAAAGCCTTCATATGCATTATAGAAATGGCTAATCCAGGGAAAATTGTTGCCTGCCTGTCTGCCTCTATGCGTTCAATTTCAACATTGGAGGAAATGCACCTAGCACTAGTGAAACATCAACACTGAAAGTTTTGCACTGTGAATCGTTGACTTCAAATAATTTTAAGCTATGGCATGAATAAAAAGTGGCTTTCAAGGATAAATACTTGGGGCTTCATATTGTAAGTTTACCTTCTTGTTAAATAGGATAACATAGACAAATATTCCTTGCAATCCTGAAAAAAATAGGAGACACTATATTCCCTTTACATTTTTGGAGAAACAGAAAGTTTGAATGTGCTGTGTCATTGGACAGGTGCTGACCAATGACCCGTAAGTCAAGAGTTGTCACAGCTGAAACATTTTAATGCTGAAATAACAAAAATTGGCTTTTCATCCCCATTCTTCATAGGCTGTATATGAATTGGTCTTGTCTGCAAATCTCTGTACTTTATGAATGTTCTTTTGCTACAGAAAAGAAATAAATTTATGTTGTGTTCAAGGAGCATGCTAGCTACTTTATGATATTCTAGACCTTATACAAACTGGGGAAAAAAATCAGTATTTTACATTTGTAAAGCACCTTCTATTTGTATAAGCTCACTGTGAAAAATGAACTCTGCATTAAGAAGCAGACCTATTATTGTACCCAGTCTACTGATGGGTAAACTAAGTCAGTAAATGCTGTGAAATAATGAACCAGCGAGGGACAAAATCCAGGAACAAGAAAAAATAATATTACACATGTAAGAACAGAAATATTTCCCATTGACCATTTCACTGTAGCATTTTAATATGTAAGAATGCAGCATCTTCCTTCCCTTTACAAATTCTGATGTGGTAATGTGTGATGTGTGTCAAAACAAGTTTAGACTTTCTTTTTTTCTTTAAAAAAAAAATTGAATAGTAACTCTTCATGTTAGAATTTGGGGACATGACTGAGTCTGAGCATCTATTTTCTTGTACACAAGTGTGCACAAAACCTTCCCCAAGTGTGCAGAAAAACCAGGGGGTTTCTCCTTTTCATCAGTTTCTTGCAGATGTTCCATCAAGCTCCCACTTGATGGCTATGATTGGTGTGACAAAGAGTTAAATAATTCTACATTATGTGCTACTGTTTACAAGTGGCTTGGGATATTACTTTGCACTTAAATGTTGTGTGTCTGCCTTCAGCTCAATGTTTGGCTCTGATATGTCTTAACTCTTTTCACAATCAGTGACCACAAATAATGGTCATTGATGCACAGAGTCCAACTGCTTGCTCGACTGTTTCCTTTTATTATGAAGGCTGTATTTTCTATTCTGACTACTCAGAACATCTTTACAATTTCCAGCACACCTTGTTAATCTGGGAGAAGGAACACACGTGAATTTTGGAGAAGCCAGGTCAGAGATATCCCCATACCCACAGCTCACCTCTTGAAACATGGAGTATAAATCCAGTAATGTTGTAGTTACAAGTTGCTTGGAATTGAGGTGACCTGCTGTTCTATTTCTGAACTTTTTCTCCTCAAGTATTGTACTAGATCAAGAGCAAGGTGTAGTATCTTATAGAAAAAGGCTGTGGCTATCTTGAAAATAATATGGGAAGCTGAAATGTTGCTCTGTATCTTTCAGTGATAGAACTGTGCTGTTTATTGACTTTAGCCATATGGCATCCTGAAGCCTCATTCTTAAAACAGCAATACTCTTCCTTATTTCTTAACACTGCAGCATTATTCTAGGTTTTATAATATCTCCCATCATTGCAGTCACACAGAATTAATGTGCTTTTTCCCCACAATTCACAGAATTGTGGAGAATGGGAGACCTAAAGTGAAAATGTAATTAAATCGTATGCAAATAAAAGATGCTGCAGCTGACTTCATAAGAAGGAGACTGTCATATCAAATACCATATTGTATTTGATTTCAATATTAACTGATAAGATTAGCAGAGATGAAATTTACCTTAGAAAGGTGAGTCTGCCTAGAGTCACTGGTGAAAGGATTTCAGTGCTTTTGCCGTTTTTTGCTCCCAAGAGCTTTTTTGTTCCTTATTTATCTTGGTGCAAAGAGACCATTTCCTAGCAGCAGAAGGTTTCACTGGCCTGGTGATGCTGTACCTGTGTTTCCATCCAGCCTGGTCCTGATTGAATCAAATGTTGCTGAGGGGGCACGCCAGCCTTCTGCCTTTCTGTGGCCATGCCAGGGAAGGTCTGGGGAGTTTGCTGCTTCTACTAAGTGGGCTGTGTGGGTGGGTAGCCTGTGGAGAGCATGTGCCCCAAAACCTGGCTGCTGCCCAGGAGCTGCTGGCTGCAGTCACCAGGCTGCTTACACTGGTGCAACTTCAGAGCATTCTTTTTTTTCACCAGTGCTGTACCCCATGGTATTTCCTGGTGCTGCCTTGCTGCCAGCCTGAACACCTTGGCTCATGTGCTTCTGACCGGCTGTGTCCATAAACACTTGAGTGGCTTTGCCTTCTGCATGAAATATCTTGGGAACCTGGTATGAAAGGTGCTATAGAAATGTAGGTTTGATTTAATTTGGTGTGGCTTACAGTTTGAAAAATGAAAATCTTTCTGCAAAGCTAAGGCCCTTGTACAATTATTCCAGCTTTCTTCTGCTGCCTGCAAAGCTACTTGCATTCCCTTTTGGGTCACTGGGGAGTTCCTTGACACATTTACACTCCTGTTCTCAATAACTCCATACCCAGCCTCATGCTGACACTCTCTCTGTTTCTCTCCTTTGTATTTGTTAAAATTATCTTCTCCACAGGTATTAAACATAACTGAGACAAGCAGAATAGAGGCCAGTCATAAAAACATAGATGGCTACATTTCCCCCCGTTATGGTCTACAACAGGCACTTACTCCATTAAAAATCTGCAACACCTTAAGAGCCTGGAGATCTGAAGACCCCAGTAGCATCAAGGGTATAAAAAATACTGCAGAAACTCCGTTTTCATATCCCTGTACTTCCCAAATTTTTTGTCATTTTTCCACAATGGTGTCACTCTGCTTGATGCTGGGATGATATACGGGCAGGCACTCTACAAGCCCACAGGGGCTGGAGGCTCTGCACTTCCCAGTGCTGTAAACTAACCCATTCTTTGCCAGCTGAGAGAAACTAATGAGGCAGAAAGATACAGCACATGGTGGAACAGAGGACTAAGCTGGGTCATCCTCAGATGTTGCTGAGACTGACACTGCTTTTGAAAGGGTCTTTTTTGGAAGGGATTTTTGGAAGCCATTTCATCTGGCTTACCACAGGCTTCAAATCCAGGCTTGTGGTCTGAGGCCCCTCTACAGTGTCAGAGAGACTCTGGAGAGAGAAGGCTCCCTCAGAGGGAGATTCAGCCCATATGCCTCAGGTATCAGTCTCAGGAAGGGATGAATCCCTCTCTGGAGGGATTGCTTGATCTCCACTGAGTACAAAGGAAGCCTGGATGACTAGTGTTCTTTTCTACCTGCCTGGGCTTCCAGGGAGTTACAGCTATGGGAGATGAGTTCCACATCTTCATGTCTTCCTTCATGTTGCCATCAGAAATGATAAAACCTGCCAGGGGCAGGATGACAGTCTGCACTTGTGAGTGTTACACACCCCCCGTTTTAGGAGTACATTGTACATCCCTCTCCTCAGTGTCTCTGGAATGTCCCTTGCTTCATTCCTGTTGCATCTGTAAGTTTCTTTACAACCTTAAGGCAGGCTGCTAGATGGAAGAATGTTTTGGGGCTTTTTTTGTGAAAACATGATTTCTTGGGAAAACATAAAGACTACACAGCTGCAACAAAACAAAAAGACAAGTGGGTGTGTCTATTTATATTTTTGAAAACTGCAGATGTGCACATGAGTGTACACAGAATTGCTCTGGTGAGCCAGGATACACGAGCTAATCAAAACCTACACTTTTCAGAACACAAGTTGAGATGTACTTGGTTTGATATTATATTTGCAATAAACACTGTAGTTTTGTGCTTTTTTTCTGCTTGGGAAATTTCAAATGTGGTATTTGGCTTTCTTTGGAATGAAGGCAGGTTTCTTTGGAATGGAACCAAAAAAGAAATTTTGAACTCTCAAAGGCTCCAAAACTCATGTAGATGGTTTTATCCTGCTGCTCTGTTCTTGACATGCTATTTACCTCCCTTCTCTGTACGCTGTACTTGGCAGGGCCCTATCCTCTTGTCATGCATGTGTCAGGGAAGCCTTGGTCCTGACTGGGAGCTGCAGATACCATTCTGTTAATATTAATAAACAGGAGCAGTGGAGGTTCCTGAAGAGTCTGTG
This sequence comes from Heliangelus exortis, assembly GCF_036169615.1. NCBI lineage: Eukaryota > Metazoa > Chordata > Aves > Apodiformes > Trochilidae > Heliangelus > Heliangelus exortis. The sequence continues at coordinate 53,406,348 of NC_092424.1, read as the reverse complement.
CTAAAGATTTGATCAAACTTACTCTGTTCTTAATTGTGCCAGCCTTCAAAAAACACTGTCTTCCCTATCTCATCCCTCATGCGTTTTTATTATGTCTCTGTCATGTGCTGAAGTTACTTCTTCTCTCAGTCCACTTTCCTCCCCTTGTCACAAGGTGGCTGACACCTTTTCCTTGTCCTTCACCGACTGACAGCTCCTAAAATCAGGCCTGGCTTTCTGCACCTCTTCCTGAGGGGAACTGCTGCGTATTCTCAGAGTGTATGTCGGGGTACAGGCATCCTCTGCTCTGTAAGTGTCGAGTGGTGTCAGGTGGGTGTAGCAACTCAGAAATAGCTTATTCGAAAGAAAATATGTATGCACTATTCTTATTTTATTAAAAAATGAAAATATACATGTTTTACAAAGCTTATAAAAGCATGTTTTTTGTAATAACAATTTAATAATAATTAATTAAATAATAAGCAGTAGAGGTCTGTGTGTATAGTTCTGCTTCTTAACCTTTAACCTTCCCTTGCAGATTTTTGGAATTTCTCTTCCACCCCCCCCTTGGGATAGTATTCTCTCCCTGCTTCCACATATTCCCTCACCTGCTCAGGAGCTGCAGTATGTGAGCAACCCTTCTGATGGCATCCAGTCTCCCTTGCTGTACTCCAGACTCAGGATCCTGCTGGGATTTAGCATCTTTGTTTCTAAGCCTAGCTTAGGAAAGATTAAACTGTTCTTAGCATTAAAATAGCCAGTCTCCAGCAAAGACTTTTTTTGTCTTTTTTCCTTAGGGACTGTCATGTTTGTTAGTGTTCAGCCCTTCCTGGTTTCTTCTTTTAACAAGCTGTTTGACTTTGCTGGATGAATTGAGACAGGAGAATATGTGCATAGTAGATACATAATACTCATTAAAAACATGGGTGGAAAGTCCCTACCTCCCACCTCCTCTTCTCGGACTACTGACTGGTAAACCTAGAGACACCTCCATGACAAAATGAGTTGTGGTAAGTTTGTAATTTCAGCTGTTCTCCTGGAACAAACCCTAGTCCCCTCTTCCTGCCATCTTTCCTTCAAGTTTTCACTTTTCAGGTGAGTCCCCTATTTTTGTAGGTAGTAGCCATACTGACTCCACTTATTGGAAATCTCATAGATAGAGAATGGAGTCTCCTTGTGCTGTAGCCATTTTCCTATTCATTCCTATCCCCTCCTGTCTCCTCTTCCACACCAACAGTCTCTGCCTCTAAACCCTTCTGACCTGAGAGAAACCCGGTGGAGCAGAGTTATGACAGGATAATCCATATTGGGAAAGTAATAAGTTTTATCTGCAGTGGTTTTGAAGTCAAGACAGCAGTGCCTTTGCTGTGGTGGGAGAAGTTTGTGAAAACTAACATTAGTCACATTTATGGAAGTCCTCTTCTCCTAGGAAGACCTTGGACCCAAGCTGCCTTGGTTTTTCAATCTGCTTGAAGCAAGTCTCTGGAGAACCCAGTGGTGGGTGAGAGGGATGTGAGGCAGAAAGAGGAGGTGGTCTAATTCACCAACGAGGTACCAAAAAACCTGAAGCAGAGTCTGAGACTTGGGAGAAACCCATTAAACGTATTGCTCCTTCTCCTGAGGAAAAAAATAAAAAAGGTGAAGAAAATCAAGGGGAGCAAAACATTTCCTTTGCTTTGCATATTATAAAAGGCACCAAATGTAGAAAAGAAGAGGAGCAAGTAGGCTGATTTAATTTCATCCCCCTCAGGGTGCCAACTTTCCAGAGGTAACCTCGTGGTCTGCTGATGTCATTCACACAAAGCAGTTACTTCTGAAGAGACAGGTTTCCTCAGATTTTACCATCTGAGGAAAAAATAGAGGAAAAAAACTGTTTGAAAGGGAAAAAAATGTTAAGGTGTCTGTGTTTTACCAAAAGGCTTTGTAGGAGGTTATTAACTTCAAAAGGGAACTAAATTTATCATAACTTCTCTCTCCCCTCCCTGTGTTTCTGAAAAGAGCACTTTCTGTGATTGTCTGAGCCATTAAGTGCTCCTGGAAGGGTGACCAAATCCTGCGCTCCCATGTCTGTGTACTTACTGATTTATAAACCTCTCTGTAGGTAAAAAGAAGAAGGTGAAATTTCCCCTTTGTTGGCAGATGGGCTCCAAAGGCTAAAATACAATTATTATGCAGACTCTCAACATGCAGAAAATCTGCCTCTAAGATCCATATGAAGGAAACTTTCTTCTCAAGCTCTCAAGAGATCAGGGACATCACCCCAAACTTCTCTTTGAACAATGGTTCTTGGAAAGAAAGACAAGCTTTAAAAGTAGTTTCCAGAGGTGAGCCACTGATGCCACCTGTTCATTTTGAATGTGAGGCTGGATCCACACAAACCTGCTGCACTACCCATGTGCCTGTGTGACATTTAGAAGAAAAACTTTAAAGTGTCTGTGCTGTGGGACTGGCAGAGGGGAGATTTGTGTTTTCTCTTGCATTGTACTAAAACCTGTAATCTGCAGGGGACAGGAAGGTAGCTGAACTGTTCACACCATTGCTGGTGCAATACAGTTAATCTGGCATGAAGCAGAAGGTGAAAGATTTTATAAAAAGCTCCTGCCATGTGGTAGTTGTTTCTGGTGCCCAAATATGCATTTTGTATGAGTATGACATGGACTGACTTTATCTTCAAGGAAACCATCTCCTCCTGATGTCCTGATCAGGTCCCCTTGCTGCTCTGATCTGTATGAACCTAATCCTTACATTCCTTGGCAAAGCCACAGTTTGGCAAAGCTCACCTGTTCACTGACCCAGCCCTTCTCTCCTTGCAGCAGGTAGGCTTGTATTGGGCATCTTGGTGACCTTTTTGAGATGTACAGGTTGAAGATTACTCAGTCAATGCTGACCAGCTCTGATAGAAACAGCACTGGGTTTGGAGCTGGCAGGGAGATAGGTCGTTTGTTAAACAGACTCATGTGGGTGCTGTCAGCAAGTTTGGGCTTGGTGCTGCAGAGTCCCATGATACGAGGTGAAACTTCAGGCATTTTCAGGGAAAACGAACACTCAGCTGTGCCCGGCATGGTGAACATAGGATGAGAAGTGTTTGGGACACCTTTCCCGGACACATGGGCACTTCAGCTTGGAGATGTGGCAGCCAGCCAGCACCGTGAGCACTGCCAGCCTCTTGGGAGAGGATGTGCAAATGCATTAGACCAAACTGGCAGGGGCTGTGATGCAGAAGGTACCGTGGTGGTGATGGAATGGCAGGGTAGCTGCTGAGGTACTCAGCACCCGTGGGCACCTGGTATTAGAGGGAGTATAGAAAACAAAATAAACTCTGTGCACTGGTTTGTGCTCTCCCCCACTCCAGCTTGTGCCCCAAGCAAGTCCAGTGGTGTTACTGGATGAGTACTGGCGCAAGTGACAAGCCAGCTTAACTCCGTGTTTTCTGTGCCTCTGAAATAATAGTGGTGCTTAGGAAATGGGTAGTTAAAAAGCCCACATGTCCCTGAAGTAACTTTAAGTGCAAAATAAGTCACTTAATTAGCATACAGTAGATACTTATTGTTAAGTAAGAATGCCATCCCCTCCTGCAGGGATTTGAGTTAAACATGGTGATTGATAAATTGTTACATTCACACAGTGTCACTCAGTGATATAATCATGGCTTTTGTAAATATTTAGTCAAGAGAGCAATCCAGCTGTTCCCAGCCAGGTTTCCTCCAGTGTCAGCCAATGTTCAGTGCTTCTGATTTATTTCATGTGTTGTTTAAGCCTTGAGTAAGATCACGTTTTTATGAGTCTCGAAATACCTATGGTAATAAATAGTGAGAGTGCCGGAGCTAATGACAACAGCAGAAATAATTATATGGAAAGATATTGCCCAGGGTCCAGAACAGGGACAAGTGCTTAACTATTTGTAGCTTTTTCAGGAAAAATGCTTAGCTGCTTTTGTCTAGATCTCCAGCAAGGCAACCCTCACCAGATGCCAATGAAAAGGAAAGCTGAGCAGGAACCATGTTCTCAAAAGGATTCTATAATCTCAAAAGGATCTATCATGATGTAGCTGTTGACAGAGGGCTGAGGTTTAAAGCAGTGTTGGAAAAGGAATGAAAATTCTGTTCTTCAAAGGATTTCAAGATTTTGAAATTAACCTTGGGTTCAAGTTAGAATGGAAATTCCAAGTTCTGAAATTTTTTCTTACAGAGGAAATTTCTAGGTAGGATTCACTCTGACTCAACTGTACTGGTTATGCTATCAAATGCAGTACTAGAATGTAAAATATACAAGTATATTTAAAATGAGAAGTCATTTTAAGATGAAACACTGACACTGTTAGCTCTGAAGATGTCCAAATCTGACATATTCACAGTGTTGGAGCCAGGGTTGTGTTTCTTCCCTGAAACACATTTCTGCAAAACTGACAATTTTTGCGAGGCATTTTTGTTTTAATGAATCTACATTTTTTGATATAATTTTTTCTGACCATGTTCTTCTTTGAAGAAACACCCATGCAACTTTTCCTTCACTCATCTGTCTCACTTTTATTTTGGGAAATCTTCAGGAATAGCTTTTGTTCTCATGTCAGTTCTTTGTTGAGGAAATGCCTGTCGTGATGTCCTACTCCCAAGAGTTGGAAGTGATTCACAGAAAAAGAAAGTTTAAAAAAGATGACACCCAGTTTGGGTTGTATTGCGTATTTGAGATAGCATGCTTCACCCACAGGACAAGATGGTAGATGCTGAATTTAACTTATTCCCAGTGAAGAACCTCTTCAGTGACCCACATAGACACCTCTTACTGACAGCAGAGTAACAAATTATCATTACTGCCCAAGTTTCATTTGCAGAAAATTCAACTTTTTGCAATTTATATTCCTTCTTGTTCAGAAGCAGATCATAATTAAAAGGTGCTTCTAATTTTTCAGGGACCATGGACATTTTGAAAAGAAATACCATATGAGCAGCACCAGGGTGAATATCTACAAGAAGGTAAGCTTAGATCAATACAGACACAGCCTTTTGTTAACTTGGATCTTAAAGTAGGGAGGGGGGGAATGACACACTCCAGGAAGGAAAGCTAAGTCTAGGAGGTGCCTGAAAGCAACCGTAGCTCACTGACAGAATGAGGTGAGGTCGTCCTACAGCACTGCAGACAGAGTGAAGCAGAGACTTTTTATTTGTTGAGTGCATGGAAACATCTGAGGCAAAGGAAGAGCTATTTCAAATGGGTATTAGCATGCCTGTTGGTGCTCTCAGGCTGATATCAAGGGCGCCCTTGAGCTCAGAGCCAAGTGGAGGTACACCCCCTGAGAACCTGAGGTGACAAAGTGCAGGTGAAAATGCTGTTCAAATGTATATTTAATGGACATGGGGATGAGCAGTGTTCCAGACAGTGAAGGTAAAAAAAAAAAGCACACAAAACCCCTCTAACAATATCTCCTGGTCGATAGCACTAATGGGAAGTAGAATTTTGAAGCCAATAGAATTGCTCTAAAGCCAACAAATTGAAGTGCAGAAATGGGTGGACAGCTAGGAATGCTTGAACCCACTGCCCAGTGGGTCGAGTCTGTTACCCTTTGTGCCTGAAATCTGGGGGAAGTAGAGCAATTAGAGGCTGCTGCTGCAGAATCCAGCTCAGGTTGTGTGGGTTATCCTGCTGGGACTTTTCTTTTGATTTTTGTGGTGGCTAAATGGGAGTTGCCCAATCAGTACCAGAGCAGAATTGCTCTTCTGCCATTTTCTTGCAGTAATCACAATTTTCCAGTAACTGGAAGCTATAGGGATAATACTTCTAACTTTCATTGTCAGCAAATATAATTAAAAGGCCAATATTAGCCGCCTTAGCAGCTAACAAACCAACCTTTGTTTGGTTTTATGAAGACCCCTCAATGCAGTTGCAGAAGTTTCTGGGCATTACAAACCGGTTCTTGTTTCTGCATGGAAGCTGAGAATTTGGGGGTTGTGGTTTGCTCTTTCTTATTCCCATCCAGCCGTGATGTGAAGTCTTCCCACTCACTTGTTTTTTGCGGGCGAATATTCACCAAGGTTGGCATTCAGCTCACTTAACTGTAGTTATTCCAAAATCACAGAGTTATCTAAGCAAGTAGTCTGGGCTGCCTCTGTAGTCAGTGGTGAGACTTGAGCAGGGTGATTCATTCCATCCTCCCAGGTATCACCCTCTGGAGGTGCCCGAGTCTCCACAGGGAGACAGATGGCTAAGGTTAGGTGAGGTGAACCTGAGCCCCAGTGCTCAGCAATAAGTGCTTGGCGTGTGCCCAGGACACCTGGGGTTCCCTGGGGAAATCACCCATCCAAACGCCAGTTAGAACTTGCACGTTTTAGCATCCAGAATTAAAGGAGCTGATGTTCTGATGTTCTTTCTTTCTGTCCAGTGTACTTGTTGGTTTTGTGCATAGTGGAAAGACTTTGCCCTATGTTTGACCTACATGCTAACACACAAATACAGCCTTAGATTACATATTCAATATTTTTATACATCTGCTGTCTGTGTGAACATGCACATATTTTCTGCATAATAATATTCAGATATATGGTTCTCTCTGATATTTTATTATTAAAGTGCTGGCAATATGCTCAAAGCTTTACAAAATACAGATAAAGGCAATTCCTGTCAGAAGGCAGTTGTAACAAAGATGAACGTTAGATTCACAGGGAGTGAGAGACCAGAAAATTCTGGCTTCACTTTTTGTTTTCTAGCCTTAGTTCCTCAGAAAATGAGGCTTCTGTGTTGCATTGTGAGTGAGGTGAGGTGAGCAGTTGTCTTCTCAGTGACTTTTGGACAGCTGGTTGGCCAGCTTCAGCCAAATATAAGCAAAGAGCAAGTTGTATCCAGGATAAAAGCTCTCTGAAAAAAGACTGGTATTTAGAGGAGAGCATGCCCTCCATGAGGAACAGGTACAGTGTGAGGTAGGATTAGGTGCTACAGGATCTACACAGGGATCCTATGTAAAAATCCAAACTTGGGAAGAGCATCAGCTGTGACTGGTGGTGTGCTCATCTCTAGGGAACTGGGCAAGGGGAGCTGTATAAGCGATGTATTGCCAATTTTGTTGAGCAAGAAACATATGTTTTTCTACTAGTGTCCTTTATCTTTTAGTCTTCCTTAAGAAGGGAAGATTTAAAAAATTCTCACAGCCATGGGGGCAAAGCTCACTAACTGGGGGAAGGAGCAGTGAAAAACAGAAGCAAGAGACAAAACAGAGGGTTTGGGAATGAAAGTGTGAAAATGAAGAGGAATTCCTGCAGGTCTCTTATTTTCCATGCGCAGAAATATTTCGGTTCTCTTCAATATTACATTAAAATTAGGAATATATATATTTTTAGGTATTTTGCTCCTGGCTAGTCTTAGCTGGTGAAGGCATCTCAGATTAGCTGTGTGTGGATTTCTACCCTGTGCTCTGTGGTAGCTCCCCATGGCTTTGTAGGAAGGAGTAAACCTCTCTCATCTGCTCTGACATTATTTTCAAGGTACAGCTTTATCAACTCATGAGAGGTGCTGCTAGATATGACTGTCAGGAAAAGCAGAGGAAAGAATTTGTTGGCCAAATAGGTCCGTTCCTGGCCTGGGTGTTCCTACGAATACAGCTTTATCAACATGCTTTATCAAAAACAGGCAGACTCAGGGTGAAAATAGTTTCCATCCCTGTCTGCCAATGGTAAGAATTAGGAGTATCTTGATCAGATATGGAGCATGCCTCTGATGCACATGATGTGTGTTTTGATTTTAACGATGTTGCAGACTTCTGTACTAGCTCTTGGCTGTTCTGAAGATGAGAAGAGGGGGACCAGGTTTCTAATTTGAGTTTGTCTTATTACATTTCCTTGTTTTTTCTCAGCATAGGGACAGGTAGACTTGGGTTGTGGAAGTGAGATGAAGCAGGTGCTGTACTTCTACTCTACATATAGCCTTGGCTTTCCCCCAGGGCTCTAGGTCATCCCCTGCAATGCAGGTTGTTTAGAACTACATGTGTAAGATGCTCTGGGGATCTCTTTCCAACCCAGCTTGTGGCTTTTTAGGCAAACTCTTTACTCTGTCATTATTTGATTTGAAGGCAGGCTGAGAGACTTGGGTTTTTCAGCCTGGAGAAGAGAAGGCTCAGGGGAGACCTTATAGTGGCCTGAAGGAGCCTACGGGAAAGTGTTCAAGGCCAGGTTGGATGGGGCTTGAAGCAGCCTGGTCTAGTGGGAGGTGTTCCTGCCCATGGCAGGGGAGTTGGAACTAAGGGATCTTTAAGGTCCCTTCCATTCCCATTCTGTGATTCTATAATTCTCCGATTCTATGATTTTTTCCAAGAAGCCTTTCCAGAGAAAGCTGAGAAAGAAACTCCCTGGAGGATGGCAGTGACAGTGAGTGGTTTTGGTGTGCCAGTCCACCTGCCCTGCAGCAGCCCTTGGTGAAAGCTCCCTGATCAGTGGAAGAACTAGTTGGGTTACAGACTGCAGGGAGTAGAAATGTCTTCCACTTTCTTCTACATTTCCTCTCCCTTCCAGTAATGTCTTGGGTGATTACCCAAGATTGTATCAGCCAAGACATGCTGCACTTGCAATTGGTGAGGTGTATCAGTAGTTTTTATCTTTCTCTAAAACGTGAGGTACTGGCCACTAGATTTGATTTACAATTAAATCGCAAATCTTGCAGTATATTCCCAGGACCCCAGGAGTGATAAGTCATTTGAGTTGTATTTTTAATAGATCATTATAAATCATTTTTATATTGCTGTAATTGAATAAGGTGCTTTAGAGAAACAGGAGATTGTACATCGCCTGCCCCTAGGAGTTTGCTTGCTAAGTACATCTTGAGGTACAAAAGGTACTTTGTGTAATTTTATGCAGTGCGAGCCCTTGGTGCTAATGACAGTGCTATAAACGTGGCCCATATCCTGAAACAACTTAATGTGTGCTTAACACTGAGGATTTAGCATGCCTCCGGATGAGTACGGTGATTCATGCTGGAGAATACAAAAGGCTACCTTGTCAGTGGCACCACCTGCCCTTCTGCCAGAGGTGGCTGCCCTGCCATCGTGTCAACACATCCAAAGCTGGGCCAGCTTCAGCACTGATGGAGCTCACAGCCCAGCATATTTGCTCAGGACTTTGGAGCAGCTATGTGACATCAAACCAAAGGTCCAGCTAGCCCAGTGTCATCTGGGTTGCTGACAGTTTCCAGGTTTCCCTTTCTCTTCTGAGCAGAAGGAATAGGGCAAACACAAAGTGACCCAGCTTCTGGCATAGTATCCCAGCTTCTGACAAGAGTGTTTTGGGGACTTTGTGAGCCAAAATTTTTTTAATGGGCTGATGGACCTGTCTTGCATGAGTTTAAGCTTAAACTGAAATCAATATAGTTGCAGTGTGGTCATATTCCTTCCTGGTTAATTCCATTATGCATTTTCATCTTCCCTTTATGCACCTTCAGATAAAGCATTTTTGCCCTAAAGCTGGGGTGGAGTATTTGCGAGTGCAGTTTCATAGCAGCTGCACTCCGCCTCAGAGATAGGTGCATTTGGCAGTAAGTGATCCTTAGATTTAAATAATCTATAATTCTTTGGAGCACTTTTTGGGCTTGTAAAAGGTGTTATACAAATCAATGAATAATTTTCACTCACCATTGTTTGTAATATATTCTTAGTCCTCATCTGAAAATAAAATCTCTTTTCCTATTGATTTTCTTCTTTTATGTTTTGCCAAATTGATTTTCCTTTTCCTAATGGAGCAGAAACTAACATATCTGGATTTCAGTTACTTCACTCTTTCTGGTTCAGCATCATTTAGGATATCAGAAGGAATAAAAACAGCTCTAAGGAATAGTATTAATTCATTAACTTCAAGGGAGCTGACACTGTTTTAATCCATTTTAAGGAAAAGTGTATCTTCTGGGTTTTAAAATTTCATCGGTGGATTTGTAGGAATTCTCTAAACAAGCATTAAAGAGACAAGTATAAATATGGTGTTATGACTTGGGAGGGTGAGGTGAGAGAATTAAGCAGAGTTAGGTCAGATTGCTGGGTTGCAGAAGAATGGTTTAGAGCTCTCACTGAAAATGTGGACAGGGTTTTAAAGGGTTCTGATGATCTATGTCCATTTCTGCACACTGTGGCCCTTCTACCTTCAGCTGGAACAGCAACAATGTAAATATTATGGTGTTTTCAGAGCAGCTTTGGTCAGGAGCAATCACCGTTGTCTTGAAATACTCCATTTTTGTCAAATTATGAACCTCAAATGGGGGCTTGGTTTTGTAAGGTGACAAGTACTCCTTTCCATTTAGGAGATGAAGGAGGAGGGCCACTGAGCATCAGGTATCTCTGAAGCAACTTGAGAAGTTCTGAAAAGTTTAGCCTGAGGAAGATGCAAAAGACTAGTTTATTCCATCTAAATAAATAGCATTATCAGCTTCTGAATCAATGTTTATTAAGAACATTGCCTCAGTTTTCACTGGTAAAGGACCTGACCACAACACCAGAAAGCAAAGGCAGGGATGGGGAGAAGGGTCTTCCCACTGTAGAAGACCAGGTTTAAGGCCACCTAAAGAACCAGAAAGTGCACAAGTCCATGGGACCCGGTGGGGTCCATCCACAGCTCCTGAGGAAACTGGTGGATGAAGTTGCAAAGCTGCTTTCTGTTGCATTTGGGAAGTCATTGCAGCCTTGTGAAGTTTCCACTGACTGGAAAAGGGGAAACATATTTCAAAAAGAGAAAATAGAAGACCTGGAGAACTACGGGCCAGTTAATCTCACTTCTCTGCCTGGCAAGATCATGGAGCAGAACCTCCTGAAGGCTCTACTAAAGCACATGGAAAATGTGGAGATGACTGGTGGCAACTAACATGGCTGGAGGGAGGAGAGGCCATCCAGAGGGATCTTGACAGGCTTGAGAGGTGGGCCCATGCCAGCCTCATAAAGTTCAACAGAGCCAAATGCAAGGTCCTGCATCTGGGTTGGGGCAATCCCAAGTGCAAATACAGGCAAGGCAGAGAATTAACTGAGGACAGCCCTGAAGAAAAGGACTTGGGGGTTTTGGTTGATGAGAAGCTCAGCGTGAGCCAGCAATGTGCGCTTGCAGTCCAGAGAGCCAGCGTTATCCTGGGCTGAACCAAAAGAAACGTGGCCAGCAGGTTGAGGGATGTGATTCACCCCCTCTGCTTCTTTGTTGTGAGACCCCACTTGCAGTATTGTGTCCAGCTTGGACCACACAATAAAAAAAGGACATAGAAATGTTGGAGCAAGTCAATTAGAAGGCCGTGAATATGAATATGAATATGGATATGAAGGACGGGAACATCTCTCCTATGAAGTTGTGCTGAGACAGTTGGGGTTGTTCAGCCTGAAGAAGATGAGGCTCCAGGGAGATCTTATAGCAGCCCCTGTACCTGAAGGGGTCTACAATAAAGCTGGAAAGGGGTTTTTTACAAGGGCATGTAGCCAAAGGACAAAGGTTAATGGCTTTAAACTGAAAGAGGGTAGATTTAGGTTAGACATTAGGAAGAAATTCCTTGGTGTGAGGGTGATGAGGCACTGGAACTGGTTGCCCAGGGAGGTTGTGGATGCCTCATTCTTGGAAGTGTTCAAGCCCAAGTTGGATGGGGCGTTGAGCAATCTGGTCTACTGGGAAGCGTACCTGTCCATGGCAGGGTGTTTGGAACTGTATGATCTTTAAGGTCACTTCCAGCCCAAGCTATTCTATGGTTCTGTGAAGAAGCTTAACTCTGATTGGAGTTTTAATACACCCGATGACTACAGGATGATAGTTCATGCTACTGTAGAGAAAAATGATAATATAAAATACTGAGATAAACTAATTTTTTTTTTTAAAAGTCATCATGCCTTTTGGAATTCAGCCCTGGGTAAAGAGAGGTGGAGAACTGGCTGAAATAATTCCAAAAATTTTAATGTTTATCCCCAGAAGTCATGGAGACATGAGAGGTTCTGGAGGACAGAAAAAGGGCAGAGATAGTGTCTATTCATAACAAGCAGAAAAAGCTGAATCCATGGATTTGTAGTCAAGTCAGCTACCTGCCAATACATGGAACAAACAAACAATCGATTGTAAACACCTTGAAGGTAACAAGGATATGAGCAGAACAGCCAGCACAGATTTGTCAGGAGCAAATAATCTGAAACCAATCTCTTTCTTTCTGAGACAAGAGAACAGACCTTGTGGGTATGAAAAAAGCAGTGGGTGTCATGTGTCCTGATTTTAATAAGGTTTTTGATACTGTTTTACAAGACATTGTCATAAGCAACTTGGAGAAACGAGGATGAGAAGAAATTATTATTTTAGGTCTGTGCACAGCTGTCTGACAAGATGTAGTTGGAGAGCAGTTACCAATGATTAACTGTGAAATTGGAAGGGGATTTTGGGTGGGGTGCTATGTTTTCATTAACAGGTAGGATAGTGGAAAGCAGAGGGTTCTTGCTTGGTTTGCAAGCTGGGATTGGCTGTGGGCCAGGTGGAGAACGGTTTCAGAGTGTGAAGTAACTTGGAGAAGTCAGAGGAGTGGACTGGACAGACTGGGGTGTGGATGGCAGCAAGGCTCTCCCTCCTCTCTTGAGGTAGGAGCATTCAACAGCATTGGTGCATGGGTAGGAGGTGACTGGCTAAGCAGCTCTCTGAGGAGAAGGATCTGGGGCTTGGAATGGATCATCTTAGACGTTACACTTGAAGTGTGAATGGAAACATGATCCGTGAGAGAAGACTGAACAAATTGGGGTTGCCTAAACTGAAGAGGAGAGGAAGAATGTGATAAATCTTGAAAGGTGGCTGAAAAGCAGAAAGGAATAATAATCTGTCTTCCTTGTCTACTGGGACAAGGGGTAATGGGCTTTAACCTGAGTGAGAGACCTAGCATACATGCCAGCAAGATCTTTCTACTAGTGATAATTGCAAAGAGGGGAAATAGGTTGCTTGGAAGCTTACCAGATGTCTGTCCAGAATAATGTGGGTCTAATTCATCTTGCCTTTGGGAGATCACGACAGATGAGAAGACCTCCTGAGGTGCCTTTCAGCTTCAATTTCTTTAATTTCAGAATCTTTTAATTTCATTTTAATTTCTTTTCATTTTAGTCCAGATAAGCCTACCAACCCTATGAAGAGTTAAGATTTTCTCTGTTCCTCATTATTTTACAGAATGTTGTTAGCATTTCGCATCAATTAAAATGGCAAAGTCTTAAGATTCTCTCCACCTTTGCTCTGCCTTGCCCATTACTCTTGAACCAGTTAAATAAATATGGTTTAACTGCAGTCTACTGAATAAATGTTCTCTCTTTCTTTCTCTGTATGTATGTCTGTACATATATAATATCCATATAAATATATTTGAAATTATGAATCCATTTATCCTAAGTTTCTAGAATTTATTGATTTTTTTTAGCAGTGTTTAAATTACATCCACTTTTATGGAGACAAATCTGTTGAAGAATTAAACAGCAAAGTTTGCTCCAATCTATAAACATGACAGGGGGATGATTTCCTCTCATTTGCTAAATATACAGCTCCTTAGTCGGAGACATAAATAAGAATGTTGCCTAAGTAGGTCAGATTTGAGCTAGGGCTTTTCAGAAGACATGAAAGCACCCACCGTGAATATACACTTCAAAGCCAGAACCCATTTTTTTGTGCACATTTTGTTCCCGAGAAGTTTTCCATCTGTTCTAATGTCATGGCTTTGCCACAGTGGCTTGTCCTCAGACTCTGTATCTCTGGCAACTCATATGCTTTACTTTTTATTGCGGCAGGTAAAGGAGATAATTGGAAGACCTTCAGAGCCAGGCTGGGGGGTGGGAGGGAGGGAAGAGGGAATCTTGCACTGCTAAATGGAGACGAAGGACAGACTTCCTCTGCTCCTTGTTGTTAGATAGCTGGTTTGATTGGATGCCAGGAGCTGAAGGGAGGGAGTGTGCATTTTGAAAGGCTTTTTGAGGAGCAAATCTGAAATTAAAAGACAGATAATATTTATAGAGGTTAGTGAAGTTCACTCTACCCTGCTCTTCGTAGCAGTGCAGTTCCAAATTCAAGATTCTTGATGGATTTAAACTCTTTTTCATCAGCAACAGTCCAACATGATCTGCCTGTCACTATTTCAAACGATGCCTTTCTGACTTCTCTATGTAGCTCTGAAAGGGGAGGAAGCTTCCTCACTAATATGTCACTCAACCCACCCACCCAGACACCCACAGCTTGTTTGAAGCCAGCATGGGGAAAGAACCCCACCACACCACATGCCCTGGATTGGAGAAAGCATTTCTTTAAATACCAGTGTCAGGGAGCATTGGTCCTGGGGGTGAAGCCAGAAATAAAACAGTTACTTATCCGTGTATCAAGATTGTATTCAATCTTACAAAATGAGCTGAGCTGTGCTTTTCCTATTTTACCTGCAAATCAGTGACAGCATTACTGTGTGTTATATTTACACAAGGCTTTTAATTTATTTGGATAGTGGGGCACATACCACTCACAGAAGGACTCATCTAACTTAGGTGTTGCCCTACTCAATACCCAGTTGGTAATACATCTATCATGGTCTGAAAAACAGGGGCCTGAGGATATCCAAAATCTGGGAGTGGCTCTGCAAGGAGCTGAGTGCTGTGCCATGGCTGATGCAGCACTGTGGAGGGTGACACAAATGGCAGGGAATGGGTTGTGAAGGAACCAGAAACCAACTGGGGAAGAAGAGGCTGTGGACCTGAAGGCCACATGAGTACACTAGAATGAGTAAGTCCACAGTGATGGGCAGAAAGGCTGAGCTCAGTTGTGTCCCAGAGTGCCAAAAATAATAAAAGGATAAAAAGTAGAAAACCAAAGAGCAATGTTTCTGCTTGATTCTGCAGCTCAGAATTCTGTTGTCCAAGTTTTGTAACCGTGACCACTATTGCTAGAAATAAATTTGCTGTTGCTTGGCTTTAGGATAGTAGTATTGTACTGCTAAGATTTATAACTAGAACAGAAAACTGGAGCTTGGATCTGAAAATATTCCAGAGAAGGTCCTCATTTCTCTTTCCTTTATGTGAATTTAGCTCTTTTAATATTAAAACCACACATCTACATTTTAAGTTACCTGCCTGAAGTCCCTCACCCTCTGATCATGCATATTTTAATAAGCAGGTACACTAACTTTAAATGAAAGTGAGAAATACAATTAACCAATAGATGATATCATGATAAAATACTAATTGACACTTGAGAATAGATGTATGTGTGTATACATTCAAAATCAGATATATACAGTGTATTTGTGACTGGGTTGTGCTGGCCACTTTGGATGCCTAGCACAGTTTTCTGCCCAGAACTGTGATAAATAAAGAGGTCTAAGCTCTGTGTGTTGATTGGTTCTATGCATACCAGGTAAAGAATCTAGATTTGGAACAACACCAGGTCAGTGCCTGGGAGAAATCTTGCATGAGGCATAAAGAGAACCTCTGGTGGCTTTGGCATATTGACCAGGCTAGTGCCAAGGGAGCAAAACCTCTTTCTAAAGGTCTGAAGGTCTTCTGGGGCTATCTGCATCTTTACACCCCCCAAGACTGCTAACATTCACCATTACTACCACCCTCATTGCAGACAACCCTGGGACAGATGAGCACATTTGGTACGTTGCTGCTCACATATATAGCAACTTTTTGGGCAGTATTTGTGTTTGCTGGTCTCTAAGGAAAAAAGCAAGCTGCCTTTCTTCATGAATCTCAAAATGCATTCATGAAACAGACCTAGCAAACCCGTGAAACACAGTCAAGATCCAGAGCAGGATGCACTGCCACCTGGTTGACAGCAACACCTGGCAGCAGGATATATGAAAACATACTGCCATATACAAAGAAATTAATCTTTTACCCATTACAAACAGAAAGAGCAGCATAAGATTTTGCTTCAAAAGACTCGGCAATTAAGAGCAGAATGAATATGAGTCATCTGTCCAGCAAAAGCTGTGCCAGATGCAGACACAAAGTAATTCTGCATGTTAATACCACTTATGCAATGCTGATCCTATGACAGGGAACATTTGCTGGTGGTTTGTGGGGTGGTACATGCACATGCATGCAAACGCATGAACTCTGGTTGTTCAGTTTGCTGATCTGCCAGCTATTCAACCTGGAGCATTTTTAATATGTCTCAAAGTCATTTGGAAGCTTACAAATTTTTCTTCTCATCCCAGATATTATCTGTACACACTGAGCATAAAGCTGGCTGAAAGTTAGGATTTCAGTTTGAAGTAAACGCCATTGTTTTGAAACATGATGTGTAGTGTGTTAAAGCAAGCAAATGAAGGAAGACTGAAGAAATTTCCAGCAGCTTCCCAGGCTCTACTGCTGTGGAATGGAACAGAGAGGATCCTGGGCTGCAGCTCTGCCAGTGGCTCCCAAAACCTCTGGGCTCCAGGGCAGCTCTAAAGATAAAGAGACCCTGAGTGCTGAACTGGCATCCTGAGTCCCCTCCAAAAACTGGAGTGAGGTTCCTAGAGACCTGAAGTGGTGACTGAGTTTGGGAAAGCAGCAACTATTTGGGAGGGAATGAATTAATGAATTGGGTTTTTTTTGGTCATTTGGAAATTTTTTGACCAGCTTTGGTACTATTCTACTTATGGAGTAGTAAAGCTGCTAAATCCTCTCCGTCTTGAATTGCCCTGAAGTCCTTAGACATCCTGGTCTCTAACTGAGCATCAGAGCCTTTGGAGATGGAATAAGAGAGATGGTATTGCTGATGAGAACTATCAGCCAAAGCACTGTCTATGCTGGCAGCCCTAGGTTTGCAGATGATTTCCCCAGGGATGTTTGTAGCCAATCACAGAGACCTTATCTTGCTTACAAAGAAGCCCAAAGCAGGAAGCTGGAGTGGTTTATACCCCCCCCTCTCTCTGCTTTGTGGAAGAGAGGCTCTTGGGCCTTGTGAAGAAGCCTCTGAGGTCCTGGAAGAGAGAGTCAGGCTGGTTTAGAGAAGGTCAAATGTGAGTGCTGTCCAAATTGCTGCTAAATGTGAGCTCGGAGGTACTAAATACAGGTGCCCCAGGCTACTTGTTACAAAGGCAGTAGTAGTGGCAGGCTTGCTGGTGCTGTAATGTGATTTACTCAGCTGTTTCCCATACTTACCATGACTTCATTTGCCCACAGCTCTTTCTATTGTTCAGGCTGCTCAGATTGGGAAATTTGGGAGTGGGTATGGCTCTTGAAACACAGGGCCAGGGTCATGTAGAAAATGCATGTTGCTGTTTGGATTGTGATCAGTTATGTGAATGCAAGAGAATGAGAGATTTTCCTTTTGCTGGCTCGCTAATGGGTGCATGTGTCTCCTTCTTCAGGCTATTGGAATGAAAACACCTGGAAGTGAACTGGGGGGGGGTTGGGGATTCGGGGAAGGAAAATGAGCTGCCAGTGCTAACGGCAGCCAAGTTGAGTAGCAGGAGACAGCAATATGCTAGCACTGCTGGGAGATAGGGAACAGAGGAGCACAGAGGTCAGTGCTATTAAATCTGTGTGTTGTGTGTGTGAGTGAGAGTGGGGCTATTTCAAACTTAGCTATTAATTTTTTACCATATATTGCTGATTTTTTTCATCTTAATTTTTAATAAAAGACATGCATTTTTGGTGAGTGCCGAAGGGGGTACTGATTGTCATTGCATCACAGGATCTAGTGCTGATCTCACCAAACTCAAGGAGCTGATCCCAGTGACAGACTCAGGGGAGCAGGATGAGCACCCCAAAGGTTCCAGATCCTTGTGACTTCTTCGCTTGGCTGCTCAGCTTGCCTGTGAAATGCTTCAGCTGTAAGCACACAGAACACCAAAGCATAAAATAAATTTTATGCCTAAGATGCCCAGCTCTGAAAACTGCCAGCAGAAAAGTGTGGTGCAATGATAATTAACTTCCACGATGTCAGCTCTGTTATTTCAGTACACTTTGGGTGCTATGGGAGCTCTGGTGTGATGGACTGAAAGCTCTGCTGGGGGGGACATGGGCTGGTGGCAGGACTCCCTGAGTCTGGTGAGCATGACGGGGAGCTGGAGGCAAGCAGCTTCTTGAGGAGGAGCTAAATAAGAGTGCTTTGGTGCCTTCTGTGTTCTTCCTGCACCTCTAAACATTTCAGCTGCTCAGAGAGGCTGGGAACTAAGAAGTCTGCTTCTCCTGACTGCTTGCTGTGTACAGCAGTCTTGATTATACATCAGCTTGCTGGGCTCACTATAGCACAGTAATTAAAGGGGTGAGAACGTTTTGGAGTACTTTCCACCACTTGTTGTTGTGTAATCCCCTTGTGTTTGTCAATAAATAGAACTTTTAAGTTTAATTAATACACACTTGGCTGACTATCCATTTAAAACCATGCTTTGGTGGCCTGAGACGTTACCCACTTATGCACAGTGTTGCTGGTAGAGCTGGTGCAATGCTGGAGGGGGAGCAGAGGGCTGGGGCCAGGGGTGCTGGAGAGCCCTGGAGCAGGGAAGCACAGCTCCACATCCTGGGGAATGTAGGTCAGTGGGCAATTCAGAGCACGCTCTGACACAAGCACACAGGCACTGTGAGAGAAGACAAAGTAAATAAACAGCTTTTCTCCTGAATGCGGGGCAGCTCAGGCTGGTTTTAAAATTTATTTCTGAACGTTGGGTTTTGTGAGTGAGTTCGTCCCAGGCTGGCGTATCAGAAGGTCAGATGAGTCTTGAGAGAGAGAAATGAGGTCTCATCTCTCTCTTTGCCCCCTCAAACTTCTTTTGTGTAGGGCAGTTTGAGCCATTGACTTCATTTTTTTGGTGTGAGCTTAGCAGAAACAACAACAAGAAAAATTTGTTTGGATCAGATCAAATATACATTCCTTCTTTTCTCCTCCCCTCCTGGGATGAAGCAAGCAAACAAATCATGCCGTTTAGCACCATTGTGTCATTTGCCCCGAAAGGAGCCATTTCATTTTGTACACTTTCTGAAAAGCAGAGAGAAGAAACAGCTAGAGTTTCAAAAAACTGCCAGAGGACTTGGACTCCAGTCCCAGCTCCAGTGAGCGCTGTTATTTATCTGTAATGGCAGGGTGTCAGCAGGAGCTATTTCAGGCCACCCCTTCACTCCAGAATGCATCCCAGGTTGTTTTTTGAAGGATTTTGCTGTGGGTGGCTATGAGTCTGTGCTGGTGAAGGAGTGAGCTGAGCTGCAGTGTGTGGTTCAAATGAGCCCCAGAAGAGCAGAATTGAGGGTCAGGGAGGGTGGGGAAAGGATTTAACTCAGAGCGAAAGAAGAAGGAGCTGGAACGAACCAGGTTTCCAATGTTGCATATTCTGCTGTTTTTCCTTCAGTCTCTGTTACTATTTTTCACTTGCTCCCCCTACCTCTCCTCATCCTTTACCCCATGCCTTCTCACCTCCTGTTCCCAGCTCTTTTTTAGTTTCTCAGCCTTTCCTTTGGATCAGGTGCTTTCATCTGGGAAGTCAAGCTGGTGTGCTGTGGTGTAAACTGACTAATGCTCCCTAGCAGTAAGCATACATATTATTGTGTGTGTTGAGGACCCAATTGAGTGTTATCACTTCTAACTTTCAGAGGGTTTAATTTTTAAAATTTATTTTTAAGCCTACATGTTGAAAAAAATTACATTTCTTTTTGGAACTGTTCTTCTGGAGAGGATCCTCTGGCCTGTTCTGCAGGGTGGAGAGTTTGAGGCACAGCCTTTCTCTTGACTTCAGATTGGAGTGAAACAGGCACTTGTTGGGTGCATTTGTCCTATTTCCTGTCTATTACAGGAAGAGAGGAAGTGTTTCCTTAAAGACAGTGTTTCTCTGCTTTATCTGTAAATGAGCCCAGGATGGGTGGGTCAGCTGCAAGCATCAGCCATGTGCATGTCCACCTGTGCATGCTCTCCATGCTCTCTCTGCTTGGCCAGACCACTGAATGTTGAACTAGCAACAGCAGGTCCAAAACATAAGCAGACTTAATAAAAAAAGCTTCATGGCACAGTAGCTGGGCCCATGCTGTGTGACTAATTAGCTTGCTAACCCTGTGGAAGTACTTCCAAAGACAAACTCCTCTCCTCTGGTCTTGTTCTTCCCACATTCAGTTTCTGTGCTGCTCTAGCTTCTGTCCCCTTCCCCAGGAGGATAGCATAGCAATGTCTCACATGCCCCACTCAGAGTACAGGAGAGACATGTCACCTCTTGTGCCTTTCCTGGTTGGTCACCATGACCTTCTGCAAGAGCTGAGAACATCATCAGCTCCCTCTCACTGAAATGGAGCAGGTCTTTGCTGTAAGGAGACTGCTCCTTCCTTTAGGCTTCCCTGTTATCTACAGTAATTATCCACCAATACTGTACGTAAGATCAAGGCGATGGGTGCTTTTTGGAGCTGTGTTTCTTTTTCTTCATGGCAAGGAGAGTGTTACCCCTCTACACATCAATGATCAAGGGAATAGATGTGCTTCTATTTTACATGGTCAGATTTACCAGCTCTGTTGTGCAAAATATGGTTTCTGTTCTTCTGAGTCTTTCAGGTTTTTTCTGTTCTCAGAAATATCTTAATTTTCTAGTGTGGCTTGCAATGCCTGGCTCTGGCTTTTTGTACCTGTTTTGCAACAAACCCACTTGAGAGGTGAAAAAGGAGGCTCTAAAGCCCAATTCCTAGATTACAGCCTGCACATTATTTTAATTTAAACCTATCTCCTGTTACAACTGAGAATCAAGGTGTAAGTGTGTAAAGTGCTTTGGGAGCCCTGTGATAAAAGGCCCTATAAAAATATAAATGTAAGCAGATGGCAGTCCCAACCTTCCTGGTAGAAGCAACACACAAGCTCACAGAAAAGGGTGCAAACTCAACCCCTTCCTGGGGTTATCTCAGGCAACAATAAATGTCATCTCTGCCAGAGCTTGCTTGTTTCTGAGGAAGACTCCTCTTTTTCTTACCAGTTGCTTCAGCCTCAGAGAAAAGTTAAATCAGCAGGGCTGCAGCTCCAAGCATGCTCACTTTGTGTGCCTGTTTGAAAGAGGTCTATGACTATGGCAAGACACCAACAGCAAAGCAATGGCCATGGCTGTATCTCTGCCACTCTGATGTTGATGTCTTCAAGCAAGAAAAAGCATAAAACAGCAAGTCCTTGGATACAGTATCACCAGTCTGTAGTTAAGATCAGTCTGGGGCATGATGGACAGGAATGGAAAGAAGTGAAATCTAATGAGTGAGACATGCAGCGATGTGTTTGCTGAGGAAAAGGGAGAGCTGATCTTTTTCTACTCTTGCCTGTTCTTCTAAACATCTTTTTTTTCCAAAGGATGGATTTTCTCTTATCTAACTAGGCTTTTTTCCCTGCTGTGAAATGTTTTGGGTCAGATGATATTTTGCCTGGCTTTAGAAAACTGCTAAGAATTAATTAATCTGTAATGAAATTGATGGGGAAAAGACATACAGAACTGTTAATAGAATTACATCCTCAAAAGGAACAAAAATAAGACAGTTTCCTTTCATTTCTCTTTCTTACAATTTGCAGTCTGACAGATTCCTGACCAAGTTCGAATTTAGACAAAGTGCATGTGGCAAAAGTTGGAAGTGTTGTAATGCTGCCTACTGTGATTTGTATAAACATTTAGGATTCCCTGGAGAGGAATGTAATCCAGGGTTCCCTGCTTACACAGAAACACTCAGAACAATATGATATTTGAAAGAAAAGAAACATTTTTAATTGGATTTGTGCTGGCTATTTTTGAAATACAAAGAAGACACTTTATCCAGTAAGCTACAGATTTTGTTTGCAGTCACAGGAAATTGACAGGCCTCAAATTAGCTTCAGGACAGACCTTGCTTTTGTTCCATTAGCCTAACAAAATGTGGAGGTTTGAAGGAAAAATGCTAATGATAAGAAAAGGCTATAAAATTCAAGCCCCATGCTTCTCTAAGTTAATGCAAGTTTGGCTAAATGGATCACATGATTTCCTCATGCATTCCTCAAGTGACAGAAAATTGAAGGGAAAAATTGTCAAGTTTGTCTTCCTTCTCATTTGAGCTTTGGTCTGGGGTGGGGCAGTTGCTGATGTGTGCTCTGCATTGCTCACCAAGGGGGGAGCTGCCAAAGGGTGACCTTGGCTTGCTCCCCAGGACCTGCCACCTCACTCTGAACCCCTTCTGCCTTTGAGGGTGACCTTCCCTGTTGTCCATTTTTCCCGTAACCAGCAGGAGAGGGGCAACTCGAGGCCACTGCTCGTGTTTGCCTGCCAGGCTGTCTCCAGTTCCTGTTTGTATCGAAGGCCAAGAGAGGAGAGTGCTGTGGTTTCAGTACTTCCAAGCAGAACCATCAGCAACAAAGGACAGAAGATTGCACTCCAGAGGGTATATCAAGATTTGCAACATCCCATGGTTTTTGTAGTAAGAAAAGGATGATACTAGAGGCTTTTTATTAAGGTATAAAGCCTGGCTTTATTTCTGTTCTACTTCACATTGTTACATTTTTAATTTCTTTCCACTGAAATTTGGTGAGGTTCATCAGTAATCTCAACAGGCCTGATTTTGTCAGGTGCTGCATTCCCCTTAACAGCAATGGCAGCTGAAGAATCACCAAAATTAAGGGCAGAATAGGCTTCAGAGTAGTTCAGAATAGTATAGCTCAGTAGTTGTTGGTATTAATTATTTCCGAGTATTAAAAAGAAAGGTTAAGATTTATTCCTATAGAAGGAAAGGTATAAGCTCAGGTTTGCCCTGACTATCCTTTGGCACTTAATGGATAACCAAAAATAAGAATATTGCCACTCAGTCTTCCTTTTATGTAACTAGAGAAAGAAATAGGTATCTTCACAGGACAATTAAAACTGTTTGAGGTCTGTGAGTCTCTCTGGAGGGGACTGTTGCTCTGTTGACTCAAGTGACCTGATGTAGGTGTCTCATCCAAGTACACATGGTTAGGAGAGATGAGTCTAGCCTATATTAACTGTGATAAGTGAAACTCAGGACAGAACAATTTGTACATGATAAGATCCCATAATTGCTGTTTAAGGAAGGTGCACACTTGGATGGTTCCAGTAACTGTTTGACAGAGCTGTGAAGCTGTGAGCACATTAAGTCAGGATTAATGTAGCCAACTGGGTAGGAATGATTTTTTTTTTTTTTTTTTTTTTTTTTGGAGGGACTTGAATAAAGAGGGCTCCTAGAGACTGAAATTTAAGGTGGGACAAGAAGAAACAGGATGGGAAAGAGGGCTAAGAGTAAGGGTTTGGAATAAGGAAAAAAAGTTAAGTAGCAGGTAAATTGTGCTTGTATCCCCTCTTCATTAAGAACCCTACCCAGAAGTTCTTCAAGAGGAAGGCAGTAGCCTCTCTTGTCCATGGATGATGGTCTACTCCTTTCCAGGAAGGTGACAGTGAAAACAAGTTCTAGCTAAGATGGGGAGGAATGCAAAGGGGAATGATTCTGCAAGTTTGAGGGGCGACCCTCATCTCCTTTAACATTAGACATCCACAGATGTTGATGTCATGGCTGAGCTAGTTGTGCTGAGCTTCCTTTCTAGCCAAAGGAGAACAACTGCTGATTTCTGGGAGCCATTCAGATGAACTATTTTAGATGTCTGCTTAAATCAGTGATGAATCCTATCTTGCCTGTTTCTTTCTATCGATGAAAAAAGGAGTTGAAGGAAGTTAACTCAGATGGGGAGTCTGTAATTTATCAGATACTATCAAGTGATCTGTAAACTTGCATTCACCTCCAAATAGCTAACAAAACTGCCAAACATTTGCTTTTTCTGGACAAATCTTACTGTTGTATAACCCAAGTAGGACTTTTAGGTCCTGAAGGAGACTTAGAAGGCTATAATATTTAAGAAAAGACTAAATGAGATATTTTTTGTAAATTTGCATTTCCTTATTAGTCATCACTTCCCTTTTAATTTTGAGAAACTGTCCTCTTCAGACATGTTCATTTTATTTGGCAGAAGTGCAGATAACTCCAGATGTTGCTGAGTCTTTTTCAGTTCATTGCCTTAGGAAACTGCAGTTGCACCTGAGAGAAAAAAGAAGCCAACCTGGAAGAAAAAGAAAAGAGATATATAATAGCCTTGCTAGAGGGAAAGGAAAATCAGTTTAATTTGTATGCTCTGGATGATCTCTAATTGTTTCCTTAAAGATGAATTAAAAGCCTTTTTATTCACAAAGAGATGAGTTCAGGACCTTGTACATCTCTGATTAGAGTTGAAAACATCACTGATAAAGAGTTGCATTTTCTAGCATCTAGCTTAAGGGTCTACAATTGCAATGGAAAACAGAGCACTAAATGTAGCAATTGGCAGATAAGGGTAAGTGATAATAAGCTTTGATACTGAGGAGCAATATCCTTGGCTGATATAAACGGGTGTCAACTTCTGACTTCAGCAGATCTGTGCTTTTTCACCCCAGTGGAAGATGTGGAGTCTCAATTCTTAGCCGTGTACTGCTGTAATTTTAAATCTGGAAATATAATGGGTTATCTACTATGGCTTTTGTGCTTTTGAAGCTCGGTGGAGAATATTCTTGCTCTTCTAATCTACTGAGGATAAAGCCTGAGAAAACACTGAGCATCGAGGTTTTTTCATTCTCTGGGCTACGTTTCTTTGCTTATATTGTCTGTTATGTCAACAGAGGGTGACAAGGTTAATGACAAACAGACCTTTTCCTCTCCAGACCAGCAGTTCATCTCTAGTTCACGCTGCTGGCTACTGAAAGTCACTTCACCTAATAAAAAAAAGAAAAAAGAATGATCTTGTGCAGTTGATGGCAGGTAGGAATTCATAAACCTATGACCACTGAGATGGAGCTTTCCCTGTCACTAAGCAGAGTGTGCAGGCATGGAAGCTGAATAACATGCCAAAGAGCTCCTCTGTGACACCTCTGCAAAGCTTGGCAGACTTTTCTGTCCAGGGCTGGAAGACACTGAGATTTCTAGGCTATTATCTTCCACCAGAGTAACATTCAGTCAAAGATAACTTGCACCTTCCGTTGAAAGGACTTCCAAATAAATAAGCGAAGGAGCAGTATCCTTTGGAAACCAGTCTGGCATCGCTTCTGACAGATAACAGCGACTGTGATGAAAAGTAAACACCTCAGTCACAGGGTGTTGTGGAGCATGCTGATGCACACTGGAAGTAAACCCACAGAACTGCAGAGCTGAAGGCTGAATCACTGCTGTATCTAATTAGGCACATCAGTTAAGATATGCAAGCCTCCAATTGTCTGGGAAAGGCTGAGATTGCTAATACGAATCTGTTGTTGTCCCACTTGCTCAGAAGAGGTGATGGTTGATAAGATTAGAGAAACAGCATTTTGTGTGAGAAGGGGGTCAGTAGTTTTCTGGCTGCTTGTTGGGGGGAAGGTGGGCTTGGCAGTTAAGTGATGTTACATCACTTCTGATTTGGCCCTCTGAATAATGTCAGGGTAAAGAAATAAATTGCTCATATTTAAAGTGGTGAATAACAGCAGCCCCTTGGTTTTCTAATGTGGTGTAATTTGAATTGTATATGTTATTGAATCAGACAAAATATGTATTTATGCATTAGATTTCTTCAGGATTCCTCATATGTTTTTTAACAAGATGCAGGAAAAATAAACTGAAATGCCGATCTTTTATTCCTAGGTTGTTTGTGACAGAGAGTCAGCAATACCCTGTGCTGAGCATGATTCATGTAAGGTGCAGACAGTGGATACTGGGTTTGAAAAGGGGCCTAATCAACAATCTTAGGAATAAAGAAATACCTTAACTTGAAAATGTTGATTCACAAATGAATGTAATTCTCTGTGTGCTTGAGTTGCTGTTTAGGGGACATTTGTACAGTAGCAACCACACTGAATTGGTTCAGTGTCACTCACAAGCAAATTAATTTGTAAAATCTCTCTGCATGTGTATATCTGTGTCTAAATATCTGTAGAAAGCTTATTTATTTATTTTCTATTTTGCTTAAATTTTTCCTTTTCCAGTGTGCTGAGCTCAGCCCTGGAGTCTACTGAAATTGAGTGTGGGGTACCAAGGAGGTATTTTTCTCTTTTTGCTAATTTTTAAGGGTAAAACTTTCTGGGAGAAGACCATGCACAGCTGCCAGGCATTTGATCCAGGCAGAGGCTCCCACAGGTGGGTGGAAGGTCTGCTTCTCTGGTCTGGGGGACAGCATGTATCCAAGACACGTAGAGCAAGGCAGCAATACAGAAATTACAGAACCTGAAGGTGGATGGTGGGAGATGCCCAGGGATCGTAGCCCTTGTAAAAGTTATGAAGAGCAGTGGGAAGACAGGAATGGTGCAGGGGACCTTAGAGGACTGTGGCAGCTCATCTCATTGATGGCTGTTTGGACAAGGAGTCTCTGTGCACCTCCTCTTTTAGGCATTTTGCTCCAAAGGGGAGGGATAAGGGGACACTGAAGAAGGAGGCCAACCAAATTACTTTCTCTGTGAAAACAACGTTGTGGTTCTGTAATCTAGGTGGTGTTGAACATTACAAGTAGCCTTGTTGTTGTGTAAATGAACACAAGTGTGGCCTCCTTTTGAGAATTAGGATGTGTGTCCATGTTATGGATCCTTCATCAATGACCTGACCTGGAGCCACCCACCCTTCTTTGCCATAATGTGAGAGGCTGCTGCCTCTGCTGCCATGCTTGTTCCACTGCTGATGTGTCCAGGACAGGTGAAAATGAAATGTCTAAGGAAAAAAAAACAATTATAGCAAGAAGTCCATAGAAAAATGTGTGGATAATAGGGAAAAAAGTGCTTCATTTTAAACCTCTGCGTTAGCTAAACTGGTGCAAAGCAGAGGGATGATTAACCCTTCTTAGGAATGGGAGGTGGCAGGGGTGATTTGGGCTGATGGGGGCAGGAACAAAAACTTCTTAACCGACACCGCTGCCAAAGGATTGGAAACATCATAATCTACTCTTAATTAGTAGGAATGGGATTAATCTGATGGTGCTAAAAAACAGGTGTGCATATGGACACTGGTCAGGTTTGGAGAGTGAGAGCCCTATACTGTCCAATAAATCAGCTCCCTACTGCTGATCTGATCTTCCTCTCCTCCTTGAGGGAGTCCAGATGCCCAGCAACCAAAGTGCCTTGTTTTTGGATGGCTAAAAGTAAGTTCACCTGAGTGTTACCCTTACCCTTTAAATAGTTCATGTATTGTCCAGTTTACAAGTAAATCTATTCTCTAGCTTGATTATAAACAGATTCTGTAAACACGTAATGTTGGACCTATTTTAATGATGGAAAAAAATTATTTTCTATAGGTTACATTGCTAAAGAAATATGATCATCTTCCATTTTGTATCATTGTTTGCCAAATATAGTTTCTTGCCAACACTGAAAAATCATGTTCTGCTGGAAAAAATTCCTTAAATACTTGCCATCTCTCAACATTTCTTCCCTCCTCTATTGTTTCTAGAAGGACTAAAGCTCCAGAGTGCTTTAAGCAAGAACCACCACTGCTTTTCTTTGTCATTTGAACTTGGCTTAACCTCTTCTCTAAGGACAGCTTGCCTTCACTCTCCAGTGGGAGATAAACTGAAGACATGATACTGGAAAGTTGGTAGACCTTGCCCGAAGTGTAATTTTATCTAATCTGGCATTGTAATTGTGATAGTGACTTTATAATAATTTTCATGTTTACTGGGTATAATAACCACATGCAATGAATGTGCTGCCTGCTATACTGCATACAGTAAAAACCAAGGTAGAATTAAGGTTACTTAGGTACCCATTTGAATATAGTTGGAAACTGTTTTTTTCAGGTTTAGGATACTTGGTTTGGAGAGGATTAAACCATCTAAAACCACTCTAAAAGGTAAATACATATTTAGTCATATGGCTATCTTTCTAGAGTTTTTGTCTGGCAATTGTTACAGCACCGTAGTACTGTAACTCAGCATTACTGTATGTAATATATTATTATTATTACCTGGCCAGATGAACTGTTGGCTGCTTCTTCAAGCCAGCTGAAGCTGGTCTTTGTTTCCAAGTGAAATCAATGCAGTAAATTCCCAACTGGCCAGAAGAGCTGTGTTTGATTTATCATAATTACAATAAAGTTGTCTGTAGGGAATTGCTTCTACTTTTCTTTATATCCTCTTTAGAAACTAGATTTATTTCATTACCATTTTCTTACCTGAAAGAACTACAGATGCTGGTATCGAACCCTTAGTTGTTACCTCACTCTTTTAATAACTCAGTTGCAGAGTTTCATAGAATCATAGATTCTTTCAGATTGGAAAAGACCCTTGGGATCATTGAGTCCAACTATCATCCCTACTCTACGAAGTTCTCCCCTAAACCATATCCCTCAGCATCACCCTTAAACACATCCAAAGATGGTGACTCAACCACCTCCCTGGGCAGCCTATTCCAGTTTGTGATCTTCTTCAGGTAGGGAACTGAAGTATGATTTAAAATAAATATGTATCATTTGTATGCCACCATGTGAGACATTTTGGGAGGATTTGGTGTCCAGAAAGTGCAGATCGCTTGCCTTTTGATGAGTAGGCTTGTCGAAGTGTCACAAGGAGAGTGTTTAAATCTTGTTATTTTTGAAAAGATAAATCAGTCCAGTTAACTCACTATTAATTCCTTTGATTCTCTCCCCTCCCCCCATCACATTATGCAGAACAAAAGGGAGAATCTAACCAATTTCCATGTGCCTGTTTTGTACTTTGAAACTTCTGGGTTTTGTTTCTTTCCCACCCTAGCATCAGCATGAACTGTGGTATTTAGGTTTCCCCCTCTTTCTTTCCCATTAGTCGCTCTATTAAATATGTTAATTGTGGTGTCCCAGATTACTAGGAGCTCCTTAAATCAAAGCCATGAGACTTGGTAGCAAGGCGCTTAGCTATGAGCTTTGCTGATGATAACTGCATCATATGAGTATTCATACAGAACTGATTGAGCCCCTGAGGCCAGATGCTAGAGCTGTTTTGTACTGCTCTGGCACCATAAAGCAAACTTGAACAGAGTTTACGTGTCTGCTTGAAGCCTATTTTCAAGTGAGGAAATCCTGCCACAGTGGCTTTGATGCTGGTCTGTCTTTTGCAAAACCTCACTGGAAGGAGAGAAATGAGGCCTAATGATCTGGCCAGGAAGGTCCATCCCATTCATCATGCACTGAGCTGAGGGGAGACTGGACATTTTCAGTTGCCGCTCTTTTTTTTTAAACTACAGACTTGGTGAGGCCTATGAGATGGTTTCATAAGATAACAACAATAACAATTAAAAATAAGGAAATTATTCTTTTTATTACTCCTACTTCTACACAGTTAAAATCAACATCTCATGGTACTGAGTTCTGTACAAACATATAATTTCCAAAGAAACTTGCACTGACAGCTTTAAAATTTACCTTTCTGCATCTGTGATCCTGCTTTTGGTTTTTCCCAGGGTGTATTTGCAGAGTATATGGTATGTCTTAAAGCAGGTACAAAAGAGCTTTATTTGTACTGTCTGTCATTTCAAGTTGGAAGAATTCAGTATCCATCTCACTGCCTTTGCCATATGCAGTTGGGTTTTCTCCTTCCCTTCTGTAATTCTTCTGGGGACACCGCATAATAAAAGTCTCAACTTAATCAAGAAAAATTCAACATGTGGCATGGCAAGAGAGAGCGTCGGGATATAAAAGCAGAAAGCAAACAAACAAGCAGGGCCTTGTGATGTCAGACTAATAACACATTTGCTGCTGTGCTCTCTGGCTTTCTGGAGTGTGTACTGTTTCTCCTGTACAACATTGTTCTGGGCTTTGTTTCCTTCAGCTGCTCAGCCTGAGAGGGTTTGCTGCTGCCAGGGGAGATGCTGGGACACCAGCAGGTGTCTGAATAATTGGAATCAAAACTCTTTTAGAAAGAAGCAGTTCCTGGAAAAGAAAATCCTGTTCTTAGATTAAAAAAAGTTAAAAAAAAAAGAAAAAAAAGAAAAAAAGTCATCATTTTCCAGGGCCATTAACTGCATCAAATTTCCCTCTCTCTTACTTAGAGATAAAATTAAGACACACATGAAGGAGCAATTGTTCCATATTGGAGCAGACTCAGCACGGGGCACGATGTGGAGAGCCACGTCCTGCTACCCTATGAGAGATAGAGGCTCTTCATGGCGCAGGGACCAATATTTGACTCCTGGATTGGCACTGGGCTGGGATTTGTCAGGCCTGGCAGTGCTGCCACCTGGAAAACCAGTGTGGGACAGGCGGCCATCCCTGCCTCCATTCCCGGCATAGTTGTAGCATTTTTTAAACCCCCATCTCCCAAACCCTTTTTGAAAGCAAAGATTGACTGCTATAGCAGAAACCGGCTGCTTAGGCAC
This sequence comes from Heliangelus exortis, assembly GCF_036169615.1. Classification (NCBI taxonomy): domain Eukaryota; kingdom Metazoa; phylum Chordata; class Aves; order Apodiformes; family Trochilidae; genus Heliangelus; species Heliangelus exortis. The sequence goes on along the minus strand of NC_092424.1, from coordinate 53,376,144 downwards.
AGATGGATGTGGGTGTCTTGTTTTTTGGGCACCTGGAGGCACTGGGTAGTCCAAAAAGGGACTGTGGGACAATGTAGGAAGTGGGGCGAGCTTCCCTGGATGGCTCCGACACCTTCTCCCTTCATTTCAGGCTGCCTTGCTTTACTGCAATGTCTATGCTTCCATTTGCTGCTGGATGCACCTGGCCAAGCAGAGGGAGAGGTGCTCTTTCCATGTGATGTAAAATGGATGTGCAGCTGGATGTGGGGTGGTGGATGAGGGCGATGTCTGTGGCCCAGGTTGTCTCACCTGCTCCCTCAAGGGCTTTGAGAAGGGTGAGAGGAGAGGGCTGAGCTGCGTGTGGATATGAGCTGGAACAGCACAGCAGCTGCTGCTTGTAGAAACTTTTGGTGCTGGGCCTGGAGGAAAGACCTGGATCATTTTAAGACATCCCTTATGAATGAGGTAGCAGGTCAGAGAGGAGTGTACAGCTTTTCAGTGGGAAGCCCACTGTGCTGGAAATGGGTGCTCGTGCCTTTGCAGACTGTCCTTGCAGCAGCAAGGAAGGTGTAAGTGTGATGAAAGGGCCCAGACTTGAACTTGGAGGCATTCTGGGGCTGGTGGTGGGAGTGGGTTTGAGTGCAGGTACTTGCAGAGGAATTAAGTACTGCCTCCAGTGTGTATACAAGGTTCTTTGGGTGCTGAGTCTTTGCATTTCAACACCAGGGACAAATTCATTGTCTCTTGAATGTGGTTTTTCCTTCAAGGCCATCTCAGTCCTTGACTGAGCTGACACAGAGTCTTGTGTGAGACCTGCACAGCATGTAAAATACCAGGAGTGTCACCCTCATAAAAAGCAAGGTATCAGTGGTTAAAAGAAATGTCCATGTAGAAGGATAGCAAGAGGGCTGGGCTGTTGCATTTGCAATGGGATGGGGAGAAAAGGGCTTAGTGGCTGAGCATGTAAGAGCCCCACAGCTTTGCAGATCATTTTGGCATTCAGCATGTTTATGAATAATGAAATAAACTGGTGTGACACGAGGGAATAAGCTGTAAAGTGTCACAAAGCACCAGAAACAAAATCCATCCAAAATGCTTCTTTTCTTCTTGAGGAAAACCTGAAACAACTTTTCTGATTACCTGACAGTCCATTTAATCCTCAGGAAACATTCCTTTGTTACAGTTTCAAGGAGAATTACTTGAAATAATCCTTTGTACAATGCAGTTCATTCTATTTTAGTTTTAAATCATGTCCCTTTTCTTTTTTGATTTTCGTTTTTTAAAGGGGAAAAGAAAAAAGACATCTCATCAATGCCAATGGAAGAGCTGAGGGCAAATCTGAGGTTTTCTGTTACAGGCATTGCCTTTGTGAGGAGACCCTTGCTAAAGAGATCAAGACTGGAGGGGCTGAACAAGAAATAATAATTAAAAAAAACCTGAAGCCCAAATTATTGTAATTATGCAGCACAGACTTGGCTGTCGCTTTGTCCCTGGGAGGAGAAATGGTCCTTGTCGAGTCTGTGTCACACCCAGGTGCCTTCAGCAGGCCTTTGTGCTGCCAGTGACCCAGATTCAGGAGGAGATGTGGGATCTCCAGCACACAGATCTTCAAGGCTTTTGAATGACACATGGTCAAGGAGGAGAACTGGGCTTGTCTGTGGCTGATGCCATCTGCCTGCCCTCCAGCAAAGGTCACTTTCCAGGAAAGAGCCACCTTATCTCTTGGAAAAATGTAGTGGCATGGTGAAGGGAGGAAAGTAAAAGGCAAAAAAATCTCATAAATAGCACATAATTTTTTTCTCCACATTCTGGACATCGTAAGTTAGTAATTTTAACAACAGGAAAATTGTATGATTGGGACAATATTTAGGTCTATGAGTTTGGTATTTAAATGCTCTAATTTTCTCCCTGCCATTGACTTCCAGGGTCCATTTTCTGTAATATTGATATAAATCTTATTCACTTCATAAAAATGTGTCAAAAAATACTTTCTCCCTATTCCTAGACATCTGAGGGCATTTTACATGTACAGCCTGAAGGATGCTTTCAGATGGGGTGTCTTTGTGAAGGTCAAAGAACACATTTTTGGGAAGGAGATTCTGACCTTTTCTCCAGGATGGACTCAGAAGGTGGTGTCATTTTCCTCTCATCAGATCTCTGCCCTGAGGGACATACTGTCGGACATGGTGACAAACTGTGTACCACTGTCTGTGGCTGAGGTCTGTTTTTCCTCACATCATGTGACTGCTCTTGGCTGAACCATGAAACTCACTGCCACAGGGTAGTGCAGAAACCAGGGTTTTAGTAATACTGGGGAAAAGCCAGGCCTGTTTTCTGGATGAGAGCTTTCAGAATTACATTGAATAGGACCGAAAATTCTCCCACCAAATTGCTGAATGCACTCATCCTCCAAGGAAAGGGATCAGCACCAACTGAGCTGGATCTGGAACTTGAGTTTAGCCTGAAGTGGTTGTACAATCATCACCTGTGGGTTTTCTTGCACCTGGGTCTGCAGCACGAGGTCACAGGCACATCTCTGGTTCAGCACAAGTCGCAATGAAGGGAAAAATTAATTACTACCTAGGCTACAGGTTATCCCCTTCTATTTTTATTCTCATTTTTTTCTAGCTTTGTGTTCAGAAAATTCATTGGTTTTTTTTTTTCTCCTGGAGAAAGAAGCTGCTTTTGATCTATAAATAGCTCCACAAGTCAAAGCGATGGGGCAACCTTAAAAATATATTATGGAGACGTCAGTAGTGACTCTTGCTAAGGTTGTGTTGAGGTTTGAACTTAAAGCAGGACTAATGTTCCTTTTTTCTTGCTTCAATGAGTATGAAAGTACAGTGGCCAGGTTTGGCACTGGAAATTTTCAGAGGATGATTGCCTTTGCTGTGTATTACTTTAGGGAAACCTTGAACCTGTGTCCTTCCTTTGAGATCTGCTTACACACTGACATGTATGTGTTGGTGGAGCAAACAGTGGGTACTGTTTGCTCAATTTTGAGAGATTTCCCTTCTCCAGAATTACAGTTTTTTTGCTACTGAGGAAAGTGCTTGGCCATGCTGGCTGCTTTCCCCATCACCAGCTGTCCTGGCTGGGACTGGGGCCCTGTGGAGGAGAGAGAGAGGGTGGCAGCAGACTGGGTCAGGGCAGAGGGATGGCAGGGGCTGTGGGGTGGATCGTACAACTGGGGGGATCTCTCTGTAGCAGAGCATCCAAAGAACAAGGGAGGGAGAACAATAAAGTGGAAAGCTTTGTGGGGGACTGGTGCCTTCCCCTCTGAGTGCAGGGAGATGGAGGAGCCGTGGGGACAGGGGATGCAGGACTAGGCAAAAATCCAGAGTGATCTCGTAAGTTGCATATTTTCTGAAACACCATCTTTAAATAAAAAAAAAAAAAAGAAAAAAAAGAAAAAAAAAAAAAAAGAGGCTCCTGGGAGAGTGAACAGCAGTAAGTACAATGTTATTTTTAAACAAATAACTTGAGAAATAATATCCTATTTAGTTCAAACAGAGCAGGAAAAGAACAACTGAAAAGGCAGTTAACATGGAAGGCACTAAATGCTTGTGTAAAGTTGCCAGCACATTATCCTTGTATCTTTAACCAGGGAGGACTTCACTTGCAGAAATGGCTCTTGACAAAGTTAAGTGGCCCTATATATTGTTTGGGAAATTGCCCTTATTTTGTGCGCTTCTTGTTCCTGTAATGGAACCCATGAGCAGAGGATAATTGCAGCAGTCTCATCTGTCAAATAATATTAGAAGTCAACAGCTATAATCTCAGCCACTTGCTTTGCACAGCTTTTCTCTGTATTTTCTGTTCAAATTGTCAGTTGTTACATGTAAGTGTCCCTGTTCCCTGTGGCTGATAAAAGTAAAATGATTTAAGTAAATCAGGAGGAGTGCAGAGACAGGGCTTGGGCAATGGCTCTCAGTGCTAGCACAGTAAATCATGACAACAGCACACATTGGTATGAAAAATTACAGTCTGAGTGTAGCGTTACTTGTTACTATTATCGGCAGGGCGGTGTGACACTGAATGGTTTGGCTTTGCAGGGATTCATGGAAGCTACTGATTGATTTTAGCTTGTGTGGGTTTGTGCTTTATGAGCTTGGATTCTAGTTTTGGGAGATGAATGGGTCCCTGAAAAATCAAAATGGAACCCGGCTGAAACCATGTTCTCATCTGCAGGTCAAATCAAAACCGTTAGAAAATTAATTTGTTGGGGTGGTCATTCATCAGCTCACTGCATTCACTGCAGCTTTCCCCAAAGCTCCCTTCATCTCGTCATCCTTACTCTCCTTTCCTTTCCCCAGTGCTAGGAAAAGAAATATAGATATGCTTACATGATATAGGCTCCCCACACCACCATCTCCTGGTGAGGCTCTACCTTTGCTTCTGCCTTGCAGGAAGAAGGAGGAATGTATCTCCCTCCGTGTCTCTGCTACTCACAAAAGGGCACAATCACCATTTGTTGTCTTTTTGTGAGCATTTTGCAGCTCTGTTAGAAGCTGGATTGCGTCTGCCAATGTATTTTTATTGATTGAATAATTATCAATTGGTTGAAGCTGGATTGTGAATAGCCAAAGCCAAATTCATCCTCCTGACTGAAGGGAAGGGGCTTTGCCATTACCAGCCCTCTGCTCAGCGGACAGGGCAATTGCTTCCACAAATAGCCCAAGCCATGTTTGGCATCCCCTCCTTTATGCAGGAGGCAGCTCCTCCTGTTTTTACTTAGTGGCATAGAACTGCCATACATAGTGGCAAGAACTGCTACTGAAATACTGTGGGAATTATTTCCAAAGGTAGATTTTAGGGCTATTATTGTGATAGAGATGTTACACTCTAGCTCTTCACACAGTAGTATCTTCTACCCTCAGACTGCTTTGTGTGGGTTTACTTTATTTGGTGTTGGACTATCAGCTTCCAAGCTGATCAGAGCCATTGTACACGGTAGTCACACCCTCCCATGGTCCACAATAGGTTTCCTGTGTTGGCAACCCCTTAGTGGTCAGAGATTTCTTTCTCTTATGTTTCTCTACTCTTTTATAGATTGCATCTTGGGGCTATCACGAATCCTTGATGTAAGGAAGTGTGAAGCTCCGGGTACAAAGCTGAGGTGTGTCGCTGCCCATGCTGTGTGACTAAGTTGTTGCTCAGGTGCTCTGATACTCTCAGCTGCCTCCTTCTGCTGAATTTTGTCCCTCCGAGCTAGTGATAGGGTGATCCCATCAACCGCCTCACATCTTCCTCTGGTACTTATTTCAGTATGTCTGTAGCAAGCTCTTTTGTCTTTCTTTAGTGCAATATTTGTATGTGTACAGCAATACAGGTCATGATTAATGGGCTCTGCAGTCTCCTTTTTTTAATGTCAGAATAATAAAATCTCTGGCTCGTCAGATGGTTCGCTCTGATTGTTCATCTAAATGCATTTATCACCAGAGGTAGAGCTAGCATATATGTATATGAATACCATCCTGGCAATTATTGTCAGAACTGACAGCTGATTGCAGGTATTGGAATGATGCAACTTGTTCAAATTTAATGTTACCTATTATGAACTCTACTTCATGATGATAATAGCTGGAAGGCATTGATTTTGTTTTCTGTTACTTATCTCAAGCCCATACATTTTGCTCGCATTATTGACTTTTCTGATCATTTCATGCATCATCTCTTCAGAAGATGTGTAAATCAATGTTGACTGTGCAATGTATGTTGTTTATTAAGCTGCCGCATAGGTTTACACCTTGAAGAGAATCATCAAATGCAGTCCACATCACATGTCTTGAATAATTGTTGAGCAGGCCTGGCAAGAGAGGGCAGCCTTGGAGCATGCTGGCGCTGGTGTGGAAGAGTTCAGTTAATTATTTATCTGGGCCACAGTATTTGCATGCCTATATGAATTTTTTATGAAGTTAATTAGCTTTTCAAGATGTTGAATCGGTTCAGCGCTGCAATGATTGCAGCCTGACACACTGGGCGAGCGGCTCGGAGAGAGACTCTTGAGTCACAGACAGGGTGAGAGGTGGTGGGGAATGCAAATGGGATGTGGGTGCCTTTGAACACTTTCAACAGGTGGCCCTTAACACCGCAAAACCGATTGTGTTTGCCGTCAGCACTTTGAACACCCAGCCCAGGAAGGGGCTCAGATTGCGCCCGTGTCTCAGGCAAACAGATTTAGACGTTGAGGCTGAAATGAAGCTCCACCCACATAAAACCCAAGGGGGTGGAGAGAAAGAGGGACTGGGGAAATTAAAACCCATCCCCTGAGATGGCCCAGGCTGCACAGCTGCTGCACAGGCTATTTACTCAGATCTGCTTATTCAGACCATGGATAGAAAAAGCCTCTCATCGCCCCTCTGCACCAGCTGGGCCCACTGCAAAGTCCTAAAACAGGCTCTGTGTGTCAGGACTCGGGGCTGGGAATTTGTCCCAGTCAAAGACTGGGAGGCAAACCCAGGGCCAGGAGCATCAGGAACTGAAACTGCAGAAGCTGGTGCTGTTGCTTGCCATTCAATGAGTGTTTCTTTTACTGCTCAGAGCAAGGCACGGTGGGCTGGGGGGAACTAAGACCTACTCTGGGCTTGTTGAGGATGCAGGTCTTTTGCCTGAGGCCAGAGTCTGCATCACAGTAGAGTATAATCCTTACACTGTAAGTATTCTTGTCTGTCACCACTGCAAAACTTTGTGTGAGCCCTTAAGCAGGTATATATGCAACCTGTTCCTCCAGGCACCTTGACAATGGGGCCTGGCTGGTAAGGAGTTTCCTATGGAGCACCTTCTCCAAGAAGTAAGCTCCCTTCCAAAGACTTTGATCTCCTCTCTGCTCTTCACTATTCCCATTTCTGAATTATTGGTGGTGAATGTACAAGGTGTAGAAACATTTTCATTCTTTTCCTAGAGGTCTCTTTTCATTGAAACATTGCATTGTTATGCACAGCAATGAAATGCAGACTGTGACAAAAAAAATAATAATATAACACAAGACTGATAGCATTGTAAATGAACAGTTAATATATAAGAGAAGTACCCATGTCTGATCTTTTCACACATATGATGATTTATTCAGAGAACAAATATTTTAGTATTTGGAGAGAGCCTCAGCTTTGAATAATATCTCAAATTCAGCTAAGGAGAAAAGAGTGTCAAATAGGCCATAGAAATCCCATTGAACTAATGTTTTCATAATCTATATTGAAAAAATCTGTGAATATATATATATATTTTTAAGTGGCTGAGGGTTAGTTATTGAGCTCATTTGGAGAAATGAAATTTTCACAGGTCTAGAAATGACAAAATATAATTGATATCCATGGAGATTAAATGAGATTTGGAGCCAAGTATTGTTCATATTTAAAAGTTAAATAAAAATTTGGCCTCCACATCATTAACAATAATTTTCTTCTCCGCCTGATTTTATTGTTGGCTACATAGGTCATTCTCTATTGAACAAAATGGTAAAGAAAGAGCCTCATTGGAAACTGTGGAATAGACCAGAAGGAGATGGGCAGATGAATGAGAGAGATTGTGTTGTTTTGGATGTGTTTGTGAGCATAATGTCTCCCTGAAATCCTCATGGAAGTGATGTTGAGCCAAGAACTCAATCAGAGGTACAGTGGTCCATCTAATCTGCTCAACCCCCCTCTACTTGCTTGCATTCAGTACTTCATCTGTGCTTTTGAAAATACATTTGTGTTTACTGTGTGCTCAATTTTGAGCATTGTTGTTCCTTATTTTTTCCCTTTGAATGAACTCCTTGGAAATCTTAATGAAAACTGAACAAAAGCCCCCACTGGGTCTCTCCTGGAGCAGCTCCATTCCTGCCAACTAACAGGGGCCTCCATGCAGTTTGTGCTTCTAGAACAGTTTCCTGCCTCTCACACTTCCATATCCAGGGATGGAGCTTTATTTAGCCTCAAGTGTTCTTAGAGAAAACTCTTTGATTGAAAGTTTTCCTTACTTATTGGACATTCTTTCTCATGCTGCAGACTGAGGCTCATGCTGAACTGTGGTCAGATGCTCCACTGCCTAACAAAGCATCCTCCTCAAAACACTTGCTGGACTGGGTATTATTTAAACTGTGTATTATGAATATACATATATGAATATACAGAGTAATTGGACAGGTGGGAGGTGCTGGACACCCAAAACCCTTGGTCTCATGTGTTTTTCTCATCCCTGCAGAGTTTTTAGAGGATCAGTGTGTGGTGATGGTAATGTTTGATCCTCTGACTGTGATTTCTGGCTGGCTGCAGATTCTCAGGATCCTTGCTGAAGAGCTAAAAAAAAAAAATAAAAAAAAAAAACGCAAAAGATCTTTAATTTTAATCTTGAAGGGAAAAAGTCTGACAGAAATGACTGCTAGTCCCCTAAATGAGGGGGCTCCTCAAGCATGCTAATTGTCTTAATTTAAAGCTCTTTTAGTGCAGTTCTGACCAGGAGACAGTGAGAGACACTGAAATTAGTATAGCCAGGGTTTAACCTCATTTCCTAATCTTGTACATTGTGTATCATATCTGCCAGGTCTGTATGGGATGTCTTAGATATCCAAGGCTTCAAGTAGCATATAAATCCTACTGAGGAACTATTTCTCTTTTCTTCCCTGCAATAATGTAAAAATCTCTAAGCAAAATAAATCACTGATTATAGATTATTAGTAGAGACAAGGGACAATGTCATTAATATTACAAGATAAGTAGGACCTGAGTTGAACTATTTATTTTTCTGTAAGCTCATATATTCATATTCTCTCACTTAAATAGATTAAGAATTGGTATCCTGGTTACAATCCCCTAACTCCCAAAAGGTAGAAGACCTCAAACTTTTTCCCACCTTCTCTGTTTCTTTCTCAAATGCAGCCTGAAATGGGAAGGAGGGCACTCCGCCTACCCATTCTCATAATTGGCTGAGACTTTTTGCCAAACACAACTGAAAGCAATGGGACTTTAATTCTTCATTGGTCCTACTGTGAATGTTTTAATATTCCTCACAACAAATGTACTGTAGGCAGCAGGATAATGCTTCTGGTTTTAAGGCACACAGACAAGTGGGTGTATAGGGGATTCAGGCTGAGAGGTAACTATTCTTTTTACAGTCTGGAGTTTGAGGTGGCCTGAGATAGGTCTCTAGGTAACTGAGACCTCCACAGAAAGCAGCCACTGCATCGCTTGTGGGAGGAGATCTCTGCCCTTCTGGACTCCCAGCCAGAGCCTGTAATGCCTCCTAAATGGCACCAAGTGCCTATTCTTGATTAACCCAGTAAAGCCCTCAGCACGCCTGTAGCACTGTTCACATAACCACTGAAATGTGGGTGTCTTAAACTTGAACTTTCAGATAAAAAGCCAACCAAGACACATCCAGCTCTCCATGTGGCTGCAGACACCATGTTCCTCCCCCCCTTCTCACACCCATGCTCATGGTTTGTGTGAGCAGGGCTTCCTGTTATTTTAATTCCTCCTGTTTCCCAGGCAGTTAGTGAGCACAGTCCTCAGGTGGTGTTAATTGGATTAACTCCAACATTTTAAGCCATCATTTAATTTGCAAATGCATGTTTAATTGGCTACTGAATGCTCAGACACACATGGCAAGCTTTGTAGGGATGGTATGTAGGGCTGACTCCATGAAGGCACAGGATACAGTGGTACATGGGAGCCTCTCTGACCTGTGAGATGAGCTATCAGGTTGTTTGTTCATTTATTTATATTTATGTCTTTTTGCATTTTAGAAGCTTGTTACTGGGGAGGGAAGTTGAAGAAACTTTGCATTTTACTGGCTTGTTGAATGTGCTTTGAAAACTACGAAAATACTGAGCTACCCATGCCCATGTCAACATTGGAGCAGGGTAGTTGTGAATCACCGTGTTTCCCTTCCCACATGGGAGCAAATCTGGTCTGGGACTCGAAGTCATATTATACACAGATCATTGCAAAGTAACAGACTTTAGCATTGCTCCCTATCAGGATGTGTGCTCACTACTTATCAGAAAACAGCAGGTATTTGATATTTGACAGGTCAGAAAAATGTGTGACAATCCAGGAGGAAAATTATTTCCTTTGATTACTTCTTTTCTGACTGCTGAGTCTGTGAGATTATTCTGTTTATCTCCATCTAGGTACAGATTTGAGGAATTCCGTATTTTCCTATACATTTTTTTTCTGTCATGTGGACTATAGTGATATTGCATTGTATTTCTCTGCCTCATTCATTAGTTAGATGATCTGTCTTGAATAGGTAACACTTTTATACTTATAAGCTGCAAAAGATTTTTGACCTCCTGTGCATCTTCAGTAACATACAGACTTATGTGACTGACACTGTGGGGATGTGAAGGATATCAGGTGAGCACACAGACAGGAGCAATCTCACCTGTTCTAGAGGAGAAGACCTCTTGGGCTCTTTTTGCCAGGGGAGTAGGAGACAGACCAAGCTCATGCAGACTGGATAAGAATGAGAAGGAAACAAACCAGGCAAAGAAGCAACGCAAGGAAGAAGTGAATTTGTTTCCTAGTGTTTACTTTTTGAGTGGTACTAAATCTATTTTGACTTCCTGTCAAAACATCTTCTGATCTGCAGTTAGATGTTCTTGGGGGGAGAAATGTGACATTTCTACTGGGTGATCACGTTCATTTGAAGTGGAAGTAGGCAGGACCCTGGCAGCATTGTCTTACCAAGCAGTGCATGTGAGTGGGGGCGGGGGAGAATTATGTTCCAGTCTACTTGCCATCTGCCGAGCACAGCTTTCTGCAATGCAGTTCCACACGGGGATGTTTATTCCACAGGATGCAATACATATGAAATCTTTTGGTGCATGTGTGCCATCATTTTGGATTCTTTTAAACACATTTAGTCCCTGGTTCTGTAAACATTTCAGCATGTACATAGGTCTACTCTTATAAAGTACATATTGCAGAAGAAAGTGGTTTTTTTCTGACTCTGCATATATATTTGTTTGGAGAATCAGTTTTCCTCAAACTGTTACGTTTATCAAAAATTAAAATCTAGAGAGGTTATATTAGATAAATGATATTTTGTTCAAGTCATTTGTCTATTTTAAGACAGATAGTTATTAGTACTTAAAAATGTGATGAGAGAGACTCAGGTATTTAGTACCGTCAGGGTCAGAGGTGTTCTTTTCATGTGAATGGCCTGGGGTGCTTGTGCATGCTGCTTGGGACAAGGTGACAGCTACCTCCTGCTACCCATCACGACTTGAATTACAGCTGACGTGGGTGCTGTGGGAAACCCAGGGATCCCAATCTCTTCTCTCTGTAATGAGGCTCAGACTTTACTCTGGGATTTGCTGTATCAGTGAGGAGCCCTGCCAAACTCTGCATACTGTAGGAAGCGGTCACGAGCATGTAGAAAAGCCCATCAAAATGTGTTTATGGAACTATCAACATAACATTTTTTTTCCTAAACTTCCAAAGGACAATTTTAATTTTCAATGAAATATGGGAAAATGTATTTTTTATGGCATTCTGATAGCTGTTGCCCCTAAGACCACCCTGAAGAAGGCACGTGTGCTGCCCACCATATAGCCCATCTCACTGTCTTCCAGTACGTACAACAAACTTGGTAACTGCATGTGTGCTTTTGCTGAAGTTACCAACATGGGTATCCCTAACAATGAGGACACAATTTCTCACTGGTGGGTTTATTTATTTGAATAGCTTAGACTTCCATTCTGAGCATTTTCTGTGGGTGTAGACATCATAAAGCTAGCAATACTGAATTCATGGCTTGAAGTCCTGAGATATATTTTTTCCTCAAAGATGTTTCACATTTGGACTCGTAAAATAGATAACAGTCCTTTACACCTGCAGATTGTTATTTTTAACTTGAGAGGATAGATCCCTAAAAGCAAAATTGCTTCCCAAGGAAGTGAAAAATCTTGTTTCTATGTTCAGTCTTCCAAGAGATTTTGGTCATCTACACATTTCCTACCAACTTATTCTTATCAGAAGGAAGAGCTGTCCAGAGAATTTACCCCTTTTAGGAGCTATTGGCTAGGAAAATGACCTTTCTTCCCTGCAATCTATATATTACCTTTTGCAATAACCATTAAAGAACAGAAGCAGTTACAGGAGAGATAAATAGGAAGGAAGGTGGCTTGGAAGATGAACCATCAGTAGACACTGGCCACAGTGCATTCTAAATCGTTTTTGAGTCTGTGGGAAATGAAATTTTTCTGCATAGGAAATAAAAAGAAAGGTAAGTTATGATTAAAAAATTAAAGATCTGTTTAATTAGATTTACTCATCTTTAGTGATCATGGGAAATGGAAAGGTGGTGAGAGCAGCGAAGATGAAAACTGCTAATTCTTCAAATGCAGGTGAGGAGCTGTGATAAAACCCAACTTTGTGGTAAGCATTTAAAGGGCCCCTTAATTAGCTTTTCTGGAAAGTGCACTGATGATATGCTGGAATAATGATCCCATATGTTCGAAAATGTCTAGTCATTAGCCAGCATGGTGGCTGAACATACTAATGCATTTGCCTTTTAGACATTTCAAGAGTGTCTGGTGCTGCTGCTGCTGCTGCCGCTGCTGGGGAGGTCAGCCCTTTGTTTCTCTAAATCACATGGTGGCTTTCAGGACTGAATCATTTTCTTAGTCAGACTGTGAACATCAGTTCCCAGAAAAGAGAGGAGCACGATCATGTTCGGAGTGGAAAGGGCAGGGGTTCAAGAGGGATGGGGTTTGTTTTGTTCTTTTTTTGTTTTCTGTCCTGGCCCTCGTCCACCAAAACGTGCAAGGATCTGGAGCAAATTAGCAGAACAAGTGTGAGACTGGCAGCCAACTGCCCATAAATTAGTGATAGCATGAACAACAAAAACATTTTTATTTACGCTCTGTTGCTAAAGCACCTTAGATTTTCAGACAGCTGTTCAGATATTCCAAAATAAATGTCCTCACCCCATCTTTTCACAACTGTGAAACCCAGTATCCTGCCTAACAGAGAAGTAGACTGGGTCCCTGATTGTGACTGACTGAGGGCAAGAAATGCCTTGGCTTAGACTTCTCAGCTGTGAAGTTACTGACCCATTCAGTAAGTCCATGTGCCAGAAGGCTTGAATAATCTTCTCTAAAGTTATTGGTACAGTTTTACTTGGTCCAGCTCGTCACAGGAATTACTTCTTGTTGACTTCATTAGGATTGTATTAAGTTCAAGTTAAAAATAAGAATCAGGGGTAGAGCTAACCTAAGAAAAATCAGTAGGAGAGGCTGGATTTCAGAAAGGTAGATTTAAAGGCAGAGAAACAGAGCAGGACTGTTCCAGTCAGTGTGATTAGGAAAAAGCCCTTGTGTCAGTAGTGATGAGACCACATGAAAATGCAGAGAATAGGTGAGTTTTGGACCAACAAAAGACGTGGAAGGAGGAATAGCACAAGTAATTCCCATGTTTTCAAAGCAACCAGGAGACATTACTGGTTGAGATCAGGTTCAGCAGACCCGATTTTCAGGAAGCAGGAAAAAAAATTTGCAAACAATGTATAGTAAAAAGACTCCTAAGTTTAATATCCCAGAAATAAGCATCTCAGATTTAAGATAATGTCCACTAGGGTATTTTTTCCCTTCTTACAAATTTCCCTTTTAAAGTCTAGAGGACAGAGGAAAACACAGAATCAATAAAGGTACAATGATGTCCTTTTATTGGTGTCTGTTATGGGGTTTGATGGCATTACAGGAAAAAAGGAAAGGTGTTTCTCAGGGTAAAGTCTAACACATTCTTCTTGTTAATCATATTTCTAAGCTAAAGCAGTGTGATTAACCATTGTCTTTGTCCTGTGGCTGCCTGGAATCAAGAGTCTGGTCTCCAATGGGACACTTATCTCCACTTATGGTAGAAGAACCCACACTGAGTTCATTTTTTATGACTTCCATAGTCATGTTTAGATTGTGACAGAGAGGGAGCTAGATTAGTTGTGGCCTAGAAAATAGTGTCTTAATCAGCCTGAAATATACATCAGATCAGAATTTCCATTTCCAAAATTTGGAATGAGTTACTCATCTGTGAAGCTGACAACAGCTTCCATGTTTAAGTGCTAAACAGCTTTTATTGAGCCAACTTTTAGAAGGTGCTAATATCTAGATCCACATGTCTTCTATGTTTTCAATGGCGGATACTCAAAAAGAAGCATAATTTGGCTCAAAATGAATTGATATAATGAAAAAGTTCACATTCTTCCTGTGTTGCTGCTGCCTGAAACAGATATAGAGGCAATTTATTCAGATTAAATCATTGCCAGCCTTAGCTAAAATAACTTGCTCTGTGAAGCTTTCTTGTGTATGTAACCAAAGGGAGCTTGCCTGGTTACATCTGTTTTTGTACGTCTTTCAGATATATCACATACAAAATCCAGCATTTGGGGATATTGTGTCATCACTGACACTCTCTAGGGAATTTTGAGTTCATAAACCAACAAAGAGATTACATCCTTCCATATGTGCAGTTTTTTTCATCTGTGACAGATGCAATATTGATAATATTCTTCATTGTAATATTTAATGACAATCTTCATTTAATAATTGATATCAGTATAAGTGAATGCAAAAAGTTACTTATACACGGGAAGCTGGAAAATGTTCTTCATATTAGTTAACTGTTTAAAGACACCTTGAGAAGGAAGAAAAAAGTGAAATTGCTTGTGAAAATGTAAACAGTATGGATTGGCCAGTCTTATGGTAATTGTCAGAAGTGGAAGAGCAAGTATTTGGACATATCAGCTAGGGGCAGATGCAGGAAAATCAACTTGTCTGAATTGAAGTCCCTTTGCTTTTAGCTAACTTATCATAGAATCATAGAAAGTTGGGGGTTGGAAGGGACCTCAAAAGATCATCTAGTCCAACCCCCTTTGTCACCTACAGCAGGTAAATCAGTCCACCAATTTTCTTTGAGACACAAGTGCACTAATCTGTTTCACTCTTCTACTTCTCAGAAGCCTGTCCTCTCCCTAAATAACTCTCCAAGACAATTGTTTCGCCTCTAGTGCCTCCTGACTAGGCAACCCCACTGCAAGACCTCCACTAAAGACCTATGTTGTCTTGCAACAACACAAGCTGGTTTTTCCCCCCCCCCCCCTTTCTGTTGCTCAAATCTTTGTGCAGCACTTACACCAGTGTCAACCTGTCAGAATGCCTCCAGGCTGGGGAAACTTGCAGAGCACGTCTTGAGAAATAAGTTTTCTGTCTTTTTTTTCCTCATAGTCTGTCGCATACCTCTGACAGAGGTAGAAGAATTTCTATCAGCCATCAAGTTTTTGCTCTTTTGGAAACATCATGCTTTTCAGATGTGGCCCTCTGCTGATCCCACATGTATTAGAGTTGGGGAATGCAAGCAAGGCATTCCTAGTGCATGCTGATGTAAATCCCTGGTGAATGGGGTCTGGGGATTTTCAAGGCTTATTTGCAAGGCAGACCACAGTGGAGTAGTTTCCAGCAGGCAAGGTGTAGACTTTCAAAGTTTTAGGTTGCCGAGTCCAAAAATGACACCTTATGTTTCTGTACTGTGCTTTACTAAATGAAAGATGATCGGAGATTCATCCTCAGCAGATGTATGCTGTGCCAGTGCTGGCTTTTGTAAGGAGACTGTTACTCAATAATTTTCTACATTTCATCAGAGCAGAACTGTGGGAAACATCACATGAAAGTAATACAGCATATAAAAGATATTAAAAAGGTGAAAAATACACCTGTGGGAATTGTCCGATAATTTTATTATCCAAACCTCCAAAATTTGCTAAACTGGACTGGAAATCTCAGGGGATTGACTAACTCACAAAATTTCTGCTGCTTCACTAAGGAGAAAATAGGGCAAGCGCACATTTTAATTCTGAGCACTTTGTTGCTTCAGTTTCTAGTCTGTATTTGAGCAAAAGAAATGCAGAGGTATTTGAAGACAAAACTGAAGCAGAAAAGGATCTGCTTTTCTGACCATCTTGGCACTTGGCCAGGTCTTTTAGGTGTTGTAAATCAGGAAAACTGTGTGGCAAGCTAAGGAGCGGCTTTAGTTTACACCACATGAGAATCTGACACGTAGCATTTGACAGGGTTTTGAAATTTAGATTTTCAGGAGAGACAGCATAAGGCTTCTATTTAAGTACTCAGGTGCAAACATAACCTGATCTCTTCTTACTTGTCTGAAAATATTCAGCTTTTTATAAGCACACTCAGAGAATTAATGCACAAACTAGCTGGTTGCCCTCCTGTATCAACATTATAGCACTTTTGCATAGTCACGCCTATCCTAGCTGTTCAATGACTACCCCCGTGACCCCCCTTTTAAGCTAAATTCAGCTATAGCTGACTAATTAAGCAACTTTGAGATTAATTTCAGAACCTATGGACTAAAAAGTTATATTCTTTCAAAGCTGAAAGTGTTGCCAGAGGGGAATTAAGTCAGCCCTTTAAATTTTTTAGTAGCATAGCTTTCTGCTCAGTGGGTTTTGAAATACATCTCAAACTCACTTAATAAGCTATAGTGTATTTTAGCCCTAGAAAGTCGTTGGTTTTCTCCAGGCATGGACACTCACTACTAAGGCTTCCTGCAAGTGTGCCACTTGTGCACTGTGCCGTAGGTGTGATGGTGGAGTGCAAGAAGCTGAATGTAACAAATGGGGACAGGGTGTAAGTGACAGAGGCACCTTGTGTGAGGGTTTGCTCTCGTGTTAGATGTCTAAGGTCCCCTCCCTAACTGTCTTGGATTTCTTGGATCACCATCAGCAACAATGGAAGCCAAGGCAGGACTGATGAGATCCCATTGCCGCTGTGGGATTGGTGCAGTAATTTTAGGCTTTGTGAGGTATTCTGCTTGAGTTGTGTGCAGGATCTCTGCAGGTTCCTGTGGTGTCTCTGATACAGATTTCCCAAATATTCTAGGGCAGCTCAAATAGCCAGACACCTGTGTTTAGGCAATGTCATTTTTTTGTCTCGTGTGCCTGTACTAACCAAGATTAAGTTGTTTTTTTTAATCTGGAGATGAATTTTATATGGCAAGCCTGCACTGTGGTGTGCCTAAGCACACTGGGCTCATTGAGCCACCCCAGGGTCAGGAAAGGGCTCTGCCTGCACCTGGTCTGCATGGTGGGGCAGAGATTCCTACTACTTCTGGGCTTGTAGATCTTCCCTCCTTCCAAGAAGAAGCAAAGGTGTTCTGCTAGATTCCTGGCTGCTTCTCTCTGTCCTCACTGGTCTGAACTCACAGTGATGTTCTCCTTTGACTTTGCAGAGTATTTGGACTAAGTATTGATGAGCTGTGTGCTATCAATAGTGAGCACCTGCAGATGCTACTTGCAACTTACTGCTTTTACACTAGAAAGGTGAATTCATACAATTAAGCAGCATCCTCTGTCACAAAAATTACTTGGAACAAATGCCCATAGATACTACATTGCCCTTCAAAATCAGATCTCACTCTCTGGTTTTAGTAGTAGACACAGTTTGTTAATACTCACATTAGACAGTTCTCTCACTGAAGACTAATATTAGTCAAGAACATGCTTATTTTCTAATATCATAAATACAAACTTGCCTGTCTACTAGATTTAAGGATACTGTTTTTTCCTGAGTCTTGCCTACTGAATTTTTTTCTTCATAGCTTTTTTTCTTTTCTAAAACTATGCAGAGATATTTTGAGAAAGACTGTCAAACACCTGTTTGACCTACAGGTTGGGAATCTTTTCTGCTGGTTCTAAGGTGCCAGACTGAAATAATACAAAAATACACACAGACTGAGATGATTTCTTCTGAGTATTGACATTAAGGTTTTTTGAGCAGAATTTTAAATTGACCTTCTGAACCTATGGATAAAGCAGGGACATAACTGATCTGAGAACTTGCCAGAAATTCCTGTCTTTTCTATCCCTATTTCTGTTTTTTATTTTCCCCAAAAGTATTTTATTATGCTTTTCAGTGCTTTTTAAGCAAATCTGTGTTTGGTATTGTCCAGGTCCTGTGCATCTACCATGATACAGGGAGTAATTCAAGTGGACCAAAATTTATTTAAAACTTGCCTTCAAATTAAAATGAAGCCTGCTCTAAATAGTTCCAAATCATTTCAATGCTCAGAAGTTTTCGAGCTTTTTGGAATCTGGGCAAAGTCATAGCGAGAGAGTAAGGCAACTCTCCCCTCCCCCATTAATAAGGGAAATTCCCTTAAAGAAAGATAAATTTTGCAGAGTTGTTATTTCAGTTACACCAAACTAAAAAAAAGAAGAAAAAGAAAGAAAGAAAGAAAGAAAGAAAGAAAGAAAGAAAGAAAGAAAGAAAGAAAGAAAGAAAGAAAGAAAGAAAGAAAGAAAGAAAGAAAGAAAGAAAGAAAGAAAGAAAGAAAGAAAGAAAGAAAGAAAGAAAGAAAGAAAGAAAGGAAGAAAGGAAGAAAGGAAGAAAGGAAGAAAGGAAGAAAGGAAGAAAGGAAGAAAGGAAGAAAGAAAGAAAGAAAGAAAGAAAGAAAGAAAGAAAGAAAGAAAGAAAGAAAGAAAGAAAGAAAGAAAGAAAGAAAGAAAGAAAGAAAGAAAGAAAGAAAATGAAACAGTCTAATAAGTCTAACTGGAAGAAAGCCAAGATTAACAAAAATATATAATACTGTACCAACCTTAGTCCATACCGAGAGCCAGACATAGTCATGAGTCAGAAAAAAACCCCAACCCTTCCTAAATGAAGACTTGATAGAGGAGTAGAAAGGATGTTATTGATGTATAAGACAATGACAGTTCAAGACCCAATGACACTGAGTGGGTTGCTGTGCCTGTGCCAGGATTTGCTTAAATCTGAGTATGCCTGGAGTGTCCAAAAGTGTAGGTAGCCTCTGATTGCCTGGAATACTAACTGGGATACCTACATGTGCTACAGCATCTTTCTCAACAAATCTGACCCCTAAGCAAAGCTGCCTGAATTACTTGCCAGAACTGGTTTTGTTTGATGAACATAATTATTATTTTCTGCTTACAGATGACCCACAAACAGCTTTGAGATTTTTTTAGATTTGTTAATACTTATGTGGATATAAATAAGCTGTTCATTAAATAATTAGCTGCTATGATGAGTTGATGGCATGTTTTTATGGCATAGGAATAATCTCTAAACTCTGGTGATACTGTCTCTGCTCTGTAACTGGGCACACTGCGGTTTATATGCAAAGATCTCATCCTGGTTCAGGACGTTCAGAAATATTTGTGATTGCATAGAAACAAGGTAATAATTTGCACTGCTAATAATGTCATAGATGCTTGTTCTAACCAATATTTATGAAGTTTTTGCTTTCCATTACTGTTCCCACAGCTCTCAGAGTTGTGCCAAACTGCGGGGACATCAGTGAAACAAGCCACTGGGCTTTATCTGGAAAAAAGGATTAAATTTTTAAAATCTGATTTTGCTTTCTCTATTCCTTATTAAATTGTACCACTTATGAGGAGATACTAGATGGCAAAGAAAAAGAGACAACAAAGATAGGGTTGGATGTTCCCTATAGTTCTAGAAAAAAATATTATGGGTAGAAACGTGTACTATTTAAAATCATCTATAACCATAGATGAATAATCGTAGACCTAGTAGGTTTTTGTTGTCTCTGGCCAGATCCTGGCAGTCAGAGAGTATTATGAAGGACTCAATTAACTATTTCAAGTTAAAGCATATTTAACACTGACCTTTTGCTATTTTTTTCCCCAGAAAGCCTATTTTCAGCAAGGAAGGACTCTTTTTTTGTTTGCTTTTCAGAAAACAGGGATTGGTAATATTTAATTTTAGCAATTTCCCTCCTCTGCCACGCCCCCACCCCTTTTTTTCAGGTTTGCTTAGGAAAAAAAAAATTCCTTAATTTTAAAATTATTTTCATATTTTTTCCTGAACAAATAACAATGCCTGTTCCTTACTTTCAGTAATAAGTAGAACTCAGTTGCAATGAGGAAAAGCAGTATGTGTGTTACAGCACAGCAAAATTTTAATCTTTTCAAATTATCTAGAAAGTCCAGTAAAATCAAATGGACTTCCTTTCAGTGAATGCTTTCAAATGATCAGATCAATTATCATGTGCAAATAGTTCTATTGGGCTATTTTGACTTATGATTTCTTCCGCCTGTGCTGTGCAGCTATTAACATACTTCTTTATTTTTTTGTTGCCGAAATAACATTCCAGAACGTGAGCAGGATTTATTAAACAGGACTAGGAGAGTCTTTTAATTTTATCAAACAGTGTTCTGGGTTCAAAAATATGTTCAGACTGGCTGGATCTTGCCTAACTTCCTTGGAAGCACTACAGCAGGAAGCTGGGCTATCATTGCTATCTTTCCCTTCTACCTTTTTCTTTCCAGGAATGGTAGTGACTGGAATTACAACTCTCGCACCACAAACAAACCTCTTGCCTGGAGTCAAGGCATACATAGCCACTATCTGGCTTAAACTTAACACAAGGGTATCTCTTGCCTTTGTTTTAGCTAGTTGAGATACCGGTGAATTTTTGGGGGTTGGTTAAAATAACTAAACCACTTCAGAAAAATAGAGATATGGGAAACCTTATATCACCTTGTTGTGGGATTTCGATTCTGTGCTTTCCAGTTCACCAAGTTCTTTGGCACTCTGCCCCTTTATGCAGCTCACCTGCTTACCCAGCAGTTTTGGGAGGAGTGGCACCAAGCTGACAGCCTCCAGCAGACAAAAAAAATCATTTACCCTTCATCTGCAGCACTGGCTGTGCCCTGCTAAGGGGGTGGCCACAAGGCTCTGGCTGGGCAGAGATGCCTCTGTCACAAGTGTCCCTGGGGAGGTTTGACTGCCACAGGCTGCCCCCAGCCCTGAGACTCTGCCAGGACACCAGGGGCTTCTCTGGTCTTAGAGCTTTTCCCCCACCACATCTTCAGGTCTAGATAATGAGCTGTGTGAGCTTCCAGCTGTTTCTGCTCTTAAGTTGCTATTTATGCAAGTCCTAAACCTAACTGGTTGTCTTTTATCTTTATATGTCTGAACAATGTGTCGAGTTTTCCTTTTGCTTTTCTTTTCCAGACAAAGGGAAAAGTGTGTACAAATTTTGACTTAGCACTGGAGGGCTAAAGTAGGCATAATTGGGAGCTCTTTGCACTAATTATAGGACACAATGTTTCACTTCCATCTAACTTGTTCAAATCCAGCCCGGATGAGTGGTAACAAAGAGCCTGGGCTGGCAGACGGCCAATGTTGTGGGGTGCAGGGTGATCATGCTGTTCCTTGTCCCTGTTTCTCCTAATAGGTATTTTTTCAAACACCCTCACCAGCCCCCCTGGCAACCACGGGCACCCTCAGCCGAGGTACCACCATCCATGAGCGATGATGACTTCCCTGATCTCCCATTCCCCTTCAGGGAGGATCTCTTTCCTGTAGCACTGTCTGGTTAGGAAAAGCTTTTCCCATGTGAACTGAAACCCCAAAAGTGTCTTTGCAGAGAGTCAAAATGTGCCACATCAGGATGTTAAATGAACTGAATAAAGTCCCCAGTCAGCACGATGCCTAAGGATGTGCCTCGTTTTAAATAAAGCTGTCCAGCAGACATCAAATTAAGCTCCCTCTTTAGTATTGTGCTGCTTTCAGACTGGAAAGAAAAGTTTTAAGTAGCAGATATTTCAGTTACACAGGGAAGGAGATTTTTGTTGTTGTTGTTGTTCTTGTGGGTTTTTTCCCCCCTCTTTTATAAAAGGAGTAAGTAAATATCTTATTTGTTTGGAAAGGTAATACTCTGGTTAGCTAATCCCTTGTTTTGAAGGATCTTTCTTTTATTAGGGAAAACAGCATCTGTACCTACCCAGCTTAGCTATTTGCAGGTCACTTATCTCTGCAGTGTCTGAGAGCCAAGCATGGTCATTAAGACTTGTGTGGAATGCTAACATCTTTAAATTCTGATTGAGAATCGCATTATGGGATAAGTTCAATTCCATGTCATAGTGGGAAAACTAGAGCCTCGCTGAAGATGAGCTGGGGATTGAATCCAAGCAGTATTAATTTTGTGTCCTGGGATTTTTTTTTTTCTTCCCTTCTTAACTTTCTGTTTACTAGAGACTTTAGACCTTAATAGGTTATAAAGCTTGAGGAGGGGGGGAAACTGATACAATAAACCAAACAGTATCAGTAGGATGGAGAGCAAGAACCACCTGGCACTCCACGAGCGGCAGCCGATGAAAGGTACAAAAAGGAAATGATTGACACCAGCATACAAACACATGCCCCGACTAGACACAGCAATACAGCTCAATAGCAAAGTTATAGCCTGTGACGAGATAAAAGAACACAGGCTTTGAAAGTAAAACACTTTGTGAACATAAACTCCCCATATATTGCAGCGAGTCCCCAAGGAGCAACAGTGTGCTCTGTGCCCCTCCTTTGCTCCTGCTTGCTACAGATCCCACTCTGCAGGCAACAGGAAGGTTCAAACAAGGTCAGAGCGTCTGGCTTCTTGGCAGGAGCTGTCCTTTCTGCAAACTTAATAAATGGAGTCCAGGTGCAGAAGATATTCTTTGCAAATATGTCCTCCATCGTGCCTGTAATATTTTCCATTGCCTGGGCTGTAGTAGCTCCCAGGTTGTATTAGTCCCCTGCTGGTCAGAAAGGGGTCTGACAATGACCAGTTGCCAAGAGAAGGAACTTAATCAAATTAGAATGCATAAAAATTAACACATTTCTGAAAAAACATAACAAGAGCTGCACGCAGCTGCATAGAGCAGAGGTCTTGAACGCTCTGCTGCAGTTTTACTTCTTTGTGGCCCATATGGCACATGAAGCCTGAAAACATGCTTATGTTTGAAATAAAATGCTGCTTATCCACCTGGCTAGAAAAGCAACCTTTAAAAGCAAGATAAGCATAACAGATAAAGAATTCTCTTCCTCATGTGAAATGAGAGCTCTGGGTAAAATTAATTACTTCCCACTTTTTCCTCCTTTGTTCTGCAGTGCACTGCACTGTGATGTTCACTCTGAAGCCTACTAATAATACAAATCTCTGGCAAAATTGCAAGTTTTGGTTAAATCAACTAGGGAAGAAGAAAGAAATATAAGTCTGGAAGAGACCTCCTTAATCAACAAACGCAATTATCCGCTGTCACCATTAGTAACCTTACTATATTCTGACCAGTCAAGCATAGTTTGATAATGAATTGAAGAAGAAATGAAGCTGCTGATTTGTTGATGGGAAGCAAATTCATAAGTCAGAAAGTTAGGGCTGGAAGAAAAAACAAGCAAGGAAAAGTAAGAGGGGAAAGAAAAAAGTAAAAAATTAAAGAAACATTGGGAGATAGTAAGAGAGCACCAAAAAGGAGGGAACAAATAGCCAAAATCCTTAAGAGCCATTCTTCCATTCTGATGGTAATCAGTATGAGTTAAATGAACATAGCTTTGAGCTATGCTCATAGCTCAAAGACAGCTATGAGCCTTGTTATTGCATATGAGACATATATACCAGTTCTGATTGTAGTATAACATGCTCCATAATATCTCTGCTATTGCATAACAGATATCACTGCTCTGTGTAATGTAGCACAGGGTCATAAATTTCTGCATCAGAGTTAATCTCCCTCTTAATGTAAGTATATGTAGTTACATTACGTACAAATTTTAATCTATTGGTGTTTGCTTCCTGGGAACACATGAGTTTACTTGTGGAATTGCAAAAAAAGTGGGATTTTATCCTGATTTTTACTAAAACAATTTTGAAGTGTACAACTGGAGACATAAATGGTGTATTTGCACAATTAGTCACACAAAAGTTGTGTCTAGTTTCCATTAAGTGGTATTATTTCTAGAGCTAGTCAATGTGGGTCAAATTCAGAATTACAACATGCTGCACTACTTTGTCTCTGTGTTGTGCAGTCAAAACCACAAAGCCTCCCATGGGACTTGGGTGGCTATCCCGCTATATTCAATCAACATATTTACCAGATAGAATTCAATTAGACTTCCATACCATTTGCAGCTTCAAATCAAACTTTATTATTAGCTCACTCAAATCGCAAATACATGGAAAGCTGTGAGTGACTTTGGACGAACTAAATTAATCTAATAAATTAGTCATCCAGCTGTGCTGTGAAAACAGTTTTTTTTCCTGGAATGTTTGCTTTCAACTTACCAAGCAATGCTCCATCTCTCTATGGTTTTGGGGCAATAATATCTAACTCATAGATAGTTTTGTCCTATGCAGAGTGGCTGCTAGGCTGGTCTCAGCAAGCTGACTCTCCTTTGAAAATTGCTCAGGACTTGAAACTGTCTCCTGTCACTTCCCCTCATTTCACTTTAACCTTAACTGATGCCCAGAAGGTCCTAACTGCAGGGCACTGGAAACAAATGTACCAGAAATCCATCCTTCCACAGTTTTACCACCAGGCATTAGATATATCAGAGATCATTCTATTTAATTTATGAAGTGTGAGAATCAAATAACCTATATAAAAATTTATGTTGTGTCTCAAGATGTCCAATCGAGATTGAAATATGTCTGGTTAACTTCCAAATAAATTGACTCCTCCAGAGTTTTCTCTGAATTTTTCTCCCGGGCTAGAGTATGATTGAGTTTTATAGGCTTAACATTGTGAAGTAGCGCCGTAGAGAGAGTAGATTTGAGACATTTGCTCATACCTTAGATGTATGCTATGGTTTCAGAACCAGTGAAAAGGACTCAATTTAGGGGTGGGTTTATGATTCTGCTTTGTGTGTAATTACTGATTAAAATGGTACCATAGTGATACTTAAAGAGAATCAAACCCGATGTACTGAGGGGTAGAGACAGTGTTGCAGGAAGTATTTGTGGATGAACTCATGCTATTCAGCCAGCAGAAATTCAGCTGCCATCTTCAGGAAGAGGAGTAGAGGAGGTGTAGTTACACTTGAGTCACATTCTCCCAGAGAGGTGGATGTGGGATGCCAACATTTGTGAATCCATCCAGCACAAGATGGGCTCTCAAAAACATGAGCAAAACATCTATGAGGGCAATTTGAAGCACTGAGCACTCTCGACCAGTGTGCCCCTTGCAGGGTGTCACAGTTTAACACTGGCCCGGCAATTAAACCGAGTGACAGATGCTCTCTATTAATCTCTCTCTCCTCCCTGTTAAAGAAAGGAGAGAGAATAAGGGAGAGAGACTTATGGGTTGGAAACTAAACTACACAACTTTAATGAAACAGTAATGATAAATAGGAAAAATTACTAAATATGTACAAATATACAAATATACAGGAAAATTGATAACACGTTCCTCCTCCCTTTTCCCCCACTAACTCTCACGTCACCACCGAGGCTACAGGGAAGCCCTGGGAAAGTCCAGGCTGGACTCCTGGAGTCGGCAGCAGTCAGGAGCTGGAGGCAGGAACACACAGATATGGGCTGGCAGGGATCAGGACCACAGGCAGATGAATGGACGGGATCCTCCAAGGATGCCGAAAGAAACAGAGAACGAGAAGCAGGAAAGGCAGGAAGGGCAGGAGGCAGGAAGCTGGAAGCCCTTGTGATCCCTCAAATTTATACTGAGTATGACGTGTATGGGGTGGAATACTCTGTTTGGTCAAATCTGGCATCTATCTTGTCTGTTCCCCCTCAAAGGAGGGCTGCAGGTGGGACCTCTTTATTCCTTCTGGAGGGTAAAATGTTCCTCAGAGCTGAGCAGTGTCCTTGGCTCTGCATACCAATCTCTAGCAGTAACTATAAACATCAAGTATTATCAGTCCTAGAAGCAGACACTGTCTGAGAAACTTGCTGTTAATTTCAGCAAGTGCAACTACTTACACGAGACTTAGCTGAAAGCAAAAGTACAAGACAGAAAAATCACCTTTATCCAGGCCCAAACCAGGACACAGGGAGCTCTGCAAGCTTCTGGACTATGTGCTTAGTGGGATTCATGGGTCTTTCCTTGTGGCAGAGGCTGGCGCAGCAGGCTGTGCTGGGCTTTAGTTCCTCTCATCTGCAGAGCTAGTGACAGAACTGAACATGTGAAAATTCTGTCCAATGTGGAGAGTTCTTCTGGATGGGGGTGTATGTTCCCTCTTTGGTGCCTTTTTTTTTTTGCTGCTGATATATCATCATGCCTTGATAATTTATATGGCAGCTCTACTTATCAGTGTAAAGCTAGATGTTTGGCATGATGTGCAATGTAGTTGAAATGAGGACAAAATGGAAGAAACATGCAATGCTTTGGTAGCAATGGGGAAATGAAGTGTTGTTAAGGGGGCAGCTCCAGCAAAGAAATTGGTTGTGTGCACTCTGATCAGGAGACATTAAGAAAAATTCCATTGCAAATTCTTCAGTATCACTGAGCCTAAACAAAGCATTTTTAAAGCTCTTTCTCCATATCTAGCAAACACTTGGGGTAATGTTAATGATACCTTACTATCTGGCAAAGGAGTCTGAAAAGACTGCACCATCTTGATTTCTTTTTGTTCTGGAAATGGCAAAAGCAAGACTGGAAAACAGGCAGAAGTGTGGTTTCACAACCCATTATTTTTACCCCTTTCCTTTACTCTTTGGTAAATCTGTGGCAGAAGGTGTTTTACACTACTGACAAGAGGAGCAGGAGATTAGCTTTGTCTTTACTTTCAGATTGTGTGCTGTTTTAGGCTTTAGCTTGATGATTTTAATGAATTTTGTAGGATGTGCAAAACAGCAAAACAGAAACATGTAAATCTGTTCTTTTTGTGAAAATTTACAACTGGCACAATAATTATATTGCCTCAGGGCTGCTAAATCCTGTGTTTTTTGTTTTTTTTTTAATTGAAAATTATAACAGATTTCTTTCACTGTGTGTAGTAAATTTGACCTATGATTCTACCTACGTTTTCCTTTATTTTGCTTGAGTTCCAGCCCCTCTACTTTGCTCTTTTCATCAGCTTTTGTTTAACTTTGCCCTGCCCTTGATTGTTTTTTTTTTTTTTTTGAATAATCTAGCTCTCTCGGCCTCAGTCTTCATTAGAAAGGAAAAATAGTTTCCTAACATGTCTTACCTAACAGCCTTGTTTTTTCCCACTAAAGGTGACAAAGGTGGTTTTCTTTTCAGACCTGACAATTCTTGTCCTTTCTTCTGAGATTGCTTGCCAGCATGGAGATGCCTTTGTGTTGTGAACCCCTCTTTCACAGTTCAGCTCAGAACTGGGTTATGACCACCTTGTTGTACCTGTTGTTCAGAAAGATTTCCAGTGACAGCCAGCAGTGTTTTTTTTCACTTTGCAGTGTTGATAACAGCTATTGTTTGGTTCTTCCTATCCTGACTGGGTTCACATAAATTATTGTGTCTGTGTGTGAGGGAGCAAAGGGGGAAGAAAACAGATGGAAGAGAAGTACAGGGAGTGGATGAGTCCACAGCACATGGGAAACAATTAGTGCTGTAATCTGATTTGCTAATAATCCATTTATAAAACAGTTATGATATACACTTGTAGGAATGTGACTGATAGTAATGACAAATGATATTACTTCCTCCCCTCCCACTCTGTATTAAGGAACCTTAATTACTTGATGGCTCAAGACTTTGTGGGTGACTCATGCTACAAAGAGTCAGATGCTCAGAACACATAATGGAGCTCTTGAAAAGCTTTCATGACGATGGTGGCTCGGGCTACCTCCCTCCCATACATCCCTCTTTGCCAAAGAGTTATTAGGTAATTTAAAATAATTAAAAAGGAAATAATTAAAAGATTTTACACACACAGAAATAGCAGTTGCAGCTAATTATGTAAGTCTATCACTCCTAACACTGGAACACTATTACCATTATCAGGGAATTGCGTTTGAATTGTGACGGATAATCCTTTAGTCCTGTGTCACACTCTGGCAAGTGGGAGCTGGCTGTCTAGGTTTGTATGGAAGGAAAGAGGTGTTGGGAGCCCTTGCTCTAGCCACAACTCTGCCATAAGAAGTTTCTGGTCAGCTTTGTTCCCTGCAGATTTTTACCTAATTAAAATGTAGCAAGGAATGAAAACTCATTCATCTAATCGTAATGGGCTTGCACAGGGTGTTTTGCTAAAGACTTGGGAGTTCCTGCCTGTTTGCAGGTCCTTGTAGACTTGGGGTGTTCGAGTCACTTCCTGACAGGGAGACTGTGGGCATGGGTCATGTTAAATGGGTTAAAAACCAAAATTATCCTGTGGTCTTCTATCAGTAACATGGACATTGCCTCCATAAATGTGGTGATGGGGCTATGAGGTAATAATTTATTGAATCAATCAGCAACACAGAGCTACCTTTCATGTGGATAATGGCAGCTGCTTAACGGTGCAAAAAAAATTACATTGCTGTTTTATGGCAAGAAGATAATATCTTACCCAAATAAAGCCTTTGACACTTAAGGCATTCAGAATCTAATTATTCAGAGTGAAATTTGTCCAAAAAAAAAAAAAAAAAATTGAGAATTGAGGCAAACATTCTTCCACCTTTGGAAGATACCTGTAATACATCACTGCTGCTAACCAGAATGCCCCTAACACTGGACAGTCAACAATAGCTTAATAATAAGCTAAAAGAATATGTCCAGTCCATGAAATAGCAGCAGAAGGTAACAGTGACAATTGAATTTTTGCATATAATTTATTATTTTTGCCCCCTAAACCTGAAAGCTGTTAAAAATATTACTTGCCTGTATGTTTCATCTTATTTCAAAAAGATATGAAATAGGTATTGACCAACATATGATACTTCTGATTCAAAGAACTGCATCTTTCTGTGTATTTTCTCCTGGCTGAGATAGTGTCCCCAGAACTACAAGTGGTTCACAGCACTCAGGAAAAGAACTTCTTCGCTGTGAATTTCAAAAAGATTTTTCCTATTTTGGTTGTCTTCAGCTCTGATTGAACTCTGATTTTCAGGTCTGTTTTCATCTCTGATAGATACTTCTTCACCAAAACACCCCTTGGACTGCAGTGGAATTTCAGTTGGACCTATGGGTACACAGTACTTCTGAAAACATCAAGTGCTTGGAACAAACAAATTTTTTGAAATGGTGTGATTAGTTCACAGATTAAGAGACCACCTTCACCATGAGGGGCAGTGGCAGGATGAGACTGCCCCAGCCAAGCACAAAGCATCTTGGGGAGCAAAAGCCAGCTGTGGCCCTGAGCCTGGCAAGGGTAGCAGGGCAGGACAGAGAAAAACTTGGTCACAAGGCAGCAGCAGATGTGTCCTTCCATATTTTCAGCTGCACTGAAGAGCAGCTGTTAGTATGCATGTGCAGCTAATGTGCACATGGTTGCTGCCAGGCAGCTGTTCAGGACCATTTGGATTTGAGAGAGGGCTGAGAAGGTCCAGTGGCAGTGACTGGTACATTTTAGAACACGGTAAAGGTAATTTAAAGGTACTTTACTGTGCCCTAAAAGAAACATTCAGCTAAGAAGCTAATGGGTATGTGGGAGGGAAACCCAGCAACATTGATCTATGTGCATTCATTCTGATTTGGTTTTGACCTTTCCTCCTCAGTTTCCAGTAGTAGAGACTGAAATCAAACCCAGCTTTTTGTGTCTGCAAAGTCCTGGTCCTGATGGGTGTGCAGGAGCACACAACTGGCAAGGCTGGGTAGCACCAATTTTAGTGCCTTTTTCCCCTTACCTGCCCATTCTTCATCTAGAGTGTGTCATATATAAAACTGCTGTGCTGTGGGGGCAGATACAGTCTGAAAAATTTTGTCACTGCGGAGGCTTAACAGGAAATTGTGTGGAAGAAGGAGATTGGAAGTACTGAGAATTTTGGAGTACCTCTGAAAGAGGTATTGGTGTTCAGACCTCTGGGTGGGGATGGGGTTTCTCAGAACCCCCTCACAAACTGAGTAGATCACAGGAACAGTCAGCTTCTGTCAGTGCTTCCCAGGCTGTGGCCAATGAGCCACTGGTGGTTCAGGAAGCCACTGCCAGTGCTCTGTGGAGACATACTAACCAGAGCCACATCACTAATAGGTGGCTTTTTTGTTTTGAAATCTGGAAAGTAAAAATTTCAGGTTTTGATCTGTGAAAAATCCTAAGAGTCTATCCAAAACTTAACTGGGGAATTAATTCCTACTTGTGCATAAATAAGTTTCCCAACATAGCAAATTGCCCATGTGCTAAGTGGGGACCGGGGACCTGCAGCACACCTTGGTTGATAAAGGGTGAACCATGCTTTGTGTGGGTCCCATCCCTCCCTTGCCAAAGTACCCCATACGTACTTGCCAGAGTCTTCCTGAATCCCATAGTGGGACTGGCATCCCCTAAAGTAGAAAGCTCATTTATCCGCTCAAAAATGGGCTCTGGAGAAGTTTGTATCTTTCTGTCCCTTGACTGTAGATGAAGAGCAGGGAAAGGAAATCAGCTTTTGTGAGCACCTGCATAATTTGCATCTATGGTTGTAATATGGGCTAGCAGCATTTCCCTGACATATGCGATGTTTTGTGAGTTATGGATGGATTGTGGTTTCTAAAAGCTAAGCATTATTATGATCATGCAGTACTTTAGGAGTGGTGTAAGGAGAGGCTGTATTAAATACCATCATTAATGATCTAAAAGAAAAAAGTGAGAAGAGCATGATTACAAAATTCAGAGGATATTGAATTAGGAGGACTAGAAAGAAAATGAGATAATAAAAAGAGACCTAAAGAGATTATAAAGGTAGGCAGGGTTTTTATAGATACGGAGATTCATCCTAGAAAACTGCAGGATAATAAATCTGACGGAAAATAATCTGAAACACATATCTCCACGAGGAAGAAGGAACCTGGGAAGCAGTAATTCTGAAAGAAGTAAGATGATAATGGATAGCCAACCAAGCCTGAATTTGCAATATCATAAAGCTGCAAAATGTCCAATGTAATTTTGAGTTGCAAATGCCAACTATCGTGTCACAAAACTGATAATCTTTTTTGGAAATTGTTTATTACGACTGAATGCAAAACAGCTCAAGCAGATTTCACCTTTGAGAAGTGAGTTTTGATCTATCTAGTTACTGCACAGGGTCCTCACTACAACCAAAATACATTTCATGTGTTTCAAGATACCTAAATCTAGTGAGAGACTATTTTGTTCATGCACTGCGCATGTCACACAGACCCACCATGGCTTTCAGTGGCTGCCCGTGTGGTTGTGTGAAGTAATGTTGATAGTGTTGATAGCAACTATCACACACTTTCTTTTTTGCTTTTCCTCTTGAGGGAATGGTGTGTATGGGTGGATGGGGACCGACGGGGAAAGAAGAGGAAGATCCTTGCCCTAGTGTTTTACTGAAACGTGGAAAGAGCTGTTACTACCAAGCAGTAGGTCAAAAATCTGCTCTTCACTTGAAATGGGCAGTGGGGAAAAAGTGATGCCATTCACGGCAGTTTAAATGAAAAAAATTCAGTCTGCAATTTAGATGGGCTCAGAGCACACAGGCGGGCTATTTGTACATCTCATATGAAGAGTGAAAACTCATAACTTTGCAGTAGTTGGTGGCTTCTGCACTTCTCTTATCATACTCTCTGTTCCCAGGTCCTAGACCAGCAGTTCTCTATGCAATTTCCTTTGAGCCACAGCAGATGTCAAGACAGCAAAACTTTTTCCTGTTAAGTAATATGTTCCCGTACATACCCTGGGCTGAGATCGCTGGGCATTTTGCAGATAATGATGTGATGAACCTGTTGCAATAGGCAATAAGAGGTTAGCACAGTAAGCACAGGACAGTTTTGATATGTTCCCAGTAATGGGTATTGCTGAGAACAACTCAGTAGATCAACTGAGGAACTGTTTTGCTGCTTTTGGTTCCCGTTGTATTTTTTTAACCACTGAAATTTTCAGAGCCAGGCGGATTATATTTACAATCTCTGTATTAAATCATCATAAACCTTTAATGCTGGGAATATGACCTGTTCACAAAACCAAATGTAAGCAGTGGAGGTTTGGACTGGTTATTGAAATTGCTGTCAGTGTGAATCATACCTTTTTACCCAAGAAATAAGCTGCTGGATTTAATAAGGCAGATGTTGTGAAAATGAATGTCTCCTCCAAATAAAGCAAAACTAACATTTTACCATCTTCTGATGGTTAAAATTTATGGTGGCAGCTAAGATATGAATGAAAGTTAAATAGTCCTATTAATTTGATTACTTGTTTCCAGAGCCATCAGACATGTGGAAAGTAATATCATGTGGGAAGTGGTGTAAGATTTACACTCGCCTGAGAGAAATCACTGCTCCGTCTATCAGATTTGATAGGTGTCAGAGGGCCTTTTGAAATGAATAATAAGAGGACTGAATAATAAGAAAGATGTGTAGCTGTTTAAAACTTTTAAACATTTGGATGAATTTTTAAACTAATTAAAACAAAAGTTTAAGTAGAAGTTTTGACATATATCTGGAATATGGTAGAACTGCTCAACTGAATGTGTGAATTATCTCACACCCACTGGCATTTGTGAGGGGGATTTTTAAAGTGAAAAAGATTTTAGGGCGAATCAAATCAGAGGAAATTTGATTTGGGTTTGTCCCTGTATCCTTTTATCCTTTTACAGTACAAGAAAACTCAGCCATGTCAGGACCCTGCTTTCCAAGCCTTTGTAGGGACCCAACCCATTTTGAGAATGCAAGAACCCTCATATATGATATTTGCTCAATTTATTTTATGTCCAGATTTGCTAAGCAGTTAACTGTAGTCAAGTTCTCTTGTCTGGGGCAGTGCAATAGGCGCCAACTGTTTTAGGTCACAAACAATGCTGATGAAGAGCCTATTTATTGCCTTGCTAATGCTGCTGGCAGAACTCTGCATTGACTTCTGTGGGAGCAGTGTTAAACTGTAAAGGAGGCTTAAAGGAAACAATTATCCTGAACTGGTGAACACTTTCTGCCTTTCATCCTTTTGCTGCCTTGTGCTGGGAGGTATCCTATCCCTGGCCAGGCAGTGGAGGTCACATCTGGCTATGAGTTGCTCCAGGCATCATGGTGCAGGAGCTGCCTGGGTAGCAGAGCGGTGTAACCCAAAGCCCCCTGTTCAGAGCCAACATTTCTCTTGGAAGAGCAGTGGTTGTGGTCCAGCCTGGCACAGAGAAGGGCTGGATTGATCTCTTATTCTTCATTTGCAAGGCTCTGTAGTAAAAGACTAAGGTTTAGGATTCTACATCCATTTAACACCTGGCTAGGAATTGGGGGTAGATGTTCAGATATTAATGTGACTAAAAAGATATATGCTCAGGTTAAGGTTATTTCAAAAAAAGCAGCTCTGTCATTAATAATTTTTGGTCAGGAGCTCTGCCCGTCATCAGGAGATAAATCAGCTTGCAGCAGCTGTGACAGCTCTTTAAGTCTGAGGCCTGAACAGCTTAATTGGGGAAATGATCAATTCTAAGATGCATAGGCAAGATGACATCCTTGGTGCAGTAAATTCTTTCAGGAAGGAACATGAATAAAATGAATATATTTATGGAACAGTGATGTAATTCAGAATCTTGGCTGTTAGAGAGCCTATGCATCTTCATTCCTTTTCTGCCCTGTAGCAATTTTCCAAGGCTCCAACCTCACATAACTGTGAATGGTCTGAAAACTGCCCTAGGTGAATGCTGATTTTATAAGAATGAAGAGTCTTTCCAAACACTATGAATGAATAAAAAAATCTGCATTTCCTGGTGAGTATTATGAGTTGACTTTTTTTTGTTTGGTTGGTTGTTTTTTTTTTTACATTTAGGATAAACATAAGTCCTCAAAACCTCCTACTTGTGAGTTGCTGGAAAATATTGCTACTTTACAGTGACAACCATGTGTGCTGTCTCCATCCATAGTAATATATAACCTATAAGAAGACCCAGAAGTTTCTGTACTTCTGTGCCTGAGCAGTATTTGAAAATACCATGGCTTGGTCTTTGAATCTTTCTGGAATTAATCTTTTACTCAGCTGAGGTCACTCCAACAAAGAAATACTGATTCATCTTTTGGTAAATATATTCTTGCTTCACGGCCCTACCAACTGTCTCTGCCTCCTTGCACATCTTCCCACCAAGAAGAGCATCCTCCAGTATGTGCTGTTGCTGCCTGTAACTACCTTGCACAGCAAGGGAACTTCACCAGCCCAGTCATGTCCAGACAGAACCGAGTGAATAATGGAAATCACATGATTTATTTAAAGGTTGCATGAAATTCCTCATCAGAAAATTTGGACAACCATCTCAGGGTTCTTTGAGGAACTTGACCATGACTTCTTTCTCATAGGAACCTCTTCCCAGTGGTAGGGAGACCAGAGGCAGGGAAAATGTGGGAGGGCCCGTGCCGGGCAGCTGATTGGACTCATCCTGAGTTGGGCAGCTGATGCAGAAGAAGGACCCTGCCTGTGCAGAAGCAGCTTGCTGAAGAGACTCAAATGTGTTGTGCTGAGGATGCTGAAAAAGAAAAAAATGTGTTTGCAGATGTTGGGCTGATGCCTTCATCCTGGTCTCCTGAGGGCCTCGCTGGGGCTTCTGCAGTTTTTATGGTGCCCCACTATGGCACCCAGGGAGTCTCAGAGGGGTGTGATTTTTTACACACAGCAACTAACAATCTGGCAAGTTTTTCTCTGGACACAGTCATTACATTTTTCAGACACTGGTAGCACTGGCTGCTGGCTGGAATTTACTTTGCAAGGGAGGATGGCTCCCATCTCCTCCTGTATATTGCTGTGATTTGAAATCCTGCCTGCACCAAGTGGTTTTTGTCTCCTGATGAGAGTCATCAGGCATGAGACACACCGGCAGCTCTGGAGGAATGCCATGGCTGTGCCTTGCTGCTGCATCTCAGAGGTAAAGCTCATGCATGGAGGGAATCTGAGCAGGAAGGGGACATTGGGAGCACTGCTGCCCAGGGAGGCTGCAGATGGGCTACAGGTGGTTGCCTGCAGTTCAGTTCTGCTGCTGCAAGAGTTGTCGGTGTTGCTTTTGGCAGAGGAGGGTGCTGGGTACCTATGGCAGAAATGGGCTCTGGAGCCTGGTAGGTGTGTATTGAGCAATTTTGGTTTTAAATGAGGTTATTTTCATTCTTACAATGTGCCATGTGCCTGCACATGTTCCTGGGGATGACAAAACACTACATTAGCCACCCCTAAGTTATCATCGGTGACTTTATGCAGCAGAAATGGCTTCAGGTTATGTGAAGAACATCCATTCATGGACAGGTTCTTGATTAACCCTGCTGGTTCCCACTGAGTTGTTACAGTGAATAAAGCAAGAGGCCACACAAAAAGCACTTTCATATTGACATAACATAGAGCAGACCAAGTGCCCTTACTGTGTATTTTGTCTAAATAAATTTCATGCTGAAGTTTAAGCCACATGGCATAAATATTTCTCAGCTAGCAGGCAATGATCATGAAGCACACACTAGAGTGCATGACTCAGGCCATGAAAAGAAAAGCTTTAACCATGAACTGTGTGAACTCTAAGGAAAAACCTCCGGTTGAGCTAATATAATGTATTGGAAGTGACTTGGATACCTTCCCATCTGTGGTGTACTTTAATGAAATCTGTCCTCTCCCAGTCTGAATGCATGTGTGAGAGTGAGTGTGTACCTAATAATACAGTGAAGCAAACTCCCCAGGATTAGCTAATGAAAATAGCACTGTAAAATGAATTGAGCAAATCAATACAGCTGGAATTTCGAGCACTGTGACAAATGCAGCAGCCCGAAACTCCTCTCTTCCACTACAGCCAATATTTTATATGTGCAAGTATGTTACAAACTTCCACAATGAGACTGCTATTTGTAAACTAAAATTCACTCTGGACAGACGCATGTGCTTAGGGAAGCAAAGGAGGTAGAGGAGCTCTTCAAGTAGTGGAAGATGGGACTGTCCGTGGGACTGTCATGCTTGCCATCACAAGGAAGCCCAAAGAGACCCTCCTGAGTGATGGTGGTGTGATTAACTAGGTTCAAATGTGTGAGATAAGACAGAGGCTGAGGGAGCTGGAAATTTTTCCAGGGTCCTCATTTCCTTTTGGAATCTTCTGAGGCTTCCAGCTCAGTTGTAAGAAAATGGAACCAAAAGGAAAAGTTACCTACAAAAATAAAAGACTGTGAATGGGCCAAAGCCCCCAGATGTGGGTGCCTTATGTAGTTTCACCTTCTGGATCTTCATAAACACATACCCCTATTCCCTCCAATGTTGCAGGAACCCTCCCTTTGGGGAGTGCAGAGGAAGTTTAAACTTGCTCCATTTCAGGAGGAATTTTTTATTTTTTGCACAGGATAAGTGAAACATAATTTGAAATATGAATGTCATAATTAAGGCTAATTATTTTACCATACTTTTGCCTTCATTAGACATTGTGTTTGTAATAATTGCTGTAATCGACCATATGGTTAGTATTAACTCCTTAATTACATGAGGGCAGATGATCCCTACAGGAGGAATAGATGACTTCCAGGTCTGGAGGCGTCATGCTAGATCTTGTCACCCCAGGGAGCAGTGGGGGTTTGGCTCTCCTTCACTTCTTCCAAATGAACAGGAGGGTGAGGCTTTATACACCTCATGTGGCTGAGTGGGTTGAGAGGACCTGTAATTCCCAAATTCTTGCTGTGACCACATCTGACTGTTACTTCTGCAAAAATGCATCTGTGCCACAAAATGTGTCTGTGTGGGTGCTCCTTGTTCCTGGAGAGCAAGGGGAGGGAGCTGGCTGAATTGGAAGCCTCGCCAGGCAGGTCTGTGTGGCCCAAGCTGGGTACTTTTGGTAGTCATATTGTCATGGCATAACAGAAATATGAAGCAATTCTGTAGAAAAACTTCTCCTCTATGCATTGGTATTTATGCTGATGCACAGCACCAGCTTCAACCCTGTGCCATCAGCTGTAATTTCGAGGAGCTACAACTAGCATCTGAGTGTGTAATGGTGGTATCTACTAACTAATTCTCTTTTCCCTGGTTTGCTAATAATTCTGTCATCTTGTTGCTAATGATTCCACTCTCAAATTATTTTTTACAGTTATATTATTAAAAAAATCCAGATTAAGTACACTGTAATTGCTGAGGATTGTAGGATATATGTTAATTTTTCTTTTGTAGTGTGCCAGGCTGCCAGAATCAGTTAATCAAGTGTTTTATCTTTCTGTATAACATTTGCAATGTAAAATACTCACTGAGTAACTTCTCACCTGACCCAGTGTTAGGTGCCGTGTATTTTCACTGAGCTCGTCTTACTTTGGTTGGCTCTAGGGCCAACCATAGGGCAAGATCTACTCTTACTGCTGTTTTCTACCCAAATGTTTAAGCCATATGCTGGTTCCTTCGTTCAATTTCCTTTTTTCTGTTTCCAAGAAAACATACAGACAAATGTATTCACTCACATAGTCAACAGTGATGACGATCAGAGCGAATCCATCATCTCTTCAAAAGCTTCTTTAGTGGAGCTGTGGCAAGATTCTTTCTTAACTTCATGGTGGAAGTGCTGGTCAAATCCAGAGAGACAGGGGATAGCAAAATTATCCCAGGTCAAACTGACCCGAGATGAAGATTGGTCAGAAATAAAATTGTGTGACTTCCAAGATTTTTTTTACCCTGGATATATGCTGGTTTTTCCTTCTGGGTAATATCTTGGAAAAACATGAGGTGAAGAGGGCTTTTTGGTGGCTGCTGTAAACAAGCTGCTTCCCAAATCCCTCCTTTGTGATTTATGGTGATTTGTAAGGAAAGTAAGTGGCACCTGTATCTACTGTGGGAAGGTAAACGGAGGAATTTGTCCCTTAGTGAATATGACACAGGGGATATATTACTACTCCGAATTGCAAAGGTAGTGGGTGGAATGGGGACACCTTTTCATGGGGTGAAAATTCAGGAAGGTGTGCATTTTCAGGTGTGTTGAGATGAAACCCCAAACACAGACAATTTGAAAGGCATCTGAAAATCTGTGACTGAATGCTGGCAGGGCTTGTGCAGCCTTTAGAAACAAGCTGGTGTCTTACAAAACATACAAAGCCCTTCCAAGCATGGAATAACTACTTGATCATTTTAAATGAGGGCTATAAAAAATTACAGTAAGCACATAATAGGTGTTTTGCACCCGTGCTAAGTACTGCCAAGAAAATAGTTGCCCAAGTAAATCAATAAAGTATTATTCCCTTCCAAGGTCTTCTTGTCCCAGTCCCTGAACCTCTCATTTCAGAGGAGTACTGAAACCTGTTCAAGATTTATTTTGATGAAAGTAAGTATCTCTGCATTACCAGGCAGTAAAGAAGTTGTTTCCTGTTTCTCCAGGAGGGTTGAAAAATCCCTCTGAATGCACACTTGCATTGTAGCTATCATAAAAATGTCTACCAGCTATTGGAGACTCCAAATTGATTTTTTTTTTCTTTCCAGAAAACAAAGAATTCAGCCCAAGACCTAGGAATTGCTTCATAAGAAAACCATCTGTGTTCAAAGAGATGGACTGAATTATCCTGTCATGTAGACTGTTCAAGTTAGGTATAAAACTTTTATATTCATATTCTGTTAGTAAATAAGCCTGGGTTGAGGTAGCAGCACCTGTTCTGAGTTCGTTTCCTATAAATCAGCCTAGATGTTTAGTATGTTCCTCATTACTGGAGTGTTTGAAAACTAGCAATACACCTGAAAACCAATTTGCTGGCATGAATGTTCCAACAAAGTGGTGAATTTTCAACTCACACTGTCAATTATTGGCAGGAAGCAAACTTTGACTTGGCCCTTGTCAAGGTTAATACAATTCAGAGTCATACGGCTCCAATCAAGCTATGAAAATGCAGTGTGCAGGGTACGCCATTGCAAGAGCTGGAATTCCAAGTTTTTAACATATGCAACAAAATCTTTGCACAGGCACAGATAATCTTTGCACATACATCAAATGATTTTGTGAAAAATTTCAAAGAGCAAAGACATGGAAGAAAACATTCATCTGTTTGCAAAATGTGTGAAAGGGAGAAAAGCTGACTCAGCTCCTGGCTGTGAAAGGCTTGCCCTGCTCTGAGTGATGCTGTGCCAAGTAGCTGGCAGAGCAATGCTGCAAAGGGGAAAATACCTTGCACTCTGGGAATTGCCCCAGAAACAAACCAGAATGGTATCTGAAGCCAAGACAGTTTGGGGCAGTAAGAAGGTGAGGAGGAGGGGTGCTAACCTGCTTGGAGCAGCGGTTGGGTGGACAAGTTTCTCGTCCCTGTGTCACCTCCTGACAGCCACGAGCTCCTATGGGGAGATGCCAAGTGACCAGGCTTTGTGGACCTCCTGGCACCTTAACGTATCTCCAGGGGCTGCAAGCATCTTCCTATTGAGGAATGTGACATTTCGGGTGAGTCACCTAAACATTGCATGTCTATTTGAAGCTACTTATTTAAGCTTCTTCCAAGCAGCAACTTCTTAAGCCTCATGCCTTGAAGCCTTGACTTTATCTGGATGGGTTTTCTCAAGATACCAATCAAGGCGTGTGACTCTGTGGGATGTGAAGACCAGACTTCTGCAAGTCTGAAATCATGAAAGTTTTATCCTGCACAGAAAGTGCTGGGGCAAGGGAGCAAGCTTGCAGCACTTGGAGCTATGATGACTGAATGTGCCTCGTGCCTGTGGTTAGTGGGGGTCAGGTTTTAGCACCACATGCTGTGAGCCGCAGGTAATGGGAACAGCTCAAAAGATCCAGGGCAGCTCTTGTGTCTGTGACTGGGAGGCTCCACTACTAGAAGGAGGAGGATAAAGAGCCAGGACAAAGGAGATTTGCCACAGGAACTGGGAGTGGCTCACATGTGGCTTTTCACTCATAATGCTTGTGATTCTGTTTTCCAGAGCTGGCACAACACTGACTCTTCTCCATTATCCTACTTCGTTGAGATGGAAAACACAATTATTGATATTCCTGCACTGTCTAAGCATGGTTTCTTTTTTAAATTGAAATACTGTGTTGAGAGGAAATGTTAGTTGTGATTTTTCTGTTTTGCTTCCCTTGCTTAATTCCAAATTCCTCCCTTTTTGCTAAACTTAGAAATAAACCCCGTATTTTTTATTAAGTTCTTAATTTTTATATCTTGAATAAGCTTCTATTATTGATGTCTATCTTTATGTTTCTAATGTAGAAATCTATCAAGTCCATCAAGAAATGGTTTCCCAAACAGAATTTATTGCTAAGCTGATTATATATTAATATATACAAATGACAAATCTAAAACACAATGTCAAAAAGCAAGAAAATGCAATCAAGAATTTATTATTCTCCTATTACTATTCAGCTGGGAAAATAGCTGCTCTACTTTACCAGAATAACTTCCCCCTCCCAAATCTCACACCCAACCCAGGTTTTCTAAGTAAGTGCCATGGAATTATTTGTAATAAAATACTTTAATATATAATAATACCAGAAGTTCACCATAATTTATCCACGTATTTTTCTCACTTCTATATTCCAGATAGGCTTATTATAAAAATTTATTGTCACACATATACATTGTGTACGTGTGTGGGTCTCTAAACTTACTGGTCCGTTTTACAGATGGAATAAGCATCTTCTGCATTTCATAACCTTGCGTCTTATTCTCTTTAGTACCTGTTTCCCCATCACTGTGGATAAGGTTTCCTCTAGAAATTGTTCACACAAATGTTTCTTCCCAGGAATTACCCTATCCCAGGATTCTATTCAATGTTGTTTGTAATTAAAACCCAATAATTTCAATAAAATGCATTTGAGGAAAAAAAAAAAATAAATCTTTGCTTTTCACTTTAGAAGACGACATGGTGACAATGCCTTACAGTTCCATTTTATACCTCAGGGCATAACTGTTCATCAGGCCTTTTTCAACAGAAGGACTCATCCTGCTGACCATTTTGTTACCCTTCATCTTGGGAGATGTAAGGAGATATGGGGAAAGAATCATGTGTTGCAGTGTCATTGGTTAGCAACATCACTGCACGTTATATTGATGCCATTATATTTGCTTGCCAAGGAATGCTAATTATGGATGTATTTTGGATCAGGCAGCTCCTAGATGCCCACACAGCAACTGACGAA
The DNA here is from genome assembly GCF_036169615.1 of Heliangelus exortis. Lineage (NCBI taxonomy): Eukaryota > Metazoa > Chordata > Aves > Apodiformes > Trochilidae > Heliangelus > Heliangelus exortis. Next base: position 53,335,282 of record NC_092424.1, on the reverse strand, counting down.
ATGCCTCTCATTTGCGGTAGAACAGTTCCTACTTCTGGGAAGTCCATGGCAGCTGTAGCCCTTTATTTTTGTCACCAGAAGCTGGATCACTGCCAAACTGTCTGAGGGATATGGTGGTTCTGGACCTGAGGAGCAATGGGAGCAAAATGGTTGATTTACACCCACACACAGGTATGCACACGCACACACACTCACGAACACATATACGGACCATCATACACTATACATATACTTGTATATAGTACCATCTATTACTGACATAAATGCATCTCAGTGTGTGTATTTGTGTATGCACACACACTTAGGAACCAAACTCTGTGAGGTGTCCTGAGCATAATACAGAAATGATCTCCCTGTGTTTCACACAGAGGCAATCGCTCTACAAGCACATACAAGAAGTGATTATAATAGTTATTCTATTTATGGAGAAATGTGTAGCTAATATGTAGGAAAATTATTGTTCTCCATATTCTCACTTTTTTATTGAAGAAACAAATCACACAGTAAATTACATCTGATTTGCATGAAATGTTGCGTGCACCTAAAGCTCAGCAGGAACCTGGAAAAAGACATTTTTTTAATTCCATAGCCTTTATAGCGATTGGTTTGTTTGTTTCTTTCTTTATCATTATTTTTTTTAATATACATTTCCGAGCTATAATTCTTACTTGGCTTTTCTTGTGCTTGATAAGCCCTCCTGGCTCTAATTTAAGATTTGCAAATTGCCGCAGTGGTTGAGGAAAGAGTAATGTGCACTGCCCAAGAGGAGGTGGAGGAGAAGCAGGAGGCAGTATGTGCCTTCCCCATGGCAATGATGGATGCTGCCCATGCTGGGAGCTGCTGCCTCTTGCTGTGGAGATGAAGGAGGGGAGGCTCCTGAGATGTCAGCTTGTTTGCATCAGCCATTTGCCCCAGGCCAACCCAACATGCTGAAGGTTTTGGCTTCTCCTTTTCCTCCAGTTTTTGCCCCTTTAATCTCTCTGGATGTCACCCATCACATGTCCCCCTGGCGTGCACGCGTACCAGCTGGAGGACACACCTGGGCCAGGTCCAGAGAAGGAAGATGTAGTAAGTGTGGTGGTGCACTGACACTCTCTGATTCTGTGGGGTAAATAGAGTCCTTGCATATGCAACCTGAAAGAAATCTGCTCAAAGCCTAGTCTGAGAACCATCAACAAGATCTGAGGAGGTCTGAATGAAATTTTTTTGCAATGAGTGTGTACTTTCCACAGAAAACCCAATACTTGAATATAAAAACATTTTTGGTGAAGATACACTCTACCAAATGGCTGGGAAAGGGCAGGAGAGGGCAAAGGCAAATGCCAGTAGGCCAGCAAAAACTTTTTAGCCTTCATTATTGTTTTTGATTCCTTCTTCCCCCTTTAAGTCCACATCTGACAGTGCTTCCTGGTTGTTACAAGTCAGCTGATTTTTGTTTTCTTCTCTCAGCTGTTTCCTTGCTCAATCTTAGGTTGCTGTGATTCACCATTCATTCTCTTGAGAAAAAGCCCAATACCTCAGGAATCTACCACCACGTGAAGCACAATCTGATGAAACAGCTCAAGTCACATAAGAGAAGGGGAGTTATTAGGCCTGTGCTCCATGTTGAAGTAATCTGGGTTTGAGTCACACTTCTCCCATGGTTAACTGTAGCTATAAGATCCCAGTTTTCTGGATAATGGATTCTTCAGAAAAAAAATCTTTGATAGAAGTGCAGGAAAAAATAGAAGTGGACAAAACTGTTTCAGTTAAGCTGGTTAAATAAGCAGTGGTAAGGAAGGCAAATCAGGAGGATGTAAACCCAAGAGGACAATTTTGTTTTCTAATTCAGATAAGGACTTAAATGAAAGTCTTAAATTATATCCCAGATGAGAGTCTTGGTAAGGTATAAAAGGCATTGAGCTGCAGGATAAAAATGAATAAATAAATAGCTTTTTGAGAGGCTCTTCTCTTGGGGTTTTCAAAAAAGGACTGCTTATATCATAGCACAAAAACACAAAAACATCTTGTACAAGTTAATAATTATGCTTAAGGTCTCTGTTATTTTTCAGAGGGCAGGTCCATGGAGAGTGCCTTTACCCTGGCTTAGCAAGTGAGTGCTTGCTTTCTGATCTGAACTCTGGCTGGCAGCAGGCTTGTGCCCTTGTGCAACTTGTGACTGCAGTTTACCTGTTTCAGGCCTCCTGATGGTGATGGGTGATGGGTGATGGGTGATGGGTGATGGGTGATGGGTGATGGGTGGCTGCAGCACCAGCACTGTGGCTGTTCCTCTGAGTGCCATTGTGCCAGGAAGCTAAATCTGTCCCACAGCTAGTCTTGGTGATAAAACAGAGGTACAGTAGGCATCGCCTCACAATCAGCAATATTTTTAACAAATTACACCTTTTTCTTTCATATGGATTTTATCTGAGGGAACTTATATGTTTGGTATGCATATGAAAGTATTAAACCTATTTTTTGAGAGACAGAGGGAGGGAGGGGGGGTAGAGAGAGGGAATACCTCTTGATCAACCCTGAAAAATTTTTAACCAGGTATGCTATACTTCCCTGATGTTGCTGAAAGCACACTGTATCTTACTAGAAAAACTGTTTAGTATGCTTAAGGACTCAGAAACTAATCTCAAAGTCTATCCTTGAAGGGTGTGATCTATTGCAATTAGAAATGTATTGCTTTGCAATTACTAGTACCACTTGCTTTTACCTACAGGCATAGAAATAAATACCTGTTGCCTGTGGATATTTATACCTCCTAAATTCCTGCAAAGAAGCTGGTCCTATTTTCAGCAGCTCTTCTGGGGTGAAGCTGAAGCCTCTAACTATCCCTCACATCTGCTGAAAAGTACTGCAAGCAACCACATCTGGGTTGTAACTATGATTGTGCAACTATTGTCACCTGTTTGTAGAAAAACTTAGAAAATAAGCATATTTAGAACACAAGTTTGATCTGGAAAATCTAGGGATTGCTACAATAACCTAGTTTTGGGCATATTATGTGTTGGTTTTTTTTTCAGCTGGAGAATGTTAAAGCCCAAACATCTTTTTCATTATTCGCTCTGTAGCATTTCTGGAGAATGATGCCAGAGGAGTGGTGAGTCACTCAGATCTCTCCTGTGTTGGACACTCTTTGAGCTGCATGTCCAGCAGGTGGTTTAACAAGGCCTCTGTGGCAGTATCTTCACCATACATCTGTCCTGATCCAGCAGAAAGAATGGCTGCAGGAACAAGATATAGGTGGTACTCAGCTCTACCCTGCTTAGCAGCTTGGTGGGAGGGGCCTCAAGGAGGACACTGAAAGCCACAGGATTCTTGGGAGAGTGCAGGCAAATTAATAGCATGAAACTCATAAAGAGTGCTTCTCTGTCTTCTGTTATTGGTTTCTCCATGGGCTAAATAGAATTTTGAGGCTATTGGCTGAAAGGGGAGGACAAAAGTGATGTAGGTGAAAAAATATTCCCTGCTCTGAAACTTCTCTGCATTTTTTTGCAATCTTGGGTAAACTCTTCATCCCAGATTACCATATGCTCCCTCACACTGTCAGTGCAATTTAAGGAATGAGGACAAGTGTGTGCGGACAAGAACTTGAGCCCTGAGAGCTTCTGAAAGAAACCACCATGGATCAGACTTTCCCCTCTTCTGCTTCTGTAAATTTATCACAGTGGGCAAAGACTGGCCCAGCAAAGAGCTGAAATTATCAGCTCTGTGTGTCAGATGCTACAGGATATGGCAGGGCTTTTCAGACCCTTTGCAGGGGACGTTTAACCAGCAGATGATGGCATTCGCTGAGAGCTGTGTGGAAGTGAAATGCCTCAGCCCCAGCCTCCTCTGACTGCTACCAGAGGAGACAGGAGGCAGCACAAGGGCACTTGTTGGGATTCGTTTGTGTGAACAAAACCTGGCTTTATTCAGCACATGTTGGGAGTACACACTGGGGATCAAAGTGTCTTAGGAGCAGCTAGTTTCTTGGGAGATGAAGGAGCTCACCTTTCAAATAAGATATAAAAGGGGCAAAATCGTCTTTACTCCTTATGGTGACTTAAGGGGACTATTGCTTGCTAACCAGAAACCACAAGGAAATGAAAATGGGCAATAAGGGACTCCTGTGTGCACCATATACTTGTCAGGTTAGTATGTGATGCCAGATTGAGGAGTGGCTGGATGCAGATTTTTCACCACAAGAACATGCTGAAGGAGTAGCCTGATGAATTTCAGTCCTGTCTAGTCATTCTTTCTTGCCACTACAAACTCTCAAACAAAGCCATTGAACTACAGCTAAGAGCGATAACAGTTTTTTAATAAAAAAGAAATCAATAGGAATTTAAAGTAAAATTTATGACCGTATCCTTTGCAAAGCTATTTCTTGAGTGGGCTGTAGGCTTTAGTGGAGCCCTGCTCAGATTTTGCTTTCTGTGTGTTTAGGATGCTCACAAAGGACAGAAAGATGTGCTTCTCATATTGTTCCGTATAAATCTCACAGATATAAAAACATGTATTTATTCTCATCAGAATTCACAGGCATACATATGCCTCCTCTACAGTGTCACTTGAATCCTATAAAGCGATGTAGTTTGGGAGACTATGTCCTGTTTTAAAGAAGGATCATGAAGCAGACTAAAATTTCTTTTGTACAATAGGAAGAGAGATTTCCTGCTGATAGGAGAATGTAGGAGATGCGAACACAAGAGCAAGGTTAATGCTGGTGGTACACATGCTTTCAACTTTCTTGCTCAGTTAATCAGATCCTGCTGTTTTTTCCAAGGGGCCTGAAGCTTTCCTTGGGCCATTCCTAGAAGTGGCCTACTGTACTGTGCATTCCCAGGATTCCCCACAAACGGGGAGAGAGAGAAAATCCCTACTAAACTTGAGAGGTGGGGGCACCAGAGGAAGGTAAAGTCCATCTCCATCTTGCTCTGCTCTTTACTCTCTCCCATTTTTCTCCCCTCTTCTGAACAACAGAAAACTATGTCCTGTCCTGTGCAAGCATGGAATTCCTATACATTTCTACAACCTCCCATCACTCCCAGCAGTGCCATTTGCTTGACATATACATACACAATCTAGGATTGCAGCTTTGCTTGGCTTGCAGCATTACTCATCAGAAAAGAGAAAACCTGCCACATGTCCTACAGTGCTGAAATCTGCTCCTCAGTTTTGTATAAACAGTTCTCACATTATTGCAGCCTCTCACACATGACTGTCTGAAGTACTTAAGTAAATGAAATTTTCATCAATAAAGCTGTCACAGGTGAAGAAAGCCTACAGCCTGTTTATGATACAGTTCAAGATAGTCATTGATTTCTGGACCTACTGTAGCCCTTCGGGGCATATCTCAAAGCCAAGCGATGCATGTGCTTGAGACATGGCTTTTGTAGCTAAATTTCTGAACGAGGTGGAAGAAGTGCTTTAAAACCATTGCAAGACCTGACTCACAAGTCTGACTTCTCCCATTGAGGGTAATGTGTATGTCCCCTGCAAACAGGTGATTCTGATTTACCAGCAGTTTGGGTATCTGAAGACCATACAAATAGGCTGGATGCTTGTCTGTGATAAATAGGGGCATGCTTGGGCTCGGCTCAGTCTGGGGAAATTGCAAAATATTTCTCACTAACAGGAGAATTATTATTGTCCCCAGCTTTTTGGTGTGGAAGTGGAGCTGCAAGATGCCAATTGGCACGCCAAAGTCACCCAACCCCACCCTGGAAAAGTGGATCAAAAGCCAGTTCTCTAGCTCCCAGGCGAAGCTGAGCTTCTCCTTATTTGGGGATATGACTACAGCACTGAGGTCTTGGTAGATGAAATGCTACCAAAGATTGAAACAATGTGAGGATTGTTGACTGTTCTTTCACTGGCTAAAAATCCCAACCGTATTTCTCTTCAAATAACCTTCCAACATGGAAAGGCTTCTTCTGGTGGAAGCAGTTTCCAGGAAACTTAACTTCTTCTCATGCCAGATCCAGTAGGGCAAATGCCAAAGGATGCTCCTTTCATCCACCCTTGAATTCTGTGGATGAAGTAGGGTAGTAAATAATGGCAGGAGTTAAAAAGCATGGATAGTATTCCCTGCACTACCACTGACTCCAGTGTGCTGCTTTAGTTTGTGCTTCAAAAGCCTCATTTGTAGGAGGGGCCCAAATTTTTCTGACTCACTTCTGTAAAGTACTTTGAGATCCTCAGCTGCATTTTATGTTTTATTATTTTTCTGTTGTTCCTAATCCTCTGACACTAAATTATAGTAGGGAAATGAAATTAGAAAATAATCTATGGAATTATTTTTCTTGACTACACAAAGATACAGGCATTTTCATTGGACATATGGACTCAATCCTCTTGTTCAAAATGGAGAAAAATAGTACTCTCAATGAGATTGCTAGGAAACACACAGCTCACACTTTGTCCTCAGTTACAGGCTTTGTAGTGAAACTCTGTTTTAAAGCTTTTATGGTTTGTAGAACACATACTATAATGAGAGCTGCCAAAAAAGAGGTAATGTGTTGTACAGCATAAGTATTAAAAGAATGTATTTTAAAGCTTAAAGTCCTGTAAAAAAATTAGAGTGTTTTTTTTTTGTTTGTTTGTTTTGTTTGCTTGGTTGGCTTTTTTAGCTTTGGAATGTTTATTAGTTACTTTTCTCACCACGTTTTAAAATGTTAGTTTTATCTGCTTTTTCCCCCCTTGCTTCTATGGATTAAAGGTGGAGTGGAAAAAGGAAGAGAGAAGCTCAAAAACTGGAGAAGTGAAAAATTGTTTGACTTGACAACCTCAAAAAAATGTAACATGAAAAATGTAAAAGAAATAAATGGTTTCTAGGGAGTGAGTAATTTTTCACGTTAAAAAGTTTCAGATAAAACTTTGGCTTGCTCCAACGATGTCTAAAGCTCTGAAACCCATCCCCCCAGGTCACAGCCCGGCATACACAGAGCCTGGCAGTATCATTTCTGCAGGATAATTTGCATCCTGAGGAACAGAAGCAGTGCAGTGAGTTCAGGTTTCAAAGCAGGAAGCAAGCGTAGGCCCCCAAAATTGTGTATATGGGCTAGTTGTAACCAGTCTAGCAAGTTATACAGTTCTGATTTTCCTTTAACCCTTTACTAATGGATGTCTTTAGTTTGTTGCAGAGGTAAAGGGACCATTTTTGAACAGAATGTAATACCTACCTTTCCCTTTTCCACTGTTTCAAAAGAATACTGCGTTGGCGCTGTCACTAGTGGTCAAGTAGACATAAATGAGCAGTGCTGTACTCTGTGTATATGTATCTGTATATTTCTGTATTTATTTTAAGATGTTGTGGGGTTTTCCCCTCTTTTAACTCTTAAGAAATACATATCTTTCTAGATGGGCTTGCTTTTGCTGCAAAGCAAGGGCTTGTTCCCCATATCTCTCTCTGCTGCTTGCAACATTCTCATGCTCTTCCACGGGAGCAGGTTTGTGGTAAGTGGTATCACCATTAGAAAAGAAGGATGTTTTAATGTTAACCCATTAATTTGCTTCTCTGGCAAGAGATGCTCCATTTCTTATTCCACTGTAGGTTTGCACCGTGTGCAATCAGAAGTAAACTCTTTGGTCCAGGTTCACACAAGTCTAGTGAAGCAGATGACACCTGTAAAGCTCTCTCTGTGTCTCTGTGTTTCTCTTAGGCTGACTAGTATGCCAGCACATAAAGGATTTTTATTAAAATGCATGTGTTATGGGCAGCAAGGCCCTTCAATACTGCTGTGTTGAGGAGCCAAAGAAGCTGACATTTGTCCTCCTGAGCTCTGATGTCAGAGTGTAGGTTTGTGAGAGTGCTGTCATCTTTCACAGTGCTTGCAGATGGTGAAACAGTGTGGAGAGCAGCTGGGAAAAGAAGTTAGTTTCCTGATGCCATGTTTGTTATGCATTGTCCTGGTCACTTCCTAACCCATCAGCAGCTTTGGTGTGGACTGCAAAAGCTTGTAGTTAGTGAAGAAATTCCACTGATAATAATTTGGCTTTCAAGAGATATATTTGAAGAAGAAGAAATGACAAGGGAGGAACATCAGTGCCTCTGTTAGAGTTGCACAAAATTAACAGAAATTAGATCTCTAGTTGCTGAAGAGAGTCTTCTGTACTGAGATAGCTATTAAAATAGAACAATCAGAGATTATGGTACATGAGAGTCTTTTTAATTGTTAATTTGCCCACTTCAAAATGACCATACAGTGAAATCACTGTCTTTTTAAATAACATTGTTTTCCTTAAAATTGGTTTCCCTTTTCAGCGTTATCTTTCTGAAAGCACTGTGGTGATACTGTTGGGAATTATCTATCCCACACTAAGGGGAGCCTATCTGAAGCTAACACAGTCCTTGCAAAGTGCAAGGTAATTAACCATTCTCCTCCCCCTATTTATCTTGATTTTTGCTTCCATCTAGTTGTTTTTCACGCTTGTAAAGTATAATTTGCATAGAGTTTTAGCACTTTCTTCCTACACAGCCCCTCACTCTCAGTTCTTTCCCTCCATAACATTGCAGTGTGAATTATCTTGGAATAAGGGTGGGTGAACTGTTCTGCCTGAGCACAGTAACACTGAAGACAATAGAGCACAGCATCAGCGACTGACACAATTCTTTCTCTCAGAGACATTTTGTATGCTAATGAACCTCTGATGGCAAGACCAGACATTTTTACTGCTAATTTTGGCAATATCTATCTCTAATTTCCACCCACAAGGATCTTCAGAGTAAAGGAGTGAGAAAAGAATGATGTTGAGTACTGATGTGTCTCTCCTCTTGGCTTCACTCATGTTTTGCCCACAGCCAGGAAAACAGAGCCTCTAGACCAAAGCACTTGGCACCTGGTATTTCCTTTTAAGTGCTTCTATGAGCCAGGCTCCTTTCACCACTGGATTTCTTGCAAGAGCTTTTCTTTAAAGCAGTCACTTCTTCCTTTGTAATTAACCCACAAGGCACATCAGCATAGCCAGGAAACACTGATCTAATAGACCTAAGTGGTGATGGTCAAGACCAAGCAGTTACCATGAAACAGTAATGTTGGATTGGTAAGAAGGGGCTTTGTTGCATTTTTTGTACTCTGTGCAATATAAAATGATGGAAACACAGAGGCAGAAATTCAGATGACTATATTTACACACCCAGTATCACATGCAAAGCATGACTTTGCTGAGTAGCTTAACAGAAGGTCAAACACTCAGAGCAATTGTTCCCAGTCTTCTCTTAGCTTGAAATCTGTGGCTTTAATATCAGACCCAAAGAAGGGCTTATGAGAGCCACAGTTTGTCTATTTTTCCCAACTAGGTCAGCTGGTTTAATTAGAGACACCCTGTCTCCCTCCATGGCTTACTTCCCTAGGCTACTCAACTGTTTGAATAGATAATCCCAATTCCTAATAATTACAGCTGCAATATTATATATTTTGAGAAGATAACTCAGCTGAAAATTTAGAGCTGCCAGTTACATCCTCTTGTATAAGTCCCCTGTCATGAGGAGTAGCCTGGTTTTTCCTTTCTTCCCTTCTTGTGTGCCATGAACAGTTTTTCTTACCACTGCCAAAGTGTTGGTCTACAGAGGTGTGATTCTACACCAAACCAGCCGGGCTGGTGGGACCACTGTAGAGATTTGTGTATTTTTGTTTAAAAACAAGTTATGTCAGTTTGACTGGTGGCTCTACATTTGCAGGTGCAAGTTAATATGATATTAGCCAGGTTTCAACTGATTTAATAATGTTTACACCCAAATCTGATTCAATTAGCTTGGATTTAGACCAGGGTGAAAGAGGGGACATGTCAGTTTGGTTATTAATCAAAGGAATAGGAACCAGCAGCTCTATCTCTCTTCCATTTCAAGCTCTCCAATAGATTAGTGATGTGACCTTGGGCAGATCTTCTGGCACGTTTTTGCCTCTTCAGCCCGGATATAATCAATTTCTCAGAATAGATGCAATACTGAACTCACAGGCATTTGTGAAACTTAATTCCCTGCATGCGGAAAGGGTTTTGGCAGCTCTTAGGGTGTGCAGCTTGGTGGGGAAGGGGCAGGGCTTGTCTGAAGCCTGAGTCAGCTCCTTGCAGATGGATCAGTGCCCGGATTTCTAGGTGCTGCCTTCCATTGCAGCAATGGTACCTTGCACTTAATCCTAAACTGTGCACAGAAGTACAAAGCAATCGAGATGACTGGAATAGTCCTAGCCAGGAGTTTGCTCTCCATTTGCCAATATGGATGGGAAGTCCCTCCAATGGATTATTTTTTTTCTTGGATGGAGGGGAAAAAGATACTCTTTGCCTAGTCAATTCATTATGTTCCATGAAGTTACAAGTGATAGGAGAAGAGGTGATGGGCTCAAGTTGCACCAGGGGAGGTTTAGATTGGATATTAGGAAGGATTTCTTCACTGAAAGGGTTATCAGACATTGGAACAGGCTGCCCAGGGCAGTGGTGTAGTCGCCATCCCTGGAGGTATTTAAGAGTTGCATAGGCATAGTGCTTAGGGATATGGCTCAACTAAGGTCTTGTCAGTGTTAGGTTATGGTTGGACTTGATGATCTTGAAGGTCTTTTCCATCCAGGGTAATTCTGTGATTATGGAAAGTGTAGAAGTCCTAGTATCTATCTGTTCATCTGTGTCCTGGTGTGTCTTTTCTGGTGCTTCTGCTTCACATTTCCATTTATGCTTATAATTTTTCTGGTTTTGTTTGTTCCTCTTAGACAAACTACGGCTTTAAAAGCAAGGGAAGGGACTTACAGGCTCAAAGAATTTACCGTGGTTTCATTAGAGCCATATTTTGGTGCACACAAGTACTGTGACATCAGTCTTGCTTTGAAACATCAGAAGGCATCTAGGGAGAAGAAATGTAGTGCCTTTCATTTTTTGCCGCTCAGAATGAGGGATATAGAAATAGAGATGGCATTGACATTTCTTAATTGTCTGCAGTGGTCCAGCATAAGCTTCTTGATCATAACCCCTTGATAAATCAGACTCCCTAGCATCACGCAGGAGTGCTCCAAAAGAGGTTGGAAGTGAGAAAAATAGGATATGACTCTGCTCAGAGCCCACTTACGGGTTTACTTAATAGACAGGACTTTGCACACAATTAACTAATTATGAGCAAAAGTCAGTGCTTGGGGTGAAGAGCAGGCCTTGAAAAATAAGTACTCAGCCTCCTTTGAAGGGCAAACACTTGACACTCAATGTGAACTTAAGCAGGAACTGACTTTCAAAGGGAAAAATGTCACATTTAAGTCTACATATTCTCTACAGACATATTCTCTTCAATATTTGGGATTCTAAGCTCTTTGAAGGTAGTCTCTTCACTTCCCCACAAAGCATTTTTTTGTTCACCTTTGCAGTAATTTTCTCTCTTCCCTCTCCCCTTCACCCCCAATCCCATTAATGTTACAAAAGAATTTGCTTCTGGGATGAGATTTTGCTTGCTGAGTTTCTGCCCCAAATTATATTTTACAGATGACTTTGAAATTCCCTGTAAGTGTGCTCTCATTATTGGATATCTTTGATACAACTTTAAATACAACTGTGCAGACATCGCTGCTATTAGTGCTAGGAAAATATAAAACCTACACAGAGAAAGCAACAGTCAGACCCAAGAACCCCTGTGACAGATAAAAGTAGGAGTGTGTTTCAGATACGGGACCCTGGCCTCATAAATATTGTGAAGCTCTCTGAAAGATGGCCTCTCACCCTACTCTGGAGTGCCTTTCTTTTTTTTCTTTCCCCTTTTTTTCCTTTTTCTTTTTCTTTTTTTTTTTTTTTTTTTTTTTTTTTTTTTTTTTTTTTTTCCTCCTCTTTCTTTTTTCTTTTTTTTCCCTTTTTTCTTTCTTTTTTTTTTTTTTTCTTTTTTCTTTTTCTGTTTTCTTTTTTTTTCTTTTTTTTTCTTTTTTTTTTTTTTCTTTCTTTCTTCTTTTCTTTTTTCTTTTTTGACATTCCTGTCTCCTGGACAGGACTACAGCAAAGATACGAAGCAAAAGCAGGCCAAAAAAACAGTATTGCGCTCAATAAAAGACACGTTTAAAGCATATCGACTAGACCCTACTGGCCATGTAGAGACGACCTCGTTCGGGAGGAAGAGAATAAACCCCGCCCGGTCCTGCCCGGTTCCGTCCGTCGGTGCGGGGCGGTGTCTGCGCAGTGACCGTGGTGGGGAGGGGAGGGCGGTCAGGTGACCCCTATGGACCAATCACAGAGCTCCCGCCCGGGGTGCGGGGTGTGAAATGGCTCCGCAGGGAGGGGACGCGCCCGGTTGAGCTGTGATGGTTTTTGCTGGCGCCACTGCTGCTCGTGTTCCTTCCTGGCAGGAGAAGATCATTGCTCATCATGAGAGGTTGCCTTCACCTGACTTCGTAACTAGGACCGGCTTGGCTGCTCCAAGGCTGTTGAGGACCCTCACCAGGATCCTGGATTCAGACTGCTGCTGAGCCCAATGTGGGACTTTGCTCCTTGGGAAGTAGTTACCAATTCGGGAGCATGGCTTCCATATTTACATGTATTTGTAATTCTCTATATGCATTATTATTACCACTTAATTATAGCTATTCTAGTTTGGTGGTGGGTTTTTTGTTTTGTTGGTTTTTTTTTTTTTTTTTTTCCAACTCTCTGCCTTATTCACCTTTCTATCTTCCCCTGGCAGGGCAGTGGGGGAATAACAGAGAGCATCTGTCACTTGCTTATTGGCTAAAACTGTGGCAAAAGAGAATGTGGACATTCTCTAATGTCTAATTAGAGACATCTAATTAGATGCCTAATGTTTCTTCCAGCAAGTCAAGGCCTTTTTGTATTTTTCAGAAGGCCCAAGCAAATGTTCCCAGGGGGCAAAGTGAACAGACTAAACTCACTCAGGGGTGGAATCTACTACCCCAGAAGACCAGGATGGACAGTGGCTCATCCCTCACCTTTATGGATGGCAGCCCTATGTTTTTGGAGGTGTGTACAAGTTTCCTGTGCAGAAGGATGCAGCAGAGACTGCTTGTGCCTCCACACGCCCTGCTGCATCTCATAATAAACTCTGCTGTGCCCAGGGCTGTGGGGGCTCTCCTGGATGTGGTTGCTGAGGTGGTGGATGAGCAGTCTTAGAAGACCAGGAGAGCAATGGTCAAGCTTTTGTTTGTCTTTGGTTTTGCCTTTTTTTGGGTAATAAAAACCTTTCTCTGTACTGTATGGCGATGTGTATCATATCCCTCACTGTTTCAAAGACTCCTCTTGTAAGAAGTGCTTTGAGATCATTTTTTCAGCCATGGAGAAGTGCAGACTTTGTAAGAAGTTTCTTTCAAATTTTATGAATAGGAATTTATGGTTCGCAAATTAAAGTAGGCTGGAAGTTTCTGTGGTGTGCACTTGCAAAATGACCTGTCAAAAATTTGGAAATCATTTACATGAAGCTTTTCTTGGCAGATTTGCTCTGTCAAAAGGGTATGTTGTCCTGATCCTCAAGGAAGAGGAGGAAGAGTTAAGCATTTCTGAAATTCTCCTGCTACGCCATTTTGAAAAGTGTTATTCATGCAATGTGAATCCTTTTTCTCTTAGCATCCAACCATTGTTCTGAATATTTCTGAAATCCTGACACTGTGTTGTTTTGAGAAGAGGTATTCGCATACTGTAGATCACTTAATGGTAAGCCATTGCTTTGCCATGTCGGAGAAGGCAGAAAGAAGCAGACACCATTATGGCTAGTACTGGTGGAGAAATTGCTATTAAAACTAATCAGAAGCAGGATCAAGGGGCATTTCCAAAGATATTATTTCATCAATTGGGATGCACATGGATTAACAGATAATCTTGTCTTAATAAGCTGATAATATTTTTATTTTAAGGCAAGAGTGCAAAGAACTGGCAAAAGGGAGCTGGAGATTTAATTTACTCAGGTTTCATGGTGCTTTTGCCACAGCAACAAACACAAAAAGTCTAAAGTGTGGGGTCAGCAGGATGGCACAGGGATGGACGTGCTTGAGTGGATTAAGGGGTAGTCTCAATATAGACTACAGAGAGATCATGCTGCATTGGTGTGACCTGAATGGAGGAGCAGAGAATTATATGGATGAGAACTGGTCTAGATTGGTTCCTCTTATTCATACAATTTGTGTGAGGCCTGAGGAAGATGAAATACTATAAAGCAAAAATATTTGCAGATAATGCAGAATCAGGGAGCACTGCCACTACAAAGAAGCTAGCTGTGTGTATGGGAAGATGAGTGACCTAGATAAAAATAATGAGGAGCTGGACAAAACAGAGGACCAGACTTGGAAAGATCATACTATGCAAAAATGCTGTTCAGGAAAATGCAGTTCATGATAATAGAAGAAAATTGAAGCAGAGGGATTAAAACAGGTGCAGAAACTTGCAGAGATTTCTGCAAATTGTGTGTAAATATCAGATTTAAATATTAAGAAATTACCTCGCTTTAGTAATGCAGAGATGTACTATCATCGACGTTTCTGATCACCTGATTTTAAGGAATTATTCTAGTGAAAGACAAAGGTGTAGCAAAAGCAAGCAGAATAATGAGGAAATGGGTGGATGCTAGCTGTCCCAAATAGACCATAGAAAATTAGGGCTGTAATCTGTGAAAGAGGAGACTGAGAGGTGAGATCATTTTGCTCTATGAAGTTCTTGAGGGAATAGGAAGAATGGTTGATGCCAGACAATTTGAATTTGTGTCAAATACAAGAAGCAGAGGGCACAAATTAAAGTTTTGCATTATATGGAAGGAGTTCCCACAAGGAATTTAGTTTAGAATTCCTTTATGCAGGAAGTGGATAATACACAAGATGCTGAAATGTGCACTCTGCTATATGGAAAGCCCAATGGGAACACAAATTTTTACTGCTGTGTCCCCCAAAGCCACATCTTTGTCTGAAGAGTGCTTTAAAGGCAGCACCATTCTTCTAGAGAATACAGGAGAGGGCTATAAGAAAAAATAACCTATCTTACTCTCATGAGAATACTCAAACTGTTTCTCCTGGATTATTGGTAGTGTTTTTGGAGAGGCTGGATGTATGAACCCTTTTGAAAATTTCAGCAGTGAAGGAATTGTTTCCTGGAAGAATCAGTGAAGTAGCTTTGAAATTACACAGGACTGGAGCAGAAATTATGAGACCCCTTTGGGACGCAGGACTGAGAAGACTGAATTTCTGCTTTGACATAGTTTTTGCAAGTTTTAAAGGATTAGAAATACTGTAGCAGTGGAGATAAAAGGCACGTGGCAAAGTCTGTAAGACACAAATGAAATATGGCATTATTTGAATGAGTATAAAAAATACTCGGATGATGAAAAAAATACTTACTGGGGATAGACCTGATGGTGCAATAGGTACAGGTTAATTTAGCTGTCTCTTTGGTGCTCAGGTGAAGGGTTATTCAGAGCCTTTGCTGCTCTCTTCCTTCCCTCTCTGAGTTAAACGAAGTAAATCTACAGGCTACTGGCTTATTGAAAATAAACAGATGCTTAACTTTTTTCTCCATTAAATTGTGTCAAGAATATCGTATGTGAAGCAAACACTTGTAAAAGCTCTGACTCAAATGTGCTTGGCTTCTCTTCTGTCCCTTTTCATTAGGGGCTCTGTGGGCTTCCAGCATCTGAAGGACTCCTTGACCTGTTAATGACATCTGCTAGTGTATTACAAAAAACCCCCAAAAAACCAGCACACAAACTGCCTGCTAGTCAGTCTGAATCCAAACCTGAGAAGCAAAGCAGCAGTTGTAAATGAGTCTTTCATATAAAATATAAAAGGAGTAACCCTATTACTTTATGCATAAAAAAAATGTAGGCTGTAACCCCTTGATATCTGCATCTTGATTTTTTTCCCTTTCTTCCCTCAGAGTGAATGCACCGTTGAGCTTCACTTGCTGACACTGAGAGATTTAAATGCACACAGAAAGACAAACAGAAAGGCACCTGGTCCAATCATTTACAGTGTATATGCTGCCATACAGTGAATTATTTTTACATAGGTAATTAATAACAGAGAAACAATGTAGTGACAGTGTGAGTCCCAAGGGAGAAAATTGTCAGCCTATTTATTCTTTTCTAACTAAATTGATGGGATAGTCTGATGCCTTTCTGGATTTCACGCAGATGATGAAACTGCAAACAAGTTTCATTTAAATAACAGGCAAATATTCCAATTAGTCAAAGCTGGATTCTTATGCCTTGAAATGATGAACTGCACATACTGTGACCTCTGTCAGTCTGAGGTGGAAAAAGCTGCCCAGCAAAAATGCAAAGACATTGATCTGAACATTTTGGGCACTGATTCAAATACATTAATCTAGTATGATCTGCCAAGAGTCTGTTACTGTCTTCTGGATTCCTAGGCTCATGTTATATGGGATATCAGGAATTCTTTCATATAGGCTCATCTTTAGTTTTTAGGGACTTTAAGGGAACTAAAGTACAGTTCTCAGAAGCATGTGGAGGATAACACTAGCTTTCTCCTCTCTAATGCAAGACTGTCCAGTCTTTTGTGAGGCTGACACATTCAGAAATTGCAGCCTGCACGGTGGCTGGAATCCCAGTTTCTGTGGGGGAAGGATTTTGACAATAACAATTTTCTACTCATTTAAAAGGAAGAAAATGGCCAAAGAACCCAAATGCAAACCAAGTATCTCATGGCCGTTTTTGTCAGAAGGCAGATGTTCCTTCAGTCCTGCATAAGTGAAAATGAAATTCCCAAACTGCATTTTTTAAAGTGAAAAATGCTGTATCTTTTCTGCTGGCTTAACCTTTCTCTCAGATTTTATGTCTCTATTTTTGCACCTGTTTGTTTTCACATCTGTGTAAGCTAAGGATCACCTCTAGTTCCTGCATTTTTAAAATGCAAGCTGCTGGCTGGCATATATGTGGAGCAAGAATCCCCAGAGCACGGTGAGTAAAGAATGATTTTTGCTAAAACTAGCTACAGCTGAATCATGATAAATCATACTATTTCATTGAATTTATCTTCTGAATATTAAATTTAAGAAGCTGTGTCATGTTGAAATATTGAAATATCTCCAATGTAATTCACTGCAATCCATTGTTGGGAGTTTTGAGGGGGAAAGGGCAGCGAGGGAAAAGGTTGGCTAGCATTAGATAACCAATAATCTGCACAAGCTCTTGGAGCTGGCAGCAGAGCAGTCTCAGCACTGTTTTCAGCCTGGGAACGATTGACACTCCCTGTACCAGCTATTTGGCTGGAACTTAAGTATGTCACTTGGCACTGGGAGTTGATAAAAGCCCTGTTATTTTCCAGGCTGAATGCTAAACAAGGCTGCAGTCTTCCTAAAGCATTACACAATGCTTATAAGGAATTGTTGGTTTATGTGAAGTAATTTAATCAACCTGATCATCAGATGGATTTGCGACTTCCACACTTTATTCTAATTGTGTTTGTTTATCTGCATATTACACTTTGGCCCAGCTATTTAGTTCTAATTAATAAACTGGAAACGAGCATGCTATGAATTTATGCTTCTTTTTGAGCACCTTTCTGAAAGGGAGGAGTCTGCAGGGAAAATAAACAGGATGGCAAGACCAGGGGTATTTTCCAGAGCATCCTTGAAGACTGCTGAAACCTGAGGCTTGAGCCAGAAAACACCCTGCTGAAGGCCTGGCATCTAAAGCTAATGGCATATCCTCTCATAAGGCTGTGTCTACTGCATCACTTACTTCTGCATTACTACACCTGCAGGGAGATTGTTAACATTTGGGGCATAAGTACTGTTGAGAACAGTAAAAGACTTGCTGTTAATCTAAAGGAATTTGTGTGTAACGTGATGTGCTCCTTTGCTGTCTTTGTTCTTTGCTGTCTTTGTTCTTAGGGTCCTTTTATTCCCTTGTTCCCCTGTTGCAGGACTCTATGGCTGCACTGTCCATTGCATCCCACTTCATTTACGAGCTGGTGGATAAAGTCATCCCCTCCTACACACCAGGGCTAAAGCTCCAAATGTAAGGGTTTTGCTGTGAAAGCTTCAGACTCAAAGGTTTTTTGAGGAGAAAGTTTTTTTTTTTTTCTAGCCTACATCTTGTCAGACTGAAATAAATAATAATCTTATTTTTGTTCTATTCATGTACCTTTTATATGTGTACATCTTTTGTCAGCTTCCTGTGTATGGAAATATCCTGTAACTGACAGATGAACCAAGTGTTGTCATCTTTCTCTATTGCCAAGCCAGTAGCATTTTATATGCCATTTATTGAAGTAAGACTGCTACTTGGCAGAGCTTTGCAGTGCAGCGGTCTTCTCTCGCTGCTGTCAGTAGAAAGGTGCTGACTTTGAAGCAAGCCAGACTCAGGCTTAAATGCACGGGAGGGAGGAGCTTCACAGTGCAGGGCTACATTACTAAATATGACCAAGAAAAGGTTTCTTCAAATTTTCTGAGTACGTACTCAGCTCCACCTTCTTTTTTATTGTCATGAAGTGAAAATCTTTTGGGGAAAAAAAAAATGGTACACATAGTCACAGTGTTTGGTGGAAACATCATCTGATCGTTGAGATGCTTCACTAGAAAGCATCTAAGAGAAGTGCACCTGGGAGTCCCTTCCTTTCCAGTGTGACCCACCACACAGCACGTAAGCACCAAGATGCTTGGATCAGGATAAAGACCTCAGCCTCACTAGCTTCCAGGAAAGGCCAAGGCTTGGGCTAGGGTGTTGTCATCCATGCTGTTGGATTTTGACTGTGCTCCTGGCCCTGTTTTGGCCTGTGTCACCTACTGCTCCTAAATGATGCCTCAGTGAGGTTTGAAGGATGGCACAGGGGGGGATCAGCACCCTTAGGCAATACAGTTGAGCCTCTGTAACACCTGGAGGGGAAGAAGAGGCTGGAGACCTGTGGGAACCCATCATACCACGCTGCTTCTTCCCTTCCATGGTCATAGAAGTCCCAAGGAAGTGCTCCACAGGTCATGGACCCGTGTCCTTGGTGGTGACCCCATTGCATCTCATCCTGTGTCTCAGCCTCTCCTGCTGGTGATACTGCAACCTGTAAATGTCCTAGATTGCTGGACTAGGGCTGGGCTCTGCCTTGTCTTACAGAGACGTGAAACGTCTAGTATTTGTATTTGAAAACCCCAGTATTGGGCTGGTGGCTCCTCTGAAGGGGAAGTCTTACTCTCCTTTATTTTTGCTTTGACTGCAAACCTCATGTTTCTTGAAACTTGTCCATTTGTTCCCACTGGAAATTTTAACGTTGAATTTCTGGAAGAATTCTTTTACCAGAAAAGTCCCTGATCAGGTCAAGTACTGGTTTAAGTCTTATTAATTCTAAATGCCTTCTGTGTTTTAGCAGATGTTGGGGTTTTAAAGGCCTCTAGGAGCAATGTATTTTAAGCTTATTCAATTTGGAGAAAAAGAAGACTGTGGCAGGGAACGGTGTCAGTCATAGTGAAAGAGGTTATATAGAAGCTGGAGCAGTAAAGCTCTTGCAGAAGAAGAAAGAAAGGCTACATGTAATTCAAGAGGTCTGGAAAAGATTGGGAAGATGAGGTCATGAAACATTGTCCATGCATTTAGAAATCATTGAACTAAAATATGCTCTGTGCTAGATCATAAACTGCAAACCAACTGCTCTGCATTTTAGTGACTTGACTTGAGGAGTTAATTTTTTTTCTGTATTTTTTACTGTTTTTCTGCCCCACTGTGGGTTATTTTCTTCATGTCAGATAAACTTTGACACTCATATCAAAATGCCTGTGATTCAACTTGATAGATCAGCTACTGTGAAGGGGAAGGGGTGGGTAACTGACCCTACTATTGAGATATATGATGCTTATTTAGAGAAATGACATATATTCTCGATGAGGTGCACAGGCATAAGCTGCATGCTTCTCCCTCAAGGTTACTTACAAAAAAAAAGGAGGAGAAAAAGCTGTGTTTTTTTCTGCATTAGAAATACTATGTACTGTGGGTGAGTGAGAGAACAGATGAACTGTGATACCACTTGACATAAATATGGGAAAGTTTGGGAAAGTTGGGCAAGGATGATAGTTTTAGTGAGCTGATATTAGAATTTGGGGTGGGTTTTTTTTTTTTTTGTTTGTTTTTTGGTTTTTTTGTTTGTTTGTTTTTTTGGGGGGGGGTTTGTTTGTTTTTTTTTGTTTTTTTTCTTTCCATACATTCAGAGGATGCCTCCCCTGCAATTAGGAGATCCCCTTTACTTCTTGCAGGATTAAAAAAAATTATTTGTGGGAAATAATGCTCTCCTGATGTGATGTGTCTAGATGATTCTAATAGTTTGAAAGAAAGTCAGGATAGAGATCCATAAACTCCAGTAATTTTTAGACAAGTGAAAAGGCAGTGGAAGGACTTTCTGAGCCATGCCTGAAGATAAGTTGTAGGTGATGAAATGCATCTGCACAGGAACATTCTTAATTGTGATTGGGTAGGAGTTCTTCATTATTTATTTCAATGAAAAGTGCCAATCTACTAAAAGAATTTCAGAAAATGAGCTGTTTTATTTCAGTGAACTATTTGTTAACAAGTCACATACGCAAGAGGAAATATCTACTTTATTTACAAAAATGATAAGCATTGAATTTTTTTCAGTCAGAGACAACTTTTCCTTTTAAAATTTAATTTAATTTGCATAGAAAAGAGAAACTAGGTCAAATGAAACATTTCAACTGAACAATCCCCCCTTTTTTTTTGCTATTTCATTTTGCAACAAGAGGTTCTTTGCAATCTACACTATTCTCTGATTATATGAGATTTCATTTTTGAGGCTGGAAAAATAATTGAAATATCAAATCTTTATGAATATGAAAACTATTTGCTGTGTAGCCTCGTTTTCTAATAATGTCCTGATATCTCTCTCAGAAAGATTACAAATAAGCAAATTTTTCTGCATTTCTTTACGAGAGAAACATGTTAACCTGACTAAAGACATATAATTTATTTGTTTGTTTTTCCTTGAGCTGCTTTGTTGAGACCCATGGCGTGACTTTTAACTGACAGTTTTCAGTTGCAAAGGAAAGCACAAGTGGAAATTTTCGTTCAAACTGTTCATGATAGCTGAAGAAGATTCTGAAAAAAAATGTAGCCCTGTCTGCTTTCCATTTGTGTGCATTTTGTAAATTATTTTTACTATGTCTATTTTGACAGTATTTAAATTGCTCACATGAAAAGTCTTATTTAAACACCTTGCTTTTTACTAGACAAAAGTCTCCACACCATCACAAAATAGACTATTTTGAGAGGAGTTCTTAATGAACTGCAAATTGGAAACTAGGCTGTTAATCCTTAGCATTGGGTGGAAATTCTTCACATTACTCTTTATTGTTTTAGTGTCATTGGAAGTGAAGGTAGGAGAATATTTCATGAAAAATGTCAGACACTATCAGAAAAAAAAAAAAAAAAAAAAAAAGAAACTAAGAAAAGATAGTTGGATGCCAGAAAGCTGAAGCAATGAGCAAGCAATCTTCATCAAGGGCTGGGGCTTGAATGAGAATACGTATATAATTCAGATACAAAGAGTTAATAATTACTTCTTTTTCCTCTGAAAGTACAGACTGTAACAGCAGGTTTTTGGTATCCAGTTCTCTACACACACCCAAACTGCATTAATTTTGGCTTTTTCTGGTAGAAATTGAACTGATTTCTGATTAGCCACCACCTCCAAAATTTCAAGCTCATCGGTGATTAGAAAGGTAAGGAAGCTCCTATAGATAGCAGATAATTAGGGTTTTCTGTTTGTTTTTCTTTCCTCTCCCTTGTTATGAGGATGGTATATTCAACTCTACTATTTAGCTGGAACCAGTTGATTTCCATCAGGGGATGACATGCTAATACTTCATTAGTGCATTATGGAGACATCACACCAGGGCATAGGAGGTAGTGGTTTCAGTGCTGATTTCAGTGCAGCTTGCCTATGTGAATAAATGAAAGAAGGGGATTTGGAACAGGTAGGTGTGGCCTAAAATTACCCAATTGTGTAGCCTAAAATTACTCAAGTCCATTGCAAGGCCATTGCCGTGCCCATTACAGTCCACTAGCTATGGTTATTCATTAATCAGATGTTTATAAATATGCAAGAAGTGGAGAGGGAGCTTCAATCTGTAAGCAACTCACATTCAAGAACCTATAATTAGGGCTACCATATTTCTGAAAGTCATGAGACCTGCTGAGCATGTGTACCCCAGGTGGGTGTGTGTTAGACTTACCAGATGACTGCAAAGCCTGGGCAAATACAGCAAAATATTAAAAGATGTCCAGAATGAAAAGGGCATGTCTGGGAAAACCCATTTATCTATAGTGGCCCTACTGTGGTTGCTTCACATCAGTGCCTTAAAGGCAAAACAATAATATTGTCTTTCTCTGAGAAGATAATTGGGGTTTCAGTCTGCATATGACACTGATGAAAAGGCTGGGTCTATCCATGAGAAGCTGGGATTTTTGAGTTCCATCAATTCTTGCAAGAGGACAAGGAGGACTTGTCAATCACCTGAAGTACTGCTGTCATGTGTGAATTTGAACTGGTCACGTTAGCCACCAGAGGCAACTGCTTGGGGTAACAGGAAAGCATACAGTAAGTTCCAGGACAGTGATGGGACTTATCTCTGGACACTGAAAGCACAGAAGTGCTTGGATGCTGTTTTAAATCTTTAATTTGTAAAAATGAGTTATCCTACAAAAGCTGACAGTATCTTTTGATGCTCCCAAACTGCTGTTAATTTTGTCTGTTTAGCAGGTTTATGTTTATGCTTCTGAATTCACATTTGAATATCTGTATTGTGAACAGTGTTGACTAGGCCATAACTTGGTTTTGATATTTCAGTCCCCTTTTGGATTCCTCAGCAGAATAGAAATCAGGCTCTTCCACAGTGCTTCTGTAATACAGTTGTTATTACAAATGATGCCACTTTAGGCAGGATAGACACAAGCAAACTGTAAGCTCAGAATTGCCCATTGTAATCAAATTGGCTATTTTCCAAACAATTCACAGTCTCTCTCCCAGTGTGACCTTTCAGAGCCCTGCACTCAGCACAATAGGGGTATATTACCTCTCACGCACTACTGCTCATTTTCAGAAGAAAGCCAGGATTATTGTTCAAATTCTGTATGATTACATCTGAGCACCTCATTGTTTTCAGGAGGAGGACACAAACCAATCTGGCAACCTTTTGGTACAGAGATGTGCCTCGTGTTACACATAGCAAGGCAGAAAGAGAAGGGGTTAAAAGCACACTGTAATACATATGAGACATGCTGATTGCCTAGGAAGAGAATGGATGCTATCTCCCAGTTAGTCCTGTTACTCTCACCTGGCTTTAATGATAGTTTCCAGAAGCATAATTAGATGTAATATATGTTGGGCAGCAGTAGGGGGTGGATGGGACAGAGAAGATAACTTGTTTAACGTGTTTGCGTGTTACATAAACAGGTAAAAGAGCAAATGAAATGTGGAGTTAGGGATCCTTTAATTTGGGGTGCTTGGGCTCTAGGCTGTTTCCACTGACCTGTTTTCTCCCTAGGCTTTATAGCTTCTCTTAGAAATCTTTGGGTTTACTTTAAAAAAGATCCAGACAATAATAGATCGCCCGGCAGAAAATTATTAACATGAAAACCCCTGCCTAACCATAATTGTTCTTGAGATGGCATCTGCTTTAAAAATACAACACAATTTCATCTGAGATGTAAAAGTAACATCCTCCCCCTTATTTTCTTTCATTTTTTTTGCTGACATTGAGAGATAGAGACTTGCTGACCATATGTAGCTGATAGCTTTAACAGTCAATCCTAAATAGTCTATAAATCCACTTACAATATAAAATATAATTGATTTATGTAACTGGGAATTTTTAGCAATACAATTTTGTGTAATTATGTTTATTTTTCCCTATCTAGAACTGGCTTCCCTGGTGAATCTGGAAGCAGTCTCTGATTGTACAGAGCCACTATATATTCCGCCGTTGTGCTTCCCTTGAGTATAAGTTATGATATATCAGCATTGTCTTTGAGGTCTACTGAAGCTGTGGATGTGCAATACACTGAAGAGTGCAGAAGGAATGAAGTTGAAAGGATTCATGAATAAAATGTAAGTGGATGATACTTCAAACCGAAGCACAAATACTGCATTGCCTAAATTGAGAGAAATTGCTTCTTTCACTTAAGTAGTAAAAGTAGTAGTAACAATAAGCTAGTAGTATTGTGGCCTCTGGTCTCAGGCCCAGTTGTTATCTGGGAGTGGCACACAGCTGGAATACCTTCTTTCCACATGACAGTGACAGTAGAATTTTGGTGAGGAAAATAAGTGCCCTACTGAGTACAGAGTTTTACAGATCTGTGACAGAAACTTTGCCAACTCTGAGTGGTCCCCCACAAACTGCAGCACTTGTAAAAATAAGTAAGTTTTCCATACCAAAATTCTTGATAAATGGAAAACACCATTCTCCCTTGGCACTGTCAGTTTTCTCTCTTTTTTTCAGGGCACTTGATTATTCACACTCAGTATATAAACATACTGCTTGAGGTAAATATGTACCAAGGCTAGTGCTGTTCTTGAACATAGATCATCATTTTACTTACTCCCTTACATTATTTAACTCTCTTCTGGTGACCCTGGGACCTGGTAATACACACTGCAACCAATAACCATAACTCCATGATCCATATAGAATACGTGAAGGATGGTGGCAAGTATATAATTTATTACCATCTGTAGTGCTGTGTTATTATTATGTGACTGTTATAGCATTCATAGTTTGACAGATTCCTATTAGCCAGTCAGTCAGAGTATGTAGTGTATTATTTTACCAATACCTGATGCATATCAATAGAGTGGTTGAACACTGCTATAAAAGAACAGCTGAATTGGCTTGGGCAGAGTAATGTTCCATCCTGAGTTCTCACCTGAAATATCAGATTAAGCTGATGGATACTTTTGTAAGTATGAAAAAAATCTGGTTAAGTTTCTTCCTTCCCTGTCCTGAATCCCTGAAAGAAAGTGTCAAAATAGTACAAGAGGGTATTTTCATCGTATTCTCATTCCAACAGCAGAAAACAGAATTTACGGGAAATCTTGTAACGGGAAACAACTTGTTCTCACAAGATTTCCAGCCCATTAACTCAAGAATCAGATTGTTTGGATTAGGTTTGCACAAACAGCAAAGCTTTTCAGGTGCTTATCCAGAGGCATTGAACCAAATATTCTTAGGTTTTCCCACATTCTTAATATATTATGCAAATATTTACTATTTGCAAGGAAAGAGTAAGATGGGAGAAATTTCCTTGTCCAGGGCAAGCACAATTATTTCTTGCTGGACAAATAAAGCTGTTGTGGACAGATAGAGGAAGAGGGAGTGGAGGTGTGGATGAGGGACTGAGGGTGACCATTGGGCTGGGGAAGCCGGGAGCTGCTGGAGGATTAGAAGTGGAGGTGAATCTGCATATAGCTATGGAAGGGTCCATCAAATTATGGGACATGCAGAGCTTCTAAAAGAAAAGGATATGATCAGGGACAGCTGTGATGCTGGGAAGGGGAGCTGGGAAATGCAACTGCTATGCTGACCCCTTGCCAGAGCTCAGTGGACAGCTGGTGGCCTTGGTGGGGACCAAAACAGAGGTGAGCATGGGGTATCAGTAGTGCAAGGGATGGACACTGCTACCATTCTCCTGGGAATAGCGGGCTGGAGCATGTTAGATGCCTGTTTCTGCATTTCATCCTCCTGCATTTCTAATAGAGAGACAGAGTAGACTATCCTGTAATATTTATTTTAGGATTGAAAGGTATAATATTCTAATTAGATCAAACTCATTTAAAGAGCATCAATCAAAATTTAGGAAGCTACACAGGGAAAAATGCAATTTATTAATTGTTTTTTCTGTAATTTCTATTGCACAGGCAACCTGACAGGTTTCATGTAATTCATCTATATTGAAAGTTTTATCTAGGAGTGAAATCAATGTGATCAAACAAATTTTAATCAAGGTATCTGAAAGAAAGCCTTTGGTATATTATAGGTTCTTGCCTAGTGCATTACAAGAGTACATTAACAAACTGACGTGAAGTGTAAATCCTTACAGGGAAACAACCTGACTGTAGCAAGACCACTCAGTGCATGACTGACAGTAGCACAGGGAGAAGGGTTTACACTTAAGGCAGTCCAACTGATCCTGCTTCTGAGGAGTAAGATTAATACAGTACTAGTACAGCTGTGTCTGTTCATGATTTCAAGAATGGTCAAGCAAATAAAGCATGATGCTTTAGGTTACCTCATGATGAACAAAGGTGCAATCATTAAGGGCTATACAGAAGCTGTTTTTTAAACTTGACTAAGGGAAAGTTCTCTAAACAGTAGAAAAGTTGATGGAAAGAGAACAGAGTTGTAAGAAGTCATGGGAGGGATGCAAAGTGCTACTATCAATTCTGAGCTTTTTTCACCTAGCTTTAGATATTTTCATGGTAAGCATTTAGGGATTACAGTCACCATAGAATCTCTTTATACTGTATGGAAATAAATAGGCATTTTTAAGGAAGAGGTTGGTTTTAAATGGTTTTAGGTGTTTTTTTGTGACTTCATAGTTATTATTCTCATCAGTGACTATAATGTTCAGCAAGTGATTACACTTATAGGGGTGTTTAGTTAGAAGAATATCTCCCTCATTCACCACAGACAGTAAGTTTTTTTCAGTGTATCTTGCCTTAGCTATTGCATCACAAGATGTTTTGTGTGAAGGTGCTCAAGTTTTGAAATAAACTTACAAGAGATGCTTCATTTTCTCAGTGTACATTGAGAAGCATTGCCAACTATTTCACATCTTTCTTAAGGAAAAAGGTTGGTTTTTTTTTTTATAAGCTCTGCCAAGCAGAGGGGGCTATCAGCAATTATGCAAGCTACCATGTCTTCTTCCACAGGATGTTTAAACATCTGTTTGAGAGGAATTGAGAGGGATTCTCCTCTGTGAAACTCTCTTTCTCATATTTGATGCCAATTAAGTCCTTGTTCCTCAGTGGCACACTGCTGGTTTTGCATTTTGGTATGCCACCAGAAAGGTTGAGTGGATATATGGATAGAAGAGTAGAAGATCTTCATTACATCATCTCCAGTGAGCCCCTGTGTGAGATAAGTCTCTGCTGGGGATTGGTTGGGATTGGTTGTGCTGCTCCAAAGTGGCTGCCCTGCCTCTGCTATAGATGTTACTTACTTTCAGAAGGGATTCCAGCACAGGATACTTTCTAGAATAGATCTTCAGAGCCTCTGGAAGACTTGCACACTGAGTTTCTTCAGTCTCTAAAAACTCTTGTATTTATTTGGCGCTTGCTGCGTTCTTGCTGATTTTTCTGCAGCTGAAAGTCCACAGACAGCCAAGGCATGCCCTGCAACAGTGGAGCTGATCTATATGGTTCACATGCATGCTGTGCTCTCAAATAAGTAGTTGAAGAGATTTTAAGTAACGATGTTTGTCTCCGTGATGTGTTGTCAATATTAAAGTAAGTGTCTCAGGAGCACAGTCCCACAGTGAACAGGAAGGGAATCTGCTGTGTTGCTGAATGAAGTCCACGGAAATCCTTTTATTTTATTTTTTAATTTTTTTTTTTAAATTTAATTATTTCGATTCATAAATGTTGTGGAAACCATATATGGAGAAATTGAGCTTAGATTTTGCAGTCTTCATCATAAGCATTTAAGTTTCAACCAAGCCAGAATGGGTGCACAGCAATAAGCTGGTACTTAATTATTTGTTCCTCTTGTAAAATGTATGTCTTAGATCTAAGAAGAGCTTGCTAGAATTTTTCCAATATGATGCCTACCTGCATGGAAACATGCTGCTGAAGAGCATATTTTTCTTCAAAATATTCCCCCCAAGAAATTTTTTGTGTTCATATAAAGCTGAAACTTTAGATTTGTTGATGGAGCCAGTCATATATAATTTGAGTCAGTATAACAGCCCTTCTCTTATGGGAAGAAACTGGGACCAAATGTTGTGTCCACGATGCAACCCTGAGTAGGAATTAAGGGATGTGGCTCACATAACATATCCTTTCCACCAACCAAAATGAAACATGTCAGTGTGGGAGGGATAAATGACAATATTTGGCTGTCATGCACTAGGATCCTATTATAGACACAGAGATAATGAAACTAATGTGTCCTAAGGCGGTGTTACTTAAGGAGTATCAGAACAGGAGAATGTGTGCTGAATTTCATTTACTGAGACTTTTTTTTCTGGTGTGTTTGGGGCTAAGTTTCAGCAAACAATACAAAACCCTGGTCCTTCAGAAATGAAGTGGTGTTTGGACAGCTGGCAGCAGAATAAAGCTGCACAGGATTTGCCCACCTATTTTTGAAGCTTCTTTTGTCAGAAAATGTATGCATACTTACATGACTTTTTTTATCACTCTATCATTCGTTCACTGAGATAAACGAAGTAGAAGGTAGGCTGGGAAGAACTGAATCCCATGCAAGTTTTCCACAAAACATTTGTATCTGTTAAGCAAATGGTAGAGAAGATGGGAACAAATCATCTGGAAACTAAGAAGGTCAACTGATGCCATTTTTGAAGATGATCAGATATGACAGAAATGAAACTCGTATAGCTTAGTGAGAGTTATAAGTTTGGTTTTAGGTACATTCTTGAATACTGCTTTGTGCCTGTTTCCTCCTGATAGACTGATGTTTTCACAGGGCCAGTTAGGATGCCTGCATTCATGCCATGACTCTGTGTATAAGCAGCCTGTAGGCTGCACTTTAATGTCTGTGTGGGTGCACCATCTCTCTCCAGTGGCTGACATGGTCTACTGTTATGTACAGGAAGCATCTTAATGCTCATAATTAGCACAGTTCTGGGGTCAATGCAGGTGAAGAAATTTCATACACTTTTGAAGTTTACTCATGATATTTTCTTCATCTTCTACCCACTTTTATTTTCCCTCTTCTCCCAATAGCTTCTTGGTATAACATCCTCCTTATGTCTCAAATACTACACTGTCACAGTTATAAAGGGAACAAAACAATCTGAAAGGAGAATTTCCATATGGGAAACCTTTCTTAGCAAGGTACGTTTTTATTTGATTTAAGTCAGGAAAGTAGCTTGAAACATTTAGAAGTAGGTCCATGTTCTTCTGTTGAGACTTTGAAGTTTTTATGATCCCAAGAGTTTTAAAAAAAAGCTAAGCTGTGTAACACCCCATGCACATTAGTCTACATGACTTTTACTTTCTATATTAATCTACAAGTCGCAAATGCTGGGCACACTTTAAGTATATAAAAGGTGAGTCCTCTCTCCAGAGTTTAAGCTTTCCATCTGACTAGCTTACTGGCATGTTATAACAGTCCTCTCTCTGTCTGATCTGTGGCCTTGATCAAATCACTTAGCCTTTTACTTGCTTAAAAAATGCAGGCCTTTTACTTGCACTTGAATGCATAGAAAGTCAATGGTGCCACCCACACATGCAGAGAAGGTGTAGGAAACCTTAGGCCATGCAGACAACATCCTCTTCTTGAGGAACCTCATGTGCACAGCCCACCCTGTCCCTCTGTCAGACATGCTAAGCTTACTGCTCCATTTAAACCAGTCATTCTAAAAATCCCTCCACCTCTGAACCCTAGTATTTAAGCTGCCCAGTTTCTTTGGGCTGATTCAGATTTGGGAAAAAGCAAAAGATAAGTTCAGTCAGCAGATCTGACTAGGTGACAAACTTGGTCAAGTGTTCTGGATGCAGCCAGGTTGGCACAGGGTGAGAGGAAAACCTTGGCAGTAGGCCTGTCTGTACCTGGAAAGTCCATGAACATACTGCCTTCATCCTTTTATTTCTGGGGTTTGAGCTATGTGCTTATCACTAAAAACTAAAGGATGCTGATTCTTCTCTCCACTGACTAATATACTGAAAATTTTAGAGGTGTCATGTAAACACATAGAGTCTTCCAGAAGAAAAGTGGAAACTGGTGTGCCACAGTCATATCTATTTTTTTCTTAAAAATTATCTCAAGAAAGGAGAATATTCAGGTAAAGGTGAGGAATAGAATAATGTGTGCAGAAGGAAGAATTGCAAACCTAAAGACAAAATGCAAAAAGCATTTGGCTTCAGTAGCAAATGCTTACCTAGAATGAGTAACAGGAGAAATGATGACTGTGAAAGACAGTCTTAAATTTGATGAGGAAAGAATGTATGTGATGGGAAGATACAGGCCATGAAGCAAGACAGCAAAACTGCAGCAGCTGAGCTGTGAATAAAGTGGGGTGGAGGAAGAGCACTGCTGGGAATCCTGGATGGAAGAGAAGGTTGTAGTGTCAGAACTCTGGACAAGCCTTCTGGGTTGGAAGGCATAATCATTTAGAAATGGAAGAAGTAAAGAGGGAATGGAAGCTACCGAGCACTTGGATATTAAAGAGAGTAGGAGTATCGTAACAAGTACAAAAGAGCTTGCTTTGTTAGGAAAAGCTTTCAGAACCATACCGGTTCAGAGTGTTGATAGATACTTATATACATCATGTCTGTGTTTTTCAAGTGTCTGCTGCGTAACCCAGTTTTCTTCACAATTCAGAGAAGACCTGCACTTAGCAGGAGTTCAGCATGGTTTGAAATAGGCTCTGAGGGCACAGGCTAAAAGTTTCTCCTACAAAATTCAGCACAATATGTACCTGTAAGCACCTCTCATCCTTCACAGACATTAATCTAATTGCACTTATTATTAATCTGCAATGAAAAGTGTCAGAGAAGACACTGGACACTTTGAGCTGTTATCTCAACCTTCCCTGAAGGTCTATCCAAAAGAGACTCCGAATGTTTGTCATTTGTCAAGGATTTGATAATTGGCAGGGAAGGATGGCTTTGGGCATGTATATCCCTTCTGTCCCTCCCTCTCCCAAACACTGTGATCTTGTTTAGCTTTGTACTATCAAGTTCTGTCGTACTTGGTAGGGTTCGGCTTGCATATTGTGATGGTGCTGCAGAAGGCATTCTTGTCACCTTGAGCACTTTCCACTCTTTCCTCATGCTGGCTGCTGTTTCCATGGCAGTCTGTGATGTGTTTTATTCAAAGTATGATTTGTGGAATGTTTGCTTAGAACAGAGGAAGGGAAAAATAACTTCTTCGAGGCAGATTGAAAGAAAATATACTCTAAATTTTAAAAACATCAACCCCTCTCTAAACCTTAATGCCTGGCTCTACTGAATCCCCAATTAGTACTAGTTCTGTTTAGGATAGAAGTGTTCAATGACAATGCAGAAGAAGATATGTCAGGTCACAAATACAGAGCATGAAATATTTCCACTCTTTTAATTATGACCCAGCCTTACTGAAAAAGAGATGGAGGTGCTTTCAAAGCTTTGTGTGTGTGCTTGTGTGTATGTATGCCTGTCTTATGAATAGCTAATTCAAGTCAAACTTGGGATTCTAGTCAAGACAACAGTTTCACTGCCTGAACCAGATTGGTTCCATGCTCCTATCATTATTGAAAAGAAGAAAAAGCAGTGATTCAGTTTCATTCAGCTCCAAAGAAAAAGAATAAATTCCCATACTTTCAGATAACAGCCCACTATGCAATACTTTCCAATATGACAGACATACAGAGAAGAACACGCTCTGGGCTTGATTCTGCTTGAATTTTCACAACTAACTATAGCAATAGTTAAGTATAATAATGCAACTAAAACCCCAGCCAACCTCTTCCCCTTCCCCATCTCTCTGTTACAAGGTTACAGAGACAAGCTTTATTTATGCCTAATAGGCAGAGAGATCCATCTGTCTATGAGGGGATGTGTTCAGGAGCACTGCTGTGCTCTGCATCCTCACCAGCTATGGTGAGTTATCCAAAAGGCAGCGTTGCCTACACCCATTCCTTCAGCTCAGCCATGACTGTGAATGTTTCAAGTTTTGCAGGAGCATAACTCTGGTATTAAACCGAGTCTTTTGCAAGACCTTGAGGTGTTGTAGTTCATTACCATGAAATATCAGGAATTCAAAGGGAGGAGTACCTAAGAACAGAAACAGGTGCCTCCAGACTGTAATGGCAGTGCTGGTAATTGGGACATTTGCAAAACAGTGTCATATGTGTCATTGCTTTTTACCAGTCCACAGAAGCAGCTTTAGAAAAATAGAAAATGATAATCTGATTTTTTTTTCCCCTTGCTTTAGAGCTGTTTTACAGGAGAACACGTCTCTTGTCCCTCAGAATGGACATTTTTCAGAAGCCTTCTATAGACAAAACCTATTTTCTAGGACCACTGACACTGGGACACAGGCATTAAGCAAAAATTAAACAAAGCAACCACAGATGCAGTGGAATGAACAGTTAAAAGGCCAGAAGATAACATATGTGCTTCTCTGCTTTGGCCCAACCAGGTGACACTCTAATAGGTTTCTTATTCTGCTTTCTTCTGCTAAGAGACTGGAAGACATATGTCAGTTTTCCACCTTAACTGTGCATTTTCTAGTTTGTTTGGATTTATGTCATAACCTTAATGGGATTTAAATGGAATTTTTATATGTGAATAATACTCTGCATTAATGCAAGAACTTTGGGTTGCTGTGCTACCAGCCTGATTTGCATAAAGGTTTTTAAATATGAAAGAAGAATAGCCAGGCTATTGTAGATGGCAAAATGGGAAAAAAAAAGACACTAGCACAATAGTAGTAGGAGGAGACAACCCCTTCAAAATGTTGGCTTGTGAAAGGGTTAATACTCTGACTCTTAGGTGCAACTGAGTGTGAGAGAAAATCCTGGAGGTCATGTCAGTCATGAATATTTAGTTGCTGCAGGGTCAAGGCTGGATTAAATGGTGAACCAGCCAGGTCAAAGTCATAGGTTTATACTTTATCATAAAACATTTCCTGTTCTACTGTATGGTCTGTAATTGTAAATTGTCTGTGTTGAAGCGTAGCTCACATGACAGTTATGTACACACATACCAGACTGGTGTGCAGCAGGGCCTGTTTCCTGTAAGTATATGCTGTATTATATATTTTGGGAGATTATGTACAAATTTTAAAGCCAATAAGCTGTCCATGTCTTCCATTGAAAATGTGCTATTTTGCAATTACATATTGCTCATGTTCAATAAATTGTATGTTGTCCCTCTATTTCAAGGTCCTGGTTTAACTTGAGTATACTGAGTAGGAGAATATTTACTCCATTTATATTATTATTTTTTCAGAAGGACAATTTGGGGTACAATTGATCTTGACAATTTTTTTTTTGGCAACTGTGGAAGCAGCACTGCAGCACATCTGACTCTTGGTCCTTTACCTTGAACAAAACGTCATCCTTTTGGTTTTCTAAGCCTGAATTGTGTGCAAGCAGCTCTGAGTTACTGATGGTAGTGCAGTCAATGAACTTTTCTGATGGCATGTTTTTCATTCTTAGTGTACTATTATTATTTTAAATGAATTATGTATATAACATGCTTGCTATACAGACTACTCTGCATGTGAATTATAAAGCATGGTCTCTGCTCTGAGGAGCTGATATTCTAAGAGGCTTGATCCAGTAAACACTTATTCCTTAGTGACTTGCTTAGTCTAATATCATGAGTAATCTGTTGGCCTGGCCCTAAACTAATCAGATAACTTGACAGATAAGAACAATAGGACATGCTCTGCAGTGCAGGAGGGAAAGGATGGGACACAGCAGTACACAGATTTAGGAAAAAAGGATAAACACAAGCTGGTTTAGATTTGATTTACTTCTCTGTGGCAGTGTCTGTATGGAAATGCTGTAAGGGGTAGAGCTTGGGCCCTGGAATCTCATGTCAGATTTCATCCAAACTGTACATCTTGCAGTGAATTCAATCTGTCCTCGTGGAAAGTGATAGCCTTGTCTTGACCTGATCATTTTCCTTTCTGATGCATGTCTGCCATCAGTTCTTGAAGACTCTTTGCAGTGGTCTTTTAAAAGGAGGCAAGATGGAATATATGTGCATAGGTTTGAAGAGCAGTGGAGAGGGCTGAGGTAAGTTGTGCTGTTTGCAAGCAATTATCTGGCTGTCTAGGATAGCCCAATGCTCAAGGAGAGTGAGGCTTATTCTTCCAAATGAGCTAGCTACCTGTCCATGGGGAACGGAACTGTAGCAGCCAGGTGTATGTATGACCTTCATGTGCAAAAAGCATTATTAGGGCATGATACTGCTTTGGAGTTCAGGCCTGGCTCTTTCTATCTGCTGCAGAAGCAGAATATGCAGTGCCAGGATGCAAGAACACCAGTCTTGTGCTCTCAGCTGGGAGTTCTGCAGGATGGGGGGGGGCCAAGCACTGAATTTGAGTTTAGAGATTTCAGGTGTTGGTACAAATGAGCTTAGAGCACTTTATCAGGGTTGAGGCCTGGATAAGCACTGTTTAAATATGGTTAGTTTGTGTTGAATAGTAATATTTAGTTTATGCTTAAAGATTGGGTGTTGCATCTCTAGAAAGAAGAAATCAGGAAAAAAAGCCAGGAGGCCTATGTGGATCTTCTTGGCAAAATCAAACATATAAGGGAAACCCACAAAGGCTGGAAGCAAGGATAGGGAGCCTGGGATGATTACGAGGAAATTGTTCATGAAACCAGAAATGAGGTTAGAAAAGCTAAAGCCCTGATGGAGTCAGATCTGCCCAGGGACATTAAAGATAACAGAAAAAGATTCTACAGAGATAAAAGAAAAATGAAAGAATGTGGGCCCCCTCTGGAACAATACAGGTGACCTGGTTGCTGAAGGTTTAGAGAAAGCTGAAGTACTCAGTGACTTTTTTTCTTCAGTCTTCGCCGTTAGCCACTTGAGTCACACCACCCAAATCATGGAGAGCAATGGCTGGGTCTGAGAGAGTGAAGAACCACCGAGAGTAAGTGCAGATAGGGCCCAGGAACATCTAGATAACCTGAAAGTGCACAAGTCCATGAGACCTGCAGAGATACATCCATGGGTCCTGAAGAAACTGGTGGCTGAAGTTGCTAGGCCAATAGCCACCATATTTGAGAAGTCACAGCAGTTTGGAGAAGTTCCCACAGATTGGAAAAGCGGAAATTTAACCCCCATTTTAAAAAAAAGTCAGCAAAGAAAACCCAGGGAACTACAGACCAGTCAGTCGCACCTCTGTGCCAGGTAAAATAATGGAGCAGATCCTCCTGACATCTATGCTAAGGCACATGAAAAACAGTGAGGTGATTGGTGACAGCCAACATGGCTTTACTAAGGGCAAATCATGCCTGACAAATTTGGTGGCCTTCTACAACAGAGTTAGAGCTCTGGTAGATATGGGAAGAGCAACTAATGTCATCTATCTGGATTTGTACAAGGCAAATCCACTGTCCCACATGACATCCATGTCTCTAACATGGATATGATAGATGGACCGCTTGTTGGATAAGGAGCTGGCTAGAGGGTCATGCTGAAAGTGTTGTGATCAATGGCTCAATGTGCAGCTGGAAACCAGTGACAAGTATTGTTCCTTGAGGGTCTGTTCTGGGTTCAGTGCTGCTTAATATTTTTGTCAGTGACATGGACAAATGCACCCTCAGCAAGTTTGCTGATGACACCAGGATGAGTGGTGTAGTGGATTCTCTTGGGGGATTAGGGATACCATCCAGACGGACCTCAACAGGCTTGAGAAATGGACCCATGTCAACTTCATGAGATTAAAAATATCCAAGTTCAAGGTCAGTCCCAGGCACAATTACAAGCTGAGTATGGAGTGGGCTGCAAGTAGCACTGAGGAGAACTTGGGAGCATTGACTGATAAGAAGCTCAACATGAGCTGTCAGTGAGTGCATGCAGCTTAAAAGGCCGACTGTATCCTCCGATGTGTCAAGAGGAATGTGGACAGCAGGTCAAAAGAGGTGATTATCCCCCTCTGCTCTGCTCTTGTGAGACCCCACCTTGAATATTGTGTCCAGTTCTGGTGTCCCCACTGTAAGCAGGACACAGATCTGTTGGAATGAGTCCAGAGGAGGTCCACAAAGCTGATGCCAGGGACTGCAGCACC
This sequence comes from Heliangelus exortis, assembly GCF_036169615.1. Classification (NCBI taxonomy): domain Eukaryota; kingdom Metazoa; phylum Chordata; class Aves; order Apodiformes; family Trochilidae; genus Heliangelus; species Heliangelus exortis. The sequence goes on along the minus strand of NC_092424.1, from coordinate 53,299,432 downwards.
TCTGCTACGAGGAGAGGCTGAGGGATCTGGGATTGTTCAGCCTGAAGAAGAGAAGACTCCAGGGGTGCCTTGTAGCTGCTTTCCAGTAACCAAAGGGAACTTACAGGAAGGCTGGAGAGGAGCTTTTGATAAGAGTGTCCAGCAATAGGACAAGGGGAAATGTTTTCAAAATCAGAGAATAGGTTTAGACTAGATCTTAGGAAGAAGTAGTTCATCACAAAGGTGGTGACAATCTGTAGCATGTTGCCCAGAGAATTTGTGTATAACCCCTCCCTGGAAGTGTTCAACGCAAGTTTAGACACTTGCCTTTGAGCAACCTTTTCTTGTTGAGAGGCATCTCTGCCCATGGCAAGGAGGTTGGAGTAGATGATCTCTAGGGTTCCTTCCAACCTGAACAATTCTATGATTCATATGATTTTATGGATTTTTTTGTGTACTGCTGTAGGTGATTCTCAGATGTGCAGAAGCCACTGCTGACCTTGTTTGGGTGGGCTTTGCATTTAAAGGCTTCAGTAAGGTATCAAAACCTTGGCAGAAAAAAATCCCATGCATTATTGTCTGGGAGGTGGTTCATGGGAGACTGCAGAGTGGATCTGGCGTTGTTAAGGGTAGGATGGAAGTACCTGTAACCAGCTTTGGAAGAACTTGACTGATAAACTTAGTACCATACTGTTTATAAGCTCTCTTGAAGCAGTTTCCTGGTACCTGGCTTCTGTTTGTATCTTCCATGAGATCTAGGCTAAGGGATCTTGAAAAGTCCACTTAATAATTATGGACAAAATGATTGTCTTATTTCACCAGCTGTTTCTGTTTGCAGTGTGGAAAAGTGGCTCAGGAATAATAAAGTGGTATTCATGCAACTGACCACTGTGCTGGAAAAGGGTAAATTGGTCCTGGAGGTAAGTCTTTTCTTTAATGCAGAGGCAAGTCAGTTCTGTTCTTATTTTAAGGCAGAAGTCAGAAGGAAAACAAAACAAACTTTGGGCAAATATCAAGTTATTAGGCAAATTATTACCTAGATTGTAAAAATCTCACCAAAAAGCTTGTTTACCATCTTAATTTTTTTCTCTCTCCCATGTAGTACTTGTAAGAAAATATTTCCCCATACTCTTATATAAAATGAAATTAAAACATCCCACTACAGGTGTCTATTTTATTTCCTTTTTATTTTTGTAAAGGGAAATATGTATCTCTCAAATCTGCACGGATAAAAGTTTAATTATGTCTTAGTTGCTTGCTGTGATTTTGAAATCAGTGCTTTAGTCTGAATAAGCACTTGGTGGGTTATAAAATTACATGATGAATTTCTATTTGTCATGTTAAAATCTAGTTTTTTGTAAGGTAATTGGCAATAATGAAGTTGACACTGGATTAACAGAGCTGATCTGAAGTTGATAGCAAGAAGGGCATTTTTTAAAGAAATGAATGAATGAATGAAAAGGGAAAAAATGGACCATGCTGTGGAAGAAAATATACTTACAGCAGTAAGGATTCATCCACTCATGTTTTGCATGCCAGTAGAGCTGCAGATAAAGATATGTGAAAAAGCTAAAACCCACATAAGCTTTTTTTATCCTGGTAGAATTTTATAAAGGGTAGGTTGTTGGACTATGTAGAAATGCTGGTTTCTATAAGAAATAAACTGACACAGAAATAATAGTTTAGATACAGCTCGTATGAGTAGATCGTCCCTAAGAACAAAAGTTTTCATTCCATCATGATAATGAGACTGAAGTGGAGGTCAACACAGGAATGCCAGAGAGTTCCTGGACCATGGTAGAGAGGGGGCAGAAAGTAGGTGCAGGTCTGAGAAGAGAAAACAATATTGCTAATGGACAGGTAATTGGGGCCTTGTACAGGTGGTTTGGGAAGAAATTGGCTCAGGGAGTCTGGGTCGAGCTTACTTTTAGCTAGACAAGGGTTTGATGGCAGGGTCTGCCTCTAGAAAAGTCCTCATCTTCAAGCCAACCTGGTCTGTTTATTAGATTTTTTGTTTTTTTGACTATTTTTGACTGTTTATTTGACTATTGTTAGACTATTTATGTTTCTGCTATATCATATGTTTGTACTATTTCATAGTGCACCCAAATCCTGCAGAGTGCCTCCACTTCTGCTGCCAAATCCTCAATTAATAATCAGGTCTTTCTTTGAATTTAACATTTAAAAGAACGCTTCGGGGCTTATGAATAAGCCACTTACACTGCCTCCATTGCAGATACCCTCCTCAGAGACACAAAAATAGGAAAGAATGTGTTCAGAAAGATTTCTTTACCCTGAGACATGGTACTTTCATGTCAGGAATCAAACAAGTGTTTTTCCCCATGAGTTCCCATCCCTTTTTCAGCTCCAGACATAACTAAAAATGTACATTAAAGATGGAAATAACCTCTACAGCTCCAGTCTAAAAATCAGTTCCTAGGAACTGGACATGGAACCACTGCCCAGAAAAGACAGAAATCAGCTTCACTACCCTCTGCAACTCTTTTTCCAGCTTCAGATAAAAACTGGAGAGATGCACAGGCTTCACAGATATTTATATGGACATCTGCTTTGTCTGATTCTCCATCAGAGTAGCTGATGTTTGGCACATCTCTGTTAGTGTGTTCCTTCCTAAAGTTTGAAGGCACTAAAACTTGCTTTTGACCAGAAAGCTTTTAGAATTTCACTTGCTGCTGAGTATACTGATACATGAAGAATCAATTGTGCTAACTGCTTTAGGGGAAAATACCTAATTACTGCCTCAAAACATTTCCCTCTTGACTGAGGTAGAGTCTTTCTTGTAAGAACTGAGAGAGAGAACAGGAGGCAAGATAGTACCACTCTAAAAATATTATATAATGAAGAACTTTTTGTTAGTTGTGTTAAGTACTATAATACTTTTCTCAGATCTTTGTAACTCTTCTATAACACAAATTCAACTTCAAATCAATCTGCTAGATATGGAAATCAGCTTTCCTGTACTGTCCTGTGTGTCTGATCTCCAGTTTATTTATATAAAGAGATTTTTGTTTGGCATCTTCTGGTTTATCTTTAGGATTCACTGACAACCATTTACCTAATGAGTGTGTATGAGGCATGTAGCAAAACAGTCATGCTGGGCTGATAAAGGGCAGCAGTCAGAATGGTGTGTGTGTATCCATCCTACCAACCCATTAAACTTCATAGATGACAATATGGCTATCCCAAGTGCTCTTTTGTTCAGATATTATTATTAAGATATGTTTATTAAGAAGTGTTTTACAGTAACAATAATATAGTTTGGTTTTTTTTTTACAGGAGTTTGGAGGAAATATGGTAGTAAGCAAAGGAGCAGAAACAGGAAAGGGTGTTGTGGGATCCCAGGAACACTTGACTGCTATAATAGAAAGCAGAATTGCCTCATCCACCAGTGCAAAGTTACTTCAGTCAAGCAATGATAATTTGTGCCAACGGGGGATTTCTTACTTCCTGATAGCCCTTTGTTTTGGCTTGCACATTTACATGTTTGGCTTTTATGAATTTACTGAACTGGTTATGGGAGGATGCATAAACTAGGAAAAGAAGCAGCAAAATCACTTGATAAGGGCCATGGGAAGGGGCACCTCAGAGGGTCATAGAACAGTTTTCAGCTTGGCTTGCTTTTCCTTGAAGCATACTATTGCAGGTTTTTTCTCCTTGCTGATTTCTCAAGTTGGGCTGTAGGTTTGCAATGTCAATTTTAGGGCTGAATAAGTGCTAGCAAGAGGAAGTTTTGTGTATTTGAGGAGTTCAAAAGAATCTTGGGATTTGGTGCAGAATTACTGTAACAACAATAAAGAAGAAATGCCATAAATATTCAAATACTAAGAAATACCAAAAAATTCATCACAGTTCATGGGTCAGTCTGAAAAACATGAATATCTTTTTTTGTCAGTTGATCTAGCTACTGTTATAAAGTTCTTAAGGTGGAAAAAACCCTTCAGTTGACCAATGGGTTATGGCCAGATTTCATTCTCATTTGGTATTTCAAATACTAAATTTGTAGTGCCATACAAAATGATTGTTATTGATAACTACTTCACATTGACTCCTGTCACTGCATCTCCTTTGTGTCTGTTTCTGGCATATTATGTGGTCTCCTATCTAGCACATTGGTCGAGCTGCAGGAGTGTTGCAGTTTCAAATAATTTTTATGAGCTCAGTCATAACATTATGATCTTACGAATGAATAAATTGAAAATACAGAAATAAAACAGATGCATTAAGAAAATAAAGGCAAACATAAAAGGATGAGCAGAGCCATTTTGACCATGAAGAATGGAGAGAGATAGCTTTTGGGGTATACTTGACGGTTTGATTTGAACATGGGTTGCTTGAACACAGGATTTTCCTACCTGATTACATTGAATTGATGCTAAAATAAGTGGGATAAACTGCTTGCCCTTGGGATGGTGAATACGATAGTGTTTAGAGACCTTTCAATAAGGATGCAGTTCAGGCCTCAGTGAGTGCAGGTAAAAAATGTAGTATGCTGAATATTAATCTGTTTGGCCCTTTGAATGAGATTAGGTTAAATCAAGTTACTGTGCCTCTAAAAGAAATTTTAGGCAAAACACACAGCATTTTGGTATGTCTTGGATCAAATAATTCCTGTGGTTTGCAATCAGTTTTATTTCTGATAGTCACTTTTTTTTTTTTTGTATGTAATTCTTGCATTTCGTTTTTTTTGTGAAATGCAAAGTGGGAAAAAAGCATTAAGACGAAATCTCTGAGTTTGAGGAAACTTCTATAGCTTTAGTTGTACATAAATAAATAATGTATAAAGAAACAATAAATAATTGCATAATTGTATAAATAAAGAAAAAAATATGTGTAAAAATGTTCTCATCATGTAAAGGTATAAAGTTGAGTCAGGAATGCCCTGGTCAGGGTATTTTTTGTGAACATAACCAATAGAAAAAATATACTTTCATGACTGAAATATAGGTAGTAAACTGAAATGGGTAGTAATAGTCATAATTTATATTAGAATTCTAGTAACCTATCAAAAATGATAGGTCTTATGTTGCTGATCAAAATTAATCAAGGAGTATATCTTTCCTTCAGATTCCTAGAAGTCAATTATGTGATTTCTTACAATCATGTCAGGTACTGTTACAGAAAGCTGAGCTCTTGTGGCTGTTCCAGACCTGTTTGATGTTACTGGGCTACCTGCCAAAGTCTCCTTTCTATATGCCAAATGGTAATTATTGACACTTCATAGGGGAAGGGTTTCAAGGAACTCACATCAATATTTCTTCCACAGTCAGAAACTGGAAATGCCACTACAGCAAAGAGGTCCTGAAATCCTTGGGGATTATATTACTGGACTCTATGAAGACTACAGAGCACTGAGAAAATTAACCTCAGGCTGACAAAACAAGGTGAGTGTGCAGATGCCGGGAGTGGAACTGGGGCAGAACTATTTGAAGAGAATAAATCTGGGGAGCAGGTGAGAAAACTTTGTAAGTGCAACGAGTTGTTTTTTAGAATTGAAGAGGTATGTGAATCAAAATTAATACTCAGGAAGGGACTAAAGGTCTTGGCTCAACATCTCAGGAGTAAAGCAAGAGCTTAGGTGTGGTGGCACCATGTACAAGGAAGACTGAAGCCATCACTTTTTGTGCTTTCAGGGTTTTATACCACATCTGTCTGTGGTATCTGCTTATTTTGGGTTTTCCTCACAGTTATAGGGGCTAAATGACCTTGGGATGCAGATAAGGTTTTTATGGTGAAGGAGAGCTATTTCACTGAGTGAGCAGATTTTAGACCAGGATGTGAAGTTTCTGGTCATTCTGATTCCTTTCAGTGGTAAATTTTAGCACAGGCACTAGGTTATGCTGGGGTCTTCTGCTTGTGTGAAGTGTGTCTATCCCACTGTTGAGACTGCCAGCTTCACAAAGGGGTGTGGAAGTTTATGTAGACTACTATGAAAAATTCATACTTGGCCAGGCACAAGCCACAGTCATTATGATTATTCTCCTGCACTGTTATTTGAATACTTTAGATACTTGTGTGTAGTTGTCGTGTCCTGATTCCTGGTTGCTACTTGGCAAGCTCCATGTACTCTACAAGATTCTTAACTCAATCTTTCCTCATGTGTCCCAATGTGAGCAAGTAATTCCATAAAGAGCAGAAGTTACAAAGTTTGGATTCCTATTGTTTTTTGTTTTACAATTGGGTCTGCCCATTTTTATTAAAAATCGAACTCTTAATTTCAGCCTCTTTCTTAGGTAGGACTTGAAGAAAATCTCTCACAACTTTCTTGCCAAGTCCCAAAGACTAAGACAATTTTCAAATTTGTTTGACATTACTCAGTATTTTAAAAGTTGCTGAGGAGGGGAAACAGACAGATAACAGGTTGAAGAGAGTCATTGAGTTGTGTAAGTCTTATTTCTTTAAGAAACCCATAAAAAAGGTTAGAAGGAAAATTTTATATGGTAACTGCTAAATAGCTACATTTATATGAGAGCTATTGAGTTCTTTGTCTCTGCAAAACATTTAAAGTTTTTCCATAAGTTCATCTTTCAGTGCTAGCTTGAGTAGACACACTGAAGTTGTACTGAGACAGTTTAGGTCAAAGATCAGACTGAGGAATAAGAAAGGCTTAGTATAAATAATTAACTACTCCATGTTTTAAGAAAAGCTGAAACTGGTGATGATTTAGCCCAGAAAGCGCACCTTTATGCGTGACAGCTCAGGAGCAGACTGCTGTGCAGCTCAAATTCTTGCTCAGTGTGGTGGGCAGCATCAGCCAGGGACATGAACCCTGCCAGCACCCCAAGCCAAGCCATCCTCCCCCTCTGCAGCTCTATGCCAGCAGCTCCAGGCCTGGGCTGTCAGCAAGAGTGTTTGTGTTAGTACAGGATACTCAAGTCTTCACTGCTTTATGAGCTGGAAGGTCAGCTACAGTTGAGCTTCAATCTACCATCCCCTGCCCTCCATTAAGTTAGCTGCCTGGAGCTTGAAGCACAGTTTAATCTGTGATGGAAACTTATGGGGGTCTGCTCAGGGGCAACACTCAAGCTGTACCTCAAACTAATTCGACAGCCCTCGTGAGACAGTGCGGGTTTGTTAAGGAAGACACCAGATGCCAAAAATGTGTCTATGCAGCCCAGAATAACTCTCTGTGGTGCCATAGTAGGAGGCTGAAAAATTCATAGGACTAGCCCAGGGATGTCTGTGATGGGAGGAAAATGGTTTATGGAAAGGGACCATACGTGCTGTTACACAAAAGCCACAAATGAAAATGTAGTAATTATTCTTATTAATTCTAATAGTAACTATATCGCTGTAGTCTAAAAGCCACATTCACCAGCTCTGTGAAAAACTCCTACAAAAAAGTAGAAAGGGGAAAGGTCACAATGTCACTGCAGAAGTGATGCCCAAGGGGACAAAAGTCTATGATGTCTGTAGTGCATGTCCTGGCACTGAGCCCAGAGGTTGACTTGACAAGCACCTTGGCTGGCATCTGGTCCAGGCCAAAGAGCAGACAGTCACCTCCTCAGCCAGGAGGCAGTAAGAAATGTCTCTTTTTAAGTCATCCCTCAGCTATCAGTTACCATCACTCTCCCCTTTATTCAGCCTGACATCTAAGAGTCTGGTTCCAGGTCCTTGGTGATGGTCTAAAATAACCTATTTTACTTGGCACCAAAATGAGAGAAGGGCTAGCACCCAGTCTGGTGAAGTAGAGAAACCATTTCAGAAGGTGTTTTTTCTTCATCTCTTGGCCTGCCCTGGGCTGTTTGCTCATGCTGCAGTGGGGTCTCAGCTTTGCCCTGCTTTGCTGGTAGCTCCTGGGGCTGCAGCACTGGGGAGAAGGCACAGCTCCCAGAAGGAAGAGTTTTGGTGTGATGGGCATTGAGTTAGTGTGCAAGCCAAGACCAAGTCCCTGACAAAGTGGCACAGGATATGTCTCACTCTGTGCCATGCTCCCCGCTCCTCCCTCCTTCTGTTTTTTCCTTTCTCCTTTAAAATACACAGGATGGATTCTCTGAGCACAGAGCAGAAAAGTATTTCTGCTCTTAAGTCCTTCTTAGACTCCTGACTTTACACTGAGTTTAGTGGGAGGTTTGTAGCCTAATGAAGAGGCAGAGGCCTAAGTATTTAATTTGGTTGGAAACTTCATGTTTGTGGGTTTCTCCAAACCACAGTGAAATCTAGTGCAGATACATGCTGAATATTACATTGCCATGCTGTTCTTGTTAAAGTAATTAAAAGTGTTTGCACATTAAACAAACAGACAACTAAAAAAAAGGTGCTAATCAGTTGTATTTCAAAAAAAGTTGAAAGAAAAATGGCGCTGTCTAAATGGCTTGGAATATTCAAGCCTATTCTATTACATATCTGTAGCAGCAGGATATAACAAAGGTAAAGATTTAAGGCAATTTTGACACCTTAAAGCAGAACTGTTAGCACTGCATAGACTTTCAAATCCAAAGAGGATCCAGCCTGCTCACTTACTGCCTTCCACATCTTCAAAGGACCAGGGCTCTTTTTTAATCTTTCTGCTTTGCTGTGAAGCCGTAGGAACTTATTGACTTTACAGGCAGTTTTAGTACACAATCAAGCAAAAAAAAAAATGCTGGTGCACTCAGAGGCTGTGAGTTCAAATTCTCATCTCTTTGTGTCACTCCCCTCTCTGTGCTGAGGCAGAATTTAAAAGTGCAGAACAAATGGTGAGCTGTTATACAAGGTTTTGTTTTTTGACCCGTTTACCGAGCCAAAAATCTCCCAAGACTTTCACAGAGGCTTTGGCTACACCACAGCTCTTCCAAATGTAGTTGGAATAAGCTTTTCACAATAGTGTTGCTTAATTATAATTAGATATAGTTTGAACTCTGGATCTGAGCTCCAACATCTCTCTTCGTGGAACAGCTCTGGGATAAGAGGAGGCTGGAGAGCTTCCAGGGAGCACGTGTTTGCTCTCTGGTCAGTGTCTTGCCAGAGTGCTGCCTGATTTCCTTTCCAGCCATGTGTAAGAGCACTTAAATTTCCCTTTGCTTAGTGCCAGAAGATGCTGTTATAACTGGTGCTGAAATCACCAAGTAGCTTGGCAAAACTGGAAGAGGGTCTGAGGCCCTGTGTTTGAATGGGTTTTCCCTGAGTTCCTGGAGCACAGATCTCACCCTAGTTTCAGTGGAGTGAAGAGCTCAAGTTTCTTTGCCCACTGAGAGAGAGGTAAATAGGAACAGAAAACGGAGAGGCCAGCAAGTGAACTGTAGCCCCAAGCAAGTGCTCCTGGAGGCCCTTCTGCTCACAGTGGACCTGAGGCTGAAGCTTGCCTCCACCATGTGAACCCCAGTGCTGTAGAGGATAGGAGGACTTTGTGTCCATCCTTCCCAATTACATCTGTGTGAAACAAAATGTCACCAGAGCCCATCCCTCAGAAACCCAGATTATTAGCAAACACATTTGTGTCAATGTCCAAGTTATAGGTGTTATAAAATAATGCAAAATTAGTTTGATGAAGAGACTTGAAAGTCCTACATCAAACTATGAAAATAGTAGGAATTCAGTTTTGCATCTTGATCCTGTACCTCAGCAATATGACAAATCAGCAGGCCTGTTTCCTGCAGCTCCTAGGGTGGCATTGAACTAACTTTCCTCCCAGGACCACATCATTCCACAAGGTATCCAGAGAAATTACTTCAACTGGACATTGTGTTTTCTCAGTTTTTGGTTTTTTTTTTCATCTGCTCTTGGCTTCTGAATGGTTCCTTACAGAAAGCCTTAAAAACTTTGAAGGGCTATTCCTAACTGGATAAAACTGCTGCCTCTTATTGGAAGCTTTTGATAAAGTTTAAATAATAAGACATAAAGATACATTAACTTAATTTGAAGGCATAATAAGGTTCTAAAAATATAGCAGTAATGACAGGTAGTTTTGAATGTCCCCATTTTGGGATATCTAACCTGGAATCTTAATTTCATATATAGGCTAGGCAGTCTTGTAAAATTTATGTACCTAATACATGAGCTTTAGTTAATGTAGAAGAAAAATAATGATGAAATAAAATAGTGTCCTTCCTTCTATTGGCAAGAAGGCATTTGGAAAGCAAAGATATTTACAGAATGTACTGGGGTTTTTTGTATTTTTTTTATGGCCTGTAATTATAGTCTACCATTTTCAAAATCAGAAATCAGAATTGATTTTCAGAATTCAGTTCTGTAACAAGGTTGGACCAGATGATCCTTGCAGTCCCTTCCAACCTGGCATTCTATGATTCTAAGACAGAACATTTTTTCTGTTATCTTAAGAGCTAAGCACTGCAATGGGAAAGTATTAAAAAGAAAGTTTGATACAGAGTTGAACTGTGCGAAAGTACTTGCTGTCCTTTCAGGGGCCTTTACAGTCTTATTTTCTGGGTTTCTCTGACATGCCACAAGAAACTCAGAAGAAAGAGCTCAGTTAGACCTTTTGTTTTCTCTCCCTTGTAAGTTTTCACCTGTTAAATGTGTGAGCCTCAAAGAGGTGAATTTTTAAGGAGGCCCTGAATGAGAACAGAATAGTGCTCAGCTTTTTAAGGTTAATGAGATTGCATTTAGTGAGCTGCATATTAAATAGTTTACCATATGAGATGGTAATCAAAAATATTGTGTTAGATTTCATCAGGACAGATGCAGGCTCAGTTTGATTGAGGTAGGAAGCTGTATGGCTGTGCTGTTGCCACTGTGGACAGGGAACACACATGTGAAAGCTATTGAACACTGCTAAATGGAGATGGTCTCATTTGTCCCACAGTAAGCACTCATTTGTTTACTTGTATTTTCATAGTTTTCTGTTTGATCAGGACACAATTTTTTCCAACCTAATGATGCTCTGCATCCCATCTTTAGATATCTGGGATTTCTGGAGCCCAGTTTTCAAAAGCAATGATTAAACTTTTCCCCTTCATCGGAGGTAGAAGAAGCTAGGAGTCTAATACAATATGGCCATACTCAGATTTCTGGTAATCCAGCTTAGGACTGTAAAACTTTTATCAGCCTTTGCCATCCCATGAAGAACAGGCACCAGCTGTGTGCTTCTGCCCTCTTTCACTACTAGCCTCACGTCCTAGTACTTTTCTCACTTGTGTTTGTATCGTCATGCTCCTGCACAACCCACTCTGGAGTGAGCTGCTCAAATTTTGCATGTATTGCTAGAATTCTAGTTTGTGTCTTTAACTCTGCAGAGGGAGACCTGGGGAGAACTCATTTAGTTCAGCTGAAGCGTTAGCAGCCTCCTCTCTGACATCCATTACACTGCCATGACCTGTCCTGTGTGTCTAATGCTGATCTATTCAGGTTTTCATATCAGCATGCTGGGCAGGTTTTAATGCTAAATCATCTTTCTTCACTGGTCTCTACTTATACAGCAGCAAATAAAAAGGCTTGCATTAGTGCAACGGGCAAATGGGTCTCTTTATGTCCTACCTTTTCAATGTAATTTCCTGAGTGAATAAAATGGATGGACTCGCAAAGCTGGCCCTGAGACAGATACATGCTGTGGGGACACTGTCCCACAGAGAGAATCTTATTCTGCCAAATGGTTCAGTGTTTTGTGATACTGACTAAGTGAGGTCAACGAAATAACTTCCGTCGGTGATTATAAGCGTTGTTTGAACACAAGGCACCAGAGGTAAAAGATCTCCTAAGCCAGCAGTCAGCCTGAGAGCAACCTGGCTGAAACCCCCAGAATGGCAGTGGGGACATCCTCAGTGGGGCATGGGCCTGGTTGGCAAGTGTGGTCTCTGGGAGCAGAGCACCCATGGGGATGAACCTTGGCCAGGGACCCTGGGCTGCAGCAGCTGCTCAAGCGGGGGGCAGCAAGTCAACTTACAAGGATAAGCAAGGAAATAACAGATGGAGACAGGCAGATGGAGGAACACCAGGAAACATAGAAAATATTAGTCAGCATCATAAGCAATGACCTCAGCATACCAGAAGTCTAAATTTTGTCAGTTCTTCTGTAGGCACCCCTCAAAAGGGGGGCTTGAAAGAAGGTGTTAAAGGAAGATAAAGGAATTGTTTTGCAGAAGTTTACAGAGCATGGCTTCTGAGTATCTGGGAGAGTGGAAAGCAAAGCATGAATGTATTTGATAATTCATTCTGAGAACCTTTCAAGCTGTCTATTGGAAAATTTTATGGCTGGAAGCCTATTAAAAGGCTTACTCTTAGTGCAGAGATAGAAGAGATGGTAGAAGACAAGAGGGTAAGCCATGAAGAAACTTCTAAATATAAAACAGATTACTTTTAAAGCATCAGTCTGCATAGATATAAGTGAGGAAAATGCTGTGTGTGAGGGACAGACAAAAAAAGGAAGGGAAGGGAAGGAAAAAGGAAAGGGAAGGGAAGGTGTCATAGGACTTCCTGGTGAAAGAACATGGGCCAGTGCTGCATGGACAGAATGAAGGTACTACCTGAGTAGTGTTTCTTCTGGCATAGCTAGTTCAGATCATGATCCTGTTCTGTTTTAATGAGAAGGGAAAACAGGGAAGATGATTGCCTTGCAGCTGTACACAGCCTGGCCAGAGTTCATGTCCTGCCTGAGTGAAAGCATGAGAAAAAGTGCTTGGAGATACTGCCACACCTGGCAGTTTTCTTCAATGGCTGAAAAAGATTGGAAATCCTGGAAGAATGTGGCTGGCTGTGGGCATTTCTGAGGATGTGAAAGAAACCTGGAAATAATCAAAAGCAAGAGCAGAGTTTGGGGAATTTGGGGGTTAAGTAGGAAAACTGATGTAGACAATAGAACCATAGGGGAAGAGAAGTAACAATAACTCTTTGGCAGCCTCATTCAAAGGAGAAATAGTGGGAAAAGAGGAACAGCTAGAAATAATGGGAGAGGATCTCACTTAGGACTGAAGTAGAAGAAGCCATTGGCAAAGCAGCATTAGACACTGAGACATCCCTTTCTGTGTCAGAGTCATGGTCCAGAGGGAGTAAAATGTGGAATATGATGAAGAGATGTACGCCAGAGACAGGAGTGGCTGGGGTGAGGAGATATGAGATGAAAGAAGACAGAATGGCAAAAAATAATAGCGGTGATAGCATGTGAGAGGAGGGAGTCAGGGTAGGCAAGTATTGCAGATGTGTATGTGAGCAGGGAGTTAAACTGGGGCATCTTCTGGTTCAGTTTCAGCTTGGATTCTGAAACCATTCCAATTTAATATTGTTTTGAGTTCAATAAGATTTCAAGACAGTTATCTAGACTCAGCTCCTATTTAAGAAAAATCAAGTATTCAAACCAATTTATTTCTAGTTTTAATTCAGCTTCCTGGAGGAAAAATCAATGTGTTGCTCCAAGAAGCTGGTGCTAGAGAAGGATGGTGATAATGTAAGTGGCGAAATGGAGTCAGTAGAGGAAGAGGGATAAAAAAATGGAAAGCAGAGGACAATGGGGCTGAAATGACATCCTTGAGAGGCAGCAAATAGATTGCGTTAAAGGAAAAAAAAAAAGAAAATTAAAAAGGTTTAAAAAAGACAGCGCTGTGAAGACATAAATTAAATAATGTTTGGAAAAAAAATCCCATTCATAAAGAGCACAAGGGATGTATCTACCTCTTATGCATCCATGCAAAATGCAAAACAACGGAGCTGAAAAGGAAGTCTGAGAAAAAAGAAAAGCAACTCCTGGAAGAATTGTTAAATATGAGAGCACAAAAAAGGAAATGTCATCACAGGTAAAGTCACAAAGGTAAAAGTGGCAGAGTTTCTAGTTCAAGCAAGCATAGGCTCTTATTTTTACATATTTTGTAATTTAATATAACCTAATGATGTCTCAAACTCAAAACAATTCCAGTAATTCAAAGCTAATCCTTTGAAGACTGGAGGAATACAGTATATACATACATTCTCTGAAGCATTCATTTGGCAGGAAGCCTAGAAAATGCTGATGTTCTGTGAATGCTCACATGTAGCAGTGTGCTGCCAAAATTTCAACAAGATGGCCTGTCACAAATTTGCCATTGAATCGATGGCACACCTAGTTGGCAGGCAGGATTGCTTGGAAAAGAGAATTTATTTTCAACAAGGAATTCTGCAGAACCCCCAAGCCCCTCAAACTCAACACCTTTTACTCAGATTTTTTCACAGTTTGAGCAAACAAATGAACAAACAGACAAAACCTGAACTAAGAATAAAGTGTTTGGGGATTTTGCAAAATTACTTTTGTTTATGTTCCCAGCTTTTTATTAGGGTGGGTGTGAGTGGTGTTCCCCTTCTTCTGAATCAAAGTGCAGGGCCTGACACTTTGAATCTGGAAACTAAATGAGCTTTTGATGTTTCGTGCTTTTGAGTTTTATCTCTTCTTTGTACTTACTGTCTTGAAAATTTTTATTTAAGAGTTCAGACATACAACTGGATTATGGCCACTGAAAAAAGTTCTGTGAATCTGTGAACTCAGATATCTGAATTCTGCTTCAGAGGTGGGGTCAGGGGTGGATGACAAAGGAAGAAGAGGGTTTTATGGAGTTAGAGAGAAGCTGGCTGTTGGACGGAGGGTAGGACAGCTTATGGAGGAGCTACTGTAAATTATTTTCAATTTGAAATCTGTAGGATTCAATCTTGTGAAATATTTTGAGCCACTGGCTAAGTTTGGTATGTCAGAAATCTTCATTAGACGGGACAGAGATTTATGAGTTCAGCTGGATATTGACATCTATTAGGAAAAAAATACCATGAATGGTTGGCTTGACTGGGTATCACAGTAGAATAAATGGCACAGTTCTCCAACTGGTTTTAGAAAGGCAAGAAAATTGTCTGGCTTTCCTAATTCTCTAATTTAGTTTCATTCCTTAATTTCTAATTTTTCAAAAAATATTGCATGCTCGAGAGACACCTGCATGCTTCTTTTTTTTTTTTTTTTTTTTTTTTTCTTTTTTTTTTTTTTTTTTTTCTTTTTCCCCAAGGCAGACACCTGTGTGCTGTTTTTCTGGAGGAAAAAGAGGGAAGTTTCAGAAGGCTATCACCTGAGATGGGTTGCCCAGAGGATGGCCGTCTGCTGGTTGTACCAGTGTTCATGCAAGTGACTTCAAAAGCAATGTCCTGGAGGAGAGAACTGATGGACATCTGTCCCTGATAAATCAGAGGAGGGGAGGTAGCCAGCTAGAGGCTGAGGTTTTGCAAGACTGGTAAGAAGTGTGTTCAACCTCCAAACCAAAGTGTTATCATTTCTGAAGGGTAATGTAAATACTTAGAGGAGACTCTGTAGAGCTTAGTGGATTCAAAACTGAAAAGGTATTCATATTTTCATACTATAAATAATGTAGAATATTTAACAGCTCCTTAATATTGATGTTGGTGGCACACTGAGAAGCAATACTTAGCAAGTCAATGAGAATAATGTCAGACGGAGGTAGAAATCTTTTATCACAGATATATAATAATTTTTTGCTATCTCTGTTGAGGGTTCTTGCTAGCCTTTAGAAGGCAAGTTATTTTGCATGCTGATTTTCTCAGGATTAGTGTCAAGTATTGTTATTGTCTTGTATCTCTAAATATACTTATGCAAGTAGATGTGTTAATACGGTATTACATTGTATTGTTTAAAAATGTATAGAAATGCCATCTGGCCCAGCTGCTGTGTGGGCCAGTAACTGTTGTATTGATTTATTTATATCACTATGGGACATGCTTGCTGTTAGAATTTGGGGCTAATCACATGTTTGAGAATGGTAAGGTTTAGCTGGCTAGAAATGTTCTCCAAGAGAAGAACTGGGTGGTGAAATATGGAAATGTTAATTTTGCATGTTGATGTTCTGTTTTACACCTGGGGCTTGAAAGCTTCTCCAGACTGCCAAATTACAAAGAAATGTTTAATAATTCTGTAGTCAAAGCAAATATTTTTTTGGATTTTGAGTAGATGTTTCAAAACAGTAAGTGTAAATACATTTGCTCATGTCACATACATCACCACCATCACGACAGTCTGCCCCATCTCACGGTGCAAAGTCAGTGGGGGCCAAAGAGTAGGAGCTGAGAGAGGAATCAGGGGAACTGAGTACTGCTTACTGCAGAGGCACTGAGCAGGGTTAAATTGTTTAATCTGTTTAATCTGTTCCCCTTCTCATTTCTGCCACCCTGCTCAGCTAGACTATGAACTAATGCAACTGTCTCCAACCGTGTGTTTCTACAAAGTATACCACAACCAGATCTCTATCTCTGTTGGAGCCTCTGACCACTATCATATTATAGATAATTAAATGTACCTCATGTTTTTAAATTGTTTCTGATCAAATTTTGTATTAAAGAATTTTGTTCTGAATTCAGACAATATTTGGGACAATAATTACTTATAATTATACTTTAATTATTCCCACAGAAGACAGGGGTTTATGCTGGTATCCCAGAACTAATTAAGTTTTTTTGAATTAGCTTTTTATGAGCATTTTAAAGAAAGAGTGTTTTGGAAAGTAAATAGGTAGTCTCCATTTTAAGATAGGATGTTTTGGTAGCTATGTTTCATAGGCAGGGGTGTAACTAAAACTCTAGGGATACCTATTACAGATGAACTATGTCAATAAAAAATCTTTGTTTCAAAACCTTCCCCACTCCAGAATAAAATGGCATTCAAATGTCAGAAAGGACCATGGTGATTTCTTACCCCTCTCTACTGGAGCAGGTCATATCTTTTCATCCCTTTAACATGAACTAGATCCTTGTGGAAAAGAAGATGCAATGCTCACAGTCCCAGCATGGAGCAGCATTCAGCTCTGTGAATCTCAGACATAACAGCTCTGAATGATGGAAAAAATAAACAGTGCTTCAGCCCAGTACGAAAACATGACAGCTCCAACCCTGGACCATACTATGTGACTGAAAATCTGCAAGGAATTGTGGAACAGAAATAAGAAATTGATTTCATTCAACTGCAAATAATAACATCTATACCCTTGTGATGTAGCCAAGCTCATGGTAAGAGTCCTCAGGTCAGTCTGTTTTGTGTGTGGGGGCAGGAAAAGAAAGAGAAAATAAAAAAGCCTACCTAGCTGATGTTTGTGGAAATGTCAGAAATGCCTGAGTAGAGAAGTACATTATCCTGAGATATTTCTGGATGTGCAAAAGCTAACGAAAACTTTACTTTGTGGCTTTTAAAAACTACAGATGTTACTGTTTCCAATACAAAGGTGTAGAAGACAGACTTGCAAAACTGTTAATGCCACACTCAGTTACTAGACAGGAGAAAAGTACCTTATTCTGAGCTAATGTCCTCAGCCCCTCATTTCAAACACTTTACCTATCAAGGAAGTTGTCACTTATATCTGTATTGAGGAGTTGCAGAAGAGCCCTTTGGAAAGTGATGAATTCAGACTTCAAATGATTGGACAGCATTTGCCGTTTTGTTCCCCATCCTTTAGACTTCAAGCTAATAGGAATGGTTGCAGCTTTTAACTAGGGTTTGGGGTTTTTGGATGGAAGTGGAAGCAGGAGCTGACACTGTTAGTAGGCCTGTAGCTTGTAGCAGTGGACATATTTTAGTATTTTATTGACATATTTTTATTTCTTAAGAAAAATTCAATCTACAAGCTGCATGGATTTTTAGTGGAGACCCAATTCTTACAGGTTTTCTTTTTATTTGGGCTTGAAGAACATGTCCTTTAGTGTGATTAAGGAATAATTGGACTAATTTTGAATTGTGGTAAATGGCATGGCATTCTTTTCATGGAGTTTCTGGCTCTGCAATTACATTTCTCAGCACTGTCTAGCAGTCACGAAAGATTAGCTGTGTTTTCTTCTTCTGCCACGCAGTTCTCTAATCTGCTTGGAACAAAAATAGATCAAGAAGTGCAGCTTTATAAATTGCATCAAATGCTTTTGTGTGTTGCTTTGTGACTGTTGGGTCATTCTTGGATACATAGGGTTGACATATATCTCTATAAGTATTATTTCTGCAAAATATGTACTGTACACTGTCAGAGGGGTGTTGTCTTTCTTCCTTTTAAGTTCAGATTTCATAATTAGGACAAGATGAACAATAGCGTCCTCTCACAGAAGAATAAAGATATTCTCGACTTCCTTTCTACTGCCTTTGAAAGATGAATAAATGGGTATTTTCTGCAGCCTTGCTTAATCTTCTGTTCCTCTTCACACCTTGCTCCATTTTTGAGTATTTCAATAGGGATGCATGAACTGCTTAGATAAGAGCCAACTCCAGAAAGAACTTCAAAAGAAAAAAGATGAGGCCAAGCAGCCCAGAGAATTCCTTTGGAGCGCAAAATGCAGGTGTCTTTGCTACCAGGTATTGGCGGTGACCTTTCTTTCATTATAATTTTACTTTTCCTGTGCACCAATCTTTCTTCTTTCTTTCCTGTTTTCTCCCTTCCCTCCTTTCCCTCCTTCCTCTCTTTTGTCTGTCCTTCCCCCCCTGCACCCCTCCTTTCCCTTCAGCAGGGTGCATACTTTAAGATGATCATACATCTGTGACAGAAGAGGCTGTTTCCCTTCTATTTCACATCTAAACATTTTCAGAGGCATACAAACTTCCACATTACTTATGCAGTTGTTTCCATTCTGGGGCATTTCGCAGAGTGACTCTTGGTGCTGTTAATGGGATTTGTTCAACTAAAATCGTGTGCAAGCCAAACCTTTTCAAAAGAGAGGATTTCTTCAGAAGTACAGATAGACCTGGTTAAAGATTCTTTTGATGAGATATAAGGCAAGATCTTAGAGCATATCTAACAATTAAAGAATGTGGACAACTTTTCACCTGTTAAAAGTGTTAATCTTGCCGTTATAACCTTATTTCCATTTGTCTAATTACTTCCTGCTGTGTAAAATTCTTCCTATAATTTCACTTAAAGGTATTTTTATGCTTTTCGAGAATGACTGTGCCGTGTTATTGCATGATTTTTAAAGATGATCTCATCAATTATCAGAAAAAATATTTGCCAGGTAAATGTTTCTATGAAAACCGTCATTACCCATCAGGTGATTTATTCCATGAGCAGTATTTGCAGAGCTATGCAGCTGGTTGATTACTACACAGAGAAAAATTACTCCAATAAATTAGTTGACAAAAAAGATAAAAATTAATTAAGATAATGTATATGTTGGATAATATTTGTCCAGCTGTTGTTTGAAGGCTATCGCCTTTCATATTGGTGGGCTTACATACTGGCAAAGCAATCCCTATATAAATAGTTCTGACTTTATCCTGTGATCTGTCATCCCTACTTGAAAAATGCTGTATAAATGATCATTATTATGATTGTAAATCAAACCCTATTTTCATTGAGAGTAAAATAAAATGGCATTTGAAAAAGCAAGGCAGTGGGGCTGTAGATGAATTGAGTGCCATGTGGTCTGATGTGTGCACTTTTGGATAAAGCCTTCGTTGTTCACAGACTGGGAATAAGTGCCTGGCCTGCTGGAGGCAATTGTTTTCTTGTTCTTTCCTTAAAGCCCCTAAGTTTCTCTAAAATTAGAGACAGTGCAAATACAAATTGTTACATGGAATTTAGCAAGTTCAGCGAACAGTATCTTCAAACACCACAGCCCTCAAGATTTATTTTTAGAAGTATTTTTCCATTGGCCACAACAAAAAGCAGATTACAAGGCTTTTTTCATCCTGTCCTAAAACATACTATTTAATTTTATGACAACTAAATAGTGTAGTCTTCAACCCAAACAAGAAGGAAGATTTTCTTGTAGGTGTTCAGAGGTTTTTAACATTTACAAACGAGTAGGAATGTAACTGGGCATTCTTTTATGTAAATTTAAGCATATGATTATTATGATTTTTAAAAATCAGATTCAAAGTACTCAGCACCTTCAGGTCTCATAGCACTGCCACAACATCACAAATACTGCAGACATATAAGCTGAAAGGGTGAGCATTTTTAAATTATTGAAATATGCTGAATTTATTTAATACAGAGACAAATGTTACCTATTCAGTGATCTTGAATCTTCTCTACCTTGAGCCTTTTGAAGAGGAGCAGTGCAACATTTGGAGAAATTTTTTAAAGCCTAAGTGGGCAAAGGTGAAAAGAAGGTAAAGGTGAAAGAAAAAAAAATAGTGTAGCGGAGAGCAGAAAGAGTAATTGCACACACAAATTTCAGCCCTTTTCTTTTCTTCAAAACTTCTTGGAAACAATTGGCCTGAAAATATGGTGAGATGATTAAATTAAGAGATGCCACAGACATTAATGTCTGTTTTTGTTAAAGGGGAATGATTCAGAGACCTTACATATATGCAGGTAATCAGAAGAGAAACATCTGAGTTTCAGGGTTTATAAAAGCAAGATAACACATTCAGATGCTCACAAACAGCGCTGAATTAATGACCATCACTCACATAAAAGAGCAGGGAATCACCACAGACAGCATGGTAAAACATCTGCTTAGTGTGATGTGATAGCTGGAAATGCAGATAAAACATTGGAGTAATATAGAAAAATGTAAAATCACTGTATATATCAGTGGTATGTTCTCAGCTAGGCTATTATATTCATTTCTTGTCTTCCCATCTGAGAAAGGTAAGAGAAGAAACTTAGGTGAAATATAGGCAAAGCAAATTTAAAAAAATTAACAAGCGAACAGAAAACATTAAAACGGAAGAGTATTTTTAAAGGAACACAAATCTTTGAAACTGCACCTTGATGTGATACTTTTGGAATTAAATACGTGTTAAAAGAAAACTAACCAGCTGATCAGCCAGCTGATGACAGCAGTGGTCGCAAAACTTGGAGCTTCTGAATAACTAAATGTTTTGTCAAGTGGGAGTATGAGGACTGTTAGCAGGCTGAGGTATTCGTGAAGCCTCTGCTTTTTCTTTTAAAAACAAAATGAAATA
Source organism: Heliangelus exortis (assembly GCF_036169615.1). NCBI lineage: Eukaryota > Metazoa > Chordata > Aves > Apodiformes > Trochilidae > Heliangelus > Heliangelus exortis. The sequence continues at coordinate 53,278,659 of NC_092424.1, read as the reverse complement.
AAGAATAAAAGACCTCTACAGCAAATATAATTCACTTGCCATTTCCCCCTATGTGCTCTGCAGTGTTTTACAGGAGACTGTTCCCCTAAAACACTGTGACATTCAGCTTGCTGGAGGCTGGGGCACAACCACACCAAGACATACTCTTTCCCTTTCAGGCTGATGAAAACTTGATGAAGAACATTTTCCATGAAGCTCCCACTATCTCTCATCCCTTATGTGCAGATGTTAGGAAAAACTACAGGCTGAAATATCTTCCTATGACAATACAGAATAACAAAATTTTGTTTCCCTTCATTTATGCTTAGGCTTGATCCCATTCCAACTGATTGGAGTTATGTGCTTGCAGATGACTAAAAAAGGAATAAATTCTGTATGTTGAACATAACTTTTCCATCAATGTGAATTTCTCTAATGGCAGAATCTCACAGAATTATATGAGAGTTATACTAGCAGAAAATTTGACTCCAAATCTGCAAATTCATCAGATTGGTGTTTGCCTCTCTTTTTCTTCTGATAGTAAAAGGCTGAAGGATTTTTATGTGCTATTTAGTCTTGCATTTGGTAGGTCATTTTCCTTCTGTGTGGGAATTAGCTGTGATAGTTTGTGTGTTTATTTGTCTCACAGCTAACATACTAACACTTGCCTCCACCTTTTACAGGGGAGACAATTTCTTCCCAAGCATTGAAATGTTAGTTCACGGGTAATACCAGGTAATAATATAAAACAGAGTTGAAGTGTGGAATTTTCTGCCACCCTGTTCCTGTCTGAAGTTACAGACTCTTGCTCCAAAGGCCTGACATAGCAGTGCAGCTGGGAATATTTTAAAAGCTCCATCACGAAATACGAAACTTCTGTATTTGAATGATGTCTCCCAAGGATTCAAGTCTTGTGACACAAAAGCTTGTCTTCTAAAAGTTTGGGCATGTACTGAATAGATTCTACCAAGCAGCTATTCAAAATTTATTAGAAGTAATTGTTTAGAGATGAAATATTTTTGAAAAGGTTTTGGAATTATTGTTCTGCCTTCCATCACTCACCCTTAAAACATTCAAAAACACCAGATGCTGGTGAGGGTTATAAAATAAGATGACCCAGTTCAAACTGGAACAGATATGAAAAGGATGGGAAGAATCAGGATATGGGAGGTGGGGTTTTTTGTTGTGCAGGTTTATTTCTGTTTTTTTTGAGGAGGTGTGTAATTTGGGTAGATTTTGTATATGTTTGCATGTGTGAGGTTTTTTTTTGGTTGGTTTATGGTTGAGTTTTGTTTGGTTTTTTACCCCCTATTTTAGGTATATATTTGGCAGGCTAAACTCATTTTACCAAAGACAGTTCCAGAAGAATGTACCAGCCATTGCAATATTGCACAGTTCTCAAAAATAGGTCTCTGGTAAAAGGTATTTTTTTATACAGTTTGATTTTCTATGGCACAACTACAATATTGTGTATCTAGGCTACTGCTTTATCACTTGCACATTAATCCCACCAAAGGTCTGTTATATTGTGCCATGAAAACTCTGATGAGACAAAATACAGGGAGCACTTTTTGCATCCTTTTTTCCTAGCTCTTGACCCTGGTAGCCTATGAGTTATTTGAAATGATCGAAATATACAGGTAAAGGAAATCAAGATTCTGAGCACCTCCTGAGGTCTATCAGTGAGACTGCAGCCTTTTACTTTCTGTTAAAATGCCGACCATTGCAAAAGTTTTCTTGTAAGCTACTAAATAAATGGTGGTATACAGAAGGTACAAAACCCATTTAATAGGTTTCAAGCATCTGATTTCCTTGAAAACTGCTTAACTAGCCTGTGGATAAGGAGGGCAGCCTTTTGCACCCTGTCCACAAAGTGCCTGGTGATGGCATGATCATTGAAAAGGTGACCAGACAAAGGGATGCACCTCAGATGGTTCCCCTTAGGCTCCATTTTCTTCTGTTAGTGCCTGACAGTGGTTATTTTGCCTTGTCCATATTTCATTTTTGCTATATTTAGAGAAGCTGAAGTTGTGGTGGATTGTGTGCCATGGTGGGAAGGTCCTTGCAGAGGTGGGACTCTCCCTGGGCCAGCTGTGGTCACAGCTGTGTGGTGCTACCAGTAACAAAGAGAGCAGCTACTCCCCATCCTGGTAGCTGAAGTGCTACAGGCTGACAAAGGGAGCTGCTGTTGCTTGTTTTCTATGGTGACAAAAATTCTAGAATTTGTTTTACACACACACACACAAAGGCTCTTCAGTAAGGAGATGCTTGAGGAAAGAGCTGTGGGGCTGTCAGGACTCCCGTGCAGCCAAACTGAAGGATGGGGAGATGTTTTCTCTGCTGCTGAGGACACTTGCTCTCCTTTCTGAATCCTGCTAAATCTTCCTGTCTTATAAAGCACATTCTCCCTGGAGACCATAAAGACACTTCAGAAGAGAGTGCTTTCCCCCTCTCCTTTTAAATGCAGTAGACTTCACCAAGAATGAAGAATTTTCTAAAGACCTTCTCTCTTTGTACATTCAAATTACACAAGGGTTGAACTCTGTGCTATGCTAGCAATATAGTGAGTGTATTTTGCTTTTGGATAGAAAGTGTAGCTTTCTAGCGAGAGCATTCTGTTTATCTGTCAAGTAGAATTGCTCCTTCCTAGCCTAGGGTTATGAGAAAACATTTTTGTTTAAATGGAAAAAAAATGAATAGTTCTCATAGCCCTTAACTCACAAAATCCCAGTTTAAGGTTTAGCACAAATGTATAGGGAAAGTGGTGTTTGCTGAATGCCCCTTGTTAAAACACTGGCAGCTCATCACAAATTCAGGAAGATGCCAGATGTCTCACTTAGAGTAAAAACACAGTGAGTGAGAACTGTGGATAATTTGCAGCATGAGCTGTTAGATACCGATATTATTGTTGTTATTATTACTAATATTATTACTTTTATCATTACTATTATGGCATACTTTTTTTTTTTTTCTTTTTTTAAGTATAGCTTACCTTTTGGACTTGATCTTAAAGATCCTTCTCAATCCAAATAATTCTAAATGATTCTATAAATTCTACTCTAATTCTCTAAATGTACCGAGAGAAGCCTGAAACTGAGGTTATCTTCCCCTACTGGTTATATTCCCCCTTAAAACCAGCATGTGCTGATTTTTAGACCCCTTTAGAAGTCAGTGGTGCACTTTGCACTTCTGGGAGGTAGCATTCCCACTCATATATGAACTGAAAAGCAGATCAGAATTCAGACCCTTGCTTTGTCTGCACTGAAGCTTTCCTCAAGCACAGCTCCAGATTCCTCCTGCATGGGAAAACTTATGCTTTGGTAAAACTGACCCTTTAACATCCATCATGGCTGGGTACCCACTGACCAGGGCACTGGGTACTCACCCCAGGATGAAAGAAGGGCAAAGTGCAGTTCCACTCTTGGTGGTTTTTTGTGCAGTTATTGCCTAGCAAAGTAGTTGTAACCAATGTAGGCTCAAGCAATCTCAGGATTGACAGGTTTTCCAGAGATCAAGGTGATGTTATTCTACCAATGATTCTTTGATCAGGGTCTGGTAGTGCTGAACTTCAACCTGACTCAGGGAAATATGCAAACTGAACCTCAGTGTCGTCAGGAAAGCAGATCTTGCAAATTGGTGTATATGCCTGTATCTGTACTGAGTATATAAATGGGTATATCTGATGTAAAAGATAAATTTGGTGACTTTTCAATGGTATATCTGCTAAAATAACACTTAAAATTGGGAAGCATTTTGAAATGGCTAACACTAGCCACATAATGCCACAGATATGGCAAGGTTATTCTGAACCAAATTCTTTTGTCTCATGTTTACAGAACCCAGAGGAAGAAAAATTTTCTTTTGAAGAAAAATGATTATTGATAGTTTATTGTAGACTTTATTTTTCCTCCCCTTTTAAGGGGATATTACGCTTTTGGCTGCAAACTAGGTAACTGAGAGCTAATATTTTGGATACTGTCTAGTTAAGCCATTCTGCCTGTAAATGTGCTTATTCTATTAATGCAGCTTCAGTGAGCAGAGAGCCAAACACCTGCAGATTTAAGGGAATTACTAGTTTTTCTTTGGAGAAGGAAAAGGGACTCTGGTAATGTCATTAATGTGATTTCCACTGAGTTTTTTTACACTATGATTTTAAGTGCTTTATGTCTGTCTTTTGAGAGAGGTTCTATTTTGTGGAGAAAACATATGAAAGAAAGCTCTGCACAGAAAGTTATTTGACTTTACTGTTGCCTATGCACACCTTAAAAGGCTGTGCTTTTTGCCAGCTCCAATAGTTCCAGACCTGTTTTTGGAAGAGTCTCAGATGCTTTTGTGTGGTGCAATGGTCACACCCAGTGGCCAGTTGGGTTAATCACATATGTGTATTCCCTATGGATATCTGAATCAGTTTGTTCAGGAATTGCTTCTTAATACACTATGATGGCTTGGAATCTAACCCAATAGCAGGAAAGCAATGTATGGCCACCTTCACCTCAAGGCTCATTCCCAAAAGTACCTGGCTGATCAAAAGGAAGTTCTGAACCATTCATGAAACAAATAGCAAAGAAGCAATGAAACCCCTATGGAGACTGACATTCTTAAAATTAAGACCTTTGACTATAATGAGTTGGTGTTTTAAAAGAATGATTCAAGGACAGGCTGAAACAAAAAGACTGTACTTTTCCTTAGTTTAAATTCTTTTAACTGTGGAAAGCCTGGAACTTTTGAACATATGCCTGATCTTTTTTTTTTTTTTTTTTTTTTTTTTTCTTTCATTATCAAGGTAATTTGCATACACTTCACACACACCCCCCTCACATTCCTCCTAGCCTAACTATAGCATTCTCTATTAGCATCACAATGACAGTAATGTTTTCTTTCTCTCCATGTAGACCATTTTGTCAAGGTCCTTCTTTTCAATTAGTGTCAGCAAATGACACATGGTTGGGAGTACTTCAGGCATGTTTGGTGGAGGGAGCACTGTTGATGCTTATTTTGTGGTGGGGAATGGGAGAGCCAAATTTCAGTAGGGAAAAAAAAGGAGGGACATATTACATTCTGTATAAATGCTTGCTTTAATGCTCCCAAGCACATAGATAGATGTTAGTTCCCAATTTTACATCACACATATGGAAGCAGTCTCTTTTAAAGCTCTGCATGTCATGGTAGGTTCATTTACACAGAGTGTCAACCCACTAAATAGCTAAATCTTCATTACCTAACTTTGATGGTCTTGCCCCAAATGTTTTGAAAGATTTTGTCACAAAGTCATAAATGAGTGGGATTTTTTCAATCTCTTACAGGTTCCCCCATCTCCTTTGAAACAGGCAATACCTGTCAATATCTACACATTTCTCTTCTACCTATATTATCTCTTACTCAATTCTGTTTCCATTTTTTCTCCTCATGAACTGAAGAAGTTGCCCCACTCAGGTACGAAAAGCTCTGCTCCAGCTTCAGCATTGCTGACAGGGTGTGGGCACCTGCAGGAACTAAGCCAAGGTTTTATGATCTTTTCCTACTGAGAAGCTTCTAGACATTTCTTGGTCAAGATACTGACTTTGGACACTAGATTTGAATGTACTGGTAGTAGTCCTGCTTTACTCACTTCCCCCTCACACACCTTTTGCATGTGGGCCACAGTCTCCAAGAGCTTCCCAGGCCACATGTTAGATGAAGAAGAAAAGGCATTAATCAGAGATATTAATAAAAGAACTTTTACTTCCTTCTCCTTGGTGAAATTTCCTTTTGTGCTTCACCGGCAAAGTCTCAGCATGTGACACTGTGGACATGCACAGGGTGACTCCACAAATTGTCATTTCAACTGAGATAGTCATTCAGGAGTCAACATAGGATGAATTCTGGGGTCTCTGCAGTGAGTTGGAGGGCTTTATTCCAGGTCCATTATTTGGTCCCCCAAAACCCATGCACTAAAATAAAACAGCTGTTTCTGAAATTCTTTGCACCAAACTGCCTGGATAGAAGTGCAGAAGTTTGTGTTTTCTTTTCATTTTTACTTTGCAGGTCATATTTAAGTGAAACTTTCACACTGGGTCAAGTAGGACAAAAAGGAACCTTAAGAAAAAATGCCGACCTACTTTTTGTCTCAGTTTTCTTGTTGATTGTCTGAAGATGTAGATGATATAAAGGGATTCTATCAGGTCCTTTTTGCCTCCAGATTCAGGTTACATTCAAGAGTAAACTAAACATTTAGGAAAAGAACCCCCTAAATTTACTGATTTTTTTTTTGTGTGTGATTTAATGCAAATACAAAAATTTAAGTCAAAATACTTTGTATTTAATTCCGTTTGTGTGCTACAAAATAGCAGTGGTGCATGGGAATGCTATAGGAAAATTTTGTATAAACAAAATTAAAACATCAGTGTAGTCTTCTCTGACTAAACTGAGGGAAGTTAAAAAAATGTTTTTGTTCTTATGCTGCATTGATATACTCTCATTCAAAGCTCCAGTTAGCATGCGGGTCTATTTACATTAAGTGCCATCTCTTATTTAAGGATTAATAAAAAATGGTGAAAAATGAAAGTATTTGTACAGTTCTTGCTAGCTTCAATGACCTCATGTGGGAGTAAGTAAGTAAAAAAGGAGTAAATAGAAGACATGCCTGTATGTGTCACACTGTTAATAGATATGATATGCTGTTTTGAAGGGGACTGACACGTTCCTATTGAAAGTGTGAATTCAACTTTATGGAGTAATACCAAGTTACCTGAGGCACACATTTTGCAATGGAGATGGAGCAAGGAGTCCCACTGAGCTGCCCCCGTTTTCAGTTCTGAACGTGTCCAGCAGGTGAGGAAGGAGTGAGTGCAGCCAAGCACTTCATCTGTTGTCAGAGGAGCGTGTTTGCTGAACATCCCATACCATCTGGGGTCAGGACATAGAGCTGTGCATATCCCCACTTTTCATCTCCTTTCCCTATGACCACCCCAAGTTAGTTCTTCCTTTTAGGGAGAGTGGACCAGAAGTTGTACAGCAAACAATTTTTGTCTGATGTATTCCCAGGGCTGACAATGAGGATGAGGAGTTACTGTCCGGGCAGAGATCCCCCAGCATGGACTCTCTGCATGTGCAGTGGCAGGATCAATGCTCCTATGAAGCTGAAGGTCCATCAATGAGGGTGTAATCCTGTCAGGTCTGAATCCAGACTGAAGTCAGCGGGAGATTCCTGAGGCATTCCTTTCAATCCATGCTTCAGGGTCTGTCGAGGGTGCACTCAGGTGTGCTGAGGTTTGATGGACTCTTGTGCCTCCTGAAGTAGCTGTGCCGTTGCAGGGGAAGGACCACTGCCATGATATTAGGGATCTCATCTGGAAGCAGTTCTGAAGCCTCACCTCAGAATTACTCAGGGTGCAAATGATGCAAAAGTTGTAACAGGCTATAAGAAGACAAGAATTTTATATAAGCATTGAGTCTCTGGATTAAATGTCACTGAGGAAGCCTGAACTATTTACTTTTGTCCTGTCTACCATTCAGACCAGGGTCATAATTTTTGTGCTAAGGTCGTGACAGTGCAGCACAAGTATTAATGGTGCCAAATGTGTGACATGATGCATAAGCTTGACTGCATGAAATAATGAATATGCAGCTTCCTGAACTCACTCAGCTTTTCCCCCTGTAATATATTAGTAAACAAATGTTGCACTTACTGCATGCAGAACCTTCACCTGAGGATCTAAACCAAACCAAACAGGATGACCTTCCTCCCCCAAAGTGGTAATTAAGCCACATGATGCAGTTGCACAGCAGCTTCTCTTACTTAAATCAAGTTTGTTCCTATCAAGTTGAATGCAAAAAGCAGTTGATCATTTCATCCATGTGACTTCAAGGGCGATTGTCACAGCTTGCAAAGCATATGGTAGTTCTTGCAATATCAATAATAATCTCTAAGTAATGCAACTTTGGGTTGTAGTCATCTTTTATTATCACTTCAGTCTTCCAGTAGCTTCCTCTTGTCTCTCTCTTTTAGAATTTTTGTCTTTCATAATTAAATGAAAACTTCTATACTCAGTGATTACATTATCAAGGATTACCTGCTGAAGGGGATCAAAACAGATCAGAATAAAGGTTGCATTTTCCTGTATAAATTTTACTTATTTTGAGAGTGTTTGTCAAATTAATTAGAGGATGAAATGAAACAATATGCAAGTAATGTAGTAGGCATTTTGCAGATGGGGACACTGACATTTAAAGAGGAAAAAAGGGACTTGTCACAGGTTTGCCGTATGGACTGAAACAGAACTGAAATTTTCTCCTTGAAGGCTAAGTACATCTCTTACAGATTCCAAGAGGAGTGGAGCTTATAAAGTGTTTATTTAAAATCTGTGGATGGGAAAGAAATACTTTCTGGTTGTCATTTTAAAGTCAAATTCTATTAAATAAGGAATAAAATCCACTGTAACTATAGCAGGTAATTTTTCTTTAGACTTATCAAAGTATTCAGTGCCCACACTGGAGTGAATTCAATCTTGAACATATTCCCAGCATTCCTTACTATTTCTGTAAGATCTATTTAAATAATTCTTTCTTCTAAATGAGATGCCTTCCACACTCTCTGCCTGTTATGGGATATTGACAACATCTGTTTACTAATCCGAGAGCAACATCCAGTGACTCCAGAGAATGTGGCAGATTTGAATGGCTGTCATGCTAAGTCAGGTGGCAGAGTGACTGACTGGTAAGCTAGTGAAAAGAACATGGGTTTACAGACAAAATGAAATGGGACAGCAGCATATTAGGGGAACAGGTTATTTATAATCCATGTTATTCTGGGAATGAAAGAGTAAATCTAAAGGTATAGAAAGATCCAGAAGTCATGAAATATATTCATATTTTTGTCCAGTGATTTTTGAGTCTCTAGGTAAAGCAATTGCCTTGGGTCATGCAAGGAAGGGGTAGAGCACTGCAATATTTAGTGAGTGAAGCCTTTTTCATTTGCCTGCAGAACCGAGGAGTTTCATGGCCTTGTGTCTAGTTGGGCATTGATGGTATAGATGCAGACTTTACATTCTGCTGCCCTGCTGGGACTGTAATCAGAACACTTTTGCTGGGAAAGAGCAAGATTAAAACATCTCCAAGGGAGCTGGTTCTCTGGTCTGCCCTCAAGTGTGTCCATCAATGCAACAATCTCACTCTTAGCTTGCCAGGGCAGTCTTAGCACAATGTGGTGGAACAGTGAATACTTTAGAAGGGAAATTTTGCAGTTTTCTTAGGGCTGGTGAAAGCAAAGGATTGCTTTTTCTGCCTAATCACACCGAGTGTCTGTGTAAGCCTGGAAAAACTGACCTTGAGGGGAGACCACACTTTCCTTTGCAAAAGATAGGGAGGGACCTGCTATCTTTGTATAATCTTTTAGGCTACTGCCAGGATAAAACTGGGTAAAATTGCACTTCTGGTGAAAAACAATTTAAAGGATTTGCCTGGCTTTTGTGGGGGTACAAAATGATGAGAGAAGGCATAACGTGCTTTCTCTGTGCTTTTCCCACAGAATCAGATTTACCTCATCTATCTTAGTTATCTCAAAGTGATGTCTGCTCTGATCTGAAAAACTTAGCCTGAGCTCCTTGTACAGTCAATGGAAAGAAATTAGAAGGTGTTTTTCTTTTTCAGATGAAGCATAACATCATAACAGGTGGTCCAAAATGGGCAAAACAAATCACCTCTGAAGTTGTGTCCTTCCTGCCATTAAGTATAAAGACTAGAGTAACTCAGATTTAGATAACTAACTTCTAAACACAGAAGTTAGATGCAGTATGTATCAGTAATAAGGACCAGCGCTTGTCCTGTTTCATGTTTTCTAGAAGTTGAAGGTCTCCAGAAGGGCTTTGTTTAATGGAATAATATTTTATTACCTGTACTGGCTTTTGTTTGTTTGTTTGGGTGGGTTTTTTGTGTGGTTTTTTTGTCTTTGGTTGGTTGGTTTTTTGTTTTTTTTTTTTTGTTGGTACCTGGTCCACAGTACAAGGGCTATATCTTCACTGTTGGTCGGTGAGGCATAGGTCAACAAAATAAAGTGCTTGCAAATGCTGCCTGGTTTCGATGGAATGTACACTTACTGAATCTGAGCCCAACTGTCATGTTGTCACAGGTCCAGCTCTTGGACATTTCAAAATTTTTCCAGGAATACGAGAGTGATTTTTAAAGCTAAACTGAGTCTGAAAACTCCCTCATGTAGATGAGAAGAGAGAATACCATTGAATTCATAGAGGTCCATAATATTTGCCTACCTAGAAAAGACACATTTCTTAGTCCAACTTCAAAAATAGGTACTAAGAAAAGATACCCATCTCTTCTTTTTTCCTCCTTACTATTGTTCACTCGTGAATATGTAACACAGCATAACATTCTCTAACTGTAATCTGCTCAACATTATCTAATTGCATCTGTCATTTTACTCTGCAATAAAATACTTCTGGGGAAAAAGAAATATGGAACTTAGCACTTGAGCTACTTTTTAAAAAATTGCTTCTGATTTTAAACACATAGCAATGGCATTTACCTGCTAAAATTTAAAAATCAAAAACAATCTGCATGTTATCAAGCTCATATGTAGTTATCATCTGTAGCTCATATGCTACAATGTGGGTATACCTTGTTCAAGTGATTCTCATATGAGAGGCTCTCATATGAGAACTCAGCTAGGGTCCACATCTCTATTTTTGACATATGCTACAAGCAGTCTATGGACTGCCTGTTTGGTATTGTTTAATTATTGTTCCTCTGAATGTGCTAATTGTACTTTGGCTGTATAACTTGTAAATGGGAGGGATGCCAACATGTTCAGTAAGTAACATCTTTGTGCTATCTATGCCAGCTTCCCAGAAAATACATCCAAGATGGTTATTGATCCTTTTTCTTGTGCTTTTACAGCTTAATTCCCCTTCATTCTTTTCTCTTTCTTCCCGATTCTCAAGCTGATACCCTGTAAAAGTGATTTGCTTCAGCAGATCCCAAGCCAGCAGTGTGCCAGCTTCTTGCAGCCTTCCATGTCACTCGCAGTCTCTGCTTTCTCACCTTTCTCCTCCCTGTCCTTTCCCCTTCATATATCTCCTTTCTGCTGCAACCAAATGAGGATAGGAAAAGTCTTTTACTGCCTGATGGTTGGCATTCTCAAGTTGCACAGAAAGTATTAGGCATGAATTTGTTACTGCCTTCAAAAACCATGGGAGCTTCTACACAGACTTGTCTTCTCAAATTCAAGTACAAAGACAGTCTTGCCTCGTATGTGCTTACATAAAAAGCAAACAGCAGGGATTAATTACTTTAGACAGCTAAATAAATATTTATTTCCCCATAATAGTCTTCAAAAATATCTGTCACTGTTTCACTACCTAACAATGGCTGGTAGCGACAAGTGGGATCTTTTTCAATGGAAGTTGCTTTTTAATGAGTGTTTTTTCAAGTAGGGGATTTAATCTGGTGCTGCTTTTGGACCAATGCCCGCCCTATCCCACTCCAAACTCCCTCTGATTAACAAAAAGCCTTGTTTTTAAACTGATCTAGCTCAGCTGATGGTAGTTGATTCTTTTATTTAACTCAGGCTTGTTTATGAGTCAATTAGCATTTAAACTGAGCACCCAGCCTTGGTATAAACTCCCAGTCACCTAAACCAAACAAAACAGCCTTTTCTTCTGATTTTTAGGGGCCACTAAGCACCTATACAGTATCCTGCTGTAGCATTCTTACGTTGCCAGGGTTTAGGGAATTCATCTAGTGATTTTGGCTGAGATTCACACAGGCCAAAATTAGATTAGGTACTTTCCTCAGAGTAGGTGCCTGCGTTTCCACTCCTCTCTCAGTGTCCCTGCCACCATGCTTGTGAGGCATCTCCTGCTGAGAGTGGTGGGGTAGGCAGTGAGCCACAGTGCACTTTAAATGACCTGAAAATGCTGAAATCAGTTCACCTATAGGATGGTTTTGGTTGGAAGGAATCTTAAAGGATATCTTATGTCCAACCATAAGAAGGACATAGAGCTCCTAGAACATGTCCAGAGAAGAGTCACTAAAATGATCAGAGGTCTGGAGCACCTCCCCTATGAAGACAGGCTAAAGAAGTTGGAGTTGTTCAGCCTGAAGAAAAGGAGGCTCCAAGGTGACCTTAAAACAACTTTTCAGTATCTAAAGGGAGCCTACAAGAAGGTTGGGGTAGGGCTTTTTGCATGGCTGTGTAGCAAGAGGACAAAGGGCAGTGGTTTAAAACCTGAAGATGGGAGATACAGGTGAGACATTAGTAAGAAATTCTTTCCTGTGAGGGTGGTGAGACACTGGCACAGGTTGCTCAGGGAAGTTGTGGCTGCCCTTTCCCTGGAAGTGTTCAAGGCCAGGTTGGATGGGGCCTTGAGCAACCTGGTCTGGTGGGAGGTGACCCTGCCCATGCAGGGGGGTTAGAACTGGATGATCTTTAAGGTCCCTTCCACCTCTAGACATTCTATGATTCTACAATCTGGTTCTGCTCCCAAATTTTCCTAACTTGAACTTACCTTTTCCATTCCATCTCTTTACAGTACTTTCCTGATCTCTTGCTTGGCCTATGTGTTAACCATTCCTGGGGTGTGTCAAACAGCATAACCAGCTGGTCCTGCTGTATCCAGTGTTGGTGCAGTGTCACCTTGAGAAGTATTTGCAGTGCTGGGCTCCTCAGTTTCAGAAAAATGTGGAGGACCTTGAATATATCCAGAAGAGAGCAACATAGGTGGTGAAAGTACAGGAAGAAATGTCCTCTGAGGAGCAACTAAGACTTTGGGCTTGTCTGGTTTGCAGAAGAGGAAGCTGAAGGGTGACCTCATGGCTCTTCACAGTTTCCTGAGGAGGGGATGTGGAGAGGGAGCTGCTGAGTTTTTCTCCTGGGGATCCAGTGATAGGACACATGAGAATGGTTCAAAGCTGCTCCAGTTTTAGACTGGACATTAGGAAACATTTCTCTGCTGAGAAAGTGGTGAAACACTGGAACAGACTTCCTAGAGAGGTGGTTGATGCCCCAGGCCTGTAATTATTTAAGAAGCATTTGGACAATGCCCTTAAGAGCATACTTTAACTTTTAGTCAGCTCTGAATTTTCAGGGAGTTGGACTAGATGATCATTTTAACTGAAATAGTCCATAATTATTCTATTGATCTTAAACTCCTGTCTACACATTAGTGTCCCTAAGTATAATTCCTGAGCCCTACCTCTGTCTCCCTTTATTCTATTTGCCACACTATACTGATTTGACTTGGTGCTCACACAAAAAAATCTAATGTTTCATTCTCCCTTCCTTCCAGTGTTACTTAGCAGGCAGGCACTGGAAAAGTGTTCAGGAAATAGTGTTTCATTTCCTGAAGGTACCCAGCTAGTGTAGTCATGGTCCTGGCATGGAGTTGGTGAAAATGGAACTAACAACAGGAAACAAATCACAAAATGTCCTAGATAATTAGGCTTTCCCATACAGCTGCGTGAGAGACAATATAAATGTTTTGTGTCTGGTCATCCAAGTGGAGTTGTCTGATGAGCAAAGATGCCTTTTGATCGCTTGTGTGAGGAGAAAGGAGAAGCAGCTGAAAAGGCTGACTGCCAAACACTATACATCTGAACCAGTACTATACAGCTATTCCAGTCAGATGAATTACACCCCTGAAGACCTGAAAAATGTGTGAGACTTTTAAAATGGTGGTAAGAAAATTACTGATTTTCTGTGTGGTTAATTAAACACCAACTGGTACTCTTCACTGTTTTAGAGAATTAATAAATGCCTCTGTTGCAAGGTCATGTTGAAGCCTGAATGGTGTCCACCAGCTGTGAAGGATAGAGAATGCAGGCTGTTCTTCCAGCAGATAATGAGGCACCTTGTACATAGTGTGCATCTCTCAGAAATCCTTCAGACCTCTTGCTTTGAATTATCAGTAGAGATTTGTAGAGACTTCATCTAATCTTGGCAACATTCCTGGTTTCAGAGGTATCTGGACATGATGACCTTAAGAGGACCCTTCCAACCAACATCTCTTTGGCAATATAAAACATTCAATATTTAATACCTTGGCTTCTGGGTCATTGCAAGTACAGAAGGCTCAGTCTGTGTTTATTGGGAAAACAAGGCTTCTCTTAGTCCATGGTTAAAGCTGAGCTGCTGAAACTTCTGCAAGCCTTACTTGGTGCAAGTTTTCTCATGCTGCATAAAAAACATGCAAGAGAAAGAGACCACAACTCATGTCACCAGAAACAGTACCTGCTCTGCAGTAGTGCCCAGGCAGCTCCTGATTCTGACAAAGGGACTTGTCCAAGGAATGAGGGTGCTTCGACTTGTCCTATGCCCTTACAACAGCCCCCTGTCTTTCCAGGGGCAGGACTGGGTCAGGTCCTCCTGGAACAGAAGTACATGATGGAGATGGAGGAAGGGAGCTTGTGGACCACATGGTTATGTTGAGGGAAAACAGAGAAGAGTGGAATGGGAAAATGACAGAGAAAAGGTCTCAGAGAGCCTGTGTCAACAAGAGGGGTAGGGAGGAACAACCAAGTGGTACTGGCAAGTAAGGAAAATAGGGAGAGAGGGAGAAGACAGTGGTGGGAAAGGGTGTGCTGTGGTGGGAAGGCATCCATGCATGGGACCCTACACAGAGATGTAGGGCTGAGAGAGGAAGTGGGAGAGAGGAGGCAGGAGGAGGTGTGGGGAATCCCTGAATTAGAGAGAGGGCAGAGGGACTGGCAGGGAGCTTGTTGTGTGATACATGATGAACAGTGCTTCTTGTACTCAGACCTATGGAAGCTGCAAAGTTTGAAGCCCACAAGGTGCTCCACAGAAGATGAGTATGTGTTGTAGTGGTGCAGCCTGACACCTTTCCCAGCTCTGAGCAAGGGACAGGGAGAGGAGAGGGTTTTCAGGAGAAAGTGATCTAACTTAGTCACCTCTCTTCATCTCCCTTCCCCCCATTCTTTATATTTATTTGTTCAGTCAGATGTTTGATAGGTGGTTTAATATATTCATTTTATGTATGCCACGGTAACTCCATCCCTGATTGAACTCCACTGAATCTAGATCATTATTAGAAAATTGCTTTATAAATAAGCCTGGACCGAGAGACACTTTCCATGTTAAATACAAAGCATCCTGCTTCTAAGCTTCTGCATGTTTTCCTGAAATGCAAACACAGGCAGCAGGCACATCATTGTTAAACTAATTAAAATTTAAAGAGAGACCTTTATACACAGTAGTCTAGCTAATTTGTTGTCACAGGATCATAATTCATGAAATATATTTTCTATTGTTAGTTAAATTAATAATAAGCAAAACAGAGCATATGGAATGTGTCAGCTGATGAGTCAAGTTGGAAGAAAACATCTTTACCAAGTCTTTAAGTCATGCCTTCTTCTACACAATTTTCTTCCTAGATAAACGGCTAGAAAGTTGCAGTCTAAATAAATATGATGGACTTTCCCTGCAGACACCCTGCTGTGCTGAACTGCTGTGCTTCTATTTTACAAAACCACTGAAAAACAATGTTAAAGCAACTACTGCATACTGGAAATTCAGATCTCTGTATTGGAGACAAAATTTGGAGATGAAGTAAATAGAGGAAAAGTTCACCAGATGTGAGTAAAAGTGTCATTTAACTTGCAAGAGTTTGATTTAAAAGAGATACATGCAACGAATCACCCCAGGACATCATAGCTGTTTTCATCTCAGTGGATCTGTTCCATTCCTCTTGCTGGGGTGGCTCAGCTGCTCCAACAGCATTAACTGAACTCCTGTGCATTAAAACACAGCATTTAGAGAAAAGCCAAAACTGATGCCAGCTGAGCTGCTCCACTCCAGGTACCACTTTGTAAGCATAGGAACCACCTATGCACTGGCAGCAGAGGTATCTAAGACAGAGGTAGGAGAGATTGCTGAAGGCAGAAGTCACAGTGCAGTCATAGGATTAGGTTCCCCTACAGGTGAATTGGAGCTGTCAGGCCTATGTGGCATCCTTGAGCAGTTAATTCAGTTCTGGCAGAAGTTTTGGTTGTGTTATTGGCTGTGTCAGCACAGGGGAAATGCTGCTTGGTGCATAGTATCTGCTAATTTTCCTGGAAATTATGTGGGCCTCTGCCCTGGGGCTTGTAGAAAACTGAAATGATCATCCTGTGAGCATGGATTTTTGAGTGTTATTTCTATACAAAGCCAAATCCTCATTGAAAAGCTACCTGATGGGTACTGGGTATTTCAGAGAACACTGGTATGGCATGGGTTTGTAGGAAGCTGAAGCTCTGGAGTTTTCTTGTATTCCTATTTCCCCTCTGGCCAACCTATTGTCTTTTTCTTGGAATGAACTGTCTTCTGGATTTCTTCACAGATTCTTGCTCTTGAGTTTGAATTCCTGCCTGTAGCAGGGAAACGGACATTCATATTCCAAATGCTCTTGATTCCAGCCAGGACAGGCTTATGATTTCCCTGTGACTAGGTTGAATGAAGCTAATTATAATCTTCTGAGCATTTGGTTGATAAGGGGACTCTCCCTGAGCCATCATTTTGGAGCGTGTAGCTGCCTATCTCACCTCCTTTTCTTATCACATTAAAACAAGTGTTCCCGTGATTGTGGTGCTAATCAAGATGAGGGTCCTTGTGGATTTGTGCTGAACAATTCATGCTCACTCTCTCTTTGCAGCCGTCCTAGCTGTCCTTCCCATGCCTCTTCTGCCACTGTTATGGCAATCAGTGCTTTAGGTCCTCCCAGCATCTTCTAAATGCCCTTTGGTTTCTCTCCTCCCTCCCAAAGTCTTAAACAATCTCTCCCATCCAGTCATCCTCATTGCATCCATTTTTATCTCATATCCACTCCCAAACCCTTGGGACTGTGGGGGATTTGATATCTCCAGGGGTTGGGTTGCAGCAGTGCTCAGTGTCATTGATTGCTGCCTGCAGAGCATTGCTGGACAGACTGGCAGACAAATAAGACAAATAACAATCTCTGCCTGTTCTCCGTCAGCAGAAGGGTGGATATGACCTTTTTTCTTTCTTTCTTTCTTTCCCCAGCTTCTAGATTTCCCAAAGTTGTAAGAATTTAGTAATTTTTTATTGCACCCTCTTGGTCAAATTTGATTTTTGTGTTTCTTTTAACAGAAGGGCAGGCAGATAGGTAACCAGACAGCATGAGTGTTTAGAGCCTTTGTTGCTCTAGACTGTCTAAGACTTTGGACTACATGGGAACATCACTTCTTTATCCTGTTGGCATTTAGTATGTCCCACTGTTTTGGTTTTTTTTGTTTGTTTGTTTTGTTGTGATTTTTTTTTGCCAGCATCCAGAAATCCTGATCAAGTCACAGACTACTCAGGTCTATATTTCCAGAGTGTCCAAGAATTTGTGTTTTTCATCCCATTTCCTCTTTCTGGTAATTTTCCACTGGAATCATCTTGGCCAAATCATGTCTTTCTATGTGGCAAAAACTTGTGGAAAATTTATGAAATAAAATAATTTATAAGGCCACCAAATAGAGCCTTGTTTTCTCAGCTTGAATCTTGTTTTCTCTGCTCATGAATGAAACTTTGTATTTTAACTGAGGCTAGACATTTGCCCCAATATATCTATCTAGCAACTGTTGGCATTTTGTGGTAAATAAAAGGAGTTGTTTAAAGGGCTAGCAAATAGTAGAAGAAGTAAAGCAATGAGTTCATTGTGTTGCAGTTCAGTTTCTAGAGTATAGTTAGAAATACAACATGCCTATTAATAGCCAAAATTGTGGGTTATAAAAGCTGGAACAGAAGCAGTGACTCCTTTTCAAGGATCTGGGAGAGTGTACTATCAGAGCTGGAAGCTGTCAGTGAAAAGAACCATTTTTTTGACTAAAAAGATGTAAAAGGTATACTAAAGAGTATGTCTGATTCCTGATACTGATAGAACTGTCACAAGTGTACATGATGAATGTGATTAGCACTGTCAAATATAGACACTGGTTAATGCTCTCTTTAATTAGCATTGAAGTGTGCTTTACATTAGTATGAATGAGAGCTATGCCTTGTAGAGGGAGAAGAGCAGAAGATGGCCAAATGGAGATTTTAAATGTGTGACCTGCAGTAGAAGCAAGTTTGTAAGTTACCTGAGCAATCAAGTATGAGATCAGCTGTGGCATGTGGGTCCTAGTAAGGTGGAAGAAAGGAGGAAAGGAGCTCTGCTCAGGGAATGGATACTATTACTTTGCACTGGTAAATTAGTCACCTCATTTTATAGGAACAAGACATACAAGGAGACCTAAATTTTAGGTTTACCTTGAAGAAGCAGTGGTGAATGTAAGCTGTTACTAGAGGTTACAGTCCAAATTTCACAGTCTTTCTTCTTTTGTTTGCATTAAGTATACCAGTTTAGCCAACCAGAGCAACTTCATCCAGGTGGTGCCCCAGCAGACCTTCTGTGGTCCCAACAGTGCTGCCCACGGCACTGGGCTGGCCTGACTGTGCTAGAGAATACTAGCAGCATCTCTATGCCACGGTGTGTTAACCCTTGCTGGATGCTTTGTGCTCACCAACCCCTCTACCACTTCTCTCCTCAGCTGGAGAGGGGATATGCAGCACAATGAAAGGCTCATGGGTCAAGTGAAGGACAGGGAGAAATCACTGTAGTTACAATAATATCACAGGCTAAACAAATGTGGCTTGTGGAAATTACTTAAATTTATGACAATCAAAATTATTTAAATTTATGACAATCAAATCTGAGTAGGCTGATGAGAAATAAAAACTGTCTTAAAACACCTTTCCCTCACTCCTTCTGTCTTCTTGGGCTTAACTTTAGTCCTGATTTTCTCTACCTCCTCCTCAGCAGTACAGGGTGATGAGAAAAAGGGGTTCAGTCAGTTCATCACACATTGCCTCTGCTACTGCTTGCTCCTCAGGGAGAGACTCCTCACACTCTTCCCCTGCTCCAGTGTGGATTCCTCCATTAACTTCTCCAATGTGAGTCCTTCCACAGGCTGCCATTCTTCATTAACTGCTCCAGCATGGGTGCTGTTCCCATGGGGTGCAGTCCTTCAGGAATGGACTGCTCCAGCGAGGATCCCCCATGAGGTCACGAGTTCTGCCAGCAAAACTGCTCCAACATGGGATCATAGAATCATAGAACCATAGAATTGGCTGGGTTGGAAGGGACCTCAGAGATCATCAAGTCCAACCCTTGATCCATTGCCACCGTGGTTACCAGACCATGGCACTGAGTGCCACATCGTCTCTTTTTAAATATCTCCAAGGATGGAGAATCCACCACTTCCCGGGGCAGCCCATTCCAATGTCTGATCACCCTCTCGGTAAAGAAATTCTTTCTAATGTCCAACCTAAACCTCCCCTGGCACAACTTGAGACCGTGCCCTCTTGTCTTGCTGAGAGTTGCCTGGGAAAAGAGACCAACCCTCACCTGGCTACACCCTCCTTTCAGGGAGTTGTAGAGAATCCACTCTCCGTGGGTCATGCCAAGAGCCTGCTCCATCATGGGCTCAATCATTCAGTCTCAAGCCATCCACCGCCTCCATCCACAGCACTGGTGTGGGGTCCTCCATGGGCTGCAGGTGGGTATCTGCTCCATTGTTAACTTCCATGTGCTGCAGGGCCACAGTCTGCCTCTTCATGGTCTTCACAAGGGGATGCAGGGACATCCCTGCTCGTAGACCCAGACCACTTTCTCCTCCTCCCTGTTTACTGACCTTGGTGTCTGCAGAGTGGTTTCTCTCACATATCCTCACTGGTGTCTCTGGCTGCAATTGCATAGGATTTTTTTTTCCACCTTCTTAAATATGTTATCACAAATGTGCTACCACCGTCTCTGATGGGCTCAGCTTTGGCCAGTGATGGGTCTTCTAGCAGCTTCTCACAGAAGCCACCCTTGTAGCCCCCTCATTACCAAAACATTATCATGCAAACCCAATACACGAGTATACTGCTTTAGCATTGTCACAGGGATTTTGTCTATGCAAGGGTTGTTGTCTCCCTCTTTCTAAGAGCCCGTGTGTCCTCTGGACATGCAGCAGTCATCTACCCTAGCTAGTATATTGGCTCTGTGTTAAAGCCACCATTCAATGCAGCTAAACCAACCATTCAATGGGAACAGGGTTTGAACAGACCTAAGCACTCTCTGCCACTGCCATCCTCACAACACCTCCTACCTTTTAAATAAAATTGGTTTAAAAATCTTCTACAAACTGTTTTGCATGACATTTTAAAGTAAACAAACACAGTTTAAATTTAAAACTAAAGCAAAACAAGAAATGTAAATGGAAACTTAACTTACTTTCCTTGTAGACCTTGCCATGGAAAAATGAAAAGAAAAAGTAATTAAGTTATGTTTTCTCAGGAAAAATAATTTTCTGGCAAAATCTCATTCTTCAGAGAAAATGATTTTTCACCCAACATCTCTGGCCAGCTGAAGTTTTAAAATAAAAAGCAACATATATGAACTTACAGTTTATTGTTTGCTGCCCAGTAATATATACTTCAAATGAAAAGTAGAAGCAACCCACCACATGTAGAGTAGAGGGATGAAAGAAATAGCAGAAGGAACTGACAGGCACAGGTTGGAGAATAATTCGTCATTCATCAGTGTAAGCTGACAGATTTACTCAGTAGAGTCCAAAAGCCTTTTGTATCTCCATTTTCACCCATACTCTTTCATTCTTGATGTTGCAAATAGGCACTTTAAAATGATTGCTCTGCCTATTTTGAAATATTTGCTACTAGAAATTATTGTTCCTGGTACTTCCGAGAGACTTGGAAGGTCACAGAGTGATTTCATGGTGCCCCGTGAGTCATGGTACAGTTTCAGAGGTGTTTTACAAATTCAAGTCAATAAGGTTATGTTTCATTATAGAGAAGAAATAAAAAAAGGTTGTAACCATGAAAAAGAGCACTATTTATTATTAGAGTTGTTCCTAAAGTCAACAAATACATCTTTTTTATCTTCTGGAGTTATATTACTGTTAAAAAAACTTGTAGAACAGTTTCAACAGAAACAGTTTCAATATTAAAATTTATTTCCATTAGAATCAGAATGGTTTAGGTTGGATCATCTAGTTCCAAGCCCCCTGACATGGGCAGGGACACCTTTCACTAGACCAGGTTGTTCAAAGCCTCATCCAACCTGGCCTTGAACACTTCAAGGGAGGGGGCAGCCACAACTTTCTTGGGCAACTTGTGCCTCACCTCCCTTACAGGAAAAAATTTCTCCTTAATGTCTGACCTAAATCTCCCCTCTTCCAGTTTAAAGCCATTATCCCTTGTCCTGTCACTACTGTCTGTGTAAGAAGTCCTTCCCCTGCTTTATTGTAGACCCCTTTCAGGTACTGGAAAGCCACTATAAGGTCTCCCCAGATCTTTCTCCAGGCTGAACAAACCCAGCTCTCTCTGCCTGTTCACAGGAGAGGAGCTCCAGCCCTCTGACCATCTTTGTGGCCCTCCTCTGGTCTCCCTCCATCAGCTCCATGTCCTTCCTTTGTCAGGGGCTCCAGAACTGGGCTCTGAGTGGGGTTTCACAAGAAAAGAGTAGAGGGGGTGAATCACCTCTCTAGACCTGCTGGCCATGCTTCTTTTGATGCAGCCCAGGATACTTTCTGCTTTCTGGGCTGCCAGTGCACATTGCCAGCTCACACTGAGCTTCTCATCAACCAACACCCCCAAGTCAATTCCCTCATGAATGTTCTCGATCCATTCTCTGCTCAGCCTGTATTTGTGCTTGGGATTGCCCCGGCCCAGGTTATTATGTATATAATTGGCTTGGAATAAAAGAGATAAATGCTGTTTATTTTTGCCTGTTTCTCTCCAAAATATAGGCTCCTCTGTACCACCAGGGCTAAAGGGACAACATATATACAATGCAAACTCAGAAGCAGAAAATAGAAAAATACTGCAGCTAGCTGTGTCTTCTCAGAAATTCAGAGCAGTATAAAAGAATCTCCAGGCAACTACTTTGTTAAAAGAGCAAACCCTGAAGCTGCTTCTTCATGTAAGGCTGAAATGTCACATCTGTTGTTCATTGATTAGCAGCCAAAGAAAGACACAGAGCTATTTCTTTTTCCTTCTTAAGCCCTCCTATATAATGGTTGCTCACCTACTATATGAATGGTTTATATTTTATAAGCTCTCCCACAGAGTCCTTTATTAATCATAATCTCAGAACAGAATATGGAATGAGAGATGGGACAAGGAGAAAAAGGAGAAAAGGAAGAGAGGAGGAGAAGGAGAAGAAGGAGAAGGAGAAGGAGAAGGAGAAGGAGAAGGGGAAGGAAAAGGAGAAAAAGGAGAAGGAGAAGGAGAAGGAGGAGGAGTCAAGGTTCAAAACAGCTTAAGCTCTCAGAAGCAGCATGCAAGAAGTCCAGAAAAGAGGTATCTATTTCATGATGTCAGGTGAAAGAAAAAGGTGAGCAAAAGGCTGATCTGTGTTCAATAGAGCAAACTGGGAGAGCTCAGATTTGCTAATAAATCTACAGTTGATTTAAGAATAGCAACCTGCTGGAGAAGGTGTTAACTCTAGAAATCATGAGGCTTCTGAGAGATCTGAGAGACATGTAAATAAAAAGAATAAGACTTCTGATGTGTTTACAATGGAGTTGAAACTGAGTCAGAAATAGAGTTTTGGAGGCCAGTGCTATTCTTCTTTGACACAAGACTGTAGCGGACATCAGAGGTCTCAGGTTAGAATGTCTCAACATGAAGGTAGAAAAATTGTTTGCATTTTACTTAAGTGTAGAAAAGTACCAGACCAGACTTCAGGATATGAAAATTAAAATGAGTAAAATGTTTTTTCAAACCCTGGGTACATTGCAACATGCAGATGTGGAGAAAAGTAAAAAAATGGGAAAAATACTCCAGAAATTTCTAATGGAATGGGTTTAAGAGAAATCTCACAAATAAGTGTTAACTATGTGAAAGAAAACATAAATTTAAGATTTTTTTTTTTTTTTTGCTAAGACAAAGTTGCTGTATTTCCACATAGCAGAATATTTTTGGAAAAAGTGCCTAAAAAAATTGCACATCTCTTCAACATATGTAAGTATGTCTTTCAGTGATCTGTACAAGAGACAGCTACCTCTTACTAATATTGTCTTGGTCAGAACTAGACTTCTCACATCTCTTAAACTAGAGAGATATAGAACTCTTAAACTAGATACAGAAGGCAATCTCCAAAGCTTCAATACAGTGTTTGAAAATAAATGTTTTAGCTGTGTCGGGCAGACACATATAACTTCTATTCTGTAAATGAGAAAACAGTGCTTTTTCACTGTGGGCTTGAGCAGATGTGCCTTACAGCTGCTGTCACAAATGGAAAACCCACTCTTGTGCTGCAAACATCTCCGACCTACTGACTGTTGATAGAGCACATTCCTTGGAAGAACAGCAGCTCGTAAGCCTGGAGATTGTTTTCCAGATGTTTTTAATGTGGTCAAAGAAAGCCAACAAAAACATAAAGTAAGAATGACTGAATCAGTTGTCCTTTCATAGATGTTCCTAGAAATCTCTCTGTGGAGCTGAAATGAAAACTTGGAAGAGTTATTTTGGCCAAGCTAGATACAATGGAAACTATAAGAGAGCTTCCAAAGTTAGTTTATTCCACAGTAATTATGGAAAAGAAAGATGAGTGGCTGGCAGTCTGAGTAACTAACAAAGCATATAAAAAGGGGAAAAAAAGATCCTTAGCCAGGGAATGGTTTCTGGGGATCACTGGTTGCTTCAGCTGTGTTCTGACAGGGTCCTCTGGACAAAAAAGGCTCACATCTCTGTAATTTTAGTGCATTATTTAGAAGGCCCCAGTTGACTGAGTTATTTGGAAAACGCTTCCTAAAATTTGTTTTATAAGTATTTCCCACAAATACACAATAAACCATGTGAAACCATGAGGAGAAGATAAGGAGAAAAATAGCAGAAAAAAATATTGCAATCAGAGACTCTGGTAAACTCCTGAAAGGGATTCAGATTAGGAAGCTGATATGTAGAAGACAAAAATGTGAGTTCAAGGTTAAAGAAATAACCAATCTAGGAAAGATCAGCAGGAAAAAAAAAAGCTTAGCAGAGGATGCACATACATCTGATTACTGTTATGTCCCCACACACGCATACAGAAGACACTCAGAAACATAAAGAAAAGGCAAATTTTGTGGGGGAGTTTATATTCAAAGAGCTCTAAACCATTTAAACTGCTATCTGAAGGTCTTTAGTTTGTAAAAATGCATAATGGGTATGGACTGGTAATCACAACAGGGACTTTCTGAATCTCAAATAGTTGATAGTCCTCAGAGTGTATGATAATAAGCACCAAACAAAGCTGGCACTTGATGCTTCTAAGCAAGGCCTTGGGGCAACACTTTTAACAAGGAATGGTGATCACTGGAGACCCACAGCATATGCTTCTGGAGACCTGACTGGAACAGCATGTCAGCATGCACAAAAAGAATCGGAGGCTCTGTCTTTAGCACACACATGCAAAAAATATTCATTGTTTTTATATGGAATACCAGTGCTAGCAGGAACTGATCACAAGCCATTAGTGGCAATTGCTGAAAAGGGCTTTGCAAGCAGATCTCCTAGATTGCAAAGTCTGGTATCATTTACAACTCAAATATAAATCTGGAAAAGGCTTACACAGAGCAGACATTCTGTCCAGAGCTTTCAATAGCACTGGAATAGTACAGACACAGAGTATCATGTGCATGCAAAAAATCATGAAGAATTTTTTTCTCTCAGACAGGATGTCACTGTGGAGACCTGTCACTGCAGATGTCCACAATGCTAGATAAAACATTGCAGAAGGTAATGCAAGCTGTGAGTTTGACTAACTGGACAACACCTACTGGTCCTTAAAAAATTTTGAAAGAGTATTTTATATAATATGAAGAATATTTTCTGAGCATTCTAAATTGCTTCCCAAAACTTTGAATCTGGTGCTGGTAAACAGAATACATGCATGATATCTGTGTATGAAGAAAAAGCCAAATATATTTAATTATATCTGTAAGTATTAACTATGGATCAGTGTGGATCAAAACAAAATAGCCAAAGAACAACAATAACAAAAGTTAATTGCAAAAATGTAAAATTTAAAAAAAAACACAGTAATGGTAATTCCAGAAACTTAAGGTTCATACTACACAGCTGAAAGACATTTATTTATGTTTGCTGTAAAAAGATTTCACATTTTTTCAGATCATTATTCCTGGTATCCAGAAATAACATCGCTGCAGATATCATCTGCTGAATGTGTGATCTCACATATAAAGATGGCATTTGTCTGCATCACAACCCATGGTTATGTCAGATAATGGACCACAATTTCATTATTAGGAATTTAAACATTTTCTAAGAGAGTTTTAAACACATTACTTCTGATTCAGGATCCACAGTCTGATGGCAGTGTGGGAAGACTGTTTAAACTATCTGTTAAATTCCACTCACAACCCAGTTACATGTTCAGCAGCAAACTCAGATTAAGACTGTCCAGCAGTGTAGTCAGTGTTGTTAAAGTGAGGGATGTCTAACTGCTGTGAAAAAAAAAAAAGTAGAGAATGTACACATGGCAGGAATGAAATCCTGGCAATCCAAGACACCTAGACTGCATCTAGTGGAAATATATTTAATACCACAAAAGACTGCTGTCATGACGAGTTGCTCCTCTCTCTGATGAGGCAACTACTGAGCAAGCATGGATCAATTGGACAAGGAGGAAGGACGGTGACTTTTTCCCCTTGGGGGAAGAGATGGACACCGAATCTTAAAAGCAAGTAAAAAGGAGCTCTTGAGCCAGGCAGCATCAATGGAACGGACCCAAAAAGACACAGAGAAGATAAAACCATAGGGTGTCTCAAAGAGTCATGAACTAAAGGAAGCCAGTTCAGATACTGATTGATAACTGTGGATGCATGTGTTGTACTTTAAGTAGTCACCTTCTTTTTTTTGTCCTTTGGAAGGGAGAAAAAAATGAAGGTAATGGGTCCTTGATAAGTTTGGAGTGTAACATGCCCTGGAGGGCTGTGATTGGGAATAGCAGTTGTTACCTACCCACAAATTTGAGAAAGTGAAAGGGACAGAGACAGCGTCATTCTAGTAGTCTTAGAAAAGACCCATCACGTGATAAGCTCTGACACAGGGTGGCTATGCACATACTGCTATAATCATGCCTGTTAATCTGTAATCTCATTGCAGATTTATTAATATCATCATAGGAAGAACTAACACTAATACTGAGTTTTTCAGGCTTACACTGGAGAGAAGAGTATCAAAACAACATTGATCTTGGTGGTAGAAGATAAAAAGCTTCCCTGGATTTCAGCTGATATGTGATCAGGAAGTCTGGAGAGAGTGGATCTTCAGAAGTAGACTTTATGATCTGAGACAAGAAAGAGAGGGTAGAGCAGAGATTAAAATATAGTACAAGAAAGGGCAGTTTTGAGGGAAACTTTGAGAGATAGGGTAGGCTTTTTTATGTTGATCTGTGCTGGGCTGAAATCCAGCTAAGTTAAACTCCAGGTCCTTGAGAAGTGGCAAGGACATAACTAAAAGCAACTCAGGTGGCCTTTTGTGTTTTGGAGCAACTGTTGTGAGGTGGAAAGGCATTAGTAATCCGTACTCATAGCTTTCTTTTTATCTTTGGGAAACTTGTAGAAGGCAGCAGTCTGGATGCATCTCTAGAGACAGCTTAGCTTTCACAATGAACAGTTTAATAGAAGTGACAGCTTAGGTAAAATAGTGGGGGAAAATAAACCCAGGAAGGAAAGTGTCTTCATTTTGTGGGTGGGAGAGAGAACGGAATTTTCAGAGTGTCTGTGGATGTCTCTTTTAGCCATGAAACATCTGCAGTCATTGGTGTTTTGCCTTCATATAATGGATTTTGCTCTTTTGTCAGGAAGGTTTGAACCTCCCAGTTTTAGTGGCATTGCTTTTGATTTACAAAGATGTAGGAAGGCAGTGGAGGCATTTTCTTGACTCACTCCTGACTGATAATATAGAAAAGCATTCTATATCATGGCCATCAAACAGAAGAATTTTGTTAGTAATACTGCTTTTTCTCTAGATAGCAGCAAATAAGAATGGCCACAGCTTTTCATATAGATATTTCACACTTATTTATTAATTTTAAAAAAAATAGATAGGCCTTAGAAATTCAAAATTTTTAATCAGAGAAAGAAAAGGTAAGTGATCTTATAAAAGTTTTCATATGGAGATGATAGAGCAGTGCAGAGAAACATTCAGTATCTCAACAGAAATCCTGGACTGTTATGGATGGAGCTTTCTGTATGAGTGATTTAGTGTGTGTCTGTGTGCTTATACATCTACAGAGGTGTGTCTGTGTGCAACTATTTATTTTGCTTCTCCTATATTGCTTTTCTCTTTCGTATAATTAAATGGAAGTAGCACATCCTGTGTGATATTTCCTCATAACATCTACAAACAATGGTAGGCAAATTTCAGGGCTACCCTATTGCAAGAGAGGGGTTAATTTTAATTTCATTCTGCCACAGCTTGCAGTTTTTTTCATGTGTTTTAATGACATCCTACCTTTTAAAAATAAAGTTTCACCTACATGAAATGCTAGATTAATCCTCAACACTCGCAGTCATGCTCCTTTGACCAAAGTGAATCTCCCTATCAGAAGGAAATATTTCACGTGCCTTTTTCCAGGAGAGGGAAGTGGACACATCTGCTCTTCACACCCACAAAATGCTAATGTTTCTTGCTGCAATACTGGGCTCCCTGAAAAGCACCTCTCACTGTAAAAAATAGTGCTGTGATAAAATGGTTCACCGTCTCTTAATTTCTGTGCCCAAGTAAGATATAAAGGCACCACAACACAAAGAGAGGATGGCAACATACACCTCTGTTCTCTTTTCTTTCAAATGTGGCAGACAAACCTTGTTACTCTCATCTGCAATTCAAGAAGGAGATATTCCTACCCCAACTTCAAAAGCTGAAAAGCATAATCCAGTGATGGAAGGCAGCAGAGGCATACCTGTGTCCTTGCTGCTAAAAATATATGAGAAAGCTGTATTTAGCATCTTCCTGCCTACTGTAATGTATGTTGCAGGCTCTAAACAGTAATTTCAGAAGAGAAAAGCAGAAGCCTTCTCTTGGAGTCCTTATGTGCATCTTTCTCCTGTCCACAGAGCAGCTCTCTGCATGCTAACTAATGCTGTGAAGGAGGTGGGGGCTCCATAAAGATCATTCTGGTTTCTATTGTTCTTCATAGTCACAGGAAAATGAACACAGCCTCTCAAAAAGTTCCCTCCCACGGGAAGATACTCAAGGAGAGAAAATTGCTATGAATTTGCCCTCTACTTCAGACACTTACTTGCTCACACAGTTCTAAAGTTGTCAAATGTATTTATACATATATAATAGCAAATGTTTGATGGTGCCTTTTGTCCCCTGGGACTAGATCATCTGCATATTGCTGACAGGGCTGTAGGCACCACATAGGCACGAGTGTTACATGACAACAGCAGGTACATCTCTCTGGCACTGGACTTGAGCAGATCAGTCCACATGTGATGGGATGAACTTGGGCAGAACTGCGACTTCATGGCCAGCAGCCAGAGAGTTGGGCTGCTCTGCAGATGTCTGAGGCATTTAAGGAGGGCTGCACCCTCCTGTGGATTCTGTGACTGGCTCTTAGAAAGCTGCCCTGGCAGTGACTGTCTTTCCAGAGGAAATAAGTGCAAAAAAGTAATCTTTGCACTTTTTTTCAAGTGACCAGAAAAAGGAGACTGGTAATTTTCTGTCTATCATTCTTTTTTTTTTTTAAATTTCATTTCTCTGGTGCTGACATAATGCACTTAGAAACCAACAGGGCAAATAAACACCACTTAAAATTACAATTTGATGAGGTGGGAGAAATTCTATTCCTAGACATTGCAAAGAGATCTGCCACTTCCTATTTCCATTATGGCCTTATGTTTCTCTCTAAAGCTAGATGCAAGCTCTGTTGAAGGAGTCACTTGTCATAATGCTTTGTGTGTCATATCTACTTGGTAGATACCTTGCCACCATAGTGAATGCAGAGATCTGCTTTAGCCTCCTGCTTCTGCCCACACTCTTGAAGACAGAGGACCACCAAGGAGAACAGTTCAGGAATCAGCCCTGACCCCAGTTGCATGACATCCTAGGGACAACTGGACAGGAATTTTAATTTTAAATGCAGCAGGAAGCTGCGTATGATATTAACAGGGACCAGACAGAGCCCTTGCAGCTCTAAGTCAGCACAGCTTAGTTAATTTTAGTGGTGCTACCCTGATTTCCAGCAGACATTTCCTGAAAAGTGTTTTCTTGTATTTTGGCTCAAGGCTAAAATAAAATAATTCTTGTGCCTCAGATCAGGCCTTGAAGAAATATAAGGGGAATAAATAGGAAAGGCTGGGTTATAGGTTCCTACAAAGGATAAGGTTACAGCCAGCAAAAAAAATTAAAACCCAGGAGTCCACGACAGCAAACACCTGCATAACGAAAGTGTTCTGAAGAACGATGTATTAAATAGCATCGAGTACATCACTGCAGCCCAAAAAGAGAAGAAGCAAAAACCTCAACCCTAGCTGGTAGCAAATAAAAGGTTGTTAACCACATGGAGATCTGTCTTTGGGCGCTGCCAAATTGAAAACTGAATGGAACGCAATTTTGGAGATTATAACTGGAGAGATGATTAGAAGCATGGGGGAAGCTTTTTCAAGGACTTACTAAGGAAATAGGATTGTAATTAGAAAAGGAAATGGAATCAAGAGAAGATTTCTGAAAGGTGAACAGAAAAAGGCTTTTGTAAATAGTAAAAACACATGTTAGAATTGACAACACAATATTGGTGTGAGTTTGCTTGTAATTTTTAGTATGAAAATGATAGAGAAGTGCATTTTAAATCTAATTACTTAAAAAAATGTTTCACTTTCACAGCTGTCTCAGAAATAGTGTGTAAGATTCCACATTTTCCATGAGAAATTGAAAATGATCTCTCAGCCCTGAAGTGGCCTGATCCAGCCAACATTGCAGATGTGCTTGGTTCCATGTGTGCATTTCCCAAGTGTTTTGACTGATTTGAATATGAACACTTGTCAAGACTGGAACACTCAGCGAGAAATTAAGTCCTAGTTTCTCCCATAAAGATAATTTGAAGAGGGGAAGACCTATCATAAAGATGTATTTGTAATTAAATATTATGTACCTAGTTCCTTAGACAACAGCCATCCAGAACAACAACTGACCCTGAAGGTTTAAACAAAAAGGTAATGAGGAGAGTAGGGGACATATCCTGCTCCTGAGCAGTTAAAGAGTTGGTCTTGCACAAGTATTCCATTACACAGGTAGTGCAGAACCTCTCCCCCCTCAAGCTTCCCAGCTGGAGGGGAAAACTGGCCAGTGGTGACACTGAGGCTGATATCCCCACGGTCATTTGGGGTGCAACAGAAGCCCAGGCAGCCCTGTGAGCCTTGGGTTGTTCCAGCAGTCCCTTCTGGTCTGTGATAAAGACCAGCAGCTTGGGGAATGAAGAGCTGACCCAGACAAATGTGGGTCAGCTAAAAAAAAAAAAAAGGAGCAAATGGGTTTCTGTGACTCTGCCTTGGTAAATTTCACTTTTAAAATGTGGATTAGTGGAATCTCTGTGGGATACCCGGCCTGGAACAAAAGCCAGCTTCAGAGATGTGCAAACTGAATAATTACTGCTTACATGTAGCCCTGATACAACCTCTAATGGTGTCAGAGTGACTTCAATCCATCTTCTTTCTTGTGAAGGCTGGGATCAGTACTGGTCAAGAGCATGCTTGTTACAGGAATGCCACACCAAAAGCAAGAAGTAAAAAGCAGGCAAATGCCATCCATAAAATCCCAAGAGCATCTCCAGTTCATACTTGGTGAACTCCCATGGCCCTAGCCCAAACTTGGATCCTCAGCTAACACTGGTGCAACAAAGACATTATTAGATAGCAAATCAGTATTGCTCACCCAGGTACATCTTGCAGAATCCTTTCCTCCAGGCAGATGTAGAAAACTGTTGTTTCATTGCACAAAAAAAAAGGTGGTAGAAGAAGGGGATTTTATGCTTTATGGCTTCAGCTGACATATCTCCATAACAGTTCACTGTAACTGAAGTGAATTGTGTAAACCTGTCCAGAGCAAAAACATTACCTCATGGGGTGTATTTGTAGAGAATATGATTATTATTTGAGTTTAAAAAGAGGAAGCTGGGGTTTTTCATCCTAGAGAAGGGAAGGCTCTGAGGTGACCTTATAGCAATCTTCCTATATCTGAAGGGGGTCTGCATGAAAGCTGGGGCAGGGCTTTTTACATAGGTGTGTAGCGAGAGGACAAGGTCCAATGGTTTAAAACTTGAAGAGGGGAGATTTAGGTTAGACATTAGGCAGAAATTCTTTCCTGGGAGGGTGGTGAGAATTGGAATAGGTTGTCCGTGGAAGTTGTGGATCCTCCCTCCCTGGAAGTGTTCAAGGCCAGGTTGGGTGGGGCTTGGAGCAACTGGGTCTAGTGGGAGGTGTCCCTGCCCGTGCAGGGGTATTGGAGCTAGATGATCTTCAAGGTCCCTTCCAACCCAAAGCAGTCTATAATTCTATGAAAAAAAAAAAAAATAAAAAAGCTCATTTTTGATCTGCTATAGACAGCCTTTTGGATGGGGAAAACCTCATCATCTAGTGAGTTTAATGCAAGAGCAAATGTTGGGAGGTTTAGGACCTACATGGCCTTACCAGTGGCCTATCTTGGGCATATCTCACAATGAATGCTGACCTTGGCTGGCGGTCTCAGAGCAGCTCTGAACAGGCTGTGTGTCTATATTACCTGGTGCTGTGCCTCATGGAGGTACTAATTGGGTCCTGGAAGCAATGTAGGTATGGCAGTGTGTTGCTGTGTCAAGCTAATTAGCAGTGCTTCTAATGAGCACAGGTGTAGTAACAGGTTGACATGGCTCTGGTGCTTCTTGTTCCGAGCTGGCCTGGCTGCCTCTGCCTCTCTGCACAATGGCAGAGCTGTCACCTTTGTCACACTGAGAAGCACAGCCAACCTCTCTAAGCAAAACCTAGGTGCATTTGAAGTGAGAGGAAGATATTGTTATATACATACGTGCAATGTCTTAGGTTCTCCACCTGTGAAGTTGGGCATAATGAAATGCATCTGCCTTTGCAAATCACTGAAAATCTACAATATCCACAGTGTTAGGATATCTTTTAATTCTTATTCTTTATTATAGTTCTTTTCCTTGCTATACAGTTTATGTGCTGAGACAGAGGTCATGAATTCCAGCCTACCAAAATAAGAAAAAAAAAAAAAAGATGCAAGGTAGAAAAAATGTTGGAAGGAGAAGTAAAAAGCCACTGAGCACTGAACAAAATATGAGCTGAGTTTGTATTATTTATACAGTTTCTGTTTTCTGCCTACTGCTGAGCACATTAAAGTTGAATATTCCCTGTACTTTAAAATATGGAGAAAGTAACAGCAGAAACTGAAGCAGGATGGTTGGAAGTGCAGGTGGGAGAATAATTTAAGATAGATAATTTATTCAACAAAATTTCCCTCTTATCTCTTCACAAATTATCCTAAAACAGATTGCTGTTTTCTCAAATTCACTTGTTATGTGAAATTATTTACTGAACAATTCTTTTAAGTTGTTTATGAATTTAAATTGTAGAAAGTTGGTATGCTTTTGATTTGACAAAAATGCTCCACAGAGAATGTGTTGGTGAGCTGACTGGAGGGATACTGCTACCCCTTGCCTCCATCTGCCTCCACGGTGCTCCATGCAGGTTTGGGTCCTTCTCCAGTGGGCCAGATTCCCAGAAAGGAGCTAAACCAGCATTTTTGGCGCTGAGTCCAAATTCCTGACCATGTTGTTTCTTAATGTTCTGCCAAGCCAGGGGAAACAACACTCTTTTAACCTTTCACAAGAGCGATCTAAAAAGCCTCCTGCCTGAAAAATTGTTTTTCCAGCCATTTCGTTTGCTCTGACAGAGGTGTAATCCTCTTTTTCCCAGCCTGTGCCTTCCTGAAGCCCTTCAGCCTTTTCAGCCACAGCCACTCCCTCCCTGGTCACTCTGCTCTCTCTCACTATCCCTTTACCCATACCACCAGTAATTGTTTGGGGTGGTTTCTGGTCCTTGGGGACCTAACATTGATTTGAGTTAGATATAGGTATCATTGAATGTGCTGGTCTGATCATCCTGGAGAAAACATTTAAGTAGAAAGTTCTTCATCCTTGTCAGCTAAAGTTGTTCCCTCCTTTATGGTACAGTATGAGAGAAGACTAGTGGAGCCACTAGCCATGTGGCTAGACCACATCCCAGGTGGTTATTTTGTCTCGGTGCCACCAGTGCTCACATCCCTCTCCTCTTAACATAAGAACAGTTGTGCTCTTGCTGGCCCGAGGGTGAACCCGAATTTCAGCAGCTGCAGGGAGGGACAGAAAGGTTTTCCTGTGTACCCAGGATTAATGATCGAAACGTGCCAGTTGCTTTCCTTTTGCGTAGGATGGTAAGAGATCAATTAGAGTGAGAAAGTTCACAGCCCACTTAAGAAGCAATATTCCCCTTTTATCTCATCTCCTTCTCAGGTTTCTACCCTTTTTACAGCTGTGTGGCTGGTGTGCTAAATGCTAATGTGAAAGTACTTTATCCAGTGCCAAGCAGACATTCTTGTGGAACTGAATTCTCCCTTCTCAGGTCAGTCTGGTGCTTTCTCACCTCACTTCTCTGGTGATCTGATTGCCCCTTGGTATTTTGGGACAATCCTTAAAGTGCTTGGCCAGCTGCCCATGCCTGCAGAGAGCCTGATGCTTTACCTGCTTAGTTCAGAGCAGGTTTGCTGCACTCTCTTTATTTTGCAGGCAAGGAATTAAATAGTCTTTTTTTGATCACAAAAAGAGGTAAGTGTTCAGTATTTGATCATCAGCTTAAATGACTGAATAAACTTTGCTGGATAAAATATTCAACAGGGTCTTTTTTCATTTGGTTGGGTTTTTTTGTTTGTTTGAGTCTCTTTTTTGTTGTTGTTTTTTTTATCCTTTCAGTCATTCACATTTGTTTGTGATTTCCCTCTGCCCTTTTAAACTAGCTCTTCTCAGTGATATTGGTCTAATTGTATCTAGTCTATTTAGGTTCTTATATTAAGCTCCTCACCGTGATGCCTGAACATCAGATCAATGCCATGCAATTACAGTCACACAGAGCACAATCAACAATTATCAGTGATCACTTTTCAGATCTTGCAACAAAGAAATGCTATCTGAGACGTTGCTGCAGGATTTCAGATTTCCAAATATTTGTGCTTTTAATTAAGCAGATGGAAGACCTGCTGGTAATGAGAAAGCAGGTCTCAGAACTTCTTCCATAGCTAATTTCTGCCCAGACCAAAATAAATTATGCTGCAACGATTCTTTTCCAAGGTAAATAACACAACACACCACTTGGCAAAGAGCCTAACAACAACAAAAAACCCAGAGAAGTGTTTAAAGGTACTGCACTCCGTGGGAGATTTTCACACCACAGTAATAAATGCAACACAGCAAAAAAACCTACAGCCAGCAGAAGGGAATGCCTTCTTATCTAACTGCTCTGGAGGATATTTGCTGATCAATCCTATGAAAGGATGATATGCTTCTGTGTGTGTCCAGGGGATGAAATAACAAGCCTGAAGGCAATAATGCTCTCATATCATGTTTGAGAATTTTACAAATACAGCATGAGGCTCTGTGACTCAGTCTGAATGGAATTTTTCTTAGTGCATGAATTTTACATGACATTTTGATGCTAGCTCTTTTGGGCAGTTTTCCTAACACAGTGAGATGTTAGTTTTTAGGTGCTTTTTTATCATATTTGTAAATACTGTCACACATTTTGTGAAATGTATGAGGAAGGCTAGCACCTAAGAAATTTGAAAATTACAAGGACATTCGATTGTCTGTTTTTTACTTTTGCAAGTTTTCTCATTCTCTTTTTTCCTTGCAAGGATGAAATTAAAAGCATCAAAGAAAAACAAGTTTAGTGCAGTCTTTGTGGATATTTTCTCCTCTTTCTTTTTTTTTTTTTTTTTTTTTTTTTTTTTCCCTCATGGTCTTTCCTTAGCCTTTAAATTTTGCCTCTGGTTAAACAATTATCCTCATGCTCCAAATTAATAAATAAATAAAAAAAGATTATCAAATAGATAGGTAGCTTTTTGCTTTTTAGCAACAGCAAAAAAGCATTTCTTTTTGTTGTTTCCAAATCTCTAAAAGCAACAATTCTGGTAATTATCAAATTTCCATATAGCAAACTGGTATGCATGTGGGGGTGGCACAATCTGATATTCTTGTAACACCAGTTTTCTATAAATAGGGAAATCTGTTATTTATCATTGGAACTATTCATTAAAAAAAAATTTAAAATGATACAGTATGGGCATCTGTTCGTAGATCTTCAGTTGACTGACAGTTTTTAATCCATTTAGCTAATGCTAAGTGGAACTTGCTGGAATCTCATTTTTTTCGAAGAGTTCTTTTCAACTTAGTCCTGATGTGTTCTTATGCCCTTTCTCATGATCTTCAGAAATTTAATTTTTTTTTTTTTTTAAGCTTGATTTCTGGAGTCAGGTGAGTACATGGAAATTGAAATCTTTATTTTAAAAAAAATGTTTTCATTGTACAGAAAAAATATGAAAATTAAATTGTCTTGGGCTTCAAAAGGAGTGTTAGCAGAATAAAAGAAATCCTTTTTTTTTTTTTTTTTTTCCCTCTCCCCCCCCCCAAAAAAAGAGACATGTTTTTAAAGCTGTTCCCTTGACTTCATGTCTGGGCAAAGGTTTTTGAATATTTGAGTTTTGTGACAATTTTAATATGCTATATTTTATCTGTGCAGTACAGTTCAAATCTTACTGACCTATGCCATAGTATTACATATTACTAGGTTTTTATGATAGGGGCTACATTGCTTCAGCATATTTATCAGACTGTTATTTTAAGCATAAAGCATCCACTCCTAGCACTGAAGAAAGTGTGTGTAGGACACCCATCTATTAGCATTTGTGTTTTACCTCCACATCTTAAATCCTCATATTGGTATTTTCTCTGGCATTTTCAGTCTTGCTGTCTCAAAAGAACAGCCAACACCCCAGCAGTGGAAAAGCCCTTATGTGGCAGCCAAATCCAGGTAAAAAACTGGCAAAATCATAAAGAACGCTTGTATACCCTGCAATTTTTTATCACCTCTTGGTACTTTTAAGGGTTCCATCCTACCTTTGTCCTTTTTAGTTTCTTCAGTTTCTAAAGCTGCCAGGGCTGATGCTGGTGTTCACTGCTGTAAGTTTGCAGACAGACTGGGAGAGAATTTGTCCCTCTGCCTCTCTCCTGTTGATCTGCATGGGTGGGGGTTTGATTGCTTTCTGTTGTCTGCATTTGTTTTCTTTTCTACTTGAGGTATATTTTATATGCAGAGTAATAAATAACATAATTCCAGCTCTTATTGCTTCAGGTGGCACAGTGCCCTTTGCTCCAATTCTTTGGAGAGGGACATACTCCAGTTTGCCACCAGAATTTCATTTGCAAGCTTTACTGTACCTTAGCCTTATTTTAAAGATTTCAAAGCTTTGCCTCCACAAATCAGGTTAAGCTGTACATTGCAAGGGAAATGCCTGACCTTGGAGCAATCCTTTTTGAGGTGGAGGTGACGAAGGGGTTGGCAGGTGGGATTTATTGCACTCTGAGGAATGCAGAGGGAGAACATGAACGTAAATGCACAGAGAAACGGGAGTGGGAATTGCAGATGGATCTGGTAGATAAGACTTGGGCCTCTATCTGTAAGTAGGTCAAAAGTGTGATGGTATCATCTCCCTCGGAAATACAACTCAGAATCTTGTTCGGATGGCATATGATGCCAGGCAAGCTTCTTTGGACAGAGAAAATATTATCACCATTACTCTGGTAAGACATCAGACCAAGTAGGATACTCAACATATATTATAAGCTTGAGAGGCTTGGGGCGAAATGAATAAGGTAAGTGGAAATATTGCACAGAAAGAACACTTACTGAACAGTGACAAAGCTGTGGGGGCTGTGGGATAGAGGAACTGGAAGGGCTGCTCAGTGAGGCCAGTGGCAGCAAAAGGAGACTGGTGACAGGACCATGCACCCACTTCAGAGTGCATGGCTGTGACATGTTTGGGCTGACTGCCCTGACTCTCGTTCCTTAAAGCAAGAAGAAGAAAAGAGACACAGGAAGGGTTGGATAATGCTAGCTGGTAGTCTACCCCCAAGGAAATGAAGTATGGGTCACAATATCCTGTAGTTTTAAAAAAAGGTTAGAGACTCCTTGTTAAGGCTGAGTGGAAGATGCTTGCAGACATGTGTAGGAATATATCTGGTGTATTCCCTGGACATATTATCTGGCATTATTTTGATCAACACTTTCAGTGCTCTATGACTCTTCTTCCTAGGATGAATGCAATGAAAGACAGAGTGTTTTTTTAAAATTTTTTTTCTAGTAAGTCCTTGCATTTTAGTAGGTTCTTGCCAGGTAGAAACCACAAACAATCCCTTACCACCTCCATCTTGATTCTACCCCCTTTTACTGGCACCTCACCTCTGCTTTTTGCATCACTCTGCTCCTTCTTTGGTCTACAGCTCTGTCATCCTTCTTTCAAGGTCTTCAGAGCTTCAGCTGACCCAGAGAGAAAGGGGAACAAAGAAGCACGCTGAAAACATTGAAAGAGAGGAATAAAGGAGAGAAATGAAAGGAGATGAGTGGGCGTGGGAAAAAGAGACAGAGCAAGCACAGAACAGACTACGTATTTATTTTCTTTAAAAAGGTAAGTGGTTATGTTTTGAAAAGCTCCGGCTGTTGTTCTTTCCAGCAGTAAAGCCTTTTATTTGAGCTTTTTTTCATTCTTCTGACTCTTTTTTTCCCCTTTCTCTCATTCTCTGTATTAAAGGGTTAGGATGTGACCTTTCAGAACATGGTTGTTGGATTTTTGGGCCCTTGGATGACAGTGTCTTATTCTGTACATATTTGCATAATGAGTTAATTAGGCATAATCTGTGGTTAAAATTAACTACACTGCACTCTTTTTATAGAAAGTCAGCACAGTTTTCTGCCAAAGTGTCTCCTTATACACTCTCTTGGGGGCCTGTTAGGATTCCCTGCCCACTTTCAGATGTCACTAGCTTCTCTTGATTAATTTGTGAGCTCTAATATAATATAGAGGCAGTTTATATATATAAAACTCCCTGATCTGGAATTTTAGGATTTTCTAACAACCACATTTTATATTTATTTAAAAAAAGGGAAAGACAACTTCAGCCCCCCGTTATTGCAATGAAGAATTTGATAATGTCATAAAACCCCATCCAAAATGTAGAGAAATAAATAAATAAATAAAAAATTAAAAACATCTACCTTTGTTATTAACGAGGCACTGCACATGATGTCTTCTGTTCAAGTCTTGTGACAACCATTTTTCCCA
Organism: Heliangelus exortis; assembly: GCF_036169615.1. Taxonomy (NCBI): domain Eukaryota; kingdom Metazoa; phylum Chordata; class Aves; order Apodiformes; family Trochilidae; genus Heliangelus; species Heliangelus exortis. The sequence continues at coordinate 53,240,276 of NC_092424.1, read as the reverse complement.
TCCTTATTTGCAGATGCAACGCCACTGTGTGTGCTATTCAGGCTTATGAACCTGTTTCTTACATCTATGTCCAATCTGTGATGTCTATCAACCTCTGTAATGCTTATCACTGTGGGCCTCAAGGTGCTCCCTGTTGACTCTCTTCTCTCTCTCCCCAGGCATGATGAATTTGCTTTTTGATACTGTATTCATTGGATAAGACAGGATGCGACTGATTGCATTGACAACATTCTGCAGATAAATTCCAACATCTTCCTCATGGCATTGCATTTCCAGTGGTATGTGTGCCATAATTTGACATTACATGCACCTGCTCTTATATTTCTCACTCCATGTGATGTAAGGAGAACTGTAAGAGGAAATAACATTCAGTCCCTTTCTCTTCCTGATCATAAACATTGCTAATTTCCTACCATCCCTTTCTCCTGCGGGCATGTAAAGCCCTCTTGAAAGCACTGGCCACTGCCCAAGACAGGATGCTAAACTAGATGAGTGACAGCCTAATACATTTAAACAAGATCTAGGTAAGAACTGAATCCAAAGCAGAATTCAGAAAGCAGCCCTAAAGGCACGCTTGGTATTTTTTCTCTATTAAAATCCAGAAAAGGAAAACCTGCTTTCAGTTAATTCTCAGTGTTCAACATTTTGCACAGCAGGAGAAATAAATGACTGGTAACCAGTGCCAGTGTGTGCCACAAAGGGACACAAATATGATTCTGTATATTTATTTATACAGCAACTGCTTTCCACAGGCCATTCTCCAGCCTCACATCTAAAGGGGGGTGAATCACATTGTTTCAACACAGTGAAATAATTGGAAAATATAAATAGGATTACAGTTTTTCTTTAACCACTATATCCCTAAAGTTATTAGTCCCAAATCTGAAACATGCATACATCTTCTGAATAAAATCACATAGACAAATGCACTGGCCATTGAATGATAATCTGTAGTTGCATAAAAATGAAGCATTTGCCACTGATGTTTGTGCAAATGACATTACGCGAACTTGGCATCAATGACAGATTAAACAGTATGGTTATTGAGCTGTAGAGTTAGTTATTTAGACAACAATATGAAAAAAGCTGGGACAATTAATCCCACAAAAGTGGGACAAAAATAGATAAAATACCAGATCATACTGCAATGGCCATGAGTAAAATGGAAGATTTTTATATGCCTGGTATGTTTAGTAGAGTGCTCAAGATTTACACATTGACTGCTGGACTTGGGGGATTAGGAGGTTCTTTCCAAAGAATGACATAGTTACTGGATGAAGCAAGGAATTTTCAGTTTTCTACATGGGAGAAAGTTGAACCATGAAAATGAGGTATAAGAGGTGAATAAACTGGGTAGTTTCAGATGAGTTTCTTGGGGAAGAGTACTCCATGGAATTTCCATGGAAGGCAAATGCACTGTCAGCAGGATCAGCAAACGGCTGGAAAATTTCCTACAAAAATGTTTTTCATTAAAAATATGAAACTGGATTGAGATAGACATCTTGTGTGGGATTGCACCACTTCTAGTAAAGCTTCAACTGCATAAAATTTCCAACAACAAGAGTGGAAGTTTTTGTATCTTTACCACTGGAGTGACAGAAACAATTCCTTCTTTCCTCATCTCACATGCTGTTAGAGCTCTCATCTAGTACAGGTTCCTGCTCTGCCTGATTCCCACCTGAGCTCTAAACTTTGGTTGCTGGTTTCATGCATGATTAAAAGTAGGTCTTCTGCCATTGCAGTTATAGGTTCCACTTCAAGAAGGGGGGAAGAAAAAAGGATTTTAGATCAGCAGTTATGCAGTTAGCAATGAATATGAGTCTTTCCTCCTGTTTCCTAGCTACTATTATTATTATAGAAACCTAGGAGATTCCTGTTTTAGCTCAGATATTTTCACTGGGCAGAAATTTTTTTTCTTGTCCATTAATACTTGAAGAAGTTCCAAAGATGTGCTGATTGAACAGGCTGTCCCAGTGTCCTTTCCTCAGCCCTCTGTATAGAAGAATAATTACTGAAGAAAGCCTCTCTGTCCCCCTAGATAAAGGGGAAAGAGAATAATTTGATAATGTGGATTTGGGTACACTCATGCCTCCCTATAGATATCTGAAATTCTTCAGAAAATTGTGTGCTTGATAGAGACAGAGGTGCAGTGTAATCAACCACATCACAGGGAGACAACCCAGAAGAGACATTTATGAAGGAAAAAACTGCAAGTCAGAAAAGCAGTTTTGCAGAAAACAACATGGAAACAGAACCTGCTATAATCATCCTGAAAGGGACAGATGTTGGCATTCTACCCTCAGCTTGTCTGGTCTATTATGTCTCTGAATGCTGAGGCTCACAATGCTTTTTTTTACCTCCAATTTCAGAAGTGTCAGACAGGAGACACAGTGCCAGTGAAAAACCTTATACGGATCCCTTGTTAGCTAACTGTGGTGTTTTGTTCTATGGTTACATGTCTGCACAAGGCATCATTGTGTCAGTCATAATTACAACCTGTTCAGTGGCTCCCTTCAGGTTTCATCACCTTTGCAGTATTAAGCAGGCAGCTGCAGGAAGCGGAGTCGGCTGCCCTGGAGCAGCAACCGTCAGCCTCTGGATTTCAGGGTATAATTGCTGCCTGAGCACAAACATCTCCCTCCTCCCTGCATGAGACACCGAGTCTCACTCCTTTCTTTGGCAGATACCAGAGCCACCTCAAATACACTTTTTAAAAAAAAAATCTTATTTTTTAAAATCTTTTTTAATTTTTTTTTTTTTTTTTTTCCCCAGGATAGGAAGATGGAAGCTGTCTTTTTCAGGAGCAACGCAGCATGGACTGGATGTGTCGCTGTGCAGCTATGTGGCTGTGCCAGCATCTGCAGCCAGGTACTCTTTATGGGAAAAGGTCTTCATTTTTCCTGTAAATCCTGTTTTTATCTCTCCCGTGACAGCTATGAGCTACCTCTAGCATGTAAGTCCCACTCTAGTATCCTTGATGTCCTCCAGATGTTGGGACTTCTCATGAGTAAAAATTTGGAGTACCCTTGTCTAAATTTGGCTCACTCTTCAAGAGATATTCTCTGGTGGCAGGGCAGGTAGATAAGTCCTCCTCTGGGCCAATCAGGAAGAAAGAAATGGAAATGCAAAACTGGGAGACAGTTGGAGAGCATTCATACCAGGCCGATGGGTAGTTTCAAATACCAGTAGCCCTTTCCTTCTGCCCATCCTGTTTACCGTGTTTTATAAATTCAGCTTTGGCTGCATGACCCAGACCAGCAGGCCTGCCAACAATCATGTTGCATTCTGTTAACTGGTTATGACTTCTGGACAGTGTGCTGCTGTGATTGTCACACTCTTTCACTTAAACATATGGCACATGGAGACACAAATTGCTCCAGCATGCAGCTTTCCATGATAGATCTTTACATACCAATTGCAGTTGCTATTTGAAGCTGCTGAGATTGGCATGGTCCAGTCCTGGAAGCAGAGAAAATCCTCTGCTCTGAGACATACATGGCATGCTGGTTTTCTTAGGCTCAATTAGGAAAGCTAAAGACACAGACTTTCCTCAATATGACAGAAATTCTACCAGTCTGGGATAAGTATGCGTATCATGTTAGAGAGCCCAGAATGACAACAGAAGCTTTAAAGTAGAAGGAGCAGGATGAGTTGAGAGGCTAACTGAGGAAAAAAAGCTATTTAATTTGTAGGAGGAACAAGAAGGAATTTAGAGCTTCAGAATTTCTACCTGATTGAGGCCCCCATGTTAGGATGTTTGCAGCATATTCACCAGTACAGGGAAAATTTTCTGAAGTGTTCCTTGCATATGAGATTTTCTGAGCTAACTTCAGGACCAAGTCACTAAAATTAAACACAAAACTGTTGGCTATTAAAATTAATTTCAACAAAACTAATACTGAAATAAGCAGACAGTATAAGAAATCTCCAACACCTTTAAGTGTTCCTCCAAAGATGCACAACTCATTTGCGTGGTGAGGGACAGGCTTGAAGAGTGCTCTTCATTTCCTCTCTTCCTGTAAGTTGATTCCACTTTAGTTTTGAGTCTGAATCAGAGGAAAAGATTTTAAGGAATTTTGCACGAGTTTCTTGCCACAAACTCTGAATTGACACCCAAAACTGACATCGCCTGACAAGAAGGATAATGATCAGTGTCTCATTCTTTCAATAAGGCAGAGCATAGCACAAATTTGAAGGAGAGAAAACCTGGAGGAGAAACCGATGCTAATTTTGTGGAGATGTATTGAATTCTTCAAACTCACGTATTTTCCACTAGACTTGATAGAAAATACGTGAGAAATACAGTAATAAAAATATCCATCTTCACCAAATTCTCTAATGAAGAAGAGTTAATCATGAATCTTGAAGTAGAAAATCTGAGCAGCTGTTATATTTCACCAACTGATGCTGTTACTTGCAGTACTTTCTAGTACTGCTAAACAGCACTGTAGTGCCTTGGCATGAGTAACATCAGTTTCAGATCCACTGGAAGCTAAGTTGTGAGAAATCTCTAAAACTTCTTGGCATTTTAAACTTCTGAAGTTCCAGCAGGATGTGTTGTCATATGGAAAGGGATATATATGTAAATGGTCATCAGTGATAACACTTCACTTTCCCTGGCCTCTTGACTTACCTTCAGTCCTGAAACTCTTTCCTTTATTCCTCTTCCTCTCTTACTACTGTATGTTTCTCTTGATTTCTTTTAAAAGTCCTTTAAATCAAATGTGGTTTAATTCCCTAATGTGGCTGCAAAGAACTGTTCTTGTCTAAAGTTACCTCTTTACAGCTGGCTGGTCTCTTGTCATCCATCCAATGCAAGTACAGTGTTATTCTATTGTCCCACTTTGCTCCCAACTTTGGAACAAGCTACAAGCTTGTTCATGAGTGTTATTTCTCTTGTGAAGTTAGTGGACCAGAGCAGGAATTGACTCAGTACATTGACAGAAGTGGAATGGACTAGGAAAGAAGAAATTAGTGTTTAACAATTGTTAAGATGCCCAACTGATCTAAGTACATTTCATACTTGAAGAGCCTTGAGCTAAGTATGGACCAGAATCCCAATTGTGATTAATCTGGAAATGTAGAAAAGTTCAAATCTAAATCAAGGGTTTTTTATCTTCTCTTTTCTTTAAATATATAAAATCCACTCAATGAAAAAATAAATGCATATAAAACATCTGTAGCTTCTGTCACGAGACACTAGGTAACTGTAATCGAATATTTCCAAGGATTGTCTGGTAGTTAATCTGGAATATCTGTAATATGTACTAATTATTATTCAGAGCATTTTTTAATTGCTTTTACCAAGAGCACTGTTAGAAAGTCCAATCTGGCACTGGATGAACAGAAACTGATTGGAAACAGCTGATTGTTAGTGAGCCAAGCCAAACCTGGACACTGTGGGCTTGACTGTGTGGCGTGACTGTGTTTTCACTGAAAACTCAGCAGGATTCTGTGTCAGACAAATGCACTCCTGGAATACAGGTGGCAGGAAAGGCTTGGACATATGGAGAAGTATTGCTGTTTGTGTCTCTGCCAAAGGCTGTGTTAGATGCCCCACAAAACAGAAAAAGGATTTGTTGCAGTCTAAGAGGCTCGTTAACTTCACTGGACATAACATAATAAAAGCAAAACTGTTTTCCTTCATTAGAAAGAGTAGAAATTGAGTGGTGTTAGAAGAAAAATGCTTGTCAGTATTAAGTGAATGATGCTCTTACATAGGGAAGGAGCTATAGGAGGGCCTTATCAGTACTGACACCAAGATAAAGTACTTGCCACTGAACTTCTGTCCCCTCTATCTTCACTGAGCGTATCACCAGCAAGATCATGCCTATTGTCACTCTTAACATGAGTTATGTGATTCTTTGACTTTTGAACTGGGCTCTGGCCTGAGATGCCCCCTGTGTCACTCACAGTTATGTAGTGACTGGGCAAATTTATATCTGCAGGGACAGTAATGAAGACAGTAACCTGCCAGCTTTTCAATTCTACCCCCAATCAAAGAGGGATTTATTTCCTGATAGGAATGTGAAATTTACAGAAAATGGAGTTCAAGGCTTCAGATAGTTGCTGGACATCATCCTAACTCTAAACTTTGCTACACAAAAAAATAGCCCAGATGGGCAGCCCCATCCCACACATCCCTCATGTGGTACCATTGCACAGCAATTAACTTTCATCAGAGGAAGAAAGTCCATTTTTAAACCTTTTAAGATATATGACAGGACCTCTGGCCAAAGCAGTTGAGGGAGCTGAAGGAAGATGGGATAATCCTCCCTGAGACCATCACTCTGCTATTTCCTGGAGCTCACTCCAGTACTCTGCTGGGATGTGGCTTGCTCACAACCTCTCCACACAGGTGTAATAAGTTTTCAAATTGCCAGATATAATCAGCTCATTGCTATTTACTCCCCAAAATGTGTATGTTGGCTTAGCCCGAGTGAGCTGCAGTTCATTCAAAGAAATGGGTTCACCCTATGACTAAACTACTGACGAGTTATGTAGGTACATGCACAAATGCTGGATCATTGGTACCAGTTACAACTGTGCCTTCAAAAGAGATCATATAGACTGGACCTACTACACCTAAACTACCCTTGAAAGACATTTGTGCATCCTGCTCTTAAGTGTGACCAGAATTAAAAATGTCATATCCCCTTCAGCAATCGATACCTGTGCTAACCTCTCTACTAAGTTCCCTAAGGTACTTAAAAATGCTTAATCTAAATCCTGGAACCAATAATAGCCACATGGAGAGAATAATAAAAAAAAAAATTACTCACAATGGGTGTTAATACCAGTTCAGAAGCCTTAAGGTGTGGATTTTCTGACTACCTTTGTTGGTGGTCACACCAGATGGAGCTGATACCAGGAGAGGGCAAGCATCAACCTGCAGGCAAAATTACACCACAGCTTTTCAGAGGAAGTTCAGCCCTCCTCTGTGTGCCTAGGAGCTGCTTGAGTCAGATCATGGAAACAAAAAGTGATTTCCTCATAGCAGTCCACACAGGAAGTTTTGACTTGTGTTGCAGCCTGAGGCAATGATAAAGGGATGTCTTGGATATCTTCTGAACTCTGCACCAAGTAGTAGAGGAGAAAGACCTTGTTTGCCAGTAAGGCTACCTGATCTGAGGGGGAGAGTTGTTCTGAGGTGGTAATATTGCTTCTGGTGATTGAATTAGTTCACCTACAGCTTGCTAGCCCTGTGCCTTCATAGGGCAGTACGTAGGACCATGTGGATGGAGGTGTTTAGGGATGTCAGTGTTTTCTGAATCAGTAACAAATCCAGTGGTTTAAATTAAGGAGTCTAATTTCCTTGCTAGACATAAACACAACCCGAGTCTGGTTAGAACTAAGTGGGGCTTGAGCTCTTTTCTTCACCTCCATGGCATTTTTCTGTATTTCCCATAGAGAGCCTCAAGTGTGGTTCCTCTCCCAACCATTCCTATGGGCTGGCAGTCAGGCAAGAGACTTTCATGTGCTTTGCAAAGCTTCCTTCTTCCAGAATATGAGGAAAACAGACTGTCTCAAAATAGATTTCTACTTTCCATTCTAACCAAAACCACTACGTGTTGGGAAGATGACATTTCCCCCACGCACCTTAAGAACAGATTTTTGAGAGCTCTGCTTCCTCAGTGATTTGAACTCAGCTTGGCTGAAGCACAGCACAGGGACAATATTTAATCCTTCCTTGCTATTTTCTCTAGCTCTGATTCACAGCAGTGTAATTTTGGAAGCTTAATCTAGTTTCATCAGCCATGACCAGAGCTAGAAAACAGGGCAAGTTATTAGAAGATACAGCAGGGAGATAACTGAAGGAAGTTTCATTTGGCACAAATTATGAGGAAATCCTCCTAAAATCAAGGAAATGTTGGAAGTACATGATTTCACTAAAAATGAACACATACATACACCACAAAACAAACATACAGATACACATCCCCTTTCCATCCTATGAAAGTCAGACTGTTTTTTTCTGAGGCTACCAGAAATATTTTAATGTATCCTGGCTCCAGCCCAAGACTCTGCAAGTGCTGGCAGCCATTTTAAACCATCCCTGTCCTAAGTTTCACTGTAGCAGTCATCTGTGCTTGGATTTGTATTATGCCATGTCCCAAACCTGGAACTTTGTAGCAATTCAGGGTCTGCACCCAGATTTGAGGGGCAGCAGCTGGAACATCTGCCCGGAACAGGGCTTTATTACTTATCTGTCTGTGCTTCAGGAGTTCGTGGCAGCTGCCTCCCAAGGAGGGTTCTGCTCCTGGGGAGCAGGTTGTGCTGCCAGCAAAGGCAACTCATGCCTGGGGACCAACAGGAGCAGCTCTGAGGGAAATTGGTGCATAAGGTGGCAATTACCACTAATAAGTTTGCAATCTGATTGCTCCTGGGTATTGAAATGACTGCTTTCCCAGCCCTCCCCACAAAAGCCAAGGTCACCTTGCATGACGTGCACTGTGGGGATCAGGCCCAGCAGACTCTGAATCCACCTCCAGTTTGCCTGTGGTTTAATAGGGTACAATTTCTGGCACACCTGAGTGCATCTAGTTGTTGTCACCATTAGAGCACAAGGACAAATTTCTGACAAAGAGGGCTGCGTAAAAATGCACCTGGGTGCAATAACTGTGGCAGTATTTCAAACAGCTTCCTATTGTACATCTTCATGAGAGATACAAGCTCTTGTGCTTTGTAATTGTGCAACCATATCACTGAATATGGATAACGCTTACTAGTAAAGCATTGACAACTCTGCACACATAAATATGTATTGTTTTCCAGGCACCACCCAGGGAAAAAGAAAAATGGAGGTTTTATTTTAATTTCTTTTGCAATGTCTCAGCAAACTGTTACAAGACTTACAAAGAAAAGTGGGAGTCCTAATGACTTAACCAGCAATTCAAGACAAAGCACCTCAACTCTCTAAAACATTCCTATGTTAAGATCCCACCAATTATTCTTTGTTTTACAACTATTAGCTCTTGAACTCCCTGGTTTGTTCTATACCTTTTTTGGGTGACTTTTCAAAATTCAGATCATTTTAAAGCAAAAGCTTTAAATGTCCTTTCAGCCAAGATTCCTCTTTTTTTTGACATCAAGACTTATCTCTTTGATAACTTCAAATGCTTCTCCTTCTCTGCAGTGAGTACTTAATTCTCACCAATGGTTGGTTTTGCTTTTCTATCAAAAATAGCAGTAGCATCCTGAATGTTGTTTATCTGCTTTCTTTGGCCATTGGTTTCATTCTTTGCCATTTAAAAATATATTTTTTTAATTATTTTAAATTTTCAACTTAATTGATATAAACAACACCACTATTTGTTCAACATTGTTGTGGGGGGTTTTGTTTTTCCTAATTGTGTGAAAATACACTTGCTTTTTAAGCTCAGTTAAAGCTTCCTTTATGTGTGAGCAGAGCTTCACAACAGAGGTTTTCATCCTGTTCACTGCCTTCTCTGACTGTGAAACAAATAAAAGCCAAGCTTTTGCATTTCATAACCTTGAAGTTCTCTGAGTAGTTTCACCTCCAGGGCTGGGTAACTAACTGTTTTCAAGCAGCTTAGAGATAAAAATGAGGAGGGGGGTGACGTGGAGGAGAAAAAGGCAGTAAACAAGAAGATGATTTCAGATTTTTATGATTTGGATTAAACTGAACAACAGCAACAACCAAGGTAGAAAGAAAGTGAGAATGCATACCTATGATGGAATAGTTCTATAATTTAAGATACATATTGTATTAGACTTGCCATATGAAAGGGCTAATGCATTTCTCATTACATCCTGCAGCCTCTTAATGCTTTTCACCCCACAGCAGTACAAAGGATATTTGAGTAGAGACTGAAGGGAATATACACGATGTTATCCACAGCCGAGTCATGGCTGCAGACATGGTATAATGTGGCAACTGTTCTAATAGTGCTCTGCATTGCTTCACAGCAATTTTAGGATAGAACTGAGAGAGAGTTTTACTGGAAAAGCAGATGAACTAGTATAGAGGTAGTGACTCATGAGTGGTGGTGAGCTGTGAAGAACTGCTAGGATCACAGGGCAGGAAAAGTGTGATCATTCACATTAGATCATCACAACCCCCTGTACACATCCAGAATTTTCTTATTACCACAAGTGGCCAAAAAGCTTTTTGTTTTCCAGATATTCTAACTACTGGGTCCTCTAATAGAACAGTGACTTTTCATACTGCCCTGACTCTTGCTTTAGCAATACCAAGTTAAAAAAAGTTCTAGGATTACCAGTATTGCTTCCTCCACTAGGCGAGTTTACCTTAAAGTCTGTTGCTCCAACAGTTGACCTTGTCTGACCTTGCTTAGCTTGTGCTAGCTATAGAATTGCAGAAAAGTGCACACAGAAGTCAGTAAGAGACAGTTTTTTTCAGAAAAAACTGGTAGCTATTTACAGCTTCTACCCAGAAACTCCAGCTCAGATGTGCAGATAGCCCCTGATTTGATGTGAGACTTACTTGTGAGTTTGTAGGTAAAAAAACCAGTTGTGGATTAGGAAAAAGGAAAATTATCCTTGGTTATGTAGTGAAGTTATATACCATGTGTTAGTTGCTTCATGGCACTGAGAGAATTTAGGTGTTCCTGGTGACAGAATAGCCGTAAGATACTGCTTTCACGGTTGGAATAAACTCCTAACAGGCTGTGTAGTATTTTCTGACAAACAAAACTTCTTGACACTCATAATTTTAAATAATTCCTTGCAATCCAAAACCAATTTTTCAATGACTGCTAATAATGTCAAGGTGGCTGTGAAGGAGGTGTATATTATTAATCTTGTTTCTACAAAGAGTGTTTTTGGTTTTTTCTCCTATTATGTGCCTATAGGATAGCGCAGTTGTGGATGTAACCTGCATGGATGTACCGTAGGTATCAGTTTACCAGCAGAAACTTCAAGCTGCACAGGGCTCTGTCTATGACTTTCAAATACAATCCTACTCTTCAAAGTCTTTGAGAAGAGAGTGTGGACACCAGTTAGGACAAAGTGCTCATTAAGTGCTGCAATTTCAGATATGCATGCTGGAAATCAATGGGCAGTGAAATGCACCCTGTGTAGTCTAGTAAGTTCTTCACTTATTTATCTCTAGCACATTTATGCACATGAATAAGCAGTGTTACATTCATTTACAGCTCCAAGACAAGAAGGCAATCTGAGGCTTACAAGATTTGGCTGATGTGCTGTAGACAGTCTTCTGTTTCCTTCAGGAGTTCAGCACATCAGGACACTGAGAGAAACGAAGAATAAATTTTATAGTTGAAACTTACATGCAAACACCAAGCATCTCATTTAATTGACCTGGAAAATTATGTTGGCTCACAGATAGGATGGACCAATCTCACTCATCAAAGACATAAAAATTTCCCTGTTGTATGATTAACATGCTTTTTAAGTGCCACAGTGCACGGCTTTTTACAGGAGAAAGAATGAGGACTGGGGACCAGTCTTAATTTCATTAATGACCTGGACACAAAAAGTAAAGGTGTGCTAGTGTATCTTGTTGAAGGTGTGAGGCTGGGGGCGGTGGGGGGGAGGGGGGCACTGTGAACAGAGGTGAAGTTTAGATTATAGTATAGAAGAAGCTGAGGAGTCTTATGTTTTGACAGAAAGAAACAAGATGACATTTACAGTGTAAAAAAAAGGATAATTTGCTTTAGAAGTAATGGAGAAAAACTGTAAGAGTTTATTGGTTAAAAATGACAGAGGGGAAGAAAAATATCTGAACACTAGACAGTTTACTATGAGTATGTGATCTGATATGGCTATGTTAAGGCAAATTTTGTACAGGATATCTTTCACAAAGTATTTCTGATAAGGAAGTGCAAGATATCACTGTATCTGCTTTTCATGAAGATGAATCTGAACCACATCCAGTACATATCTATTGGGATCATCAGGACTTGGAAAGCCCAGAATGTAAGAGGAACCAAGCTGGTTATATACTGGATCAGTTTGCAAAGTGCTTTACATAATGCTTCTGCTCATTAGTTGAAGAAGTGGGATCAGTGAGGAAAGAGACCCTTTCCACACATTCTTCTTTTCATGTTAATGACCTCATGTTTGATCAGAGAGCAAGGGTAGATTCTGAATTTGTTGATTAGCGGGGATGTACTTTTAGATAAACTGAAAGTATTTGGTCATAGCTGCTGTGGCAAAATTACTATTTTTGCAGAAGTAGGTGCACATGTTTCACAACCCAGGATAGACTTGACAGTTTCCTGCCCCCTGCCCACACCACCCACCTTCCACAGGCTGCTCTGTCTGGTCCCCATTCCTCCCACTGTAGTGGGGCTGTCACCAGCCACAGCCAAGCACAGCCCAGGTCTTGAGGATTGGAAACTGAGTTTATTCTGTCACAAACCTACATCTCCAGAACTGATTCCTTAACATAGCTAGGATAAAAGTAAGCCTCAGAGGCAAATGACAAATAAAGTGCTAATGACATAGTCCTCCTACACTAAACTCAAGAAGTCTGCACTGGTCAATATCCAGCACCTGTTCACTGAAGGAAGAAGAAGAAAAACTGAAAGCACTATCATTAAGCCACATTTCTGTGAAATACTCTAATACTGCAGAGATGATCTAAGAAGTAAGACAGGCAAAATAGATACCTGTTCTTGAACAGCAGGTATTATACGTGACTTATGTTAAGTGCAAAGCACAGTGGTACTTCCGTAAATGTAAGAGTAGAAAGGATGATTATTACCTTCCAACCATTTAATCTGTATTAGTGAACAACAATTATAAAGACTGCCCATTCAGTAATGAGTTTCAGGCTCTCTTAGTTAATTTGATTTATAACAAAGAGTACTGAAAGAGAACTGCTTCATTTCAATCCCACTTTATTCTATAGCAGCACTGAGTTAAATGAAGTTTTCTCTCAGCGTTCATATGCTGTAAAAAAGCTTATTTGTTTGAATTTGTTTGCAAAATTTCAATGGAAAGAGAAACTTGGCTTGCAGAGCTTGTTGGAAGTGATGGAGTTTTTTAAGACATGTGCCTGTAATGCTTTATATCACAACCTACTGTGATGCCAGGGTCTCAAGGTAATTCCCTGGCAGAAAGAGCCCAATCTTGCTGTATTTCAGTTCTACCATTAAGTTCATTAAGAAGAATGGATTCTCAGACTTTCCAAGGACAGAGAGCATGTGGCAGGAATGAAAACAAAAGGAAAGAATAGTAAGTTTCCTGTAGAATCCTTACTCAATGGAAGACTGAATATTTACACTTGCTTTTTCTCCCTCTGCACGTATGATTGCTGAATTTAGAATGCACAAAAGAAAAAAGAACTCCAAAAGCAAATGATACTCCATGGATGGTATTCACGTGCAGATGAAAGCTGTTATATACAGTGGTGATATTAATAGTGCCTCACTTTTTCCCAGCTCCAACTCTGGTCACTTGCCCTCCTTTAGCCTGCGACTGCAATATGCAGACTGCAGTTTGTCTCAGGGTCCTCTACCCTCTGAAAGAAATCTGTGAATTTCACAGAATCATCTGGGTTGGTAAGGACCTCTGAAATCATCAAGTCCAACTTTTTGCTGTGGTATGAAGAGGTGTTTTCTTTTGGCATTGCAAAACTGTGGTCCAATTAAGCTAAAAAGCAGGGGTTTTCTTGATTTTTGTTTGTCTTGTACTGTGCAATGACTGCCCAAAATTGTAATTTGCCCCTAGCAGGATGTATCCCGGGACCTCAGAGCAGTGGTGTGCTTTGTCCCAGCAGCTGATGCAGCTCTGGACACAGGGACTGAGTGAAAAGAAAAGTCCCATTGCTATGCCTGTTGCTAGCGTCCTGGCATCAAAATGGGATGAAGAAATAGACACAGTTCAATGGAGCTAAATGAGAGTTTCAGCTGTCTGGAAAGCAGAGGAGCAAGGCCCAGGTATCAGAGAGACATCTTGGGACAGACTGGAAAAGAAAGGGGGTCAAGTAAGACTGCATCCGTGAGCATAAATATGCTCCCATAAAAATATGAAGCAAGCTCAAGGTACTGCAGTCTTAGTTTTCCTCTTTTTTTAGCAAATTTTATTAAGGACATGGTTTAGTGGTGGACTTGGTAGTGAAAGGTTTTTGGCTGGACTCTGTTATCTTAAAGCTTTTTTCCAGCCTAAAAAACTCTATGATTCAAAATACATGTAAAATCCATGGGCAGCCTTCTTTTCTGTCTCTTACCTGCCTCACAGAGGAACAGCAGCTTACTGGTCTCAGGAACCCCCCTAGCTCCAGGGATGGAGGCTACTATAAGGACGTTGCTTCATTAATATGGAGACAGAGGGTGTAAACTTACTTCCCCTCCTCACCTCACCTCACCTCACCTCTCCTGTCTAAAATAATGCACACTGAATATAAATTAAATTAAAAGGAACATGCAGATTGAGAAAAATCAATTACTCCAAATCAGCAAATACAGTTCTGAAGGTTGTTAAACCTTAGGTCATGCTCTTTCAGTGCATGCTTTCCTGGGATGTTTTCACTTATATCATGACAAGGAACCTAAAACTGCTACCTTAGCAGCAGAAAAGGGCTTAGTGGAGCCATAGTCATCTTTACATTCTTGCTGACAGTAAATCATTGGATTCAGCCAGCTGCAGTCACCAAGATCTGCAAAAGGAACCTTTGCTGTGCTTCAAACAAGGGAAAAATTGTCAGGTTGTTGTAGTTTCAGGCATAAAATTTCAGAGGAAGAAATTTTGTGTAAAGCAAATTTGTGTAAAGTAGTGCTAAGCTGGTACTTAGTCCTTCCCAGGAAATGAAATTGTATATAACCACTTCCTCTGCCATGCACAACTGATGTCTAAAAACGTTTAGTTAAAAATTTTAGCACGATTTTTAAAATTCTTTCCTGTTTGCAGCAAAGTGGGCAGACTTAATGGAGTTCTCCATGCCCTGCAGAAAAAACTGTCAGAGATTAAGTCTTTGTTCTCATATTGTCTGGAACTGCAGCAAAGTATAAGGGTGCTCAGTAAGCTCACAGCACAATGTACTAAATGAAGACACAGCAGACACTGCCCCTTGCTAAGAAGAGCTCATCTTCGCCTCATAAGCTGTGACTTCCTTACTCATGAGATGCTAGAAAAGGACTTCTAATATAAATAATGCATCACCCTAAACTGAAATATAATCAGCAGAAATTAATTTGTATATTAATGCATAAGATGTGTATGTTCAGCTCTATTAGTGGTCTGCATCTGTCCCATTTTGTTGAGATCTTACTTGCCCGTTCTTTCCCCTGCATCACAGATTGGGAGGTCCATGTATTGCTGCAATCAAAGCAGTCTCAATTGTAATACACACCTCCTGGAGAATTATACTAGAGATACCAAATCTGGGTGCTCTGCTCCACCCCTTTCCTCAACTCCTGCACTGTTTATACACACTTTCTGTCTTGTACAAAATCCCTTCTGGACTTGGGAATTCACCCAGGTCACTATTGCTACAAAGGAAAGATCAGGCTCACTTTGTGTGATGTTGGCTGAATGAATTCCAGATCCAGCCACACTTGTATCACTGTCCTTATGACAGAGAAGGAATTATGCTTTTGAAAAGAACATTTTTCAGAGGATGTATTATTCGTGTTCTAGAAAGAAAGTAAAAAAGGACTTGTTTAGTTTGGTCATGTGAAAAGATGGCTTTATATAAGAGCTATGGACAAACACAACACAAAAACTGAAAACAAGAATCTGTTTTTAATATAGGTGTATGAACATCTCCTCCACACACTTGCACAGCATCAGGCTTGAGTGAAGAAAACACCATGCCAGACATTTTGTATAAACTGCCCAATCTCTTGCTCTCTTGCATTCCTCACAG
The DNA here is from genome assembly GCF_036169615.1 of Heliangelus exortis. NCBI lineage: Eukaryota > Metazoa > Chordata > Aves > Apodiformes > Trochilidae > Heliangelus > Heliangelus exortis. Next base: position 53,224,459 of record NC_092424.1, on the reverse strand, counting down.
TCATAAAGCCTATTACCTCCCCAAGGCAGTAATTGTGATGTTGCTGGACAGAATATCTTGAACGATGAAATGAAAACCCTGAAGTGAAACACAAAGCTAAGGTTGGGGATCCATGGCTATAAATCTGTGGCAAAGTCATTCAACCTATGCTTGTAATTATTCTCTGAAAAAGCAGCACAAACTCAGCTACTCAGAGGAAGAGTCTTACAGACCTCTAGCACTGCTATTGAAAGACCCAAACAGTATTGCTCCTAAAAGATAAAAAGTTCCAATTGTTTAGAGTAAGGTTAGCCTGGCACTGTAGATCAATTATGTAAAAGCAGCTATCACCACTGCTGGCTAAATGCAGAAATAGTACTCAGCCCCTCAAAGAAAAGTAGTCACTTTGTTCAGTTTAACATGCTACTCAGAGACATGTTTTCTAATGACACAGAATAAGCTGAGAACACAAATTTTAGTTAATTTGTGACTAGAGGTAAACTTAAGCTGGGGCTTACAGCCTGAGTCAATATTCTTCCTCTGTCTACCTTGGTCTTCCTAAATCAGCAAAGACAGAGACTCTAAAGAACATAGGGGATGCCGACCAGGACATAATCAGAGAAACATGGGACATTCTGAGCATACAAGGCAGATGATCACTCAGAAAGATGTTGATGTCCTTATGCCTATTCATTTATCTACTTGAATCAAAGGAATGGAGGAGGAGGAGGGGGAATGAGTATTGGGAAGGGGGGAGGGAGTCTAGGCATGATTAACAATAGGTGCTAGACAGGAAGAACTAGATTAAACTGATCCATATGCAAATGATCTGAGTCTGATTGCATCAAACCATGCACAATTTAATGAGTATGGTAAGATGCCTTTATCTCTGCTTGGATGTGTTCCGAAAAGAAGGACTGCTTCAAGATAAAACACAGTTTAATAAGAAGGTTTTTCATTACGGGTCGATCTGCATTTGCATTTCTTTCTCTGAGGAGAAAAAAGCCACAGCTTTCCTCAACCTCCATTCCTTTTCAAGAGATTAGTCAGTAGGCACTTATGTATTGTTGACACACACCTTAGGGCACTGCATACTTAACATGCGTGGGAGTTTTAGCCTGGTCCTTCATGACCTGGATTAGACATTTCAAAATGAGGACTAAGTGGCAAACTCTTATTTTTCTGCTTATCTACCCAGCACTCTTTGCCCTTCCTTTATTTTGAAGCTTTGTAAAATCTTTTCGGTATTCATACAGTATAATACAGAGACAGAAGTTAGCTTTGATACTTACAGCATTGTGGGCCAGACTCAGAACTGCATCACCACTGTGAGATGGTGATAACTCCAGCTTCTGTGGAGCTAATCTGATTTTATGCTACTGTAGCTGAGGTCTAGCCCTCTATTTCAAAAGTGTGTGTTGTTTTCTTCCAAGTGTCTGCCTTTGTGTATTGAATAAGGCAGCTAGGCACTACCTTAACTTCACCTGTCTTAGGCTTTTCTTGCTGTTACAGGTGTAAATGAAGTAAAAGAGAGGCAACCTACACCTTCTTGTGCAAGCAAGATAGTGGGAAATCTCCAAGCCTCTCAGAAGATGACAGGAAAGTGATTTGGCCAATGCACTGGCCTGTGTTCAGACTCCAGCAGTCATGCAGTACAGAAGGCATTGGTCTTCTCATCCAGCTGTGATTAAAACTGTGGTTAGCAAAAGCACTGAATCAGAACAAGCTGAGATATTTTTGCTTTGAGGCATAGCAAATGGTGTATCTTCCTCCATCTTGAAGAAGTCTGCCCTGGCTAGCACACTTTCTGGAGGCCATCTATGGATACAATATCCTTCATCTCTAGTAGAATTTTCCCATTTAAATGCTGTGTTCTCCACTGTGCACACACTAACATCTGTATTTATGCACTACATATTTAAACAGGTAATAGTCTTGTTGCAGAGAGAAAGCATTTCAGCCTCAAAGTGCTGATGCGGAGTATCAGCTCTCCAACAAATTGAGACAAATAAATACCAATGGCAACATAAAAGCCTTCATAAAGAAGAAATCCCTTTTCACAGCACCTATAATTGGTCTGTGCAGCGAAGATCTGTTGAACTAATCTAGTTATCAATCCCCCTTCTTCACCTCAGCTTCAACTGATCTTGTTCATCCTTGTACCATGAAGATGAGTCGTTTTAATAGAAACAAGGCAGTTGAACAAAAACATTTCCATTGATTTCAATAGAAATAATCACAGACCTAATTGCCTTGCAGACTGGGAATCCAAATCTGTTATTGAATATTCCATCATTATTAACTTTTAGCTTCTTTTCCATCCCTAGGCTGCTTCAAGTATTTAGGAATTCCCAGTTTTATATTCCTTTGATGACAATATATGCTTACATTGTTTGTTTCAATGAATTTGATTTGAATTTCACTTCTGTGTCGTTTGGCTTTCTGGACTCTATGCTGAGTTGTCTGCAGCTTCTTTGCATTTCATCATCAATTCTGATTCAGCAGCTACAAAGCAATTTCTTGTCTCAGATTACAGGTTTTTTACCTGTATATGTTCCTTTACACTTAATGCTACAGCCACACGATCTCTCCTCATAGACCAAAGGTCTCAGAAGAGTAGAAGCCTGAAGCTTATTAACCTAGTCACAAAATACAGTTTTCCCAGCAGTTAGAAGAGTCCTAGTTCTGTCCTAGATTAGTGATATTTATTACCATTTATGTTACCACAATGCTCAGGGTTCAGGAGCAGCTGAGGTAAGAGAACAATTCAGTAGCTGGTGGCAGTGTCCTCCTGTGCCAGGTGAGAGGGTGCACTCTCTGGGCAAGGTATAGTTGAAAGGTAGATTAGAAACAAGCACACACTTCTTTACTTCTTTACTTTACATGGTCTAGTACCCAATGGGGATAGATGCTAAACAAATACAGGACAAAAAGATGACGCTTGTCCCAAAGAACTTATCCTTGAAATAAAAGGAAATACTGACAAATAAGGGAAGCAATGGGTCAATAAGAAAATGTGCATTTGTTTTAACTTTAGGGAACTGATTTATGTGTCACTGTGGTAAATTCAGTTGCGTGGACAGACCTTGCGATCAAGCTTCTATGGGTGCAGTTCAGAGCCCTTCTAATCGTCCTTCAAAAGGTCCTGTCTCTCTTTATGGATTAAATATAAAAATCAGATTACTAACATGGTAACTTGAAGTTGGATACTTGAAATTAAGCAGTAAGTTGCCTTTCCTCCACTCCCACCTCCTGTGAAGGTGGGCAGGAGTCTCCAGGTGGCAGTGCCAGAGTACTGCCAAGCATCATTTGAAATGAAGCATTTTCAGGTCAGATTAAAAGACAGAGAAGAATACAGCTCTGTGACCCTGACAGGGAGCAGAAGTGAAATCACAGAGGCAAGTATTAAGGAGTGTAGTGAGTAGTACTTCTGCCCTAAGGATCGACACTGGAATCTGTGTTGAAAGTTGAGAGCGGGTATTTATGTAGGCTTTGAGCCATACATAAATGATTTTTTATCTCAATGCCACTATCCCAGAATAGCTGTGTCTTTTTTCTTTCCAATTCTCTTTCATTCACGAGGCTGAAAGACCTTTTAATCTTTATGCAAGTTCTTCTGCAAGGTCTAAATCACCTCGATATTTGGCAACATTGTTTCTATCTTTCCCTTCTTGATTGCTCAATCTTAGGGAATTTCCTGAATAAGAAAAAATTATGTTCATGTATGCAAATGTGGTCATAAGGCCTCTTTCACTACTTTTTCTCTGTTTATCATATCTAATTTCTGAAGGTTTTGTATTGGTCCAAATGTGTTCTTTCTGTTTAAGTCAATGGCACTCTTGTAATGCATCTTAATGGTAGAGGGATTTAGCCCAAATCCTGGTGTATTTAAATCAGTTGTAATCTGAAGGGTCTGTAATAAAACCAATGACTTTGATTTTCTTTTCTGAGTATTCAACTGAGTCAGAGACTTTGATTTTTCTTTTATTGCATGGTAGGTGGGTGACTGTGAGGACAGTCTCTTTCTGAACAAGCTGTTCTTTATGCTTTGGACTTTGGACTGTGTTGGACTTTGGACTAAGAAGGATGTTATTTTCATAAGAGGCAAAACTGGGGATATGTTACATAGAAACCTAATGATAAAAATATCTAATCATATGTCTTGATGCCCTTTATAATCTTGGCTTCTCAAACAGCAGTTATGATGGGATTTTTTCATGCCATGCTCATCCATCCAGTAGGAACTGAACGCAGATCATCAAAGAGTTACCAAGTGGTAACAACTTTCAGATGCTGCCGATATTGGCTGGGTTTGAACTGGTGAGCCAGGGGTGAGGGAATAGCCAGTTAACCATTCTTTTGAACTATATGTTCCCCAGTGGTGACAATTTAACCAAATTGCCAGAAAGGTCATGTATTACAACCATAAATCAAGTGGCCAACAATGTAAATGATATAATCTTAATCTTCCTTTGCTTCTCCCCTAATTTTCCCTTTCCCCTCTGCCCCTAAGACATACAAAGACAGAGACTTTCCCCCTTTTATAAATACAATGGATGTTGTTGTCAGTTCAGATAAGAGCAAATGCCAGATAGGATGGCAATATTTTCAGTCCTGGCAAATGCAATCATAAGTTCAGTTTATTAATATTGCAACAGTTGCACTAAATGAGATCACTTGGATAACAAAACATTTATCAACAAAACGCTGCCACCTACTGAAGTTTTGCAAACAGCCCAGATGATTGGATAAGATCACAAATTCACTCTGTCACAAGCTTATGGTCTTTGCTGAAATTGTTCTGAGGAAAAAAAAAAAAAAGCAAGAATGATAACCAGCAGAACAAGACAAGACATCTCTCTTATGCAGTCTGTTCAAGAAGTGCCAGGGTAAAATCCTGGAGAGCAACCTCCAAAGAGGAAAGGAGTTTTGGCTTTTTGTGCTCGTGGAATTTTCAAGCACAGTGGTGAGGGAACTCTTCCTTTCATCTGCTTTAGCTTGCAGCCCATTATGAACTTAAGCTTTAAAGGTCAATACAACAAGAAAACTGTATCTTCAGCCCACAATAAAAGGAAATGAAAACTTGCCAGCTTTTTGGGTTGTATCACCCCAGGTTAAGAAGGCTTTGTAAATGAATATAAAAGAAGTCCAAGCGACTATAACAGATCATGTGCATTTTCTGTTGAAAGACTTAATAATTTTAAAAATTTTGTTATTTTCGTATAGCTTTGCCCAGCACACAAGGATAAGTCCTGCTCACCTTACATAGGAAGAGCTTTACCTACCAATGTGTCATTGCTTTAGTGTGAATCAACAGATGAGCAAACATATAAGGGCTGTCAAGGCTTCATATAGGAATTGTTGTGACCATTTGAAACTGTAGAGAACACTTCATAAGCTAACCATAAGCTAACCTGGCTTTTAGGCAAGAATGGATCTCATTTCTTAGTGTTTTGTGAAAACTGCTTTGAGGGTTTAGCTGTTAGTTATCGGTAGAAGTATTTAAATGAAGTGCAAACAAAATTATTCACTGTGCAATTATTTTTTACCCTATGAGTAGGAAGGAATATTTATGTTAATCAGGAAAAGCAAACTCAAAGGGTCAGAGACAGCAAAGTTTAGGAATGAAAATCTCATTTCAATTATTTCATGCAATGGGTGACCTATCTTTTCCCTCACAGTACTATTCAGTGTCTTATTTGTAATAATCACAAAATTAACACCTCTGGAACACCCTTGTCAAGGATGTGAAAAAATGACTGCTTTTTAAGACTGAGGTACAACAGAACATTTAAAAGTGCATAACTTTAAGCATGGGAGTAATTCTGTTGAAATAAACAGGACTGCTCAAACATTTCTGATTTTGCATGTGCTTCTGTGCTCTGCTAGCTTAGGGGCTAAGAATGGATATGCTTATTTAATACAGTGTTTATCTACTACGCTTACATTCAGCATTTCTGATTCCTTCCCTTTCATCAGACAGAGACAAGGAGTTCTCCATTTTTCCAGCCTCCTTCTGGGCCAGTTTCAAACTTTGTTGTGCCTTCCCGTGCATTTGCATTTTATATCTGATGTAGAAAATAGCAGCTATAAAACCAAAGCCCGAGTCCTGAGGGAGTCAAGTAGAAGACTTGAAAGGAAACACTCAAGGGTTTGCCTAGATTAGGGGACATAACTGATACTAGGCTGAGGCTGACTTTTCCTGACCTTATTTGGACCTTTTTGCACTGTGAAGCAAGATCTCCTTCCGTCTTTAGATTTAGCTGTTTGCAATTGCCCTGGCGTTCATCTTCATGGCTGTGACCACATGTATTGACTAGCCCTGGCCTCATTCCCTCTTCTTAATGCTGGAATTGTCTTTATTGCTGTGATGCCATGCTTGTTTATTTAGTGGAGAGCATGAGTATATGCTCACTACTGCACTGGGAAACCCCAGCTAGGGACAAGGCAGATCCAGAATCTTTAGCTTGCATTAGATACTCTGCTTAATGCTTACAGTAAAATCTATAATATCTTTTATTCTTCAATGGGTTTTTAAGCCTAGATTATTTATGGTGTGTTAGTCGTGCTGCTGTACCTGTTAAGTGTATTCAAATGCTGGCTCCACCACTTTCCTTGCTGTATAAACAGAGCAAAACCCTAAATCCCCACTGTGGGCCACCTGGAGCTGATATTGCCAGATATATGCCCTAAGCAGTTTAGGTAAACTTGGGATTAAGCTGAGGTTTGCTGCAGCTGTTCTTTAACACAAAGGAACTTCAAAGGGTTTTGACTCCACTTGGGCAGGCTGAAGTCAACACATCTGCTAATTCCTATGGAGATGAAAGTGAGTGTTTAATGCACACCATTGCCCTAACCAGTGTGCAGGTGCAATTGCTGGCTGGATATCTTCACATTGGCCTGTCTGTATTTAACTTTCTCAATTAGGATTCATGGTTCTGAGCTAGATCCCCTGGCCTGTCTCTCTGTGACACTATTACTCTAATAGCATCTGTAGGTTGCCGCTTGCCCTGGCACCATGGTGGCAGCTCTGGGCTTTCCAGCTTCAGGCTGACAGGCACCCTGGCCCAATCCATGATTTCAAGTGCAAGGCCAGTGTAAACAGTGCATGCTGAGGCTGCCATTCATTATGAGGATACTGGCACAGGCTGAACTTGGGGAATGCCCCCCCTCTGGAAGTGTTCAAGGCCAGCTTGGGTGATGCTTTCAGCAGCCTGGTTTAGTGGAAGGCATCCCTGCCCCAGGGAGGGAGGTTGGAACTAGATGATCTTCAAGGTACCTTTCAACCCAAACCATTCTGTGATTGTATGATTAGCTGAGCTAACAAAGGAAGATTTCTGGCTACAGAGGCAACATGTTTTCATGCACAGCATGGAGCTGAGCAGGTTCTGCCCTTGCAGTCTTTGTATGCTGTAAGGTGAGAGGGGGAGATGCAAAGAATTTTGACACATTTTGTGCTGGAGTCTGGGGAGGCATCAGGATGAGAAAATGTGCTCCTACACCTGTGGAAAGTGAAGTCTCCCATGCTGTTAGCAGATGCTGGAGCTACTTCACGCAATTCTTACCCTTCGTTTGGTCACTGCTTCACTTTTCTAAACCACTGGTGGGATGGAAGGAGCAACCTTGTGGTGCTCCTCACTGGGCAGCACTGTCCTGTTTCGGTGGTGTCAAGATAAATGCCTATCTGAGCTGCCAGCTCTCAGGTTGGAAAAGATCACTGCATTGGTATAACTGCAGGTCTTGTATACTGAATGTGTAGGCACAGACAGTCTGCAGAAACAGCTATCATCTGTAGTCTGCTCAGCCTTCCATGAGGATTCCTGGTACCACACTTGCTTCTAGTTTAGGGGACTTACCACTCTAAATGAACATCCTAGTATGTTGTCTTAATCTGGACATGAAACCCTGCAAAATTGTTTACTTCAGATGTGAGCACACTTAGAAACTGTGTACTTGGTATCTCTTACTTGCTGGTCTGAGATGAAGAAATCTCTGGAAAAGTGACCACTGTAGCCCTTTTACTGCACAGCCATGCAAGCAAAATTTAGCACAAAAAATTTTGGAAATCTAGTAGCTAGACAAGGTAATTTATATTTCAGGGGATTGTTTTACTTAGTCCACCCAGATTCAGTTTTGAAAGCATTGCATCTACAGATTACCTCTTACATCTGACTTGGGTGTTTTACAAGTAAAATTTTCTGTATCTGTTAGATTTTCTAGTCATACCTATTAAAAGAGTTGGCTACTGTGTGATTAAATTAGCAATGCTTATTAGCTTGAATGTTTGTGGTCAATAGATCTTTACCAGTGAAGACCATAGCATGATCTTGTTTTGCATGTGGAGACTTAGAGTGGAGTGTATATGTAAATACTGTGTATATGTTGAGCATAGGAGATCCTGAGCTTTCCCAGTATAGAGACAGGGCTTGTGCTGGGGAAAGTTAGACATGAGAAGCTTGGCTGATTATTGCTGGTGGTATTAGCTCCTGGGTGGCTATTACTTGCCCCTTGAGCAAGGAACTATGTCTTGAAAACTGTTTTGTTAAACCCAGGCTGGCTTGCTTCCTTTTTTTTCAGTGAAGCTGAAAAACAACACAAACCAGGCAGTCACTGGTGGAAGTGGCATTCACTGGGCATGTGGGTGTTCAATTCTGCTCTGTACCAGCCATTGTTTTCTGTTCCTGTTGCTCTGGGGAGCACCCATGAAGAATGTTGTCACTGCCTCAGCATCTTGGTACATGTCTAATTTCAAAAATATGCACAGCTTTTAAATTAGATGACTGCAAAGCATCAGGTTTGATTCTTAAGAGTGGGGCATCTAAAGTAGTAAATAAGCACAGATATCTACAGACTTAAAATTTCAATTTTCTCTGCTGCTTTATGAAACATAGGTCCCTAAATTTTCTAGATACTATTGCAAAGTCTCCCTCCTTTCCCTCTTTCCTTCCTTTCTGCCTGCCTGCCTGCCTTCCTTCCCAGTTCCCTTCCTTTCTGCTTTCTTTCCCACCTTCCCCTGTTTTGCTTTTAAAGACACACATAAGTATTTCAGAAAATGTCTGTAAATACTAACTGAAATTTAACTTTTTTTGAAAAAGTACCAGTACCCTCTTACTGTATGGCTCTATCTAAAGAATAAACTACATGCCATGGACAAAACTTTTTTAGTTGTCATATTATGCATTTTTCAGGGCCTTTAAGATTATTTTAGAATGTGTATAAATGACCTACAACTAATATAAATACACATACTTTTCAGCTAATGCTTTGATCGTGTTACTTTAAATTCCATTTTATTTACCATCAGCAAACAACATTTGTACACCCTTACTGCCCTTTGCACATTCTCATTTGTTTCTGAATGGAGGGTAACAACAAACATGGATATTGACAATCAAAAGCTATTACAGGCAAGATGTATACCTCATTTCTGGAATCACATTAAACCACTGTAAGTTAATTTCACATTTTCCCTAGAAAGAATAACCAACATTAGCCCAGTCCACACAATTGATTCAATGTCACTCCGTAACGAAGCCATAGACATCCTTCTGCAGACTGTATTTGTTTCTGTTCATTCAGATAGTTAATCCATAGCAGGTCAAGACTGTGCCTTGCCAAGCACATATAAAATGTCCTAACTGTGAAGTAAGGCTGCTCCTCTGTGGGTGCAGAGGTCCATGCTCAGAAGGGAGCAGTGCGGTGCAACAGGAGGCAGAGAGGCTGGGGCCTGGCTTGGAATTCTGTGACTGCGGGACCCTCCAGCTTTTGTGATGCCAGGCAAAAAATCCCTAGGAATGGCTGAACAAGGCTGGCCCATTTGGTATAATCCGTGGGGAGGGAGATGTACTATTCCATCCTTTGCCTCAGAAAGTGTGGCAGTGCCCACCTTGCTGTTTGGTGTTTCAGGGTGTACTCATGGCTGCAGAGAAGCATCAAAGCTCCAAGCCAAACAGTTTACTCTGTCTGGAGTAAGTCAATGCAGCGCCACTGGCATGACATCGATGTTCACTGACTGTCACACGGACTATCCTGTGCACAGGGTCGTGCATGTACCAAACCATTCAGTTGGATTTCCTGTCTCCTCACTGCAGATGTTCCAGTTTAACTATACCAACATTCGCATTACTTTAGTGAGGCTTTTCTGTTTACATGGAGCCCGGTTTTCTCCATTTGACCCCAGAAGTGTTTGTTCTGATTTCATGAAGCCAGTTCTTAAGGAATTTGTAATCCAGGACTGTAACTTCCCAACTTCCCTGCTCTTTGGCATGTGTTTAAAAGTCACACTACACAGATTTAATGCTAGTGGATGGTAAAGAGATTAAATTTTCAAGTGCCAACTCATCACATCAGGTTGACACAACTCCCACTGTGTTGCTGAATTTGCTGTAGTCCTTTATTAAGGGTGTGGGGAGGGATGGCTGAGGGGAGTCTAAGAAAAATGGTTTATTTACCAAGACAGCAAATAAGGAAATGTGTTTTAAAGTGTAAACTATCTTTTCTGAAAGGTTTGGCATTGTGCCTTGTGTTCTGTCTGTCCTGTCTGAAAATTACATAACTATGAGTGTAAAGTATGTACATGTGTCTGCTTGTGGTTTTCTTATAAGCATCTAAGAGTGATGCCTGGGAGAACTAAACACCAGGGGGATCTGCCAGGTGGAAGTAATGTTCATGCACTTTTTCTGTTGATGAGTTAGTCAACCACAAAAATAGCAGGAGCTCATTAGTGTAGCATTCTCAGACTGTGGTTCATGAGTATGGGGAGAATGACGTGCACTCTGCAAACATGACCCCTTCTTGTGGTAACAGCTCACAAGATGGGACCAGCCCTGCAGCATCTCAGTTCACTATTTCTTGGGGTCCCCTAGAGGGTTTCAACTGGTTTTGGTACTAGAAGCTTAAGAGATAAAAACCCCAACAACCCTATCCTCCAAACTTTGTTTTTCCCTGCTAACATCTTGCTGTTGGGCTGAGGAGAGATGATTAAAATGGTGGAGCTTCTCATCCTCACTGGGAATACTGTGCCTTGCCAGAGGTCAAGATATAGGACTTTGATTGAGGAAAGCTGCACATCAAGCCTGTGCTTGTAACTTGCAGATTCCAAACACAAACGTGCTAATAGATGCTCCAGCTCATGCTATACCATTTACAGTATTTGTAAACAATGAAATATAATGCAGGTATATCCCAATCCTTCATTAACTGAGAAAAAACAACATTAGAAGAAGCATCAGAGGCCCATTTCTGCTTTCCAACATGCACACACCGTAACCTCCATTAATTTGAGATGGAGTCATGTGGGTGTATCCTGAGGGGGTGATTGCATCCTACATCAGCTACAAGTGACTAGAAAAGGGAAAATAATCAGACTGATACTGGTCATTTGGACAATGTGTATTTGATGTGTCAGAGCCGTTCCAACCTTCCAGTTACCAGATGTCCGTAAAAATTCATAGCAGGCTATTAAATTTAGCAGATCCTGTCTTAATTAGATTAGCTTCTACTCAGCATGACAGCAGAGTATTTCACTGATGGAGGATTTATAAAGATTTCTGGTGGGAATTCTTTATGGAAGATGTAGTCTTTTATCCAGTGGGATTTACAAATTGAGAAGGGGGGGATGGAGAAAAGGAAGCCCTGATAAGGACACACAAACATTGTCATGGCATGTTAAAACCTAAATGGGAACTTTTATTTTATGGATGTTCCCTTTTTATTTCTCTTTTGCAATATGGATAGGCGGTGTGAGTGTTTTTTGTGTCCTTGCATTATCAGGCCCAGCTAACATAATGGCATACGGGTGGTGGAAAACTACAAGCAAATTCTTGTTGTCAAATTCTCTCCTAAAACTAGCACCAAAGGAGTACTCAATGTTCAGTTGCCTGTCAGGTCATGAGTTATTTTTTCACCTACAGGAAACAGAACTGTACAGTTTGTCTTGGGCTGGTTTTATGTGCTGCAATCCAGCATCTATCCATTCATTGCCCTTCTTTCTTTAAGGTCACTGCAAAAAAAAAAAAAAAAAAAAAAAAAAAAAGGTGCAAAAACCAAAACCAACCAAAAACCCCACTTTCTTATTAATTCTGCCCCAGTGCCAATGATTCTCTGGTTTTCTCTGCACAGGTTTTTATGGAAGATATATACTGTTAATGGTGACACTGGTGTCAGTAAGAGAACGTGAGCAGCAGCAATGCCTGCACTCTATTCCCGGTGTGTATATAACTTCATAAAGAAAAAAGCTGGGTGGAGGGGAGGGGAGTTCTGGATAATTTTTCTTGTCATTTGAATCACCACTGAAAAGGTCACTCCCTGTAAGAAGAAACAATCTTCTCTCTGAGATGTCTGAGGGAGGAGCAGAAAAGGCAGAGCCAAAATGGGGGGTACTTCTTGCCACTGCATGGCTCTGTGAGGTGTCAGAGCAGCCCTTCCGGGGGCAAGGGTGTGCAACAACCAGAGTGTGCATGCTGGCGGCTGATAAAACCAGAAAGGGACCATCCTTTGCTCACGCCGCGGGCTGATAGCATTCACATCATACACCGTTTGTTACTAGGCAACTGATTAAATATACATGCTGGTCCTTCAAGCAGTGCTTGCAATTAATTAAACCAAGCCATTTTCATTTTGACTGACTTCTGCCCTTCCCTCCCTGCCACCAACCACCTTCCCAAATGCTGACATCAGATACAAGTGCAAGAGATTTGATGCTCCTCCTGACCCATGGTAATAACATAAAGAACGGACTTTGCATAGTAGATGTGGTCTACACCTTGGCAATGGACACCTCTGAGTATTCCTGGTGGGTCTAGATGGCAGCTGGCACAGATAACAGACATTTTGCTTTCCTTTGCCAGGGCCAATGTAAACTGGACTGTGGAAACAGCAGGGCAAAGTCCAAGAGAGGTTCTCCTGGTAAATTTATTTGAAGCGCAGTTGTATTGAAGGATGGAGGATGGGTCTTCGTTCTTGGTTGAAACCGGAATTCCTTACAGATTTAAAACCACTATGAAGCATGTTTGCCTAGGTATATATAGAGATAGATATGTGTTGTGGTAAATATAAATATTCATATAGCTTTTAATATATATGCAGGTGGTGTTAATGTCCAGGTGTCACCAACTCTAAGTGTATACTCCTCTGTGCTAGCTACTAAACTGAGACCCAAACCAGGCAGTCCCTGCTCTGCTCAGCTCACAGTCTAAACAGCCATGACAGGCAAAGCGGAAGAAGCAATCTCGACATCAAAGGTTGTTCAAGGTCACAGAGGAGGTCAGCAGCAGGGCTGGGAATAGCGAATGGCTTTTGTTTTGAGTTCAGATTTTATAATAATAATAATAATAATAAAAAACAGTGAGTCATCTCACTCCAAATCCTCCCTCTAATTTTGTAATACAGTTGTCATATTAAACTTGTATGAAATAGACTGGAATTACACATGGAAAATGGGTAACTACAAGGATCCTGGAAGATCTGACTGTTCCTATTACACTTGATCAAATGCAACTGTCAGCTGCTTTGGCAGAGATCACCTTTGATGATTAAAAGGAGAGGACTACATTACAAGAGGGTTTGAGCATGAAACCACTCGCTGCAATCCACAATTAAACAGGAGAGGCTATTGTTCTGTTTCTGACTGGGAGCTGAGTTACAAATTTATTGGAGTTCACAGGCTTGCTGCAGAGCTTAGCTTTAACAAAATTGTAGCCCCATTCTGTATCAGAGCTTCCTACCCCGCTCAAAACCTCGAGTGCATTAAAGAAGCAATTTAGGGGTTTATTTGAAGGGGGAAAAATAGAATGTCGAGTTGTGTTTCTTTCTTCCTTCCTCCCACTGGCTTTCTGCTGGGGAGGGAGGGATTTGAATCAGCAGATTCTCAATGGCACTGTTGCCTGTCGGAGCTGGTATAGAATCACGGGAAATGGGTAGGAAGCAAATAATTAAGCACAGACTGACTGACAATTCAAGGGCTTTTTTTTTAACATGCTGGCCAGCAGCTGATTTGGTGTGAACTGTCTGTGGAGCCACGCTGCTTTACACTGCCTGTGCCTTTGTGTCAGAACTGGAATGGTGCCTCTGCAAAAAAAGCACTCTTTGGGTCTGTGACTCTTTTAAATGAGCTGAGGCCATTTTCCACTCCAGACAGGACTAGGTTATCTTGGCCTGCTTTGGTCTGACTCTGGACAGTACTCCAGTCTGAATAAAGAAAGGTTTGTGTTTTTTTTTTTTTTTTTTTTACAAACCACTCATGAGCTGGGCAAATCTGCATTGTGGTAAAAGCAGCCCCCAGTTGCCATCCTGCCTGCAACACGTTCTTATGGCTCATGGTGAAGGCAACAGCTCTGTGGATGGAAGAGCAGGCACAGCTTTCACCTTATGAGATTAAGTCCTGATACTCTGAAGGTGGCTGGCTGCTTTCAGCAGTCCCATTAGAGCCATGCTCTGCTCCTCTTTAACTTTCACTGTGGCTTTGCTGACCTTTGAATGAGAAAAACATTAGTAAAGAGCAATTTTATGCCCTCGTAAAGAGTTATGTGTTACCAGGCAGTAATGGAAGCACAAACCAACCCGGCCAAAAGATCTCAGCCCCCTGTCACTGCTTTCTTTAATGGTGCTGCTCCATCATTAATCTACCTTGTGCTTGTCTATGGCTGGAAATCCCACCCAGCAGATGTAAAGATTGCTAGTAGAGGCACTGCTCCTCAGCCCTGCTAATCCTCAGGGTGGAGGGAGAAAGTCAGAGAACACCTGTATTTCTTGCAGGTTTCTGCATGCTGCTCCTTTCCTCTTATGCCTGTAATGATTTATATTTAATTGACTTGTAATTATACTCACTTTTCTTTCTTTTCCCCCTTCTAGTTCATCTTGGTTGTTTCATACCCATACATGGTCTGTCACTAGCCTCGATTTTTTTTCCACGACAATGAGGCAATAAATTCAGTGAGGCTGTACAGGAAACCCAGCTTGCCAAGGAGAGACAGGATGAATATCTCCAAGAGACAGCCAGATGTTTGACTGCATATTGTCCATACAGCGTATTTCAAGGAGTGCCCAGGGCAAGCCTGGAAAAAACTTTTATGTCTGCAACAGTATTTCTTTCTGGAAAAACAGATTTTAAAAAAAGCCCACTGTGTATTTTTTTCTCTTTTTATGTGTGTGGAATCCATGATATATAGAAGATGACTTGTCTCAAAATTTCATGTAGGGATAGGGCCTGTTTTTGGAAGGAAAACATAATAACATAGAAATGCCTCCTTTAGAAAATGTGTTTGCTGTCACTTCTCAGCTGACTCAACATGGACATGTTCTTATTCCTCAAGATGGAGACGACTTCTATAATCTTATTGCTCCAAACCCCTTCATTAGAAAACACTGAGCAATTAATACTTTCTTGGGCTTCCAAGCATGTCTAGGCTCATTCATGTTTATATGTCACTGCCAAAACCGGTGAACTTGCTGATCACACATTCCACCCAGCCGCTGGTTCCCATGAATGCAGCAGAGATCCTGAGACAATGGGATATTATAACAACACTCAGATTAACTAAATAAAATGGTGATAGTTGTTACACTGACTACTCTGCATGGTCTGTATTAAAATACATATTCCAGTTCCCTTTTATAACAGATTGCTTCTGTGGTATTTGTAGTCCAGAAAAATCACTTCAAACTTTGGAAAATATTACCTTGCAGTAAGACTATGATGTTGTTCAGTCATGATACTATCTTACCCTGAATGTAATGACACTGGATTGCATCGTGGCACACTGGTATGAAGTATCAGTTCTTGAGAAAGAACTTAAAGAGAGGTTACCTTTATTGCTGCTGGTGTAAGTGCAGGGAAAATACTCAGAAGCAGAATCCTTGGTGCCCTATTATAGCTGGTTACATTAAACACTATGTCTTTCAAATTAAGCCGCTTACTGACACAGGGACTGCTTTGTGAACATTTGGAAAAGAACAGGATCTTTGATCATCAGTACAGAGGCAAATAAAATTCCCAGATACACACAAGCCTGTGAGTACAGCAGTGCACTTAACTGTGCTCTCTTGCTTGCACATATATACAGCCATACTCCTTAAGGCTTTGCCAATGCAATGTAGTGTTGAATTATACAGGCTAACTCTACAAGCTAGCTCTACAAGAATTAGCTTGGGGACTGGAATTAGTCTAACAGCAGTAGCAGGATACATTAGCTCGCATGGCTGAGTTAGCCTGCCTGGCTACCACTATGATTAGATGTTTTCTGATGCACAAACATCATGAGAGCTATCTTGGGTCTCTCAACATGATATGGCAGACCATGGCCCTCTCTTCCCCAGCCCCCACGCAGCACAGTGAACTTTGCAGACATGGGTATACATACTTACATTCTAGATCTGGATTATGGAATAAACTGGCCCAGCTCCACTGTGGAAGTCAGTGGCATAGCAACATTGATTTACATTGACAGACTCCTGGCCAAGATGTTTCAGTCTGTCATTTGCACTTACCATGCTCTACTGGTCTCAGGGGCTATTCATACTCTTATTCCTTTTGATGATGATTCTGCTGCAGTTGTCTTTTTAAGCTTGTTGCAGTTAAGGCCAGCAGGCACTATTATGGTCTTCCAGCCTGGTCTTGCAATGATTTTAGCTTTAAGGGATAATTTTGAATAGGACTGCAGAAGCAGCAGCAGCTTCCCTCTGCTGCCAGCCGTCAAGACTCCATCCCTCATTCTGCTTCCCCCATGTTTCAACCTGCAGAGCGCTATGCTAATTTTGCTTGCAGCCTCAATTCAGCTGAATTTCCAGCTGGCTTCAACTTAAGCTGTTTTTATTTCAAATAAGGTAAATTACCCGCTTCAGTCCAGGGTTTGGTTTCCAAGCTTCCGTTCTGCTGGGTTTCAGGCTTCACTTCCAACAACTCTGCATAATCCCTGCGGAAGGCATGTCCTCCACTCCTCCTGTGCCAGGGACACACTGCTCTGCTTGGCTGCTCCCACGGCAGGAATCCTCCTCTTCCTACTCCTTCTTTTCTTCGGACTTCTGCCCTGAAATCAGCATAAGTTATTTTTTCACCTTTATTGGAGTGACTTCTGCTGAAAGCAGCTTGCCAGTCCCCAGGCCCCTCTCCCTGTTTCACTCCAGGCTTTGCAGAACCTCTCACTGCAGAAATGGAAAACAGGCTTGTGACAGTCATCTCCATTAACAGCAGTAATTATGTAGTACACCTGGTAGGACCGAGATCTCCCTTGTAGGCAACTGGTCTCCGGCTTGTCTTTCCTGAGGCTTAGGTGTGAAAAATTCAGTAGTAACAAGGCTGAGACAGCATGAAGGTAACCCTAAGTCTAGGATTAAGACCAGACTGTTGGGCAAAGCAAGACCAGGAACACCTGTGGAGGCAAACCTCAATTGTTTGCCATGGGATCCAACTGCAAGCCCAGTCAGAGCCCTCTAGCCACAGAGGGAAAGGACCACGAGGAGGTCAAGAGGTCTCAGACCTCCCGCCACCGCATCTCACTGCAATGCACTGCCTGTATGTGTGTCTCAGGAACTGGCCACTGCCTCACAGAAAGGTCAGCCATCTCTGCTGTAGTGACTAGAAAACTTGAAAGAGTCTCTCTCTCTGAAGGGGATGCATCCAAATTAATAACACAGATATGTGAAGGAAAGCAGGAGAAAATAAAGTACAGAGTGGTGTCAGTGACTTACATGTAGACACAGGGCAGATCAAAGCTGGGACACTAGTCTCCCTCATTGTGCTGGTCCCACTAGGTGCCACAGACCTCTGGAGCAGGTTAGAGTATGCTCCAGCTTCTAAAACTTTGGCAAGCCAGATAAATAAAATATAAAATATAAACCAAGAGACATCTTGTTCAAGAAAGCTACATGAAGTATTATATATTATATTACAGCATGAAGATATAGTATTTCTTTGCTTGCCTTGTGAAAAGCTGGCATTTTTTGTGCTGTGTGTTGGCATTTCCTGCAATATTGCCACAGTTGCAGGGCTCAGAAAGATTGCTCAGGAGCACATTAAATACTGCTTCTTATATATAACTTTGAACAGGAGTCTGTTCCATGCATGTTGGATGGATAGGCAAAGCATCTGATATAGATGCTGATATAGCATCTATAGTCTGATATAGAGCTTTTTAGAGTCAGCAAAATATTATTGAGATGCTCTGAAGAAATCTCTACTCAATATAGGTAGCTCAACCCTCATTTCTCTATGATTTACTCAAAAGTAAGCATTCTGGTATTGTTTTACTTCTGTTTTATGAGACTTAGATTTGGCTTGGTTCAGCTTCATACCTGGAGCTGTTTCATTTAGGAACACAGGATAACTGCTATTATGGTAGGCTGACCCTGTCTAGCACCCAGGCTCCTGCACAGCTGCTTACTGACCCTTGCCCCCACAAAAGGATGGGGGACAGAATAGGAACACCAAAAGATAGAAAACCCATTTAACTGGTGAAGAAAAATGACAAGCAATTACTTCATCATCTCACATAGGCATACAAATGCCCAACCAGCATCCAAGCACCTTGAAAGCCAAAAGGCACCTTCTTCTTTCCCTGATGATCATGATAATATATAGCATGCAATATCCCTTTGATCAATTCAGCTGTAGTGGTTGTGTCCCCTCCCAGTCCCTTTCCCACTTCTTCCCTATTTGCTGGAGGAAAGGAGGACAGAGTTGGAAAAAGAAAGCTTTGATGCTGTGCAGGCACTCTTGTTATACTCTTGTTTACTCTGTTATCAGCACCATTTTAGACACAAATTCAAAGGACAGCACTATACAGGCTGCTATGAAGAAAGTTAATGCCATCCCAGTGAGATCCAGTACCCCTGCTTCAGAGAAGGTTGCAAGTGTCTCCCAATTATCAGACTGGATTTATAGGCACCTCCAATGGTCCCTTGGATATGTGTTTGGCTGTCTCTTTGCACTAGAGAGGCATTTCAATACCTACCTTTTAGATAGTTGAAGTCAGCTGAAATGATTTTCATTCTTCAGTGATCAACCCTGAGCCTTTCTCCTGTTCTCATCAGTGGCTGACATTGTTATACCTATCATTATGGTTGTTATCTGTCCTGCAATGGGTTTGCTATACCTTATCACTTTACTTTTTAATACAGTAGTAAAAATAATTATAAATCTCCATTTTTCATAAAAAAATGGAAAAGCCCAGAAAAAACCCAGTGGGGATGGACCATGACAATATTTGGCAGCTCTCCTCCAGTCTGAAATGGTATCGTTGCTCCAGCAGCATGGGCTTAGGGTGAAAAAGTTGCATTTTGGTTAACTCAACAACTCAACTGTTCCCCAGGGATCAGTACTGGATCCCCTTGTGTTCAATATCTTCATCAATAATCTGGATGAGAGGGTATAGTGTACCCCCAGCAAGTTCACTGATGATATGAAGCTGGGAGGGATCTAGACATCTAGACAGGCTGGAGAGATGGGCAAAGGTAAACCTCATGAAGTTCAATAAGGACAAGTGTAGAGTCCTGCATGTGGGGAGGAATAACACCAACCAGCAGTAGAGACTAGGGTACATCCTGCTGGAAAGCAGCTCCATGGAGAAAGACCTTTGAGTCTTAGTGGACAGCAAATTCTCCATGGGTCAGCAACGTGCCCTTCTGGCCAATGGTATCCTAGGGTGCATCAGGAAATGTGTGTCCAGCAGATCTAGGGAGGTTCTTTTCCCCCTCTACTCTGCGTTGGTGAAATCACACCTGGAATACTTTATGCAGTTTTGGGGTCCCCGATTCAAGAGAGACAGACGTCTTCTGGGGAGAGTCCAATGGAGAGCTATGAGGATGGTTAAGGGACTTGGACATCTCTCCTGTGAAAAAGACCGAGAGAAGTGGGGCTGTTCATACTTGACAAAAGAAGGCAGAGGGGAATCTTATTAATGTCTATAAATATCTGATGGGCTGATGTCAAGAGGAAGGGGTCAGTCTCTTTTTGATGGTGCCCAGTAATAGGACAAGGAATAATGGGTTTAAGCTAGAATATAGGAGGTTCCACCTCAACATAAGGAGAAACTTTCTTACTGCAATGGTGACAGAGCACTGGAACAGGCTGCCCAGAGAGGCTGTGGGACTTTGAGAGTCTCCTTCTCTCAGGACTTTCAAAACCCACCTGGATGAGTTCCTAGGGCCTGCCTTAGGTGATCCTGCTCTGGCAGGGGGAATTGGACTCAATGATCTCCAGAGGTCCCTTCCAACCTCTAACATCCTATTGTATGATAATTCTCAGCACTGAGTCCCAGAGCTCAGTGACCTGTATTTTTGTCCTTGTAGAGTATATTTTTACTGACCCCAACTGTGGATCTTACTTTCTCAGATGCAGAGCACTGCTTCTCTGTCTGCTGTTAAAAATGACCAAAACCCTGAGACTGAACAAAAGCTCTAACTTGTGATAACTGTCTTCCTAAAATAAATATTGATTTTAAGTGTCAATTCTTAGTAAAGATAGATATCAAAGCCCAACAAACCCAATTATAGTGCAATAAAATATATTTCATAACTGTAGTTTAAAAGCTGTGCCACAGCTTTTATAGTGTAACATGGAAAGACAAAGAATCCACCTGGCCTTCTCAGTACAATATATCTAGAGATATTTATTAAATTTATCTGATATATATTGTATCAACATAGCCAAGTGTGTTGTATTTCTAACATAGTTTACTTCAGTCTTCACTTTTCTGGCTCTTATAGCGTTGCCTTCTTCAGCTCTGCTTCAAAACTGCTGTCTCTACGTATGTGTCAGTGTGTGCCTTTCTGCATTCACTATGGCCAGCAACCTTTGAACTAGCTGGCCATTTCTGACCTGTTTGGAAGCATAAATGTCTCAAATGCATTAACTTCCCAAAAGTTAAATAAAACCAGGCAGCTGTTAATGGGCTGCTGACAGGAGGTACTGTGGTTTCCTAGAAGCTCATCTCTTCTAGGTAACAGTGAGCCCACATACAAGAGAGTTGCCTTGGCTACCTGTAGTTGAGAAAAGATGGCTGGAAAATAAGGGGCAGAGACAGAGGATGCACAGCCTCACCAGGTCCTTCAGCAGGTTGTTGCCTTGTTTTTCCTTTGTGACAGGTGGTCTGAACCTGAATGTAATGGCCAAGGCAAAAATTAGATCATGTTGCCTGACAATAGGATATACAGGATTGTAGTGGGTTTTGCTTGTTTTTTGTTTTGTTTTGTTTTTTGGTTGTTTGGGGTTTTTTTTGTTGGTGTTGGTTTTTGGTTTTATATTTGTTTAATTTGTGTCTCTTTTTCATAAAGACTGATACTTTCTTTCTGTCTGAACTATGACTGTATGGTCAGAAGCCAGCTTCCTTGAGTTGTCTGTACTGCTGCCTGATGTGTTCTGGGATGTTCAAAAGAAATTTAAAACCTACCCCTATGCATAATAGTTTGTAGTGTTCTCTACACACCATTCTTCTCTTATGTGTGTTTAATTTCATCCACTATCTCAACTTTCTTCGTTTTTTCATCCTCTGCAATTTCTTATGCTTCTCCATTTGACCCACCTATCTAATTTTGCATGGCACAAACTTTGTCACCTTTGCTCTTTACCAGGGTCTCCAAATCATTGAGAAATATCCCAAGCATGCATCTTATTTTTAATCCCTGGGGCACCCTACCTGTAACCTTGTTCCATGCTGAGATGGATCATTCATTCCTCCTCTTTGTTTTCTCACTCTCAGCCATGGGCTTTCCATCCCACCACCCATGTAGTCCTTTACCTCTCAACCTGTGGGTTCCTTTATAGCCTCTTCTCAGGAACTTTAACAAAAGCCTTTTGAAAGTCTAAATAATATATAGCCATTGGTTGCCCTTTATCCACTGTTTTGATAACTCTTTTTAAAGGCCTTGAACAATTTTTGAGGTTTCTTCTAAGACAGAGCTCATGCTGCTTTGTCCCTGTCATCTCACCCTCATCTACTGCTCCTACTCTGTTAACAATCTGTAATGATTCCCCTGCACCAGGCATGCAGAAAGCAGAGGGAGATACTTGTCTGTGGAGACTCTCCCCAACAGCCTTCTAGCTGGTTGGTTTATGTAGCCTCTAAACCCTGAGGTAAGGAAACAGGAAAACAGATTAATAGACATAGCAATCTCCCCCAAGATACTTTTAGATAAACACAGCCTTGGGCATTTAGAAAGTCGGATTTACTACACCTTAAAAGAGGTTTCTGAAAACCACGGCTGTTTTATTTTAAAGTATGCAGCCAAAGGCATGCACTTCTTTAATCTTTGCCACTCTTCCCTGATAGACAAGCAAAAGCACAGGTCCCAGGGTTTAGAAACAGTTGTGTATAAACTGGAAACAGTCTCAGCAAGCCTTTATAACAATGAAGATCTCTTTGGGGGCACTAAAGTGGATTTGAACTGAAGCCAAAACACATTTCCAGTGCACAAGCTGTACAGAAACAGACACAAATGCACAATTGATATTGGAAGGGTAATATAATTGCCAACCATTTTCCTGCAAAAATGAGAATGCAGACAGTGATGTTTGAAGGTAGGTGTTTTTTGTTTTTTGTTTAATGATCAAGACAGCACTAAAAAGAAAACTAGGGCCTCAGTGTTTGGCTCCCACTGGAGGTCTGGAATACCAGCTGTGACCCTTGTTGCCTGCAAAGCAAGCAACATTACCAGTGTACTTGGTTCTTGTCACTGGTTATCTGTATCCCAGGGTCCCAACACCTGTTCTGTACTTGTGGTGGGTGTATGCATGTGCCCAGCTCAGACAACTCAGTAGTAAGCATTTACTTTTGGGAGCCATTGGAATTTTTCATTCATTTTACCTGAGCTAAAAATTTTTGAAAAGATGGCTTTGTTCATTTCTTTCTTTACCTCAGCAGAGGCAGGAGAATGTATTTGTTGATTTGTTTCTGACACAGGAAAGATTCATATCCCTACCCACTCTCATCTTGTAATTTTTCTTTGTCCCTGAGTGATCCTATTCACTCCCTCCCCTGAGATCCCAGCAGACAGGTAGAATACTGTCATGTGCACTTCTCTGACTCCTCAAAAGGCTCCTTTCTCTTGGAATTTGTGTCTGTGGTGTTTTAAACATATTGATGAACTGATGAAGGAGGTTGCTTTGTTAGCTGGGAAAAGAAACAGGACTAAGGCCAGCTCTCAATGTTGCTGTTGTGGGGTTTTTTTGTGGTGCTGTTGTATTTGTGTTTTTTTTAAAAAATTTTTTAATATTACAATATCTTTGAGAATCATCTCGATTCTGCAAGGAACTGTTGGTCCCTCTGGAGATTCTGAGAGCTTCTGGAAAACTATAAAATCAGCACTGTCTGTAGTCAGAATTACTAAACTGAGTACATAGTTCTTGGACTGCAGTGTTGGGCTGCAATTTATAGCATTTCCTTTTTGTAAGCTGGTTCCTGCCTCAGATACACCCACCTGCACATGTAAAGGGTACCCACACATGCAGAAACGAGCTGCTGATACTGTGCACTAGGGACTGGGGTGAGCACTTTATTTTGTCTTCCCTTCCAGTG
The DNA here is from genome assembly GCF_036169615.1 of Heliangelus exortis. Classification (NCBI taxonomy): domain Eukaryota; kingdom Metazoa; phylum Chordata; class Aves; order Apodiformes; family Trochilidae; genus Heliangelus; species Heliangelus exortis. Next base: position 53,200,973 of record NC_092424.1, on the reverse strand, counting down.
TGTCTAGAGAAGCATCCCTGGGCACTCCTAGTCCCTGGCGTTTGGATTTCTCTTTTTCTTTGCAGCCTGAAGCACATTTTGCTCATGCTTAGGTGATTTACTAAAGGCTGCATAACTGCTTGGAAATATGCAAGGCTGTTTTTGGCAGTGCTGGTGTAGATATTTCAGTGCCCTTCCTCAGATTGATAGTGTTACTCAGGAAGGAGAAAGCAGCTCTGGAAAATGTTTGAGTTCAAAAGGAAGAAGAATCTCTTTAATCACTCAGGCTCTCAGGAAACTCAAGACCCAGTGGGACAGTCTCCTCATAGTCGAGACTGTCCCAGAAAATCAGTGTCATTTGAAAGCAAGATCACAGCCAAGAAAGGCACTGTAGAGCTGGAGAGGGCCCCAGCCAGGGTGAGTGAAATGGTTACTGCTTCTGCAGCAGCCAAAAACTGGCAAGGAAACTGGGGGTTCAGCATTTCAGAAAGAACTGTGTATTTAACAACACGGCCTTTTCTGGGAGGGTTTGGATCAGATAATCAGCTTTTAAAGCCAGTGTGGCTCGAGGATCTACTTCAAGTCTCAGATTATATTCAGGGTCTGATCCTGCAATTTCTTGCTTGCTTTCTTCTTCTCTCTCTCCAAATATACATATCCTGACTGACTCCTTTGAGATTAATTCAAACAGAGCAACTGCTGGATTAGACCTTAATCCCTTTTCCATCCGTTTAAATCATCCCGAACTGTAAGGGGTTGCGGTGCGTTCCAGTGCTGGCCTAAGAATCGTTTTATACTGGCTTTTTTTGTTGTTTTGCATCTGTTTTCTGTCATTCTTTTTTTTCCTTTGGCAATTTCTCTGGCTTCAGTTGCATTCGTAACTTGCAATCTTACCAATATGGTCTGGCAATGATAATCTGTCTTGAGGGGATCACTTTCCCCCCTCCCCTGGCTCTGCAACAGCCAGTTGATTCTTATGAAATACCCTTCTCCCATCCACTTGGCTTTGCTCTGCAGCTTCGTGGGGTGTGAACTTTGAAAGAACCAACTCAGATTATTCACATTTATTACTGGGGTTTTTTCCAGCACTTCCCCACCACATCAGTCACAAGATCCCACATACAAGTAAAAGAAAGCAGAGGATGGGGCTGTGGCCGAGAAGAAAACTACAAAGAAAACTCTTTGATATGGGAGTTTCCTCAAGGAAACTGGGGGTCACCACCCAGCCAGTGAACCCTCCGGGTATCAACCATTAATCTGGGAAACAAATTTAACTGGGAGCACCTTCCAGCGCAACCCGAGCCACCGCTGTGGAGAGGATGTGCACACACCAGCACAGGGTGCTGGTGCACAGAGCATCCCAACAGTGTTCAGCACCAGTTCTAGCCGAAAACATTTCCCAGATGTGTAAACCCGGACCCCGGCTACCGGGGGCAGGAGGTGTGGAAGCAGGAGGCGGGAGGAGCCGGGAGGAAAGGGCTGCAAGGGGGGAAGCTCCGGGGGCCGGGCAGGCCGGAGGCAGTTTCGCTGGTGTGTGTGGATACGAAATGCCGTCCACACGGGGGCCGGTGGCGGCGGGCCGGCCGGGGCAGGGCGGCGGCGGGACCCGCGGGGCGGTGGCGGGCCGGGGCGGGCCGCGCCGCCTGCCCGAACGCGGGGTCGCGTCGCCCTCTGGTGGGGGCGGCGGGCAGCGCGGCCCGGCCCGGCCCGGCGGTGTCAGGTCCCGGTCCCGGCTGGGTGCTGGTGGGTAAGGGGAATGGGTGCAGGCGTAGCTCGAGGCGTTTGTGTTGGCGTGGGTACCGGCAGGGGTTTGGGGAGGGTGTGGGTGCAAGGACGGTGTGCGAAGACTTCCAGACGGGGAATCCTCTGTCTGCTACGTGATGGTGCAAAGCAAGCACAGTCTGTGCTGGTTTAGCCCCGCGGATAATCGAATGCCCCCGTAGTGCTTGGCCTCCACTGTCTCTTGAATCCCTTTGGGGTGTGGCAGTGAGGGAAGGTGTCACGCCAGAGGGAATTACTCGGGCATCCAAGGCTCCGCAATGGGGTGCAGTGTGTCCGAGCTCAGCAGGAACCCGAGTCCCAGCGGCGCAGCCAACTTGGTCCGTCCCCTCTGTCCCTCGGGTCTGAGGCAGGAGGGCACGTCCGTAATCCAGACACTAGAGATCTAGTCCTAGCAAATTGCTTTGTGAGCCGCCTTGGAAGGGTTTTTCCATGTACGGCTTCTTACGCTTCCAGGCTGGAGTGTAACGTGGCACGAGAGCAGGAGAGGTGGCAGCAGTAGGCAGGAACCACCCTTGGCAGGCAGTTTAGTGAGGGAAGATGCCTTAATTTTCTCTCTCCTTTTCTCACAGGTGTCCTGCTGAGGTCTGGTGTACTTTTGTGATCTCCTGAAGGAGTGCAGTGGAAGCTGAAAGGTTTGAAATGAAGGCTGCTGACCTACAAATTTTAGGTGGTTCAGTTCCACTTCTTGTTTATTACTAAGCTGTGTTTGTTCATGCTTTAACACAGCTTTGGATGAACTGGGTCAGCAAGAGCAACCTGCATGTCAGGGTTTGTGATAATAAAGTAGATTTCTTTGGGGGGGGGGGGCTGTGGAAGAGAAGTGTTGTCTTGGCTTTTCCATCCACGTGTGGGGAGATAGTTCTGGATTTCAGAGCAGAAAGCCTTTCTAGTAATAAGCTCCTAAAGTAGGGAGGGTGCTCTTTGCTATCTGGCATCAAATGTGTTTTGAAAGTGTTGTTTGCTCATTGTCACTGGTGCCAGCCCAGATCTCCATTTGCCAGTGCTCGTGGTTTGGCATCAGTGATCTAGAGTGAGATCAAACAAGGGGGAATACAGAGCCAGAGTCTCAGTTTATTTACCCTAGTATGAGTGAATGGAGAGATGCCAGTGTTAAATGTAGGTAAGCAAATACATAATCTGTCACTTGGACTCATTTTGACACTTAGTAAGAATAACTTACAATGCATCCTGTTGGACTACAGTAAAAAAACCAAGGACTGTGTGCATCTACTTTATCCATAGGCTTCTAACTAAGGAGGCTTGTAATCCATTAGCAAAACGAAACATGAGTGTTGCTTTACTCCATCTCCCTGTCACCCTGGGTAACTATAATAACTATAGTAACTCTCTATAATTTCCCTTCTGTGGAATATGTTTTTCCCTTTGGCAGGGAGAATAACAAGTACTGTATGAAATACCTTAATTCTCTTAAATTGTTTATGTGTCAAGTAGAAATTGGACTTAACCAAAGTAATGTGTGAAAATACAGTTTAGCATACCAAGTCAACCATTGTACAATATAGAACAGCCTAAGACTATTCATGTATTTTCAATATTCTTCTATTATGCATAAGATTTTATTGTTACAAGCTGACAATGTACTTAGTAGCTTAGCACAACTTAATTTTATCTGGGGAGTGTTCATAGAGGCAAAGCAACTCGCCCCGTCAGGGGAGTTGGGAGCACTGTCCTTTTGTTCCTGATTAGGGCTGTCAGTGTATAGGGCATCCTATATGTTACTGTTGCTGATTTTTATGTGTAGCTGGGCCTCTGTGTTTCACAAATCAAAATGAATTAGGTAATTGAACTTGTTCTGTATTCAAAGTTCCACTTTTTTTAATTTGAATGAAAGAAGTAGTAGAAATAGTTTTAACTTCTATATGTAAACCACTCGCTTATCTTGAACTTGAAAGTATGTCCTCTACAGTCTACTGCAGGCATCTGGCATCTGCGTTTGCAAGTAGGGAAACATTATTTAACACTCAAATAATGCTGTGTTTAAATCATATAAATAGTTCGTTTGATTATTCATGTTTTTTTAATGCTGACTTTTACAAATAGTCTATTGAATTAATTTACTACCAGCTATTGAAACGGTAAATAATACACAATATTTTCACAAGACCATTTTCTGTTTCAAAAATGCAAGTATTGGAGCAGAAACTTGTTTCAGAATGTCTCATTTAGCTAATCAAGGAAAAGATATATCTGATCTCTGTCTGGTATTCTGACTTTCAGCATTATTTTGACTGTTCTTGCAATGAATTGCTGTGGGCAACGAATAACTCGGGAAATTTCAAATAAATAACTGAGAAACTCACGACAATGTCTGCAGATAAAAAAGGACATTTTAATTGAGTAAGGTATTCACTGTGAACCATTCATCCAGCCATGATCATGCAGTAATTCTAGTTTGCATGGGGCTTCAGAGAACATTAGCACCTCACTTGTCTTCCATGCTCCCTCTGCACAGTAGCCCTGCAGGAAACATGTGGCTTGTTGCATGTCAGACTATTGGCTAGATAGGACATCTACAGTGAAGGGATTCCAACATTTTCCTTCTAGGCCATAGTTTATAAATAGCCTTGCAAAATGCTGTGAAAATGGTTCAATATCCCATTAATAAATAGCAGGAGCCCTTTACTATGTCTCTTCTTCAGTTCTTCAAGGTAAAGGTGAAGTTAGAAGCTGGTTTCTCTTGGATTTCCTTCATGACTGAAATTTGTTAACAAGAACTTGATCAGTGCAGTGAAAGTAACTTGGGAAGTAATGGGTACTTCTGGCTATTTTCTGAAGTGATCACTTGCACTAATAATGTAGCAGCAATGCCCTACTACTACCTGAGGTGTTCCTGCTATTTCAATAGCATTTTCCCACTGTAAAATGAAGGATCTGGCAACAAAAGGCATTGCATGCTCCAGTCATTTTCTCAGGCTGTGTTTGGGTGACAGGGGCTTTGTTACACCTCACACAGGCTCTGGGGGATATTTACAGCTTTCCTCAACTTCAGAGATGAACACTAGCTCCCTGCACATATCCTTGACTCTTTGACTTGGGCTACCCTGTATGTGAATGTCACGAGCGTGTTTAATTGAATTGGGTCAGGTTGTGGCAAGTGCCTTTGGCTGTTGAAAGTAAAAAAATCACGCTTTAGGAGGTGTGTTATCAATCAGAGACCGTGACCACAAACAGATCGCATTGTTATGTGAACCACACAAATATGAAATAAAAGGTCTTGTCCTGACAACAGCTGTAGGCTATTACTTGTTGTTCAAATGATGGGCAAGATGGTGATAATCAAGATATTTTTTTCATTTTAATGCATGTCTTCCAGTTGGCTAATCCTATGCACTTTTTTATAAAATATGTTTATTTTTTTATTCCTTTATATTTTGTAGCAATAAATGTAGCAAAAGTTGCTACATTTCTGCCTCCCCTTTCAGTTGCTGACAAAGGCAAATGACCTCCATCACAAACCTCACCCCTGGTGAGGTTTGCCTGGAACCGAAGAAGAGGAAACAGCTCAGTGTCACTGTGCAGCTTGAGTTACTTGAATCATTACAGGTGGCAGACTATATGAAGCAGTCCTTGTTTGCAGCCACATTGTCTTCCAAAGAGGAGGGAAACCCTTTTTCTTGGGTGGGTGGTTCACCTTTCACCAAGAAGTTTGCTTTCACTAAGAGGCCTTTCACTCCTCTGAAGCACTTGTTCCCTCTTGCTTTTCATGTATTTTCTGTGCCAACAAAAGTACTGAATCTCCTAGGATGAAGTCAGGCAAACAAGGTAACCACTGAGGCTTTTATCAGTCAGTTCCTCAAAATTAAACTGAGCAACATTTATCCGGGAAAACATAGCATTGCTCTGCCTGGCGAATTTCCATTACTCTTGCATAATGTGGATAAATTTGGCATAGTCATACCATGAGGTTCAAGTCTTGAGAAAGGATGCCAAGTAGTCACATCTGCTGGCTTGGGTGCCAGAGCAAACACTCCGCATTGCCTGAGTCAGGGCTTATGCTTTGCTTGGAGTTCAAATGACTAGTGGAGGGAAAATTGACTGCATAAAGGAATCCCAACTGAATTTTCATATAGTGCTCAGATTTCTTGGTGTTGCTCTGGAATCTCAGCATGGATTATTACTCAGGTAACCATTCCCCTAGCATCAGGATCGTCCTTTCAAGATCAGTGAGACAGTATGCAGGGAAAGCCCTAGACTGATAATGTAATGTGTCTTTTCTGAGAAAAAGGTGTAGAATGCCTGTTATATTGCATGCAGTATCCCACCTACTCGTTAGTCATGGCACATGCAAATGCTTGCTCAGATATCCAAGTTAAGTTTCCTCATAATCCCAAGAGCACTGCCCCACTGGGAGGAAATGCTAGTAAATTGCTCTCATTCACAACTACCTTGTTAAGCTCATGTAGACTCATATCCCAAGGAAATCCACCCATTTTTTCCTGTTGCTTGGGGACAAGAATCTGAGACAACCAGTTATTTAACAATGAAATTCCCTGTTTGATTTCATCACTCCTGGGGAACAGCTTACCTTACAGATAATATCAACATGTTCCAAGGATAAGTGGGGCCTCACATCTCTCCTGACTGCTGTTTAATAGATAAATGTAGTTACAGAGTTCAGTATGATAAACTCAGTGCCAGCAGTTGACATTGAGAAAGTAGATAAATTGTTGTTTTCTTTGCCAGTGGGGGTAAAATATATCCAGTCAGAGGGTTTAGGAGGTCAGTACAGAAATGTATTCCTCTCACACCCCAACAATAGCAACAGGGGTAAGGCTGGAGGAAAGGTGAGGCTGGGGCAGTTGTCACAGTTCAAAAATTGTAAGTACACAGGATTCCCACAGCTACCTCTGGGCACATGCATCAGCAAGTATTTTTAAGTTGCTGAGAGCAGTTGAATTTCTGTAAGCCCTTTGAAAATATAGCCAGCTGTAGGGGAGATACCAGGTAGATCACTATCCAGCATCACTTCACTATAACAAGGCTGCCTTAAGATGCTATTAAAATTGAGTGTGCACCCTGCAGAAGAAGCCACATCACAAACTGCAACATCACATTTTGAGGGAAAGAGTCAAGGAACATTTGAGCTGTTTTCCATGTAGGAGAACTTCCCTAGAACATTTTAAGCATCATAAGCTGCAGTTTTCCATTCTGCTAACCTACTTCTGCAACATATCCTTCGTCAGTTAAAAGCCCCGAGGCTCATGGAGCATAAGTTTCAGAATCACAAGCACACATTTATATGAAACATCCCAAAATTGTTATGTCCAAGTGTTCCTGGCAAAAATGGCTGAGTAGCCTTGGAACTGAAAACGAACAGTGCCATCTGAGTCAGTCATACCTATCGTAACCTCTGTGTGAGCTGGACTTAGCTCTCACACAGGACATTTTGGAAGTGATATATGAGGCTTGTATCTCATTCAAAAATAACAATTATTTCAATCAGATACTTGATGTTATATATTCCTAGGAACAAGTAGTGACTCTGTCCCTTGCAGAGAAACATCCATTCCCTTGCAGAGGGAACTGTGGAGAGTTTTAGGATCAAAATCTTAAATACTAAAGCAGCACCACCGAATTGTGCCACTACACCTCTGGACATAGCCTAGGAATCCAACTGCAAGACTAATGTGATGTTGTCTGTTGTCCATTCCATCACTGTCTAGTCTGTGTCATGATTTTAAATGACTCTAGATGTTACTGTGAGCTATTGTGGACTGCGTTTAGAAACTTGGAAGAACTACAGAGTTTTCTGCTTTCTCTAACTGTGTCACACCTTACTTATGTCCTTCAGAAACCTTGCAAACTCCCATACTTGCAAATCATCTTTAAAATCACACCATTTCATTATAATCCAGCAATAGTGATTTTTACTCTTTATTTATTATTATTGTTATTTACTGTGTTTCATTGCACTAAATAGGTTTTAAATTATTACTTATATTCAGACTTAATACATCAACAAAATGTCTACCAGACAGAAGCCACTTGTGGCAGGATTATTTTATCACATGGATAGCTGTAGAGGAAGGCCAAACACAATCCACTGGAAATCTCCATTCTCATAAAAAACTTGCAATAAGCTGCACTACAAAAAAGCAGCCCTAAAAGCAAAAGCCCCCACAAGGACTGTCCGTCAATCATTGCTCTCCACCAGTTTCCTGAGTGTGAAATGCCATCAGGGCTGAGAGAAGAGGTGTGATTTATAACTCAAATAAAGGATGCAATGGCTAAAGGTCTACATGAAACTGGAGAGTTTGTTTGCTAAGTGACTATGCAAATCTAACTATTAAATATTTTCTCAACTCCTGAGGGAATAATGGGGATTACTAAGGGGAAGGAATTTGACATGATTGAAAAATATATAAAAAAAGATGAAAATGGAAGGATTCCCTGCAGTTGATCAGCTCTGCCCTGCACAGTAGGCATCACAGCAGTTAGTGTGACATACTACAGAGTTTTCAAGGAGATTAGTACAAAGCATGGGAAATACAATGAGGAAATGTAAAACCTCTTCCATATTGGTCAACTTTTATTTGTTGTCTGTTTGCAAAACTAAGTTATGAAATTTTCTTCAAGGACTCGAGTGAACTCCACACTACTTGCTTCTTCATCCAGTCAATGAAAAATAACTTAATAACCCCAGAAAGGAAAAAAACCCCAAACATCCCAAACGACTAAGAAACAACAACTCTCTTTGGTTTGACTGATCTGAGCCTTTAAATTTTTTTTTATTTATTTTTTTTTCACTAACTCTACTTCCTAAGCTTGGTAGTTTGAACAAGAGACTTCTGTTTTGACAACCTGTCTCCTGGGTTCCCCACTGAAAAGGCCAGAGCTCCCAGTGAAGCAGCAGTAGCTGCCTTTAAAAAGGAGACGAGCGCTTCTTGCTTTCTTGCGCTGCATGCAAACAGAGAGGCTCAGTCCTACCCAGCTCTGCCAAGCTTCCCTCTGATGTGCCTTCTGCATGGCAATGGCCAGTACAAGTGATCATCCAGTGATGTCTTTGAGTGTGTTAATGTCTCTGACCCTGGTCCACTGATCGCTCGCTTCGGCAGGGGACTCGTCATCTGTACAAACAGCATTTGCAGAGCCCGCAGCCTCCTGGCTGTACGTGACGGGGAGCACTGCTTTCTGCTCTAGGTGTTCAGTAGAGCTCAGTGAAGGGCAGCTGCCCCGTCCATGCTTGTAAGTAGCACTTCCATGACAACACCTTCAGCTTGTTAGTTTTGTTTGTTTCTTTCTAGAATGGCAGTTTATGTTCTAGTTTTTAAGTGCACTAAAGAATGGGCCATCATATCCGTAACTAAGCTACCTGCGGGGCAATTCAGGAAAAGGTTGGAAGTTCTAAAAGCAGAGGAGAGATGATCACACAGTAGAAACTATATTTTCTCCTCCAAACCCCACTTCACCACCTGAGCCTCTCATGTGGTGGCAAAACCAGAGCCTGATACGTACATTCGTAGTCACGTATACATGAAAATATGTTCAATAAAGTGAGAAACTCTAAAGTGCAAATTAAGAAAACCTTGAGTAATGGTTCTCCCCTCTTCTACCTTGCTGTTTGTTTCTTTCTTTTATGAAGGAAAAAGTGGTGCTGCTTTCCCTCTGTGAAGGGGAAGGCAAGTACTCAGTCAGCCCCAGAAAAGTTAAAGGCGAAGAGACTCTCTGGGGTCCAGGTGGGTTATCAGGGTGTTTGTGAAAGTGATCTTTGAGTTGAAATATTTAGTGGTTTTCCTGGGGTCATGAAGCATCTCTGGATTGCCAAGGTATGGGCTGTCATCCACATCTCATTTTTGACCTGGCTCAGTCCCCAAAGCTAGGGATCTGAAACTATAAAAACTGTGCCAGTATGAGATTACCAGCAACATAGCTTGGGAAGAAACTCATAGCCAGTTGACGCCATGAAATTTGCACCCAACAATCAAAGAAATCAAAACATGCAGTATACATGTGAAATCTCCATTTAGTCATGTCAAAATCTGTTGTTGTATGTTGCACTCAACATACCTTTACATATCTTTCTTTTAAAACTGACTCCAGGCTGGGGGTAGAAGATTGTAACGTGTGATGTGAATGTCTGGACCCTTCTAGAATTGATAAGGGAGGCTGATGCATACAGTCCCTCATCTGCAGTAATGGGGAGAAATGCCACAAGCAAACCATCATTTTGAATTGTTGCTTCCTGTAAAAAGTGCTTCAGGTTCAGGTGAACAAGATAGCTTCACTCACCAGCTTGGGAAATGTAACTAGCTGGTACCACTGAATAATGCTGAGAGTCCTTTTCATACAAAGCAAGGGATTTTCTTCTCCTTTCAAGCCAGCCCTGAAAGTGAATCTATAAAGGTATAGCAGTCACCAAAGAGCTGATGCTATCAGCTATTAAGAACTATATATTGGCATATTTTTGGGAAAAAAATTAAAAAAGGATTTTATCGTTCTATATAAATTATTATTTTCATCCCTAAACCCCACAAAATCTGGTTAAATCTCCAAATCTCTACCCAGAGATTTTCGATAACTTTCACAACACACATATTTTGAGGCCATGTTGTGAGGAAGATCTTACATATGAAGAGGATATTCCCATATTTTCGTTCTTATTTTGCCAAACCCAAATGGCCCTTTTTTCACTTGCTATAAAGGCAGAACCTTAACTGGATCATGCAGGCAGAGATGAGGGACAGCCATGAAGCTTCTTAAAACTGTGTTTTCTCCCCTCACATAGAATACAATCAACTGTCTATCATTGATGCTATTAGCTGTGAATGTGAACAGCAGCCAGGCAGGTGCATCAGGCCAGGGATAAGGATTCATCCAACAAATAGAGATGGATTGGTGTAGGGGGAAAGGAGGTCAGTGCACCCCTCAGCTGGCCCACAGATAGCAAAGAGGAAAGGGTGTACAACATGCCACTTACTCAAAAGATCCTGAGAGCAAAAGGGGGGAGAAAACAGGGGACTGAGTACAGGTGGTTGGTTAAAAAAACAAGAGAAAATGTCACCTTCAGGGAGGAGGTGGTTCTGTAAATGCTGATTCAGGTATAGTCTGAACCAGGGCAGGGAGATACTGAAATGAAAAGGCTCCTGTTTACTTTAACAAATTGCTGTGCAATGACAATCTACTTGGGTCTCTGCCATTTTCTTCCCAGCAATTTCTCTCTCCTATAACCTGACTTGCCATATTTGCTGTGGCAGGTTGGCTTACAAGCCCTCCCTCCCTTCCTCTCTGTCAGCTCACCTGCCACCCCAGACATCTTTCACAGTAGCCACAAATCCTCCAGTGCTCCTGCATTTTGCTGACAGGGCTTTCTGGAGTAAGTATCTCTGGAAGATCATCTTCAAAGTCTACAGACTGTGGCACATGCCAGATCATACTCCCTCTGTGGGCTATTCGTCAGTGTTCTCCTTATCAGGATAGGAATAAGAGGAAAAGATACAAAATGAGACTGAGGTATGCTAAGGATTGGAAGAAGCCTGCTTGCTGTAAGCCAGAACACCCATCCCTTAATTTTATGAGCATCAATTTAACTAAAAAAATGAAAGAGAAAAAAAGTTTCCACCCTAAAGCAAATTTTCTCAGTCCAGTTAAACATTTTTCTCTTTAATAGCAGAGTCTCTAAAGGAAATGCTGATACAATCTTTGCTAGCACGAGCTCTGGGGCTGTGATAATCAATGTAAAGAGCAGTATCAGTGCTTTGATTCTTAGAGAGAATCCTTAAGAACTTTGCATAGAGTGGTACAAATGAGGCAAAAAAGGGACACCTCCCCTAAATAAATACAATTTATTTACAGCCTTAAAGCTGAATTTAAGTCTTATCTGCATGCAGATCTTGACAGCCTCAGGCCAGAAAAAAACATCTATTGTAAATCTTGGGCACACGTGTTGCTACATATGTAGAAGCTGTGTGCATGTGTGAGAACAGTTGTAATAGGGACAGCCTGTCATTAGGAAGCAGATACACTGAGTTTCAAGTTCATATTACCAGGAGATTTGAAAAAGTTGAAACTCAGCCTAACCAGGCTGCCAATGGCCTCTAATGAAAATTTCCATTTGGAAAGGCTTGATGTTGACTTGGCATGACACCAAACAAGCAGCCTGCTGCAAAATTTTACACCAATTGTATTTCTCCTAATTAAACCCTGTCTGACCTCAGCATTAAGAAACAATTTGTTTCAGGATATAACCAGCACACATAAGCAATTACATTCTGTTTGCCCTATTAACATTATTTGGCTTCTATGCTTTCCAGTCCTCTTACTGTTGAGCCAGAGATATAGAAGTGTGGAGTGCTTAAACTTTTTTATGTGGACTAGGCAAGAAAGGGAGGAGAGGAATGTTAGAAATTCCAGAAAGGACTTCAGTCTTCTGGTTATGAAACACTAAAACATGATCAGACATTGGAATGGGCTGCCCAGGGAGGTGGTAGATTCTCTGACCCCGGAGGTTTTTAAGAAGAGACTGATGTGGCACTCAGTGCCATGGTCTGGTAACCACAGTGGTAGTGGCTGAAGGGTTGGACTTGATGATCTCAGAGGTCCTTTTCAACCCGGATGATTCTGTGATTCTGTGATAACCTACCACTAGCAGTACACAGGATGCACCTGTTATTTCTGCCTTTCTGAACTTCAGGGGAAAGTAGCTGTGGGAAGACAAGGGATTTGGTGGTGGAGTTGAGAGATGGGACAGTGCTGCACCTTGAGTGCTGAGGGGCATCTGCAGTGACTTTGCCAGTTTGTTAGGAGTCATTCTCATTGGCAGTTCAGTACCCCTTGGGTACAGAGGGACTTGTTTAGAACATACAGGATGTGAGGATATAGAAATAACCTCTGCATCACGGTTTCTTCACAAGCCAGTGCTCTGGAAGTTCACCACGGATGGGTCAGTGCTCACTGGGTAAGGACCTATAGGGATGAGGAGGCTGGATGAAGGGAAGAAAGGAGAAACTGCCTTTTCACCACACCTTTGCAACATGCACAGGACGACTAAAATGTGAAAGACAGTATTAGCCTGCAGAGGACAGAGGTGAGTAAAACAACGAAATGAGTTATGTCAAGCACAGGATAAATCAGTTACCATTTGGAGTTCTCAGCATCTGTGGCCCCACAATGGGGATAGGGCTAATACCTAAATTAGACCTTTTTGTGTTTCTTTGGCAGTGTGCAGCTGAAGACTTTCTAATATTCAGATATTCAAAGAGCTGACTGGAAAATAGCAGCAAGATGTGTTTCTGCCAAGGTCATTTAACCCTCCATGCTTGCCAACATCAAATTAAATAAACTGAGAAAACAATTTGCGTAACACTGTCACAGCAATATACAGTCAAGGCAACCTTTTGAAAAACTTGGCTTGTGAAGAAGTGTAGTAGAGTAGACACAGTCAATGATAACGTGGTCAAAAATGTGAGTGACAGAGCTTGACCTCTGGAGGTAAACTCCACACATCTATGCATAGCCCTCACGTCCAGTTGTGTAAGACTCCTGTGTGTCTCATATGGGCCATGGAACAGCCTGTCCCCTTGACCTCTGGAGCAAACTGCTGGTAAGTTTTCCTGGTGGTCTTCTAGAGGCTGATGAGATTCAGGGATGCACATAAATACATGAACCATTTAAAAGCCACAAGAGAATGGTAGACATAGTTTGTGACTGCTGGAGAACATGGAGTCGACTGGTGTGAAAATGGGTAAAGTGGTTGCTTCTGTCACTGCCTGTATCTGTTCAGGCCTCAAGGAGGGAATGAAAAAAGCCATTTGCTCTTTACGAGCAGCTTAAATGTTTGCTTGAGCAGACTGGCAGCAGTCGCTTTCGCTTGAACTAAGCACATACAAGAAACACTGTGTTACCAGCTTTGAATCCTGGATATTTTTTTATGTCTGTGTAGCAGCAAATGGAGTACCAGGATGTGCAATCCAGAATCCAAGATCTGAATCTTTGAGATGAGACACCCAACAGCATAAAGCACAACTGGAGCCTGAGTTCTTTATGCTGAACGGGCACAGCTACTTGTGGTTATTTCAGAATTGCTATGGACTAGCAAAAAAATGTATATGTGGATAATTATCAAAGTATGCTTTAACTTCAGAGATTCTTTCAGCTCTCAAGAAAACACTTAAGGCTGAGTAAATACAAATATGCATTTTACACATTGCCTAGCTACTCTAATACTTTTCTATGTATTTGCATATTTAAACAATTGACTCTAAAAAATGTGTTGTGCTATCCCACATGTAAGCCTAAGAGAGCATGGCTAAATCCTCTCTAGCTCTTAGAAAACACAAAGCTCAATGTTATTTAAGTACCGTCTCATGTAGTTTAATTTTCTTTCTTGTTTTGATTTTGTTCTCTCATGTCAGTCTGTTCGAAAACATAATGACCACCCAAATAAAACCTGCCTTATCACCTGCAAAGTTAAGAAAAAAAACATTCAAAATGGTAAGCTCTCTCTTGGAGCTGTCTGTGAGCAGATACAACATGTTCTTTGCAGTCCATTGTGTAAATATGAAAATATGTGGCAATGGAATATGTTTAGGCAAGTTTTAAAATGCATAATATTTATTCAGCTCTAATAGCTTCTTATTAGGAGTCAATAGAGTCTATCAACTAAATGGGTATTTCAACCATTTTCAATAGACACATTATTTACTCAATAGACCATAATGATTCTGAAGGAGGCATTAGGGCCTATTATGCAAATCTGTGTGTATTGTAGGTGTATTCAAAAATAGTGAAATTTTGACCCTGACTGTTCTGCAGATCCTTATGCCATGGCTCTTTAGAAAGCAAATTGTGTAAACCGAGTTTGAATGAAATAGAAAGGTTAGAAGTAGCACAGCGGAAATAATAGAATTTTTTTTTTTGTCAGGCAAAGAAGAAAGAAAAAACTCAGTTCAACCTGAAGCAGTCTTTTCTTTAACAAAAATAAAAAAAAAAAAAACAAAAAAACCACCTGTGTTTCAGAAGAAACACACACAATGTTCTCACTCCTTTTTTACACAGCAGCTACACAAATAAGTTCATTGAATTTTTGGCTGCTCAGGGCATTGTCCCAGGAGACCTGCCATGAATAGCCTGCTTGACACTGGATATTAGAGGTAGGGGTTTGAACATGAATTTGGACCTTTGCTAAGATGGCAATGCCAGTCACCCAGCACTCCTATTAGTTAGATCTCCAATTTCTTTGCAGCTATACTGCTCACAAATTGTTTCAAGCTAACTGAGAACAATTTTTATTTATTTATTTAAAAACAAAAACATATTGAAGAAAAATGGCTCATCTACACTGGCATGGGGAGATCCTAATAGCACTTGGTAGGTGACCTGATTCAAAAATAATAGGTATTAATGAAGATGCTTCATCCAGTTTCAGTGGCTTTTCACTATGAGTTCCTTGTTGCATGCCAGATACAGACATTTCTTTAGGGACACTTAAAAGTATCCTAGAGCAGACATAGAGTCAGATATTTCTGACTCACATAAAACCACACAAAACTTTCTCAAGTTCAGCTGAAAGTGAAAAAAAAGGTGTCTTCATTCTTAGCAAACAATGAAAACAAACATTTCTGAAAGAAAAAAGAATATAGGTCCATACAAAACAATTTAACATACAGCAGTGAACTTTGCCCTAAGACACTGAGACTAACTCCAGGACCAAAAGTAATACCATAAAAGACTGAATAACATGTTTTGCATGTGTCGCTCTATGGCTTGCTCAATGTCTCCAAGTTCTAGGTGGTTACTGCTGCCCAGTGCTTTTGGCTCTCCCTCTCTGCTCTTTGTTTGGAGAATAGAAAATAACATAAACAAGACATTAAAAAACCCACTAAATTTACTTTGCTTTAACTTGCAGTGTACCAGGATTTTATGGTGGTTTGAAGATGTACTTTTTATTTCCTTTTTTTTAAATGCTGAAATATTCAAACCCAATGACCAAATGATTGGGTCTGCATCAGTGACCAAGATACATTCTTTATCTCTATTTGTGTCTAATCAGGGTTTTTAAGAGTGGGCACAGTCAATTATAAGGCAGGGATTGTGAAAAGAAATAGTGTTTTGTATGAAATCTTACTGCTTGGAATTATGTGTCCAGAACTAATGGACGTGCATTCTCAGTTGTGTACAGCTGGTGTATTTGGAG
Organism: Heliangelus exortis; assembly: GCF_036169615.1. NCBI lineage: Eukaryota > Metazoa > Chordata > Aves > Apodiformes > Trochilidae > Heliangelus > Heliangelus exortis. The sequence continues at coordinate 53,185,060 of NC_092424.1, read as the reverse complement.
AAAAGCAGATGGATTTCTGGGCACTCAGACCCTTTGTCATGTTCTGTTCATCGGGAATTAATTTGCAGTTACAGCCTGCAGTATAGCCAAGATTGCATGAGTGTGTTACATTAGATGGTATGCTTTTCATATGCTTCTCTGAAGACCATACAAGGTGAGTTAACTACACTGCCACTTGAAGAATAGTGGCATCAAGAAGGACTTCTTCCCAGAATGAGTTTGCTAGAGAACATCTCCAGAAGCTGAAAGATGACACAGAGGGCAAGGTGAGCCTAACAACTCTTCCATGACAATGAAGCTGCACAGTTGTTATTGCTGTCCTGGAGCCTACAGGGTGAATGAGAGGCAGGAGTGGACAATGTGGGAGTGAGGGTGAAGATTTGACTGTCTTGAGTATCTAAACAAAAGGACCCTAATCCCGCTACTCTTATTTCTATTTGTGCTTTATATTTTCATATCAACAACAACAGAAGTCTCTTTTTTTTTTTTTTTTTTTTAATCTTTGTGGGAAAGAGCTATTGAAATGAGTTTTGGGGCAGATGAATACCCTGGAGGTGCTTTGGCCCATTACTTTCCTTTAGACCATTTGCCTTTAACTCTCACTTGAGCTTCTGTTCGACAAAGTTAATAGCTGCAAATTCTTCAGGGATGGTTTGTTAAATCATCTTCGAGAAAATAAATATAATGAATGAACAATCTCAGGAGAAAGTCCTGACATTAAAAAAAAAGATATGTAAATAAGTCTTAGAAGTATCAAGCCACGAAATAGGCAAAGTGCATTAGCAAAAGCGAGATATGTTTTGCAGCAATTAGAGGAGGAGGTCAAGTCTTTTCCAAAGGCCCACACCTGAGTTCTTGCAAGCTCAACTGAAGTCTGGTTGTATGCTGCATCCTGGCCTATTACAGGATGGACATGAACAAGCTCTGCTCATAATTTCCCTCCCACGCTCCCAGCATTTAAGTGCTTTGGCTGCTACTGAATCAACGGACTTTGATATGAAGAAGCTGGACCATAGCTTTGAACTCCACTGAACCCAATTATATCTGGTCATTTCAGAGAGCTGTGGTGGTACAGCTCTGAAGTAGGAGGCAGACAGTTCATCACAGACTCGAGTGCTGCAGCTGCAGCAGCAAATTCATCCCATGCTGTGCTACTGCAGGTTTTATGCTCCAGAAAAGAACTGGAAATCTGAACTAAGTGCTGCACTAATTAATAGGAAGGCATTTTGGCAACTGGTGTCTGGTATGTCCTGGGATTATTCCGTTTCATTGTTATGGCACAAGTGGTAAGTGTTAGTTACTGGAGGTGTGTAGGAGATTTAAATAATTTGGAGAAATGGGGGGGAAGTTGGCTTTTTTCCCACTGCCATTATGGAACATACCTTTTGTCTTTGACAATGACACTTGCCATTTAATGCTTGAGAGAGGATGAGCATAGCAGGGACCTTAATTTCCAAGAGATACAAGTTATACCACATCAAGATGCTATTAGAAAGTGGACTTAGTTTTGCCCATGGCTTCTGTAATTAAAACCTAGTCTGGTGATAGTGTACTATGTATATAGAGAAAGATTGCCTTGGGCAGGAGCTGCTGAAGTCTTAATCATCACACAAGTCCTATTTAAAGTTTTTTTTTTTTTTTTTTTTAAATTTATTGGCTTTATTAAAACCAGTTTCAGTCCCTGGACCTGAAAGTGCACCTGTGAAATGTTTCCATAGGCCATTGTCAGTATTGACAGGTTTTGAATGCTCAATGCTGCTTCTGTTCTCAAAGGGACAAAATCATTGAATCAGTCCTGATCTCCACCACATTATGCAAGAGCAGCTTCCACCTAGTGTTCAGGGCTGCCAGAGATTTCCCTTAAGTAAAAAGGAGGGGACTAAGACCTGTCTTTCCAGGTTTTTTCAGGTGGAAAAAACATGAAACTTCTGCCTGTACACATATGCATATCCCAGTCCTCTTTCCCAATAAAAGGAAGTAAAACTCATGATAATGTCTAGCCCTTCCACTCCAGAATATATTTCAGTTACAGATAAACCTTTGTGTTGGATACAGAACACTGTTGGAGCATTTTTCACTCTTCCTCAATATAATTTTATATGCAGGAAAAATCTTCTCAGGATGGATTCTGACCAATGTCCATTGGAATTTAAACGCACTGACTTGCTATAATGCTCAGGTTAGCAGTCCTGATTGTTCCTTGTACTCATGAAAAGGTACAAACAACAGTGAAATTGAATTTTTCCATTCTAAAATTGTGTTGAGGAATGGTGAATTTTCCAGCTTTCTAATAATTTATTGATCTTGAGAGGATCATTTTCATGTAGTAAGACAGAAAGTGGGACAAAAAGTGATTAAAAAACATAAGAGGATGACACAAAATTTTTAAGATGCAAAGCTAAGGCAAGTTCTTTGTTATTATTAGTTGAGACAAGTCAGTGGAAAGTAATTGCAACAGAATTAAGAGAAAATAGTTCCCCCTCCTAAAGCTAAAAATATAGAAGCGGGAAACTACTGCTTCCCAAATGGTAGCAATACTTATAAAGGCCTCATCTAAAAAAAGCCATGTTTGGCTTTTAAGAAAACATGACGGATACTGAATTTGTAATTCTAAATAGCATTTAAGGTAGAGAGAGTAGGAAACAGAAAAGAAAGCCCAAAAGTCCCATGCTTTTACTTCCAGAATTGCCTGATGTAAACATCTTATCAGAGCTCTTCAGATACTAAGGACAATTTTTCTGCCTTAACATTACTTCACTAAAAATTAATGCTGTGACTTGTGGTAACTTTCTTAACCATTTCACTTTTAATGACATTTCATACATAAACAAACGACAGTATTCAGCTAGGAACAGTGTACAATGGCCAGAAGCAGAAACCAAACACTAGCAAAATGAAACTGGACTTTGTTAGTGTTTTGCATCTTTCAGGTTACTTATGTACTTAGATTCCCAAGACTAAGGCCTCAGGTTTTTTTCAGTACACCACATAATAAATATAATATGCAATACTACAAAGGTGTGGTGGTTCTGATTCTGGAAAAGAAGTTTATATTTTCTGATATAAGAAATTTAATTTAATTGCTTTAACAAAAGCAAAATACAAACCTCAACGGAGTATTAATTAACTCAACCTCAACAGAAAGATATTTGATCATGTAGAGTAGAATTTCTTCTGAAAAACACAGAGAAACTTCACTCTAGAGTAATGTCAGATGCTGAATCTTTCCCTCTATGGTGATAACATTCAGTGTAGCAAAAGATTAACTTTCGGAGAGGAGCAAACAGATCATTGTTGGCATTATGCTCTAGCTGCAGACTCTGGTATATTTAATAAGATTCTAAAAGGGAATTGCGTATTTCTCTTCATTTTCTTTTTTAATATCAGCCTCATAAATTTGAGTGCATTATACTTGTATTGCCCTGTGGGTCTGGAAAAGATACATATGGTCCCAGAGAAATCCACATAGTCCCAGAATGCTGTAGAGCATGACATTTTCTGATGAATCTGTGCATTTTTTTTTCATCAGTCTGTTTCTGCTCTTCAGTTGATAAAACCAATTACAACTCATTCAGTTTTCCATCCACTATAGTTAGAGTTGACACAGACAGAGGACAAAACTCCTTCAGGGTGTAAATTCTCTGAAATCAGCATATTAAGAGTATTGTTTCAGAATGGTTAGCACCAATAGTTCCCACTGAGAACAAGGAGAAAGAATGTTTGTTCATTTAATTTTCTTGTCTGATGCCTGAACAGACTATGAAGTCCCAAGGACTTATAAAAACATAACCTTTAGGTTCTAGCCTTGGAGTATGTATTGCAAAGGATCATGTTTCCGTCCATATGGTCATGTGAGAAGATCTTTTAATTTTCCACCTCTAAGCAAGGTATAACACTAACTTTACTAACATCTCATCTTTCTTCTCAGCCTGTGCCTAGACTTACAAGCACTGTATGTTTTGTTTGCAGTATGTAAAAAAGGGAAAAATATTGTGGGTAATCTACTTCAGGTCATTATTGCAAATGCAAATACAAAATTTTTGTCACAAAACTGATTACTCTTCTCAGCATGTTGTCCTAATCACTTTCTCTTCAAATGCATCCAAAAAAATTACATGTAACTCATGAATGGCTTGCCAATGACTAGTCTAAGGGCTGCTTCGGACTTGTTTCTTTTAAACAAAATCCTATTTTCTTCTTTGTTTTCAAGAAGAGGCAAGGAGACGGCAGCTCTTGCCCCTCTCCCTCTGCCAGGAGTTATGTCTCTTACTGGGTACTGGATCTTTGGCACTATAAATGGAAGCTTTCAGTGGTGGCAATTCCCTTCCCAAGGCATCTCTCTTGCTCTTCAATGGCTTTTCAGTAGCAGCAGAGTGCTTTCACAGTTGACTTCAGGTGTGCTGTTTGAATACCATTTTCCTACTGCTCTGTGGTTCAAATGAGTTCATCCATCCCTGACACCTGCACACAAGCACTCTGGAAATGCATTATTTAAAGAATTGCTTCCTTGGTATTTCAGAAATAAAGGTGTAAACTTTCTTTAGAGGTCTGAGAAAAAAATTTCCTTTGCACTTGTAGGTAGAAATGAAAGACCAAATTTTGAGCTACATATACCCCTGGAGGGCCTTTGCACCAGGACAGGTGAGAATTACTGGAGGTAATATTGCTGTCTCCCTCTTTGCATCTGAGAATGGTGAAGCCACCCAGGTGTGCTGTGCTGACACCTTGCCACCACAGTTGCTGGAGGGATGATGTGATGTTATCAGAGTGAGCATGCATGCTACATCAAACTTTCTGCTGGGGAGGTAGAAGCTGCCTTAAAAGTTTTATCAGGTCTCTTCAAGATTTATGATGCTTCTGCACCTTTTACTGTTGCCCTCTTGAACAGTTGCTCTTGCTAGAATGCAAACAAAAAGGCTGAAAATCACAGCATGGGGTAAGCAAATTTTGAAGGGCATTGTGAAGGGCTGGGGTCTGGAGATTCAGCATACAGAGTGTGAGGAGAGCTCTCTGGATCTTATTGGGATTTTCATCAAATGTGCTTTTTCCTTCTTCCAGAAATACTTTGCTGAAGGGTGCCAAACAGAGGGAAAGTGTGAAAGAGAGAACTTTCGAGGGACAAGACTCTCAAAAGTGTAGAAGTCTCTGGTTTTATAAGCAAAAGTCTGAAAGTTTCTTTTTTCTGCAAGTCAAGAATATGAAGCCTCTCAAAAGAGAGGCTTTTCACTCCATTAGAGAACGAAAACAAGTTTGAAAGCTTATGAACTGGAATTGCTGGTCTCCAGATAGCTGTACGAGATGAGTATTTCCCTTACAAGAGAACAGATATATACTCCACAATATTGCAATAGCAATCCCGAGTAGAGCCGTAAAACCAATGTAGAGTGGATGTGTTGGAGCAGAATGGTGACAAACAGCAGCAGTTTAAGGGAAGCATCTGTGCGTGTGGTGATGTGGAGTACAGATTCAGTCAGTGTGTCACACACAAGCAGTACCTTTCTTTGAAGCCACGTCTCTGTAAAGAAATAGAGAAGAGCTGAGCTTGTTGAAGCATGGGATGTAAGAACATCTGCCCTTCAAAATGACAGTAATGCATCAGGTAAATGGAGGTGAGCTTGTGCTGCATGCTGCATCTGACATAATTAAAGGTGATGGAAAAGTACTGCTGTTGTAATGGGGAGATATGGTTTAATCCATCTATCACAAAGAATGCCTTTGTAAGAAGAGTGGAGCGGGAAATAAAGATGCACCAGGTTTGCACCAGCAACACCATTTCCCAGCACATTTTCTGCAGCATTCATCAGGCACTTAGTAGCACCTGCTGCAAAGTGACTTATCTCTGGGCATGGCTGAAGTGTTAAGATGCACTTTCACTGACTATGTCAGGTTACCTCTGGTTGCAAGGAACAAATCATGACCAATGGCTTAGCCCTACAACTGCGGTTCTTAGATAAACCTCTTGTTGCAAACACAGAGAACCTTGGCTGAAGCCTGTTAGTGAGAGAGCAGAAGTCTTGCAGGAAGAGTTGGCCACGGGTTATACAGAGGCAGCAGCCAGCAAGCAGGGGTTGGATGTCGAACTCTCTAGGGTGACAGATCTGGTAATTCCTGAAGGAGAATAACAGTCTTTGCTGATGCTTTTGCTTTTATTGCATTCAAAAAAATGGGCCTTCAGTGAAAATTTTCCTCCCTTTTTTGGGGGGGTAAGTAAACAAGATTATTTTAAGATCATGCCAAGAGTACAATTGACTTACACTGCTGATTTCTGATGTGAATAGGAACAACTGCGAGGCTTTGAAACTTCAGCTAATTATTCAACAACAAATTGCTCCTCTATTTTAATAATAAAGACATCTATTGATGATTTTGTTCTGGATTAACTAATCCAATCACAAATGCCTTCTCTCTGTAGTTTCTTTGTACTCTTATTTCTTACTCTTCTTTTTTTTTTTTTTTAATATAAAAATAATTGGAAAAGCCTCAATAAATAGATTACAGGAATGGAGAGGATTTCCATTACCATGCAAGTTCTTCTCCTTTCAACATTTGCATGATGATCACTTAATAGAATACAATTAGGGCAACTAGGGAAAAGTGTATAGCTTTGTGCTACGTGATGTTTTCATTTGTCTGTACTGTGAGTTCACAAATGGACTCAGAAAGCTGATTTCACTTGAAAATCCAGGTTGTATACTGATGCAGGTGTTACATCAGGACCTCTTTTGAATAAAAGGGAATGTCTTAGAACTAGTTGTTCCAGGCTCTTTTTCTCCTCAAAAGTGAGATATTAATTGAGGTAATCTGTTCTGTTTAATTTTTTTTCTAGCAATTTTACAGACAGGATTATTGTTAATCCAGCTTTCTGGAAAAAACTAGCTTGTGCTTAGCAATTTAAAAGTTCTCTGCCTTCTGCATGCAGCCCTTTGCCCTCACCTCTCCCTAGTGCTGTGGGCACTGCCTTCTCCTGTTGGAGTCTTCTGTATCTCAGTTGCTTTAGCCTTATGGATACCTTCTCTTGATCCATTCAGTTTAGTAGAGGAGAAGCTGTCACTCGAAAAGACATAGATCTGACCAGAAAAATGGGTACATCTAACTCTTAGTTTTCAGATGCAGAGGACATTTGTCAAGGCAACAGATGATGTGATAGTAATGGCCTGGAAACAACAAAAATGGGTCATTTTTTCTATGACAGCCCCACCTTGTTCTCTCCTCCTGTCTCTCTTCCAAACTATCTTCTACATGTCTACCATGTCCCTGCTGTACATAAGATGTGTCCCTGTATTCCTTCTACCTCCACACTCCCTTCCAGGCTCCAGAGGTGCAAAACATTGCCTTTGAATTTATAGAGTGCAAGACATATGGGAAAGTCTTCTGGTCTTTTTCAGATAAGGCACAAACCAGCTGTGCTGCTGATATAGAAAAAGGAAGATTCCTACACCCTTGTGACTTCTAACAGGAGAATGCAGACACAAGAAACTGTAAGTCTGTCATTTCCCTTGTGCTTTTTTTTCTTTTTTTCCATGCAGAAACCCTTTTGCAGGGGCTACTATCCTTCAAGAAATTAGTCTCATGAGGCATATTTCTCAACTGGGCAAATTATTGCCATATTCATATGATAAGATTATTTGTAAGAACTATAACAAGTGCTGTTAATTTCACAGATTATGACACAGTGGATAGTATTGGTATGGGGAAAATTATTCGGTCACTAGACTCAAGAACTGTTGTGTTTTCAGAGGACAACTCAGTAAAAAGGATTCTGGAAGGCTAAAGTTAACATTTTTATGTACAGATGGCATGGAGTAGTGGTGGCAGTGGTGAGAATGAAATAGGACAGGAGAAAAAAATCTTAGTTTTTTCAGCTTGCTTTTTTGATGGTTTTGGTAATAGCAAAAAGTAAGGACTTTTTATCAAAGCATTTTGCTGTTTTGTAGGAAGTAATTTCATATAAACAATATCCTAGTCATATGAGTATTGAGTTGCCAAAGAACTTATATTCTAGCAGTTTTCCCTTTTCTCATGCCTGCAGGGGAAGGTGAGCTCTGCTTTAGGAAAAGGTGATTTCTCAATTTTCTGCAAAGCCATCCCACATTCTCTGATACTGTTTAGAGGTATCTAAGCAGTGAAACAAGTATGTTTCTTGCCCTCTGCTCTTCTGGAAGGCAACCCTGGCCTGTGCTCTTTTGTTTAGGGACCGGAGCCACTCTGATCCCGTCCTTCTCTGCAATGCAGTAGCGTGCCACCTCTCATCAATCTTTGTGCCCTTCACCCTTGTTCCCTGCTGCCATTCCTGGGAAACCCTTGAATGCCCTGCTTTACCCTCTGCTCTCCCTCCCATGATGCAGAGAGCGGAGGCAGGGATGCAGCAGGGCAAGCAAAGTCACCTGAGAGGATTGCAGTGGTGTTTCCTGGCTCTGCCACATCCCACAGCGCCAGGGCTCCTCAGCTCCAGGCTACTGCAGGGCACTGGGCAGGACAGGTGGGGGAAGGCATTTTCTCTTCAAGCAGCATATGTGGAAGTTAATGACAGTTCATTCTTATTGTTTTTTGCCTATACCCACTAAAGGTAATAATAAAAAGGAAGAGGTGACTCATAGTAACTTCTTCTTGCTTTCACTCTCTTTCTTATTTAGGGTACATACTTGTATGCGGTAGTTACATCAATTAAATTGCAACCAATTCAGGCACATTTAAAGTCTGCCTTTGAAATGCCAGCCCCATACTGTACTCACCAATTAAGCACGAGCAGATTAATGGGATGCATTGTTCTCCTGGGTTAACTCCACCATATTGTCATTAGGTGGATACACCCTCATGAATACAAGTCTTCTTTCTGTGAAAGGAAAAGAAAAAGTAGGGCAATTTCTACAAGGCAGTATCAGCTGAGAGGAAAAAAAGAAGAGAGTCTCCTCCCTCCCACTTTTTTATTTCAGTTGTTGTTTAATTGTTTCTTCGACCTAGTGGTTTAGTGATTTCACATCTATTTAATTAACAGAAAAATGGATAGGGCACACTGAAAAACAAGAAAGGAAAATCAGATAGACAAATGGTCTCTGTAAGTTCACAGTTCTTAAAACAGATGTTCACCTCCGCTGGCTATGGTATATCATTATCTCCAGGAACCCTGAAGAGGAAGCAAAATCCTTCATTACTTGTAGGAAAAAATACAGCAGGCTTACAGGACTAAACAGATACACGAGCCCATTCCAGCAAATCCCATTTTGCTGCTGTTGTGGTACTCACAGATCAAGAAGTGTGTGTGTCTGGGGGGAGTGAGACTTCAGATAAGCATTTGAGGTGTCTATGGAATGAGAAACTATGAAGATTTGATTAAGAGGTTGTGTCTAAAGCAGAAGCAACCAAATGGGTAGGATGTTGATACAATTCCTCCCTTACTTATTTGGTGCAACTGCAAGGTGGCATTCATCTCTTGGACCACCTACTTGCTTTTTGGACAAGGTCAGCTCACTCTTGGAGTGGGGCTGATGGTTCCCTGCTTGGTTATCTCCTAGAGTGGGGCTGACGGTTCCCTGCTTTGTTATCCCCTACAGCTGTCCAGACATCCTGACTCAAGGGGTAGGTAGTGTCTACAGTGCAAAAGCATATTGGTCTTTGCTTTCTTTTCTCTATTCTCACTATACATTGCAGACATAAATTGGTGAAATGTCAGTCCAGCACTAAGCAGTCTTCATCCCTCATACTTGGAGAAATCAATACTTATGAGAATTCCTTCTATCCTGGAATGATGAATGAAAACACAGGACAGGTTAGCCTATGCACTCAAATCTGCATGTACAAATGCAGGTACAAATGTGTGCACAAACCTACCTGTATAGACTGACCACTCTGCCTGACTCCCTGGGCCATCCTATGCTCTGATGAGTAAGCAGTTGTGATGGCAACCATGGAAAATGTGGCTTGGACAATTTGATTACTGGTGCTCAAGAATTAGCTTGTCTTGTGATTATGCTTTATCGCTCTTACTGTCTCCACTAACTTTTCATCACAGTGAAGTATTTCCAGTCTGGCTGCCATTTCTGACTTCAAGTGTATTAAAGGAGTACTCAGATTCCCAGATAACAAAAGTGTGAGGATTTGCTAGACAGGAGCCACTAAAGGGACCCTCTTCGTCCCCTCTGGCTCCCACCTTCCCCTGTTGTATCAGAGGCCTGGCAGAGGAAAACAGATGTTGAAATCAATATAAGAATAAATTGCCACATGGTCCTTATTGTGGAGGTAAGGTTTCTACAGAAAATCCTTGTAATCAGAAAAGAGGGAAGATGAGATTAAACTGATTAAACTGAGAAAGTCAAAAAAGGACAACTTGAAAGATTAGCTCGAGGACGACTGAAAAGCATAATCCTCCATGCATGTTAAGTAGAACAGTCCGTCTCAGTTATCAGCCCCTTCATCTGGTGACCTTCTGTTGCATTAGCACAGAGCTACTTGATCCAAGGCAAATAGTGAAAATTGAAAAGCCAGAATGCCAGTGATTACAACAGGTATCAATATTACTGCAGTGATGGTTTGTTATCATTAGGGAGCTCCATCAGAGCTCATTCTGGAAGCAAAAGGAACAGAAAATAACAAAGCATTAGATTTGTGACAGGCAAGAGAAGAAAAGACCTTGTGTTACAATGGAAAAACCTTTTTCATCTGCTTCCATCTCAAAATTACAGTGGCAGTACAGCAAAAGAGATGGGGGGAAGCAGTATGGGAAGCCTGTCTTGGAGAACAATTGAGCCTCAGTGGGTAGTGCACTGCAGCATGTTATCCTTTTTTTCTGGAGTGAGAGAAAACAAAAGCCCTCTGTCAGTTTTACTAGTTCAATGATTTTTTTTTTGCCTCACACACCCAACTTTATGGCAAATCCATTGCCGTGTGGTCACAGCAGTGTCAGCATCAAGGCTTGCTCCTCTGCAGCCTTACAAGCAGCATCTAATGTTGCTGATGTAAAAGGAGAAGCATGACTCTGAGTCTTTTAAATGTTTTGACTGAATCCCAGATTTGTCACTGAGTTGCTGTTTCATTTTGTTCAACCTGCTGCAACTCAGTGCTTCTGTTTTTCCTGCTGCCTTTGGTTGGTCTCCCTCAGTTAAACAGCATGTTCCATCGAGGTCTTAGAATTGTTTCTCACCCAGCACTTAGCAAGGGCTTATGGTAACTCCACATGGATATTGATAAGAATAGTGTGGTCAACCACCATTAAAAAAAATCGAAATATTTGAAATATTTTTTCCTAATTTTAAAAAACACAAAATACTATTTCACATTGAAAGAGCAAAAAGCATTAGCTAGAGAGCATCAGGCTGAAACATTTTGAAAAATGTAGGGGAAAAATAGGCTCTGCTACTAGTGAAAATACCTCCAGATCCAGGATCCAGAGAGCAGACCCATTTCTGGCAAGGCTCGTTTTTATGCATACATATCTGCAGATAGCACTAATGTCAGTGAGGGCATCTAATTCGTATAGTCTTATCTTTCCTTTCTTTACCAGAGAAGAAAGGATCCCACAACTCTTTTGCTCACAGAAAGCTCTTGGCCTCCTGTCAGTAGATTGGGTCAGACCTAATTTAGGCAGAAAGAAGCAGTACTGTTGCCTTGGGAGAGCTCCTACTTCTACCACTCCTGAATTTGTCCTCAGTTGCTTAAGTTTCACCAAAAAGAGGTTTTCAGTTCAGGAGGTAAAGGGATTCATTAGATCTCATTCCCAGAAATGTCTACCTGATTGAGAAAGAGTCCCCTCAGGGGTAATGCTCATAAGCAGGGGAAGGCTGAGGGGCTGAAAAATGACCCATTTTGAAGTTTATCTAATTAGCTTCCAATGTGTAAGTTAGGTGTTTTGCTAGATGGATTAACGTAATTATCTTAGTGCACCTACTCATGCTAGGAATGTCAGAAAATGAGAGAACAGAGAGGCTCAGAAAAAAATTGTAGTGCTCAGCCTGTTGCCTGCCCTGACATGTGAGTAATTGTGCTGTGGAGGAAAGAGAAGGCTGGAAAAGCACAAGGTGAGAGGAACTGCTCCAAAGACAGAATACTGACAGCTGAGAATATTGACAAATAAACTGAGAAGGATCCACCTAGGCCTAAACCACCTACATAAAAGCACTAAAAAAAAATCATCCCATGTTCATACAGTCACTGCATAAAGGCAGTATTCCTCTTCATACACCAGCAATTAGATCTGAGGTATTCATTGTTATCTCTGTATCTTTAGTTTTGCCTCTGTCACTGAGCCACATTTAAAATGAGTGAAAGGATTTTCCTTTATCTTGAAAGTGTTTCTTCTGATGGAGAATGGTTTACTGTTGTATTGTTTGGCTACAATTTTTTTCTGATCTGTTGATAAATTAGATACTGCACATCTCCCGAGATCAGTTATAAACTCCCCTGAAAGACAGTAGACAGCTATGAAATAGCTTTTCCCAAGAAGGACTTCCAGCTAAAAAAAAAAAAAAAAAGAAGGAAGAAAGGAAAAAAAAATAGGAGTTTGGACAGCTGCTTGTTTTTGTAAGGGTTTGTTGTCTAGGTAAGCATCTGCTATGAAATATATCAGGAGATTGAAGAAAACAACAGCATTGCCAAGTAAACCTGAGAGCAATAAATGGTCCCTCCAATCATTTCTTTTTAAACAGTGAGTGCTCCAATTGTGCATTTTTTTTCACTGACAGAAATCCTACTGCAAAACTGGGGCTTCTGGCCAGACTGCCTCAGTGTCTGTGCATTATGTAAAACCCAGTTGCACCTGGAGTTACTCATCCACCTTGTCAAATGCCTTCTTTGCTCCTATAACTCACACTGTCTCCATGCCCCCATTCTGTAGGATTAGCTGAGTTTCCAGGTAATGGCATATCTAAGTGTACCAAGTGTGCAACGTTAATTTCCCCAGCATCTCATTGACTTTTTAGTCAATATTGCTGTGATCCTTTCAGAACATCTCTCCTGTTCGAAGTATTGTAAATGAGTTTAATCACTGGAATGACCTGGTTTCCAGCAGGCACCTTTGGCAACAGTGCAGTCACCGAGTGAGCAGCACCCACTCCATCCCCTGGCTGACTGAGACTCTGAGTAATGCCTATAGGTTTGAATCCCAAGATCAAAACAATCTTGAGGGTGTTCAAAGTTGGCACAGTTTATCCAGTAATTTATTTTTGAGTTGGAAAAGCCCGTTTCACCATAATCTGAATTTTTCATGTGCAAAATATCAAGTATGACTTTTTTTCATGAAAGAGCATCTAAGGTTTAAACACCAGATAGCAGCCTTCCTGGGATAAGGAAGATCACTTCACTAGTTTGTGAAATTTATCTGATTTAATTCAATGTGTCATTTATAATAGAGCAAATCACCTCTCTCATTACAGCTTCCTCTTTTTTTTCCATAATGTAACAGTGATAAGATCAAAATCAAGACACAGTGTTATTTAAAAAAATTGAATGGCTGTGATTTACATGAAATAATTCTTTTTCTTGTGATCTAATGTTAGAAAAGCCTTATTTTTTCATTTGGAATTAGTAGTGAAACAAACCCCAGATTATCACAATCTCAAATAGGTTGAAACCTCCAAGCACAGACCAGCTTTTATTTGCCTGCTTGTATTTAAGTTGTTTTACATGTAGATAAGCTTTCTCCCCTTGTTGATTTTTTCCTGCTGCTTAGAAGGCAAATTTTACCCCGAGTCACAGCAGAGGGCAATCAAATGACTGGAGCCCAAGGTTCTGCCCCTAGATTTTGTTTTTGGCAGAGCAGAGAGGTCAAGCAAGATATTTTTTTAAGTCTGTGGCATATGGTGGCTGGTGAACTTTCAACTTACTAGCCATCTTCCTTTCTCATATGTGCTTCTCTGCTGTCAGTTCCTCTCAGCATCCCAGAAAAGTGAATGCTAACACCCTCCACCTGGAGAAGGAGGGCTTCTTCTGGCTACAGCAGGGGGACATTTGTTCTGGAGAAGTGGCTAGCTATTAAGGTCTTTGTGTATACATCAATGAAAGAACTCGAAAAGAGACCACAACATGCAAAAAGAGAAGAAAGCAGATAGAAATTCAGTGGCTGGAAAGGGAAGCTCAGACTCTGTAATCATGTGTACATTTTAAGCCTGTGAGAAAATTCTAGGAGGTGGCATGAAAAAGACGTAGAAGGTTGTCAGCAGAAAGTGGGTTGTTTGCAGTGCCAGTTCATGGCTTAGTTCCAGACTACCATCCAGCTGCTCTTCCAATGTGCCCTGCGGGATGCTGTAGCTGTCAGACATCTGGGGGGATTTTAGCACTCTCCTGGCTAAATACTCTTTTTTTCCTCAAAGGCTCTGATTCAGGATGTCATCTTGATTTTGGAAGTGAATGAGAACTGTCATTTTTAGTGAACTTTCAGACTGCCTACTTCATGCCATCTATTTAAGACATTATAGAAATTCTTTCAGTGCCTGCCTATTCAAACATGAATGTGGCATTTTAAGAGCCTTGCCTGTTGGTGGAGTACATTTGTGGTTGAGACATAAGCTCTTTGACTAAACACTAACAAATGCAGTCTGTAGCAATAAACAGGATATTAAAAAAAAATTAAGAAAAAAAAAATAGCTGCTGAGGAAGTAGGATCAAGCCAAGGATAAGGTATAGAGTTCATGTTCTAAGGAAGCTGGTGAGGAAGACCTGCTTTCTCCACCGGCTATGTGTTTTTTAGGACATGTGAGCACAGACATGTTTTGATGTTCTTCATGATACATAGACAACTCAGGGAAGTAAGAATATACCCTTTGAGGAATGGCCTTCATAATCACACAAGCTGAGTTCATGTAGATTTTTGCTTAACTTATTGCAGATAGATCATAAAAGACCTGCCTTTATCATCATTCCAGTCTCCTGCTACTGCTGCAGTAACCTCACATAAACTGATCAAGACTCCCTCTTAAGTCTTGTCCCTGATATGCCAGCAGAAGATTTGCTTGAGAACCACACTCTGATAATGCTCAGAAATCTCATTCACTGTATGCATCTCTTCATGTCTTGGCTATTTCTCTTTTAGCTGACTCATTCCCCAAGCTAAACAGGTGTATGTTTCTCTTTTTTCCATCTTTTTCCAGATGGAGTGCCTGTTTACTCCCAGTCTTCTTAACAGAATCTGAGATTTTCACATTTCAAGTGAATGTCAGAAGGATGGTGCTGTTAGGGGTCTGAGCAGAGGCTATTTTCGATTTTAGCAGTTGAAACAAATTAAATTGTGAAACATTCAAGCATTTCAAGAATGGAGCTTTATAGACCCATGGTTAATGCAGTCATGTGAGACGAAGGAGAAATAGACTTAAGCCTCACTGCCCTGCTTAACATTTAGTTATTGGTAAAGTAGATGAAAATCTCTTCTAAATAGCAGAGTTCTGGTGATTAGGCACCGTGAAAGAGTGGCATGGGAGGGTATGAGTTCCCAAGACTTTTCCAAGTGAGTCCACTGGCATGCTGTGGGAAACCACAGATGACTCTGGATCATTATGGTCCCACAGTCTCTCCCTATGAACACTTTCCTGGAAATATGCTGTTAGAGCAGCTGTATTTCTCAGGCCTCCTAGGAGTGACAAATGCCCTCAATAGAGCTAATAGTTGGCTCAGAACAAGACATAATACACCTATAAATCCCAGACTCCCATCTTTTTCAGAAAATTTCTCTTGCATTTTTTCCAGTTCTCACATATTTTCTTGGAGTCTTCACTGTGGTTGGTATTGTGAATTTCTCTACCACAGGAAAAGAAGATGCTTATTTTGATGAAAACTTATTTGTTTGGACTCAAGGAAGGCTTTTTGGTTTTTATGCATTAAGAAAGCTTTTCACATTCTGTATTTTCTACTGAGCTGCAATAGAACTGCCAAACTGAGATCTCCAAGCCATCAGCAAGAAAATATGAACAAGTTATTGCAGTGTCTATCCACAAAGCTTTTATTTTTTTTCTACGTCTTTTTTCTTAAAAAAGATGAAATTTCAACTCTGTTAGCAGCTTCTGCTTACTTTTTCACTTGCTCTGTGGGTTTTAATACTGATATATAATTGGTGGATGAAACTTTATAAGCAAAGACCACTAAAAAAAAACCCTCGAAAACATACATTGTATAACAAAACTGTCCCTCTTCTATTTTATTTGGCCAAGCATTCCATTCTTCCGGGTTTTTAACTTTTTTCCCTTTTTGCAAAATCAAATGGGTCAGCCTTTCACAGTCTGCCAGGTGGTCAAGGTGATCTGCAATACCTGCTGAGGTCAACCCAAAGCTCTGAAGAGGAAATAATCATAATGGGATATTAGCAATTATTGTTCCAATTTGGATCAGATTGACATTGGCCATATTACATCTTCCATGCAGCAAATGGAAATAGCACAAGCTTAGCTTGCTTCAGCCTAGATGTAATACCATTCCTGTCTTCTGCTTCTGACCCTTCCTGAAGACTCATCACTTCTATGATGTTTGTCAGGTAATTAATGGAAGGCTAAATTGAAGGCCAGGAGGTTTCCGTTTTTTAATTTCCAGCATTAACAAGGTTCAGGCAAGATCAGGCATACACCCTAAATAGGGTGGGAAGAGCATGGGAGAGATGTTGCTTGGGATGGATACCCTGTGTCCAGAAGCAACTCCTTGTGTCCTGTCCCCGACGGTGCAAGCTTGGAAGATGATTTCCCAGTGAGGTGCAGCCTGTGGGACAATGCTGCCTCTTTCTCTGCTCCAGTCTTTGCCACCCTTATTGAAGAAGTAGCAGGTATGGGAGGAAACGTGGGCAGTGGTGGGAGAGACCGTGCCCACCCAGACTTACGGATGGGACACCTTGTTGTCCCTCACATCTCACTCCACATGGTTGTGAATGGGGTGTGGGTTCTCTCCTCCCCACTTATTCCACACTCCTGCCAGGCTTGGAGCTCTGCCATGTGGCATTGCCCAACACAAGCAGTTGCTGCAAGAAGTGAAATGATCTGTATTTCCTGCAGCAGAACCTGGGAGGGCCAGATAGGCCCCTGCCAGGCTGAGGACACTGGTGGCATCTGGCTATGACCAGGCTGGCATCCCAGAAGCTGGGAGTGCCTCCTCACCTGCTCTCTATCTCCCTTAGCAGAAACAGCCAAAGTGGCTTTTCAAAGTCTGTCTTCAAGTCTCATCTCTCCTATTATCTCCTGTACCTCTCTATTTTGGGAGCAGCCTGGTTTGGGTCTGGTTGTCTTCGCCTATGTTTTTGAGAAAGTTTTGTGTCAGCCATCTGTGTAGCAGAAGCTGCAGGTGGATTCACCACTGACAGCAGGAGCTGTGCCTGTCCCTTCTTAATACAGCACAACAGCAATAGTACTTCTGCTAAAGGAATTTGTGGTGTTGTCAGTCTCTCCTTGTTGAACTTGGTTTGAAATGAACTCAGTAAAACTGAAGAATGGCCTAATAGTTAACTGCAATTTGGCTGAATGTCAGGTAGTGCCTTTGGGCCAGTAGAAATTTGTAATGATTAAACCATTTTCTTAAGGAAACTGTTTTGCTAAGCATTTTTATGTCACTTTGGTATAAAATATAAGTACAGGGCATGAGATGGAGTCAATGCTGTTCTTTGAAATCAATGACCGATGTACATGGAAAATATTAAATGATGGATTATTGACTTGACTATAGATCCACGACTTGTCTAACAAAGGTGGGGCATGCAAAATACTTATTTCCATAACTGATGAGAATGATTCCAAAATAATGGATAGGACCGCACTTACTAAACTAAGTAAATTGTACTTACTGCATGTTAATTTCTGCAGTAGTTAGGAGCTGAAGATTAATGATCTTTTGCTATTAACCCCCCCCAAATATTAAACGGTTGGAGCCTTGGAGGGAGTTTAAACAGTAATTGCTGATCTTTGGGCTGGCAGGCTTGCTCTCCTTATCTCTCTGTTTCCTGGCCTCATTGATGGCTTGCAGCCTGCAGGAAGATTTTTCCAGTAGTGCCCAAACTTTAAGATATGTAGGATCTTCTGCATTTTTGGAGGAATATATTGACTTGAACCACTTTGTGGGTCCCTTCCTTAGCCATTGTGTGTCATGCACCCTGACACTTTGCAGGAACAGAGACAACATGAGGGGTCTGGAAGAGCTGGTGCTGATTCACCATCTCTTTTAACAGATCTCAGTAAAATTGCCTGACTGATATCACTACAAATTAGAGGCTTCAGTAAAATTTTCTTGAACTCTGTAAAATTTACCTAAATGTCTCTAGGCTGGACCTTCATCTGATATAATACAAAGTAGATCATTGAAGGTTCATGGATGAATATGTGTTCCAATGCTATAAAACTTCACTCTTCACACTACCACTTGCCACAGTAGTTTTTATTAACTTACTCTACAAGTTCTTGTAGTTATTACACTGGATAAAGCTGCAACTTTACACGAAGTGCTGTAAAAACATATAAAGATCAGAAGGTATTTCCAGATACTTACAAATGAGACAGTGCAAGAATAATGGGATTGCTGGTGGTGATGTGTACACATATGACCTGGAACCCTAGCTATGGTCTTGGCCCTGATGTATTAGCTATCATTCAATACCAGAACAAAAAGATGATTTAAACACTCTTTTGGACAGGGACCAATTTTTACATTATCTCTTCTGGAGAAATATGTGAATATAAATAATGGCAAGTCATCAAATACACTATTTGCCCACAAATACTGGTATGTCTTGCATGCTTCAGACCATTCATGTGCCATTTGTGGTCAGCACAGGTCTATGTAGATTGAAAGGAGTCCTGCTGTGTTCAGATATAGCCAGGGAGAACCTTTCTCTTTTTTTGTACAAGAATCTTACTGGCACTGACTAAACAGTTTCTTTATTTGGAAAGACTATGTGCATGCCCTTGGATTTACACAAATAGTTGGTTTCACACCTCTTATGTTCTGAAAGACTGAGAGGGAATTCCTATTTTAGCCATGCTGAAATGACAGAGGCAGGCAATTAAAGTAGTGGGTTGTTGGTTATTAAATATTGCTCTTCAGCAAAACTGCTAATGATGATGATCTCTCTTTGAAAGAGAGCACAGTATATTCTAAAGAAAGATTATCTTGTATACAGAAGGCCACTAGCTTGAATAGTGTCCAAATCAACCAATTACCTGTGACAATCAACCAACTCTGCCAGGCCACACAGAGATTAGTTGCTATATGAAGTTCCATGCTATAAATTAAATGGTGAACAGTACAAATATGACATTACTCAGGAGATGAAACTTGATTTCTAGAGGAAGGGTAAACTTTTAGTAGAGGTGGGCTGCCTCCTGGGGATATAAAAACCATTGTTCTAGGTAAGTATCTTCATCACCTTTAAAACCCATTCATAAAAACTGTCCCGGCATAGCTGATCTAAAATCCATCAGCTGACATGGCAGTGTCCAGGAATAACTAGATACTGATCTGTTCCTAGCTGCTGAGCTTTTCCTTCTGAACCAACATAGTTGTTCACTACCAGAAAATCATGAAATTGATCCTCTCAGCTATTGGAGAAATCCCTACCAATTTGGTGACTTTTTTCATTAGTGCAAATGCTGTTGCAAACATATGCACAAGTAGAATGTTTGTCAGCCATCAGTGTGGTTATAAGGACCACTAAATTGTCCTGCATCACTTTGGTGATCCATGAAGTATCCCAGGAATGAATATTCCACAACTGACTGCTTACAGAATAGAGATTCAAGAACTTTTTGTGCTTTAATAAAATATACTGTATTATCTTTCTTCCTCTACCTGACTGCAATGAGAGTCTCATATTTTGGTAGTACTTCATATATGAAGTACTAACATATTTACTACATATTCATAAAAATATTTTCTCAAGAGAAACAGAATGAAGGATGAATCTTTACAGTGAAAAACTGTCTTTACCAATGCTATAAAAATTCTAGAGTGTGCTTCTACTAAGCTATATTTCAGATTAAAATTTCTGGTATAAGACCAATTATTTAATTTTTATTTAAAAATGTAAGATTTCTGTATCCACATTTCTTGGCAAGTAATATTCACACATTATTTAGCAGATCATCTCACCAGAAAAGTTTTCTCATAATTTCAGGCACTGGCACTGCACGTACTTCTAGTATGAAAATCATAGATTGCAAAAGGAATACTTGTGCTCTGTGCAAAACTAGAGAAATGTTGATCTCTGACAGTCATACAAGGAAAGGATTGTTTATTCATTGCATCTTTGAAAAAGCTTTTTAAAAATTCAGTGGCTAGGCAGAGAAACAAGTCAAATAGACACAATATTCACCTCAGAGCAGCCTGCTTGCTGGGACTCACCTGCTTCAGAAAGTGTCCTGCCTCTGCAGAGGACATGTGGTACTGTCACTCCTGTTGCTGCTCAAACTAAAAGAGGGAACAAAAAAGTGCAGAAGGAATATGATGCCTTTTTTGGGAAGAGGTTTAAAAGGGAAGAGGAGGAGGAAGGGTAGGAGTAACCATGAGTAACAATGATGGCCCAGCTTCTCCTGCCCCTCAGTCAGCTAACACACAGTTCCATAAAGATTTTGCCCTAAACCTCTTCCTCATCCTGTGCCCAGTCTCCAGCAAGGCAGTGAAATACAGGTTTAAATCACAGGGCCAAACCCTTACTGAATGTAAATGGGAGTAGCTCCACAGCTTTCATTGGAGCTCGCTAAGGATCTTGCCCTCAATTTTCAAGATGCTTTTAAGTGATGGATACAAACAATCTGCCACCACGGATATACTTTGTTTTAGAGTAGATTTTTCACTTCTGCAATATACCTATTAATTGCAGTAATGTTTTGCTGCACTCCTTTGGATTAAAATGCTATTTCTAAGTATCAGTTAATGGGTTTTAGTGAAAGCAATTTATTAAACATTATGTACTCAGTTTAAATCTAACAGGGTAACTAAACATTAAAGTAACAGGGGGGAAAATCTATATTACTCTAATTTGTATTGTATGTTCTTTTCACCAACTATAATTGCTATTGACTGCCTAAAGCAGCATTCTTCAAATTGCGGATAACCAGAAAAAAGAAAAATTGCAATTGTATGTAAAAAGCAGTGTCATGGCTTACTGGCATAAATGTGGGATGAAAAGCCAAGAGTTATGCAATTCAATGCTTTGCATTCATGGTTTTTTTTTTTCACGTCTCTCAGATAGAAACGCCAGCTCCCAGTGTTGTAAGATGGTGAGCATAACAGATGCACGCATATCTTGCTGTTATTGCAAACCAACATAGGGGGGTTAAATGAAACTGAACAAGTGTCTGTAATGTAAAAAGCACAAGTTGGGGTCATGTTAAAGAGTGGCATCTTTTTTTCTCAGTGAAAAAGGAGAAACTGTTTTCTAAATTTCAGCAATGGGTCTCTTTCCTCAGTGCACAGCATGTTTGATTGACATAAGCATGAAAGAGTGATGTTCATATTATTCTATATGAGTAAGGGAGGAGCTGATGTTCAAGCCCATGTTATTAAGAAAACTTCCAAGAAAAAAATTAAGGCACAAATTGTACCTTTTTTTATCTGGATTTTATCTTCATTCTTTTTTTCATCTTTGGAAATAAAAATATTTGCAGAATTATCACTAGTATAAAAATGATTATTCTCCATAATATTCCGCTTGGCAGTTGATAACAATCAAGGATTTGATTTGTCAGAGGAAAAAATGCCAAGAGGGTCCTTCTGATATTTTGCTGCTCCTAACTGAAGTTAACTGAAACTTCATTACAGCCCTATGTCTGTCCAGCATAGCCTTCCATAAATAATGTCCTACAGCTTCAGAAAACTCAGAAGCAGCTTGTATAGAAGGATGTCAAATCTAGGGCCTTTCATGCACTCATCCCCAAGAGTTATCTCCAAAATTTTAATGAAATCTTATTGATCAATTATGATGCCCTCACTCCCTTTTCTTCACTGTCATGACCCAAATGACTGCTTTCCATTCTGACTCACGCATGGCAACTGAATGCACACTTAGGAGAGAAAATTTATTGTTAGGAGAGGAGGCATGAGCTGCTGTGAAGCATTCACTAAAATGCAGGCTTTAATATTTTGCTGATGTCTCTCTCATAACTGTTGCTTTCTAAACACTAAAATATGATCTGACTTTAAATTTTCTATAGAAAAAAAAAAGAAAAAAGTGCTATCATTCTTTATGTGTTTAACTACTTGTTTTGAAGGTGGAAATGTTCACGTGCTGCGATGAAGCTTGTGCACTATGCAACGCATTCATTTTGTGATGTATGTTTTGCAACCTGCCTGCTCCTTCATCTGCACCCTGTCTGCAGGTCTATTCCCCCTGGCAGGTAAAGATTTGTGGAAGACAAAAAGAGAATTTCATCTTCCTCAGCCCTTGACTTCCCTTTCACGGCATCTGCAGGAAGAGAGAGGGAGATTTTGGGGCAATCAGAGAGTTAGGATCTTGTCCCCCCTGCTAGTTCTGCTCTTTTGTGTGACACCCACCATATGGAGGAGACATAGAGAGATGTCTCTTTTTCGTCTGACATCTGCTTCAGTTTTAGGTTCTACTTAAAATTTGAAGTGTTTTGGTTTAGTTTCGGTTTTTTGTTGCCTGTGTGGAATCCATTTGCTGAAAATTACAATTGTCTAATAATCAAAATAAGTTGATTTTGGAAAAGATAGCATACATCGTTTCCTGGGTTAATGTCAATGTTTTTTCATACATCCTTTTGGAAACCACTTGAACTAAATAAAGCTATACAATCCTTAGGCCTATCTCTTACCTTCACTACCTGTGTCTCACTGGTTTCCCAGGGAAGAAACTGACTTTGCACTGAACTCAATAAGAAACATTAAACTAGCCTATGCCAGCAAAAGGACAGTAACAGGCAACTGTGGGGTGATACTGTCTGATATTGGCACAGACATTTCTGTATGAACTTCTCACCTGAAGTAGAAACAGAAAGTTCACAGGAGCAATTGAGGCTTAAGTTGTTTTGTGGCACTGAGTTGGTAGATCTGAAAGCACAGCAACTCCTTGGGTCAGGACCATGTCTGTTTTGTTTAGTATTCTATCAAGCTTGGCATTCTGTAAGTAAATAAGAAAAATGATGATGCTATGGCACATTAGTGCCTGTATAGGGAGCCTTTGGCTGGCTGTATTATGCATGTCAGTGCAGAGAGTGTAGAAACTCCTCTTAAGGAGCTGTGGCCAACAAAGATTTTTCAGCCAGTGGTGTGAAAGGGGTGTACAGGATTGATTCTTACAGTGCTGTTTATACTTTGTTAGCAGAGAAAGCCAAACAAAATGGCTTTAGACAGGAATTTCTGAGACAATCTGGGACCATCAGTGTTTATTGCTTTGCCCATATTGCAAGAAGTGTTCTTTGATAACTTCAGTCCATATTCAAATAGAATTAATATAAAGTTCTTAAGGTATAACCATGCATACATGCATTCAAAATTGCAAGAAATAAGATGGTTGAATGCATTGATTGGAAAAAGATTCTTTGCTATGAAAGAACAGAATATAGAGATTTAAATAACAGGTAGCAATAGAAGCACTTGCTTTATAATTTATGGGTATTTGTAGTGAATTACAGGTATTTTCCCTTATTATCTAAACATTTAAATTAGGTGGCCTGCTTTTACCACTTTGCATCTCCTGTATGAGACTGCCTCTGTTGAATATCAGACAATGGGCTTATTAGCACCACTTTACTTTCACTCAACCATCTCTCAAGTCAGTGATGAGGATGAAGGAGTTAGTTTGCTACTTGAAAAACGTCAGAGGTGGGAATAACTTTGGTAAAGGTCTCTGGATCTAAAATCTTTGTGTCAGAGTCAACTTTGTTAGCTAATTTCAGCAGTGCTTTAAAGCTGCTGATTGCCAGGAGCTGAGACTCTCCACAGAGGAAAAAATCCCTCAGTCCTTTCTGCTGTGGTTTTTATATGCTTTCACCAGGCAGCAGTGACTAGCAGGTCTTGGAGACAGGATATTAAGTTAAACGAACCCCTGCTCTGACCCCATAGGGCAGTTCTTTCAGTTTTATTTAGAGCCACATCTCAGCCTGTAGCCTGATCCATTACCCAGTTAAAAGAACATGTTGCAACTCACTTAAAAGCAAATGCAGTCTTAAATTACACATACAGCAGCTAAAAGTAGCCTCAGTTTAAATTAAAGGGCGTGCTTTCCCAGAGGGCAGCCAGCTCTGGTTGCCCAGAATGAGTCTTTTCCTGTGTGGGAGATTCTTTTTTAAGGCTCTATCTACTAATGCCAGAATGCTTCCTGCTTCAAAGGTTGTGCTAATGCAGACAAAAAAGGAAAGGTGAAGTATTGCATACTGCTATTACACAGTATTTAAACCAATATCCTTTTTTTAGACTGATAGAGGTTTGATGGTTGGGTTGTTTTTTTTTTTTTAAAGACTGAACAGGCTTTTGGCAGGAGGATAATAAGGACTCCAGAAGGAATTCAACAAGATGCCTTTTTATTGTAGTGCTAGGGTTTCATGGGAAACCCAGAATTGTGGAAAATGCTTTCAGTTGTGGTTCACAATAACACCTATCATCTGCTTGCATGTGGGCCTCCAGTGAGAAGTGAGGAAAGTGCCAGCCAGATAAAGCAGAGGTAACTTAACAGGAGGATTGTTACATCTGTAAGAAAATGCTTGGCACTGGAGTACTGATCTTCTTTGTATGAGCTATTCTTAGTGAAAAGGTTTTATTAGGTCATTTTCAATTTCTAGTGAGGGTGGGGGAAGAGAGGAAAGGAGAGGAGCCAGAGTTAGGTGAAAGTTGGGCAGAATTTACAGAATCAGAGGTCTGAATTCAAATTCCTGCCATTGGACAGGTATTAGGCGTCTTTGTTGGATCTCCTCCTAAAACTACAGGACAGTAACTAGCAAGATTTTGGTATGGGAAAGACAGCCTCATATACAAAAGTGGTCCTTGAGCTTAGTATGCCTCTGCAGGTATAAATTAGCAATAATGTGACCCAAGGGACTGCATAGTACAGATCTGCCTCTCGTACCTCTCCTGCCACTCCCCTCCAGAAAGTTCATCACATTTGGCTTCGTTTTCTATATTGTAACTTCAGAGCTTTATTCCTTACTCAGTTTGCACTTCACCTCTTGGGTGTATTTTGTTTCTGTTCTCATTGTGCTGGCTAAATAAAGCAGTGAGACTAATATATTCAAATAACATTTCTGATTGGTTTAACATTAGATTAACTATCTAGAATAATTTAGTGTTATTGGATATTTTATAGGATGAATCCATGATGTTTAGATTAGAAAATAATAAAATGTACTTAATTGATTAAGCTCTATTTAGGAGTCTTAGAATTAGCATACTGTCTAATGGCAAATAACTTATAATTACCAAGATGAGCTGATAACAGGGTTCAGTGCTATTGATTACCTGACTTGATAATCTTGATCAGCAACTTTCTTTAAAAGAAAAGTCCTAGATTAAACATAACTCTGTAAAAAGCCACGAGGTGACTTTAACGCTTAGAATCTTGAATGGGACGTTGCTGTTTTGACAGACAGTCCCCAGGTGCTGCCTTTAGAGACCAGCACATGCTTCAGATTGAGGGGCACGTTGCTAGGCTGACTGGCAACATGTTCCCAAGTGGAAATTTTCCCTGCAAGCAAAATTTCTGTTTTGAAATGAAGTAGTACAGGATATTTATGAAGCAACTTACCACAAGATTTTGGCCTGCACTTCATTAACTACATGTCAGAGAAGAAAGATGAGTTCTGCAGTGGTATACTCCATAGATTGTAGTCAGAGATGCAGTCTGGTTCCTTTCATACAGTTCTCTGAAGTGACACTTGTTTGAGCCAAATTTAACGTTAGCGATAACTCATAGAAATGTAGGAATGAGTGGATCACAGCTTTTAGGATGGACCTGTGGCCACTTGATCTTCCTGAAAACTGAAAGATACTGACATGCAACGGGGGTTGAGAGCTGTCATCTAAATGGGCTTGAATGCTGAAGCACATTCCTATACCTCAGTTATGGCTGGCAAGTTCTTATTTAGTTTAGAACTAGGACTGTCTCTGGCTGACGAAGTAGAAACATCATCATGTTCTTTTGTTCTGTTGTTCTGGGTCTGGGCACACCAGCTTTCTGCTCTGCCCCACACCTTCAGTCTAGTGAGCTGAAAGGTCTAGTTTATTTTTTCACACACAAGCAGAGTAAGCAGAGACTGTGGCTGTCATTGGCATGAAGCAGCTTTGTGACAGCCAAAGATGTGGCATCTCAAGTCAAAATACAACAAATGTATGTTTTCATGCAAAGTCTTTGGCCTACAAAATAGTTTAAAGATGATGAAGGGTGACGAGTCCCTGCAAAATTAAGGAGTGTAATAAATGCCTCCTTTCTTTGCCTGTGCTTTTGCTGCTTTCTTTAGCAGTGGTATGGATAGGTATCACTGCTTTAAGAAGATAGAAGAACTTGGATTCTTACCTTCTATTGTTGAAATGTTGAGATACTCTGCTTCAAAATGGACCCTTCGTATGTGTCATCCCTTCTGCCCTTGTTCTGACACAGCAGAACAGTTGGTTTGATTGCTTGCCTCTAGCCATGCTCTCCTCAGTCATCTCCTCAAAGTTTCTTGCAATCAGATCAAAGATGGAGCTTCGCAGAACACCTTTCACCATTTTGAAGAAACTTCTGAGGAGCACCGCGAGCAGCTGACATTTATACTGAGGCACTCAGCAGGCATGAATCAGAGTGGGAATTGCTCTCTGTGCAAAGAAATGGCTTCCTGCACCATATTGTCACTGTGTTTGCTAGGTGTCATGTTAGAAAGGCTGAAGCTGTCATGGTAGACTATCTATCAAACCACTGCAGCAAATCATGCAAAACTGCTGTGCAAAGAAACAGAACCATTCGTGTTTCCAAAAATAAATTCTCATTGCTTTTAAGACTAGAATGCAATTGTTTGAGTGCACCTTACATGTCGTAAGGGCTCAGTCTGGACAAGGGAGCAGAGAGGCTGGTTACGTTTCACTCCAAGATGACAAATCTTTGCACATTTCTGTTAGTTGAAAATTGCTCCAGAGAAGTAATTTTAAAGACACATTATTACAAATAAGAAATTTGAGGGGAAAATGGAGCCTTGGAAGTTTCAAATCTCCTAAAACCTTGGGGTTTTAAAGTTGTCTCACTGTGTAAAGCATTATAATTCATATAGTTAAACTATTCAGCACATATATGGCAATTCCTTAACATATCTTCAGAACAGTGATGACTGGCTTGTCATAGCAGAGAAAAGTCTGTGACAACAATACATACTGATATACATAATATACCACTAATGATAACAGTACAAACTAATACTGTTTTGCATGGATTTAAATACCTAAATTTATGTTGTCTGACTGGGTTTGAGACAGAGAGAATGTAGTTCATTGGAAGAAGCTATTAAATAATTAAGATTCTTCCTATTCTTGGAAAGCCTGCTTTGATTTTATTTGCTCTTGCAGTTTATTTGAGGAATATCTCACTGGAGCTTACTCTGTGGATAACTTCCAAATATTTGACATTTGCAATTTTAGGTTTTGTTTTCATTGGTGGTATCAGTAATATCATATATTCTATTTCCCAGATGAAAGGAACTAACAAATTTTATCTGAGATCCTTGGGTTGAAATTCATGTGAGCTAGTCATGCTAGGCTCCCTTTCTACACACACATAGACACATACAGAATATGAAACATGACATCCTAAAACAGATATCTAAAATAGATCAGGTGAATCACATCTAACAGAATCTTCTTTTCTCTTTTAGCTACGGAGGCATCACAGGATTACTAGCTTGGCTTCTGATGTCCCCATTGTGAAAGTCTGAAGCTGGCTGAGGGGAAACCCATTCTAGATGTGTAAAATTTTACTACATTCACCCTAGACAGTGCTGTAAAATTATTTTGCCAGCACCCTTATTGTTCTTAAAAGCTAAACATGAAGGAAATTTTAACTGGGGGGTAGTAGAGGACAACTCTCTAGTGATGTGTGACAGGTAGACTAGCACTCAGCAGGATGGAGTACAAGTAAATCTGTAGATTTCTTCTCTGGCCTCAGGCAGGTCATATGAAGTCTGTTTCTCGGGAAAGGAAGAAGAATTTGACAGAGATTCTCTGTCTCACAAGAACTTCGTTGTGATTAACACAATGAAGGCTGTGAGGGGACCTATTTATCTAACTTTCTACTTAGATGACTCAGAGCAGATTCATTTTTAAAATTCTCAGATGCTTGTGGATGCCAGTGGCCTTTGGCTTTCCTAACCTCATTGCTACACATCCAGATAATGTCATTATTCTTCCTGGATTGCCAGACCTCTGGTTTCCGTATCTTCTATTCTACCTTTTTATGTTGGAGTTTTGTCAGGAACAGCTTTTTCATCCATGAAGCCCTCCTACCATCTTTGCTTCAAGGGCAGCTTGGGCTATTCTAGACCTTTGAGAAGGTGAGCTTTGAAAATCAATCAGCTCTCCTGGTTCCCTCTTCTCTCTGGGACTATGCCCATGGGATATTTCCAAGTAGGTCCCTGAATCCTCTCCACTGAAGTCCACAATTGTGATCTTTCCATTTGCCTTATTTCTTCCTAAATGCATTCTAAATGCTCTTTGGTCTCATTTTATGATCTTATGATGCTATGATGCATCATAATTTTTGGAGGTCTTTTTATACAGATTTTGCTGGAGCAAATTTTTCAGGACTGACCCCCATCTCCTGCTCCCACTGCTCCATTGGGACTGTACATGAATTTACTCTGCAGTAACACTGGAGTAGTTCTATTGGATCAAAACACTTGGAATAAATCTAGACTGTGGTGAGAATCAGCCCCTCCACACCCAGTAGCAGAACTAACACTAATTCCTACTATACAGTCTTCTGAAGGATTCTCTGAAATTGTTTTGTGCCTGGACTACTTTTATTTTATTAAAGTAATGAAATAATACATCTTTACCAACTCTCAATGCCCTTTATATTAACAAAGCATGCATTATTTCATCTCTGTCTAATTAATATCCTGTTTAATAGGTATCTCACTTCATGTTAGGTTCCTGTATTCTTAAGAATTTTTACTAATTTAATTGAGAGCAGTCTCAAATTAATTGTATAATTAATCTTGTCAAATTAGGTAACATTCATATAGCACCTTATTAAAGAAACTGGAATATTTTAAATTACCATGCTATTAGGCATTAATAAAGAAGTTCTTCCTCTGTATTGTTCTGCTTTATATCACAAAGAAGGTAATTGCAATATAAATTGCAATATAAAAGCTAAGTTCTACAGTACATTAATAATTAGATACACATTATTCCCCATTAAAGCTTTTTCTCTTATTAATTCAATCACAGAATGGGTAAGCCTTTTTTAAAACAGAAATAATAACCCCCCACTCTCCGTAATACTAGGAACAGACTATTGTGCCAGTGCCTGAACCATGGGCTGGCTAGAACCTGAGCTGTGGCTTGATCGGTGTCTCAGGGAAGGAGGTTTCTGAGAAATCTGGAGCTGTGCTGCAAGCCACCTAAGGACAGGGGTAGCTGGGGGAAGCTGGCTTTGCAGTTCTGGTTTGGGAAGGGATGTGTGTGGCTTTCTTTACTGAAAGTGACGAGGTGTGCTCCCTCCCGCTCCCCTGAGCACAGCAGCCTCCTTGCAGAGCCTGCAAGAGTTGCCCCCAGAGACCTCTGGAGGTGACCATACGGCTGATGAAGAGGACTGGGGGACCAGAGGTGGTGGCTGTGATGAGGGAGAGGAGGGCGGGTGGGCTGAAGAGAGGGGAATGGATAATGAGAGGTGCTATCAATTTTTTATGAGTATATGGAAATTGTTCTCAAGGTCAGAAAGCCCAAATACTATATTATATCTGTGGGTGCCAAAGAGATTTTCATTTATATAATATATTGGTCTAGTATTTTAAATCCTTAATCTTAGTGCCTGTAGTTGTGTATACTAAAAGTGCCCATTAGATTAAATACTTTAGGCACAAGAAATCATCCACTCATGAATGCTGAATGAGTAAAACAGCATTTCACATAGGGACATATGCTTGGATATAATGCTTGGGATACAATAAATTGCAATGTCAGCCATATATGTAGAACAGCCTGTTCTGATAAATTCAAAATTACTGCTGAGAGGGAAAACCATAAACTAGTAGTGTGAAAGCTGCTCTCACCAGGCAGACCACATTATTGGCATCTTTTACAGGTGTGTCCCATGGGAGTTCACAAGGTTGTCTCTGAACATGCTCTACTGCAGGGCAGTGGAACACCTGCCTTGGGCAGTCACCCACACAAGGCAAGAACAAGAAATGCATCTTCTTTTCCCCTTTTCTTCTTCCGCTCTTCTTTCCCAGGTAAATTCACCACTGGATTATCTGGAAGTCCACCCAACCATGATCTTCGGTGTACATTTGAAACATCTCTGTCAGACCCAGATCTAGCTCCCTTGAACAGGGAGGTGTGATTTTATTTTATTTTATTTTATTTTATTTTATTTTATTTTATTTTATTTTATTTTATTTTTATGCATTTTCCCAGGAGAAGTATGTTTTAAAATAAATTAGAACATTGTATCTATGATGGTTAAAGTAAAGAGGGAAGAGGAAAAGGGAGAAGGAGATATTGAACTGAAATGTTGTATTCAGCCTAATACCAAGTATTCCCATTTTCTACTTGAGGCTAGCCTTTTCTCATTGTCTATTTATTTAGCTCTTTTGTTCCACAGAAAAATTCTCTTTCAGAGCAGAAATACAGAATCCCTTTGAAATCTTATGAAAAATCCCTCTTTCATTTTTCTTGGCTTGAGACTAATCACCAAATGTGATCAACAGTTGCAAATAGAATTTATCTCCCTCTCCTGCCCCAAATCTGATGTTGCTTCCTTTTGGTCTCTCTTCTCTGTCACTCTCTCCTTGTTTGGTTGTTTGACTGGGTTTTTTTGTTGTTTTTTTGTTTGGGTTTTTTTGGCTTTGGTTGGTTGCTTTGTTTTGGCTTTTATTTTTTTTAGTTGAGTAGTCTGGCACTGAGCTCTTTTCACCCAGCTCTGCCCTTGGGATCCCTTTATCCAAATGACCGTATCTGTCCTCTGGAATAGGGATCCATGAAATCACTTTGTGATTATTTCTCAAAAATATGATGTTTACAAGATGCAGTATCAAAGAATCCTTTCCCTACTTATTTTTGAGGAGAGAAGCTTTATTCATTTGTGATAGGGGCTGTGATAAAGCAGTTAGTAGTTGCATACAACATTCAATAGTCCAAAAGACCATTAAGCCTAAGAGGTCAGGCAAATGTGCATGATGCCGTATTGGGAAAGCCCTCAAGTTCTCTTTTCCCAACAAGAAGTGTGTTAGAGAAGGTGAGCTGCTCTGCAGAATACTGATACAAACTACAGGAATTCCTCTAAATAATATGACTTCGTAGCTCAGCAGGCAGTTTGCTGCCATCCTGAAGAATGAGTGGTATGAAGAGATGTGGGAGGAAAAAAAAAGCTTAGCACAACATGTTGCAGAGAGACAGTTTCGAAGTTTTAAGCACAAATGCTGATTTTTCACCATACTAGCAAAAATGTCACATACTGTGAAAATCTAATGTGCTACACAACCATGTAGCTGTTACTTTTGTGAGTAATTACTGTGGGAATGATGCTGCTGCTACCTGGTAAGTCCTGGCCAGTTAAACACTGAGCAGGAGTGATGTGGTCACTATGCCAAGCAGGTATCATGTTGGACTGTAGCCATCATTTTCAGCCTGGATGTAGCCTTAAGGCAACAAGACTTGTATTTTTACAAGCACATGAGTCTTTTGCAACTCTATCTGCCCTCTTCAAATAGTGTGAGATGTAATGGATGTCTGCTGCTAGTGATTTTTTCTTTGCATTTCAGTGTAATTTGAATCTGATGGACTTCAGTTCTTGCTGCTTTTTTGCAGAGCTGTCATTCTGATTTGTTTGCGGGCTGCTGTCTTGGAGTTTATTTTTTGCTGTGTGTAATGATATCTGAATCACCCCGGTGCATCTCTTCTCCCCCACATAATCTGTAGCATTGGCCATTCTGCACTGCCCTACTTCTCCTGGCGATTTGACTTCATTGCTGTCAGCCTCACTGCTCAGCCTGTCACTGGCCTCCTGCTGGTAAGGCTGACAACGCCAGGCTTGGCACATCTTACCCTCCAAGGAGGAGGGGGGAAGCAAATGTCCCAGAGATATAATTCTTCTGTTGCTTTTATTAAAATCAATCTTGCTCACCTGCAGGGTTTCTTTTTATTATTTTAAACATTTTTTTTTTCTCTCGCAGTCATTCCGCATTATCGTTCAATGTTAATAAAACTGGTTGCTTGCAGTGAGGAGAAAAAAAATTGCTTTTTATCAGGTGTGTATTAGC
The DNA here is from genome assembly GCF_036169615.1 of Heliangelus exortis. NCBI lineage: Eukaryota > Metazoa > Chordata > Aves > Apodiformes > Trochilidae > Heliangelus > Heliangelus exortis. The sequence goes on along the minus strand of NC_092424.1, from coordinate 53,152,712 downwards.
AGAACATGCTGAGCCCAATTGCTGCCTCTTGCAGTTAGTCATTTGTTTCTTACAGTTCCTATACGTCCTCCCCAACATCCCACCTTCTAAAGCAAATGAATTTTGGGGAGAGAGGCCTGAACGCAGATGTCTAGCCCTGAAGTTATTCTGCAATCATTCGGATCACACAGGGTGTGCCTGTTTCCTTAGGGCTTGGAGCTGACCCATTTCTAGGCTGGGATGTGGACATAATGTTTTTCTTGAATCTTCCAAACCTTTGTGCCTTTGACCACAGAATCCACCCTCAGAAAATGAGTGTGTGTCTGGCTTCAGGATCAGTTTTAAACTGTTAGTAAATAGACAGTAAACAGGACAAGTTTACAGAAATATCTGGATGACCTTCAATGCTTTTGTTTGAAATAAGGTTTCATGAAGTATTTGGTAATACAGGAAAAGCCCTTCAGTGCACACAACCCTCAAATTCATCATGTCTTCAAGACACTGACACAGAGCAAAGCTCATATTCATGTTCAAGTTATTAGCTTAAATGTTGTCTGAATTTGTGATCAACACAGAGAAAATATTTAGGTTAGGGCATCCTGGTTCTGAAACATTCAGAGAACATTGTAGTAATCTTTAGGTATTTAGGGACTAGTTGGACTGATACCAGGTAGAGCCTTCAGAACAGACATGAGAGCAAAAAGCTGAGATTTGGGGAAGAACCTACTTATTTCTGTCATGCTTAGATTTATCCCCAGAGGCAATTTCCATCATTTGACAGGAAAGGAAAGGTTTCTTAGCCTCCATCCTTTTGTGAGACTCAAGTAAGGATGATGAAATTCTGTTGCAAGCATAAGAAAGCATCATCACAGTAAGCTTTTCTGACAAGCAGATAGGAGAGCTGAAGTAGTTAGTTGTATGGGGAATGGATAGCTTTATTACAGCATCAGCGAGTGGGCTGTGAGAAACAACATCTGTAAATTGTTTTGAGAAGAATAGATGGAAGACTCCACATACCAAGTGTTTTTTGGAGAACAGAAATCTGATGTGGGTTCAGCATTTTTCCTAAATACAGACTTCTTGTGGACCTTTGGACATGTGTCTGATTTTACCTCTATTCAGTGAAAATGAACCATATACTTCCAAAATGCTGCCCAGCAGCTAGTTTGCCACATGCAAAAAGCTAAAGCTAGCAGGAGCTTTAGCTAACTCAGTATTCCCCCCAGGATTCTTGCTTTAGTCCAGTCATAAAGCTACTGTTGAGGATAAGACCTCAGCTCTCTGATGCTGCTTTGAACCACTGTCACTTTTTTGAGAAATAGTATTTCTGCTCTCCCTGACATCAAAATTATCCTAAACAGAAACAGTCAGCATATACATCCTACAGTCATGTAGGGTATCTTCCCTGCCCTGGAATAAAGTGAACACCTCAAGTTCTTGTCTTTGCCTTCCCTCTCCTCCTCACTGTTTGTCTCTTGTGGCAACAGCAATGGGACTCTTGGCACTTCCAGGATTTCTCAGGACATGCTGCAGGGAACACATTCTGCAGGAATGGTACAAGAAGGTCCAGCATGCAGCTCTCCTCCTGGCCACTGCTGTATCTGACAGCTGATGCTGCTGGTAAAAGGGCTTTGGTCCTTTCCCAAATATTGGCATATTTCCCAAGAGACTCAACAGCATCATGCAGGTTCAGCCCAGTATGGGTACTGTCCTGTACTGCAAAAATGGGATACACTGAGCATACTGAATCTGTATGGCAACTCAAAACCTTCATATCACTAAGGATGCACAAATCACTGAGGATGCCTGCAGTTCAGCAGGGACTTAAGGATAAATATTTTCATCTAAACAGTTCTGTCTAAGAGTAGGTGTACAGATCCTTTCAATGATCAGCTGTAGAAAGTGGTCTGGAGGATTGTCTACACCTAGATTGTCTACACTGAAGATTTGTTGTAAAAGAAATTGAGGGCAGCTTGAGGAAAAATGCTGTTTTCTTATTCCAGTTTCATTTCCTCCTTTGGTGTCAAAAGAAAGCAACTATGAATCATTGTCATTGCAGAAGTTGTTTCAGTGAGATTTTAGAGCTGTCTGCCCAGAACAGCACTAAACGAACATGGCAACAATCTAGGGTGCAATATATCCTGTTAAATTTAGGTTAGGGCACCAAGTTTTCATCTTGGTATTCTTAGCAATATGCTCTGCTTCAGAAACATCCCTGGTTGATGGAAGCTCTCTGGGCCTGGCATGTACATTCTGTGTTTTTTCCCATTCTGCAGGGCAGAAGATAGTCCAGTGAAGCAGAAAGCATAATTTGCTTGGCTTAAAACCACCTGCTCCCAGCTGATTTTTTGTTTGGTTGTTTTTTTGTTTTGTCTTGTTTTTTTCTCCCTGTGAAGATTTTATTTGGGGAGAGGGGTATGAAAAAGGGAGGAGGGGGAGATGGAAAGAAAAATGCCTGCCATTTCAAGAGAACGGAACATTAAAGACACTGGTGATCTTATGCATGCAAGACTTTACAGAACAATGAATATTTCTCAACATGCCACTACCTATGAAGGGCATGGCTGTAAGCTTTGTACTCTGCAGTGTTATGCAGATAGTAGGAAAATACCACATAGATGGCAGCCATAAGAAAATGTAGCTACTGAAATAGATCTGAATGGAAAGCACTAAATAGTTGGATTTCGATATCTGTATTATTTATACTGGGTTCTCACTGGTTAGGATAAAAGCATTTTCCATTTTGAAGGTCAGAAAATGCCATCCAGCCTGAAATCAGCCCTGTCATGCTACGTAGAATATGCACATACTAAGATACCAGCTGCTTACATGACCTTGCTATATTTGTTCAGTGTGCATAGAGAGCAAATTAGCAAGCTGATGGGTGATGAGGCAAGGTACAAAGACAAAAGGAGCATCCTATCAAGGAGTTTTTATTCCTGAGTGTTTCCCAGATTTGTCCTGCAATATTAGCCAGCAAGGTTAGTCCAAAGCTCTAGAAGTCTCACTGCTGAATGATTGAGCCTCTGTAATTTTTTTGCAATTGTTAGGAATTTAGAGATGTGGTACTTCTGGGTTTTTATTCTTTGTTTGTTTTGGCTTTTGGTGGATTTTTTTGTTTGTTTTAATTTCTGCTTTGATTCTATAGAGCACCAACTACTGAAAGCAACCCTCTAGAGAATAAGATATTGATTCACCCCCTCCCCTGTTCTTCATTCTCTTTGAACTCTACAACTTCCTAATTCCCACAAGGAACAATTCACTTCCCTACAGAGCTACACTCAGTTTCAAAATTGACTTGAAAATAAGAAAACAAAAATCTGACTTTCTTTTTCTTGTGTTCTAAAGTTCTGACAGGGGCCTTTCTCCAGAGAGCCATCTTCTTCAGTCTCCTTGTCTTTACTGTCACCTGCCAGCATTTTGTTCTGCCTGAAGGAGACAGTAAGCTGGCTATGTTGCCTGCTTTTTGTGGCACTTCTACCCACAGACCAACTTTCTGCTAGATGTATCTGAATCTGGTCTTCAACTTGATCCCTCTCTGATTACTTGTCTCCATCCAGAACATCCATATTATGTCATGGATGGGTCTCTTTAATGATCTGTATTTTTCTCTGCCTTTCTTTCTATTTCCTCATGCAGTTTGTTCTGCTTTTGGGAATGATTACTGGCCATGACTGTGTGAGACACACCACACAGGACTCTTCTCTAGTGAGATACTCAGTATTAATCTAGAGTAGAAATCCCTTATTTCTCCTGGAATGCTGTATGAAATTACCCTTAATTAAACAGTCTTAATTTGATTTTAAATATCCACATAACTTGTGCAATTATTACTCAGCCTCTTGTAGCTTTCCTCTATCAATGATATACTCTGTCTGATGAGGGTATGTATATACACAAGCAAAAGACGTTTCTGTGTCACAATAGGGCTGCTTTATGAAATATTTTGAGATCCTCAGACAGCAGGTGTTTCACTGAAATAAAGTGCAGTAGCAAAATATGGACTCATTTCCTCACCTATAACTATACAGTAGTCACGCTTCCTCACCTAGCCCTGGGCCAGGATGCTGTCCAAAGCACATACTTCAATATCAGATCCTATGGGTAGCATATGTTTATGAGGCCAGAGACCTCTCTCTATTCAGCTGCCATTGGCCTGAAAGCTGGGTTGTTTCTCTCTGTCTCCACAGTAATTCAGTCTCCTATACTCCAGCTTCACAGGGACTCAGATAAACAATTTATTTCTTCCACAGCACACTGTGGCTGAAAGACCTAACGCAAAGATTTGAGAACAAATTTTTCTGGTTAGCAGAAAATATATAAAAATCTGAGCTGACAACATTTGTGCTTTTCACCGCTTTTATTTCATGACGTTTTTTTTCTGGTGCAATTATGCACTTTCATGACAGTGGTCAATCATGATTCTCCCTCTAGAATATAGAATATGTTGTCTTTTCCCAATCAACCTTTTTGCCCAACATCAGATGGATATTCTTTTTTGAAAAAACTGGTCTTGTCCTTGCTACTTACTCAACTTGCTTCCTTTGTCAAAAATCCTACACTGAGAGTGGTGCCCTTGTGTTTGACCGTATTCAAATTTTCTTCCTTCCTAGGGCTAACCTGGGCAGAACTGTTTTCTTTAAAGGCAAGCATCATCCTTTGAATAAACATGTCACAAGTTCTGAAAGCATCCAGTAAATTCAAGAAATCACGAACAGCATGACACAAGTTGTTCTAAAACAATAGTCTGTTGCAAAGAAATGTTCCAAATGTAACAGGTCCCAGATGCAGAAATAATGGTGATAATTCTTCAGAGAATCCATACGGTCAGTGTTTTCTTGGGTTCTCTGTGATAATAGTCTGAATCATTTAATCATTTATCTCTTTTTTAGCTTTGCTTCTAACCCAGAGGACGCAGTGTCACCTCTTAGCCCAAGTCCTACATTCTTTTTGAAGCTGTTGTTAAAGAAGATAACCACATACTAATTTCTTCTTGCAGGGTAAAATCCTGTCACTCTCTCATAGCAGGAGTCTAAAGCTTAGTTTTGTGTCCTTCACAAACAGAGAACATGCACCAGTACTCAATTTTGCATTTAAGAAACATTTCATGAGACATGTCATGAAGCTAGGAGTTCTCAGCTGAAGAGCTTTAACTTCTAGCTGGCTTAGTCATGTACTATTTTAAGATTTTTCTGCATTGGAAAATCTCATTTCAGCGTTAAAATATTAGTGGCACTGCAATGTTATTTCCATGGCGCCCTGCTTAGCTCCAGGTCACTTATATTTTGTCAGTCAGTCCTACAGTGTTAGTTATTTATCTATCACTTAATAACCATGCTGCAGAGAATAATTTATCTGGCATAGCATGGTAATTTGTACTATAATTTCACCCCTGCTGCTACAGACTTGCATTCCGTTACAGCAATGATTGAGGAAAATTAAGATTCCTATGTCACACTTTGAGCTCTATGTTTTCTGCCTTTCATAATTTCATTTCACTTCATCATATTTGACTGAAAAAAGGGTTCAATCTAGAAATGTGAGTAGTGGCAAAAATCACCATGTTGTTCAGCCCAGTAAGACACAGTTCATGAAGGTAAAGGGAAGGAGACTATGAAGTGCTGAAAGTGGCTCAGGAGGCTCACATTGCCACCAAAGTTGAACTCATTGTAAAGACTCCGAGGAAAGGCTCAAACTACACTCTTGTTTCTCACTTCTCTGAGAAATTTAAATAAAACATATATGTAACACTGATGTACCCTTTCTCCCAAAGTCTAACTGACAGTCAGGTAGAGAATTCAACCTTATCAGACACTCATCTGAGCTTATTTAGGAGCCCTTTATCACAATGAAGTGTGGAACAAGAGAACAGATTAAAGATAAGAAAGTAACAAAGGCTGAAAGAGAAGCTAAAAAGTGTTACTTACAGAACCGGTTTTACACAGCTTATTTTACAGACCATCATAAGGGTACATTATATTTTTTAAGCCATGAATTTTAGTATAATGACTACATGGTGCAACTTCCTGCAGTTGAAGTGCCAGCCATCACAGCAGTACTCTATTTTAGGCATCCACTTTGAGACTGAGGAAAAGGTGGGAACTTCAACATGAGTTAGGTAATGGATTTTATCTATTGCTTGCTGTTAAGTAGCATTTTGCCTCTTCTTTCTGTGGAACTGAGAAACTGTCACATTTAAATAATCTCCACATGCTGTAGCCTTCAAAAAAGGTGTTAGAGATGGTCATTTTTTGACAGAAGCAAAACTAAATGATGCCAGCTAAAATGAGGCTCTAGTCAGATTTCTAACTGCTGAGGAAATCTAAATAGCAATAGAAGCAGCAATATCAGTTTTCTGGAGATTAATTCCAATGCAAACCCTCCTCTGAGAGTTTCAGGGACTTGCTACAGAGCTACTTCTGCATCTCTAGCACTTTTAAATTTATTTTTACGTGGCATTATTTCTTATGAAGAAGAGCTTTTACAGGAATTGCAGAGCAGCCAGTATCAGCTGCTTATCCATTGTTGACACCAAGTTGATCTTTTCGCAGTTTGATGTTTTCCATTTTATTTACCTCAGCTCTACTTCTGCATTGCAGAACAACCTAGTAAGGAAACCCTATTCTCATCATCAGTCATTTCTTTCTGGATTACACTTCATCTCCATAGCACACTAAGCTTGGTCAATGGGTACTTCAACTTTGTACTTCAATTCTGATTCTCTAAAGTTACTTATATACAATTAGGGAGTTGGTCTTAAACCCCTATTTCTTTGTTTAGCAAAGAACCTGAGAGATAGATATTTGCTAACAAATACAGATTTGGTAAACCCACAGCTGGAATGATGTTTTTGTTACTTGCAAGTCATAAACAATGTTGTACTGGTAAACCATCTGACTATCTTTTTTCATTATCACAATCTCAGACAGCCTATCTAGAAACAATTCTGAGCCTGTACTGATGATCTCTATACACAAGAAATTCATCAATGAAAAAGATTAGGTAGAAGAATAACTAGGAAGAAACTGCTGTATGGATACCACTGCATACAATTTCCTAGAGACTAGTTAATTCCATGAGATTTTGGACTTGCAGTTTATGTTTTTCTTGAACTGTTAGTAAGGAGGAAATATTCATGAAACCTATCATCTGGAAATAAGCAGGACAACAAGAATTCATTACTGCTGTTTTTCCATCTTTGGAAATACTTATGAAATTCAAACATCAAGCCATCACTCGGAGGAGAATCACAATTAGCTATCTTGTTTGTGGTAGAGATTCCCATCTTAATTTATTTGTGGGTAGCTTCTTGCCTGCTTTCATGCTAATTTATTGGGAAACAGTAGTTCTCACTATTGTCTTTTGCCATTTCTTTCTGCTACTTCCCTCAAGGATAGCTTCTTCCTCCTAACCTTCTCAATCTTATTTTGTAGGTGTTCCTTCTGTTTCTAGCTCATACTGTAGCAGGGGGTCAAGTCAACTTCGGCTTGACCTTGAGTGAATGAACTCAATCTCCACTTTGGCAGGGAATCAAGCCTTACAGGTTTACATCTAAACTTCATGTCTTTTTGTATATTTAGCCTCCCCAGGTCGTGGGTGGTAAGTACCCACCCTTCCTCTCCAGCTAATCTCCACAGAAAATGTAGGCACACCTTCCTAATAGTCTTTTAAGAATAAAGAAAATTTTAAAAATTATTTGAGAAGATAAAAAGTGTCAACTGAATTATTATAAAATGTGGATTGAGGTGCTATGAAATACTCTATTTGGAAGATCTTTCTTTTCTTGCTTCTGCTGTCCTTGAGTGCACATAGTATCAAAAGTTTCTGAGAAATGTCTTTGACCACTTTTGGAGAGAAAGGCTAGAGACAAATACAGCCAGCCCAAGAAAATTTCTGGAGGTCTGAATCATTTACAGGATTGGCAAAGGTGGGCAGAAGGACAGGTGGAGCAGTTTGGACATTAAAGTTTGTTTTTTAAAGCACACCTTGATGCAGTAAGAGTATGGTTGGGAGTAACTGCACTAGTTCAGGACTGAGTTCATACACACTGTTTGCTTTGGAAAGCCAGGACTTTGTATCTGAGTCCTGGCTGATCTGTCAATGAGTGCTGTGTTTCAGGCATTGTGCTCAAGATTTAAGTCAGCTAAAAAGCTTCTATGTAGCTTCATGTCATTCTAAGACTTTTTCTGAAATTTGAGAGTAGGTTAAGCTCCATGTAAATACAACCCAAAATAGATAATGGCATACTGTAAGAAATGTTTTAAAGGCAGAAACATTTTAGATACCAAGACAGATATGAAAACTAAATCTATGTATCTGCCTTGTGCTAGCTTTACACTGATGTAGCAGCAGATTTTAATCTTAGAGACATATCCATCAGCATATTGCAATGATATGGAAACAAGTCATAATGGAACAAATTGCCACAGCCGACCAAGTCCTTGGAGTGCAATAAATTCTGCAGTGGTTATTCTCTTTATACTAATACCGATTTTCACTCTCTGGTGAAGAAAGATTACTCTGAATTTCCATAGCACCACATAAAGATTTTGGGCACAGTGCCTAGAAGATAATTTAGATGTGAGGGCAACTGATAGGAGGGAAGAACTCCTCTGCCTGTCTTTTTAATTTTTTTTTACAGTCTCAAATTGGTTTCTAGCAATGAGGAAGAGCCTGAAACCTCACATGGAATCTCCATCCTTCTCACTCTGCAAGCCAGATGAAGTGAGCAGCCTTTTATCACTGGGCAGAGGTCATTGCAGCTGAGCCAGGAATGACAACAAGAAATAAGCCAAACTGAGAAAAATAATTGCTTCTCTATTGGTAAAGGCCACTTTCAGGGTGTCTATTTTTCCCAGCTGCTGGTTTTCAGTCATCCCCATGCTTCTGTTGGTTTCTTACTCATTCAGCTTCTCTATCCAACCCTTTTGCATGGCCCTTTTCTCTTCATCCATCTTTGACTGTCTCTCTTATAGATTCCTGTAGCAGAGAGGTTTTCTTTAGCAGTGGTTTACCCATATGCCAGTGTTTGGCACAAAGGTTGTTGTTCCTCTCACCCCCTTTGCCTCATACACAATTGATAGGACCCCCTTATAATTTAAAAAAACCTTTTCAGTTTTGCATCCTTTCACTTGTGTCTCTATGTGCCTACCAACCTTTGCAAAAGAAAGTAATATGAATTTTTATCAGTTTTTCTCGTTCTCTCTAGGAACATTTTAACATTGCTCTTTATAAATAAAAATTAGAATCTGAGATTATTTGATTTCCAGTACCAGTAAGCTGCTTTGCATCACGCTGGGAACTTCTATCATATAGATAACAATAAAACCAGTGATTTAGAAGCTGATAGGAGGAGAATTTACAGAATGGACAGAGAAAGGTGAAGTACTGGTCCTGCTGTTTTTCAGAGTCCTATCTTTACAAGAAGTGCAGTATGCTGGTCTTGCTCTGATTGGCTTACCTAGAAATCAATTGAAGATGTCTGCTTTCTCTAAGGTTCATTTGCTTGCCTTTGTAACTCTTCTTGTTCTGTCTTTGAAATCTGCAATCTATATTATTTCCTGGCAGCATAATTTGAAGTTAATTAATTGTACAGATCCTTACAAAATATAATGATTTTGAAAGGCTATTTCTCTCTGTACTCTACCAGTTATTTTGATCATTCAAAAGGTTCTGTAACAAGATGGTTTCTTATTCTTACAGTTTTTATAGTGTTGTTTATTTAATCTGACTGCTCAGTGGCATTCACAACCCTATACTAGGATGCAAAGCCCTTTAGCACACCACCAAAATATCCTGTTTAAGCAAGAGTTACAGGTTAAGGTGTGAATTCTGCAGTGATAGCCGCTCCTGTTGCCTGCAACCCCACCAGACTCCTCTGGAGCATCAAGTGTGAACTTTGCCTGCTGAGTCATGTATTAGGGGTAAAGAAGCATTCCCAGTTCTGACATACAGCCTAAAGGAATGCTTTAGTATCAGCAGAAGATATTAACTGCAGCCTTAGAGAAAAAAAAAAATCTATGTGAGAAACAGAGCTCTTTTTTAGTGTTGGTTTTGTATATAGGGCTCTGTGGTTTGACAGAGCTTGGAATTTCCAAGATGTCCCTTTCCAAAACAAAAAAACCTCCAAAAACTAAATGGAGGAAACAGTTCTGTCCAGGCAACCTCCCTGAAAGATGCAGGCTACCCATTTCACAAGGAATGAACTTGTGTGAGAAAATGGTCCTGTCTTTGCGTTTATTTATATCCCTATGGAAGGAACATAGCAGCACAGACCAAATTAATCAGGATCTATAACTCTTACTCCATTCTAACAACTTTTCATATCAATGGAAAAGATCCATGTTTTGTGTCCATCAAAAAGAGCTGCTGTGTGTGTATGTGTGCGTGTGTACGCATTTAGAAGGATGCTTTACTAAATGAATTGGATCTCCTAGAGAGACACCTGGGGATAATGTGTAGTTGTCTCCCACAGGTATGCCCAGTTACATCCATATTTATAAACAACTTTATTCTCAGAACAGGAGCCATTAAATCACTACCCCTGAGGCTGCTCTGTCAGTGGTAGATAAACGTAGCTATATCTATGTATTTTTATATCTAATGGTCGTAAGCCTGCATAGAGAGTTAAAAAGGGCAAAAGTTCAAAGCAGGATATGATTGAATGGACAACTGGTAGAAAACAGGATCAGATGAGAGCACAGTGCCTTGTATGGAAGGAAGTCTGCTCATTAGCCATGCAGTGATGCCCTAGCCAAGAGCCAGGCAAGTGTCTCTGAGGAGCAACATCTGAAAAGTCTTCAGGCACAGGATGCCTGTGAACAGCAGGAAGATGACAGAGGGGCTGCAAAAAAACTCTTGGAAGCTTTGAGATGTTTCAAAGTATTCCATTCTCCCCTGCATGGATGCACTAATCTGACCTGAGTGGGGATTGATGCAGCTTGTCTAAGTAAAATCAGCATTTTCCATCTACTTTTATTTTTACACAATCTCCACCTTGTACTGTTTTCGAGTTCTGATGATTAGCTGTTTTTTTTCTAATCTTCTGTTCAACTGGGATTGGTGCTGCAGATTCAGAGTTCCATGGAAGGACACTGGTTCCTGCCAAGGAGCTTTTTCATTCCCAGCATGACACAGATATACTATATTTCTGCCTGTTCCTTGAAGTTAGTGTAGTTTTATTTCAGTTCCTCTCTATTAGTGTTTCCTCTCATGTATACCAACCACGTTTATGTAATGAGTTTGCTAGACAGTTTTGGAGACTGAAGGCTCACCTTCAACAGGCGAGTTGACGGCCTGAAGCAAAATGCAAGCTTCAGGACACATTCATGTGTTCTAGATGGCATATTCAAATATTCCAGAAAATTCTTTTGTTTGGTTTTCCTATCATATTTCTTGTTTGTTCCTGGCTGCAGTGATAGCTTGAGGTGATCAATTTTTAACACATAGATCAAGATCTGCCTGATCCTAAAGATAGTGATAAACAGTGATACAGGGCTAGGCATTCATCTGTTTATAGAAAGCTGTTTACAGAATCTACTTAGAAGTCTGGTGCTGACTGCCTCAATACCACCTTCACCTCAGTCTTTACTGGTAAGACTGGCCTTCAGGATTTCAGGGCCAAGGCCAGAAAGAAAGTCTAGAAGATGGAAGAACTACCTTCTTTGTGGATAAAGAACAAATTAGGGAGCATGTAAACAAAGTGGACACACTCAGGTTTACAGGGTATCATGGGTTGCACTCACTGTGGTTGAGAGGCCACTCTATTATCTTTTAAAGTGTGGGACAACTGAGAAAGGTTTCTTAAGACTGGAGGAGAGCAAATGTCACTCATATGCTCATGAAGAACAAGGATGAGGATCTGGTAAACTCCAGGCTTATCAGCCTCATCTCGATTCCTAGGAATATGGTGAGGCAAATAATTCTGGAAACTGTTTCCATGCATGTGAGGGACAAGAAGGTGCTCAGGAGTAGTCAGAGTGGAATGGTGAGTTGTCACGTTTAACCAACCCAATAGACTGCTACACAGACTTGACTGTCTCAGTGGATGAAGGGAGAGTAGTGGATGCTTTCTTTTTACTGCGACCTTAGTAATATTTAGTATTTTTTAATACTGTCTCTGATAACAGCCTTATATGATAACCTACAAAGTATGGATTAGAGATACAGTGAGGTGGGTTGAAAAACTGTTGAACACCTGGTCCCAGGGTGCTGTTACCAGCAGCACAAAGGCCAGTGTGAGGCAGGTAACTTGTGGTGCATCCCAGAGGTAGATACTAGGATCAGCACCATTTAAAATCTTCCCTAATAATGTGGATGGTAGGACAGAGCAATCTCTCAAATAGTTTGCTGATAATACAAAATTAGGAGGAGTTATCGATACAGTGGATGACTCTGCTGCTATTCTGAACGATCTACACAGGCTGGAGGGATAAGCATGGAGGAACTTCATGAAGTTCTGCAAAGAGAAATGCAAAGCCCTGCTTCTGGGGAGGAATAAGCCCATGCACCAACACAGAGTAGAAACTGACTGGCTGGAAAGCAGCTTGGAGCAAAGGACCGGAGTGTCCTGGTGGACAGTAATCTAACCATGAGCCATCAATGTATCCTTATTGAGAAGGTGGCCACAAGCTCATCCTGAGCTGCATTAGGAAGATGCCCAGTGAGACACACCTGGAATGCTAAATCCCCTCAAGCTGGCCCATAGGTTGAAGTTCTCAGATCTTACACTGCTCTTTCCTTGGAAGAGCGGGGGATGTATTGACTTCAGCTTGGCCACAAGGTCTGTTTTATGGTTAGAAGAGTACAGTTATCATGCCCACTTGATACAGCACTTCTTGTCTGAGCCTAGCCTCAGAGGCATCTGCTCAGTTACTCTGTGGCATCCAAATGCTACAATAGCTTTTGTTTGCAAATATTTATGAATATTCATAGGACAGACTTCATACATATGCCAGATGAAATGGTGATTAGAAGAAGGTGGAGATTAGTTGATGGAGCAGTGTCTGTGCAGGAAAACCCCTGCAATAAACCAGAGGGATTTAGGAAACATTTGTCCCTCTCCTTGGTATGACCCTCATATTATTCTCTTACTCTGTATTGCATGAAGGAAATCTAGTATCTAATTTACTCTAATGTGAGTAATTGAAATTCATTTTGCTTAAACAAATTGATGCTTATATTGATCTCTCTGACAGGACATAAGAACAGAAGCATATAAAAAGTGCAGAATAAACTTAAGAGCACTGCAGACTTGTTTTGTGCAGACAGTAACCCTGTCCTGGCTACTTTTCCTTCCTTTTTCTATTTTTTTTTAAATCACACAAAATTAAAAAGAAAAGTTTATTTCATTTTTTTAACCATGAAGAGATGGATAAAATAGCAACATGCCTTCAGGCTGCAGCCCAGCATTATTGTACTCTTTATCATAAACCAGTAAAACAGTACGAGTCAAACAGTGCTTTGTTATCCCTTTGCAACCTTCTTCCAGTTCATGGGGGCTGTAAGGGGTAAGGAGTTCCTGTCTCACTTTATGTAACTATCTGAAATATAATGGGTAGGATTACCACAGTGAATATTATGCTTACATGTATACAGTGTATTACATTAAATGTGTTACATTAAATGTATTATATTTACTGTATTATATTTACTGTATTACTGTAGGGCTATAACTGCTTATTCTGAATTCATGTTACTGGATGCAGTTATATTCAGCCCAGGAAAGGAGAATGAAGTGCTGGCAGTGTTGTGATGAGAGAATGGTACAAGAAAAAAATAAATTAAGCTATGAAAAAAGAGCATCCTGAGATGATTTAAGAATTCAAAACCACTCGGGGCAGAGAAGATATCTGACCCAAACTGAGACAATAAGAAGAGAAGGCTTATAGGGTAAACTCATCTCTTAGACAATTCCTTTCTCTTTACTAGAGCTTCGGTAGCTATAAACTTGACCTATATGGGTCATCTTACTCTAAAAGAGGGATGTCTAGAGTCTTAAAAAGAAATTATTCTACATTTTGGAACTGTTGCCCACACAGAGCAAGAACTGACCATGTATTATGCTGACTGGCTCTTCTGGAAATGCATGCTACACAGTCTGAAAGCTGCATTAATGGAAATAATGAGCATGGGGGTTTTTCAACCCCATTTCCCATGAAAACAAGCCTTTTACAAGCACCCTGGCTGACTGCATTGTCTCAAAGGAGGTTGTTTCCTGGTAACTTTTGAATCTGTTGACTACTTTCAAGCAAATTTAACAAAAAAATAGAGGTGAAAAAAATAGTTCATTCTTTCAAATTTTGTGAAAATTGAGCTCTCTCTCAAACCCTCCTTCCTGCCTTTATCAGTGGAAAGACTGATAATCTGACCTTTTATTGGAATAACACATGATCTACCCAAGAAAGAGATTTGGTTCATTAATCCTGCTACTCGAGGAATTATTTGTTTCACTTCCCATCCCTCCTCTTTTTCACATGGGAGCTCCCTACTGAAACATTAAATTACTCTTAACTATCTCTGGGCATATGTTCTACTCTTAATTAAGGGAGTCACATATAACCTTATGTTCACAGTGACTGGACATAGACTTCATCTTTAGTACATTTTGCCATACTCATTGTCAAAGTGAGCACAAAGATGAGATGTGTAAAATGGAAAACTTTGTTGTCCAGTTATATGTTTGCTTCCAGACTGAAAAACCTGCCATTAAGCATTATAAAACCCCTTAGTGAGTTTATAGACTAAACAGAGAGGATGAGAAATTAAAGTATTTGGCTTTCTCGGAGCTGTGCAGAAAGCTAGGAATGAGAAACAGGGCTCAAATCTTGATCTCTAATCTGAACTGCATCTTTTAGCCCTGCAAGCCTCCTCTTCTTTGCTCTAGTCTATTGCTCTGAGAAACAGCTGATGTCAGAAGTGTATCTATAAAGAGACTATCTTTCCTTTCTTTTTTTTATCCCCTGCTGTTGAAATAATTTCCTGTCTTAGCTGGTTAACCTTTCCTACTCGTTTCTATTTTCATGTAATTTCTTATTATAGTTGCGAGTTAATCACAAATCTATTGAGAGACTTCTCTTTAATCTAGCAGCCTTTCGTTTACTTTCTGTGTCATTTAGAACAGTTGTGCTATGGTTAAGAGTGTCCAATTACATTCACTGCAGGAGAAAAAAACAAGAGATCAGCAGCCTACAATTTCAGCTGAAGATATCATCAAATGGGAAAACAAATTAGAAGCCTAAAAATAAAATTAAGGATGAGGATTCACATGCCAGACTTTGCTCGTACACAGTGACACAAAATGCCTGGTCAGATAATTGTTAACCTTTTCTCCCTAAATAAGAAAAAATAGGGTAATTTTAAAAAACCATTTCTGAATGCGAGAAGGAGAGAGAGCCTTGTAAAATTTGTATGAATGGCATATTTTAGAGCATTTGGCAGTCCAGTTTCTTAAAGCTCACTGTGGACTTGGAAAACATGACATTTCTGTGGCTCAATCAATAGATTTGTATCCTAATACAAAAAAATATTTTAAAAGAACCTTCTGGGTGGAGAAACTGGTGAAAACAGGGATATAACACACATGGACTGGTGGATTATGCACAGCTCTGCTTCCCTCCTTGTCACTGCCATCTCCTTCCTTCTTTCTCCCATTCTCCCTTTCTTCCATCCTCCCTTTCTCTCTTCCTCCCTTTCTCCTATCTATCTTCCCTTTCTGCCCTCTTTCCCTTTCTCCCTCCTTTCATAGGGAAATACCAAATAATATTTTGAAATAAATCTGATTTCCCTCATCCAGCAAAGGGTCCATATGTTAATCAGAGTTCTGAAAGCTGCTCAGTTAAGGAAAAGCTATTACCTGGACAGTCATGGTTTCAAACGCAGACATTGATACATAATATGTACTCATATTTTTCTACATTTTGAGAAAAAACATAAAGTGGTAAACACTGATTCCATCACATACATGCTATTGTCAAGCATCTGCCTTAGAACCTTTCTGTAACTGCACCATGAATGATCTTTAGCACCAAGGTGCCTCCTTCTTGAGCTGGTCAATAGAGTAGTAAAGCACTAGAAAACTAAAACTAGCAATTCTGTGCATGGAGAAAAATTAATAAGTCTCCAAACTTCTCCTACAATAACAACAGAATACGCCCCACCTCAAGGATGCTTAATAGAATGAATTTGACAGAAGAGCAGCTCTTTATAGCTGAGCTTCAGAATTTATAAATCTATCAAGCTCTCCAAAAAGGCCAAAAATCACATACTTGCTAGAATAACTCCATATTCTTCAAATATTCATATATATAATATCAAATGTTCAAATATCCATATTCTTCATATTCTGTGCTAAAGCAGTCACAACTCTTAACCATGTGGTCAAATATCAGTTCTCATAACTCATCTGTCATGAATGTTCTTCAAGAGTAAATATAATAAAGCAATTTTCAAGGCACAAGATTGTTTAAAATTGCAAACTACAATTCAGAGCTTGAAATTCAGCACATGAAACAACCTCAGCTCAGATTCATTGCCCAAGTTACCATGGCATCTTCTGGAATCATAAAAAGCAAACAAGCCCAGCAACATAACTGAGCCTTTAAAGGGGAAATCTGTCCTCAGTTCAGAAATAATAAAAGGTCAATCCATTTCAGGTCTGTGTGGCTGAAAATTCTCCTGCACCAGCTGCAGATAGGTTGCTTGCTGGTCTGTGAATGTGTGCGTGTTTTTCTTTAATATGCCCATACCCCATTTCTCAGCTTTCAGCACATAAATCAGTGTTTGCCAGCACTTATATGAAAGTGTAAATAAAAAGGGCATGATGACTCACTGCACAATGGCAACAACTATAGTATTTCACAGGCAGGACTGCAGCTGCTATCCACCTACCCTTGAATTGGCTCAATATATCCTGTCTGGGTGGATGTTATTGACTTGCCTCATTTGTCTGTGCTAACAGGCTCTCTTTGGAGTAGGATATTGGGGAAGTGAGACAAACCATTCTGAAACTGCCCTTACAAGATTCAAAAATAAGTAATCCAAATGCTCAGCCATTGCAAGTCCTTCTAATTTACACAATGTATGCACTTCCTGGTTTTGGCAGCTTGCTGATGACCTGCAAAGGATCAGTGAGTAGCATGGGCAAGCTCTCTTCCACAAAATTCGTAAGGTGCTGGGGGCTGTAGAAAGGTGAAGGGGACTGGGAAGATGGATGAGAGGCCTCAGGCAGTGCCTCCCTGACATAGTATCTGGCTCTGGGGCACAGCAGCAGCCCTTCAACAGCTGGCCTAGCTGCAGCTGTTCATGTGCTTTATATATATATATGTATATATTTATCTGTATGTACACATGTGTGTATGTGTATCACTCCGGAATGGAGCATTATTGATGATAAACAGGAGCTGAACCAAAATGCAGAAGAGCCCAGACTATTTCCACATTGTCTGATTTAATAAAGTGGAGCAGACTTGTTCCTTATCAGAGAGAGTGGAATAGGAGGAAAGCAAAATTACAGCCTTTCCAAGATAATGCTGTTGTGTGGAACTCTGTTTTTTACCTCTTTCTGCACAGAGGGCAGCATGGCTTTACATAAGAAAACTATGCTTGGTTATCTTAAAATCCTAGAATTCTGGGCATTCCACTTTTATTTTTAAGTAGGAGTTAAATCAGAATAATTTATATCCAGTTGCACTACTATATCCTGGTTGTGGAGCATTTGCTTCTGGATCCATATTAATTTTCATCATGAGATACTCGTTCCCTTGCTGTGTGTGCTTACACACACAATTAAGGTTTTTCAGCATTTGTGTATTTTCCACTACCTGGATGTCCTCACATTAAGATTGGCTCTTCATCGATCCCCACAAGCCAGAATCAAAGAACTCAATGACAAGATGTCTGTGACTCCTGCCTAGCCTAATAAATATGGGCTATGAGGCAATGCAATCTGCTGAAACATTGGTGCACATTTTAAACAGTCGTCATGGTGTAAATATCCCTAAATAGAAGTCCATGGTAATCTAATACAATACTGTGATCTGCAATATGGTAATTACAACTGTGACTTGACTCATTAATTTTGGTAACAGTTGTTAAGCAGCTCATTAGGTGGGTATCGAACAGCAGACGTCAATCTGGGAAGCCTCTCAAAACCTTCCATTATTTTTCTTTTCACAGCAAGAAGTGTGGCAGAGAAAGAGGGAGGGCTGGACTTAGGGACTTCTGAGTTGTTAAGTTCTGGGCACTTCATGATCTTGGCAAATATTGTGCTAACTCTGTGAGTCAGAAGTGAGCAAAGATATGATCGTGTTGTACATTTTAACTGTTGGCCTTGAAAATTTCCCCTCAGTTGCTCATATTGCTTGTATTCCAAAAAAACCCCAGTTTCTACTGAAAAAAATGGTGCTAACAGAGTACAGACATAAATAGGATTACACAGAACTTGTTTGTGCTTCCATTTGCTCTTTTCATAGCATACTTGTGCGTGATTTGATGTTCTCATGGAATGGGTTTTGGTGCTTGTATTAATTCAGCTGTAGTACATCCACTGGAAATAAACATGCATTAGTTCCTCTTCATATATCTGCATGTTGGTTATGGTGAACAAGATCACAAAATTCACAGACACGAAAACTAGAGCTGTCAATGGCAAGCACATGATGTATAACATCTTCAATGTAATGTTTAACCTACCCACTTCTGCATATTTCATCAGCTCACTCTTAGGCACTTAAAGA
This sequence comes from Heliangelus exortis, assembly GCF_036169615.1. Taxonomy (NCBI): domain Eukaryota; kingdom Metazoa; phylum Chordata; class Aves; order Apodiformes; family Trochilidae; genus Heliangelus; species Heliangelus exortis. Next base: position 53,133,999 of record NC_092424.1, on the reverse strand, counting down.
AATGGTGTGATAATGCCACAGACTGGCCAAAAATGGGAAGTATTGGACAGATAGCCACCCTGCACAAAAAAAACTGTACTAAATACTCCCAAGTATTTAGCTTTTCCCCTTGTAGTGAAGTGTGTCTTGAGCAGATTCCTCCAGAGAATTTGAATAGACTGTTCTGAAAATGACTGACCACAAACAGCAATGCCAATTCACACCCTCAGGGCCAGGTTCAGCCACAATGTCTGTAGATTTGCACATAGTTTAATCTTTGAGCTGACTGAAGTCTGAAAGTTGACAAATCTGTCTTCTCCCTCCAGATATCCTGTCCAGTTCAGGCACAGAAGTGCCAAGATCACTATCAGACTCTGCACTGTGGAGGGAAAAGATGGAGCTATTCTAAAGTTGTTAATAAAATCTCTCAGTCTAACTCTGCCATGCTACAACTGCAATAGAGTCGGGAGCACAGCATCTGAATAGTGTCTCCTGTCCCATGTATCTCAGGTGGCTTTCTGGTGGTGCATTTCCCCTCCTTTCTGCAGCCATGAGTGAAACCTAAGTCTCCACAAAAGAGGGACCATCACTGTGTAGTGCTGTTTCAAGGCAATGGGGTTTTGCAACTGGCAGCCAGTTTCTAGGTTGCAAGAGCTTAATCCGCTTTCTTATTCTCAGTCTACTCTCCTGTGGCTCTTCCTTACACCGTTCTTTCTCCCCATCATCAGCCTAAGACACAGTCTCCTTCTGACGTATGTTTACCTGCTAAGTAGGTGACAATTTTCTGATATGTACTCTAATTAAACCAATAGCTGCCCTCCAGACATTCAGGTATTTTTATGTTCTGAGTGACTGAGTATATTAAACAATGTTTTTCGTCCACTTTTCCTTCCCTAGCCTTCAATCATCCTCATTTCTCTTCTGATGAGCAGAGGTGCTCAATATAGCCATAGATCCTATTCTACTAGGAGAAGCACTACTAGTGGCAACACTTCAGAAACAAACACTGGTGTGTTTATGCCAGACTTAAGTTTAGCTCAGAGATCAGAGGTGTAAACTTCTTACTGTGAATCTGTCCATGATGCTGTTGGCTGAATCTTTGCAAGTTGAGCTTAAAAAAAGCTCCCAGTTTTTCTCTGAGTCAGCTGGATAGTACAGATAAGGCAAAGTACCTCCTGTGCACAGCCACACTGAATCTCTTTAAATTCCCTGTTAACCTCTTCCCCACCCTGACAGCCTCCATGCTGGTCCATAAATAATGATATTGCAAATAACACAGTCAAAATAGTAGGGTTTGTTTTCTCCTGACATACTTTCTACTATTCAGTCACATATGGCATAAGTCTTTTAAAAGCCTGTTTTCCACCCCTCACCCCTCAGAATACAATCTGCCTGTGGCTGAAAGCAAGCCACCTTCCCTGGGTCACCTTCAGTCTGGACCAACATTTTTTGTCTCTGTCTTGCTAAGTATCCATCTATTTTCAAACCTTACTGGCAAAACTCTCCTCCTCCACTCTTTAGATTTAATTCTGGAAAATAAGTTTTAGTAGGATACTGGTCATATGAAAGATACTACAGGCTGGTTCCACCTCCCCTAATGAAAAGTATCAAAAAATTGTCTATTCCAAGTTAGCTTGTCCAGGTTCTTTTGTAGTCAGTGGAAAGATAAATGATTTAGCTCATCCTAGATAAGAGGACAAACTTCAGGTTATATATGGGCTGGTTAATACTGTGAAGAAGTGTGCTTCCTCAGACTTAATTGTATAACTGAGGTCTCAATGCACCTCAAAGTCGGTCTGGATCTAAATTCTGACAGCCTACCTGGTTTCTCAGTGGACTAGCAATCTTGCATTATGATAAGGAATTTTTTATTTAATGCCAGACTCAGGCAGCCTTTCTTATATGGAATGAGCAATTTATTTTCCCCCTGTTTGCTATTTTTCATGCATACCTGCAAAGAGGACCTGCTGGATTTTGTAAGTGCTTCAGCAAGCAGTTGTCAAAAGATCTTTACAAGTGGCATCACATACCAAGGGACAGCAAAAGAGAGAACCTCTGAAGTGTTGCTAGCCCTCACTTCCCTGCCTACCTCCTCTTGCATCACTCACTGTCACATAATTTTAAAGCAGAGCTCTTTTGCTTCTCCAGCTGAGATGTGTGCTTTCTCTTTGCTGCATTGAGCTATTTGCTAGAGGTAGGAATCACAGAGAAAAAGCCCTTTGCCAGACCTTCACTGCTTCATCTTGTGATTGTCTACTCCCTGAGAAGGAAAAAAAAAATCACCAAATAAAACTTGTGTTTAGCTTTTAGGCAAGCATAAAACCCCACAAATCTGCAAAAAGTTGCTCTACTCAGACCCTCAGAGGTTCAAACTATTTCCAGGCTGGACAAACACAAAGTTGTTGACTTCTGTTTAAGACAGACCAATCTGTTGTGATCTTATATTGGTAGCACCTTTGGTGTAGGTGTGCATGTGCTTGAGTTAACACTGCTGGATAGGACAGGATGAGCCCTGGAGTTACTTACTCAATGTCTCATAGCATCAGAAAGGCAGATAGAATGGGAAGAGTGAGAATGCTACAAGTCCTTAGAAGTGTTTTTTTTTCTTGCCTCAGATCCCACGTTTAATCAAAGCATCATAGAATGTCAGGTTGGATTCTCTGGTCCAGCTCTTCAAATATTATTTTTCACATGAGATGTCTTAGCACACCGTTGAGATGTGACTTAAAACATTCCAAAGTGGGGGAATCCACCATTTGCCCTGGGACACCATTCCATTAATATTTTAATTTCCTCCAATGAGGCAGATAACTGTCTAGTGAGCAAAGAAAAATAAGTAAAGTTTTTCCTATCTCTTTTACTGAACTCAGTCCTCCCAAGTATCTCTTATAGCAGGTTGTTTGTTGTTTTGTTTTTTTTTTAGTTTCATTTTCTTCCATTCTTTTTCTCCCATGAAATCCTCCGTGAGCTATGGCACATTTTCTCCCCTTCAAATCTTGTTCTACCTCAGCAGTGAGTATTCAAAAAAATTGTTTTATTGGTAAGTTATTGGAAAAAGTGGATAAGGACAGAAAGAGATTAGGAATAAATTCTGCTTTGAGGAAACAGCTTTTTTCAGATGGTCCTTAATTTTAAATTGTGACAAAATACAGAAATTCTTGTAAGCTTCTTCTTCATATACAGAAAAATAAATTACTATACACTGTAAAGCCCTTTAATTAGTTCATAAACTGGGTATATGAACTCAGTTATGAGCTGCTAAATACAATCAATAATTCTGCCCTATCAATGTACCATAACAATATTGAGTAGGCATAAAGGGTGAACAAAATCCACATCTGTTATGAACTACTGCCTCGGTTTTTCTATTGCGGTTCCTCACAAGCTACTTTTTTATGTGTGTCAAGTCTCATCTGTGGGGGAAGAATATTTTAGAGGATCAGTAATGGGATGTGGAACATTTCACCTCCAGGTTACTTGTTTGAATCTAACCCTGAACCAGTAGTGATTGAAAATCATTGCCATCTGATTGCTTTTTTTTTCTAATCTAATGGAGCTGAACCATTGGTCCTGGTTTTGAGCATAAAGGACGTGTGTCCACATCAAAAATCTTCCTTCGGATTGTAGTTAGCCTCTTTGTGCTCCCAACAGAGAGAGGAACAGGGTGGAAGGGGTGATAGTGATGGATTGCATTACCCTCATGACCTGGAGGTAGACTTTTCACTAGGTGAGATAGTCTGGTGGAGTTATGGAGAAGCTTATATTGCCTGCATGATACTCTACAGAGAGATAGAAAACCAAGCTTCCAAGTCAATTTATGTCATATATTTTTTCACTGATAAACTTTCCAAAATAGCTGAAGTATTTTGAGAGTGACTCTCTAACTTGCACTACCAATCAAGAAAAAAATTAGGCAAAGATTTAAGGATCTGGAGAAAAATTAGAAATTGTGTGAGGAGTAAGGGAGAATAGGAGAAAACACATGGAGAGGCAGCAGTGGTCATACAGAAACAAAAAATAACTGAAACCATGGTGTTATTGACCAAGAATTTCTATCTTGGCTAATTTACCACATGCCACAAACCGTCCAGCAAAACCAGCATTTTAGGGTGGGTTTCAGGTGATGAATCTCAGCTCCTTTAGCTAATGTAGTTTAACTATCGTCCTTCCCTTGGCTTCCCTTCTCTTACTTCTTTTGGACTGAACTATATGGTTGCCTGTTAGACACTGTCTGTAGCTCCAAAGTAATGTGTCTGGAGAAGATGGTACATATTTACACCAGAGGGAGAAAATGCTATTTTTAGAAGACACTATACAGTAGTTTGGGATCTATGGGGTTGCTTTGGGAATAAACCATATTCTTTACTGTTACATGAGCTTATTACTAGGGGTCCACAAGAGGCATATGGCCACTACTGAATGCAAACAGCCATGTCTACAATGCCACCTTTCATCTGTCTCATCAGACATGGGGCACCTCAAGTCCAGAAACTACAAAGCTGTGTTTCTAAGTGCTGCCACAACTCATCTCTAGTTCTCCTTTTACAGGCCTCTTTGTTTTCTCAGAACAGTGGATCAGACAGTGTGAGGAATACTCTTATTATTTTATTCCACATGACCAGACAATGTAAAATCAGATCAAGTCCATGAAGAACAAATGGAGGAACAGAGGGTTCATTATTACTCAAACTATAAAGCCGTGCCTTAATCACAGAGCTTTTCCTAATTCTTTGTCTGATCTGCTTAGGTAAAAACATTTTTGGATTATTATGAGTGATGGCAAAGCTAAAAGCTAAGGCAAGGCTTCAAAATTTGGCCCCACATGGTTTTGGGTGTTTTGGGGGTTTGTTTGTTTGTTTTGTAGTCCAGGTCCTTGCATTTCAGTACAAAGCAGCATTCAACACCAATTCAGTAGAAAAAAAAATGAAAAAATTGGACTGTACTGATGCCTTCCAGAAGCCAGTAAGAATAACGTTTTAGATTATAAGAAGGAGCAGTAGCAATATCACCAGTGCAAAGAACAAGAAGCAACTTCTGGCTGCTTTATCACTGACTTTTTTTTTTCTTTTTTTCTTTTTTTCTTTTTTTTTTTTTTTTTCCAATTTAAGATCAAGATCTTAGAAAGAATTACATTCTGTCTTAGGGGGAACTGACAGAAACACATTTTCAATTACCAGTGGGTGACAACAGAACAACAATGTTGGTTCTTTTTTAAACAAGGTTATTTCTTGGTTTACAGAGGTGACTATTTATAAATGACTGAACAAGATTGTGTTACAAATTATCTTATTTTTTAAAAAAGAAATACTCTCATTGTGGGAATGGAGATGCTCAATTTATATCATACACTGTTTAAAAGGGCAAAGGGGTTTTGCACACAGAAATGTTGCAGTAAAAATATTTAGACTTGATCAGCTTTTTAAATAAAATCTGCCCATATTCTGGGGTCTCTTTCACCAGCCCTTTGCAAGGACACAACTCTACCAGGCTTCGGTGTCTGGGTTCTGTCCTGTGTGAATATGATCTTAAAGGAGAATAAGGTACAGTCTGTAAATCTCTACCTCTCTGAAGGAAGAACAATGCTTTACTGTGCAGCCACACAAGCCAGGAAGCACACAAACCTGCTTTCAGATAACAGACATTAGTGTAGTATCATTATGGAGAGTAAAGAAATTTTGTAGTTTTTCAGTGCACTGAGATGCATGTTTTTAGTGAGCTAGGCAAAAGGGAAGAAAGGTAGAGCTCTTGTTTCTATGTGATTATAATGAAGAAAGAAGTGCAGCTGAACTATGCCTGCTTAAATATTTATCTAACTCAAGCTTTGTCAATATAAAAAAAAATGAATTGTACAATAAGATGACCTGGAACAAGCACCATTCTCATGGCTAAGCAGAGTTCAACAGTGCTGGAAAGGAATACATTACACAGATGCACGAGTCAGAACATGATCCAAATAAAAGGCAGCATGACTCCCACCTAATGGGGCACTTTGTGAGCTTGTAAACCAGATGATTTATAAATTACACCAGAGTAACAGCCTTTGGTATGTAAAGAAGTCACATAAACATGGCAGGCAGTGTGGTACTTGGGAGCTGGAAGCTGGATAGCAGTAAAGCAGCAAACGAGAGTCTGTGACAGATGCATCTTATTTTGACTTACGCTGATACAATCCCAAATCTGGCTGGCATCAATACTGCAGCTACATCTATTTATGTCAGGATGATGGCCGTGACAAATACTGGTCTTTTTTGGTACTGGTTTAGTGAGCTTTTACAAATCTGGCAATGTTGTGGTCGGGCATGAATGCTTTGAAGTCCAGACTGGAAGGGATGACAGACCTGTTGAAATCTCTGGGCAATGACAGAAGATTGGAAGGAGTGATCTGGTGCTGAAATCTGCCTGGGTGATCAGGTATGATAAAGGACTTGGTATTGATGGAGGACTTTAAATACCAAAGTATCTTTTGGAAAACTGGTGTGGTGACAGCCTGTCAAACAGATCCTACCATACCATACCTACCATACCTCCAAAGACCTTATCATTACAGAAAGTCTACTTGTGTGAGAATAGTTGTGAAATAACAGAGGGCAGAAATCTGAGGGATAAAAAGTGAGAGAAAGCAGAATAAACCTAAAAGACTACAAAAAGAAACCAGCTCACAGCCTTGGGAAAAAATTTGAAGCAGGGGTTCAAATAATCTAGAAAAGAGGGGCCTCCCTGGGGACAGTCAGCTTGACATGTGCAAAAGACCTTGTGAAGAAGAGTAAGTAGTCCTTCATATCCTCTCTGAGTAGAACAAGGAGAAATTAGTTTTAAATAATTTAAAAAAAGGCTAAAGCTATAAAAATATTAAAAAATAAGCGGGAAATTGTATTTGTGAAGACAGGTCCTCGAATGGATTGCTTAGGGTTGATGTGGGATTTACCTCTTGTGGTATCTTCCAGGACCAGGTTAGACAAAACATCATCAACAGTTCAAGCACAGCTCATCTTGCAAGGGATGTGCAGAATGGGCAAGGCTCTCTCTATGATGAGGGAATTAACTTAGAAGAAAGTTGAAACTTGAGAATAAGGCTCAGAAACTAGTCTTCATGGAAAAATAATGTTGAAATTAAAGATTTTTTCCTTTAAAGTGTCTCCCAACTTTCTCACTTTTCAGGCTGTAAATTTTACCTACACAAAATTGTCCAATCTTTTCTCTTTTTCCTGATGCCATTAACTTAACTATTTCAAAGACATCTAATTTGAGTTAAAGAGCTTTCCTATATAAGTAGTTTGAGCTTCGAAGATCTTTGACACACCTATCATATTTTAAGCTTTTCCCAAAGAGTCATATCTCTTTTCTGTCTTGCTCTATCTGTAACAGATATGCTATGAATCAGTCTAGCAAAAGAGCTTTTGTAAATTAGTTGTAAATTGTCACTGCTTTTTTGGCAAGGAAGGGTAGAGGAACATTTAAATTCTGGTAACAAAGTGCTTTGCCTTCACTTAACCTGAGAAATTTAGAGAAACATTCTTATAATTTTCTTAATAGGAATTACAGTTAACAGGTAATATCTAAAATCTAAGTGGATATTGTGCATCTTATCTTACCTAGGGAGCTTGTCTTTTAAAGTATTTGGTTTGGGAAAAGCAAACCTTTTCCATTGTCAGAAACAGAATATTAAATAAAATACATAACTGCAAAATTTCCCTTTTTTTAATGAACAACAGTGTGTAATCCCAGAAAACATAAAACCTGAAATTTGTTCATGGCATTCCCAGGACTCATTCTACTGCTGGACTATACTTGCTAACCAGAAAATTCCACCTCCCAAATCACAGATTAAATAGATGTTACCAGCAGTGGAAGGAAATCTCGATTAAAATCCATTACCTTAATACTGTCAGCAGACAAATCTGTGCCAAATATGCTTTTCTTTATTTTGCAGCAAGATCAATTCCAAAAGGGCAGAAATGCTTAATTTTCCTCTGGGCTGATAATTTTCACCAGTTTATAGAGAATGCTGGTTATTCGGTGGACATAATGTTGAAAACAATTTATGTGTCCCTTCGCCCCACAGCCTCTGTGCTTGGTGTTGAGCATGAGGGGACGCAAAGTACTTTTCCTGGCAACTGCAATGGTTTCAGACTCCCTCTCTAAAGTAAAAATTAAATATTTGTAGTAGGAGAACTGTTTCAGATAATCATTGGTCCAGAGACCTGGACTAGTACTTAGGCTGGAAATATCAGAAGATTATTTTTTCCAGTGCTGCTTCCAGAATCGTTTTTCTAGGCTGATGGAAAAAGCACACAAAAAATACTTTACAGAAAGGCAGAAGAGTCTACAGGAGATAAAAGACTACGTGCATATTTTGTAAAAGACTATTTTTGGCTTAGCCTTATACAGTACTGAAAAATTTTGTCTGAATAAAGTTAGTTCTCTCTTTTTCAAAATGTTGGACAGTCTCACAAAATCTATTGCCAGTAACTTGTTAATGACCCATGGCTAATTGTAATCTGTAATATAATTATTCAACATATTTTACAAACATGTGTCTACAGCACTTTTTTGGTGGATCAGTTTGCTGGAGTCATGGCAGGGTTTTTTATTGGTTTGTGTTTGGGCTTTTTTCCTTGGAAAAATCATTCTAAAAGAGAACAGCCACTAGAAGCATCGTGGCACCTTGGCTACCTTTCAATTAGATAGTACAGTATATTATTTACATGCTGTGGTGGGTTGACCTTGGCTGTCTGCCAGCCACCCATACAGCCACATTCTTTTTCTTTTCAGCAAGACGGGGGAGAGAATTATGGAAGAGCTCCTGCCTTGAGATAAAGACAGGGACACCACTTACCAATTCTTGTCAAGAGCAAACCAGACTTGAACAGTGGGAAGTATCACTATATAATTGTATATATTTGTATGTATATGTACGAATATGTATGTATATATAAAGTATCACTATACTTGGGTGTAGGTGGAAATGTGTTGGCAATGTATCTGGCAGTGTTGGAACTTTATCTGGCTTGATGCATTCCTCCAGGATCCCCAGCCCACTGCTGCTCCCTTCTCCCTCCCTTCCCCACCCCAAGCCTGACCATGTGCATCTAATACACATATATTGGGAAAACATCTCTTTAGCAGAGTAATCAGAAGTGTCTTTAGGCTGAAGACCCTTGAGCTCCCATTGTCTTAGAATGTGGAGTCTCAGGTGAGCAGATATAGGACAGAGCATCATAGAATTCTTTGGGTTAGAAATTACCTTGAAGGTCATCTGGTTCCAACCCCCCTTCCATGTGCAGGAACAAAGCAGATACAGAGATATGACTGCATTGGCTGGTTGCATAGGACTATGAAAAATAGGAATATACTATTTATGTGAAATCAAAGCTTCTTCTCCTGTTGTTCCTTTAGGCATCACTTTGTATGATTACTTTCAGCAGCTCAACTGGCTTAAATATCCACTTCAAAATTTCTGTAACTCCAAGCCTGCAGTCTGAAGTTTCCACCAGTGCAACTTGGCCACTAAATCAGACCTTATTTTCTCCAGATGTTGAGCATCTGTCATTCTTAATTAAACGAGTAGGAGCTGAGGTTGTGGAGAAGCATTTCTAAAGGTGACTAGCTGTGGGATGGAAAACTGGAATTTTGCCGTGTCTGCTGTGAAAGGAAGGCTAGAAAATCTTTTTTCCTTTGAGTTGAAGTTTGTTTAATTTAAGTGATAGGCTTAGAAATATCAGTAATATAAAATCAGGCTTTTCCTCGTTTTGCTAGGGAACTCTGGAGGCTTTGTCTCCACATATTATTTATTTGTACTGAGGTATGGCTGAGCAGGGACCAGTACTGCACCATGCATGTGTGATTTGTACAGCATCTGGCACAATCTTTGTTTGCTCTTAAAAGCTCTTTGGGTTTTAAATCTTAAACAAAGGAATATTTTCTTACAAGGTTTTTTAGGTAGAGCTGTTGAATCAAAGTGTTTGATTTAAGAAGAGAAAACAAAATTCCTTTGCTATTTCATCAGTGGGGGAAGAAAATATTTTGGCTTGGCCTCATGTGATGTTGGTTACTCTGGAAGGCATTCAGTATATCACTGTTTATTGTTAGCATAAGTTTTCTATACATGTTTTTAGAACTGTGAACATAATGGACTTTCAAATATTTCATATACTTTAGCTTTCTCTAAAGAGGTGTTAGTCATCAGTAGAAAAGAAAATAATAAAGAAATAGTAAAGAAAATAAATAGTAAAAAATAGCAAATAGTAAAAAATGGTAAAAAAAAAGTAAAGAAACTACTTTATTTTTCTTAAGCCTAAATAAAGCTAAGTATTTTGGACAACTTGTTTAGAAAAGTTTCAATGTTTCAGTCAACCAGTTTTCATTACCTTTTGCTGCCATAACAAGATTGATTCTTTGCCACATTTTAAGTCATCTTAGGAAAACAAAAAACCCCCAAAAAACTATTACAAGAAATATTAATTTTTGAAATAAAGGCCCAAACAAAAAGATGTGAATTAAAAATATCAAATATTCAGGGCCCTTTATGAGATCTGTAATAATGAAGCAAATCAAGATATCGCTTGGCTTTGTTTCCATTTGTATAGTACTTCTGACAGAAATTGAACTCAATTGTTTAAGTAGAAATCTGTCCTCTGGAGCTCCCTCTGTTTCCTCTGTCATTCTCTTAGTACTTCTGGCTACTAAGCCTTAACATTACAGTGACAAGTTATCTATTTCAGCTTAGTCAGAGGCACCTATAAAGCATCCGAGCTGTTCAAATCAGAGGGGCAAAATGTAAACAGGCTCAATCATGCATGAAAGCTTTCTCACAGTGGGCAAATATAGAATATAATTTGAGAGTTCCAGAAATGCAAAAACTGGTATGGGTTTCATGGTCAGATCAGGGTTAATAAAAGAGGAGCTGGAGCAGAAAGCTAGCTTCCAGAGAAATGAGGAACAGAGAATGAAGTTTTTTTCACTGAGCGAGGCTTAATCAAGCATCTATGACAGATTAAAAAGACACTACATGGAAGGAAGTATTAATATCTTTTCATCTGTAAGGACAAGATGATCCACAAAATCACTAAGGAGACTTCCCTGGCCCTGTGTGCACAGCTCCTACTGTTTTCCTAGGAAAACAAAAGCACGGAAGAAAAGGCTGAACTAACATTTCTAGATAAACATATAAAGTGATGTTTTCCCATCTCAGCTTTAAAAAACTGGACAGGTGTATTGGTTTGTTTTGTACTGCATATTTTAAACAGTAGCCCAAACTTTTAAAACTGAATAGCTTGAATTGTTGGGCTTTATGTTATGCACTGGAAGCCTTTGATGAACTAAACTATTTCACTTGACTTTTTCCTTTAGCTATAGACCACATGTAATTGAAATGAGATTTAATCCTGATAGCTGAACATTAGAAGGGTGTGGCGTAGTTCCAACACATAACTTTTGTTCGTGTGCAGCTAATATGCTTCTTACTTATACTGTTAGTCCTAAAACTTGACACCTGTAATACCTGTATGTTCTATAATTTCTCTTTGATCAACACTTAGTTACAAATAGTCTGCCTGAATTGTCAGGAGTTCTTCAGATACTGTGAGAGGATATAAAGTTTTTTTTAGTGCTAACTTCTCAGTATGTATTAGATGCTTTTATCTTAAATATGCAGGACAAATGCCTGTTTTGTTAAAAAACCTCAGTCTCAAAACTCTGTTTAAATTATGTTTAAAGACCATTATAGCTTTTCACTTACCTTTTTACTTTAAAGAACAGAAAGTCATGAAATCCTCTGCTTTTTAGCATTGTGTTAGGACTTGGGGCATTCAGACTGGTTAGGTGTGACTAAACCTCAAACTAATAATGGTTTTCAACATATTGTGTGTGTTCTACATAAAACACCACTAAACTCTGTTGCATCTTCTTCACAATGAAAAAAAAAACAAAAAACAAGAAAACCACAGCTTTACTGAAAAAATCATAATACAGTGTGAGCTGATAATTACAGTTTTAGTTTCAGGAGAAAAGTAAATCTGAGTAAGGAAATTGACTCTTCAAAGATCTCATCTTTGTTTAAAAAGGAGTTTAATTAGGGAGGCTTTAAGGGTTTTCTATTCACACAGGTGCAAACCAGCTGAATCAAGGAACGCCACAGAGAAACACCCTGGTATTTAGAGAAATGCATGGATTTTGGAAGGAATTATGACAATGAAAACCTTCTTTTATATTCAGCAACACCCAGTAGAACCCAGCTCTGGAGGAACTGAGACAAGAAATATTGCACAGCAAGTCCTAAAAGACAATTAGAACAAGGGACTGATAATGCTAGGGGTGCTGTGTGATTGCATTCCCTTGCCCAGCTTTTCTGCTGAGTTGTATTCCCAGGTTGTAATGAGGAACTGTAATGCTGGAAAGGTAAGTAAGTAGCCTTGCTGGAAGTAACAAATTTTTACCTTTTTTTAACCATGTTTATTATTTTAAAAATATAATTTAATAGAACTGACAAATTGGCCTGCTTTTTGTTTTCCCAAGAGTTAATGGGTTTGCATAAGGCAGCCTTACAGATAAAGACTTTTGCTTTCTGAGACCCAGGCAAACCTGGAGGTCCCTGTCTGCTAGAGGGGATGTGAGAGCTCACACTGTCATCTATCAGAATGTAGGGTACAAATGTCCTGTGAGGAGTTCCCTGGTGTCCTTAGAAAGGAGGCTTGCACTGATGGGAGATGCTGTGGCTTCAGGAGCCACATGTTTTTTGCAGATTCCCTTCTTCAATAGGAACACTTAAAAATAGTGTTGGAGTCTGGTATATTCCTTCAGCTGTGGTGCCTCTTGACAAGTCAAGTTGTAAAGTCAATCATTGTTTCAGGACATCCAGCCCCCTTCTGCCATTAGGTTTTCTAGCACAAAGCACATTGAAAGTCAGCATGGTATTTTCTAGAAAACTCACAGTTGCATGCATTCATGGGAAAAAAATGTAGAACTGGTATTATTTTCTTCAGTGAAGGAGATAAAATAAATTAATCAGAAATTAGCTGTTTGAATTACTTTTGAAGCAGAATTGTGCCTTACTGGTCTGTTCTCAGGCTAGAAGCTCTGCCTAGGTCTGCCCAGCTCAATGCAGTTTTCTACAGGGAAGAAAAACAATCCCTGCAATGGGCAACATACGAAAAGATCCAGCAAGTGTACAAGTTTCACCCTGACTCTCTGACTAGACATTGATTTACCTTTTTGAGTATGAAGCTTTAAAAAACACATACAACAGGTGTGAGAATGATTGTGTGCCAGCTGAGTCCTACAAAAACTCAGTATTAATTTTGCTTTAGGGATATCCATTAGCATTTCATTCTCAGACTAACGGTGCAATGTTTCTTCAGAATGCTTATTTTTTCAGTTTTCTTCAGCCAATGGGGGATTTGAACAAAAAGCCTTTAATCACTAGCTATCTCTATGTACTTTAGAGAAACCTGTAATAGACAGTTTGAAACCGTATTATGCAATGTTGGATAATTCAGTGCTGGAAACAGTTATGAAATTTTAATCTAAAATCAATATTGACTTAAACAGACTTCATGCTGATATCTTCTTAAGTACTTTTCATTGCAGCTTTTGTTGTAATTCTTAAAAGACAGAGTGAAAAATTAATATGTTTTTGGCTGAAATATCATATGAATGTATCTTTTGTACAAAGGAATAAACAATTAAATCATAGGAATAAATAAGTCAACAGCTCAGCCTAGATGAATATAATCAGCTGTTATCACTAAAAGTCAAGCTGAAGTATTGGAGAAGCAGCACAGTTTTATGCAAAACAGTGGTTGCACAAACTGTCCATTAACTACCTGGAGAAATGTATTAACACATTTCAGGTTAACATGCATAAGCTTGATATTAAACCAGAAATTATTAACTTCACTTTTCTGCCCTTATTATTAAAGACAAATAAACAAGCACACAGAACACTTTAGACATTTTGCATAGAATAAAAAGTTTAATTTTCTTCCATGAATGCAGAAAATCTGATCTTATTAACTCTTATTTGTGCATCTATAGAATTTTGTCCACTTTCAGGAGAGCTTCTTGTGAGCCTGCACTTAAGCATGTACAAAATTAGAAGTAATTTTTATACCTTCTGAGGACCACAGACTTGTGTGTAATAAGGGAAATCCTTGTCCCTTAGATTTTGACTGAGAACACAAGTGATTTACACTGTTTTTGATGGCAGCATCCAAGGCCAAGAGTAAATCATACAAGTGAAACTGCATCTGTCTTGCTTACAGTAGAATATGTTATCTGACTTTCTTTTTTTTTTTTTTTTTTTTTTTTTTTTTTATGAGTCTATTTTCCCTTTCACCAGGGTAACTTTAAATTATTTTCAGATTCCTTTTCATTACAATTATTTTAGCAGTAGGTCTTAGCTATCTCCACTAGCTCCTGAAGGAATTTAGCCTTGAGAAAATGTGCAAAGTACAAGCCTTGATGTTTCAAACTTGAACAGCTGAAAAAAATTGTGCTATACTGGCTTGTGGCAGATGCTTTCCCAGCACTGTTCTCACAGCAAACTCCTGCTCTTATATAATCTTGCAAGTGCAAGCCCATCTATCTTCTTGCCCATCTATCCCTCCCCTGGGTGCCGGATTCCATGGAAATAACAAAATGAGTCTTCATTAGCATTTGTGCAAGAGCCTTTGATCAGATGTCTCATTTAGGGGAAGAAAGGAAGAGTGGAAGGAGAAGGCCACATGGTTATTGCTCCTTGTTACTTCTGGCTGTTCTCTCCAGCCTTCCTGTTTCCGATGCTGACATGTCAAAAATCTCTAGAGATGTCAGTCATTTTAAAATGAATACACAGATTCCCTTTTTATGTGTGCCTTAGTTCTTTAGAAAAGAACAAACTCCCTGCTTCCATCTGTATCTAATTCTTGCTGGGTGCAGAGTGGATGTGTCCCACCTTATCTGAAGGTTTAAATGTTTGATAGATGTTTGGTCCTGTCATGCAAATATCCACCCACTTATTACACGTGTGTGTGAATATGCACATGAATTTGGGTAAAGCAGTCAGTTCTGACAAAGGCAATGGTCTCTATAATTACTCTCTATAGTCACCATCTCAGTCTCCACTGCAGCTGATGGGGGTTAGCAATGGCTGGCTACCTCAAAGGAATAAGCACAGGTTTTCTTACTTCTGCAGGGAAATCACCTTGATCTAAACCTCTTCTTATGGCTAAGGACTAGAGTGATTAACAAGAACTGAGGGAACTCTGATTTCTGCCACTGGAGAATCACAGAGACAAACCCCACACAGCCATCCTCTAAAACTGTCCCCTGAAGATCTGTTTCCAAATAGCTGTTAGGAGCAGAGTGTAGAGGGCAATAAACAAGCCTCGGGCTGCACCGTGGAAGCTGTAGGCTCTGCTTTGCCACAGACCTGTGGTGGATCACCAACATTGCCTATGCAGTGGTTAGAGACTGTCCTGCGTTCTTGGAAGAGCTGGGAAAAAAGTTGGTCGACAGACACAGTTGCCCGATTTTGGTTTGCTAGTGCCATGGCTTAAAGCAATGCAGTCCAGACTAAAAAGGAAAACTTAAAGTTCCAGAACGGGCTGCCATGGCAAAATATTGGAAAAAAGAAAATAAAGTGGAAGAGTCTGTTGTTAGCCTTCTTTTTTCTGCCTCAGCTTGTCTGAAAAGTTCACCAGCAATACCTTCTGAAGTTACTTTTGATGTTTTATCACCCCTGTTTCCTCCAGGTTTTTTTTCACCAGGGTATTTTAATGTCTAATCATATGCATGCTGTGCATGTTTCAAAAAAAATACATCCAACATTGTGTCCAGCATTACATACAGACACTTTCTCTTCCTTGTTTACCTTGTCCAGGTTTTAAAACCTAAGTAGTGTTTTCCATCACTTTACGTCTTTTTTCTATTCTTGAATCTCCAGTTCTAAAAATGTCTGCCCTTTGTTCTAGGCTGAAAAGTCTGTTTTTGTATGCAGACCAACCTGGCTGGAGAGTTTTAGCCTGGCTCTAGCTATCTGAGCACAAAAGTGACAAGGCTCATATATTTTAACAATTCCCTCTCTGCTCATATAAAATATAAATTACAGACATGACAGATTAAGTATATCCTGTTACATCAATTGGGGATGTAAAAACTTCCTGCCACTGTACACAAGATCTATGTTTGTAACTTTTTCAGCAGCTCTGTTTTCCATTTGGATAGTCTCTGCCTTGCATAGTTTGCTATGCCACTATGGTCTTTAGTTGCTATCATAAAAATCTCAAAGTTTATTAATAACTTGCAGCACTTTCAGACTGGAGAGATGAGGAGAACTTAAAAGATCTTAGAAATCAGTGCAGACTAGGTAGTCTCTATGGGAAAATTCCCTCAGTGATGTAGAAGGAGGCAGAAATCAGGAGTGATATCCCAGCATTAAAATCCAGGACCCAGCCCAGGGTGAGTGCCTCTCCTGCAAGACACCATTTGGAGTGCCCTGTAACTTGATGCTTCACAATTATGTAGGTAACAAAGTGAAAATTGCAGATATCCTGGAAGCAGAAAAGTCTGTAGGGCTCTTGCGGGAAAAGAGGGATAAGAAAACAGATTCTCAGCTGAACATTGAAGGTAAAACTGCCCTTAACAGAATAATGCTGCATACAATACCACGGTACAATGCCTTTTTGCATAAGTGTAAATAAAAAATCAAAGACATACAAATACACACAAGCTTAGCATATATGCTAAATGAAGTAAATGTTTGTATAAAGACAGGAATGCCCATTTGTATTTTTAAATATGTGAAAATGAATTTTATTATTACTGTGATGTACTATGGCACCAAAAGTGGGCCTTTTTGCTCCCATTTGCAAATATAAACACTCACAAAGTGTTCTGCTTAAGTCTTGGATACTATTTGGGAACAATAAAATTGTAGACACGGAAAATAAGAGCATCTTATGAGCATGGTCTTGGCTTTTTAACATCCTAACACTGCAACTTGTGAATTTTCTTCCCCAGAGAACTAGCTCAAGGTTTCTCAAAGCAGAACAGCTCACCTTGTGCTGCTTTTCTTTTCTCAAGCTATGCTTAAAATGGCCCATAAGCAGAGTGAAACTGGATGAACATCTCTCTCTTCCACAGCCCTGTGAATTTTTAATGCCTGGCATTAAGGTGAAAATCATAATTTCTCTCTGTCTGCTGGGCGATGGGCCATCAATTAAATTCTCTTTTGTCCATATGTAAAATAGCTAATGGTTGCAGCCTCTTTCCATAATAGAGCCATTAGTGGTAATCTGCCCCTTTCTGCCAACCGATTTACTCAGATGGGTATAGATGAATTGGCAGTAATGTGCCATATAAACCTGGCTCTGTAGATGTTCTGAAAGCAGCAAAGGTCTTTCAATCTGATAGTTTGGCCCATTGTATTGCTGTTTGATATGTAACATAATTATGGGCTGGTGTGGCTGTAGTTGAATTTGTGAATGGTTTTGTATTCCAGTATTTCAGTTTACAGAAATCTGATTCATGGACTGACATAATGCATATATAAAATGTCTTCAGTTTGGTAATGTGTGTCTGATTGACATTGATTTCACTCAGTGCTGGTATTTAAAGCTCTAAATTATCTTCAGTGTTTGCTAGCTTACAAATACAGTAGATAACTTAGGGAATTTGAAACCCTTTGTAAATATGCCTATTTGAGTGATGCACAATTATATTTTACATTTTTAAAAAAACTTATCTTCTCTAAAGAGCTCCATCTTCTTCTTCAGGAGAAGTTGGGGGGTGGGGGGCAGGGAAAGGGGGTCATTGCATTACGTGGTGATAGTGAAGCAAGAAGGAAAAGCAGAGCACAGCCGTCTCCTGAAGAGTGATGAATGTTTCAGTCATGCGCTTACCCATAGCAGTGTGCGGTGGCTGAATAATTGGCAAGCTAAACCATAATTTTGTTTGTATTTGCTGTTTGACAAGTTTAATAAGCTAAGTAACTTGTTCAGTAAAAAACGGCAATGATCCAGCTGAATGTGTTTTTATTTTTTATTTTCCCAGGGTTGAAGGGCATTAATGTATATCCAGCTGTTAGCGGATTTGTCATTGTCTTGAACATACAGGAAGACTACAGACATATGGAAAAACTCTGTAATGGCTAGGAAACTGTACAGAGGATTTATGAGTGAATTTGCCAAAAGAGGAGATACATTTCTTGCACAACTTAAACGCTCAAAGATTAAAAATGTGCTATCAAGAGAGAACTTCAGTCCTGAAAGCAGTTCACGTAATGGCTAGTGTTTACTCCAGGTTATATGTAAAATGTTTGGGGTTGTTTCCCTTTCCAATAATGTGAGGAAGGAAGGAAGGAAAAAAATTGAGAGAAGAGATCCTGGGAGAGGTGTTTCAAAATCTATCATCATTAGTCTCACCCTACTTTCATTTAAGTCTGAAGTGGAATCCCAGAGAGTGGATACCAAAACAGACCAATAGGCCTTTAGGCTCTTGAAATTTCCACTGTCCTGTGTGCACACATTTTATTTGTGTATGTATACACCTTAATTAATGTATCTGTGTCCAGTAAATATGTACATACTTTTTTGCTCTCTGCTTGCTCTTCTTGACTGGCTCACTCTCTGCAGAATGTTTCCAATTTGGGTCATTTTTGTCCTCCTGCCAGTTTTCCAGTCCAGTGTGTGATCCAAATTAAATAACCTTCTATTGTGCCATTCCTGATGAATGTCAGATTAATCTTCGCAGAATGTGGGACTTTGTCTGACAAGATGATTACTGCAATATTTAAACAACCCTTAGGGCCTTACTTCACTAACAATTTATAGTCCACCCTATACGTGAGTGCTGTTTCTGTGTCCTGAATGCCCAGGTGCACTCTGCTGTGAAATGTCCACTGAATTGATATTTGGTGGCACACACTCACTGTCCCTGCTGTAGGACAGAGTGCTTTAGGTAGGGTCTGAGGAGGGCTTTCTAAATTCATGCACACACCAAATCTCAAGAAGGAATCTCATCCTGAGAAAACAGAGAAAAATGCTGACAGCAGTCAGTAGGAACTGGGTAAGGGAAATCCTCTTTTGCTTGCATTTAAGCAGAGAAGCAAAGATCTGCATTGTGGTGACTGTCCCCAGCAGGCACTGGGAGAGAGCTAGGAGCACAGCCCCTTCTCACTGCCAGAGCCAGCCAGGACTTTGGGCACTGCAGGAGCTGGGGCCAGCCAAGGAAAACTCTGGCTGGAAAGCCCAGTCCACAGTGCAGACACCAAAGGAAGAGGCTAGAATAGAATCTGAGAAGTTAAGAAGGAATTTAAGAATGAAGCCAACATTTAATGAGGCTTGGGAAGAAACTTCCCCTAAGGGCCTGTTATTGAATAGCTGCTGCCTGTAGGCTTTTTTTTTTTATTCTCTTTTAGAGCAGCTGGTAGTGGCCATTGCTAGAGAAAGAAACGCTGACAGGGTCAGAGCCAGCAATGGCTGTCTTAAGGCTTATTTTAATTTGAGCTAATAGAGTACAGATTCTTAGCAAAGGACTCATCATGATGAGTATATATGTAAAATATATGAGTGAAGAAAATACCACACTTTCCCTCTCAAGCTTGTGTCCAGCCTGTCCCAGGGTACAGGGTAATGTTTCACTTGCTCAGTGTGCCTTTTTCTGTCTTATGTCTGTAATGTCATAAAGCAACTGGTAGTGCTTAGTGGCTCTCTGCACCAGTAGCTCCATCTTGAGGGACTGAAATTGATGTAATTTATCATGGCAGGTGAATATGTAAGCTGTGCCTCTTGCCCCATCGCACAATGTAGCAGAAGCAATAGACAACGACTTGGAAATAGCTCTCTCTTTTTTTTTTCCCCCTCAGCTTTCTGAAATGGCAACATCATATGTCTGCATGGCTGGAATATCTAGGTGGATATCTTAATGGAGCTGTTTACCACAGCACACTGTCAGAAGCTGTTGGTGCTTTATTACTGAACCATTCACTGTGCATCTATTTTGCCAGAAGTGGTAATAAAGAGTGCATTTTGTTCTGTGACATTTAAAAAAAAAAATAAATTCCTTTCTCTGTGTTTATACTTTGTCTTGATGCTTTTGTGCTGTCACTTAACACTGAAGGACCTTCATACCTTTTAGTTAATATACATATCCCAAGCAGGACTGAGAAAATGGATGAGACTGTCATTGCCTGGATCAGTATGTTGTCTCCTTCCACTGTTCTCTAATCACACAGTATCACCTCTGGCTTGATAGGTTCATTAAAAATCATAGCTCCAGGCCTTTTTGATTTCATGTGCCAGTTCTTTCAGAAATTTAGGATGAAGATTACCAGGCTGCCCTGACTTGATTGCAGTGAACTCTTTCTGTGTTACTTTGTGTTTCCACGGACTTGTTCCCATTAACCATCTTGCCTGTACCTCCACTTTCTGCAGGATTTCACTAATCCATACCAGAAAGACAGGAAACATGGGCATGAGTCATACCCACAGGGGTTATCCAAGGGATGCATAATCCTACCCCTGCTATAAAGGATTCCTCAGCATGAATGTTGCAACTTGAGTTCAAATAGACTGCTGCTACCCCTTGGAGAAGAAGAGACTCTGCAGGACAGGGTGGAAAAGATGGTGAGAAACACAGCTTTGTCTGGATAGGGGATTGTTTCAACCACTGTTAGAATTTGTCCCAATTAGCTTGGTTCCTCACAGTTTCTGGCCCCACATGGTCCCCAGGGTGGCTGGTGAGAACTGCAGCTGCTCTGCACCTCTGCAGGCCAGGCTGCTCGTGTCTGGGACTAATCAGAAATGCCTCAACCATGAAAAGGTTTGTGACTTTGAGAATATTTTACATATCCCTGTTAAGAAACATCAAAATAAACTTAATCCCTTTGCAAACGTTAAGTCTTAACACAATCTTTTGTTTGGCACTGTATCCATGGCCAGGCATACACAGATGTTAACAGAGCTAATGAGTAGAACAGTCAGTAAAATAAAATAAAATATATAAGAAAAGTAAATTAAAATTTAAAACAAACCCCTCCTGCTCCCAACAGGGCAGTCTTATCACAGTTTGGTTATGTTTTCCTTCTTCAGAATTCAAAGTTTTGTTTTAAATTCTGCACATCACAGCCATACTAAATATCCCCTTAGACAAGACACAAAGCTGCTGAGTAAGACCCCTGCAAATCAGGGATGCTTTTTCATAAGACCAACATGCATAATTTATATCTGCATACAATTAGCCTGTTTACATTTATACATCTTCTGTTTCCTTTTTTGTGAACTATTCTACAGGATACTTGGTAATGCATTCACAGTAACCTGTTTTGGGGGGTTTTTTTGTTTTTTTTTTTTTGCTTGGTTGCTTGAATTGGGGTTTTTTTGTTTGTTTTTTTTTTGTTTGCTTTTTAAAGGCTGCAGGACTAAACAATTTATAAAACCTCACCCCTAATAAATACTTTATATTAATACAAAAGTGTTTTCTTACTAGGCAGCAATGTCTTTAAAAAGAGTCCTGCTTTTCCCCTGTTTTAAAATGCTCTCAAGCAGCAGTCTATAAATCCTCGGCACATTTTAAAAAATGTGTCAAAATGTGTTTTTTGTGAATGCATTCAGTGTCAGAGTCATAATCATCTCTACTGAACGGGTACAGCAGACCAGTCCTTCCATCAGCTCTGAACTGACGGATCACTCCTTTAAGACATTAAGATCCTTTAGATCCTGTAGTGTCCCCTGGGTCAAAGGAGGTGGCATGTACCTAACAGATGATAATGAAGAGGCTTGGATTGACAATCTGAAATGCAGCTAGCCCACAGGAAAAGCTGGTGAGTAGTAGGGCATGCCTTTAGGTGAGAAGATGTGGAGGGTGCACACTGAGGCTGCTTTCACCAGGCTACATACACTTTTTGGGACAGGGGAAACTGGTCTGAACAGCTGATGGGATGGAAAAGGAGACCTCAGGGAAGGACAAGTGTCAGGGAGGGAGCAAGCCGGGACAGAGTCTGTGAGTGGTACTTGAGAAAAAGATTTTGAAAATATAACTCTTTCTTGTTGAAGGGAAAGAAATCATTTTGCTCCCTGGATAGAAAAGATCATTTGTCTTTTATGTGAATAATATTTAATAGTGAAGGCATACAAATTCAATCCCTTTGTAAACAACTCATTACTAGCTCTGTACTCACATACTCACAGTGGAGGAAGTCACTACTGTTGTAAAAACACCTACAGAGATATAGCAGATATGCTCTGTTTTGCAAACATCTCATGCTCAGAGCAATGGAGTTTTTGCTTCCCACCACTACCCAGACATGTACCCCTCTGCATCTTCTGCCATGCAATGATGGGTATGGTCAATAGTGTTTTAAAGACCAGCTACTGAACTTGTATTTGAGATAGACTGGCACTGCTTCCCTCATCATACCCTGGCACTTGTCTTCTGGAGCATTTCTTCTTCAGACCAGATCTCCCCAATCTCCCTCCTTTTTTATTTTTTTTTTTTTTATTTTTTTTATTATTATTTTTTTCTGTATCCCCTGAGCTCACAGTAGCTATTTTCTGCCCATGAGTCAATGGTGAGAACAGTGAAGAATTTGGTACAAGATGGTCCAAAAGGGAGGGAATTACTGGTATTACTTTGCACTCACTCAGCACCAACTCTCCAAAGAGCTGTTATTGTAACATAAAACACAGCTGGAACATAAACCATTGATCCTTATGAGGTTTTTCTTCAATCAATATTTCTTTATAGGGAACTTCACTTAGGATGCAATAAAGAGGTACATCATAACTGCTATGTGCCACAGGATACAAGGGTTCATTTTAGATGCTCTGAGTCCTGCTGGTATTGAAAGGAGACCGCGGTGCCACAGCAGGCCAGAAGATGATACACTTGGAGACTGGGCTCTGCAGACAGTGATGCTCTTGGCTAGAATTAGGGCCTCTCAGACAGCTCCCTAGGGAACAACTCTCAAGTCAGTCAGTGGCTGCAGCTCTTGACCTCTTCTTTGCCTTAGTATCCAGGAAATTATTTCTGCTACATTCTTACTTGTGAGCTTTGAAGCTCACACTTCCCTGGCTGAGGAACAGGATGACTAAATACTGGCTAGAACAAGTCCAAATTCTCTAACATTCTTATAAAGCCTGAAGGATGGAAAACGGGCACGGAAGAAATAACAAAAAAGCATTCATTTGCACAGAAACAAGTTGACAGACATAACAAGGCAATTAAAACATCCATCCTAGCTGTGCAATTTATTTATAAACGAGTTTTGTAAGGAGCCAAGGAAGAGTTCAGCACCATCTTACAGGGCAATAAGGGAACAGTGTCAGACAGGAATTAATTTTCATACAACCAGGTGGATGGATTGTCGTGCACAGCACAGATGTGGAAGGAACTTTGGAATTTTCTTTAACATAGGAAAGCATCAAAGAATTTTCATTATAACGGGATAATTTGTCTATCAGATACTGAAACACACCAAGTTCATACACTTACAATTCTATGTTTGAGGATAGAGAACTACTGTTAAAACAAATGGAGGAAAAATACAAAGGAAAAAATATCCAAGGACAGGCTTATCTTTCATCTAATTGTACCACTTACCATTATTTTGAAAAAAAATGTCTTTTTTATTATTATTTCAATTTTATTTTCAGGAAAGTGGTCCTATCCCTTGCTACTACTCTCTGCTCTTCACCATGAAATGGATGGCAGCCAATTAATGTTGCTGAAACTGAGCTGAACTTCTGTTGCTTGGCACTGCTCAAGGACCCTGGTCAGTATGTGAACATCACTACTCTGTAATTTATCATTTTCTGCCAACTAGGGACCAAAAGCATTGTCTTGTCTCCAGTATCCCAGAGATTTAGTTAAGTAAGTCTCAATGAACAGTTGGGGAGTGAGAGAGAGATAAAGATTAGAGAGGTCAAAGCCAAACCAGAATGTGATAGCTACCGATCACTTTGTTGTTTTTGAGATAACAGATACTGGCAATTGTCCTTTAACCCTTTACAGAGACGGCCTGCAAAGCATGAGGGGTTATGCACAGGACTAAACCTCTCTGTGTTGGCTCATTTCCAGTAACTCTCCAAGGTCATGGCTATGGTAATCTTTGTTTGATTCCTCTGAATTTCTGAATCTTTCCACAGTTTTGGTCCCATCAGATGTCAGAAGAAAAGATTCTGCCAGCTGCCATCTTTCCAGCTCTCCTTCATCCCTAGTTCAGTCCTAGAGGCTTAAGTACTGAGTGGGTGCAGACCAGGTGGATCCCATTGTGGATGGGGATCCTCATAGACTAAGATCACTGCACTTAGAATCATAGAATTATAGAATCACAGGCAGTTAGGGGTTGGAAGGGAACTAGAAAGATCTTCTAGTCCAACCCAACCTGCCACAGCAGGGTCACCTACAATAGGTCACACAGGAATCAGTCCAAGTGGATTTTGGACTCCAGAGAAAGAGACTCCACAACCTCTCTGGGCAGCCTGTTCCAGTGCTCTGTCACCCTCACAGTGAAAAAATTCTTCCTCATATTTATATGGAACCACCTATACTCCAGCTTATAGCCATTGCCCCTTGTCCTATTATTAGTCACCCTTGAGAAAAGCTTGACTCCATCCTCCTGACACTTGCTTCTTATATATTATAAACATTGATGAGGTAACCCCTCATTCTTCTCTTCTCCAAGCTGAAGAGACCCAGCTCCCTCAGCCTTTCTTCATAAGGGAGATGTTCCACTCCCTTAAGCATCTTTGTGGCTCTGCACTGGCCACCTTCAAGCAGTTCTCTGTCCTTCTGGAACTGAGAGGCCCAGAACTGGACACAATATTCTGGATGCAGCCTCACCAGGGCAGAGTAGAGGGGGAGGAGAACCTTTTATGACCTACTAGCCACATCCCTTCTAATGCAGCCCAGGATGCCACTGGCCTTCTTGGCCACAAGGGCACATTGCTGGCTTCCATCCACCAGCACCCCAGGTCCTTTTCCCCTGTGCTGCTCTCCAACAGCTCAGTCCCCAACCTATACGGGTACCTGGGGTTCTTCTTTTCCAGATGCAAGACTTTACACTTATCCTTGTTGTAACTCATTAAATTTCTCCCTGTCCAACACTCCAGTCTGTCCAGGTCCCTCTGAATGGCAGCACAGCCTTCTGTGGTGTCAGCCACTCCACCCAGTTCTGTGTCATCAGCAAACTTGCAGATAGTATACTCTGTTCCCTCATCCAGGTCATCAATAAATGTATTGAATAGTACTGGTCCCAGTACTGACCCTTGATGGACTCCACTAGAAACAGACTTCCAACTAGACTCCATCCCACTGACTACAACTCTCTGGCTTCTATCCTTCAACCAGCTCCTGATCCACTTCCTGATCATCCAGGCCACGCTTCTTCAGTTTAGAATTAAAGATTGAATCCAAAGATTGAAAGCAGACTGAGCAAAGCTGCAGATCTCCCTCTGCTTTGGTGAAGAAACACGTATCAGCTGTCCTGTTACAATGGTTATAAAGAAACTGGTAAAAAACCTTGTGAGTTTTTGGGTAGACACTTGAGAATTAAGGGGCTGCTGTCCTTTAAGTAGTAGGCCTCACCCGTCCCATATTCATCTGTTTTCTACCTAGCTGTTTCCCCCTTAGTTTAGATGCAATGTGAGAAAGAGACAAAGAATTGAGACAAGCAGGAGTGGTGGCTGACTTGCTATATCAGGAGGTCAATAGTAACATAGTTCTGAGTCACAGCCCAGTGGGATGCTGATGATTTCAGAGCCATGGCAAAGAGCATGCACGAAGCATATGCAAAGACATGTCTGCATATACAGAAGCCTATAAAGGACTTACACACACTCATATATATATGCAGGACACACACACACTCGCACTCACATAAACAAGCACTGCAGTGATGCCCAATGAGTATTTTCTCAGACAGTTCCAGATAAAAGGATTGCTTGTTTGAGCTACTATGTTGACTGTGAAGAGAAAACAAGATGGAAGCGTAGGCAGAGGTATGAGGAGGGCAGTGTTAGAGAGTCCATGATTATCTCTCTTAGTGCAAAAATGCTTTGGCAGAGCACTGATGTGTAAAAATATGAAGATAGAAAGAGGGAATTCAATTTCTTGCATTTTCAGCCTTTATTTTACTAAAGAGGTGTAAAGTTCTTAAAACATTGAAGAGAAATGTTTATGGATTGTTTGAGCTGTGAAAAACTTGGTTTAGTTCACACAAGCATTGCTGATTTTCTCACTTTCTGTTGATGTGTTATGCATGGAATGATATTTCACAATGTTTCTTAGACCCCTGAAGGGTCATGGGATCTGTTCCTGACAAAGTTCTGCTACAAATGCGATCAGACCTACAGAATTCAGTGCTAAATAAGGTATGCCTGAGAATTTTTCACTTTGAGGTTCACTGAAATGTTTAGGGAAACTGAAAACTGTTTTCTACTGAGCATACTACAATGGGACAAAGAAATCACATTTGAAATTATGATGCTCCGCGTACATCCCCAGCGTGTTATGGAGCACCAGGAGAAAATATGTGAAAAACAATGACTGCTGAGTAATTTAAGAATAAAGGATTTGCTACACTGCCAAAGGAGAAAGATTTTCTCTTTGAACAAATCCATTTCTCATAACCTAAAACTCAACAATGAAAAGTAAACTATTTGCACAAAAAAACATGGAAATCCTTTAAGATAAGCCGGCTTTTAATGCATGAATGATAATCATCAGTAAGTGTGTAAAATATTGAATTGCCCTTGTAACAGCAAAAATAAAGAATCTAAGTGCTTATATGTCCTGAAACAAAAAATATCAGCATAAAAGAATGGTCAGTGAGTATAAAATCATCAAATTATTTTCTATTTTCATCCTTAAGAAATGACTCTGACAATTCCTGCCCTTTGTGGATTTGTAAAATACTTTAAGATCTCAGAATGAACACTGTCAAGATATAAGGCTATCACAGAACCCGAGATACAACCATTTAGGGTTTTTTGTTATCCCTGGTCTGCTACGTGCTCTGTCAGAGAAGATTTAGTGTAGTAATGAGCAATTAAGAAAGGCGTTGGTATGAAATTTCCTCTGTTCTGTGGTTTGCTATTAATGCTGTAGCTCCAGGAGAGACATTGTCTGGCTGTCACTCGTGTGTGTGAATCTGAACTAGTCCTACAGTTCTGCTGCTATGATCCACAGCATCTTTTCTGGGGGACAGTCAACTCTGCATTTCCTTGGCTCTCTTTCCTTTGTAAATGGTCTTTACTGAGAAGACCCAAGTATTCCTTAGTGAGGAAGGAGACCTGTGACAGTTTTCTGAGTGTGTTGGGCAGGCAAAAGCTAGCCCCACCTGTATTGTTGCTGAGGGAGGAGTCCACTACATACATAGAGTGGTTGCAGTTTATTCCATACTGACCTAATTTAAAACAGCTTCTGGCATGTTTATCCACAGAAACACACCCGTGTAAGGAAAAAAATGAGTGCCTGAGAGATGGCCAGAGGGATAGAGATGGTGCAAACATGACATACTGGCCATGGGCAGGCTGAGAAGTCCATTCTCCTGATTTATTGTCTAAGTCAATGTCTAGGTATGCATCTGTTGCCCTCTCTGAGCATGCTTCCTGGGGTGGTGGTGAAATAAAGAAAGAGTTATTGACTTCTCAGCCACAAGAGATCAACAAGTCTACTGACACTGTGGTGTATGATGCCTCTCAAGTGAGTCCTGAAAATTTAAGGCCTTGTCTTGTTAATTCTATGAAGTATCTATTTTGCACACAGATGAGGTATGAATTTCTAACCTGAGTCTTGATTTTCATCCTGTTCAATGCTGGCTTGGCTCACAGGAAGCTGGATGGGGAGGTGGTGTGAAAGGGGCTGAATTACCTCTGTGATAACTGCAGTGAGTGAGTTTAATGAGGTGAGGACTTAGCATCTTCATACCCTGCCAGGTGGTGATAAAGAGGGCTTACAAACAAGCCTTAATGCTTTTATAACATTATTAGTCTAAATAACGACCAATAACAAACCTACATAGAGGAATGTTTCGTTGGTGTATTTTATGTGCAATTTTGTTTTAATGTATGTCCTTTATTCTTCAGATACTGCTCTATTAACTGATCTCACTGCTGGCATTTGGTGATGTTTATCTGTATAGATTAGGACTGTAAAGATTAGGTGAAGGGTGTTGGGGTTTTCTGGTACATTTGAGAGATGCCTTTGTGCTTTGAAATATGCATATGTTAGGGTATACATCAATAGAGCAATGCAAAACAGGGTGAGTGGGCAATGTAAAAAAGATGAAAGGGAGTGTTTAGATTGGATAGTGGCTGAAAACCATAGTTTTGTCCTGAAATATCTTTCTGAAGAAAGCTAGTATTTACAATGTTAAACTGCTGGTGTTTTGGTAAATAAAAACCTGGGCTTTTTATACTGTGCTTTAGTTCAAAACAATTTAAAATTAGCTCTAAATAATGACATAATTTCAAAAAATATTCTTGTGTAAGGTGAAAAAAATTATTATCACTATTATCTAGGTGTACGTTTCGTTGCCAAGACACAAAAGCAACTATGATCTAATGCAGGTCGTAGCTGGGGGTGGGACACACACACACACACACACACACTATCTGTATGTTGATGTGCCCTTCAGAGATTGTTCATCCTTCCAGTAGTGGCTGCCCCTATCCAGCACTTGTCACTAAGTCTTCTTCCTTCTTTCACTCTTTGAGGTGAGCTCCTTGTTCAGAAATTAAGGATAACAGGTAGATAAAGGGTTCTTACATGGAAAAAACTTCACTTTGCAATGTTGGCTGATGCTCTTGATCTTAACCTATCTCTTAAGTATTTCAATAGAGAAGAATGGTTGCCTTTTCAACAGTTTAATTCACACACTGTTGATTATATTTTTTTTTTGGTTGGTTGGTTTTTGAAGTTGGAAGAGTGACTGGAAGGACAAATTGCATGCTGAGAATTCAAAAAGTGTGATATCTGGTTTTGGCTCTACTACAGATCTCGTCCTGCCTCATACCTGACTGTTTCTGGGCTTCATGTTACCCATGTATAGGTAGGTATGGGTATGTATGGGATATTACATAACTTAGTGGGTGTCTGAGACAAAGGTTAATACTGTTCACAGGCCCAGTGAGGATTTCTGATGATCAGTGGCTGAGCAGTGCCACCCATAATTTTTTAATAATATTTTCCATTAATTTAACTGATAGAATTGAGTTACTGGGCCAATGATCACTTATATCACTGGATGTTCTGATCCAGAAGAACTACTGAAATTATCATCAGACTTCTGATCTTGGGCTGATGTGGAGATGCATAGCCCCTTGGCCTCAAAATTGTCCTGCTTTCCTTAAAGAATGAAACAGTCAGGCTTTATCAAGGGGTGAAACCTCACTTTCAATACAATGTTGTTAGTTATTCCTGGATTGTAATGATGATGAAACTTCATACTGAAATATATTCCATATTCAACCCCAATTGATGAATTTGTGATTTGCATTAGAAAGTAAGTAGCAATATTGAAAGAATTACTGAACAGATCCTATACACAGTTTAATTCTGATTAGGTTTTGGTTTGGTTTGTGGTTTTTGTTTGTTTGTTTGTTTGATTGTTTTCTTGCTTAGTGACTATGGGTTTGTCTGCTTTCTTACATTTTTCTGTTCTAGTCTGGCAGAATTAATTACTTATAGCAGGTAAACTGATTCACATAAGCTTGTGCAGCCCAGTGTAGGGCGTTTTTTAAAAACAGTCTTTAGTTACTCAGGGCATTGAATTTACAGTCCTTGATTCTAAAATAAAATGCTTGAGAAGGAAATGTGTGTATTTTGAATTAGTAGAATACATATTGGGGTCATCATTTAAACTGTAGATCAAAACAATGGTATGAAGTCAGCAAGCATGATTTTCAGCTGAGACATCAGTTTACAAACTGGTTAATTATGTATCTTAAATACATAATTATAGCAGGGGGAAAATATCCTTGTATGTCAAATAGCTGGGTACTCTCTCAAGACAACTAAAGGAATTCTCCAGTTGTTTGAGAAGGGCATTTTTTCCTTCTTTTCATTAGAAAGATCAGCTAGAGCATAGCCTTCATTTATTTGTCAGAATTACAAAGCTAATTTAAGAAGACTTCTAGGGAGAAGGGCTATTTGCTACCTTGCTGTTAAAACTATGTTTTTGCTGTCTGTAACCACAATATTTTCAACATTGTAATGCTAGGCAGGAAGCACAAGATTACCAGTTAGCGTTTGTGATTTCACTCTTTCCTGTTTTGTGTCTTATCTGGCCTAAAATTTCTGTAGATAAATGCAGCTTCCAAGTTAAACACAGATGTGGTGCAGTGTAATTGTGGCAGGTGCTATTGTGTTTGTGCTATAAGAAGTATTACCTGATCCTGCTTGTCTGTAAAGCTGAGAAGACAAGAGGGCTGATTCTGCTTCTGATGTAAAACAGAAAATCTGCACCAGCAGGTAATTTTGAGAGGTGAACCGGGTCCACAGTGAAGAGTTTGTTTTCCAGTCCTTCCTGGACTCTCACAAATATCCGCTCATTCTTCCCTGGGGATTATGCTTTCCTTTGCAATTTTTGAATGTGCATGACAGCAGTTTGTGGAGATGCTGATACAAAAAGGATAAAGGTTAAGGGTATTCTAACAGGTATCATACAGAAAATAGGTAGTGGAGGAGAAATAAGCACTATAATGCGGAGATTAAGAGAGAGTGTTGCAAGAGAGGATGTAAAGATGCATGCAAATAGAAGAATTAAATAGAAGGAAATATGGTAGCAGACCATAATTTAAAATGGTTAGAGCATGAAAGCACCAGCAGGCAAAAAGGCTCTAAAACAATGCTTATTGAAATTTCATTCATCAGAGGAACAAGAGGAACAGACACCTAATTTTCATAAGCATCCTAAAGTTCAGCAGGCATAAAATCACAGAGTTAAATTATAGAATACCAACACTCTAAATCATGCATGCATACATACAAACAAGATGTTTAAAAAATAAATGTAATCTTATGGTCCCCTTCAGAAACAGTTTAGCCATTTTTTTTTTTCTGTAATACCCTGGCATGGTTCCTGTAAAAATGGGAGCAATTTCAGATTCAGCAGTTTCACTGGGAAAAAAAAAATATATAAAAAAAATCGACCTGATATATTCAAATAACATTAAAGGGTTTTACTTAAACTTACAAATCACACAACTCAGGCATAAACAGATTCATACTACTTAACTCCCTCTACTCTGTGGAAGGATTACAGCAGATATCCATTGTTTGCAATCTCTTCTAACACTTAAATCCAGCAGATTAAATCTAGCATTTTGAGAACTGAGTAATAGCTGAGAAGTTTGTAAGAAGAATAGTGAAAAATGAAGCTATTGCTATCAAATTATTCTGATTTAATAGTTATATCTATAATTGTATACTGGATTTTGTCCAGGAGCTGGAAAAAACTTTAAAACAGTTTTCAAATTCTTGACTGTAATTTTTCTTATTGAGTGATATGTCTGTCGTGCTTATATGAAAGTTGCTCTGGAACTGGAGATAATACTGAAGTTTAACAACATATTTTTTGTTTTAACATCTTCAGCATTGCCAACATGATTCTTCTGGTTATCAGAACACACTGATTTGTGACAACTCAGAGGCTTGGCCAATAAAAGGTACATAAAACCTGTCAAGCATTAATAAAAAAGATCACGAAATGGTAGCTTTTAATAGAAAAGAAACAAAGTCTACATTCATTTTATTGCCTGTCATAAAAAAATATGTTTAAAGACTTTTGACAATTGTTTTGCTTTTATTTAATCATAATATTCTTTACAGAAATATTAACACCTACCAGGAAATATCTGTCACATTTAGGCACACCTATCTCAGGTAAGATGAAGAGAAGATGTAATGGCTTTGTGTAAACACTATCACAGAACTTTTGCACAAAGTTAAGCTTTATTTCTCAAAATTAGTATCTGTTAACTTGAATACCAATAGATTCAATGGGATTTGATAGAGATTAATGATGCATTTGGATTTCAGACTATATGTGCTTTGTTGAACTATGGGATAGAATATCACTTTTCCAGGAGAGCGCTATTTTTGAAACTGTTGTTTCTAGTAGGCTTTTAGAACTGCTGGTTCTACATCAAACCCCATCATGGATTCTACATCAAACCCCAGCAAATCTCTCTCATAACAACTCCGTTCTTAATTTTCTAATTTTGTTTTATATCAGATCTGGTCCTGAGACAATAAGGAGAACAAGGAAAGATAGAGTAATCAAATAGCCAATTGACAGAAGAGTTACCTTTGTTCTTTGTTATTAATGGCTTTGTTGGTAGTAATGAATACTGATTTTGACAAATTCAACCACCAGTGCACAAAAATGAAAATAAACAC
The DNA here is from genome assembly GCF_036169615.1 of Heliangelus exortis. Taxonomy (NCBI): domain Eukaryota; kingdom Metazoa; phylum Chordata; class Aves; order Apodiformes; family Trochilidae; genus Heliangelus; species Heliangelus exortis. The sequence continues at coordinate 53,101,644 of NC_092424.1, read as the reverse complement.
ACTTTCTATATCTAAATTGAAATGCTTTTTTTGGACTGAGATCCTTCTATTCCATGCTTTTTCCTCCAAAGTACTAGCTTGCCCTGGCAGCTTGACAAGTCCATATTGGTCTTACAAAAACGTTCTCAGAAATTTTGTGTTCCTTGACTCTTCCATCATAAGAAAAAATATATGAGACATCATCTTTGAAGGCTTCATAAACCCAAGGTCGAGAGTGATAAGCAAAATAAATCAGTCTCACATACCTTGCAATGGGATAATGTACTTCTCACTACATTGGTCCATCTATTAATTCAGAAGTACTGCTGAATTTCAAGTATTTCCAATGTTTTTTATTTAAGCCACCAGAAAATTTTGCTTTGAGATCCCAAGAGGGTAGGTCAGTCACACAAATGCTGATAAGACATTTCCTCCCTTAACATACAGGTAAAGGAAGGTCAGCTACAAGATTTCAAATGCTGTAAGACCCAAGCTCAAAGAATATGACTGAAGAATGACAAATAATAGCACAGCAGAGAAGCAAAATCATCTGAGGAATGGAGGTTAGGCCATGCTGTCTGTTTGTACTGAAAGGAATGTTTATTTGTATATCAATCCAATAAATCATGTTTGTAATACTCTGCCACTTTCTTATCTCTTTATGGTATGAATTGTTACAGCAATTTAAGACTAAACATGAACTTCTGTAGCCTTAAATTTTATGCCTTCAGAGTTACACATAGTTTAAAATATTGTGATTAATATACTCTGGTAAAGGATTTTTCACTTGGATTTTTTTTTAATGTAATATTAAGGTGAATTCTATGAGTTCCACTGTGGATTATGTCAGTCTTGTCAAATTCTATTATGTCAGCCATCAGAAAGACAAATGGAACAAAGGATGGAAACAAAGAGGTAAGTTACTGGGTAGGAGACAAATCAGGACATACATAACTAGTGAGAGAGGATGACATAGAAGGTTGGATGGAGAACTGACATCACATTTTGGAACAGGGAGGATAAAAAAAGATGTTGTAATGAAAAGGAAAGATATCTCTATACAACAGTGGAAATCTCTTTTAAACTACCTCCAGTAAACAGTCTAAACATACTTTAACAACTTTAATGTGCTTAAAGATAGCTTTAAGGTATCCCAGCACAATTTTTTTGCCTTTATTTTTCATTCCCTTCCTATCAGAAATCCCAGAGACAGGTATCTCTGGACTGTATGCTGTTCCAAGGTTATGTCTAGACGGCATTAAAGCACTGTTGGTGTTTATACCATCCTTGTTTTTAACATTACAGTAGCCCAACTCATTGCTCATGATAATGCCTTTTAGTGCTTTTCCCACCCAGAAAATATGTCTCCCATTTGTGACTACATCCTATTCCATCGATTTTGTCTTTCCAGATAGGTTAATCATGCACAACATCGTTAGGAAGTACAAGATAAATATATATGTATATGTATATGTATATGTAAATATATATGTATATGTATATGTATATACAGATAATACAAAGCAAAGATTAAGGTTAAAGTATCCACAGCAGGGTCAATGTGTTTCTTGCAATTATGGAATACTGAAGTTTGTAGTGGTACAGCAGTTTATGTGTTCCACTGGATGGACATGAGGTGCATGTGACCCTGGTACTAAAGCCCCTGTGAAAACTTCACTGCCTGTAGTGAGCTGTTATTACTGCTACTCCTCAAACAGGTGTTTTCAAATATTTTAATTTTTTAGGTGTCCTGTTAAAAGAGAGAAGATTTCATCATCTTTTCCTTTCTTTGCTGTCTGAGCAGCATCCCATTAGTATTTACTGCAGCAAATTATATGGAAACATAATGTTAAGGAAGAGCATTTGATTTTTTTTTTTTCTTTTCTCTGTCATCTAATGTAATTTAACAGCTAGAAAGAGGAAAAGCAGACTCCTGTGATTTGTCAGAGTCCTGATGACAAGCAGCATGTATTGTCATGGTCCATAGACACCAGTTTGGGAACCCCCCTCTAGGAGTGAGCACTATAAAGAGAAAAGTGTCAGCTGCAGCTGCTCTTTGACATGAAGCTCCACAAGGAATTTAGGTCTTTGTTTCAGAAGTGAAGCTGGTGGCAAAGCTCAAGTGAATACCAATTCCTGCTCTCCCAGAGGTGAATGCCCTCCATACAAATCTATGATTACAGGCTTTTTGTACCACTGCCTCATATGTCATGGATTTTGAACTTACCATACATAAGTTTTTTCCATTCAGGATTTTTAAAGATAATCCACAAATTTCAGTGTTTGTTTTAGAAAGGCAAGTCTATATCCATATGTACACGGGCAAGGAAAAAGCAAGCTATTTACCCAGCAGAAAACCAAAGTTGTTTTTTGATTTTTTGGGTTTTCTTTTTGAGCAGCTAGAAGCATACACCTCAAAAAGGCTGTTGGAGGAAGCTGTCAGAATGAAAATCTTCTTTGTGAGGGACTTGCAAAGAACCCACCAGTGGAAAGTAAAAAGAAGACATACAGAGGAAAGCAACACAAAACCATTCTTAGGACGTGTCAAGGGTGTTGAAGGAAAACCAGGACAGGAAGGGAAATGAAAAACAGAAACATAGTCACAGCTCTTTTTCTGAGATTAATTTCTGCCTCCCACGTGGGAATAAATATTATTTTCATACTTAATGGAACTTAAAAATTCCTTGAAGATTCCTTTTTTAGTTGAGGGTTAATTTCAATTAACCTTGTAATTTTTAACTCTCACATGAATTTCCCCCTGATAGCTGGCATCTAGATATTGAAAGGAATGATGGAATTTACAAATGCTTTGGGGAGAAGCTTCAGTCATCTCTACTTCACTGATGTCAATTGTGCACAAAGCAACACTTGTAGGCTGAGAGGGTCAATAACTGACCCTAGGTAAATGATAAATATTTATGTTCTCTAGCAGGTCATAAAGTGCCCCAGAATAACTGCCAGGCATATAAGGTGTCTTAGCACCTATCAAAGCATTGGGTAATGTCATCTTGTAATCAGAAATGTTTTCCAAAAACCTGTTTTGTAAAATGTCATTAAGAGAAAAACCAAAAGGATGCACAGACAAAAATGTGCAATCTTACAAAAAAGACTGTAGCATCAACTGACAAAATCCAAGAGACTGAAAATGCAGCGTAGGTAACAACCTGTCTTTTATTTGACAGTAGCTCAAGAAGCCAAAGTTCCACTCCTACAATTGAATTTTCTGGCTTTTGTAATTTTTGTCATGATGTTAACATTGATAAGCATGCAGCAGCGCCAAAAGGGTGTGTGAAAATGTTGACATAAATACAGTATTAATATGCATATAATTAATATAATAACAGAAAACACGCACAACTACTGCTGTACTTGTTTGACTTGTTTGACTTTCATTGGTTGAGTTAGAAAACTGCTTAGTTTCAAGTGTTAATATGAAGTGGGGATGAGGGAAATGTGCTAATTCTTGGTATCGTTGCCCTTCTGAAGAGTGACAAGGTGGAATTTTCTAGGATACTTGAAATTTCAGTCCACTGGTATGATTATAGCATGTTGCAATGTAAAGTGGAATTTTCTAGTTAAGAATGTATCTCAGGTTCCTAAGCCCCAGGCCAGGGAAAGGCGAGTGTACTGTGAAGGTGAAAATGTTCAGTCTCCTAAGCAAGAGAGCCATCCACATCAATTTGCAGCAGGCTAAGTGGCATCAGCTATGGGAGGCAAGCTCACAAAGTCTAGCTTAGAGAACTTTATTGCAGAAGTTACACAGCACAGAGTGAAGCAGTCTGCATAAACAAATTAAAGACTTACAGCTAAAAGGCTCCAAGACTGCTAAGTCTGTTGAAGTATAGTGCTGCAGGGAGGAAGATGATGTCGCAGAAGTAATGTCTCCTGTATAGCATTAAATAATGTTGACTGTATTAAGGAAGGAGCTTGATTGGTTTAGGTTCTGCAGCAGCTGGGATTTACATCAGACCATACATTAGGGAAATGTGTGAAGTAAGCTTTGCTCGTGGTATTGCAAAACTTTGAGGTTTTAAATTTGCAAGTACATGTACAAATATATATATCTGTAGTCTATGTGAAGCTACATCACACTCCTCCCCCTGAGATTCACTGAGGAGTAAGCACCAAATCTAAAAAAAGGAAAAAAAAAAAGAGCTCAGTTAAAGCAGCCAAAATTCTCCTGGTACCACCACTACAATGGCAGTGATTAGGGACATCAATTCATTGCAAAGTTAAAAAAGAGGCTCTGGCTGCCTCTTAAGTTTTATGGCATCTGATGATTCTCTAAAAGCACATAGGATATGAATTTCATTACTGTAGTGGCATCTCAAAGAAGCCAGGTTTTCTGATTCCTGTTTTCACTTTGCTTTTATGAGACAAGCAGTGCAAAAAAATGAGTTAAAATCGACTGGCAGGAGATAATTAGGTAATATTTATGGAAGAGTGCTTGAAATTGTGATAATGCTGCATTTTCAAGAGAACTTTAGTACCTTCAGATAACACCTGTTTGGATTAATCCCACCTTATTTTCTTTCAGAACAAGGTAAATTGTAGAGACAAAATCGGAATCACAACCTGATACTTCATTGTTTTGAATATAAGGTGTCAATTTAAGTTCCTTTGAAAAAGTGTACAGGTGAAATCTGCGTGGTCTCAAAAAGACAAATGGGTGGCAGATATTGGTCCTGTTAGTACCTGTACGCAGACCCAGATCCAGCCCATATGTAGGAGTATCCAGACTTAGAACCCAGGTTTATTGTCAAATTCAGAGACAATTCTGAACTTCCAGGAATTTTTTCCTCCAGCTTGAAAGGGGTTAAAATTTAAGAGCTCCAAACTTAAGTGCTTTTTCCACTGCTACTTAAGTGCTTCTTCCAGTCCAAAGTTTTCTGATATTTGCCTTATGCTTATAACAGTTTCACCAACTGCATACCAGTAGCAAGTGTTGTATAGAATATGTTTTTCCTTATAATGAGAGAAAATAGGAACAGAGATCCTTTAAAATGCAATATAACTTTTGATACACCATAGAATGATACCTGCTGTTCTCATCACATATATCTGCTACTGTGACAAAAAAAAAAAAAAAAGCTATAGTAACATAATTTAATGTATTGTGTATATCCAAGCACACAGCTTTTACTTACAGATAGCTTTCATCAAATATATGCTTGCTTTTTTTTGCTTTTTTCTTTTTCTTTTTTTTTTTCTGTAGGGTTGAAATGTCACACATATATTTGGAAAGGAAACTTATTGTTACAGGAAGAGAACACAGTGGCAGAAACCGCCAACAAGAGAGCTTGATAAGAGTCCTCTGTCCTCACAAATATGCTCAGTTGTTTCTTTACTAGAAAAGCTGAGATGATGAGCACTTGAAGCTTTACTGGGTTCATAGCTTCAGGTCTCCATACTTGGGTTTTTTTGTAGAAAAGTTAAAGGTTTCAAGCTACAGATGTCAAGCACAGTGATTTGATTGGAAGTTAGGCATCATATGTTGTTGTCTTATGAATAGATTCAATAAAACATCATATATATATATGTATATATATAGCCACTTGGAGATTTATGTGGAAATTGAATGGTTATGGTATTTTTCTCCTCTTTATCAAATGCCAAGCCCAGGCACACACTATTAGGTGTCAAAAGTTGTGGTGTTCCTTGTTTAACAAGTTACTCTCATCATTTCCCCCTGACCCAGGAACTCTGTGAGGAAGAGGAAATAAGAGATTCAGTGAAAACTCATTGAGTAGGGGATCAATTGTGCCCCTGTACCTGGCCCTGGTGAGGCCACAGTTTGAGCATTGTGTTCAGTTCTGAGTGCCACAGTATAAGAAAGACATTGAGGTCCTGGAGCGTGTCCAGAGAAGACCTATGAGGCTGATGAGGGGTTTGGAGGGCATGTCAGATGAGGAGCAACTGAAGGAACTGGGATTATTTAGTCTGAAGAAGAGAAGGTGCAGGGGAGATATTATTGCTCTCTACAACTACCTGAAGGGAGGTTGTAGAGAGGCTGGTGTTTGTCTCTTGTCCCAAACAACTAGTGATAAGACAAGAGGAAATGGCTTCAAGTTTAGGGAGGTTTAGGCTGGATATTATGAAAAATTTCTTTACTGAAAGAGAGGTGAGGCATCGGAATGGGCTGCTGGGTGGTGGTGGAGTCGCCATCCTAGGAGATGCTCAATAAGCATTTAGATGGAGTGCTTTGAGATATGGTTTAGTGATCGTGGTAGCTGGATTACTATTGGACTTGATGATCTTGAAGGTCTTTTCCAAACTTAATGATTATGTGATTCTATGATTCTATGATAATTAATTATTTTCAAGGAACAATTTTTAGTGTGACAAGTTTGACATCTCAGATTATTAGCCTGAATTTGTCTGCCAGAGCAGTATTTGAAAAAGAGAGCAAAGAGGGAAAATGAATGATTACTAGTCAAGTTATCTTTCTTGATTTTGACCAGTTCTTGAGCAATCTGCAGGCACAACCTGTAAAAGGGCTTGTTGCTGTAAGGTATCTGATTCCACAGGGCTGTTGGTTATGTTCCTGGTACCAGCATGGCTGGACTGCTGAGCAGAATTTACTAAGATGTAGTGGTCAACAAAAACAGTACAGACATCTGTCCAGAGGTCTGCTTAAGAGATTTTCTCCTCTCACAATCTTTACTGATTTATTTCTTTGAGGTGAATTCCATTCTTTAAAAAGACAAAAATAGTAGAGGGGAAAAAAAGTGAAATAGTGATGATCCCATAAACTTTGCACTCTAAAGCTTGAGCAAATCACTGGGTCACCCATGTTGTAGCTGAAGGAGACCCTGGAAATACCTTGGGAAGGGAAAGACAGTAAATACAATAGCAAAATTTTTTAAAATACTATTAAAATATTGTTGACACGCACTTTAGAAGCAAGAATGAACCAACAAGCAAATCTAGAAAAGAAGGCATTAAGACGAGCCAACACTTGACCCTGATGTGCTCCAGAGCTACAGCATATATTAGTTTCATTCAAAACTCCTCTCCCAGTTTGATGGTGAAAATTGTTATAGTACAGTGGTATGAAAATCAAGAGAGTCTAAGGAGATATGGATGCTACTGCTGTAATTCTAATGTTTTATTAATTACTGCATAAGATTTAGAGAGCTCTTCTTGCAAAACTGTACTTCAGTTTTGACTAAAAACTTTTAACCTATTTCATCACCCAATTAAGTTTTTTTAATGGAGAAAAAAGGGTGCAGAAGTCAGGGAACAATTTAACCCCCTGGGCAGTACTGACATAAAGATTTGATAAGGTCTTACATCTATTGTGTGTACTTCAAATTAACATCAGACTTCCTTACTTTTCATTTTACCCTTTCCTTTTTGAAGTTTGACATGAATATGTCTAACTGCTATGTTATGAAATACGTGTAGGTCCAGCAACACAAGAAAAGCTTTGATCAGATGCCTCTCTCTGCATACAAAGGCTTCTCCTTTTTGTTCCATGGTTTGAGAAATTGAAAGGCTGCTAGGACAGGACAGTCAGTTCCAATATGGAAGAGTAGATGATTTATATGACAATTTTAGGTTGTGAAGCACATCACTATGATTTCCTTCTGAGAGAATTTCCCTGTGGTGATATGGAGCTCCAGTCACAGGCTTTGTGATTCAAAAACTGTACCCAGAATTTTGTACAAAAATAGCTTAATTAGGAGGATTGTCTCATCTATACTAGACAATAATATTGTCACTAGAACTTGCCATGACTTTTGTGACAAAATGGCTTTTCATCATAGGAAAATGTTTTATCAAACCTAATGCTTTCAGTAGAAACTTTCTCTTTCATCCTTCCTTTTGGAGAAAAAATTTGCATGCTTAGAGTAGAAATAATGTCAAAAGACAGGAAACTAGTCAACTGCTATGTCAAGGGAGTTCACCCAAAACATCTGGTCTGGTTCAGGCTGGAGAGTCAGCTCTTGACCTTCCACATGTTGCTTGCATATCCTGACTTGTCTCTGGAGGGTTTTTTCTTTTTCCTTCAGGGAAGATGCTCTGTTTTGTGCCAATTAGAACACTGTGATCAGGGAACTGAGCCTTGGTTTTCCATTCTCCTGGTCAGGTCTACACTGAAATGTTCAGTGATTTCACCCTGTGACAGCATATTGGTTTCTACTTGGAAGAATTCTAGCAAGGAGACTGAGCTCCGGGGGTGAGGAGCTCCCACATCCACATGAACCCACTGGCTCCTTTCCCATCTTCCTTGTCCCTCCTGCTGAAAAAACAGAGGTGAGAATTTCCTGTCCCCTGCCAGTCTTCATCACATACTTCTCTTTATCAGTATCTTGTTAACATGCAGGCCTTTGCTCCTGAGCTGCCAAAAGATGTATTCTCTGAGAAACCTTGGTGTATTGTGCTACCACACCTGAGAGGAAAGGTTTCAGGTGACAAACAATGTGTTGCTGCCTGTATCAGGAAGTATTTTTTTCAGAAAGCCACTTTATTCCCTTGGGTGAGAGGGAAAAATATGTACTTGGGTGCTCCTGGGAGAGTTGAGGTCTGTTGCCAGCATCAACATGTGGAAGCCTGGGCAAAGCACTTCTAAATAAGATGCATTTTAGTTTAAGCATTGGCTGCACTATTTCTTGCAGCTCTCTTTTTACCACTAAACCTGCCTTCTTTCATTTCTTCTGTTAGATCCTAAACAAGCTATTTTTTTCAATTAATGTACTGAAATAACTTTTTTCTTTAGAAAATCTTGTCTTCATCACTTCTGCTTCTGTCTGTTCTAAAAAGGTCTCATTAATATGTCAAAAGAAAATAAAGATTTTAAATACATGGAATTCTGTGGATAGTATAAGCTCAATAGGTATTCAAGTGAACATTTCTGCCCTTACCATCTCAGCTTTCCTTCAGTCTGGTTGTAGAACTGAACTGTAACACAAAATTGCTCAATAGCAACAATGATGGGGTAAGGAGGAGGAAAGTGCGTCTAACACTGAGCTTTGTATTTCTTGAAGGTAAAATAGATTTGACTACATCCATGTCTAACTAGATATTGTGTTGCCATCAAGACCTTTTTACTACTTTTAGGATTTTTCCCCATGACTGGACCAGGTAACATAACAGGCAAAATGTATATATTGAGGATGGATCATATTATTTAAACGTTGGCAGCAACATGCACAATTTTGCCAGTGAGTGCAAGTAGCAAATCCTGCATTAAATAATGTATTACAGAAATTATTACAATATCCCCTCCCCACAAGTCCTTCTTAAAATTTGTGTCAAGTTGTTGATCATAAGAAATTCTCTAAGCAAGAATTTTTATAACATGCTGAGGTAAGGAAATCATTATGCCGAAAATAGCGGGTCAGGGTTATTATTAGTCTGATTTCCCCAAAACATCTTAGAGAGTATATTTGGATTTTTTTTTTTTTTTTTTTTTTCCTCTGGTTTTTGCGTATTAGAATTTGTGCTTAAAGCACTTGTATCACAGTCAAGACAAGGAAACTTTTAAAAAGAAAAAGAAAACTGATTTTCACATAATACCTTCAATTCAGAAGATGAGATCTAGGAAAATCACCACATAGCACAAAGCTCAATAAAAATCACAAGAGCTGACAATAAAGTTATATTTTTTTTCACTGCATGTTTATATCCTGATAGAAGAATATCTAGACTTTAAATGCATCATACAAAACAGTCACGAAAATATGCCCTTGTTGAATGCATGAGGTAATTCATAAATAGGGCAAGAAAATTATTTACTGTCACTTCCATTTGCACTGCAGCAAAATATGACACTACAATTCCTTGTAAGGATCATACAAAAAAGTCTCACAAAGTCTGCATTTGGTCTACAATAACAAAACCAGTAACTTTTGATGAAGAATAATAATTGCTATTTGGAATATGTTCAGCTGCTCTGGAGGTATTTCCCAGTCAAGATGTCAGAGGAAGATTCATGGAGAGACCACTAAAATTAAGTATTTAAAAGTGAACTCTATTGTATTCTGGGAAGGTATTTTTAGCTCCAAAAACTTTTTTTTTTTAATTGTTTCTCAAAGACTAAATAATATCTACTTAATGGGAGAAATTCTTCTTTTGCTTACCACTGAGTGGACCCAGAATTATTTTATTCTCTTGAACTGTATCTCTTCAGCAAAAGTGAAAGCAGGATTAGGTTCTGTATATCTTTTAGTTCGTTGGTTGTCTGTATGCTTACTACTGTATTTCACAATTCTTCTTGTGTTAGTTGATAAAGTATACTTTTTTTTTTTCCCCACTTCAGGCATTTTTTTCTCTTTCTCCTGTAGGTATTTCATAGAATACTCTCTAAGTACAGATTTATCAACCCCTGTAATATTTCTAGATACGGTATAGAGGTATTTTATTGTCTCCTTAATGTTAGCTGATAAAGTAAAAATTTCTCTGTTATTGCAATACTATTTCTCTTCATATATTTATAAAGGAGGTATTTCACACTTTCATAGTTGGGGGTATTCTCCCATTTGTCTGCAACATTTCATTACAGTGTACTTGAAAGTTCCAAAATTGATTTTTCAGCTTATAATGTGTTTTGTACAGAACTTTCTTTGTCTTAATATTGATTTCACCGTATCTTTTTGTCTAAATTTTTTGTACTTCACAATTTTCTTTAATATTAGCTTTGGGTATAAAAGGAAGTGTTGAGTCTTGCTCTTTGGTGTTACTTGGACTTTCTGAGTCTCCTCTCCTAGTGATGCTACTTTCCGTCTTAAATTGACTTAAAAGTCAGGAGTCCTGCTGGCTGTCAAAACCCCCCCACAACCAACATTAGAAAAATCTACCCATCAACTGCTCTGCAGTAAACCTTGGAGCTAACATTTCCCCCTCCCTTCCCTCATCCTTCTGCATTCCAGTTTTCATCTCTCTTCTTCCTTGCTTCCCAGTTTTCTGTTTCTGTTTCTTACAGAAAACTTTGCTGTCTTTCAGTTCTTTTTCCACAATGTCCTTCCTTTTTTTTTCCCATGGCACCTTACCCAATTACAGTGTTGCCTGTGTCTTCTAGTCTGCTTTTCTGCTCTATTTCCCCATTTTCTATCACAGCCACATTTAAGGAATGTTAAGTTAATCTTTACTGGGTGCAATTTAGCATTTGCCCATGAAGACTACTGAGAGGTAGTGACCAGCTGTATTTAGAGTAGTGGGAAAAAGTTGTATACTGCTAAAGGAGAAAACCTTACAGATGGCTTCAGGAGGTAAGTTTTAAGGAAGCAAAGACAGTTATTACACTTGAGATAATCCTTTAAACATCATGAACACAGCTCATAGTCTCCTGCTTTGCAAACTGTTCTTTCTTTCCTTCTCTCAGTTTCTGCAGACAGAGAGGTGGAATGGGAAAAAGAAATGGTCTGAGATGTGTAGGAAACATGTTTGAACCACTGAAGGAGATGTATGCTGTGAGTTTAATTTCAGAAGATATTTCTCCGGCACTTTTTTTTTTTTTTTTTTTTTCCATTGTAGCTAATCTGACTTTATGCTACAGCAAGTAAAAGAAATACTGAATTATTTTCCACTTAAGGAAAATGTTCCAAAATACTAGAAATAGTCTCTATTTTTGGAATGTTGCTTTCCATAAGAGTATTTACCTTGTTCCTTTCTGTTATGACATGCTGTGGTGAATGTAGAGAGAAGGACGTGGCAAAGCAAGCAAGAAAATTAGAAGGTTTTGGAGTTGCAAATGGGAAGTATGAGACTATATTGTAATGGGCCTAAAATTATCAAAATTATTTTGTCTAAATATATACAGGGCCTTAATATATTAGGGAATGTTCAGTTTAATTCTCTTAGAAATCTATGATCACATTGCAGTGTATTCCTTGTAGTTCACAGTTATTTCTATAGGTATTTCTGGAATTCTTCTTGCAGTTCATTAGGAGTCTGACACAAGGAATAGGTGCAAGCGGTGCGTGGACTGAACAATTACATGATTCCTCCCATCATGTTATTTAAACCCATTGCACTAACCTTACTACAAGGTTTCATTCCCTAAATGTGATGGTATGTAAACTCCACATTTATAAGGAGCAAGTCACACAGTACAGCACTGAATTTTAATTGATCACTGTGAATTTTAAATGCATTCTGGGAATATTAAATAATATAGGATTTGAACCCCAGTTTTGCAAAGACCAAAGTATATACTTAATTCATTCTAGGTCACTGCATGGAGTTCAAAGAAATTACCTGAAGCCTATGAATGTATTTCTACTAGATTGGGATCTACTTCACTGATTCGTAGAAATTGCTCTAAAGCAGTATTTATAGTTTTCAGAAGTACCTGAGAAACTACTTAATAGATAGGGCAGGCAGAAAAGGAAACTTAAAATTGTCTGACTATAGTTGTTAGCACATTTTAACAAGTATGTATTTGGAGGTGATGAAGAAAGATTTGTTCTCCTCTGATTATGACTAGAATAAAAGATTTTAGCTACAACATAACGAACAGTAGAAAAGGATATCATTCCAAGCAGCTTTAACATGCACTGAAGTTATGAAGGCACAGAGTAGTGTCACTATAATTTACACCATATGCTGCTGAGTACAGAATTTATCTATTAAATGTTTATCTAGGTGAACTAGGTATCAAAAAATGTAAGTCTTGAAAAGAAATGTGAAAAAAAGATATAAGTGAGTCAATCCAAATATTAATTATGATGCAGAATTTTTGTTTGGATTTGCCTCATGGTGTTGTTATATAGAGGAAAAGCATTAGTATAGTGAGTTGTTTGATCAACTTTGATATAACATTCTTGCAGCAGAAGACCCCATTTAATACCAGAAAATTAGAATATGGGGTACAATGATTAGCAATGTAACTGAGTGAAAAGAACTTGAAGTACTGCAGCATTTTTAAAATGAAATTCCAGCTAGGCTTTTAAAAAGAACTATTTAAAATGGCATAGAAAAGCCTTTGAATGTATTTAGAGGGCAGACTTAAATGTAAGATTTCCTAAACCAATTTAAATTTGAAAACTTTCATGGGCCACATAGACACAAGGACCTAAACACAGAAGTCTTGCAGATGTTTGTTTTGATTTTGACTTGTATATATATACTATGTATATACATATGTTTGACTTTACATTCATATATATGTGAAAGTACTCAATAAAATCCAGGAAACAGAGTTAGAGGGTTCTCTGAAAAAGGGTGTGGCTTTCTTTGATAATATTTGTGGAAAACCTCATAACTTTTCTAGAAAAGCTGAGGTTTAGGGAGAAAAAAAATTCATTTACTAATTCTATCATCATAATCGGGCACCAATCATTCACTGGTATAATATTTTTTAAGTTATCTTAATTGTATCTGAAAACATCTACCTTAAAGTGAACTGGGGAGCACTGTAGTGGATAGAGGCCATAACCTAGGATGGAAACAGGGAAGTGACTGTAAGTTGGAGAACTTGGTTCTGCAGCTGATCCAGCACCAAAAGCATTTCTGTCCTTGTCAAAGGCAGCTGGAGAATTTGGCTTTTTGCTCACTGTGGCACAAAGAAGACTCACAAATGTGTGCTGTGGAAGCACTCCTATGTAGCTGCTGAGCTGGCAGGATTCTGAGCATCTTGCCCTTCCTGGCAAGATCACAGCACACAGCAATGCTGCCCAGCTCTATAAACTGCAGAAGGGCAAGGGCCTTTCAGATTTGTTCATCCTTAGGCTTCATGGGGATGTCCTTATTTCTTGTTGGAGTAGTTTAGTCCTCTTTTAAACTCAGGAGTTTAAAATAATAAAACAAGTAAGGAAGAACTGTATCAATGATTTGCATCACCCTGTAAATTAAAGGAAATGGGAGAGGTGAAAATAAGGCTTTAGAGGTAGATGCTTTAGGAACATGTCAAATTCAGAACAAAATCTGGTGTTTATCAGAACTGTTAAACTGCTAGTGCAGAAAAACCTTAGAAAGAAGCTGGGTTTGCATATGACAGTAGAACTGAGTATTTAGATTTATGGTCAGAGGAACCTTGGTTTGGAACACAAGGTATTTTTTCCTATTAACTCCTTTTCCCAGTATAATACTAGAACCAAAAAAGCTGAATTGAAATGTATGTTTGAAGGAGATACATTTTATGCAAACAAAAACCATAGGGCAGGAGGAACAAAAAAACCCATAGGACACCGGAGGAACATGCTTTAATACACTGAAATCTTACTAGCAGTTTGACTCAGTTAAAGCTTTCACACCTATGACACTATTCTCTTTGTAATTATTTTTATTTTTGTTTGGATTCTACAGTAAATCTAGATAAAACTTTATTAATATGGGAGAAGAAAAATTCAACACTATTTACATGTCACAGTCTTCATCAGGATGTAAGTTAAGCCCTGATATAAGAGAGGGAGGAAGTTTGAAAGTCAAAGAGAAGACAGATGCTATAGGAACTGGGTATTTGCTGTGGATGATAAAGAAGGAAAGGCAATGATTGAAAGTGGAGCTGTTTTAAGCAGTAGGAGAGAATTACTTTAAAATTGAGAAAAGAAACTCTATCTAAAGCAAAATAAATGATAAAGACATTCTCTTACAAAAGGGATGACATGATGTTGTAAATGAGAGATGAAAACACTTGGAACTTGATAAAGACCATATAGAACTTAGGACATAGAAAAATATGCCACATCTGAGATGGAGGCTTTATCTTAAAGACACCTATTAGACTGACAAGACAGAAGCTGTGAAATTAACAGTTCCAGCACAGGCAAGGTTTGTGGGGAGGAGTTATATATTTTCCCCCCCTATAATATGGGGGGAAAGAAATAAACTCTCTCAAGCACGTAAGTACTTCATCAGGACTGAAACAGAAGCTTAAAACTATAGCTTGCAGTAATAAATGGCTGGCTGGCATTAAAAATGTTAAGTCCCAAAGAGGCACACTGGCTCAGGTTTGCCCTAAAAGTAACAGAAATCTAGCTAAATCTTGGCACAGCTGTCACAGAGCAGGTACTTCTGTTTTTATAAATAAAACAGAAGCTACAAAATACATTTCAGTATAAACTATCAGATTTTATTTTCTTTGTGTTTTCTAGTTTTGCTTTGGATTATGGTATTTTGAGTTGTTTCCTCATTTTAAGAAAGGAGAAAAGCTTTAGACTTCATGTCCAAAAAAAGATTTTGTTTCCTTATAAAATAATAGAGTTGGGAGACCTCTTAAAAATGGCTCATGTTACTTTTGTGGTCTTTCCTGTAAATATATTCCAAAGTGGTGGATAATCTTAATGCATCTACTTTGACTACAGTTGTCTGGCAGATGCTTTTATGGTGCTCCTGCTCCACTGAGACTACTGGGCTTTCAGGTTTCTACTCAGATTCTGTACAGAATTAGAAAAATGTTACATATATTGTTTCATAGCTGTGCTCACAATGTGCAACAGAGAACATGACTTACGATTTGAGGGTCCATAAAACAGAGAGGTTATTTAACTCCGTTGCTTCAGTGGGTACTGAACTTGCAGCACCCTGTGTTAGTGCATTTTATGAATCTTCAGGTTAAAATATGCCAAACCTCAATATATTCCCTGAGCCATTCAAACTTCTTTATCATGAGGAAACTGAACTTCAAGCAGCAACTTGAAATTGGTGTCTCAGTATGCAATTACAAGACCAAATAAAACACTGTAAAAGCAGAGCAAAACCTGATTCTAAAACTGCAATATTTTTTTTTCTTTTTTACAAACAAACAATCAAAACCCTCTTAGTGCAGTTGAATTAAAGCCCTGCAGTTTTGCCAGAATCACATGTTGCCAAAAATGCTGGGAAGTCAGCCTAATTTTCAAATAAGGACATCTTAATAGAATATTCAAATTGCACATTTGGGTACTTACATGGACACTTAGATGTGTAAATGCCCACTCTGTGGATCTAAGTGCTGATTTGAGCATTCATGTCTGAGATTTAAACATCCCATTAAAACATCCATATTTGATACTGGACCCATAGTGTGTATGTGTATCATTAAAGTTTAAAAAGAGCAAAAGCATATGAGCCATCTATTTATCTTATATAATACTGGGTAGTTAAATATATTTCTACCGCATACACATTGGATATGGTAAACCAGCTTCATTGAGGTTCCCTGTAAATGTACAGACAGTTCCTTGAATGTACCTTGGATAGAAAGTACTGAAATATATGCACTGTAAAATAAAAAGACTTTTCAGGATATGCTTTCTAAATACAT
This sequence comes from Heliangelus exortis, assembly GCF_036169615.1. Classification (NCBI taxonomy): domain Eukaryota; kingdom Metazoa; phylum Chordata; class Aves; order Apodiformes; family Trochilidae; genus Heliangelus; species Heliangelus exortis. Next base: position 53,085,476 of record NC_092424.1, on the reverse strand, counting down.
GCACTACAATACTTTCAGGAATATAAATACGGAAATAAACCTTGAACCTTATTTTTGCTGATTGTAGTTCAACTAGAAACTGGAAAAATGTCACTTACTGTAATAAAGATGTTCTCTGTTTAAGATGCTTCCCGTAGCAGCAGTTGGCCAGTGAATTGGATATTAAGCATCCCAGACATACCAGACATGTGACCTCATTTGGTCAGGAATGCATGTCTATACCAAGCTTTTTCATGCCTTCCCCTCTTTCTCATTGTACAATCTTCTTTTCTGTTTTTGTGGGGCTTTCCAAGAATTCTTCCATGTACTCTAGTGTAAACATAATCTTCTGTGATAGAAGCACTTCAGGCATAAAAAACCCAACGTGTTAAGGCAAGAAAAAAAATTGCAATCAACCCAATCTTCCATGGAACTCATGAGAATCCTGTGAAAATCTTTGTTTGACTTTCACTTTCAATGTGCAAAAGTATTTGATGTTACTCTTGTAGAGGAAGTGAAAGTACTAAAATACTGTCACAAACTTGAAGGGGCTTCTTTTTTTTAGAATCACAGAATCACAGAAAGTTAGGGGTTGGAAGAGACCTCAAAAGATCAAGTCCAAACCCCCTGCCAGAGCAGGGTCACCTACAGCAGGTCACACAGGAACATGTCCAGGTGGGCTTTAAATGTCTCCAGAGAAGGAGACTCCACAACCTCCCCGGGCAGCCTGTGCCAGTGCTCTGTCACCCTCACAGTGAAAAAATTTTTCCTTGTGCTTATATGGAACCTCTTATGCTCAAGCTTATATCTGTTACCTCTTGTCCTATCATTGGGCATAACTGAGAAGAGCCTGGAACCACTCTTGTGGCTCTCCCCTCTTATGTATTTATAAACATGAATGAGGTCACCCTTCAATCTCCTCCAAGCTGAAGAGCCCCAGCTCCCTCAGCCTTCCCTCATGAGGGAGATTTTCCACTCCCTTAAGCATCTTGGTTGCTCTGTACTCAAGTCTTTCAAGCAGTTCCCTGTCCTTCTGGAACTGAGGGGCCCAGAACTGGACACAATATTCCAGATGTGGCACCCAACAGCTGAGAGGGTGCCAAAAGTGAGGCACAGAAGAAGCCAATCCACTTTGCTCAGAGAAGGTGCACAAATCTTCCAAAAGGGTTTCTTCTTGTCTGGAATGGAAATGGGAAGGCAGAGCTGTACCAGGCTTTTCCTGAGGATGTTCATTGCAGGTATAGCCTCCATGATCAGTGGCTTCCTGGGATCTGTTTTTGGCAGCTGGAGTAAGATCTAAAATACGCATCAGCTATGGAAATGATTGGATAGTGTCTTATGAAAATAAGCATGAGAATTATACACATAATTTCATTTAGGAAACTATAGGAAAACGAATGGATCTTGACATCAGCTGGGTTAAAGGAAAAATGACAGTTTGAAGCAGACTGGAAGCAAGCACACAAGATCGGTAAAATAACTTTCACCACCATAAAAAGATCTTATTTTAGTCAAACTGAGCTCAAATTACAACACAATGAAAAGATTTAAAAAAAAAATCAAGTTACAATTATATTAAGCAATCATGCAGGTATAAGTTGAGTTAACACTTGAGTATTTGAATTAATGAACTCTAGCTATGGGTTATTTTTGTCCCATTCAGTTAATGGCAACTGGGAATAAACAAAGATTTTTAATATTTTAAAATACATGAGAGATTGCCTAAAATACACTACAACTACTTCCAGGCAATATATATTTTTTTTAAAGTAGACAGTCAGCTTTTCTGTTCTGCATAGCTTGTAGGATATTTTAATGCCATTAGTTGCCATGGAAAAATGTATTGCACAGCCATGTTCGGTTCTGGTGCAAATGAATAAAAGTTTTGAGTTGTTTTGTTCATATAAGGCCTGATAGGTTAAGTCTGGTTTTTTTCCTGTGCTTGAAGATAATGAAGATAATTTTTCCACTGTCACTCATTGTGCATTAAGGCATAAGAGAATCCAGTGGTAAACAGTCTGGCAAGTGTGGGACAGTCAGGGGATCAGACCCAGACAGAACAGGTTCAGGAGAGACAGGTACTGCTTGGCCAACCTGGTCTCATTCTATGACCAGGTGACCCACCTACTGGGCTAAAGGTGTGGACTTTGTCTATCTGGACTTTAGTAAAGCCTTTGGCACCATCTCCCACAGTATTCTCCTGAAGAAGCTGATGACTGATGGCATAGACATGAATACTCTGTTGGTTTAAAAACTGGCTACAGGACAGGGCCCAGAGAGCTGTAGTCACTGGAGTTAAATCCAGTTCTCAGTTGGTCAGCACTGGTGTTCCCCAGGGCTCAGTTTTGAGGCTGGTCCTTATCAGTATCTTCATTCATGATCTAGATGAGGGGATTGAGTTCTTCCTCAGTAAGTTTGCAGAAAGCACCAAGTTGGGTGGGAGTGTTGATCACAATTCTGTGATTTTGTGAATAATCAAGCTTTTTAAGTTTTCTTGAGAAGCACTGACTTAACAAGTACCAGATGTTGATGAAGAAATGTGCTGTATCAATAAAAATAGATTACCTTTACATTACAATATTATGAATTCAATATAAAGCATCTATGCTTCAGGTAGGATAGGTCTTCCGAAAGTAATTCCTTTTAAAATATTAATTAAAGATCACATAATTCATATGATTTAAACATCAATTAATGACTTTACGAAAGGATTTGAACTACATAAATGTGAGAGCAGTTCTTCAATAATAAAAACTTGACAAATAAAAAATAAAATATTTAATAAACTTATTAGTCATTTTCATTATCATACTGTATCAGTTTTTCTGGGTTCTTACTCATTTTCATTTTTTCAGGCTTTTTCAGCTTACTGGTGCTGTAATTCAATAGGGCTGCTCAAGGTTAGTCATTACACTTAACTTAAGTAAGCCAAAATTTAACATTTGAGCACAAGTGTTATTATATTTAAATATTCACTAGCAGTGCAAATCCACAGATGTTGAAATTTTGACTGCTGCAAGTTGATCTATCAGCCTGGCACTGCATTGTTGCACCAGCACACAATGGGAAAAGTCAATATCATATTACTGCACAGACCTAAAATGTGAAACATGAATATGCAGCTCCACACTTGTAGGCTCTTTCTGCTTTAGCGGAACAAAGAATAAACATAAAAAGACAGCACAAAAAAACCCTTATGTTTCATTGAGTACTGAAGTATAAAGATTTGGTACAGGTCACTCGCACCTAGAATTGTAAAAATTCCCTGGCAGTCTTGAAAAACATTATAAATTTGAACCATTTAAACAAACTGAAAAAAACAAACAACCTGATCTCAGACCAGACCAGAATATGGGAGGGTGAATAGAATAGGAAATAGGGAAGGGAAGGGATTTCAGATGGAGGGGACCTGCAGCTATCATCTAGAGCAAATGCCTGACCACTTCAGGGCAGACCAGAAGTTAAAGCATGTTATTAAGGGCATTGCTTTGATTCTGTGTTCATGTCTGAAAGACACAGATTGTGAGCAGTTTTCTTTCTTAAACACAGACATGCTTGAGTATCGACCATCTCTCTAGGAAGCCTGTTCCAGTGTTTGACCACTGTCTCAGTCAATAAAAGTTCCCCAGCATCTAGGCTGAAAATAAAGTATTTCATTATGATTGGTGTGGGTTTTGTGCTACAAAAAATCTACCTAAATACTACCTGCAAGATGGGAGTGGGTATAGCTGTGAGCCCAGACATCTTATAAACCACGTCCTCAGGATACTCATCTGAGATGAAGGAGGCCTACCCTGAGACCTCCCTCCTGCAGGTACTGAAACTGTCTGAAAGTTTTCTTCCTTGAATATCTTGTGAAATAGTCAATGGCTTAGAAAGACAGATGAACAGGTTGGCTTTAAAACTTCTGGGCAAAACCACTCAGAGAAGTGAGACAATCATGTTCCTGTCCCCAAAGAAATGTATTATTTTATTTAGTGGGGTGAAAAGTAAACATCCTTTCAGTTTCCTGCTTGGCACCAAACTATTCATCCAATTCTTAGACCCTTAATCCAAAAGTTTTAAAAATTTAAGAAATGTCTTAAAAAATTAAGAAATCAGACACGAATTTTTTTGACATGGGAATATGGGGTTTTGTTTGCTTTTGGTAGGAACTATTAATTAAATATGGCTTTCATTTGTGGATGGCTCAGACCCAGAAAAATTATATAGTCCTTTTTTCCAAAACATAAATAAATTACTCCATTCTATTTGTATCTTACAGGTTGGGAATTGCCAATATCTTTTCCCAGTGGGATAAATTGGTGAATAATAGAATTCAGTTAAATAAAATTCATTCTTCCTGTCCCTATTTATTTTGAAATGGAGATGATCTGCTCTCTGCTCCTAACTTCTGAAGATGGGCTGGTGCTACAAACATTTCATTCTTTACAGCAGGGTAACTGCACTGCTGAAATACAAGCAGTGTAAAAAAAATATTGTGATCAGATTCCAAGCTGAAAATCTTCAATGCGTTAAGTGTTTTTCAAACCAGTCCAAGTTTTATGAGAATTTTTTGTTATTGTTTTGGTATTTGGCATTTGAAAATAAGGAATATTATTTTTTCCATCTATTAGACTAAATGCCTGAGTTCTGTGTTAGTGTCTGAAAGAAATTTTGAGCAGTTTCTTTGGAGCAGAAAAAATGCCTGTGGGCCTTTATCATCCATATATCACTCTTCTACATCATGCTTTGTAACTGAAAGTATTGCAATTAGAAAACAATCTACAAGGAATCTTATAGGATATTAAAAGAGTTAAAGACGTGAAACCAGCTTCCTTAAACTTATAAAAACTTCATAAATCCTTTGAAATGTTGGTAGTCCAGCTTAATGCTGCATGAACAACCATGGTTACATAAATGATAAAATTTGATGAATATTAATCTAAGTCAAGCACTATGCATGGAAGCCTGTTTTTCCCACCTGAGAATTTTTCAGTGAAGTACTTCATTTTAATGAAAAATTAATGTTTTAAAAGATGAATCTGAGGCAAGAGACACCTTAACATATATTTTTATTGCAAAACGATCTGTATATAAAGGATGTTGTTAGCAAGGCAGTAGCTGGAGTGTATGGCATATTCATATATCACCAGTCAGCTAATTGATTTTTAGGTACCTTTCACCATTTCACCTTAGCTTTTAGAGATATTTTGGTGGTGCTTTTTTTTTGTTTTGTTTGCTTGAGGATTTTTGTTTGTGGGTTTTGTTTGGTTTGGTTGGTTTTTTGTGGTTTTATTTTTCTTTTTTTCTTTTAAGTCAAAATTGGCAGACCATGTTGTTTATTCACATTGTAGCAACAGATTTAACAGATTTGAATTTCAGAAGGCAACTTTTCATTTCTATTTTTATATTTCACAGGACTTTGATTCCTTCTGGGGGCTGGAATTCAAAGCTTCTTCCAACTTAAACCTTTCCAAGCTTTCCTGGGTGGTTGTACTCCTTCTATGGCTGATCTTAAGCACCATATGAAAAAATTAAGTTATTAACATGGTCCCAGTAACTTTTTTTTTTTTTTTTTTTTTTTTTTTTACCTATGAATCTTCTACATATTACTTTCGGCTGAATTTTAACTTGTGATCACATTTTGGCAAGATAACAGTACTTAATTGCAGTCTATTTAATAAGCTAGCACATACACTTTTATTCCTTTAACTAATGTCATTATTGTATGAGTAATTTAATAGAAGCTATATTTTCTCTTGGTTTACAACAATAATTCTCCTATATTGACAGTTTCTGATTCTTAAATATTCTGTCTTGTTACTATTCTTTGAAGATAGTGTATTTGTATGGAACATACCATGCAAACCTCTGTGAGGCTATAGGTGATTGTTGCCTTCAGATCTTTTCAGTCGGAGATTGAGGGTATGACAGAACCATTTCTATGTTCAGGGAACTTTGATCATTCCTTTACCTAGCTCAAAGAAGTGAGGGTTTTTTTTTCATGCTTTTATCTCTGGTTTTTTTTTTTGAAGACCTCATATTGGGGAAGTGTATGATCTTTTCACATTCTGAGAGGGAACTCCTGTGTGTTACACTACCACCAGCATGGTATAAGTGGTCTTCTACAAGCATAAGATGTGTTACCATGCTTCAAGGTTTTCTTGCAACAGCCAAATAGGCAGGCAGGTCCAAACACTCAGACAACTGCAGAACAATATGAAGACCCTTTTCAAAAACTAATATGGGATGCTAATTCAAGGAATTTACAATGCTGAAAGCCTGTGCAAGACAGGGGAGATGGTACTTTAGATATAATTTCTGATTTTTCTGAGATATGGCCTATCATATCCCACAATCTTTGGACTCTATGAAGATTTGACAATATTATTTCATTTACTGGAAAATTACGAACTCTTAACTATACTTCTGATACTTCCTATTGCACTTCTTGCACCTGATTTAGCTCCTATCCCCTTTGCTGTAATTACAAGCAAGCAGAAAGAGCATTTGCCTCTGTAAATTTGAAATCTTTGCAGGTAAAAAGCTAAAGCAAGAAGGAGAGAGTAGTACCTGCTGAGTGAAAGTGCACAAGATCAAAACTGACAATTTGTTATCTCTGGCTGATTGAAAGCTCCTGGGGAATGACCTATCATTTTGAATTAGATCAGACCTGGAGACAGTCAAGATTGTCCTGAGTTAAAATCCAGAAAAATGGCGTTTCTTTCTTTTTCTCTCCCTTTCTTTTCAGAAGTCTTGGCTATGATCCTTTCCACTGGGAAGTAATGTATGCTACTCTGACTACAGAGAGTCAAGGACCTGGATGGTCATCTCAGTAACTGTGGTCTAGTTACTTTGATTCCCAAGACCCTCCCTATTGCTAAGATCACTGATTACATCACACTTATTTGCTGCCCTACTGTTGTATCGTATCTGCCTTATCTCAAAGGAATGTGCAGGAGGCTGTTGACTGAAAGATTTGAGGAAAAAATTGGGAGGAAAAGAAATTGAGTAAAAATGATTCAAGGAATGAGGAGAAAGAAGAAGCAAAAGCTGCAGGTACAAGACAGAAATATTTAACTGAGAGATGCAACCTCAACTAAATGGAACTGTGGCTACATAGACTGTTAGGTGACTGAATGGTGCCTGTTTTAAACATAGCATTTGTCAACAAAAGAACCATAGCCAGTGAGAGGCTTATAGAAAGGAGAAAACATTACTGGGGGAATTCAGGTTGCCTTGAGACGCTTACATTGTAAGAACTCTAGGATTTCTATCCTGTTTCAAAACTCTACATCACTTCATATGTGGTTTGGATGAGTGCACAGCATGACTAAGTTATATGGGGGCATGGGAGTGAAAATTATACCTGACAAAGGAGGTATAATTTGATTGTTGAAATTTCTCAAAGCTGAATTGTGGGAGGCAGTAGCTTTAAAATCTGCTAGAACACTTTGTAGAAGCCTGTAGTATATTTTAGTAGCTGTACAAGACATGTTTGATTGCTTCTTTGGAGACATTTCCTTTGCACACTAAATTTCTATCCCATAGCCTTTGCTACACAAGACTTGAAAAGAATTGTGAGTACTTCTTGGCAGTAGAGCTGCCCACTAAGAAAAAAAAAGAAAAAAAAAGCTGAATTAAAAAGTGTTTTTTAGAAAAGGTGGTCCCAATTCCAATCTGAATTGCACCATAGATATATGGCAAATTTATTTATATGTCATTTCAAGACCTTAGAAATAGAAGTAGCCTCTTCCAGGATGCAGACAACTTAATAGTTTTGTTCCTATAAAGAAATTAATAAAATGCTGGAAGAAGTGGGAGGCTTGTTATCTAGGATAACAATATGATGGGTGGTAGGAAGAACTGATGCTAAAAAAGTAATTGGACAGCTTAGGAATTTGATACAGAAGAACACTTAATGTTTAAGAAGATCTGTAATTTTACCAGAATCTAAGTCAAATATGCCTCATTTTGTTGGATTTTCAGCTGTCCAAACCATTGGGATTTAAAACAAGTAGAAGGTTATAAAATATTTTTATAACCAATATTAAGGAAAAATCTGAGTTTGCTGGATATCCAGATGTCTTATTCTTTTACACCAGCCCTAACATGCTTCACATAGTACTCAATTAACATGTTTACTAAAAAATAGTGCAGTTTACCTTCAATGTTTGATTTTTCTGTCTGTCTTTATTCTCTATGAGCTGAGGTGTTCTCCACACAGATGATCATACTCTTAAAATGTCATCTTTGCTGGGCCCTTGAACTTCTCATGGTTGCTCTCCTACCTCTCTAAGATCCATCTCCCAAAGAGCTACCAAAAGGGACTCTTATTCATCCCTTGACTGGTTCTTCCCTCTTTCCTACAGAAAACAAAGCAGAGTCCATTTACTGTTGTCTTTGTCTGTCCTTGCACGAGAGCTGCCTTAAATTCAGACAGTAAGACTTTGGATCAGAGTTCATCTTTTCACCTGCTCTGGGGCAGGACCCCATTGACTGGGAGACGGGTCCTTCACTATATCTCCTAGGAGCTTTGGTAGTGCAATGAATTAACAACAATTAGAAGAATAAGGTCTTTTTCAGTGCACAGGGAAGGGAAACGAATACAAAAGCATAAGTGATCAGCTGAAAATAAGACAACTCTCCCTAGTAACAAGGAAGTGACAGAAAAATGCATTGGCTGTGCAATTACAAGTGGAAACAGGTGAAAATATTGCCTTCAGAATATATTACAGAATACAATTATTTCTTGATTTCATCTTTATGTGTGCCTTAGAAAGCTCTAACTGCTTACTATGCAACTGTATTTTTATTATAAAGATGTTTTGCTTTATAGAAATCCTTCAAAAAAATCTTGTTATTTCTTAGTTGAAATATTTTCAGCTCTACTAAAAAATAGAATACTGAGATATCCCAAAATTTCTCCAAAGCTGTATCTTCTCCTCTTTTATTTTTTTTTAATTTTTTGCTTCTTTCCCTCCTCCAAGACTCACTCAAGGCTCTTGGTAGTTATGTTTATGGAGTGAGGCATTCTGTTTTACACATTTTGCTCTACAGAATATTTTCTGAATCGACGACTTACCCAAGAGAGTTTATCTGAATATTGAAAAAGTCATGTTCTGTCTACTGCAGCAACCCAGATGCTGAACATACTCTACAAATGAAATGCAAGCATCGAGTACAAATGTAGGTTTGCTGTAGCTGGTGTACCCTGATGCTGGAAATAAGTTACCAAATCACTCATGGAACTGTGTGCCACCTCTTTCCTAACAAAAGAGGTATTAGATTAGTTGGCTGTCAGAAGACAGAATGAGCTAAGATGATTAATTAAGGAGTCCATACCAAGATTATTCCAAATGTTTGAAACAAACAATATGACTGAGTGTGTAGAGGCAGCATTGCATTTAAACCCCAGATACTTATCAGTACTGGTAGAAAGCATTCCAAGCAATTGGATGTTGCTTGTAGTGGATCATTTCAGCAGTGATTCATCAAATGCTATCACATTTATCTGACAGAACTCAAAACTGGTAAATGTTCTAATGGAACGTAATAACAAGGGTGAGTTGTACATTTGTAGCACTTACTAAAAAGAATACCAGGATTGACAAATTGGAGCGGCAATGTTGGCAGTCTTAAAATGAAGCATTTGTACAGTATATACAGTGTTTGGAGATGTGGAATCTATTCCAATATGAAATGCAGAGAGGTTTCTTAACATCTTTCTGAAGCTTCATGCCAAGATGGTGCCTGATTTTCATCCTGTCACTCACAAAACCTATTACATCTGTTGTTTCAATGTGTGAACAGTGACCCGGTTCAAGCTGCTGCTAAAACTTGAGTTTAATTAATAAGAGGGAAGCTGGCTCATGGATAATTAAGAGCAGAGTAGGAAATTCTGGACAATGCAGTAGCAAAACTGCACTTGGAAGAAAGATGTAGAGTAGTTTAAGAAAAATAAAGCCATTTTGAAATGAGATATTTAGGAAGAAGTAGTTGCAGAGGGTATCACACATTTCAGTCAGCCCAGAAAGCTCCAAATTTTCACCTTCCTGGGAAACATCACTGTAATCATCACAGGTACTGGACTGGCCAACTGAGTTGCCTCCCTTCTTTAAAAAGCATGTAACAAAAAAACAAGCTTTAAAGGACTCTAACTAACCAATGCCACTTAGAGCTGCAGTCCTATGATGGGTACAACTGCTAATCTCTGCATATGAACACCTTTATTGTGGAATTAACAGGGCTTTTCCTTTACACCAGTATGCCTGAACATGGTGCCTATAATGCCAGGAAGTCCCTTTTCAGCACAAAGAATGACTTGAGGATGTCCTGTACCATTTCTCTGTGGACTGTCTCATGCAAAATTTTTGGAGTATCTAACACTCTGCAGCCTTCTCTTTTCTAACCACAGTGGCTACACATTTGCCTGGAACATATCTTAAATCTTTTTGTCCCATACATTTATGATTTTTTTTCCCTGTGATGTCTTCTAAGAAGACATATATTATTATGTGCTAATCCATTGTCCTTTGCCATTTTCTGCCTATTAAAAATTTGTCTTTGAAATGGTTATCTATTTTTACCTTCTCTTTTCTTAGTTCTCTGTGGCAGAACACAACAGGGCAGTAATTCAGATTGGAGCTTTCCACAGAATAAACACTCTCATATGTAATTCTGTAATGCCCCTTGAAGTTCTTTCTATTTTCTGCTTATTTCACTTTAAAATACATTTTCATCAGTAGGATTATCTGATATTTTCTTAACAGTTGAAGGTGATCAAGTTAAGTGGAAAAACTGTATCTATACACACACACAGACTAGTTTACAGTCATTTGGGTTTTGATTGACATGGAAAATTATATTGAGTAATGATTTTATTCAAAAGTACTCACTATAGCTAAACTCCCTGTCACAATTCTCTAAGAAGTAATCCCAAGGATTTTTTGAGTAATAGCCACCATATTACACTGCTATAGAGTTGTTGAAACACACAAAGGCACAATTATCAGAAGGCAAGAGAAGGGCTCTAGGATTATGAGCAATCAGCCATAGGTACTTGGTCACGTGGTACTAGGATATGCACAGTACTGGAAAGCAGGATTTTCTGAAAAATAGCCCTATGTACTACAAAATTCTTAAACAGTTTCTGCTGCTTCTTTCATAGACCTCAGGTCTTAAAGAAGTCAAAAACCAAGATCTGAACACACTTCCAATTAAACTCTGAAAGTCCATTTGTGGCATATGTCTTGATCTGTGACACACAGAAATGTTGGCACACATTGTTATATACACACAATAAAAATGCATTTCAGGAGTCAAAGAAGTGAAGACGTAAGAAATAAAGATGTTACTTACATGAACAGAATGACTGGCTCTGTACTTTCATTCATTTACTTTCTTAGTGTTCAACTTTTAAACTTCACTTTCTATAGAAATACCTTGATTGTCATTAAATGTTTAATCTATTGGATGATGGCTTCTCTGTCTGCAGAGGATGAGATCTGGCAGAGCTAATTTTTCCTGCCACATCAGGGCAAGCTTCCTCACAGATTCCTGCAGACTTCCACATGGAAGTACATAGTTTTGAGTGCCTGATTACCAAAAAGTAAGTAAAAAATGGTGGTTTTTTTATTACACTGAGGAAAATACAATTTTTATTTCACCTCAACTTTTTCCAGACAAGTACTATGGCTTCTTTTGTACAGTCTAATCCTTGACTTTGGGTAGAAGCAGATGGGCAATATTTTGGCAAAATGTTGGGTTCCTGTTGAACTCAGCAGAGACAAGTCACCAGGAGCATCTGCCTTCTCATAGAGTCAAAAAATCCCACCTATCCAAGAGGCAGGTGGTTTGCAGAAGGGGATGGATTTTCTCTCTGGTGACAGACAGAGGCTCTAAGGTCACCACTATCTGTAACTTTGCCATGGCTGAGTGGTAGAGACGTAATCACAGAATCATAGAATATGAGGTTAGAAGGGGTTTCAAGGATCCAGCCTTGCTCAACAAAAGCGCTAGGCCCTCAGCAGCCCATCACTGAGCTCAGAAAGATGCAATGGGCCCTGCAGTGAGGCTGGGAGAGGAGCAGACCTGGAGCCTGCTGCTTCACCGAAGCTGCAGAAACACAGCAGGAGAAGGATTCCTGCTGAGCTCTTCCTGGCACCCCATATGAAGCCTCCCTGCAAAGAGGAGTCATTGCAGTGTGGTGGTTCAGTGTCCTGCCTCATTGCTGTCAGCTCTGGCCAAGGGTGCCTTACATGCATCAAAACAAATCATTCTTTTCAAGGTTTGAGTAGACATGCAGAACATAATCATCACCTTTCCAGGGCTGGGAGGGTTTCTGTTTTCTTCTCCTTTCCTTGAGCAACAAGGTTAGAGCCCAAAGTATATCATTAATTTTATTTCTGCTTCTGTAACTCAAGAGTAGCTCCTTTAGAGTCAATAGAAGATTAAAACAATAACCACCAGTTCCTGAGGCACTTAAAAATCTGAGCAAAAGAAAAAACAATCTGCAAACAGCATTGTGTCTGAACAGGATGTATTCTCCATAATGGACATGAATGGAAAATAAAATTATTTTCACAAATCTTGTAAAAATTCCATTTGAAACAAAGAGCACTCAGTGTCTGTAACAGGGACAGATGCATGAAATGTCTTATTTTTGGTCCAAACTTCAAAATTAATTTTTATTTTGTAATTCAGTTAGGAAAGTAGAGTTCTTGATCAAAGTTATGTGAAAAAATGCATCCTTTTTCAAAATACTTCATAACCTAAAAAGAAAGGTAATACTGTTTGAGAGCTCACTTCATTTTTTCCAAATATTTTGATTTCTAGATTGTCTAAATACTGTAGTTGCTAGTTCCATCTTCTTTATGCACATGACTGGAAGGTGCTGATGAAACAAAACAGCAAGCCTTAAAAGACTAGGGAAACAAACCTTTGCAGTAGTTCTATTCTAGAAGCCTAGAACAGAATAGGCTGGGCAGCTCAGGCAGAAATTAAATATGTTGAAAAATATATGCTTGCATTCTTTTCAAATAACCATAATTACCTAACTTTATAATGACATGAAATCAAAATATGATTTTGGAGAGATGTCTTTGCCACTGTGTAAATCCTTTTCTTCCTGAAAAACATAACAATAATAATGACATTTAATGACAATCAAGATGCAGCTGAATAATGATTTAATATGTTTTTTCATAACTATTTCAAGGTGTCAGCATACCTGAATATCATACTTTCCATGGGAAGTTATTCTGCTTTAAGATTGCTGATGTCAATGTAAAGGGTTTAAACTATTGTGCTGGGTTAAGAACAAAAGGAATATGTCTGTGTCCAGCATCTTCTGGAATCAAAAGGCCTTCAGACTGATGGCAAGCACCCCTGACAGCATGGTGAGAGCTAAGAGGTTAGAGGAATAGACTGTAGATACCTGTTCCCTTAATGCCTGGTGTCACAGTTTAACCCTGGGCTGGCAATTAAACAAAGAGATGAAGCACTACATAGCTGGTGCTGTGTTCTGCCCCAGGCCTAGCTGCTGCTCAGCACAGATTTTGTTTGTTTATTTCCTAGGATTTGGGGGACAAGGGAACTGTAGAGGCTTTGACATACCTCTGCAGGTCACTCTTGAGCTACAGCCTCCCAGAGAAAGTTAATCTGTTTAAAGCTGATCCAGAAATCTTTCTTGAGGACCACAAGAAACTCTGAAGATACTTGTAAAACCCTCCACCCAAAATATTTCATTGTCATTTGAATTTTCATGAAAAACAGAGCAGGCCACTGGCCTCAGAAGCTTAATACCAACCATGAGAACCAGAGGGCTGTGTGATTACTCGGTTCTCTAAACTCCTATTGATATCTGAAATCTACTTGTTTGTTTCCATTAATCTGTATTATGCTTTTCTTTCCTAATGTCTGCACTCAGATGCATCCATCTGATGCTTCTCCATGGCAATTTGGAGGTGGCCTCTGTCTGAGTCACCGGGAAAATTTGGTTGTGCCAGTGTTGTGTCCTCTTCACTGACTAGAGGGTAGAAGCACCTGATTTTCAAGATCTATTGTGATAAAAGGAAGGGTTTCTAATTAGGGATTTGTATAACAAGAGCATAGGGTAGGAATTCCCTCATTCATTCATTTCTGTACAGGACTCTCATAAAAATTCAGTTCTCAGCTTAACATCATGCAAAATCAAGCATGGCATCAGGCAGACAAGGCACATAGAACTGGAACACCTTTGTGTTTTCCAGTGTCTAAGCATCAAACGAATTCTTCTCCATAAGACTTGTGCAACTTTCTGCAGATAAAAATTGTAGCTAGTATTTGTTGTATAATGAGGACTTTTTTGTTTACTGGCAGAAAATGATTAACCATTAGAAATAAAGGAAAACCCTGGGAACACCCTTCAGGCAGCAGCATTGAGGCATAAAAAAAGAGAGAAATGGATGTCTGGGAGCCGAGCATGTCTGTTGGAATCTAACAGCAAATTCCCACCTTGTGCTCTTCTGTGGGTTGTAGAGTTTCAGGGAATGCTACTGCAGATTAGTGTTTAAAATTGCTTATATGAATACTAAGTAGCATGTCATCCTCCCACCCAGGCAGTGTCACTTGCACGTGGAAGGGACTAGACCAACAGCTGCCAAGGTAAAGATGTTGAGGAGGTAATCAGCAAGATCAACTCTTCCCCAAGCAGACTCAGGAGGCACTTCTTGCTATAAAGAGGCTGAGCTGCACATTTTCCCCCTCTGTTCTGCAGCAGGCCCTTCCCTGGAGATTTCAGCCTGCCAGAGTACCAGCTGACAATACCTGGCCTTTCAAGACCTACATGCCCTCGAAAGTGTGTGTGCATGTTGATGCTAAACTTAATACTTAAAGTCTGTATCTTTTGTACAACTGTTTAGCCTTTCATACAGGAATACAGCTCTACACTATAATCACCAGAGAAAAAACAAAGTACTTACTCAGCAGCATTAAAATATAGTAGCTTCTGAATATTTTATGACAATGCTTTAGGTGTAAAACTTTACCAGAGGCCACTACTAAATAATTGTGTTAGGGAAATGAAAAGAACAAGTGGAATATAGGAGGAGAACAGTATGAATTCAATCATCCTTACCATTCTCTCCTTTTATCTTTTATCTTTTCTTTGTATCACAGGACTAGTTATCATTTAGAGCTAATTAACACCAATGTTCCATTAAAGGTTAATTTTTATAAGCTATAAATATATTTAAAAGTAAGTTTTCTCTGTACAGCATCCACAAAATAATTTACCACAGCAGGCTGTCTGAAGCAGGGGAGGTAGAACATGACATGGTATGTGGCTGGGCAGATTTTTTTTTCTATTTTTATTTTTTACAGTTCCCAGACTTTGGTGTAACGTTCTTCATAGCTGAAACTGGATGACACAACATTACTACTAACTATGGCAAATGATTCCATGCTTTTATATGTCTTTATCTTGACCTTCTGTGCATTCTTCCCTTGGACCATTGGAAATTTTACAGAATGGTGTTGCTTCTGAATTTTTCCACATGTTCTTCGACAAACTTGGAAAATATGCAGTCAAAATATGTACAAAAATATTAAATTAATGCAAAACCAAAACATAAATATTTGCAGTCGACTGTAGATATGCATAGCTGCATTTTAAAATTCTCCCTCTCTTATTTACTGTAAAAATTAGTTTTTGTTAAATGTTTCCTTTACATTCCTGCTCCTACAGAATGTTTTATGGTTGTCATATCTTTCTGTGATTCAGCTTTTCTGCTCTGGTCCTTAGAAATCTTTGCAACCCTTGCATCTTTGCAACCCTTGCATCTTCTCTGTTTCTCTGATTTTGTGAAGATAAGGCACCACTCTGGGTGGTGCTGGACGATGCTGATCCAATTGGTGGCCGCTCACCAGTGGTGTCTCCCAGGGATCGGTGCTGGGCCCAGTTCTGTTTAATGTCTTCACAGGTGATTTAGATGAGGGGAGTGAGTCCACCATTAGCAAATTCACAGATGACACTAAGCTGTGGGGGAGTGTGGATCAGCTGGAAAGCAGGAGGGCTCTGCAGAGGGACCTGGACAGCCTGGAGAGTTGGGCTGATTCCAGTGGGATGAGGTTCAACAAGGCCAAGTGCCGGGTCCTGCACTTTGGCCACAACAACCCCATGGGGAGCTCCAGGCTGGGCACAGAGTGGCTGAGAGCAGCCAGGCAGAAAGGGACCTGGGAGTCTGGATTGACAGGAAGCTGAACACGAGCCAGCAGTGTGCCCAGGTGGCCAGGAAGGCCAATGGCATCCTGGTCTGTATCAGGAACAGCGTGGCCAGCAGGTCCAAGGAAGTGATTCTGCCCCTGTACTCAGCCCTGGTGAGGCCACACCTCGAGTCCTGTGTCCAGTTCTGGGCCCCTCAGTTCAGGAAGGATATCGAGGTCCTGGAGCAGGTCCAAAGGAGGGCAACTAGGCTGGTGAAGGGACTCAAGCACAGATCCTATGAAGAGAGACTGAGGGAGCTGGGGGTGTTCAGCCTGGAGAAGAGGAGGCTCAGAGGAGACCTCATCACTCTCTACAACTCCCTGAAAGGAGGTGGGAGCCGGGGGGGGGGGGGGGGGGGGGGCGGTCTCTTTTCCCAAGTAGCTCCCAGTAAGACAAGAGGGCATGGACTTAAGCTCTGTCAGGAGAGGTTTAGGTTGGATGTTAAGGAAAAATTCTTTACAGAGAGAACGATGAGACATTGGAATGGGCTGCCTTTGTCAGCACTGTCATATTACCCTCATTTGCAACCACACACCTACAAAAAACACAGCAGAGGATCTTCTTCCTGCTGCTGATGGCAGCATGTGTGTGTGCTGACTTTATTGCTGTTTGCTGCCTCTCACCTGCACTGCTCAGCACTATAACACACTCCTCTGAAGGGCTGGCTATGCTAATGCAGCCCCTTGCTGCCCCACTGCTGCTGGGCCTGCAGCACGTCACCTCTCTGTGCCACCAGCCTCATCCATATGCCACTGGGATGTATTTTTGTGGAGGATAGTGCCATCACTTAGAATGAGTCTTTGATGGCACCTTTGATTATCTTACCCACCCTTGGGGGTCCTTCAGGATGGGACTCTGTGGGTATGGCTGTGCTCTTGGATAACTCCACAGTTGGTTTGGCATGTGATAAAAGTCAATTTAATTTCTCCTTCTTCAGGCTTCACAGCCTGCTGGCTAATCTGCTAATTGGGTTGGAGAAAAGGGGGGAGGAAGTGGAGAAAAGGGAAGCAGTGATGAGAGAGGGTGAAAATACATTGCTGGTGGGATTAGTAACAGGTCCACAGAGGAACAGGTCTTTCACAAGTTCTCTGAAAGATCAAGGTTTGCTCAGACCTGTTTTAATCACGTAAGAGATTGCAGCCTTTCCTAATAACTTGTGGTCTCTCTCTAATTTAAAGGAGACAAAGGGAACCTTCCCATGCACTAACAAAACGCTGCCCCTCTGTCAGAAGTTAGGTAGTTGTCAAGATCAGTTCTCTGTTTCCAAATAGAGAATATTTCCAGTTTTCTCCTATTTCCAAATCACTTTTTTTTTTTATAATTAATGGAGTATTGTGCTTTTAAATATAATTTAGAAATATGAATAAACCAAAATAATTCGTAGCACTGTCAAACAGAAGTAAAAAGAAGTAAAGAAACTTTAGAAAAGAAGTAAAAACATTATGAAACCTATGCCTCTCCAATGTAAAATATTACAATGTAAATATATTGCACATAATTACATGTAATGGCAAATGTGCCTCTGTGTGGTATGATTAGTACTGCTGGAACAAAAGAAGAAAGAAGATGATATCACTCTAGCTGTAAGCTATGTCAGAAAATAAATACAGATGAAACATTGCTCTCATGGCTATTCTGTTTACTCATTCAATAGTCACTACAAACTAACCAGCAACTTATATTTGACTATAGAGTTACATAAATCCAAGAAGGAAACAAAAATTTATCACCTTTACCCCTTTACCAGGGACAATGAGGTGGACTCAGATTAATATATCTCAGTTAGACAAAGAACAAGTGCAAAATTACTTGTCAACCTCACAAAGTGCAGAGGATCTTTGCTGGGGTTATTTAGAAACCAGATGACAAATTATGCTCTGAGCAAGCCTTCAAAAGGTTATTCTATTGGGATATCTAGAAAACGGTTGGGGAAGAATCAAATCTAAACTGTATTAATCAAAAACAAGATCTTGAGTATCTCTAGGAAACTTTCATTAGAAGTTTCTTATCAGACTCTTTCTGAGAACACACATATGTGAAATACATTTGTGACTTCTATGGAAGACTCCCTGAAACTTGCAGCTAATGATGTTGAGTTAGCTGAGATATTTTAACAAAATGAAGCCTCTGTAAAGTTTCTTGATTCCTACTTGGAAGGAAAGAATCCACCAGTCTGAGAGCAAACAACAATTCTCCCCTCCAGTGAGTTGGAAGAGGGCAAAAATATGATCAGGACTCTAAGTGAATGGACAAAACTTTGAACTGTTGGCAACTGAATGATGGCCTTGTCTTGACATCTCATTTTTATAAGAGAGTACTGACGTCCTCATTTTTATTCAAATGTGTAAAAAAAAAAAAAAAAAAAAAAAAACAGCTTCAAAAGCTTGTCTTGAGCAACTAACAGCTAACAACAAATACTGAGATGAATCTAAATGCCCTGGAAATAAAGTGTTAAAAAGTGCTATCTTGGCGTAGTCGTGAAGTTACCAAAATGAAGAATTAAGAAATTCAGATTAATTAGTTCAGATATGAATTAAGAAATATAAGCAGTCACATATGTGTGTTCAAGTCCTCATGCTGTACTGCATTTCTGGCCTTCCACTCTGTTCAGGAGTGCTTAACAAGTACAGGCATTAAAGCTGTTGCCAACTATACACAGGTAGTAGAACAGGAAAAAATATTCCATGTATTTCACATAAAACAACTACTGTGACAATATAAACCAGTAAGTGGTAAACAGAAATATAAAGGTAAGCCATATTTGTCTTGGCAAGCATAAAAGTAATTCACATAAATGTAGAACCTGCTTATAAATTTAAATCTATTGCTGGCTAAATGTCCAAAATAATTTTCTTCAGACATGAAAAATGTACACTGTCTTTTTGAAACTGTAGACTGAAGGAGAGGGTTTCTGTAATTGCTAACACAATAATAGACACTTTCTTGCTGTCCACACCATTGAATTGTGGAAAAAATTACACATCTTAAAATATTTTGTGGCAATTATGCAATATATCTCTCCTCTCCCTCCATCTTCCTTTTATTTTTTCTGAAGAAAATTAAGTAACTCATGAAAGACCAAATGAATATCAATGAAGAACGCACACTTTTTTCCCCCTGCGCAGAAAAGATAAGTGATCAGAAAGCAGTATTTACTACAGTTCTTTCTTTCCCTAAGAGCCCTTGATTTTGCCAGAAAATGAAAAATGCTTACCATCTCCTTAGAAAATCTCATTTTTAAAGTGAAACCAAAATACCATGAGACACTGGTCCTGAAAATAGAGAGCTCAACCATGTGTCAATGAGGGTGAAGAAGGGAGAAAGGAGTTTCAGCTGCGTATAAGGACCTTGCCAATGAGAGGGTATCTCTTTATATCCAGGTGGCAGGTACCTCCTCCCACTTCCTAAAGCAACCTTTTCCTTTGCTCCCTCTGAAGAAGAAGCAGGAAGGCCTGGGAAGAGGGAGGTTGAGCCTCCTGTATTTGATGGCACAATTTGTTGTTCTGGAGTGACAGCCCACTAGGCACAGGACACAATGCTGACTGTACCTGTTTTTCAGCTCTGAAGCCTTACACAATATCTATGGTACCAAATACAGTTTAAAACAAGCCCAGATAGGACTGTTCACCCATTTCACAAAGCCCTTTCTCCTCTGTTTCTGCTGAGTGTTCTTCCCCTCTGAGTGGTACCCAAACTTAGATCAAACTAACTCACTGCCTGAGCTCATCATGACACCACTGGCCAGCTGGCCTTAACTATGACAGGGAACATAGCACCTCCCTGGTAATTCAATTGCTATGGTTAGAGAAGGAGTGAAGAATATTGAAAAACTGGAACCTGTTCTGCAATGTTACTGCTTTTTTTTTTTTTTTTTTTCCAATAAGAAAAAGTGTGCAGGAAGCTGGCTTGAGTCTTCTTTCAAGCAAAATAACCTAAAAAAAAAAAAAGGCAAGCTTCAGAGAAGGGTAAAACAGCCCAGCTGATTTTTAGTCAGTCTGGCACTGTTCTAAAAGCAGGGCTGGCTTTCATGCCACACTGCTATTTCTAGCCTGGGCTTCAGAATCGTACTTCAAGCAGCAAAGAATGCTTTCTTAGGGGTAGTCAGAATCCCTACTGTCCAAGCAGTACCATGGGTGCCATGGGTATCTACCCTAAAGGGGAGGGTAGAAGAACTGTTGCAACGACATCCAGTTTTCCTATTGCTTTGTGATAAACTGCTGGCTTCTGATAACAGCTGCAGCATCTCAGCATGCATTCATCTTGTGATTACAAATACTCCAAGGAGAAGCGGGGTTGTACTCTACAAAGATCTTGTTTCTTGTAAGTTAGACTCAGCTCTAAAGCCTAGAGCAATCTCAGACCTCTGGGATCCTTTGTTTATTCTTAATTGGCTTTTAAGATCTGAGAGAACAATTTCAGAATGTCACTTTTAGTCAACACATGGCTCACATTTCTCAGTCCCTTTTTCAAGCGTCAGGATCTTCTGAATATTTTAGCAAATACCGTTTTGGACTACAGGCTTTAAGTGGTCATTTTTAAAAATTCTGTTTCAACATTTTATCTAAAATGTACCATGAAAAACAAATATTTTCAAAGACACTGTTTTTTTGTAGCCAGTTTTTCCTGAAGCAAAGTTTCTGGAAGGAGATTGCAATCATGTAGTATTATCACTGACTTGAAATGGTATCTTGCACTAGATCTTTTTTAGACACTTCTGAAGATTAAATTTGACCCCCAACAGAGCCACATAGGAAGAGTCCTGGCACAAGAACACTGGATTGCTGGAGCATACAAACCTCTATTCAGCCCCCTTTCCATCACAGTTGCAGCTGAGATTCTCTGAGTGAAGGGGCTGAGAACTCTGAAGTAGCCAAGTAGACAAGGTACACTTCTATCCCATTTGCTAGAGGTTGCCAAATCCTGCCAGCCATGCGTATTACCACTTTCTAAACTATCAGCTTTAAGTCTTTCACTGGAGTAATGTTGGGTATTTTTGTCACTTGTTAATGTCGTTTGTTTGTGGGTTGTTATGTTTGGTGTTTGCAGAGCTTTCATAATTTATTGCCTGATTATGCCACTGAATAGCATACACAACTCTTATTGACTTCAAGGGGAGTTTCACACAGAGAACATGGCAATATAATGCAACACTTCTAAAGTACTGCCTATAACTATTCATGACTTTGTCTACATTGGTGTTAAGATGTAAACAGAAGAATGGAAAATTATTCCCAGTAATTCCTTTTGTCACACTCTACACTTGAGCTTTATGAAGCCAATAAGAATTTGCAATATTATGGATCCTACCAGAACAGAAGAAAGCAGATTATTTGCCAGTTAAGTCCACAGTAGCAGATCAAATAGAAAACTATATACAGAGGTTTTGTCACACAAAAAATTGAGCAATAACTGAGCTGAACTAGTCTATAAAAGAGAAACAGCAAGTTCTGGGAATTCTCTAAGAAGAATAACTGATTGCAAAGCAATTTTCTGCTAGTATATTGCAAATAGACAGGTAAATTTTTAGTCAAATATCCTTATTTCCCTGATGAAGACAGGGGTGGTGTCTACAATTAGAGTATCAGACAGTAGTTTTAATGGCTGAGACACTCTCTGTTCATAAATGTAATTATTACTCATTTGCTTCATTCAGGAAATTGCGTTAGATCATTAAGCTAGATTCAAGGAAGGCTGTGTCCACCAGCATGTGAACATGTAAATCCTGAAGAGAATCAGCTTCAAGGCTCCAAAGATGTCCCATTTGAACTCATCAGCCTGGCAAGCTATAATCTCTACTGACATAGAGACAATCAGGACAAAATAGAAAATTATTCCCAGAAGAAGGCAAGATGAATGACACCTTCAGATCAGAGGCTTCCAAATTCCCACACAAGGACAAAAAGTGATTTACAAAGGTGCCTGTTGAAGGGTGAAGATATACTGTCTTGTGCCCCAAAACAGGCTATGAGTAGCCTGTGAAATGAATTTTTGCCAATAGCATGAAACAGATAGATCTCAATGTATGTGAACTGTAAGTGACAAAGATTAATATTTTCTTACCATGGATGACAAACCAACTTCATTATTTTAAGAGATTAAGAGAGCATCTAAATTATTCCAAAATCATTATTTTAATCTGTTGTAATCTTTGGTTTCAAGGATCTCAGTTATTCACCTGCAATAAAAGAGAAGTAATCTAAAAAAAAAAAAATCTGGAGAGCAAAATTTCCTCCTCACCACAGATCATGGACAATGAGGGCCATGAAGCAAGACCACCTCAAAACACACTCAAACACAAAGCAACCATATCTTACAAGTGTCTTCAAATGGAAGCCTTTACAAATCCTGCTTCTGAAAGAAGTACATTCAGAATAGGAATACACCTATCTTTGCAAGGATAAAAGAAAATGCTGGGCTTGTAAATTCTTTTTGGATACATACAAAGTAGATATTTGGTTCAGAAGACCTTGGGCTCTATGGGCAAAGAAAATTTCAACAGAGATCAGGAAACTCTGAAGACAACCCACACTGCATGAGGTGTCAAGTTGGGAAAACCAAGTTCATAATTTAGAATGTTGGTAGGTTATCTGATTGGGGGTTTTCAGGAAGGATATCAAAGGAAGACACATTAAAGTGTTCTGTCTGTGCAGTCCAAGTCAGGAAGCACTAACATAGCCCTGGCAAATGAAGTTGTGAGAGAAGGAAAGTTACAAAACAATTGATTCTTTTGTAACTTTCTTTTCACCTGTGTTGCACTGAATACTTTGGTGAGGGTGGATGAAGGAAGAACTTCATGTAAGGCTTACAAAATATTCATAGAGTTTTCAGGGTTCCCTGTCTTAATAGATATTGGTAAGCAGAGATATTTCTACTTTCCTGATGATTCTGCTACTAAGCAATTTGTGTGCATCTATTGTCACAGAGCATTTTTGTCATCTCTATTGTCATAGAGAAACATCTACAGAGCCTGAGGGTTTCCTATGGATGTGTAAGGAAAGAAGAAGACAGTCAGTGTCTTTCGGACCTAATCTGAACAAGCAAGGGCATGTAGTTTGCATAGCTCAGAAATGGGTGAGGAAGAAAAAAGCTGTCTGTGGTAGTCATGTCAGATGTTTTAGAAGTTCAAAACCTCAGAGACTTCAAATCAGGAGCTGCAGCTGCAGAATGCCTGACGAGGAGGAAGAAATTCAACAGTGAGACATTTTGACCTAACACCTTTTGAGGCATGAAATGAGAGAGCCATCTAGCTGGCTGTTGAAAGAAGCAGGGCTGAATGGTAATTCCAAGATGTGCTCCTAAGCAAGGACGAGGAGACATTTGTCTGATTAAACACTGGTGGTTGCAGGCAAACATAGCATCAAAGAAGGTAGCTCCTTTCTTTCCACTGTATTGTAACTTCTGATAAGCCTAAGATGACAGACAAGGCTGAATTATACTGTGTTCCTTTCTTGCCTAGCTTCCTTTCTTGACTCTTTATTCTGCTTTCCCTTTTACGATTACCTTACCACACCACTCTGTTTCTTATCTAGGGATGAAGGAAGGTATCTGTTTCATGATCATTGTAACAAAAGAAAAAGGGGAACTGCTGCAGTTATAAACTAATAATTTATTTTCAAGTACCCAAAGCAAGAATACTGTCTTAAGATAGATATAATCAAAGCATAGTACACACATTGTTGGCTGTCTTTGAGAACACAAGGTGCTAGTTGTAAGTTGTCTCACTGCAATGCCAGTGAAACCAAGGGGTGAAATTTGCTTCTGTAACACCTCCAAAACCTAGCAACTTATCAGGGGTCATGCAGGTACTCAGGGAGAAAAAGAATGATCCAAAGGGTAAAGTATATTCTGGAAGATGGTCTGGGTATGTTATGATCTGAATTTAGCTTCTTATCTTTAATACAGATGTGAAACATGTATCACTACATTTATCCTTCATTTTACTAAACAAATACTTTGGAACTTGATCAACTGAAAAATTAGGTATATAATTAAAATCGAAACTCTAAACATAAACTCTTGCTCCTCTCAGCCAAGGCAGACAATCAGGAAACAATGCTCTTCCTTTACTTGGAAATTATTTTAATTATGCTACTTGTAATATACAAAACCATGTACTGCAAAGGCAAAATAAATACACTGAAGTTTTCTGTTTCCTCCAGATCCTTCTTTGTCGTCTTGTCTTTTGTTACAGCAAATTGGAAAGCAAAATTAAACACCTAAAAATGGCAGCAATCTCTATACCTAACAGGAGCTTTATAAAGAAAATAATTTTAAAATTATCTTCTGCCTCACTTGTATTGCCTGACTGCCTTATTTGCATTCCAGAAAGTCTGTGCCAAAGAGGTCCCCAAAATTTGTCAGAGTTAACCATTTCACGAAACTTAAAGCTGCCACCTCTGGTGATTAATCAAATTTTGCTCTAAATAGGATTAATTCGGGTGTATCTGTGAAGAAGATTGTCAGAGTGCATGTCCCTCTTCTCGTCTGTCCTCGGGTCTTTTTTTCTTGCTGAATTTAAAATGAAGCTTGAGCTATAATCTTGCATGGCAGATACTGGATCGTTCCTTTGATAAACATCTAAAATGCTAATGAATGTGGGCTGCAGTTCTGAAACAGCAAGCAAATGATTTGACAAGAATCTGGAGGGTAAAAAAAAATAGGAACTTTCTGACTTAAAAGAAAAACACTTTTTTTTCACAGAGTATTGTTTCCCCAAGAAAATTTTTTCTGCTCTGCACAAAACAGAAAAAATCCTACTACATCAAAATGTGGAAGCATGAAAAACTGATGAGCTTTCAGATCGTCCTCTTTTGCATGCAAATCATATCAGAAGTTCTCATTAGCATAAATGCATGAGCAACTCTAAATGCTTTTAATTTCCAATCTCAGCCAGCAGAGGAGTAATTTGTCACTGTCAGGGTGAAAATCTAAAAAGAAAAAAAAAAAAGAGAGAAGGACTCCATGCTAAATTGGAATCATATAAATTTTTGATTTGCTAATTGACTGATGCTGCAGTTCAATCAGCTGCCTTGAAGGTGTAAATAATTCAGTGTACAGTCAGAAATAAAAGCATAATGTGCTTCTACTGAAGACATATTAGCATTCACTGCATCAGGACGCACCTGACCATGTCTTTTTCATGGATACCCTTTAGTCATATCCTAACTCTATGCTGTCAAGTGCACTACACTAACAAATAAAACTACCTCTGAAAATATTTAGGCTTTCATATTGAGAAACAGTCTTCAAGTGATAGTATAAAATATGTTCAGTCCAAATAATCTAGTCAGTCAATCTTAATACTTGCAGGAATGGTGGAATACATTTGTGTAACACTAACACAATTATAAAACATGAAAAGTGCATAAATGGAAATACAACACTTCTATTAACTTTTAATTATCTCTTTCCCTTAATCAACTGCTTTAAATGTCATATGCAAAGTGTATTTACTTCAAAAATGCTCGTCATCAGTATGCATACACTAAAGGTGTGAGAATCTGTATCTGAGATAGTGAGATAGTGTCTGAGATAGTTTGTGATTTTGAATAGAGGAACGACATTTAGATCCTCTATACTATTTGTCATCAAAAATCAGGTTTTTGTCATTCAAAAAATCAGTTGTTTCAGAGCTGGGGCTTAAGTAAAACCGATTTTCAACTGACTAGTCGTGTCCTCCTCACCTCCACCAAATAAGATTTATAGCCATCTTATATTTTTTGTATATGTAAATATACTTCTCAGAATATAAATGATTAATTAACAAAAAGTACCTTGAATATACAAAACCTCTCCAATGGAACATGTGTGAATAAAAGGTTCTCTTTACAGTTTTCCAGATGCATTAAGTAAATCATCAATGTTTCATGGGCTGCTGGATGTGAAAATCAAATATGGCCACACTGATTCCCAAAATGAGTGGTTGCAGTAGTCATGAATTATATTTTGCACAAATTCTAGTTGTGCTATTTTGCTGACTTAGCACAAAAATATGTCAGTTAGACTCTGTCTTTCAGATGCACAGAGTTGTTTTCCCTTTCCTCATCCCTCCAAACATATATTTAAAACTGGCTCAGTTTAAACAATTTGTATTAAGGCTTTATCCCAGGCAAAGAGCAGATTTAATTGCCAGTAGCAGTCTTGAATTGGCTTTTGCAATGAAAATCTAGGTTTTTCACAATGAAAGGCTTAGGCCAAATTCCCCAGTGTTTTCAGCTGGGATTTAATCTGAATAAAATCTGCAAGATTAGGTTGCAAGGTGTTCAGTTTCATTGAGTGTTTGGTTCTGCTTTCAATGAAATCAATGACAGCATTGATCCAGTCATTCACAAATTTTACTTGTCATAAATTACACATTTCCTATTAAAATAGTGTTAGAATGTGAAAAACAATAGCCAAGCAGTGGGAATACATGAAACATAATGGGTTGAACACAATATGTAAGGATTCAGTTTCCAAACAACCAGTTCCTGCTTATTTTGGTGGTTGACTAAGGAGGAAGAATTAATATATTAATCCTGTATAGATGTATAAAGAAAAAAAAAAATCTAAAAATCAGTATTATTAGTATATTTTTTTATACTTATTTTGGAAAAGCTGACTGGAAGGAAAATCTCCAAATTCCTTACTAGAACAAAGATAGAGTGAGAAAAATCTCATTACAGAAGGACAAGTGTCCCCACCATGCTACACGTAGCCCAAATATCTGCAGATGTTTGGGTCCCTGGTCCAAAGACTTTCCAGTGCAAGCAGAAGAGGCAAATGAGAGCAGTCAGAGCAGACATCCTTAGCAGCAATTTCAGATTGCAAAAGACAAGTGGCAGAACTGGCAGTAAAACTGAAGACAGCCCACTCAGGCTCAACAATCACTAAAGCAGAACCACTGTGACTGCTCTGGGCTCATGGTGGTCCTGGGGCAGTGGAGAGGGGACATGTGGGTCCTTGGGAATTGACAGTCCTGGGGGGAGCTTGCAGTGTCAGTCTGCCCTCTCCTCCATGTGGGTAAACCCAAGAAAAGAACAGGAAGGGGTTTTGCTCAGACAGCAAATTCATTCCACAGGCCCTGCTTCTCCTCTCTACAGGTTCTTTCTTTCATGCTCTGGGATCCCAATAAAACTTTGCAGGTAAAACCTTAATAAAATCCTGCCATCTCACCACTACTTGGTTCCCCATTCGAAAGACAAGCTGCTTTGTTCTGTGGGTCAGAATGAGTTACAGCTCTAGGTCCCCAGTGGAAAAAGAAAGGGATCAGCAAAGGGAAAATGCTCTGGCTCACACAATTAAACAGCAGGGAAATGTCCTGGACTCTCATTCAGACTATAAGTAGGCAATTAAAATTTTGCTCTAAATGATGAAAGCACAAAGTATAGAAATTTCAAGGATTTTTTTTTTAATAGCTTTTCAGACTCCCTTTAAATATATGTTTTCTGGTCTTTTTAATCTCTTCTTATGTAGCAGCTCCTAGTTCTCTTGTGACTTGTGCATCATTCTAGCAAATATTGCAGAAGCCTTTTACGTGCAGCAGAAACGAGATTAGTGAAATGGGTGTATCTGTATCTTTCTGTATCCAACTGTTCATATCTAGATTTTAGATGCTCATATGAATATAACAATCACCTCTGAAAAAAAAAGCATTGCAAATAATTATTATTTCACTAGTTCAATGCTCTCATTAATACCTACATTTATCTTTTTTTTTTCATAAACATTGTGAGAAATAAAAAAAGGGCAAATTTGGAAACACATTTTTTGAGCAGAATCTCCTTACTGTCTGGAGAGCAGAGAGGGCTCAGACTCTTCAGCCATTTACTTCGAGGCCAATTTTCTTCCTGGTCAGTTGTACAGACCCAAGGATTAAGCAGATTTTGCAGCCCCAAAGCTTCTGTCAGGCAACCCTGGGTTTGGGAAGATGAATGCTGAAGCAGACTGGGATGGCTGATGGGTTCACCAACGTGATTCACAAAGCTTCACCTGGGCTTTACCTTTACATACTGTGTTTACTCCTGCTTTAAAAAAAAAGATTAAAAAAAAAGGACACTTGACCTCCTTTTTCCCCATTTCTCAAATGAATTGGTATCTTCATTTGCTGAAATGGGTATCTTTTTTTGTTGCTTAAAATGTGCTGCCACTAATAGATGTGAAACACTGTAAACTTCCTGAGCCTGCCAAGCACATTGTTCTCACTCTTCAGTTATATTTAATGCAACTCATTGCACTCATCTTTAGATCAAAACTAAATAGATGCACAAATAACTAGCAATCCCTTTGAGGCCAGGATGTATCCTGATGTATCAGGATGTATCCTGAACATCCAGAAGCAAATATTTGGCTCTGGCTCTGGTCAGAAATGGAGAACAAGACAGTCAGGGTCAGAGCTGACTGCTGTACTCCCATCACTACAGCATCAGGAGGGACTGCAGCTGCTACTGCCTCCCAAGGATTGTGTGTGTGGTTTGGCTGGCAAGGATGAGGTCTGATTAAGGTGCTGAAATCCAGAGCAAGCCAAAATTTTGAAGTGACTATTTTAGGAAAAGAGAGAACTTAAACACTCCTTTCAGTATTCACTCCTGCATCTGTTATCTGGCCTCAGTAAATCCCCAGGTCACGCTGTGCTGGACACAGAGCCTGGGGACAATGCTGGAGACACTATCAGCCATGGGGAGCATTTCTAGCATTTCTTCAGAGCTCAGTACTGATCCCAGCTCATCTATGTGTATTTAGGTCCCAGATGACATTGTGATGACCAGACACACAGAACAGGAGCCTGATTTACCATCAGAGGAAGGAAAAACTTCTTTTCCACATGAAGGCTTGGGCCTGAAATGTGATGTATGATTTTATTTCTCCTTTCATTTCTTTTTTTTTTTTATTTTTACTTATAGTACATTTTCACTTTTAGATGATTCTTAGAGCTTTTTTTTTCCCCATAGTAACATGGTTCACTCTTGCAGAAATGTATGCAAATTAACTTTTTATGAAAAATGGGGGCAGAAGTAAAACATTATGCTGCTCTTGCAAAATAAAAAATCATTAGTGATTGCCAAAAGCAACAAACTTGATCTCTTGGCAGCATATTGTATATAATTACAATTTTTCTATTCTATTTCAGTCCTGTGAACAGTAGAAGAATAGCCCTATCACAGGACACAAAATAATTCTGACACCATGGTAACTCACTCGTCTACCTCATTCTGACCAACTTCACATGAGCATTGTTTCAGACAAGCCACATTTTCAATGGTGATTTGAGAAGGAGGGAGAGAGCAAATACTTTTTCATTACTTGAAAAAAGTGCCAAGGATGCTGTAAGCATACCTCAGGCAGATTTAATTGTAATATTAATTAACTGGTTCACTTACTCACTAATTAATCTGCTGCCCCCTCTGTTTCACACTGATGTATTTCAAAAGCAGATTCAGAAGAAATGTTAGAAAAGTTTCTTTAGAGAAACTAAACTGAATCTGAACTAAAATTTGCAGAAGTACACACACCAAAAATTCCATTAGGATCAGAGTGGCAATGCTTTATCTATTACCTTCATTATATCTATTAATTTAAAAGTAGGGAGAGACAGGTATTGACTGACTGGATAGCCTGGCTAGAAGACAATCAAAATGTATCTTAAGAAACAGTCCTTAGAATTACTATATAGTAATAAATGTATGTAGTAAGGATATCTATAAAACAGGTAATGCAGCCATGCCTTCAGATATAAACATTTCTCAGCCACAGAGAAACACACAACAGGTTAATATTCAATTACTATTATAAAATACATAGAAAAATCCACATAAGATGTATCCTGCACACCCTGCCTCATTATTTGTCTCTTCATTTTCTTCAGCTGCCCCATGCAGATAACTGCTCCCATGTCTTCAAAGCCAACCTGCAAGAAGAACATTCCCCCATCACTGATGTTCCTATCTTGCTGGTTTGGAAACAAGACATTTCTGTTAGAAAGAGGAAACTGCCAGCCTGCTGATGAGGTGCACACCAAAGTGCTGATAACATTGGAGTTTAATCAAAGGTTTTCATATAAGTCCTCATAGACCTGGTTTAAAAGCATTTTTGATATATTGGTTACCATTTCTCTTCCCTTTTGACAGAAAGCCTTCCCAATAGGTCTTCAATTTATACAAGAATGGACAAAAAATTAAAATAATATTTTTCTTGCTGCTTTTCTAGTGCAAATTTGGAGAGCTTCTGAAAGGAGAGTAGGCAGAGAAGAGCTTTAGGCTGTGGGAAGGATATTACTACAGTGCTAACTAAAGGACCAAGAGGAGGTTTACACATGCTGTAGCATGACAAATGTGCTACTGGTTGCAGTTCTAAGCTCTAATTGTCACCTCTTAGGACCTAGGACCTGTTAAAAGGAAAGACCAAACCACAGAGCCTAAATGCCTTTCCCAAGATCAGACAACAAACTTGGGCAACACAGGAAGCAAGTCACTGCCTTCATATACAGAGGTACACTTAGAACTGAGCCACACTTTCTGCCTTGAAAATATTTTTAGAGGTAGGTAGAATAAGTATCATACATAGAAGAAATGATGGCATAACATATCTTAATGGTTTAATGGCAATGTCTTAGGCTGTAAGGTTTCTTGTGACTTTGGCAGACTAAGGGTAAATTATTTCCCAAGCCATGATATATTTCTACCTCATTATGATTGCTCAGATGAAGTGACAATATGCATCCTGCTAAAAAGCACTGTTAAACTGTTTTAGATAATAGTTTAGTGTTTTGGCTCAGCTATTACTCTGAGGGTTTGTTCCAGTTTATACCTCCAACAGTGGTGAAGAAATCAGTGCTCATACTTCAAGTGAACTCCTGACTACCTGTGAGCCTGCAATAAATGTAAAGCATTTAACAACATCTCTTTGTTGGCAAATTTTGCCTCCTCAAAACTGAAGAAAAGTCATTCGTTTAATAGCTGAAGATTAACTTTATTTAAGATTAGGTAATAAGAAATGGGCAATATGAAACAGCTAATGATCTGATTTAAACTTGTAGGTAGGTGAAATTACAAACAACACTTCAAATTGAATGGTTTACAAATGGTATAAAATATGCCAATAGATAAATGTTTTAGACTTTTTGGCTGGATGATGACCTACTCCCACTGACTTCATATAGGTTCACAAAAGTTGTGGCTGAGCAAGACATGCAGTCACTCTCACACTATCATCTTCTAATCATGTGTTGGTAAAAAGGAAAGTTATTCTTTGACAAATTATTGAACCAAAGAGACAGGAAAAACATTGCAACTCTAACTTGCTCATTATTTATATTTCTCCCAATTCTTTCTTTTTATATTGACTCAGAATCTTTGATGTCATCAGCCTGCCAAGTTAATATACATCCTCCAAAGCCTGACCAAGTGGAACTTTTCACTTTCCATTAAATATCTGCCTAGAAACATTATGTATTTTGCTATCTGAATTGTGAACATGCATTGCAAAGAAATGATCCATTTGTCAGAGCAGTAAAACCATGAGAGCTGTTACTGAAAAAGGTTCAAGTTGATAGTTGAAACAGCATTACAAATTGTTTCTGGAAGTCCCTTCTTCAAATTGTGACTCAGTTTCTTGCAGACATGAAGACTTCTGTTATATTTGTAGCAGACTTTTAGGAGGGATCTAACATTGCAAATGGCCAAAGTAATTTTTTGTTCTAATTTGTCCCAGCAGCTGAACCCTTTCAATAACTTAAATTTTGCATTGGCTCTAAATGGACTATTCTCTAGGCAAAGTGGGTTTCTATTTGTATCACTTTTGATCCCAAACCCTATTTACAGAAGAACAATTTGGTCTCAATTTCTAAATTTACTGGACTGAGATCTTCAGTAATCTGTATAGATCTGGTCAATATTCATAATAACTCAATGTCTTGTGTTCTCTAGGAAAAACAGTCAAGAAGGAATTGAACCCACAGCTTGCACCAATCTGTGACTTTCTTTAAGACATAGTCCTCAGCATAAAAGAATTTTTTTCAGAGCACGTGAGTCTGAGTAAATATGATTCTTGAAAAAAAAGATAATCTTCCTTGCTTTCTGGATTAAGAATTCACCCTGAATTTCTTCCACGTAACTGCCTTATTTTAAAGATGTTCTACTTTTATTTTTTTTATTTTAGGAAAGGTACTGGCAGGTTTTCTTGTGAGGCAAAAGAAAATCTCTTTCAAATTGCTAGTGAAAGCCTGCTTTAACTTGGTGCAATAGGGAATACTGTATGTGTGAGAAGCATCTGTCATAAGAATTATATCTGGCCAGGTACACATTTGTATTGCTTTCTGGGTAGGAGAGTCTTGATATGTTAAAAAATACCCCTTTGATTCAGCCAGGGCTTTTTAATCTCTTTTCAGTCATACTATGAACATTTTTTGCTCACTGAAAAATGCATCCTGAAGCTTATGAAGAAGATGAGCTCTTGAAGTCTGAGTGAAGTGGGGTATTTGCCACCATCTGGTTGTAAACTCCATAGAGAAACTATCGATGGGACTGCTTGCGATTTAAGTGATAGCCATACCCATACTGGTGTCCCAATTAGGAAAAAAAAAGTTATTTAATTGGAAAGACAAGTTCACACATTTCCAAATTTTATGGCAGGCCCAGATGAGACCAAAAAATAAAAATAAAAACTTTAACAACAACAAAAAAACTGATAATGTCAAAACTGGATTTTTTTCAAATTGGCACAGAAGTGACCATATTTTGCTTAACAAAATTCTGTATGATCTTGGATGGAATGGGCGAGAGAAGAAAAATATTTAATTATTTTTCTGATATATAGTAGGAAGAAATAGCATTTGGACTCCAAAATGGCACCTTTCCAGGAACCTGATGAAAAATCTGTTATCTTTTGAGAAAGAAATTAAGTTTTGTAGGTTTCTAAAACGCACAATGAAAGGCTTATATACTGCCAGCATTTCAGATATTTTTCTTCGCTGTATTTTGGAGGAGCTCCTGTTGTCCTAGTTTAAAAGATAGCTTAAATTTAGTAGACCTGAATTTATCACCTGAAGCAAAGGCATAACTCTTTTTAGTCTGATTCAGATACCGTAGACTGATTCCTTTCAATCCTATTGCATATGAATATAAGTAATGCACAGCTACTCACAACCCTTTACCCCTCTAGAGACCAGATACAAGTACAGTTTTAGAAACTTTATTTTTGCCTGTTTTCCTACAGAAGTGTGCATTACTGTAATTCTTATGAGCATTAGGTACACAGTTACCTGAAGTCTTCAGACTATAGTAAACTGTTAGTGCAGTATTACAGCTCTGAGAATCAGTACTTAACACATTTGAGTAATTCTCCTTTTACAAAGTAAAACTAAAAATTTGTGGTGTTTGTTTTAAGATTAAAAAAATATTTGTTGTGTTTTAAGATTAAAAAAAATATACCCTTATTCTGTAGTAATATTATAACTGGCAAAGGGATTAAAATGTCATCAGAGCTTCAGTTTGAACCTCATTCCACAAGTGCAAGATAATGTCCTTTGAACTCTAAAAATAATCATGAAATTTTAATTAGTATATTTCATGGGGCTGGAGATTGCCGGTAGCTAGAATGGCCTATTCTGTTTGCCCTCAAAACTGAAGCCAATTTTTTCCACATATATCAGTGGTGAATCAGTAAGTGTTCAAAGATGGGCTAACATTGCCATATTTTTGCTATAGATAGATGATATTATATTGAAAACAACCAGCAATGTTTCTCTTCCTTTCTCTTGCACACTAATGTAAGGGAAAAATTTAAGATATCTCATATTCTACAGCAATAAACTATTAGGTACTAGAAAATGGGACCAAAATCCTTACTGTCTTGAATCACCAAGTAGTGAATTTTCCTGAAAAACCCATCAAAAATTTCATGCGCTGGGTTGGCAACACAGTTATATCTAAATCAATAAATGCAGAGCATGATGCTGTTTCAGACAAAAAAAAAAAAAGGAAACATTAGAGGGAAGTGTAGAGAATATATGATTAATTCTGTAATACTAAGTTAATGTATAAATGTGTACATATTGTAGAAATGTTCATATCAAAAAAAAAACAAAAAAACAAACCAAAAGCAGGATTCCCAAATAAGGTTTGGTTTGGTTTTTTTTCCTAACAAATTTATCTGAAGATGTGTATCAAATGCTTGATCAATAAGCATGGGGTGCAAACTTGCAATCAGGCTCTTCAAGTTAAGTCTCTGACAGCATATGCCGGAGTCAATATATCTCTAAATATATCTAATCTAATATATCTAAATGAATTCAAGACAGCAATGGGTGATGTTTGAAAATTTACAAATATTGATATTCTCATACCCTAGAAATACACTGGCGTCTGTCTCCTGTGGCCAGGTAACTCATTGCACTTTGCTTAAGCAAAGAGACAAATGGCAGAGAGCCACTCAAATGACTTGAGGGTTGCTGTATAAATGCATGTTCATATTGTGGTATACGGGGGATCATTTTTTCTGCAACAGGAAAGACCTGTAAAACAGCTCTCTGTACACCAGCCAACAGAGCTGAGACAGAAAGAGGATTAAGGAAGAAACTGGAATGTAAGTGTGGCTTAGAACTAGACTTTTTCTGCTCGTGGGATGTTATATCTATGTGCTACTTATAAAAATTGAACCAAAAATTGTAGGCTATAGTCTAGATTACACATTTGCAATCTAATGGCCCAGTCCATAACCTGCAATTTTCATCCATTTTTGGATTTGTACATGTAGTATCTGTTATCAGTGTCTATTGGAATGTAGGACAACATCCATTTAAAGCTTTATAACCATAACTTCTATGTGAATTTAGGTAAACTCTCTCTTGTGTACGTGAGCAAATTGCAGGCGTAGCATTTATAATATTAGTGAGAATCATGGAAAATAGTTGAAATATCAAAATAAGGATTGGTAAAATTTAACAAGATGCATTTTAAGGTCTATAAATTGTTCAGGTAGATGTGGCTTGTGAAGTAACTAACTGGTAAAGCAAGAAAAAAAAAAACTAAGCTTCTCCAAACCTGCAGTCTTCTCAGTGCTAGAAAATCTCAATACCAGTGAAGTCCATTTCTGGTGTTTATCTTCTCAGTTCACTCAAAGGTCAGAAGGTTTGACCTCAGGACAGTTCTTCAACACTTACTGCCTACTTCAGCTACTAGAAGGTATCTGAGAGATCATCCTTAAATGTAGCAAAGCAGAAGAGAGGAAGCCTGGGATCAGAGCATTCCAGTTTTATTTATATCCTTCCCTATGTTGATATACAACATCTAACTCCTAGAAGCATGTTCTGACCCCTGGCTTCTGGTGCACTATGAAGTAATCACTCTCAAATTTTCTCATAAAAGCTGTTTTACCAAGAGTCCCTGTAGCATTCATATGTAAGCTAATTTCACCAATGTAAATATTTTCTGAAAGAGAACTCTCTAGGAATATTATACATTTTAGACAATACTCTATTTTCTACATTAGTTTAAATTCACATTATTTCAATACTATACAACCAGAACATTTGTTTCTGAAGACTACAGCAAATTCGTGTATCTACATTAATCAAAAGGGTTTGAGGACTGGGCTTCAATAGTTTCCAAGAAATCATACACACAAACAGGAGACATATATATAGACAGTTCAGAATGTGTATAAATTTAAAGTAACCCTGAACAGTGTTTTAGTATTTTCCCAAACAAAAGGCTAGAAAAATGGAATCACTAAACAGATCAAAATATCTCCTATTTGAACTTTATAGTTATGGATTATTGGTCATCAGTCTTTGGTGTTACACTTAAATTATTGTTGTTTGTTCCAATACTTCTGTTAAAGCTGAGAAGTTTTCCTAAATAAAAACATTAAGAAAACAGTTAATGAAAAACCCAACCCGAGCCAAATTTTGCATGGGAAACACCACAGAATGTCTTATTGGCAGAAGCTTTTTCTGTCTAGGCTGGATTTTTCAGTCAAGAGCAGAGATAGATAAAAATCCCATAAGAGTGAGCAATGTAACAAACAGCAAGCAATGTTATACTAAATACAGGGGCATGAGAACATCAACTGAGGACCTTTGCCTTGGCTGTAAGAATCTTGATGGAGTGCACAAGGCTGCTTGCCATCCCATGGCTGACATCTCTCTGTAGGTCTGAAAGAAACTTACATTGGTCTGAGGTCTGACAAGCATAGAGCAGGAAGAGTCTTGAAAATTCACAATTCAATGGGGCAAAAAACTTGTTTCCTGCCCAGTTCCATTCTTTAGTTGTTGGTCACTGAGTTTAGAAACAGAAAATGAAATCTGATGCTCTGATATAGTTTCCTAGAAGTTATCTGGGTAAGCAATTTACAAAAATTAAATTATTTGTAAAACAATCATTCAATATTAGGTTTCCAATGAACTTCATGTGTAAACCACACAGACTTCTCATCTGATCTAGCACACCATTCTGTATTTAATACTATATCTTATTTCTATCAGTGTTCAGAGGACCAAAACTGCAAGACAAAGAAACAAAGAATCAAAATATAATTTCCCAAACACATAAATACGCCTGTAGAACTTTGTATCTAATATTATACAATGTAAAACCTATTTTTAAAAGTATCACATTTTTTCCCCATTTGAGTCTAAGCAGTATTTACTTTAATCATCACAGGCTCATACCTTGTACATGAGTAATCTTTTCTCAAAAAGCAAAAGATGGCTATCCACAAATTCTATTCTTGCAGAATGTTTTTATTTCAACAGAGCAAACTATGCCAAGTGCTATTCCATTCAATAATG
Organism: Heliangelus exortis; assembly: GCF_036169615.1. Lineage (NCBI taxonomy): Eukaryota > Metazoa > Chordata > Aves > Apodiformes > Trochilidae > Heliangelus > Heliangelus exortis. The sequence goes on along the minus strand of NC_092424.1, from coordinate 53,048,505 downwards.
ATCTGTGTGCTCGTAGCCCCTGATGGCTTGGCACGTGATGAGGCCTTCTAGACAAATGGGATTGTTTCTCCCTTCCTGTAATTGATTCTGATGTGCAGGTCTGGACATTGTTTCTGTGTTGTGCCACTTTGATTCGTCTATTTAATTGAAAATGTGTTATGTTTACAGAACATCAGAGGGAGTATACAATCGGTTCATAAAAGTCTGTTGAAGCAAGTTCAAGCCACAAGATGGCAATGGTGTTTACAATTTTTATTAGCACTTAAATTGCTTTCTGTTACATAACCTACATTCCTTTATGTTAAAAAACAACTGAGATTTCACTCCATGGTGACATCTTTAAATCTCTAACCATGTATCAAAAAACTTTAGCCATGGTCTTCACACCACCAGGGAGCATAAAGTGTGACAGGGGACAGGAGCTATCTTAGCAGTCACCTCTCCCAGGCTGAAGCAAGTCACAATGGCACTGTGGTGCAGAGAGGCATCAGATGGCTCACTGCAGGACAGCTTTAGTCTGAAGGATGCAATTCATTTGCTCTGGACTTCACTGGAGCTAACATGTATCTACTGATCTGCTTGGGACTGTGGGTTTTTTTTCCATACAGATGGATTTTGTATCCTGGATGCACCCAGCAGGAGTATCTATACCTCGCTGCTTATGTTGGATAGACATACACTGGATGCCTTGCAGAGAGCAAAGCCAAGAAATGCCTGACAGGAATTCTGTGATGGAGTATAACACTTTTCCATGTGTCCAGAGCTGCTCCCTGTTTCCCTTGCTGGGTCTGTAACACCTTCCACTCCTTCCCTCAAACTCAGCAAAAAAGCACCGACTGCCTTACCCACACCTATGGCTTATAGTGTGGGCTGCTTCAGATACAACTGATTTTTTTTCCCAGATGATAATTTACTAAGATGGATTTAATTTCTTCAGTGGTATCCTTAACTACCTCTGAAAATTTAATACTCCATGTCCTTTACATTTGTTGGATAACTGGCTAGCTTGCTTGGTTAGTAGACTTTCTGACATAAGGTGCTTGACTCACTCTCTTGGGACACAATCTGCCACTTACTGAAGGGAGCAGAATCACTACCTGATTTCAGCAGGATTTGAAACTCCTGACATTTGGTTTCCTCTGTGTGCCATTACTCCCAACCACTTTCCACCATAATTTATATATATATGCATATTAAAACCTTGAACATAAAAAAAAAAAAAAAAAGGAATAAGTAGAGCCTAGGAGTTAATTTTTTAAATAACATGATTCAGTTTGAAGAATAATATTTTAGATGACAGAATGCATGTTTTTGTTTTGTTGGGGGTTTTTTTGTTTTGTTTATTGGTTTAGGGGGGTTGTTTTTGTTTATTTTAGGTTTTTGTTGTTGTTTTTGCCTCAAACATTCCTGCAGTACAGCACTAGAAAGAAATGAGTAACACAATACAGAACCACTAGAACATAATAAACAGCTTCAAACTAATCAACTCTGATGAACATCATCTTGTCTACTATAATCTCAAGTATAGTACAGATTGATTTTAGACTAAGAATGCACCTACACAGTGGCTTGGGAACATGAAAACACTTCACAGAGGAAATCAAAGAGAAGAAAATGAGGCCTTAAGGAAGAAGGTCTGGTTCGATTTTTGGCCATTAGAAATTTAAATCAACACTTGAAACTCACAAAAATGTATGAGCAATCTCTGACACCTGCACTGGACAGAGGGAAGCAGAGCAGGAGCAGAGAGGCAGACTTCTTAAAGATGAAATACTGAGACGTATTATGCAGAATAATGGATTCTTGATCCAAAAAGCAAGAATGGCAAAGAAGAACAGCTGTTTGGGCCCTGGGTCAGAAAGACATCTGTATTCAATATAAAATTTAAGCATATGATTCATTATTGCCCTGTACGGAAATGCATTTAATCAGCTTTCTGAAAAAAGACCTAAATAAATATTCAGAGGGTGGAAACAAGACAGAAGAGGACTCAACTGTGAAAACGAAGGGAAGGTAATATTTCAAAGCAGTTGCCATAACGATGAAATCCAAGGAGAAGACAGATAGGATGAAGGTGCCATTTAGCTCTAAGGATGGCATTAGTTACTTAAGTATAACCAGTTTTAGCATTATGGAAAAGCTCTCAAGAAGGACTTTAAAAGAGCAAGAGAATTAAAATGCAGCAATAGCTCATTCAGAGTTGGGTGTTATTATGGAGTGGGGAACAACAGTGTCAGGGAACATCGCATGTGGGTTGTGAAGTGGTGGGCTGTGATGGGAACAAGAAGGCAAAAAGAGGGTGAGGAGAGACAGAGGGAAACTGAGCTGTTAGGAAAGGGGGGGAGTGAAGTGAAGGCATGCTATGTAGCTCAGCTGGCAGCCATTCATTTAAACCTGTCCCATGAAATGTTTCAGTCCAGTTCATGAGTTTTCTGCAGAGGAAGAGGAGGAAGGTGCCACCCTGTGCTGGTGCTCTCACAATAGGCAATGCTTTCTCCTGTGTCTGCTGCTGTCAAAACTGGTGATGCTGAAAGACACTGATCTCAGGTGGAGAATGGGCTTCTAGACAGCTGTTGCCTCCTCTTGCTTCCCATGGAGCAGCCTCTCTCCACCTGTGGGCTATCAGGTCGCTCTCCTGCTGCTCTCCTTTGTGCACTCTAATGTGTTCCTACGGCACAAAAGATTCAGTGAGGTTTGGAATAAGTTGCCTTATAGCTTAAGCATGATTGTGCATTAAGACTATTTATTAGGAGCCTGCTTGTGTCATCCAAAGATTGGAAGCAATGGATGTGTTCTACAGTGCCTGCCTGTGTGTACTCTGTCAAAGGCAGCTGGCATTTTGCCTCAATACACACTGCAGAATCCATCTACATGAAAGATTTTAGTATTTCACTCTAAGCCTGACAAACCAAGACTGGATTTTCAATCCTATTTCTCAGCCCAGCTAATTCAGTGACCTGTGGTAGCACATTTTATACCACAGCTTTCAAAATGACTGGTAATTTTGGTGCCACGCAGCCCGATCTGCAGACATGTTCAGCTCTAATTTCTAACTTAAAAATTAAAGACTATATTTGAAAATGCTGCTATTGCCTCTGGCCCAATGTCCCTGTTTGTAATAAGGAGTTAGCTTATTTCCCAAGAATGCTGAGAATTTAATTACATAATGTCTGTAAAGCAATTGGAAGAAAAGCACTATATAAGTGTTAAGCATTATAATTGTATTAAATGCGTATGGCCACTATTGCAGGGAAGGGATGTGATTATCTAATAAGCAATGACCTCTCATCACCCGCAATAAAAGTCTTTGTGAAGACCACAATGTTGTGCTGGCATAGGCTGAATTAAATGTCAAGAATATCAAGCAGTTCTTTTTAAGTTTTCATAGCACAGAAGGTTAAAAGAATTTCTGTTAAAACATGCACTGCCCAATCAGAATATTCTCAGTACTAATGGTTTCACAAATACTGGTACAGATATTAACTGGAAGAGCTAATTTGAGGCTATCTATGGTCACCAGTGCAGCTTTAGATGAATGAATTTTAATCTGACCCTCCAGAGTCAGTCTAGCTGAATAATAACAATGAAAAATGCATGAGAACAGCAATTTCAACACGGCTATTTCACAGACAAGCTTATTTTATGCATCAATAGGAAATAAATCAAGAAATTGGATGGACTTTCTGAATGTCTTTCACTGTTCTAAGTAAATCCATCTAGCCAGCGTAACCATCGGTTCTAAAGATTGGAGAGTAAACAGAGGAGGAATATTGATTGATTGCTTTATTTGGAATGGAATTCCTAACATCAAAGTTGGCAGGAATTGAGCTTATGGGAGTGAAATGTTGCTGTAAGCTGAGCTTCAAGATCTCCTATTTGGTAACATTTGGATTTAAACCATTATCTAAATAGAAACTGCATCTTGAAAAAATACTTGGGAACACTTTCCATAAATAACAACAGATCATTAGCAGCAAGTTGTTTGTACAGCTCTGGTAGAAGGGGCTAATGAAAAGTTTTTTAAATTCTTCCACAAAGTGTACTATCAAGTGTGTGTCCTAATTTGTAACGATGTGAATTACAAATTGTCACAGAAAAATAGACTCGATAGCTCAAAGTAAGGTGCCTAAAAAAATAATTCAGGCTATTCTGGCACAATGTTATGGTCTATCACTTTTTGCTCTAAAATAGTTTCCCAGTGAGTATAAACAGTGTGCCACTAGCAGGCAAACAAATAAAAATACTGATTTTGGTGTGCCATTTATCTACTCCTAATATTAGGTATTCAAGTTTAAATTTCAGGCTCAATTCCCAGGACATATGTAATTTGACTTGGAAGATGGCCCAGATAAACACAAACCAGAACAATTTTTCTTGTGCTTACCAGTGGATTCAAGTAGAGTTCAGACAAAGTTTCATTAAAATCATCAAGCCCTGAACAGTAGCTTATAAAAACAACAGATCATACTTTATTTTTAAAAGGAAGTTTGACATATTTTACTTGCTGAGTGCTCAGTTTTGCTACATGAGAACTTATGGAGCCTCAGAATAATATTCTTCAACACAAACTGCTGTATTTCAGTATCCAAAAATCCATAAAATTAAGACACTGAAAACTTTCAGATTTTTTAAAATATGATTGCCACCAAAAACCTCAAGCATGCACATATGCATTCAGCTTCATGGAGACTTCCATGCTAGTGAACTAAATGTTGTAACTGTTCTATCAAGGACAGGTGGGTTAGATAAAATGGATGTACTGTTATATCTTAACAGATGCACAGCAAATGACTCTTGGATATTACCACTTTGCAAACATGCAGCACTGAGCTGCTGGGGCTGAAGATTATAATAACTATTTGAGAAGTCTTAAACAAAAGGCTGGTTTCATTTGCCTGCCCTGCTTGGAGCTTCATTCATGATATTGAATTAAAAAGGAAATAACTTACTGGCCACGGACTTGAGATGTAGTTGCCGAGAACAAAACTAAGCAAATGGGAATGAAACTGTTTTTCCATAACTTCAGCAGAAAGGTGATATGAAGCCCTTCTGGCCTTTCAATTCCAATATATGTCTCTCCCAGTATGATTATCTGCAGGCTGATACAGATGGGAAAGGAATCCGCATGGCCTACAAGACAACTTAACCCACTCTTTTCTAACCAGATTTCTCTGTGAAACTGAAATTGTGTATCATAAGCTAAGAACCCACCCAGAGAGCAGATCTACCAAGAGAAAGATTGGAGGAAAGATCCAATGACAGCTGACAATAACAAAGTGTGATTTGGAAGACAACAATAACATACATACATGTCGTTGATGGGACAAAACTAAAACTAAATATTGTTTCTATTACAATACAGACATTCAATAAAGCCTAACTTCACAGGTTCAGAAGAAACCAGAATAAAATTTCACAAAATCCATTGTCTTGTCCATGCCATTAAGATGCATTTCAGAGAAATCATAAAGTTCTGTGTCACATGTTCATGGCACATCATTAACTTCACTTTAACCAGAGAGAATAGGAGGCGATATGAAATCTCCACTCCACAAAGTAAAGAGAAGAAATACTGAGTACAAAATTTCTCTGTGAAAATCTCTGTCCCAGTGTATTAAACAAAAATAACAGCATGAATCAATAGTCAATTTTGTAGAAAATCTACTGTCATCTGTGTATGACTGGTGCAATTCCGAAGCACACTTGCATTTGCTCTGGATTAACATCTATTTTGAGACACAGTACCATGGCATGATCCAGGAGACTGTCATCACAGGCAGATAGACAGCATCAGAAAAGATCTTTTAGGAAGTCATGGAAAAGGTGAATATGGAAATGTAACAAGGGATTCTGTCTGATGTAGTCAAAGCTTGACCTTCCCCACTTTTCAGTGGTATTGTTGACAAGTTTTTCACAGCAAATATATTCAGTCCTAAAACAGCAGATCAGCTGGGATGATTGCAATGGTGTATCTTTTCAATACTTCCAGTGTCTGAAAAAGGTGTGCTTAAAGTATTGTAGCTATGTGAAAAGCATCTCAACAAGAGTGGCAAGCATATCAAAAGCGAAAGAAAGTCTTGTCTGATGGGTGTTTTCTTGAAAGGTTTATGGAAGGACAAGATTCTTTTTTAAGTGGAGAAACTGGGAGCAAGAGGGTCAAATGACGCTGCAAAATATTTGTGCACCTGTACATAAACCAGAAGCATAAATGATATAATAAGAAAGAAATTAAAAAAAAAAATCAGGAAGAAATAACATATTTAATCTCTTTGAAGAAAACAAAAAAGCTTTCACAGCTACGCTTCTCTTCCACGTTCTCCTGACATTTAAAACAAGCTCAAATGAAAAGCAGATTTACTGTGTAAAAGGGACTGGTTTTTATTCAAGATTAAATAGTGATCCCAAAGAAAATGCCTTTGAATCCTTGTGCATGCAGCTGGCTAAAAGGTGGACAAGACAAACATTTTACTGGCAGTATGAATGTGCAGTCAGAAGAACAAGTCATAGGCTATTTCATTTGTGCAAAATAGCAGAACAAAGCTGCAAGTGACCTTAGATAGCTTGTAATTAATTTAGCAGAGCCTGGCAACAGCCGACCAAGGACTGATCTATCTCCACAAATGGAAACTACTATTACTGTTATTTAGTTAGTTACTTATTGAAAATTCATTTTTAAAGCAATTTCAGGGTGTTTTTCAGCACTGCGATTAATCATTCCATGGCAATTTGCATCAGATTTTCTCTTCTTGATGAGCTTGTTTCAGCTAATGGCTCACCAGACATAGCCCAGGAATACTGTTTGGTTGGAAAGAATTGGGGTTTCATGCCTATGACTAGCAGTCTAGACTAGTATAAGCCAAAGCAAATGAGAATAGTTAACAGGTTTAGCTGAGCTTGCTATTTTACAGAAGGACATCCACAGAACCACAGGCATCACCTACACAGATGCAGGCTACCCAGAGAGGCTGTGGAGTCTCCTTGTCTGGAGATACTCAAAACTCTCCTGGATGCAATCTTATCCCACCTACTCTATGCGAACCTGCTTTAGCAGGAGTGTTGGACTAGATGGATGGTGCTGAGGTCCCTTCCAGTCCCTACCAGTCTATGATTCTATAATATAAGCAGAAGACCTAAAACAGCAAACCCCATTAGACAATGTTGCCTAACACTCTAAGATGTGCAAACCATGTGAAAACAGATTAACAAAATAAATCTGGAATACATAGAAAAGAATTGAAATGCCACTGAATCACAAAAACCTCAGCACTGAAGTTCTTCATAAGACATTCCAATATATTATCTAGACTTCTACCTTAACAAACTCACCTATTACTAAAATTACAGCAGATGACACAAAGTTTGTTTCAAAAATGGCATGTGGTAGGACAACCATGACCTCAACAGCCTTTGACAGCAATTCACCAAGACCGAAGACCTCTTTTATCCCATGTATGGGGAAAGTTTAAACCCTAAATGTGGCAGGGCACAGATATTTTAATGGTGGGCTAAGAAGAGCATTGACATAAGCATCATTCAGTCTTAGTTTAGAGGGAACAGTGATATAGATTTGAGGAATACCAAAGAAATGGCAGCAAGATCCTTCTGCTTCTCTCATATGTGTGCACACACACATATAAACAGAGACACCATGCAGTCCTTCCTTCTTCCAAACTGTTTTCAGTGGGATTATTTTTTTACTAATTACTCAAATATTTAAGGATTCAAGTCTCCCATCTTCCTAATTTTTTTTTCCCCTGTGCCTCTTAAAAAGGAGTGCTCTTCAGAAATGAACCATTTGCTCTGGCTTACTTTGAATATACTTGGGTTATGACTATTAGTTAAGTTTCTTCTCTAGTGCACATCCATTTGGACAGGGAACAATAAGAGGTTAAAATGATGTGTGTCAGTGAAGCTGGACAGGTCTTTGTAGTGGGAAAAACAAATATAAACCTTGATGGAAATAGTACAACCACTTTATATTTTATAAGTGTCTTTTTGGCTATAAAAGCATCTAGATGATCTGCTTAGAAGTAGAATTACCTTGTTATATGTGTAAGAATTCACTGAAATTGTGGAGGTTTTTTGTGATTATTTTTCTTACTTCTGTCAAGTCAGGATTGTGGGGAGAACCTGATGAATTTGTTGTTACTACTTTGATTTTAGTGATAGAGATTTTTTAACTCACACTTTTTTTTTTTTTTTCCCCCTGTGTAATTCCTGTACTTTACATGCTGTTTAAATGCATGTAACAAATAGAGTGTGAAGGTCAGATATTAACTTGCCAACCATGGAAATATTTTCAAAGAACTATAATTTTTCTCTCCAAATCAGTTAAATCTTCATTACTTAAGTATATAACACATGCATATCACCATAATAAAATTAGTTACAGTCTTGTATTGGTAAAGTACAGCTTCATTTTACACTTCCAGCACAGAATTATTAAAAATGTAGTGTTGTCTTTATTGAGTGTTGTAAATATGAAGCAGACATATTGGATTCAAGAGTTTATACCATATTTTATCACTGTCAAAACAATATTCCTCTTGACTTAGTTCAAACACATTCCAGTCCTAACAAATCAATACAATGTAAGGTTTGCTACTGTAATTAACAAGAGAAGGTGGCTTTTAGTTCAAGGGTAAGCCATCTGTATTCTATTTTATCCCACAATCTTTGCCTTCTTGAAGTCCAGTCTTTTCTTACAAACTTGCATAAAACCTTTAAACAGAAATTAATCCCACCCAAGAAGAAAGGCATCCTTCAGAAACAATAGCATGTGTTTGTGCATACAAATAAGACAGTAGTTAAGACTGTGGAGCAACTCGACTTGTATTTTCAAACACTTGAGGGCTTTGATCTACTACCTTTTAATGTAGATGTTTGCTAATATAATTAGGGAAAAGTCATAAAAAATTTCACCAAACACAGAAGCTCAAAGATTTCTCTTCAGGGTCCTACAGTGAGCCTATCACTGTGATAGCTTATGCAATGAATGTGTAACAGAAATTTAACTCAGACCTGGAAATTATTTGCTTGTCTTGATCTGATTTATCTTTGCAGTATTAGGTCACTCTTATTTTAATTTCTGCCAGCCCTCTGGCAGCTTATGATGTAGTGGAAATTTAAGAAAGGTCCTCTGAATGAATTTGAGCAGGGTAAAGATGTTCAGTTTCAACTGTGCCAGTTGTATCTTGACTTTTCCAACAGTCTCCTGACTTAAGCTGAGAGAATGCATTTTTTAGGTAGAGGAAGAAACTCACTGAAAAAGGACCCTGATTATCTACATCCTATTGCATTGTTAGATAGGGCAAAGAAAGAATAAATCAAAAGTCTCCACTTGATCTTTAAACAGTAGTGTATAATATAGAAAAATATGACAGAAGACAAAACTGTGAAGATAGTATGCTGTGAAGATATGTATGCTGTTCAGTAATGCAGAAAAGGCAACATTCAATATAAAAGAAGAGTGGACATATTGACCATATGTGTCGTGCATGACATGTAGGACAAAGGCTTGCACACTGCCATGAAATTGCTCAGTGTTTAATTTTCAGCAGACGTTTTCATTGCTGTGACTGAGCCAGCTATCATTCTCCCAGGCAGTGTCCCAGCTTAAGCTGCCGGATAGGCTGGGATAGAAAGTGATTCCAGTAAGGAGTATGGATGGGGGTGTCTGGTTCAGAGCACAGAGGAGGGAGTTTAGCTGGGCAGATGAAAGCCAGTACATGCACTTGCCCTGAAGCCCAGAGTCTGCTCACTGTTGTTTATTAGTATAGATATGGTCCCAGGTGCACATAGTGAAAGAGTCCATTTGCTCTCCTGTAGAAAAATGCTTTTATATCCTACTAATCACAGGTGTCTGTGCTAAAGGGCTTGGTTGTTGGGGCAAGTAGGGGGGAGGATGGAAAGTTTATCACCTTTTATGAAAAGGTTCACATCCATTGAAATGATGGTTGCTATCTTGCCAAATAAACTTGACTTTTAAGTCCACTTACAAGAGAACAAAGAGGGAAGAGAGATGAAACCATACTCGTTGTTACCAGAACTGTTCTGTGGCCAATGATGAGTAATTTTACTGTGCTTCCATATGCTTTCCAAGATTCTCTGTTGTCTAAGTAGTGAAGATCTTATTAGCAAACCTCACGAAAATGTTCACAGTTTAATAAAAGTGACACATATTTGCCTACAGCTATCTTTCTAGTAAGTGAAATAACTTAATGAATAATTGAAACATTGCTATTTCATACCTGCTCAATTATTCAATGTTAAAAGTGAGAATATAAATTTTTAGGTAAACATTGCTAGCTTGAATTTGTTTAGCTGTGGTGCTACGATCACAGTTGCAGCTTGCATAGTGACAATGAAAAGGTCAAGACTATTTTCTGATGGTTATCGTACTTTCTAACAAACTAGAAGCATTCTTTTCAGAAGTGTTAACAATGGGGTCACTCACAGTGTTGGTAAATCTGGAGGGTGTTCAAAATGCAGAAAGGAGGTCAGAGATTTATGCATCATGCAGCACAATTTATTTTCCTCTGGCTCTGCCTATTATGTCTTACAAAAAAATCATAATTCTGTGCAGAGCACTGACACTGAGCATTCTGCTCAGTTGTTGGCCACTGGAATAAATTTACACGGACAAATGTAAGAAAAGTAATATACAAAATTTAGATTGAGAATCTGAAACAGTGATCAATTTATAGCTTTTGGGGAAAAAAAAAAAAAAAGGTTTTCTGTCCCTAGGTTATACAAGTAAAACAATGATTCCCAAGAATTCTCTACAGAGAGTACATATGAAAATACAGTACATATGTTTAGATAAAGAGACAAAGAGCTTCCGGCTGAATTGACAGTCAACATTTCACATCAGCTTTTTTGTTTGTTTTTTTTTTTTTAATCAGACTAACAAAATATAACCACTTAAGAAATCTAGATTTCAGCAGCCAAATATTCAGCTATGTCAAAGGAGACACCTCATCATTTGTACAGGGGCTTGCAAGAATGTTGGAACGCCTTCCTCATAAGCAGGTGGTCTGAAAGAACTTTGGAGTGATTGTGGTTGTCACCTGCAACAAGCTTACTTCCTTAGAGACAGAGGAAAGTGTGAAAAAACATGACTCAAAGAAACAATTAAAACCAAACTTTACAACCACCGTGACACATTATCACAGGGAAATTTACAATTCACCATATGACTTTAATAGTAAGGGAACCTGAACTTTCCGAAGATATGTATTTTAAATACTCTATCTGGACTTTCTGAAATGATGTTTTCACACTCCACTAGGAATCAGACTTGTATAGCAGGTCAATTAAATTTGATCTTTTCTCTGTGTATAGAAATCGGACCCTAAGGCTGAAGTCCCAATTGCTTTGTTTCTACAACTCTTGTCAAGGATTTTCCAGTTCTGACTTCACCAAGTACTCCCCTCTGAGCAATGTGTTTTGCTAATATTTGCTCTGGAATAGGTGGATGTGCAGATTATTAGACATACATAGCTTACGTGTACTTAATAGACATGAAATTTTGATGTCATTAAGCTCTATTCCTCTAGGCAAAACTTTTGGGTTCCCTCCAAGAGCTGAGGTCCTAGCAAAAATTTTTCACTGTTCCATAGCACTTAAAGTTTGAATTTCTAAATTTCTTGCAAAGGGTACTGACTAGTCCTTCCATTGTTTATCCTAAAAAAGGACAAAATGTTGCAAGGAGAAGCGTAATGGCATGATTTCCTATGTAATTTAATTGTCCCTGATGCTTTCCCAAATTTGACAGCAGTTTCAGAAGAAACAAGGTATTGCTTCCACAACTTAATGATAATGCTTTCATCCAGGAGAGCAGTAATTGAGTTTTAATGTCCTGCACTGTTGCTTGTCATAAATCCTCTCTATGTGAAACTCTAACCTCTACTGCTCAAGATTAATGGTTAACAGTGTATATAATATTTATTAAACCTCTTTTTATATTGCTTGGCAATCTGTGCTGCCATCAAGCAAGTTGAAATAATTGACATTTAGCACATCAACCTTCTTGTGACTAAGAAGCATGACATTCATGTAGATAGTAAACATTTGGCAATTGCTGCAAATGTCTCCAAATTTAACACCCTGACCTTTTCTCAGGTAAATGTTTTGGGATAAAATGTAAATAGTGATTTGCTGCACGTCAAATATCATGCAATGTCAAGTTTAGTGTCTTATTATTCTTGAGAGGCTTACAACTTGATTTTGACCTGCTGCTTCATCTTTTAAACTTTTGTACAAAATACATGCATGCATTTTTTTTTAAGTCTATTTTATGACTTGAAGACTGGGAGAAGTGTACTGGATTTTTATATTTTTTAGTAGTTTTACAGTTATATTGAGAAGAACCCAGTAAAATTACCACTGAAATAAGTAAGTTGAGATACTTAAAGTTTAGCAAGACTTTTGTAATGTCGTATTTGTCAGAGTACTTAAAAAAAAAATTAAATCTTTTTGTTCTTTTTTTGTCCTGTCACATATGTTGAAGACAGTGCTCCAGGAATAAACAAAACAACCAAATTCATAAGAAAAGCAGCTGGAAAAAAAAATTAATATGAAAGTAATAAAAGTTGGATTCATTTGGATCAAAAAGGCATTACTATATTGTGATTGAATTTGGTCCAGAATGAGCACAGCAGGTTTCTGGCTGAATGTGAGGTCAGCAGGTAATTATTTATATTTGACTACTTTGGAGTACAGTTAATTTGGAAAGAAAACTGGAACATATTCCTCTATATGCCTGTGATTTAAAAATGGAGTTATTTGGTTACTAGCATGGCTCTTACCACTGTAAACATATCCAAGTGAGAAAACATGTTCCTGGAATGAAAGGAACATAGGGAATTACTACAAGATCTACTTTGGTCCAGGGGGAGCTGAGGCAGTATGTTATGAGAGTTAAAACATGGAACATGGATATCTGAGCCCCATAACTTGTCTCCCCTTATCCTACTCCACTGGCTGTTAGCTCAGACTCCCACAAACATACCCTTGACCACTTTGTGAGGCCCACAGAGGTGGGAATAGAAATTCTTGTGCCAGGATAAACCTCAGGTGTTGTCTGAAATCCTTCTGATACTGCCATTTTAAGCATGAATTTGGAAACAGTTTCTGAGGTCTCTTAAGGACAGCCATAAAGTAGAGCACAAACCAGCTACCATTGCCTATGCCTGTCCCCAGCGGTCTGCTGTCATCACCTTTCTATTGTTCAGATGGTCCTTTTAATATCAGTCTTTCATACAATTTACACTGGAAATTCCAAATAAGGCAGATCAAACAACAGCAAGAACTGCTCATGTAAAACTCTTTCTGAGCATTGTCTGTAAGATCCTCTTCAGTTTCTTCCCCCACACCTCCTCAAAGGGTTGTGAGATGCATGAGGATCTTGTGTTGTCCTTAACAGCAAACCATTCTGAAAATTCCATATGACTGCTGATGGAGCAATAGGAATTAAATATGTTTTGCTTGTCTATCACTACCTGCAGACTATCAAATAATAAGTGTGGATGTTTGTAAACAGTGCAAAATCAGCTTTGCATTCACTGTGGTATATTCAGCAACTGAAGATATCTACCTGATACCTACATATTTGCAGAACAGGCAGTATAAAACTCGTTATTGCTTGATTAGAACAGGAATCAAAGACATTGATGAGAAAAAGAACTAACTCCATCAAGCCACCAGCAGCTGGAATCAGTAACAAGAGCCACAGGTTTGACCATCAAACCGTAAGTGGCAAGAGAAGATAAAGGCAGCCATTTGTTACAGTACTAATAATCCTACGGTCAGGAATAAAGCCTCAAGCACATAAAAGTTAGTTGTTTCTCACCAGCCTATAACTTTCTTAGATACTCTGTGTCTGGATCACATGTAGAAATTCTGACCTTCCCTATTGATTAAATGGCAATTTCATATAGCCAATGATTAGATAATCCAATCTTGTCTGCCAAAAGTGATCAACTGTCTATGAAATAAAGGGCAGAAGTTGTACAATTTACAATAAAAATGAGCTGGTTCCTGTGGCTCTGATTAAATAAAACAAAAAATTAAATTAAACAATGATCAAATTATAGGAGTGGCACTGTAACAATTTTAATTTTTCATTATTAATTTAAGACAGCACTTACCTAACAAATAAATAAAAAAGAAACCCCTTTTTACTTCCTTCTTCTTTGAAGCTAATTAGTCTCACTTAAAACTATTTCTTGAAATACCATGATGTAAAACACTGAGAGCTATTTCCAAAGTCATCCAAGTATTATTTGTGCCCCATACATAAAAGTGCTGACAGCAACATTAGTGATAAATTTAACCAGGGAATAATGCTTCCACTTTTTAAACAGATTTTGCCATGCTTTTTCAGTCCATTTCGGGGAAGTTGCTCCCATTACAATACTGAAAAGCCATCTTCAAAGAAGCAGCTCAGTTTATATCCTGAATTTCACCATGCAAGCCACCCTGGAGAACCTAAGTAACTTTTCCTGAGCATCCACCTGATCTCCCTGCCCACGTGTGGGAGCATGAGGGGAGTCAGGTTGTTCCCTCAGGCCATCCTGCTCCTGGAGTGAGGAGAAGGAAAGTGCCTCGGGTCACTGGTTTGTCTTGGACAACAGAGGCAGCAGATATAAGCACAGGTGGGTCTGTCAAGCATCAGGAAAATTATGCTTGCACTGGCAGAACCATTTCTGAAGAGGCACAGGCTACGTCTATGACTGTCAAAGCATTGGAGGTAAATACCATGAAGCTACCTCTGAGGAGCATGCATCATTAGACAACACTGAGTGATATTGCTGCTTTCCACTAATATGGGAACAATGTTCTTTGACTGGAGAATTTGTATTAAGCTCCTGCCCAAAATGACATGTGGAGTACGCTGTCCATTTTTAATAGAGAACTCAATGCCAAAAAAGTAATAAGATTGTCACTGTGCCTCTGATATCCAGATCAATAGGTCAAATGTACACAAGAATGCAACGGTGGTAATTTTTTGAAAATACAGATTCAGAAATAAAACAATTACTGCACATATGGCACCTAAATTATACTGTGTACAAACTGGAAGACAGGTTCTTTCTGGAAAAAAGATAAGTGTAAGTTTGAAAGTGGAAGATGAGATATAATAAAATGAGAATTGAGGCATATTGGGTGCACTGTTTATGAATATTGTTTTAGAGATTAAAATAATGTCGAGCTAAAGAGTAGTCTACAATGATCTCCTTAAAAAAAAAAAGAGCTAAGCGGAAGTGATGAACATATGACTGTTTTAATAGATGGTTTCCATTTATAAGAAACATATTTATTAGATATAAGCAATGTAAGGCTTTGAGAGTTTGCTCTGTATCTTTGTTGTTTTACTAACATTTATTCTGTCTATCTCCATGTTCAGTTCTCTATTCTGCTATTTGGAATCTGACTAATTCACTATTCTAAATTCTGAATTTTTGCTAGAAATTTTATGATTCCTGCAATTAGGATTTTCTCCCCTGTTAATCCCCAAATTGTTTATTAGTTGACTGGGAAAATTAGTTTTTGAAGCCTTATGACTGGAATGAAGAGGAAGAGATTTCACTCCTCAATTGTCATTTCTTGTTCTGAACATATTTATTTTGCCAGTGAAAGAGAGAGATAATGATTTATATGAGAACAAAATAAAGTCACTTAAACCTATTAAATAAATTCTCCTTTCCTTCTCTTCATTCCCCCTTTTTTTGAATTACCATTTTTAAAGTAGTAACTACAACATAAACAATGAAAAAAAAAATCCTCATGCATGATGGTCAAGGTTCAACAGAAGATTAGCAGACCTGACTTCAAGCTGTTTTTCTTTGCAGGTTACAGTAAGATGTACCTTTCCCCCTGCACCTTTCTGTGTATGCACTTTCAGCATGAAAGTTGCTCTCTGTTCACACACTTTCTTCAGGGCAAACTTTGGAGAAGAACCTCCCTACAGGAAAGCATAATTCTGCCAGTGCCAAAATATGTGCATCGTTCTAATTAAGCTACTTTCCCCTGTAGGGCTACTAAGGAATTGATGTTGACTCAAAAAGTACAGGCAATTCTGTACTGTTTTGGTGTCATTGCTTATCTTGGGTTGCTGCCTCATAAAGAATTGGATTTTTAAAAGACTGACAACGAGGTCTCAAAAATTAAAATCTAGACAGATGACCACTCTATGTGTGTCTGTCTGAACAGTGGAAATCTCAAGGCTGTTTTTTTTCTTAAAGTTCTCTCTGCATTAATGTGCCTTCAAATTAACTTTGATGTTTCCATGATTTTAGTATTTTGACATGTTCTCATTTATAAGATGCTGCCTCCCAAGCACTAGCAGAGAGGCAGTAATGTGAATGCGGATTACTATTTAAAATAATTAAACACTAAGACAAAAGTGTAACTTTTCCTTATTTATAACTATTATTTACAACTATTATTTGCTTGATGAACTATGAAATTGCTGAGCTTTTGAGCACACATTTGAAATTTAGTAATGGGCTACTACTCTGGCGGCAGGACCAATTTTTGGGGTGATACCTATAAGAACCTATGTAAAGATAATCAATTCACAAACCTATGAACGTCCAAAGACTGAGTAAATTAGGATCTATGGGGTTTCAATATAGTTGCATATAACAGAATTTGGTTTTATAATCTCTGTAAATAACATACAAAAAGAAGAAAATTACAGTTGCAAATTCGAGCACATCAAAGGTGACACACTCCTAAATCAGTTCCCATATATTATATATCATGATACAGTCTTTAATGACATGATTACATACCTCTACCTCATTAAGTGTGCAGAATGTACTGTGATTAAAGGAAGAATGTTTTACAGTAGGGAAAAAAGCACCTTCTGTTACAGCACAGGATGAAAGCCCAAGAAAGCTGGATGTATCTGTGGTTCTATCACAGATTGCATGTGTGATGGCTATCAGAAAGCAGATAAAAGAGGATTTGGGATATGATTGCATGGCCAAACTTGTACTTGCTAATTTCTGCATACTTTATGTTTTCAGGGGTATCTTTCTCTTAACACCATTCTCTGCATGAAATAGGAATTACATGAAAGAAAAATACAGCAAAGTTATAAGATGCTCAGCTAGTCTTCTACCAGTGGTAGAAAAAATGCTTTTTTTATTTTATTGACATTAAAACACAGAAAAGTTCTTAGGAACAGTAAACTAGAAAGAGTAATTTTAACTACAATGCAGATTAAATTCTAATAAAAGGACTGCAAAACTGTGGAAACTAAAACATTCTTGCCATTTTAGCTCATCTGATATAGATTTATACATTGATCCACAAAATAATGGGACATTGCAATATTAGAAATATAAATGTACTTCTACATTTGATCTGTCCTGTTAATGCTTTTCTGTACAAAACATTTTGTTGGCAGACAGTCCCACTCAACACAAACAAATTTTTGACATAAATTCTAGACTTAAGAAGTAAAGGGTACTACAAAGTAAAAGGTACCTTCTATAGCTAAGCTGTTGTAGATATTGTCCAACCTATTTTTCATTAAAACACTTCATTTGTCCTGGTTTTTTCTTGCCTGTCATGGTTGTTTTTCAAAGTATTGCAGAACCTGTTTCTGAAAGCCAAGCAGGAGAAGGCACTTTTTCAGCTGTAAGAGATTATTCTTATACATGAGGCAAGATAAAGAAGATGTTAAAGAGTAATTTCTATACTGAATAATTCACAGTCATATGTTAAAATGTATAGAATCTTGTAGATTTATATTGCCTGACTCACTACTATCTCATTTTATACAGGAACATGTTATGCATTTTTCATAATGTTAGCTAAATCGAAATTGGTAGTTGAAACAAAAGTTAAGTGATAGTAAAAATTTTCATCAACTTCTACTGCAGCTTCAATGGTAAATATTTTAAAACAATACAAAGCTATAAACTGATACATTATAAACCAGAAAAAAAAAAAATAATTAAGAGTTAGGTTTCTCCTAGTGACTCTTGTTGTTTCCTGAAATGTAATGTTAATTGAAGTAATCTCTTTTTCCTGTAAGAAAAAAAATGTACATAATTATACACGATCACTGTTTATAAAGCTGAAAAACATATGTTTTCAAAAATATAATTCTAGGACTTCTGAATGCTGAAGAAATCTTTTTAGTAATACTGAAAAACTCAAAAAATTCATCATGTAAAATTACAAAACCAGATATGGAGTAATTTCTGACTTGTCAACTATCTTAGAGTAATATGATGTACAACCTCTGATATGCAACTATTAATGTGAAAATAAATTGATCTACCAGTAAGTAATTTTCCCACTTAAAATAACTTCACTTTTATTGAGTTCTATATCAGGTTTTAAAAATCGTTTTAGAACACTGATGTATATTTGATTTATTTCAGACTTACACCCCTAAATACCTCTGATTTTCTAATGATTGTAGCACTATATAAATTAATAATTTCAGTCAAGAGAAAAGAGTGACTGCTTTGAAATGTAGAAAAGAATACAAAGGCAGTACTCAGCAAAGATATTAACTGCACACTGTCTATCATGAATCTTACTTAATGTGGACTTAACAGGGTTAGCAATTTTAACTGGAATGTTGAGTTTTCAGTGTTGCTGCAAAATGCAAAGAAGATTTATCACATCTTGGAATATGGATTTTAATACAAGAAGTGCAGGGAGCTATTTAGTAACAATTTATGGATGTTCTTGAGGTTAAATAAAGGGCTAATCTAGGTTATTATTTCCACAGAACAGGGGTTTTTGCCTACCATAAAATGTTAGCTAGAACAGCCCAGATTCTCTGCTAACAGTATGCTGATGTGACCCTTCTTTTTCCTGGTTTATAGCAAGTTCAAATTAGACTTCATCAGTCATACCATCCTACAAGTGGTCTATTTCCTGTGAAATCTGTCTTCAGTCCAGCTTTCAGAGTTGAAGGCTGCCTATTAGAGACAAAAGCTTTTCATTTTTCTGAGGATGGCTGAAAGCAGGCAAGCGACTCAGCAAAAAAATCTGTAATGTATAACTGCTCATATTGTTTTTAATTTATGGATCAGAAATTGGGCTCCACGGAAACATTTCTGGCACTTATTCTAGCCCTGCCCCTGCAGAAAGCAGCCAGCCGTAGCAGAAGCCCCTGCAGTGGATTTTCCAGGAGAAAGCTCCACAGCTGGATGAAGCAATGCAGTGATGGCTTCTTTCAGGGTGGTGGGCACAGCAGGAAAGGGATATTTGCATCCTTCAGCCTCCACTGTTCACTGAATGCAGCTGAACCAAGCCAGAGAATACAAATCTGCACTTTGCCAGCATGCACCCTGGACATCAGCAGTCTGGTGATACAAGGTGGAAAACCAGCACTGATAAACAGTGTGGATTTAAATGTAACAAAACGACAGTCGGTTAATGTTGTTAGCATTAAAATATCCTTTCAACGAGGGGTTGGTAGCAGCACGTATTTTTTTACTCAGAGAACCCAAACTGCTCCTTGAACAATGGGGGGCCCCCATCACTCCAGGATTTGGGAAATTCTTTCTGTCTCAAACAGCCTGTAGCCTGAGCATGTTATACAGTAAAAGCTCTATATTAAATAGGTGGGTGTAGGTGGAACCTAGTTATTTTTTCCCTCTCAGGCTTTCTCTGATACCGAACTGAATGTCTGCTAACCTTTGGATGAGCACCTGCATGACAGAATGTTTCTACTTGAGTGCTGAAGCCACTCTTAGACAATTTTGTTTAAATCTTCCCTTTTCAGTAGACCAGCTGGTCACTCCCCATTGCTAAATATGTCTACACATTGAATCTCCATCCAACTTATGTCCAATAATTCTAACTTAATATATGGACTCTATGACTTCAGGAAGAGGTTTTTTTCCAAAATTGTTTAACTTAAATTCAGTAAAAATCAAAAGGTGAAAAATTCTTTTTAAGTTGATGTATCTGTTCCACTTATCCATCCAGAAGCTTGCTTACTTTTTTTTCTGACTATATCGCAAAACACACAGCAATGCCCTTCATCAAACAAGACAGAGTTGGGAAACTTTCATACCACTTTCTCTCTGTAGTCACAAAAGTTTTCACTCATATACTCGGTCTCTGTAAATGCAGGAATACATTTAGAAATCTGTAGTCAAAGCCTATCCAGATATAAAGTAATCCTAGATTTTCAAAGATATCGAGCTCCTGAACTTCCATGGCCTTCCAAAGGCTTTAGTGACCTAAATAGCTTTGAAGATATGGTTAGAGCGACTTCTTATTTTTTCCCTTCACCTCAGTCCTTGCAAGAAAGTGACTATTCAAATGTACCTGTCCATCATCAGGTATTACTGCTCAGTGAAAAAAAAAAAAAAAAATAAAAAAGGAGAGACTGGAGACTCTTTATCTGTAAGGGAAGCAGGGGAAGAAGAACCCTGCAGGGGTGGTGTCCCAAGGCCAGACTTGTCACCGAGCTCTCACAGTTGGCAGTGGAGAGTGGCTGAAGGGAAACCAATGCTAGATCTTTTCTGCACAACTAAATCACATTTTTGCATTTCCTTTCAAGCAACCCAAGGAGGCTTTTAGTGCATGCAGAAGATATTTAGTTATTGAATTCTCAGTGTTTCCTTATTTAAGTAAAAAAATCCAGAACAGGGAATAGCCATGGCTGCTTGATAGACAGCCACATGTAAACAACTAAACCCACTTTTTACTAGTGTTCTGTTCTAACAGAAATTCTCTGTGCAACAGAGAAAATTCATCTGTCCATTTTTATGCCCAGGGCAGAAATAATTTTCTAGTGCATGTATCATTTTCTCTGTAGACATGCCATAATAAATCTTGAAAATAAAATAAATAGGAAAAAGACTCAGTAGACTGATACATACATTTTAGGTAGATAGACTAAAAAAACTAGTTAGCATCAGTTCACTACCAAAGATAAAGGGTTACTTTTGCAGTGTAGCTACAGGCATGAAACTACCTCATTCTGGGGTACCAGGGACTTCTGATTAGCACCAGAACACAGACAGTGTCCCTAACTGAACCCTCAGACAAAATGCCACATTTCAGAAACTAGTAGGGAAAAAAATAGCTAATAAATATAAAAGTTATGAAGCTGCAACTAGAAATAGAGCTGAGAACATTTTACTTTTATCTCTGTTCAGTGATCAGGCAAAGCAGCTATTAAGTGCAAAGAAATTACCAGTGTTCAAATGTGGTTATTTTGAGTACACTTACCCAGTAATAGCTGTACTATTTAAGTTAAAACACATGATAGTAAAATGACTGGATTGCTAATAAGTAACAGGATAAAATATAGAAGTAATCTTTTACCTTTGTTAGTGAGCTGATGATGACTATTTTTACAACGTTCCAAACACATATATTTAGAAACAATTGCAAAGAAAATGCTAAATAGTAGAATTACAGAAAAAATATCAAAAATCATAAATACACACCCATTTAATCCTTTGCTTTTTCATTGGACCAACACAGGAATTTAATTTCACATTAAGCCTTTTACATTGTTCTGCACACAAGAATATATAAAATTAAATGCTGAAAGATGATGGCTAATGATTTACTTTATAGGATGTGATCTGCATTTGATAAAACTGATAGAAGTATCACTAGCAGCTTTAAAAGAAGGAAGAACAGACTGTCAGCTATCAGAATCAGATTTTTTCCAGCTGCCACAAAATTTAAGGTGTTAGAAACCCACATCCAAGTTGGCTGAATTTTACATAGCTCAAGTCCTAACCACTTAGTGTCTCTGTAGACAGGTGCACAAAACTTGCATGTTGCAAGCATAGAATTATTTCCCAGGTCTTCGAGATGATTTCTTTTTGTTGTAATAGAATGAAGACTGGAAAAATGTGGGAGCTATCAAAACTTAAACTGATGAGGCTAGTTTGGAGCAGAACAGTTCACTACCATATATCATCTCCCATGAAACACAAAGAAAGGGACAGATGAATTTCTTCTTGCCCTAAAATGTAAAAGGTAAAACACTGAGCAGTTTTAAGTGAAACCTGAACACCTATCCACTGTAAGAAAATACATTTTGCTATTTTGAAGATGTCTCAAAGTGTATCTCCTTAAAGACTTTAGTAGAGACACTAGTAGATTTCTGCCAATGGAAACATTTTCTTTGCCTTATGAAGCCCCCAGTAGACTGTTCAGAAACCAAAAGATTTCAAATGTCTTTGTATGCTTATATAGTTCACTACTATATTATTTAAGTACTTGAATTATTTTTCCAGTTGCAGCAAAAAAATGCAATAAAAATTACTACTGCTCAGCTGCTTCAGTGATTGCTTTCCTGGTGCTGATCCCAACATCCTTTTGCCCTCTTCTCTGTACAATCCTTATTTAGAAGCACCAAGATTTTTGAGAGAACTGATTTATCTTTTTTTGGCACATCTTCCCACACAGAATATTTATAGAAATGTAGGATTCCAATTTGAGATTCTTGGACCTAAATGTCTTACTGTGAATGCATGGTCAGTAGATTAATTCAACCTATGACTGAAAACATCTGAAATGATGGCATGAAAATGTTGGTGTAGAAATGCCTAACATACAAACTCACATGACAGAGTAATTTTAAACGAACCTTGTCTGAGAACTAGGGATGAATTCTCAGTTCCATCACCAAGAGACATATGGTCTGAAATCTGTTCTGTGAATGTGAAAATTTTGCCAATGGAATTTATAATTATTTTACAGAACGGATTAGTTTATAAAGCATTATATATGCTTTGTTCATATTGACTTTAAATCCCAGCAAAGAAAACAGTACCACTTAGGCTATAAAGAAATGGTGACATTTTCACAAATCAGACAGTGGGGGTTCAGGGTGCACTGTTTAAGCAAATATGTTATTATTAACATTAGGCTGTGAATCCAGTTGTTAGTATCAATGAGTATATGGATTATAGAATGGTCATTATTACTGTAGCAGAAGTCACCAGGTGAAGTCAAGACGAGTTATTTAAATAGTGAAATATATGTAGGCCAGCAGTGAGAGATACATGTTTTCAGTCCACTTTTTTTATTTTTTGAAGTAACGAGGATGATGGTGGAGAAGGAGAAAGAGGTGACAAATCTTTCAGAGCTATTAGTAGAAATAACAAATCTGTTTCTACATGGAGAAGGTTCATCCACATGTTCTGCAATGGGGATGAAGTTAGAGGGGGGAGGAGGCTGTGACTGTGACTCAATTTACTACTATTAGGGATTTTTTTTACACCCATTCAACTATTGTTATTCCTATCCTGAGCTTGAAATAAGAAAGTAAGAAGCCAGAATGAAGTTCTTCCTAAATCTGCAAGATTCTCAGTCATAACCTGTTGTCTGAGAGGACCTATATTTGAAGTGGGAGAAACAGATGAAACATTTTTCTTGTCTGCATTGAGCTTATGTTATGAAGACACTGAGGTAAAGTGTTTATTTCTTAATGACTGTATGTATGAAGATAGAGCCCTAAAGACAGATTTTTTTTTTTTTCAGGCAGCAAATACCAAACTTATTCATAAAGGTGTCCTTTGCCACAAAGTTAAACTGCATGCAACACAATCTTTTTTTTCCTAGGTATTAGTGATAAAGAAATTTAAAATCACTACTTGTTCTTAGTCTTAATTTGAAGCATATGGTGCAAGTCAGAAATGTGCTTCTGTAATCAGTTGCCCTTTAAACAAGTAGACAAGGTTTATAGCAGACACATCAGTAAAACTAGCCATTTACTCCACGTAACATAGACCTAGTCCCCAGGGCACCTTATCACAGCAAATATTAACTTTCCCAGTTAGTGGAAGTGTGCATCTTCCATCAGTAGAGATACACACATCCCTCAATTCCTTCTCCTTTGGGCATGCTGGCACAGGTTGCTTCCTCCACCACAGGCTGTAGTCTGCAACTTGGAGGAAGCACAAGCTTGGCAGAGAGGTGCCAGGTAGATCTTTATTCTCCCAGTCTGCACCTTGTGAGGCATCTGGAATGGCTCTTCATAATTTCTGAGAAACTCTGAGTAGTTTTACCCATCAAGAAGGCTGCCTGCAAAGCATTGTATGTTTGTACTCCTTTTCTTACATTGTATTGACGACAATAGAGTGTGGCATTCTTAGCAAGTTCTCAAATGCACTGATGTTACTTAGAGTGAACAGCTAAACCCAGTGAGACTGATGAGAAGCACAAGGAGCTACTTCTCTCAGTGTTTTGTATGTTCTTCCATAAGTATGTGGTTTTCCTTTCTAATGGGTTCACTTCTACGAGGGAAAAGATTCTGCAGGCTCCCACATAAAATTTCTAGATCTCAAATATATCATGGCTTCTGACTCAAAATGCAAGGCTGAGGAGCTCAGTTTGACACTAACTTTACAGCACAGTGCCAGTCTTAAAATCTTTCCTTCTCAAATTGGTGAACACTCTTCTGCTACCAACAGTCCTAACTTCTTCTCTTTCCTCCTCTTTTCCCTCCACAAGACAGGAAACCTTTCTGAAACCTCATTTTAGCAACCCCAGACCTTTGCAGACAATATAATCAACACCAAGAGCATCTCTCAAGCACTGCACAACCTATTTCCCAGACAGAGCACTGTCCTCCTTGGAAATTACCTAAATGCTTCTCCTACTAGAAAGGATTTGTAGTTATCACATTTCTACACACTGGGGGTAAAAAAGCCTGCCTGGACAAATTCTATCAAGTTCCCACTGTTCAGTTCTTGTAAGCTGACATCAAGGTGCCAAGTATGAACATTTAGCCAAATAACATACATAAAAATTAATTTCAAGATAAATATCTGAATATTGAGCTAGCTTATCTACTTCTGGTTAGAGTTTTATACAGATCAACACTATCATGTATTAATATTAAAAGAAAGAGCACACAAAAGTATTCAGGAATAAACCCAGCCGTGGTATATACATACTGCATTAAAGGTAGTACTGTAGCTACATGTGCATGTTTTGTTGTTTTGGGTTTCTTAATTTTTTTTCTTATTTTTTTTTAGTCTTGGGAGTATATAAATTAATCTAAAGATATATTACATTTTGGAATTCTAAGAAATGCCAGAGCTAAAGCATAACATCTAACATGTAGCATAAAGCAGAAAGAACCCAGACATAGCCTTATCCACCAGATTTATTCTGTGAAACAAAATGCAACTGAATTACTTAAATATCAGATTTCAAGAGACGCTCTCAGGTACCTTTAAATCTTACTAATTTACTTGGTTTAGTGAAAGAATTTACAATTCAGAGCTTAAAAGTCTTTAAAATGATGCATCTTACATTTTTCATTTTGCTTAGTCCTATTTTTATAATGGACAGTGAAATGGGTGCTGTTTTGTATGCAATTGCTTCTCCACCTTTTTATAATTCTGTTTTCTCTTAAAACACAGATACCTTCATGTCAAGTTGAAAGGCACTGGCTCATAACTTTGCTCTGCTTAAGTCAAGGAAAAAGTTACCAGAATTTCAATCACTATGTGTATGGGCATGCTTTTAATTTCAACGTTTATACTGTGTAACTAGCACAGTAGCTAGTAGCTCAGTATATTAATCAGGATGGTTGTGATACAGTATTGTATGTCAATGCAGACTGTCAACTGAGTCATTAAAACCAAAATTTTATGATTTTTATACTAATAGAAATAACTTTCCAACTCCAGATTCAAGTATCATTCTCTATGTAAAAACTCATTAAGTAGACTTGTACTATTTAGCTAAGAATTTAATTCATACATCTGGACCATCGTTAACTATGAATGCTTCCCTAATCACTTTGTAATTAAGTTAAATTTTAAATTAAAAAGTATACTTCTGTTCTTTTATTTCAAAAATCCCTGAGTCTGAAACTATCATAATAATTTTCCAGCAGTTCATACACAAACTATACAAAGTACTGTGACTCTATATTGGGGTGCTAAACTGTACAAATGGTACCAGAAATCACCAAAGTCAGTAATGTGCATCTGTAGTTTGACTTTGCACCTTGTATACTGCTAATTCATTATTTACTATATGCTCTTAATCACAATGCACAAAGACTGAGAGATCTTTCAGTGATTACAAAATCAGGTTACATCACTGGGCAAACCCCCTCATTTATATGCATGGCTAGAAAAACCATAGACCTACACTTTCCTATATTACTTCAGCAATCAAAGAATTATGTGTTTGTTGCACAAAGAGGGAGAAACATATTTGTATTTTAAAAGATTTGAATTTGTATTAGGCATTTACAGAGATTAAGGATCACTTTAGACTATTAAAGTCAGACAAAGTTTCTTGTGTATGACCACAGAGCTGTGAAAAAATGTCTGGGGGTGAGATTACTTGTGGACATCTTACTTTCACAGGTGTGGTGGACTGTTGTGTGGAGTGCCAGGAAAGTCCATAAGATGTCTTGAAGAATTCCAGTCTTCCAGGTTTTATTCATTTTTAGCTGCTATAGAAAATATGAAAAACACCTTAGGAATACCATATATTTGTATCATATAAATGACTACATATTCTACTTCCACTGTGTAGAATCTTGTAAAAGTGTATGAAATTATTTTGTTTACTAATGCATCACACATACCATGCTGAGGTTCTGTTCCAATAAGAACATTATATGAGCTCATATATTACCTTTGGATGCTGTCAACTGGCCTTAAACTAAAGAATGAGATAAAGAGACACCCATTATTGTTCACTTGAAAAAAAAAATTATATATTACCCTTTTAGAAAAATTCAACAAATTAAGATTTTCTTATCACTGTATCTAATTGCAAGATGTAATTACACTTTGGTTTACGTATAATTAATAATAATATTAAAAAATCTTGGATAATCTGATAATAAAGGGAACAAAAAGAAGAAAAGGCCCTATTAGAATTAATTGAAAATAGAAATTCCTCTTCTCAAGTGCTGTGAGTTTTATAAACATTCCCTATAAAATAGAAGTATTTATTTAATAGTCTTAAACCAGCCTTTTTTGTTACATAAGCATACTAAATGGAGAACAATTTTGATACCTTTCCATCTTCTAGCGTACTGGTGTTTCCTTGAAAGGAAATAATTTCAGCCCTAGTTTCTATTATCAGCTGTGGTGCACACTGGGAAGGATCCATGGGCTACCATTTTCCTCAGAGAAAGAAACATTTAGGGGGTGAAATGATTGGTTCAAAGAGGCATTTGTAGCAGTTCAAGGAGCTGACCTAGTTTGGTTTCATGAGGATGAATCATCATACCCCTTGGTCTGTGCTTCTGGACAACGTTTGGACAGATTTTCATTCCTTTTCACTTTTTTTTACATTACTTTTTACCCTGCACATCAAGAAATTGGAAGCAGGGTAATGTTGTCACTGGTCCCTCAAAAGCAGGGATGAGTTGAATACGAATCCCATCGCTCTACAGCAAACATAAGCAGTGTTTCTGGTGCAGTTTCTCTTGGTGGAGACACACTCCAGAGCAGCTGTGCCTCACTAGGTCACTGCAGTGGTTTCCTTCTTTGCTGGAGACTACTTTCAGAGATAGGCAGAGGATAAGATCCTGGCTAGGTGCCTCTGCCTCTAAGCTTGTTGAATTTATGGTGTCACACAATTTCCATCTTTTCCAGAACTCCTTAACTAGTCTGTTAGAGTCCAAAGCAGGTACATTGGTTTCATACTTCAAAAGAGGAAGTTTTTAATTTGTTTCTTTTATAGTTAATGTAATAGACCATGAACCAACAAATAACATAAATGTAACGTAAAAATTTTAAGCAGAGAAAAATGCTGACCCTCCCTATCTATATTAGATAAGCCCTTCAAGATGCCACCTGACATTATGCAGATAAGTGATTTCCAATTTCTCTTCCTGTGTCTGGAGCCTAGAAATAAACTTGCAGAGGGCTCGCTTGCCATTATCATTTTGCTTTTGTTGTACAACAGCCTTTCTTAGGATATGTTATTTGCTTTGTGGCATGCTCTAGTCTTTAGAATTTCCCCACGACACCTGAAATTTCTGCTGAGATCAAAACTTCACCATGTCTGTGGTAGTTTAGGAATGTTATATTGATTCAGCTTTCATTTCTAATCAATGGGAGTTCACTGGAGAAGTTGTGCCAAACCAGTGTTAATTCCCCTATCACACACACAGTCAGAAGGTGAAGTTTGCACTTTGTCCTCTAATTGTGCCTGCAGGCTACCCCTGAAGCATCCCTAAGGGTGGGCTGCTGGAGAAATCACACAGGAGCTTGGGTGGAGAAAAGAAGGAACAGCTCTTTAAACTGTCATAACTACACGTGTCAGTAAGCAAAATACTTGCCAGTTCAAAGTCAGGCAGGTCATTGTCAAGCCTTCTTTTTAAAGTCTTAGTTATCTTCAAGAAGGAATGGTTTTTATATAATGTTTTCCTTGTGAGTCTAGGATCCTCAATAATTATGCTGTTTCGGATGAGGAAAATACTCAAACTTGTAGCAAGGGACAAGGAACAAGATTTGAAAATATCTTGGCCAGTTAGGGATCTTCTTTTGTACTAGTCACCATTGAGACACAAAAGCAAAATCACCAGAAAGACCTGGGACCACTCAGACAAGAAAATTATTATACAAGAACTTAGTTACTTTCCTTTACAGTTACATGAAAAAGGTAACTAAATATATATCATTGGAAAATATTCATAAAACATAATTCCACTTTTCCTCCCAAAAATGGCAGTTCTGCAAAATTATTCTTTTTGACCATCTTTATGTAGGATTAAAAAAACAATTTCAAGAACATCTTAGCAAGTACAGCAAGATTTCCAGAAGAGATCACAACAACACTAATGTGGGTCAATTTCTCTTCATTAAACTGCATGGGTTGCAACTAAATTAGGAGAGAGCTTTAAAAGCATGTTTATTGTATTGCAAGCTTTGTGAAAGCCATTAGTAAAAACCATTTTCCAAAATTAGTAAGTAATACTTTCAGATGTTTGTTTTTTTCTCTGCTTATATTTATTTAAAAATAAAAACTTGTGTGAAAATTTTATTTCTTAGGAGTATATTTGGTCCACAGGTATTTCTATTTCAAGTCAGAAAAATGCAGCCACAGCTGATAAATTCCTATGTGTGTATTTATATGCAAATACCTTTAGTAATCAATAGGGAAAATTATAAAAAAACATATATACTATAGTAACAGAATTATTTCTATATAAAATATGTTAAGAATTTCCCATGAGAAGACAGTAGCCTTAAGAAGTAAGTTAGAAACACCATCCTTAATGTGGAAAAAAAAAAAAAGATCTATGGCAGGTTTTACACAAAATATTTCTGAAAGGCATAGAAGATTAAAGAGTGAATCAACAGTCAGCCTTGGTAACAGTTCCCATTAATTACATTTCTGCATAATTCTAGTATTACCTTAAAAATATGTCTCTGAGAGCACCTGCTTTAGGTATCATCAAGTCACCAGGTTACAGAAAGGGAGAGCAGCTACACCACCACCAAAATATTTTAAGCCTCAAGAGCTTCAATAGAGGCCAAACACTGCATGTGCTTTTCTTCCCCTGCTCACTGAGGGGATGCTGCTGTGCTGGTTGGGATACTCCCTTGAGCTTCTTCTCACAAGACACTTTGTCTTCCTATCACCCATTTGTTTTTATTACTCTTCCACCTTAATACCAGTTTGTCCTTTCCCCTGATTCCTGTCAAACCTGTGAGCTGCCTGGTTTTCTCTTAATCTTTCTGGAAGGCACACCTATAAACATGCAGTGAATTGGGAAATGAAACTAGAGGTAGATGCAGATGCATCATAGACTGCCATAATGGATTATATTTGCTTGCATCATTACTTTTTACTCAGAATGATAAGGCCATTAAGTCACTAAAAAAAAAAAAACAACAAACAAAACCAAACAACTAACTACCAGAAAACAGTTCTTGGGCTATATATAGCCACTTAGGCTATATTAACCTTCTCAATTTAGCCATTCATGTTTAGGAATAGAGATAAGAAATTCATGGCCTGTCAGCTCTGCAGCTTAAAAAACACACATAAAAGAAAGGCCAAACTCTTCCTGCCTGTGCTCCAGCTTACTTCCCTCCACTAAACACACCTCCATCACCTTGAGACTATTTTTCAAATCATGGCATTTAGTTCTGGGTTTTAATATGGTCCCTTTGAGGTGGTTTTCTTTAGACTAAATGCAAATGTATCACCTTCCCTTGCAGCAAGACAATGAGATGTGCACAGGCTTGTTTAAGACTTGATGGAGCACTTCCAGTCCATGGTGGGTAAAAAATATGGGTATTCTTTTGCACAACAACTTTAAGCCTATCAGCTGTATGTTAGTTTGCCCATTTGCAAGGCAACCTTGAATCTAAAGCAATCCTCTCTGTCCAAAGAGCAAGAGTTAAAAAAAAAAAAAAAAAAAAAAAAAAAAAAAAAAAAAGAAAGAAAAAAACCCCCAACAATAAAACATTAAGAAACAAAACTCTTCCTGACCTTCGTTTATCTACTCACCTTTCCTGTTTCACTGCACAGCCCACTTCCCCTGCAGTGGGACTGCATCCCCCATCCTCCTCCAGCAGGTGGGTGTCAGGTAACTAGAAGGTTAAAGAAAATCGGTGTAACTTGAGTTTCCTCCTCTCACAATGACATATTGGTTCATAGAGAACCTAAGCAAAAAAATAGTCTTTAGGCTGTAGTCCCCAGACACACGGTGATCTGTATCTTTCCAAACTTCATTCCCAGGACAAAAATCTGGCTTTGTGTTCAAGTTAATATGTGGAAAAATTCTTAATATCAGTCTTAAGTCCTAAACTGTATAGACAGATTTCTTAAATCACTGTACCAATATGATCACTGAGGCCAGGGTGAGGTCAGATTCACATCCCTCACTATCCTTTGGGCAATGTAGATAAGGTACAGAACAGCTCACCCTCAGTCCACCTCCAGTAATAATAAAACAGCTTTATTTTGTAATAATTCCAGTATGTATTCAGCTAAAATATAAATCCATTGGATATAATAAATACTTGGAAAATATTACATTATATCAAAAGGAAGACATTTTTAGGCAGAAAATTCTAAGAACAGTTCAATACCAATAGGAAAGTTCTCAACACTAGGCACAAAGAACCTCCTATCTTGGCTTCTGGCATGTACTCTTCACACAAAAAGAAAAAAATCAAAGTATTGGTAAGTTTCTTGGACAAAAGCTAAAAGTAATAAGCAAAGAAATAGTCCTGATTATAGAATCCTTATCAGGTGTATGACTGTAGGTGCCACAGGGTTTTAATGACGTGTCACATTTATCACACTTATCAGACGATCAGTTCTTCTTTGGACATACAAAGCATTCTTACTCCAGAAAAGAATTTTCTATTCAACAAAAATTGAGATTGTTAAATGTTTTCTATTAAAAATTGGGTGAAAGAACAGTTTTAACAACACTCATCTCCAAAGCTGCTTAGGACAATTTTCTTTAATTATATGAAATATAAGAAGCTGATTTTGACTATTTTAAAGTAGTTCCACATAACTTTTCTTTTCACAGAGAAAAGTAAAAACAGAAAATTCAAAAAATATAAAATGTTAGTTTAACAGGGTTTTGTGTATAAAATACCAGTGTAAATAGGTATTTTCATAATTAATATAATAATTTTGACCAGTACATAATGGCCTTAATAGTATTCTCTGGTGGAAAACTGAACATCAACAAATTTTCTAATGCCTTTGAGGATCAGAAATCGGATGAAAGAGAATGGAAGTAGAAAAAAATTGCATAAATTGGCATTCAGTGGATGTTCAGACAGTGTAATTTACATGTATAGGAGACAGAGAGAAGTCATTAAAGGAAAAACAAATTATGGGATAGTGTAAGTCAAAATTTGTTCCCTTAGAACTTTAATTAGTCACCCTCATCCTTACTTTCCTCTTGGAGTGACTTCTGCCCCATCTCATTCAATCTACTCCAGTCTAGTGCAGCACCTAAATTCAGGGATAAATTACACACTTTAATAAAAACACTTACCCTCTGATATGCTTAGTCCACAGCTTGTCACTCCTTATGATGTTGCTAAAGTTAGGCCAGCTTTGATGGAAGATTCACTCACTGCAATCCTGATCTATCTGTCATGAAAGCACAACCTGAGGCAAGCTCCTGATGTTTCATGGGACTGTAGTGAAAATTTTATGGCAGCAAATATTTATTTTTAAGGATTATTCTATTTGATTAAATACAACAGTGTATACCATCGTGCACAGTGTGATTTATGTGGTGTGCTTAATATTATGTTAATTTCATACTGCCCCTGCCATTTCAGCTTTCAGGGTACCATCAGCTGCTACTTGTAGGTTTGAGTTAATAGTTCATTCATATGTGCAGGACACTTCATGTTCTTCAGCAATCGTTCTCTGACTCCTTTAGGGTCTGGAAATCATCACCAGATAAGTTTACATTTGGTTTATATTTTTAAGGTTATCACAATAACAACCCGGTCTAAGACGTTGTTTATTTGTTTACTGAAAGCTGAGATTTCTAAACAATGTTCCTGGGCAATGGGTGGAAAATATGTGGGACTTACTGCATGCAAAAGTTTTTCAAAGGACAGCATTATCTTCAGCCCTGATTGTTGTGGCCATCTTCTCTATCATTACCAATTTTTCTACATCATTTTTGACTACCAGTTCTGAATCCATTTTCCTGTATTGGTTTTAGCAATGCTGTAAGGAACATTTTATTCTTACTCCTACTCAGGACTCCTACAACCACATAGACATTGTCTTGCTCAGCCAACTCACTGTAAAAGGAATTCAGAATGAGTCAGTTTTTGCTTAAAACCATGAACCTTTCTGAAGCCTCGCCAGGACACAAAGCTTCATTCTGTGCATACAATGTTTTTCTTAAAGATATAGATTGATATTTAAAAATCAGGTTGCTTTGAAATGTCCAAAGATGCAGGATGATTCAGTTTGCAGACATGGTTGGTGCATCCTCCCTAGGCAGGCCAGGGGACTGACTGTGCTCCCTGCAGAGGGGACGGGTGCCAGGTGCCAAAGCCAGCACCAGATGTAATATCAGGACAGGGATGCTGGAATAGGTCTCACAAGGTATGGCAACAGTTGAGCATTTAGAGAGCCACTAGAATGATCAGAAGGCTGGAGCACCTC
Source organism: Heliangelus exortis (assembly GCF_036169615.1). NCBI lineage: Eukaryota > Metazoa > Chordata > Aves > Apodiformes > Trochilidae > Heliangelus > Heliangelus exortis. The sequence continues at coordinate 53,015,394 of NC_092424.1, read as the reverse complement.
CCCTGTGAAGACAGGCTAAAGAAGTTGGAGTTGTTCAGCCTGAAGAAAAGGAGGCTCTGAGGTGACCTCATAGCAACCTTCCAATATCTGAAGGGGCCCTACAAGAAAGCTGGGGTAGGGCTTTTTACACAGATGTGTAGTGAGAGGACAAGGGGCAACGGTTTAAAACCCGAAGAGGGGAGATTTAGGTTAGACATTAGGAAGAAATTCTTTAATTTGAAGCTGGTGAGACACTGGCACAGGTTGCCCAGGGAAGTTGTGGCTTCCCCCTCCCTGGAAGTGTTCAAGGTCAGGTTGGGTAGGGCTTTGAGCAACCTGGTCCGGTGGGAGGGGTCCCTGCCCATACAGGGGGCGTGGAACTAGATGATTTTTAAGGTCCCTTCCAACCCAAACCATTCTATGAGTCTATGATATAGCAAGTATAAATAATGCTTGAGGGGAAAAGACTTCAGAAGACCAATAATGAACTAAGGAATAAACCTCTTGTCATCTTCCTTTTTAAAAAACATTTGGGTCCTGCGATCATACATTGTAATTTTCTCCACTATCCTAACAAATAACAGCGCAGTTTTAATGTTGTCACATATGAAGAACGTTTCAGGTTCTTTTTCCCAAATAACTGAAAAAAAAAATAAGAAAAGGTTGTGTAAACTGCTTACAAGGCACAAGAGTCTTGCTGTGACTCATTGGTAAGTCTTGTTATCTCCTCTTCTGATTTTTCTTTTTATTTAAAGTTACCTTTGTCTCACAGAGTTTGATGTAAAAATGCTTGAATAGTACTTCAAGTGGTGGAAAAGCTACCAAAATGATTGTATTTTTTTATTGAAAAAGACATTATGATATAATAAATATATATAATTTTAAAATTATAAGATAAAATATATATAATGCAAATACTACCAGCTGAGTATTGAAGTAAATGAAACAGAATATTTAAACTGAATTTCTATTACAAACAATTTAAAATTTAGCATGATTTGCAAAGAGGCTTCCCTCAAGTCTTTAGTTGTAAAAAATAAATTTTTAAAATGTTGCTCAACTTTAAAATTAATAGCATTTTACTGATAGTCCTTTAACTGTCTTTTAATTTTGTTATTCTTGAACCATAGGCAGTTTTTAGAACTTTTACGAGATCTGGAATGAGCAATATTTGAATATAAACCAACTTTAATCCCTTCTGTTTTAAAGCACTATATTGGGAAAACCTTTAGCAAAATTGAATTCATAAGTTGTAACTACAATATAAACAGGCATCCATTAAATATTATAATCACCACCTTCTTCCAGTGGCTTTTATGTTCATACTTAAAATAAGGTAAATTTACAGCTCCCCAGAAATTGGAGGCAGCTCAAAGCCTTGAAACACTTGCAATATTAATATAAACTTGAAACAAACTGATGTAAGAGTTGACATCCCAGAGCCCTGTGAGGGGTGATGCCAGTAGGATAAGGCCACAGGACCAAGGCAATGGGGGGGTTGAGGTCCCTGTGGCAGTGATGGGTCAGCAGGGACATCCCTGGCCTCTGCCTGGCCAGAGGAGATGGGAGCTGCTTGTGCTGCTCTCTCAAGCAAGCACTGTGGCAGGAGACCAGACCTTTGCAGACAGCCTGCAGACAGTGGGAAAAGGAAGAAGTTTCCACACCTCACCCAGGAGAGAGGAGAGGTGAGAAAGGATCATGAGCTTGTCTGCTGCTTTCTTCTCCAGGCTCAGATTCAGACCCTCATTGATCAGGAATTCCTGCATTATCGGTGAGAATGTTTGAGCTCAGGATCTCAGTAGAAAGGAATAATTCAAAATTTAATTCCAGTCTTGAGGACCAAATCATGAGACGTGTTAAAAGACATGAAACCCCTTGGCCCTTTGTGATAGAACTGATGTCCTAAACTGTCTACAGAAGGTTAAATCAAATGTGTCACAAATTATAAGACTTTTAGCTATGCATACTATTGACATAATATGCTGGCAAAGTCTGACATGGAATTAATTATTTCCAGTGGCTAAAACTTACCAGGCTTTTAGCAGAAGTTTAGAGGAGGAGATAAAAATGTGGGGAGAACATGTTGGAAGGAGAAAGAGATAAGAATCAGGCATCACCTGGAAACCTTTGCTCACAAGGGTACTACTATTTAGATTATGAAAATACTGTTTAAAGGTTTGTCATCCTCCCACAGGGTCTTTATTCATTGTTTCTTCACCCCTTCTTGGTTTATTTGATCTTTATTCTCCCCTCACCTATGCCTCTTCATGGCTTGGTCTCACAACAGAGAGCTACTTTACAGACGGTGTCACCACTTTATTTGAATTTAAGGTAACGGAGGCAAGTAACATTTTAGTGGCAGAGAAATGAGTCCAGAACACTTACATCTTATGCTTTTATATATTGCTATACTGTAGTGTTAGAAAAGGATGGCCTGTAATTACTTTAAAATACAGTTTCCACTTTGAACATGGTAAAAAATGCTTTCTACTAGGTGAACCCTTAACTCTTGACCTCTGTTCTTATGTGCAGTTATGAATAGCTATCTAGAAAGGTTGTACATATTGCTACTCTGCCTGCATGCACATACAATTACTGACACCACAGACTACAGAGGAATGACCCTTTAATGCTCCGAAGCTGCACAAACTTGTGATGTGTTTTTTTGAGAAATTATTTGCAGTGCACTGTCTTAAAAACATACTTATAAAGAAGTCTTTATATCAATTTAGTGACAGCCTTTATTCATGTAATTGCTAATCATTTTAGGAGTATACGACGTAATGTAAATACCCAGCTTTCCTTTTAATCATTTTTTAGGGTATCTAGTGAAAGAACTTAGAACCGTATCAACCAAAATTTCTACAAAATATTTCACTGAAAGTATTCAATCTAGCACTCAAAAACATTTCCTCCTCATAAAAATGGACTGCTAATGAGATCATAAAGTTCTGAATGAGAGCCAGAAATAAAAGCAGACTAATCCAATAATTTCTTCATAAAAATTTTAACAAAAGACAAATTAATTTAGTTAAATTAAGTATGCTCAGAGTCTAGGGTAAGAAACTTCAGAATGGTCCATTCACTTTAGTAAACTAAGGGGAATTCAGATACTACAAAATGGCAGAGGTTTGAAAGGATCTCTGGGGATGGTGCAGTTCAACCTCTCTGTCCAGAGCCAAGTCACCTACACCAGGCTGCTCGAGACTGCAATTCTGAATATCTCCAAGAAGGGAGATTTCTCATCATAGAAGGCTATCAGGTTGGTTAACAACAATTCCCTCTTCATAGAGCCATGCTGACTGCTCCCATTCACCTTCTTGTCCTTCAGATGTCTCAAAATTATTTCCAGGAAGATTTGGTCGATAACCTTCAAAGGGATCAAGCTGAAGCTGGCCACATTAGCTTCCCCAGATCCTCCTTCTTGCCCTTCTTGAAGACAAGAGTGATTGCAGATAGGTGGACTTAGTAGGAGCACATGGTACAGGAGATGATGAGCTGGATGGAGGCCAGCTGATGCACAAATTGCTTGTGTTGTATCAGAAACATATAAGACAGGGGCAGATGAAAAGTATCTCAGATATTATGGGATTTTTCAGGTCTGGTGACATAGAGAAAATATCATAGATTCTACTGTCACCCTTTCTTTTGTCTTACTCCTTGTTTTTCCCATTTCTCAGTTCAGCTTTAACCTGTTTTACACAGCTTGCTACCTATAAAACAGCTAAAAGGAAAATCCATCTGGATAACCTGTGGACATATCTATTTTTACAAGATTTCAGTGGCTTTGAGGGATTGTTCGGTTTGATTAAGCTTGAAAACATCTTGTGTGGGAAAACCAGCATTTTGCACATACAGTTAGGAAGGTAGAATACCCCATTTCTGGAGATGAACAGTCAAGAGCTGAGAGATTTTGGCATTTACTGAAACAAATAGCTTTGGAGCATCTGAAATTGCTCCTGAATATATTTTGATTACAGTGTGAGCATGGTAATAAAGGAGTCTCTCGAGAGAGAGAAGATTTGGATTCAAATATTAATATAGTTTGGCTGGGAACTGATTATCTCCCAAGCTAGAGCTGTTAGGTTTCTCATTGACAAGCCTTTTTGCTGCCTTGTGGAAAGAATCAGAGTTGGGGTTCCCTTCTGCTAATGGGGTGCCAAACCCTGCTTCAGGCAGAAACAATATTTATTCCCTCACTGGGAATTTATTCCCACACCACCTATCTCCCTTTTAGTCTCCATTCGACCCCACACCCTTTGAGCTCTGATGTTCTTTTGACTCATTTTCTTGCATACATTGCAATTCCAGATCCTGGCACTGCCCATCAGTTGAGATATCCCCAGTGGCAGTATCAGGTCTGCTAACACAAGGTAAGGAATTGGTTTATTGCACCATGTCTGTTTTACTGCACTGGCTTGTGGAGTTCAGGACCGAAAGACTACAGCCAAAGACTCTTCTTCTTTTTAAAGATATTCTGAAGCTTTATTCTGCTTTTCTGGACAGAGACAGAAGTCTTCCTATCCATTTCGTGCCTTGTGATCAATGACTTGGTTTGCAGACATTGTACCTGTATAAAAATAGATCTTTCATTTGATGTCCAAAAGAATAAGGTTCAGAAATCAAGAAGTTTTTGGATCCCTGCTACAGGCAACTGACAATAACCAGAGGAGAAAAAGTCAGTCTTTGCTATTCCATTGCTAATTTTTTGTTGTGCAAACCCACTTCTGGGACATTGTTACAGAAAAAAAGTTGTAAATGAGAGGCCAGATGCCCTTTATGTCTCAGTACTTAGTCACCACTCTCCCTCAAACTTCACAATCTTTTTTCTTTTTAATTTCATAAATTTTAGAACAATCTGATGATTTTCCAATCTTTGGCACTGACAAGGCTGAAATTACACTGGTCTTTTAGAGATTTAGTGTTCTTTCAAATGGTAATGTTCTCAAGCTGCAAAACAGTTCCTCCATCCATAATGTGAATGTAGTTCATAAAAAATACCCATTAACATTAATGAGGTAGTTAAATAAAAATATATATATATATACGAAAATCTCTAAAAATTACAAAGCTGTTTTTCTGTTCCTAGTCACTCGGCCACTGATTATAGAAATTCAGTAAGTTTCTTTTACAAAGCTAAAATTAGAGCACTGAAGAACAACCAAAGCTGAACCTTGGCCTCTGTTTCTTTAGAATTGTCTTTGAGAGAAAAAAGAGAAACAAAGGAGGTTTGCATTCTAATCAGCTTGAGCAGCTTCTCTCTACACAGAAGCTGAATGGTTTATCAAAAATACTGTGCAGCCTCTTCATCCATTCAACAGAGATGGATCTCTCTCATTTCTTAAACATTATTAGGAAACATTATGTAGAAATAATGTAAAAGTAGTGAGAACAGCAACACCTTCATTTTAATTGGTCTAATACAAACTGTGCACTCTAATACAGCCAGCAATTAAATGGATGTCAGATGGTCTGTAAAATTAAAGTACCATGATCCTTTGGATCACTTGTTTACCTACACCCATCCCTATATGCAGCATAGCAAAGTTTATCAAGTTAATCCAGGTTACTAATAACCATAAAGTCAAGCACACAGGAAAACCATGAAAGGTCTAGGGCAAAGTTTAGAATAGACTGAAATGGTTTTGTCTTTGAGAAACAAAGTATGCATACCTAACAATAAAATTCAGATAGTCTAGCAATATGAAATATATGTAGGTATGTGTATACAGTATCATGCTAATAATTAATTTGTCTTGTAAAGGGTAAGCACTGCTGAAAGTATTTTTAAAAATTACTAAACACCTCAGATAAGTGGTTGCTGTCAAATAGAATAGAACTAATCGTAATCGAGATCTGTAGCAGTAATTGATATAAACACTGACATTAATGCTGAGATACTTACATGGACGAATTCAGCACCTCATAAACCTCTTTCCATGCAAAACCTGACCTTTTAAACTAATGGCAGTGTTGTCTGTTTCTTGCATGGGAACTCAACATACCCATCGCAGCTTTTTCCCCAGCTGCCAGAACGAATCCCTTTTCATCCTTATTCTGTATCCTTTTTAGGACAGTTGCAGTTCATGATAATGGTTAAACAATAAGAAAATGGAATTCAGTTAGTTCTTTAATCAATAAAATGTCCTATCCTGAGTCTTGTCTCAATAGTTTGTGCCAAAATTTTACTGAGATCACTGCAAATCTGTATAATAAAATAATTATGACAAGTTCCTTTGTAGAAAATGAAGCAATAAAGAGTTTTTGTGTGAGCTTTGTTATTATTGATAGATACCATAGTGGAGACCACACACACTACAGTTATATCTGAGAAAAAATGTAGCTGTTTCAACAGACAAAAAATAAAGTGCAGTTGATTCATTGGCTCCTTTAAGAGGACTCGCATCTGGACCACATGCACTTCAAAGTCAAATGCTGTACTGAGATGTGCTGCTTTGAAGTACAGCTGCTGATCCAGACAAATTTTGGAGCCTAAACCAGCATATGAATCTGCTGCACTCGGAAAAAAAAAAATCTATTTCAGATGCCAGTTTTGACTCATTTTAGAAAATTGCTGTCTGGATCGGCTGAACTTCAAAGCAGAACATTGCAGTGCAGCATTTCCCTTTGAAGTGCAGCTAATCCAGATAGCGAGTTTTCTCCCCCCACGCACTTTATTAGTTAAAATTGGCATCTGACCTTACCAGTATTTCTCCCCGTCCTCTGTACATTCTTCTTTCCTTCTCCCTTATTTCCTTTTCTTTTGACCTCTCTGAAAAATACAGTAATAATCACTATCTTGTTAGCTTCTGCAGTACCAGAGCTACTATAAATAGGGTGGTTGTGGGACTAGTCTGTATCAGATCTATACTGGACAGTGGCCAATTACTGCACATAAAGTTAGTTAATAAATAATGCTTAATTTTACCATCCAAGGAAAACATAGATCAAAATAAATCCCTCGTAAATACTTGTATTCAGAGTATTCATAACCACACTTCTATGGTTCTGCTAATTTATATTAATGGTCATTAGCACTGCTTTCAGAGGCAGCTGAGCTTCATAACATTTCAACTTCAAGAAATTTTAAGCTCTTTTGTCATAGAAAGGTCTCCTTTGCAACAAGTCTGGAAAGCCTTAAGATAATGGTTTTACTGGACAAGGAAGAAAGTTACTACAGGCACAGATTCTGTCAGGAAGAGCCAAGAGTAAAAGGAAAGTCCCCACCAGGACAGAGGAGCTAAGACCTGGTCTGCCAGGAGGACCTTCCTGCAGTGGAGCTGACCATGTTTCAAAGCAATCTCTTGCCACAACTGCTGCTGGTTCCACGATGTAAGGGAGCCAAAAGGAAAGGATTTCCCCCTGGAGAAAGTGCAGAAAAGTCAGTAAATTGTTTTTCTCTCTTAATAAAGGCAAATCCGAAAATGTGTTCCTTATGTTGAATATAATGGTGGTGCTGGCTGCTCAAATAACCACCTACTAAAGAAAAGTCTTCAAAAGACTGAGAGCACCCTGTTGCACTGACCTGTCAAAAGGTTTTGATCTTTCTGAGAGGTACTGGATCCTTCTGACTCACTTCTGTAGATGGCTCATTAGATCTTTACAGGAGTAAACATCCAAAGAGAAAACAATAGGCTAAATAGTCTTCAGGACAAACCCAGAGTAACAGGAATATCTGGTGTATAAATAAAAAAAAAATCCTAAAAAGAAGTCAGGAAGCTCTATTTGGAAGAGGCTTATATTTCCTGAGTAACTTAATCCCTGCCAAAGCAACATCATTTTGCAGACAAAACATAGGAGCAGGGTCCATAGTCATGGAGAGCCAGAGCACCTGTCAGGATGCTCAAGACACATGCACAAGTAAGATGGTTTTTCCTAACCCCTCTGTGCTGAGGCCTCTGAAACAGATATCCTCTCCTCACCTCACAGGTCATGGGTTAAGGAGGTGATGTTTGTCAGGCTTGACAGAGAAGCTTGGGAGGACATTAATTGTTATTTCTAGCATGAGGAGAAGTAAATAGGATTCATGTCCCTGCACGGAACAATGTAAATAGGAGAAAGAGAATGCAACTGCTTATTTTATGGCTGTAGTCAAATGAATGAACCACTGCCATGTATTTTAACACTGACATAATCTATATTTCATCTAAATCCAGATGAATGCTGCAAGGGAACTCTTTATTTTGACAGTTCCTGACTTCTGACTGAATGACTTTGCCATTCCTGAGATCTTTTAGCACACAGTCACACATAAGGGATGCTCCCATATTCAACTAAATTAAAAGATAAACCATGAAGAAATGTTGCATTTTGATCAAACTGCAAAGACAAAGCGGGGAAAAAAAAAATCCCTCAAATACATGTGAGTACAAAAAGACAATTTAATGACAGCATCTCTCATTTGCTGAGAAATAACTCTGGAGAGAGAAAGGACTGGACAATGACCAGCATTTTATTTACACAGGTCATTAGACATGTCACTTGGATGATCCGCTCCTGTCAGGGAGTTCTTAATTAGAAAATTCCTAGAGAGAGCTCCTGCTCCCAGTAGGTGCTTATTACAACCTAAGACAAAAGGAGTCAGTAGAAAAGTCTGAGGAATGGACAGAGAACTCAGGTTGCCTCCGGAAGGCAAGAGTCAGCTGCTGCTAGCATAGGGAGAGGCATTCAGGATGGGATGCTGGATTTTGAATGAAAAACTCTCAGTGCTGTTATTAGTGAGTATTTTTAGCATTTTAAAAAATCTAATTGGATATATATAAATATTTTAAGCTTGTTTAAAAGACATTTTATGGTTTGCTTACAGTAATACTCCCAAGCTTAATGTAAAACTTGCTATAAAATATTCAGCATCCTTTTTATAACTAGTCTTAAAAGCGATTTAAAGTCTCACTGTTTTATTTTTAATTATTTTTAAGTCTATGTGCTTTAGTGATCAGATAAAGGGAACAGGGGTTTGCAATTATAATTCAAACTATATTCTGAATTCTTTTCAGAGGCTTTGGTGAACTGAGCTTGGGGGGCACAGAAAGGAATTTCCTCACCTTCTAGCTCCCTCCATTTCTGGAATTGTTTCATTTTAGCTGTTACTGCCTTTTTAGAGTCCAAGTTAGGACCTGTGTTTAAGATCAAGTTTACCACCACACAGTAAATGTCATCTATATCCTCTTCTGGGAATGTGGAGATGGATCTGTAATTTTGCATTTGGTAAAAGATAGACTCATTCCAGCAGGTATTTGTGATTTCTATCTGTGATCCAAAACTGAATTGCACACTGATTTTGAAGTATTCCTCAGATACTTTAGAAACTACAACCATAACCAGTTTTATCTGTATTTAAAAATATCATAAGTATCACTAATCTGTAGGCTGTCTGCTTTGTAGCTGGTATGGCTGGGGCTGAATTTCTATTTGTTTATTGATACCTTCCACTGGTATGAAGATGAAGATGCTTACATTTATACACGGATTATGCTGGGAGTAAGTATGAGTTTAATTGTTGAAGAGCTCCACAAGAATAATATATTAATAGTCTGATTTTATTTACATCCTTCATAATAATATTTTTTATGCTTAAACAGTAATTTTCCCACTTAAGAATATTATGTTAATATAACGTGGTTTCTTCTGGTCTTCCTATACCAACCTTGTAATTTCATTTTTGTACTGTTATATGTACAGTCAACCCTGGCTTGGGCAAGAGCTTCTGCAACATGCCTTAATTTTAACTGCATGCTAATCCTGTTACCAGTCAGTAGAAACCTTATTTCATTCTTAAGAGGAGCAAGCATTGTAAGTACCATTTCTCAAATAACCATGTTATCCTTCCTTTTTTAATTTCCCTAGTTCAGCAGTATTATCCACATCAAATATTTTCCAAGGAATTTTAATTTTTGACAGAGAATTCTGTACACCATTGCCTAGTTATTACCATTTAAATTGTCAGCATTCTGAGGAGACTGAAGAGAAACAAATGGCTTGTTTAACACAGTGCTGTAAAAGCAACACTGATTTTGGCAGTCGCTGCAGAGCATGGTGTCAGGAAGCGAAAAGCGAGGAGTTACAAAAAGCAGATGTAATAATGCAGCTTGGCCAAATGGAGAAAATACCTACCCATTATGTGTATCCTGTGTAGCTGCTAAGTGAAAATTGGAGAGAGAAAAGGTACAGATAGAAAAAGGTACAGATACGATACAGATAGGTATCGTAACGATAATAAGGAACACATTTAAACTCTTCTGTCTGAGTGGCCACCCTTCAGGTCTACCTTGCAAACGTGTTTTTGCAATGAAGTGGTCAGCTGCTCAAAGGCACTCACATTAACCTTGGCACCATGCATAGCAAGTACTTAAGGTTTTAGCTCTATTGGCTATAGATCCAACTTGCAGTACATTATTAGTCAGAGCAACTCCAATACAACATGTTTGGGTAAAAAAATCACTGATCACTTCATGATTCCAAGAACAACAGAAATTTAGGAATTGTAACATTATTTTATTGTAAGCTGGTTCTTGTTTCAGTTCTGCCTTTTTTTTCTTCTGAGTTAGAGTTATAATTTCAGAAGTCTTTACTCTGGAATCAGCAATGTTTCATAACTGACTCTAGGAGCTGAGCATTTAAGAAAAGAGTCTTGTTAGACTTCTGAATCAGTTTGCAAATAAACATAAAATATTTGCATGTGTACTTTGATACTGAGTAAGAACTGGGACAACTGGAAATTTTCTTACAGATAATCAGTGTTTTGCTCTTCTGGACAGCATTCTGCTCTTGAGGAGCGTGGTAAAGAGCAACTTCACTGGCTCCAGGATTGTCAGCACAGGGCTGGATCCATTGGCTCTCTGAGCACATGCTGTATCTTAGCCTTGCACCCCACGGTGCCTCAGACTTGTGGAAGATTTGTTAGCTGGGAAAAAACACGGGTAAATGCCATGTTCTTTGGCATGGTGCTTTACCAGGTCAAGTGAGCAATCCAGACACCCAGAATACCATTCAGAGACTGTATTAGATTGGCGAGGGCTGACTGGGTCCCAACAGAGCACGTCAGGTTTGGCTGATGTCTGCCTGCCCCAGTCCCAGGCTGGTTCTGTGCAGAGACACCCAGCTGGCCATGAGCACACCACCAACCAGCACTCCCAGTAATGGGAGGAGGGCTCAGCAACATATAAGCATGCAGCCACCTGAGGTCCAGACAGCCTCAGCCTCCTGGGGCTTGTGTTTCATTTCCTTGCAAGCTGACTTTGCTTGCAAGCCCTTCAGCTGTGTTCATTTAACTAAGCCTAAGCTTGCAAAGCAGGGGTGGCCCAGCCTGATGTCCTTATCCCAGCAAATTAGGTAATCACTAGCCCAGATAAGCCACTCACAAGTCACAGCTTTTATCAACCCTGGTTTTGCATAGGCTGACTAGCTTAAGAAATCTGGGAACATCACTGTGCAGAAAACAGTTCCCCGAGCACTGAAGTTAAGGTTAACCCAAGACTTCCACTGAATTCCTTCAATGTTCCATTTTTAAATGTACTGAACTCCTCTCTCCTCTTTAAAATGTGAACTGTAAATGGTAATAGGAATGATATAAAACAAGGTCTGCTTTTTCACCAAGTGCTGTGGAGGAGCACTGAGGAGACAGCTTGACAAAAGCATCGCCTTTCACAAGATGGTTGCCTATGGAATAGCTGTAAATGCAAGTAAGCTGTACTACTTTTTTTTTTCTTCTTTGCTTCTGAACTGCTTTGAATATCAGAGTGATTCTGCCTAATGCTCTAATCCCCATCAGCTCTGAGATGTGCTATTTTTGTGCTATAATTTAGCAACTGCAGCTTTACATAGGTGTAGGAGTCCTATTTGATTAACCATTTGTAATCTTATTTGCTTGAGAAAAGTTTGACTGTTAAGTCAATAAACTTTCAACCTGGATAGTAACTACTAGTTGCCATATAGTTAATGTGACCAATTTGCGTGCTCTTATCATTTAGTGTAAAGAACATTCATCAAATCCCTGAGAGGAGATGTTTGTGGAGATGATACAGTATTACAGACTGATTTTCAAAGGAAAAGGAGCTTATAAGTCACATTGCTCAACTGTCCACCATTACACCTACTTCAATAATTTTACAATCAGATAACAAGTTTAATCTGAATTTGAGACAGGCACCTGTCTCAAAAACCTTAAATTCTTAATTAATTTTTTTTAGTAGGTGATGAGTAGAGGGAACTAAGGGCTCCCTTGGTGAAAAAATGCCCTTTGAGATCAAAGGTTACCTGCTCTGTTGATCCTAGTGATTTACTGAGCTACAAGTGTTCAATAATCTGGCTGGAAAGAAGACACAGTATCTTTCTGTTGCCCAGCCATTAAAGGACCTGAAGAAGACTGAAGTTTGTAGAAATTCAGAGGACATGAGGGCAACCTAAGATAGTGTGGGGAATAGGGATGTGCAAGTAAGGAAGAACAAAAAGCATTATGAGGAAGGGCATAAGCACATAAGATGGAGAGATACCTAGGGCAGACTGTTCTCTTAGAAAACATGAAGGAGCCACAGGAGTTAATCAGGGTTATATACAAGCATAAGACATTTCAGGGTAACAGTTCTAACCCCAGGCTGTCAGGGTTAACCCTGGTTCCAATATTTGTTTCAGCCTACATGAGGGAGCCACTTTTGCTTGTATAGGCTGTTAATGTCCCCATGCAGTGAGACAAGAATATGAAGTTAGAATTGCTATCAGGAATCAATGGCTTAAATTTGTCCTTTGTATGTAGTACTAAAGAATTAAGAAGGGAAGACTGGGGGATGACAGCCTACGTCTTATAGTGTATTATGATGATTTATTTATTTTTCATGTCCGTTCATTTATCAGAGTTCAGTTTCAGTGTAAGGTAGATTGCTACAGAATGCAACATTACTTCTTTAATTAAATAATCAACCAACTTTTGCTGGGTGTAAAATTTGTCATGCTCCAAAAAGATAGCAAATCTGAGAAGTCAAAACTTTTGGTTTAGGATTTTACATTCACATAAAAGTGTTTGCTAGTGCATTAAGGTGGACAGAATGGGAATTGCAAGTCTATCAGAAAAGTGATTACTTTATGCCTTCAGTAATTTGAAGGAAAAAGACACAGAAGCTAATATGCAATGACACAAAGCACCATTATTTAATTCTGTCACTCTCCAGGGAGAGACTGAGGATTTACTGTTAGGTTGTTATTTGGGTTGTTTTGTGAGTTTTGGTTGGGTTTTTTTCAGAAAATTACACAGAAAAATAGTTGATGAAATATTTGAGGAAGGAGGCAAAATACAGGGAAGTATAATGAAGAAAACAAATGATGAACTCATGCTTCCCTAACAGACAAGTGAGAAACAACTCTCATATCTGGGAGAGCACTACATCACTGTACAGACAGCCTTGGGTAAAGAATGGCCAGAAAGAAATTCTGTTGCCTGAAATTAAATTTCAAATTCATAAAAAAATTACAACTACAGCACATACTGTCACAGAAAGGCAACATCTCACAGTCAAGATGTACCCACAAGTGTATTGAGTCTGTTTATAAAATCTAACAGTGTTAAAATGATGTGTAAACAAATGGCATTACCCTCTCAACTGACACATTATTTATCCAAGTTCTATCTATATTGCCTTTTATTACACAAAAGCACAGTCAACTCCTATTATTCTATTGAAATTTAGTAATTCTTATTTTAATGAATGCTCTGCCCTGTATAATCAATAGCCTAAATGTGGCAGCCAGAAGATAAACGAATTTGTCCATCAGATCAGTAAGCTTAGCCTCACCATATGAACTTGTAGACTCCTTTATTATTAGCATAGCATTCATTCATCTCAGTTTGCCAGGTGGTCTTACTTCAGCATACTTAATAGCGTGCTAAAAATAGTCAGTGCAACATTAGTATTGTCTGGCTTTTAGCAGGCAGCCAGATCAGCTGAGGTACGTGTGGCCTTGGAAAAAGTACGTCTGTACCTTTAATTTTTCATCAGCTCTGATACAAATTCAAGAGCCTGCTTTAATTGGTCAGGTCATAAAGGAATATAATTAGAGACTCGTGGAAGAGGGAAGTGGCAGGAAAGCGAGAGAGTAAACAATGCTATCTATAATCAAGGGCATCATTGAAAATTCAGTAAAGGGAATTCTGCTTCGTTTGGCTTCCTGTGTTCTGCAGGCCTGTCTGTGATAAGGGCTGTCTGGGAGTTATTCATCCCATAATAAATCTTCCTTATAGACCTGTAACTCTCCTAGAATAAAATCATAGTTTCATGTGCTCTCAGTTTGATCAGTGCAAATCATTCTATGCTTTCTAATGCAAAAGAGACTGTTCAGATGAGAGGTGGCTGTCTGAAACCTGGAGATATCTGCAGGAGATAGTAAATAACATTGTGTACAACTTGTCTCCCAAACTGTATTGTTTTCCCCCTCAGGAGAAAGTACATTCGTTTTCTGAAGTGGGGAGTATTGAGAGGGAAAAGGATGTTTTTTTTAATTTAGTCTTTGAATTATGATACTAATGAAACTTAAGTAATTAAGGGAAAGCAGAGGAAGGACAGTGAAGTTCTTTGTAGTCAGGCTGTTTGAAATGGTAGTTGCTGCTGCTTAAAAATTCCAGTAGTGCAGTTTTCTTTAAAAGCATGTAAATTGCAGACAGAAATACAAAGATGCCAGGTGTGTTTGGCTTCTGACAAGCACTGAAAAAATCTCTAGCTAAAAAAACTTGAAAACCTTTCAGTTCACAACCACATTCTGGTAGCGGTGGCTATGTGAAGGGTTTTGCTGACTGGAGTAACATTTTTTTGTGTAAATGACAAAGTTTTCAAGGAAGCAGATATTTATGTTCAACAGAAGCTTAGCTGCTAACTCAGTGTTGTACTTGCAGAAATTACAGACAAAAGAATTTCATGAAACTGCATTTTTTTCAGTCAGATTGGTCAAATTCAGACAGTGCAAATTTTATGAAATGCAAATCAAATGAAAGATTCAAAGGTTCCAGCCACGATAAGAAAACAGTCCAAGTCATGTTTTCCTTTGATGATTATGACCATATTAAGCAAAAAAGCCACCCCAATGCATGTGTGTGGTCATCACTGTTGCAATTTTCACATAATTTTCACTTTTTTAGTCCACAAAGACAGCAGAAAGCTAGATTAAGGATTCTGTGTAACTAGAAATGGCAGAAGGGAGTAGGTAGCAAAGGAACCTGGACCTGGCTGGGGACAGAATTCCCTGTGCCTGGGTTAGCTGCTTGCAGAGCCACTTCCTTCACTGTGGGCAGCAATGCCAGGATTTGACCCTTTGATTTTCTTATGATGGGTTGGTTAACCAAAACATTTAACTGCTAGCAGCAAGCT
Source organism: Heliangelus exortis (assembly GCF_036169615.1). NCBI lineage: Eukaryota > Metazoa > Chordata > Aves > Apodiformes > Trochilidae > Heliangelus > Heliangelus exortis. Next base: position 53,000,065 of record NC_092424.1, on the reverse strand, counting down.
CTGATTTGATTATTGTCCTGTAGAGGCATGCACAAAGAGAGTGAAATCTTGTTCTCAGATAAACACATGCAGTTTTTGCTTAGTTCAATGAGAGTTGTGCATGCTTCACTGAAGGCACAATTGGCTGAATAAGAGCAGCTAAATTGACCAGACTTTCAAGATAATTTAATTACATCTTTCTCTTTAAGAATACGTACAGTAAACACCATGCTCTAATAGCAAACCCTTCCCTCCCTTTTTCCAATAAAACCTTTTATTTGATCTCAGAGGTGGACTAGATAGTGCATCTCTGGGTCAAATACAAATTAATGAATGTTAACAACTTCAGAGATTCCATATGTTATTACAAACAACAGTCAAAATCTTTAAGTCTTCATGCACAGTTATAAAAAAGAGCTTTGTTTAAAAGGTTGCATGATTTATTCTGTTTGGTCATGCAGAATGAGGGAAAAAAATTGAACAGAATATCATGAGGTACACTATCTTAAACCTTGCATTCAGGGTCAACTTTCTGGGTGATGCCGGGGGGGGGGGGGAAAGACAATAAACAAACAAACTGTTGTCAGCTCAGATTTCCAAAATCTGCATATTATTTTGGAATTGCTTAGTAAATTCTATACACTGCAGATGCAAAGGACCTTAAAAAAATGCACTTTAGGGAAGTAAAATATTATAGCTACTGGCAATGCATCCAGTAGCAGACTTTTTAGTCTGCTACTACTATTGTACATTAAATGAACCACACTGAAAATGGAATTAGATCTTTGCATTACTTGTACCATCCAGCTATAATTCACTTTTAGATGGCATAATTTTTTTTCTTGCAGCACAAACACAAAAAAAAAACCAAAAAAAAAAAAAACCAAAAAACCCAAACCACCACCAGAAGCATTAATCTAATAACACCCTAGGCAATATTTAAGATCATGGGAGACTCAAGTAAACCAACATGTTCAGTACATCATTAGTCTGAATGTTAATATTTTCCAGTGTACCATTATACTTTGAACATTAAAAGCTACCACAGAATAGCTTTCAGAAAACAACTTCTGTTCTTTTGGAAGTGTTCTACACCTGTAATATCCTCTCTCTGTTACGTGAAAGCTGAAGGGAATCTTCAGCTTCCCCAAAGGGAAAATACGGTAAAACCCAGAGAAGAGGGCATGATGATGTTTCTTTTGACAGTAACACAGTGAAGCAGAACAATATGCAGATGGAAAAAACAACATCTTTTAATAGCTGGAAGAAAAATCATACTAGGTTAAGTTGCAGAAAGCAGGTTTCTTCTACGGAAAATTGCAGTATGATTACCCTTCATTAAATCTTAGGCTTAAGACTTTCTTGGGGTGCTCTGTCAATTCCACCCATAGTTGGGTTTTTTTCTGTTTAAGGTTGCAAATATCCTGTAAGGAAATATGGACCTCTGCCTGGAAGAAAATAACACCTCATTTCATCCTCCACACTTGGCATATACCAGATAGCACTAAGTTTCCTGTCACCACAGACATGGCTGGAATTTGTACAAATCAAGTACATTCCTGCCCTTTGCAGGAAGTGCAAGATTTCATAGCCTTCCAAACAACAGAAATGTCATTGTATCGCATGAAGTTTTCACAATCTGCAATATCACTTTTTAAAAAGTCTCTGTTTTGAAGGTGAAAGAGAGAAAATGTGTTATGCTTTGAACACAGATTACCTCCAGTCAATGTTGCTATTTTAAGTGAGCAAAGGTATTCCAAAACCTGCAGTTTAAATGTTACAGGGAATCCTAGGTAAAACACTATGGATCATAACTGTGTGAAACTGATGTGGTCCCAAGGCTATTGGTGATATTACAAAGAGCATCCTGTAGGTATAGAGGACAAGACACCCAGGTGCCATTACTGCTTGTACTAGCAGATACCATGATATAACTGCTCAGCAGTAGTCCACTCAGAGTTTCATTGACAGGGCTTTCCATTCTTTGAAAGTTTTCTCCCATCTTTCCCTTAGTCCAGTACTAGGCTGCAAGCAGCCTGTAACTCTACAACCTACCGCAGACAGAAGTCTGTTATCCCATACTCCAGTCACCCCAGTGAGCTCTTTCAGATGTCAGAGAAATCAGGTCCTCATCAAGGAATGACTTGGTTACCTTCCAGCTGGATCTGATAACATCTTTAACAGGCCAAAACATCTGTTCTGAAAGGAGCCCCTTGTAAGAACAGTTTCCCCCCTTCCCACTGAGCACATAAAAGTGCTGTTACACTTAAATACATAGACAGTGTTTATATACTGCTTATACACCAGTTGTATGCTGAGGAACAGATTGCCACAGCCCCCACACAGCTGCCACTTAAACCCTGAAGCTCAGAGCCTCTCAGGCTTTTGGGTTTTGACAGTTTGAATCCACACAGCTCACTCACTGCTTGGTTCTTGTGCAGCCTTCTTTCCAGCACCCTGGTGCTGCCAAGATGCTGGGAGCACCCTTTCACACACAGGCACTGGGGAGCATCTCCTGCCTGATGCTAGCCAGGTTGTTTTACTTGCAGCACCTGATCCATAAGAACATGCTGGGTCACTGAGTCCAATACAGTGTGATGCTCACAGTCCCATCATCTATGCTATTTCATAAAATGACCAACCTTCAGCTGAAAGCTGCTTAGATTGCCTGATCCCATTATCCCGTTTATTGAAAGGTTACTTTAGAGGCTCATTCCTTTGATGGCTTGAATCTGTCTTCTAATTTCCAGGCTCATTTTATCTCTGTGCAATTCATACCCATTTGGATTCAGTCTCCATCCTGCAGAAGCCAGCTTGTATAAATAATTTATTATTAATTGGGCCAAAGATTCAGAAAAAAATGGGAACTTGATTTGCAGTTTAGGTGTTCAGGATATTCACTTGGGATGCCTGTGTCAATAAATATTTGATTATTTTTATTAAGGGTCTCATCAGGAGACAGCTCACGAGAGAATGACCAGTTAGCCCAGTGTGTGATTTGGTTTAAAGCCCTACTTTAAATTTAACGTAACAAGGATTTTAAAACAGGTCTTCCATCTCCCAGGAAGTACTAAGCATGGAGTAACAAAATGAAGAAAGTGTCGGGGAGGGCTGGGGGCAGTCCCTAATGCTTTGAATGAAGTACAGCCTGGAAGTACATCTACTGCTCTGAAGGATCACATCAGAACAGAGTGAAAATATCCTCTATTCAGCCTGGACATGCAGAATAGCCTACAACTGGGGGAAGAGTGCAACCTTCTACCTTTTTTGCACTGACTTCTTCCATGACCAGTATTCTACTTTAACTCACGTTGCTTGGCCACAGATCTCTCTGCAGAGAGACTCGAGCCCTGTATGGGGACTGAGGAAGCTGACTAAGTGGGCAGGCATCTAAAAGACTTGAAAATACCTAAGTCCTAAAAGACTCCACAATACTGAAGTCCTTATGCATTTAATCCAGTGTTTTCATCCATTATTATACTGTGACTAACACGGTAAGACATTATTTTGCGGCACCTAATTCCAATTTTAAAAAGGGGGAAAAAGAAAAAGGACAGATGAAAGAGGGAATAAGAAAGAAGGGAGGAGAGAAAAAAATTAAAAAAACAAAAAACAAAAAAACCCAAAAAAAGAATCTTCTTTTGAGACAAAGAGAGGCAGATTATATTGGTTTTACTACAAATACTGCCTTTACAAAGGTTTTTCTAAATGGTCATGTACAGGAACAGATAAACACTGAAGAAGAGATGATAATGGGAAGCTAATTATAAAAACCAGAAATAGCATATCCAAATAGCTCTACTGTAAATGTATAATTGTTTTTCATTGTCATTTTTTTCATCCTTTGGCATTTAATATTTTTCATTAATTACAACTTTCCTGTAATGGATTTGAGAATCTCTCATTTTGAAAACTGAAACTCAGCACTAGCATGATTATAACTTATCTATGTTAGCCAATAATAAAACAAAGTCCTTCTTTTTTTCCTCTTTTGAAATTAGCATCTTTCCACTCCAGAAAAGAATTACAAGAGAGTTCTTACTTCACTCTGAGGCATTTTTCTAAACTGACCATTTAATATACTTCTTGGGAGCTGGCCAGAAGTAGAGGTGATATATGACGCTATGGGCAAACCATATCTAAAACTGTGATTCAGACTTCTCCTTTAAAATCATAGTTCCTGTGGTTTCCCCATGCATGAAGTGATGCTGTAGCTAGTGGTACATAGGGGATAGATTTTGGATACGTTTCTTAAATATCCCTGGTGCAAGATGCAAAATGGTCTATGCCTGAACTAGACAAATTTGTGTCCTGCATAGACATCCTAGTATATTAATTAAAAAGCAGGGATTTTGAACAGTTTGCATGATTTTGAAAAACTTAAAACACCTTTATATTATCTCTCAAGAACCTCTCCTTTGATGACACTGAAGACTGCAGGGTACTTGGCTGTAAACATGGGAGGTGATCTTGGAGCTGTTCCTCTCCTTCCTCCTGTTGCCTCAAACATGAAGCAGTTGCTTCATATTAGACATGTATTTGATAAAAAGTTCCTCTTGTTGTCAGCCTAACCCATGCAAATCTCTCAGTGTAAGCTGAAGCTTTTCCAATAGTTCATAATATGCTTAACGAAGTTATTTCTGGCATTGTGAACACATCTGAGTGTCTGTAATTTCACACCATTCTTTCTCTCATGCAGCCATCCATATCGTTGCCCACTTGATCAACATTGAGCGGTATCATACCAGCCAGTCAAAAGAAGCTGGGGAGTTACAAAATAAACTTTCTAGCCTTGGCAAGAGCCCAAATGAAAGCTACTTGAACCCAATCAGGACCTATGAAACGGTAAGCTGTCACTTTTTGGTTTTCCTCATCTAGAAAGTTTTCCTCTGTGGCTTCTATTGTCGGTAAAACTGTATTTCAAAGCCTTTTAACCAGAGTGAGAAGGTGCTGCCAAAGGTTAACCTCAATTTCAGCTGAAAAGACTTACTCAGAGCTGCAATTTTCAGGTTACTAAGCTCAAAGAAATGTCTACAGTTTTTTAATTAGTTTGTCAGGAGACAGCTATGGGGGCAGGGAGGCTAAGGAGTGTGGTGAATAGTACACAATGAAATGAACCTGAAAAGAAATTTTTAAAAAATTATGTGGAACCACTACCAATATGTGGAACAAACACAGTGCTTTTTTTTCCAGAAAGGAAAAAACTGAATCAAAACAGTAACATCATAGAACATTTCTTTCACAACTGCTATTTGTCTCTCCCCATGGTTGCACATTATCTTCCCAATCTGGGGGTTGATTCTGCCCTGAAGTGTGGCAGCTGTGGCAAGAGCATGTGCAAAACTACCCAGTCTTGCTGCACAGAGAAGGCAGTGCACTGGGAAGCTCGTGCTGGCATATGCTTTTCAGAGCCAAGTAGGACTATGGGTATGTCAGCCCTGCAAACAAATGGTGCTGCTTGCTTGGGGAAAAAAAGCAACTGTGTCTTATGTTCGTTTCCTCAGCTTCTTCATAATAACACTATAAGCTCTTTCTGATGAAATAAAAATAGACTCTTTGTCCAATGCATGTCTGCAAAACAAGTTAATCAGGTTTTTTTTTTTCCTCTTATTCATCACAGAGATGTTATCTCTTTGCTTACAGAATGGTTTTAGGTAGGAAGGCACCTTAAAAATCATCTAGTTAAAGATCATCTGCAGTAGCAATGTACTAAGTGCCTTTGACATTTTTCCTTCTTTCCTTTCAACATTTAAACTAGCCACTGTAGTGGAAATGTTCAAAAATATCACCTAGATCAATCCTGTTAATACGTAGTAGGATCTGAACACACTCTTCACAGGCACCAATTTGAAAATATACTACGTGCTGTCAAGTGTGAACATTGAAAGAATGTTTTTACTGTAAAGAGTAACTGTAAAAATGGCATTGTAGAATTTTGTCACCTCTAGGATTTCCATATCAAATGAGTGCACTTTACAATATAGGGTTTTTTTCTCCTTGTGTATTAGGCTGTACTTGGGCCCCAGAAGGCGTGCTGAGCTCTTTCATTCCTGTGCATCAGCACTAGGAAAACAGATATATATTCTTTGCAGGCCAAATGGGGACTTCATTTCCACTCTGCTGGCATTGAATCTCGTTCTCTGTGTGAGATTTTTACTGCTGTTCTTCATGATATGCACATTATGACAGAGATCAGCATCTGACTTTTGTGTTCAAAATACATCTTCATTCTCACTTCAGTTTATTTTGGTGGGTTTAGACAGATGTAACAGACCTGTGCTGATGTCTGTGAGTCATGAACAAGAAGGAACATACTCTATTCTAGAATATTAATGTTTCATCACTGACAAGCATAAAAATATAAATAAAAGTATGACTTTCAAAAAATAAACCCAAGTATTATCCAATGTATCTCCAGGTAAATGCAAGAAACAGTTAAACAGGACATGCTATATAGGTAAATGAGAGCATACCTTTTTTATACACCACTTCAGAGCTGCTAAAACCCTACCAACTTTGAAGTAAAATAACCACAAAAAGAGTCCCACTCCTTTGTGGTTGCAGGTGTCTTGGCACCATGTTTTATTACCCTCACATGAAAAAGCTTGTATCTAGTGCTGCTTTGCTTATTACATCTCCAGGTTTAATCTTCTTGTTTCTCTAATAATTTTCCTCTTTTTTTCTGAGGCACTTTGACATAAGCAAAATAGATAAAAGTGGTAATGAGAATGTCTAATTTCTTCCTTTCAATCCCTGAAACAAAGAAGTGGCAGCAAAAATTTACATATCTGTCTGGGATAGGCTTGAGGGGGACTAGAGTACATGCTTGAATTTCCATTCTCTTCTGTGGTAAAATGGAAGTTTGCCTTGCCTCCATGTCTTGGTCTGGTTTTGTCCCTATGTTGAAAATATATTGCAGATTTTGGCTTCATATGTAATAGCAGCACCAGTAACAATAGCAAGAGAAGTAGTAATAAAAACAACAATTTTAACAACAATAACTACTAATACTAATGATGGATTTATTCTAGAACACAACTGGAGAGTTACTAACCACCATAGCGGGAGTAACTGGAGTTGTGATAACTGTGGCTTTAATTCTGATTGTGACTTCATCCACTGAGCTCATCAGAAGGTCATGCTATGAGGTCTTCTGGTATACTCATCACCTCTTTGTGGTTTTCTTCATTGGTTTAATTATCCATGGCATGGGGTAAGTGTCTGCATAAACTACATGGGTTATATGCTCACAGTTTGAGCTGAAACATGATTCAGACCAATTTCTTTTCTTCGTTTTTTTCTATTAACAAACCACTGGGACTTTTGCTTAGAGACAGACTGCAAAATGAAAGCATATTGAAATTTTAAAATACCACTTTTTTGAGGACTAAAAGTATGTTTTAGTTTTTTCAACCACTCTTTTACCATATTATAACCTGTGCCTCTTCAATACATCAGTCTGAATGAACTTTTGATCCTGGGAACTGGATGCATTACAGTTGCAGAATCAAACCTTTGCGGGTTCAAATTAAGGGACAGATACTGTGCCTACAGCTCTTGTTAAGGAGGTTTGTGAGAGCTGGTACAAGCTTTCAGTATGTCAGCCACTTCATAGTGGATGTCCTAGTGCCATTCTTCTCTGCCTCTATAAAAATAAAGTGATTTTGAAGTTCTTTCTCTGGGGGGAAAAGAACCCCTAATATCTTCATCACAGAGAAATACTGTGCAGTGGCAGTAGGCACTGTATTACAAACCAGGTTTAAATTACTATGGTAACTAACAATTCAGGTTTATGACAAGCTCAGTTGGGTGGCTTTTACAGAAAGAGATAACTGCCAGGTCACTGATTATCTCCCTGTTCCTCAGCCCAAGAGGAAGGTCCATCCTGTTGGTAAACGGCTCTGATTCTTTCACTTAGTTCGGATAGGGAGTGCAGTTGTGAGCTAAATCTCATTGCCCCCCCTCACCTCCTAGGGCTGGCTCATGCCATGGCACATTCCCTGGCCTGCATAACAGGGAGTGGTTGGGGGATGAAACTACACTGACAAGAAGTTATCTCTGTCTTCCAAGCACAAGCAAGTGATCCATTCAGAAGACCAACCAGACCTACTCCTAGGTCACCCTCGAATGTGCAGTGTCCTCAACAAAGACTGCTTTGCTCCACAGACATTTTCCTGCTGACTTTTCAATAAATCTTTTCAGGTCTAAGGACATAGTCACTTGGTGTTTCCATAATACACTTGTTATGTCTGTTTTGTAAAGCATTCACATGGGGTAGCCCACCAATAAAGCACGTGCAGACCACTACCCTTGGACTCAGAAGCTTCCTAGCCCTGGCAGTGTGTGCATGTGCCATGTTCCTTGGAGCTACGTGGTGTCACCACAGGGCAGGGAACAGACCAGTTTTTGTTGTGTTTTGCTTTTCTCACCTCTTTCCTTGCAATCTGAGAGCTGCCACATTTATTTTGGCTTTGAATGTTCCTGAAACTGCCCCAGTTAATCACTCCCAAGTTTCAGAGTCATGTCTGTAAACAAATGTTATAAACTGTATCCAGGCCTGATTAAAACAGTCCACTCCCCTCTCTCTCTGGCAAATCTTTTAGCATCCAGTTTCAAACAACTAGAATGATGCCTTTATTCCTTCAGCTTTCTACGATCCCTCTACCTAGTTAGCTGATTGTCACTCCTCAGCAGGTCTTCACTGAAAAGAGGACACTTATTTAGTCAGCCCTTTCAATAGCATTTGCACCGCTCGCTCCTGGCTGGGAGTGTCCTGCCAGAAAGCAGCTCCCTCTGCCCCAGCATGTCCCGGTCTCTCCCCCACTGATGGAAAGGACTCAGAAGCTAAGGTTTCATCCACTTCCCATCTCTTCTCTCTTCCTAAGTGACTCCACAGAACTGGCTCAAGCCTGTCTTCTGTCTATCTGAACGGATGGCAGCTGATGACACTGCCATATGAAAGGAGGCAGTACTTCTTATCTTCCTATATCCTGTTAGACTAATGGGCAGTACAGGCTGATGTTGTAAAACCAAAGTACAGAATGGAGAATTCACAGAAGCAATATTAAAAAAACAGGGGTTTCCCATAAAAATCTTCCTTCACTACCCATAATAAACACCAGCTGAAATCCATTTAAACAGAACAGTCGGTACTGATATGTTTGGGAAAATTCACATCATTAACATTCTCAGAAGTAAAGAAGCTAGAATTTAATATGTTTAGAGAGTACACATCTAATTACAGTCCTCCAACTTTATTTGCAGCTTTTAAAAATGCATTTAGAAAGCAGCAATGGAAAGAGAAGGTCTGTCGCTATTAAATTTTATTATTTTTCTAAACAATACCAGATGCTCATATACAGAGGAGGTCAACATTATCTGCTCCAAAGGATTTGGAAATCATTCTGATTTTGCCACAAATAGCAAAATGTATACTTTCTACACAAGGACTGCCCACACTTCAGCTGCACTGTCGTATACCAAAACTGTAAAAAACTTTTTGCATTTGGTCAAAAAGTCATGAGGAAAAGGTAAGCTGAACAAGAGAGCAGAACAGATTTAAAATGGACAGTTCCTGAACTTTCAGTTATCTCCAAATTTGCATTAGATTACTACTGCAAAACCTACAGATGCACAGAAACCTTGCAGAGAAGCATATCACTGATGAGCATTTTTGTTTTAAGTCAGCTTGTCCGAGGTCAGACACCTCAGAGTCTGCTGCTTCACAATGCCACTTACTGTAAAGATCACTACTGGGAATGGGAGAACACTACTCAATGCCCCATGCCACAGTTTTCCGGCAACAAACCTGTGGTAAGAGCAATGTTTGTCTTCTGTTTTTAACTTAACATCCTTCCTTGGGAGGCCAAATGTCTTGGAGAGGAGGGGCTGGCGAGTATGCTAGTGACTGGTACTTAGCATCATCTTTAGAGAGTAGTTTCCCATATCTGTTCTATGATCTCTCCCTGTGCCTTAAGATAGTGATCCTGACCTTCTCTATAGGCACTATAGACAGGTACAGATGAAGGGTGATGTATAAATTTTTGGTTTCATTAACAATAATTTTTCTTTCTGGAAGATGCTTTAGTTAGGCAACACTCCTGTTGAAGGGTATGGATTTCATAATTATGTTCTATTTAAATCTCTTGTGCACATTTATTTTTGATTATTCAGTATCACCAATATCCTTGATGTGTTCAAACCCAGTCTCCAAGCGAAAACCTTATGAGGGTAGAGATACAGAAAATACAAAGGAATAGTAAAGCTAGAGATGCAAATTAGTATTATTATTTTAACTAATAGTACTTTAATATGGATAGTCTAAATACCTAGGGAGAGTAAGTTGGAGATATAATTATGTCCTTGCTTTGGGGCACATGTTTCATATTGTCCAGCCTTGATGTTTTAAGTTAGGTAAAAAGGAAAGAATTTGAAACAATGAATTATGAAAGGAATAGGCGAAAAGCAGGAGAAATGTCCCACGGTAGGGTGGTTTTGCTGCAACAAGATTGCAAATCCACAGGGGGTAATTAAGTAGCAGACTTGTACAGTATGTCAGATATGTCTAGCATCCAAACAAAATCATTTAACATTTACAGCTCAAGATTTAGCTTGCTCATATGCAAGTTTTTGTTCTTTCTTAAATAAAAAAAAAAAAAAAAGAAAAGCGTACAAAAGGAAATCCTAAAGTAAAGAAGAAAAATTAGCATTCAGTGTCTTGTAGCTCCTTTAATGGCTGACATAGATTTTTCTTAAACTAAACTATTGTTAGCTGCTATCCAGCCTGCATAGTAATGAGAAAATGAATGCCTCTAAAAATTTCAGCTACAACATTGCCATAAAAATCAATACATGGCTATGCACCATGAATACAGACACAGGCTTGCTTCCAACAGCATGTCTTGACATTCATTATCGTAAAGCTAACTGGAGAGAACATCCACTTCTCTGTGTTAAACCTATTTTGCCACATTTTCTGCATACCCAAGGCCATGCCTGCAAAGTCACATTACTTTAAATGAATTGTGATGATGCCATACGTCAGATAGATCATCTGTAAGAACAATGCCTTGCTGGATGGGTAATGTGCTACAATGTGATACCTGCTAGACACTGCACATAGTAAAAATGCGTTCAGAGGCTAAAAGCCTGTGATGAGGATTGTGCTGCACTGGCAGGGATGGGGGCAGATGGGACTGAAGGGAGGAAACACTTTCCACAGAGATGGGATAGTGTGAAGTGATATCAGAGTGCACATCCCACTGGCCACAGCTCCCAAAGGAGGCAAAAACCCTCTCAGTCATATCACATCTGCTCCTCTGCTCCATATTTCAGCAGGTAGGAGCCCAGTCTGGCTCCCACTGAGGACAATAAAGCACTTCTGTTGCAACTGGGGCATCCAGACTTGATCCACAAGGCATCTCCTGAGCCATCACTGCCCCACCTCAGTTCATTCTCATTGCAGGAGGAAACACCACTTGGGCAAGAATATCAACACCCTGATGAGCCAGCCAGGAGCCATGGTGCCTAGCAGCCCATGCCTCCTGGTGGGTGTCCTGTTGTCTCTACCCAGCCAAAAGATATTTTGGATTGAATGCTCCACTGCACTGGAGTGATTACACATTTGAAATCTCAGCTGAGCTCTCACGTAGGGTAGCCTGCGACCTTAGCATTCCTGTCACATGCTTTTATTTACTGGTAGCACAAATGGAAGGGAGGAAAAACAGGTCTCATCGTTATTGTAGCTTGATATATGCAAATATATTCAAGATGTGAAATTACCCACTGTGCAGAGACACCTGTAGTATTTAGGGACAATGGATGTGTTGAGTTTCTGCTTTAACAGAGAATCTTCTGGCTTATGCTGGCTTCTTCCCACTATTAAATCATGCATTTTTTTTTTAAATTTAATTTTCAAGACTTAACCTTGGGAAATTGCTGTTCCATCCTCTTAGCACTTTCTGAGGAAGCCACATAATTCTATGACTCGCTTCTCATAAAAGATACTTTATAACCCCTGTTACCCAGCTTGTGGAGAAAAGTCAATGTTTCAGCAAGTTACTCTGGAGATTTTAAAAGCTATGTGGTTGTGGAGTCTTCTGTTTGCTAGAATGAGCTGTATAATTAACAAAACTGGAAATAAGCCAGTACCTAATTTTTATTAAAAAAAAAAAAAAATTCTTTTAAATCATGAAGACTCAATTGCATCTAATTATCTTAGCTATCAGTGCAATTCAGTGAAATCATCAGCTAGTGTACTTGAATAGCCAAGTATCTTTGATTATTACAGTGGTCTGTACATACAATTAGCAAGTACAAGCACAGCAATCATCTGCAACGCTTAAAGGATGACCAGTTTAATATTCCTAGATCAAAAAACATATTTATTGATACAGAGCCAACTAATGGATTAAATGGAAATGTATCCCAGTGTCCTAATTGAAAATATGGGGCTTAATGTTTTCTCATGCAGCACCAGGGAACTCACAGCTGACAATAAGAGAATCTCCTATCTGACCCTTCTAGACTTTGAAGAGCAAAAAAGTAGTGAGGCTGTGGTGAATATTGTATAAATGTATGCACCTGTACATCTTCAGTTCCAATGACATCTATATGTAGCACCTAAATAGATTTTGCCTTTTATAAGAAACAGATTTAAAAGGACTCTTCTGGGCCAGAATACAGTTAGATATTAGCAGCATTTTGGAGCGCAACTGTGAAAGAGTCCCATATGTCTGTTCCACAAAAAAGCCAGAGCTGCTACAGTAGCAACAGAAACACTCTCTTGAAAAAGGCAAACCAAAAATTACAGAAGAGATATCGAATAATTTCATTTAACCTACCTCCTGGTTTAAACCAGAAATGCAAAATATTTTTGTAGACAGTCAAACAAATGATTTTTAATATGCAACTTTCTGCAGGCTTGGAAGTGGGTTTTAAGTCCCATGGTGTTGTACCTGTGTGAAAGAATTGTTAGATTTTGGAGATTTCGACAGGAGGTGGTCATTACTAAGGTATGTGACATAGATTGCACATATGTGTAGAAAAACAATTATGTCCGTGATTTTTTTATTCTTTTATAGGTAATTTCTCTGTATTATGACCTCAATTTTTACTCTTGGCTTCAGCAACTCTTCCATTGTTACAGTGGTTTCAGTCAAGTATTGATTTCATGTTTTGTATTTAATGCAATAGCAAGTACATAAGATTATTCCATATTATACCAAACTTGATTAATGAAGTACCAGACTTTACATCACAGTACAAACATTTGTGCAGAGTCTCTCTTTTTAGTAGGTTGAAACTATTTCCATTGCAGTCATTGTCAGTGACACCCTTAACTTCAGCAGGACAGGTTGTTATTTTTGTGTAGGCTACCCAGAAGAAGGAGACTCCCTTTTTACAAGGAGTCACATGAGAAGACAAGGGGTAGTGGGTGCAAGTTACTCCTGGGGAGATTCTGATTGGACATCAGAAGAAAATTGTTCATTATGTCAAAAATTGAACATTCGAATAATCTCCCCAGGGGAGAGGTGAATGCAACAACACTGGACACTTTTAAGACTTGGCTTTACAATGTGATGGGCCATATCTTCTAAACCATGTTCCTTCTTAGAAAGGTGGAACTAGGTGATCCTTGAGGTCCCTTTCAACATATCATATTCTATGATTTACTTTCACACCTGGAGGCTTCAAAGGAGATTAGCATAAGTAGTCAAAACTTCATTAGTAATGCTAACAGTAGTTCCCACTTGTAAATAGACCTGTGTGGCAAAAGCCTACTTAAGTCACAGCAGAATGGATGAGGAACTTTGCTCTGGGAGCAGCTGAGTCCAAATGTATCAAACTGGTGACCAGAAACAGGCTTCACTTGTATGAGGGGAGAAGCATGTTGATGGGCCTTGCTGCTGATTGCACTGAGTTGCTGTGGTCAGAGAATCTCAGTATACTACGGGTGAGGTATAAAACTGGATGCTTAACCGAGATTACTTCTTAATAAAAGTATATTAGATTTGAGCTCGCCGGGCATTTTGCTTCTTGCCAATTGAACAATAATCCCACAAAAGTTAATTGTGTTACATGAGGGTAAAACTGAGAAATTATTCCAGTTCATTGAGGAATACTTTTGCATAAACTCTACTAAGACAGAAAGTTGACAAATTGCTGAATCATTAAAGACTGTCCTCTGCCTCTTACACCTTCAAAGGAAACTGTACACATTACATGCCATACATGCTCTGAAGCACAGCGCTGCAACAACAACCAGTTGCAACATCTCTTGGCAGCATCAGGCAGTTTAGGACATAATCTACAAGACATTTAAAAATTGCTTCACATCTCAATTTGCATTAAATTGTGGTTGAACTCAAATAGAAATGGTTGCAGTCACGTGTAACCAAATGGAAACAGAAAGTTACTCTTCTGAAGGAAAATAAACCAGGTCCTTTTATTATTGTTTAGGTGGTGAAGCATTCCTCTGAAGTCCTTGAGCTTCACATGAAGAAACGTGGCTTTAAAATGGGACCTGGTCAATATATCTTTCTACAATGCCCATCTGTCTCACAACTGGAGTGGCACCCTTTCACCATCACCTCAGCTCCCGAGGAGGACTTCTTCAGTGTTCACATACGGGTTGCTGGGGACTGGACTGCAGCCCTCTTCAAGGCCTTTGGAGCAGAGGAAAAAGCTTTCAAGGAATTGTGGATCTTACCAAGGTTTAAAAACAAGCAATACATTTTAGAACTTTAATTCTACGTTTTAAACTAAATGTTAACATATTACATTTAATTAACTTTTGCGTGTTCTTTATGGCACAGTATTAGATCATAGTTCTGGATCCATAAATATGACATTTCACTAGAAATCCCACAAATAGACACAGTCATAAACTTAGGCCAACAGCTCCCAAGATAACAAGATGACTTTATCAGTGTCTATATTTCTGTTGTTATCATCTAAATCTCTAACATCTGTAACTACACCTAAAGATACCTATTTTGACAGGTAGAAATGAATTAAAATGACACTAGAAGCTATCTGCTAACTTTGAGCCTGCATGCTTATACTCTGATGGCACCCCTCACCTGCCATCCAAAATTCTGGCTTTCCCCAGACATTTTATTGCCTCAGAAACTTATGGCTGAACCTTTCTTCTTTCCAGCAGACTCCCTCAGTTCTCCAGTTTCCAAACCTTGCTCTACTTTAAAAAGTTCATTGGCATAAAATTTCTGTATCTGTGGCATCTTCATCCAAACAAAAAAATTGATGCTTCACTGTTGCAAGTCAGCAGGACTCCACTGAAGCTAAGGGAGCCATCCTGACTTAGACCAGATAAGCATACGGAATTCAAAGTAATGGATTCAACTCTGTAACTCCTTGCATCCACAGTGGAGATTTTCAACAGAAAGCCCAGCACAGGATCATTTCAGCTCTGGCAGAGTGTGTAGGGCCTTGGACCAAAGGGACTTTTTTCCCCGGGAGAATTGCCTTTGATGAGGTAGTTCTAGTAAAACTGAATGGCAAAAAGAGCTTTTAAAGCTACATTTATACAATTTAAAGGGGCTTGGATGCTAAAGAACATATGCCAAAAAAGCTTAGACAGCAGTGAGCTACAAAGGCATACCAGAAAGTGGGGGCAGAGAAGAAATTCTGGTCCAGTCACTGCATTATATCAGTTAATAAGAATTAGAAATGAAAGCTGTGCCTTTGTTAAAGGCAACTGGAATGAAGAGTATGCCATTTTAGCACAACTGGAGCAAAAATGGTCCCAAGTGATTGACAGCCAGAATAAAGAATGAAAAAGAGAAAAATATTATCAAACATTGGCTGGTCACAATACAGGGTTGAAATTAACAGCACTGTCATAGATAAAGACTCTCCTTTTTAATCTTGTTAGGGTGCCTAATGCCATCATTCGGTTGCTTTTGCAATACGTTGAAAAGAATATTTAAATAGTTAACCTAGCAATAAAGCAAAAACCAAGTCTTTCTCACAGGTTTCAATATCAAAAGATAAACACCAAATTGGTGGCTATATTAAAAAATAACATAAAGCGGGAACTGAGCAGAAGACAGAAGACATGAAAAAACTGAATGATATGGTAAGGCTCTAAAAATAAGATAAATATACTGTCATTAATAAAAGAAGACTAAAATAAAATGTACATGAATTTTTACTGGTAGCAAAGATAGTTAGTTGTGATTTCTTGCCAGTTTCATATACCATAGAATAGATTATTTCTGTGAAAATAATCAAGGTCTATATTATGCCTCCTCAAGATTTTTGCTCACTGAATTGCTGTTTTAGCACATTGTCCAAAAATCTAACACCTCTTTTTCAGGAGTACTACACAATCATGCTGATCAGCAAATGTTTAAATTCTAAAAATTATTCAGTGTTACCTTTAACAAAACTAAACACCTTTCCCACCTTCCCCAAAAATATAATGCTCTCTTCTAATGAAATTATGCAGATGGACACAAAGGATATGAACAATCCAAACCATAGCAAGAAACAGTCCATAGCCCTCTTTGCTGCTCCTCCCTTGACAAATAGAAATGTAACATTTTTTTGTCATTTTTTTTACTACCTTCCTTCCTCCACCCTCACTAGATCAAATGGATGGGTTGCAAGGTTCAGTTTCTTTTTCTCTCCTTTCTCCTCCCTACTTCTCTGAGTCTTAGTATTTGTCTGTCTTCTCTAGCAGTGCCTGAGTCATTTAAACCAATGACAAGATCTTTGCACCTGAGAATTTGGAACAGACTGAGAAGATGAATCTCTGTAAGGAATGACTCAGAAATAATTGATGCTCTCTTGTAGCACAGAGACAGGTTAAAGAATTTTTTGAAATTCCTTCTAGCTCAATTTTTTCTCTAATTTACTAATAAAAATGAGAATTGCTCCCAAGACCGCATTTAACTGCATAGAAAGCTTGCCTGTAAGCAGTTCTCTGGCAATTTATGTATATCCCTAAATTAACCACATTTTATAGGAAGTGTTAGGTGCTCAAAAAGCACAGCGGTGCTGAATAACAATACATTTTTTTTTTTAAGTCTGAGGGGTTTTTTTAATAGCTGAGGCCAGATTTGAAGAAGTTATCCCTGAACAGTAGTGTTATTTGCTACTGCACTTGAAGAGTACTTGGAATACTGAAATAAAAGTGGTAAATACAAAGCAAAGGGAAATGTTTGCTGTGACATGAAGTACTCTTTAAGAAAGCATCAGTAGGGTTTCAGACACATTGTGTCCCTGTATTTGTATGTGATGGTGATTGCCTTTCTTTTCCTGTTAAAACATTCCATTCTTCCTAAATCTGTCTATTTTTTGCAGTATTAAAGTTGTATTTTAGATGTGACTCATGAGATAAGGAGCACAAAATAATTAAAATTCTGGAGGAAGATAAAAACTTGTTTTTCCTAAGGACTTGGTGTTAGTGGAACCATCTTCCAGAGCACTTATATTATTTAAAGAAAGACTGGACAGAGCACTCCAAAGTACTCTCTGTATTGACATTCCATTTTGCTAGAGGAATTAATCTGATTATTTAATAATCTTTTTAATCTCTAATTTTGACTAAAAATAATATCTCAGAATCAGCAAAATAGATTAGAAGAGGTAGTGACATAAGCAAGGATTTCTCCTTATACATTTTGCCTTTGTCAGTACAGTATTATTGCCAAAATTGTATTCCTGAAATATGTTTTTTTCAGAAAAAGCTGAGAAAATAGTAGTTTTCTTGCATATGATGACCTCTTTCTTGCTTTCCCTTTTATTAGCTTAACACATATGGACAACTTTTCAAAAATATTGATATAATTTGCTCTTCTTTACTTTAATATATACAATATAGAAAATAAATCTCTAAAACAGGATGCATTTCAGTGATTCATAATTAAATATGCAAATTGCACAGCTAAATTTGGACATGCAATTATATGACTAATCACATTTCAGAAAGCCAGAAAATTGCAATTGCATGCTTAAATAGATGGCCAGGCCCCAAGCCCACATGGGTCCTCTTGTTCTCTCACTTCAGAAAAAAACTAGTTGCTTTGCTGTTAAATGGCACGCACTGAGAATTAAATGTATTTGTACGGGTAATTCGTGTGCCTGATGTGTCTTTTGTCTTTTATTTTAATAGAAGTTCAGTTTTGAAAATATGTGGCCCAGAAAATGTTAACATTTCCATCATTTTATACACTGCTGACCCTTGGCTAAATGTCTTGTTGCTGCAGGCTGGCTGTGGATGGACCGTACGGATCTGCAACCACAGGCGTCTTCCACTACCAAGTGAGCGTGTGCATTGCAGCAGGAATTGGAGTCACACCATTTGCCTCTATTTTAAAATCCATTTGGTACAAGTGTTGCAACCCTAGCACAGTACTGGCACTGCAGAAGGTAGGTGGCAAAGTTTATTGCTCCATCAAAAAAAAGTTCCACAAACGAACCTGTTTCGCCAGGTGAGGGAGGCAATTCAGAGCTTGAGACTCAGTTGGGTGCTTTAATTCATTCTCAGCAGCAGTCACTTGATTTCTAGGTGCTGCAGGAACTGGTGTGGTGTACGGTCTCCCTGATTTATTGTCATTCTCTGAGGAACAAAGTAGCCCTAGCTGCAGTGTTTTTAGGAAAAGATGAAGAATCAGATTCTCAATAGCAACTGAAGATAAACTGAGAAACTTCTTTATTGTGAGGGTGACAGAGCACTGGCACAGGCTGTCCAGAGAGGCTGTGGAGTCTCCTTCTCTGAGACTTTCAAAACCCACCTTGATGCCTTTCTCTGTGGCCAGGCCTAGGTGGTCCTGCTTTGGCAAAGGGGTTGGAGTAGGTGATCTCTAGAGGTCTCTTTCAACCCCAATTCTCAATGATTCTATAATAAATGTGGAATGCCTACATAGCTAGACAGATAGAGAGCTAGAAGAAAAATTTGTCCTCTTTCCTACCAAAAATAAATACTGCAAGGTCATCGCAGAGAGAAGTGAAGGGTGATGCTTACTCCCTGTCCAGCTGCAGGCTTTGTGAGGGTCCTTCATGCTGCATGTCTTGGTCCAGAACGCTGCATTTGGTGGCTGTTAGCTGCTTTTCTCACCTTGCAAAGTCAGGATATTAGCTTGCATAGAAAGAATAACAAAAAGTCTTTTGAGCTTTAGATGAGATGCGTATATCAAAATACATATTACTGCCTCAAACCATTTTTACTATTTTGTTGAAAAATATATTGGAGTCTGCAAGACATAGGTGATATCAATTAAGTTAACATACCCTTAATCTGCTGACCTGTGATACTTCTGCTAAGGACATGTTGAGGCAGCATGGGGGGAGCATATGTGAAGAAGAGATGATGGGTGAATGGATGAGACATAAGAAAGCAACAGGGGAAAAAAAATCAGCATTAAACATTCTATTCCTTTTCTGCTGTGGCAAGTGGTAGCTTGTGGGTTTTATGGCTTCCTTTAGCTCATTTTCCAATGTAAAAGCTGAATCAGGAACTGTTCAACATTTCATGTTTGAGGACAAATGTTCAACTGGCATTGGAGTGGATAGATCTCTGAGAGGGTCAGCTGATTGCAGGACTAAGGGGTTGATCTTTTTAAATGAAAGAGTGTTAAAATTGCTATCTTAATGACAAGCTGCCACTGAAAAAGCGTCTGGGATTTTAGTAACTGAGGAGTTGAGGACTGGTTCAAATTGCCAGGGGGGATCTTTCAGGCAGAAAAAGCACTGAGAAAGGAGGGAAATAAAAATGAAAATATGTGCTTGGTGTGAAAGGAAGTGTATTTTCAAACACTATGATTGTATCAGAATGATCAGGTCTTTTCCACTCTAAGGAGAGCTCTATACTTGTATATACATGCTATAGACGTATATTATGTATATTCAATAGGTATACAAGTAAAATTTTTAATATTGTCATAGCTGTAGTTATCTGAAAGGGAAAAGAACAGAATTGAACTATGTGTTGAAAGCATAGTATATGTTCATCCGTAGTTTAGGATGAATCTCATGTAAATGTGCCCGCAAAGATTAATTTGTGGTGCATTCTAACATTATTCTCTGCTATAGAGATCAGTCTTCGAGATCAGTCTTTTTTAATTCCTGTGAAATACAAAATGTCATAATTTCTGTATGTCCTTCCTCTGTATCTTGGTTTCCTTGTTGGTGCAGTGGGTATAGTGATGCTTGTTTTTCGCAGGTGTTAAGAAATTAAACTTCATCAGTACTTGTAAAATATTTTGAAAGCCTGGATTAAAGGTCCTGGGGAAGTTCACAGCCTTACTTAAAAAATTTAGCAGTCTTCTTAGTGAGAAAGATTAATCTCAGGGTAGCTGCACATTTTTTTTCCATTGGTTAAAAGCTTCCACTTGTGGTATAATTACAAATAATTTAATCTTCCTCAAAGTATTCAGCACTCTCTTTCTGCCATGATGAGTACCATAGAAATGTCTATTAAGGAAATAAATAAGAGGTTTTTCCTTTTTTAACAACTTCATTTTGATTTGAGTACAGCTATCATTACAGTTATTGAACTAATATTTCTTAGTGTTGCCCACATACAGTTGAGATATAAATACTCATAGCTTCCATAATGTCTGCAGCTGTATAATTTTAAAAACCAAGCAAATCAAAAGGACTACACATCTATCTAATTGATTTTTCACAATTAAATAGCCTCAGAGCCTTCATTTCCCTGTCATTTATTGCAATGAGGAAGGGTACTACTACTAGTCATGGATGGAAAGTTTCTACTGGATTTGGTTATGCATAAAATGATCTTTTTTTCATTTAGTGGTCTCATTTTTCAGATAAATTGCTGCTGAAATTGATAAAATTGTACTGATCCATCAGATGCTAATATTAGCAAACATCCACTTTCTCTTTTACCCTGTATAAGGACATAAGAAAGGTCCTGCTGAGTGCCACCAAAGATCCATCTAGTCCAATATCCTGCCTCTGACAGTGGCTTTTCATGAACACCTAGGGAAAAACATACAGACCAGAAAATCATACAGTGATAAGACATTAGTGGACATTTTTTGGCCTTTGAGCAACTTGCAGTTCAATAATGTTTTGATACAAGTGCTGCATCTCTATATTTAATATCCCTTAGTAGATTTTTTTCTTCCATGGATTTGACTAATTGCTTTCTGAACCACAGCATGTTGTGGCAATAAGTTCAACTCCATATTGTGGGGAAAACAAAACCAATCTCTTCCATTTGCTTTAAGACTGACTGTCCTTACCTGAGGTGACCTTCTGCTTTGAGCTCTATCCTAGCCCACAGCCTTTTCCACAAAACATCTTCTTCTGAGGACATAAAAGCCTGACCTCTTTTTGTTGTCAAATGTAACCATTTTTCTGAGCTGTGTTTAAAACAGTTTATGCCTCTTGCTTCAAATTTAGGGGTTTGAGTCTGAGTCCTGTCCTTCATTTATATATCAATTAATTAGGCTGAGGAAGACCTCTGATCTTTTTTGGTATGCTGTAGCCCATGGGTGGTGTAGGATACTCAGGAGCAGAAAGGACTGGGGTTTTGCAGGGAGGTGCCCAGCTGCAGGTGTAAGAGGGTTGTACAGGGACTGGTCATGTCTATGAGGGAACAGCAAGAGTCAGGGATGAAGTTGGCATCTCCTCCTTCATCACCTTTTACACCCATTTGGTGAAAAACTTGCTTTGCCCAGATCTGCTCCTCCACCCCTGTCTTCAGGGAGCAGGAAGAAACGGATGGTCACCAACAGATAATTATTAATAACTTTCCACATGATGGGAGCTGATTTACAAAATATGCTCTTCCACGTTACAGGAAAGAGATATTGAAGCTCTTGCACTTCTCTGTTGTACAAAATTCAGGATGTGGGTAACCAAATGATTACTATGCATGCATTGCAAGAGATCAGAGTATTACAGAAACAAGTGACTACTCAAACCCCTGAATTACAGATCTGATTAATAGCAATACGGTGTCTAACTCAATTTGCAAAAAGAGCACTTGGAAAATTTAAGACAGTTTACTTGGGCAAGCTAATGAGTGTAGTCAATGGGGATAGGGTGGGTGGAGACTAATGAAACATAAATGTAAATAGATTTTTAAGGGTCTGTTACAATCCACCCTGTGGTCGATGTAACTTATTATTTGGATCCCACAAGAACAAAGTCCAGCCATGAAGGGTCGGGTGCAAAGAGAAAGTTTTATTTGGTGGACAACAAGTAGTACAAGCAATGTGAAGTGACCCAGTAAAGATTTGGCAAGTCTGTTGAGGGAGGAAGAGGAAGAACAAAAGAGAGAGAGAAGAGTATCACCATCCAAGGATTCTGCTGCATCCTGATGATCCTTCTTCCTGGGGTGGCCGTCCGGTCCTGGGTGCCAAAGAATGAACACGTTGGCATTTCTTATGTGCTCCTGGACTAGATTAAAACTTCAGGAATGTTGCTGTTTCCACATTTCTCACCCTACTGTAAGCAGACCAGAACCATGGTCCAGACTGGCCCTTATCTAGCCCAATGGCTGCTAGCCAGTCATTGGCCAGTTAGCTGGAGGCATCAGCTCACTGCTGACTTTATCTGGGCAAGACCCCTCACCTGACTTTTCAGTCACTGTGCTTATCAGGAGTCATTTGTCCAACACTCAGCTTGCAAGTTTGTTGTCTGAGGCAATAACCTGACTGGAACCTCACAGGGTCATAAATTATTGCAGTTGGTTAAAAGTATGAGGCTGGCAAGAGAAAATATAGGATTCAGAAAAATAGTTTAATCATAGAAATGCACTGATGTTGTCTTTGTTCTACAGTTATAATGAGGACTAATTTTATTGTGCATTTATTGCATTCTAATTATACATGTAATATGTTTGGCTATGCTATAGGCAGTCAGTGAAAAGAAAGGGAGACTACTTTGTAAACATTTATTTTAACATACTATACTAGAAGCCCTCTTTGATCTAAGGGCAAAGGAGACCTTTTACCCTTAGAACATACTGACATACTTCTTCACTACTTTTTTTTTAGGTTTATAATCATGGCCAAAAGTACTACTTATTATGACAGGCTTTCTTCATTATCAAATGTTCTCTGCCTCTAACATATGAAAATTAGAGGCAGTGCAATGGGTACTGCTTCAGTGGACATGCACCAGGGATGAGTTTAAGGAATTTCTGCAGCTTCAGAAAGCTACATCCTTTCTCAAGAGGCCTATGCCAGGGGTGGCTTGTCTCAGGTCAGGTAGATTGGCTGTTAGCATGACAGCTAGGACCACAACAAGCTAAAATCACTCCTTCAAGCTCCCAAGCCTGGTATACTGGAAACCTGTCTCCCATTTCAAAGATTAAATTTTTCAACTTACCAGCCAGCTTTTCTTCTTCCCTGAATGCGCTTGGCTCCCAGTCCTGTCCACATGCTCCCACTTGCTACCCCGTGCACAATTCATTATTCATTTAGAAGCACATGCCTTCTCTCCACACATGTGTACTAAATATACATTTCCATAAAATGAACTGCTAAAAAGACTTGAGAAATAAGATGATCAAGTAGAAGGTGGGGGAAGAAATTTCTAACTACAAATCAACAGCCACGGTGTGATATGGACTGACAACACTCAGTGGGCTGATTTTTTAGGTGCTGAGGATGTAGAACAAGGAAGGGCTTCAGGTTTCAGACATTAAAAAAAAAAAAAACTAAACTAAATAAAGGTTAGTTCTATAAATCTTACCTAGTTTTTTAATTTAAAATAATGCTGCTATTGGTCTCAAAAATGAAATGTTATCAAGTCAGTGGACTTGCTTTTTCCCCATAACCTATGCCAGTATAAATCAGCAGCAAATCCCTCTGTAAAACAAGAAGCAAAACACTGAAACAGAAGGGGAAAAAGCAAACAGTCAAGATGCTTGGTACTGCAGTTCTGCAGATAGTCCTGTTCCTGGTCTGTAAAAATACCCTGCTTAACCCTGAATGCTTTATCTCTGTTTCCTGGGATCATACGTCATTTATATTTCCTACAGAAACCACAGATGGTCCCTTACAGTACACTCAGATCTAGGAAACATCTCAAATTATTGTTAGTCTCTTTGACCAAATCTCCAGTGAAGCATGGTGTTACCATATTTTTCTCCCACTGCCTTACCAGAAGTCTGACAACCTAGTCCATTAAATCTTCAGGAAATGTCTTTATAGCTTTCTGGTTGCTTCTTTGATTTTTCAATTCTGAAGTGTCTAATATGTGTCTTTATCTCATTGATCCTATGGAAAATGGCTACAATTTCCAAATCATCAGAGCTCCCACAATGTTTGCCTTGGGAAAGACCTTTTAGACTACCTTTGTTATTGAGGTATAAAAAAAAGACAGAGAGGCTGGTGAGCACAAAGAGAGATAGATTGGAGGAAATTAAGGGATTTTGCAACAAAATAAAAATCACAGTCACAATAAAACAAGTTCCAACTATCCCTTTGTTATAAACTTATACATTGACCTCTATGCCATTCCTTTTCCATCTGAAATTGTGTAATTTTAGTCTTCCTCTATGTTTGTGAATTATTTCTTTTGAGGCACTATAAAAATAGAGGCACTATAAAAATAATTACACTCAAAATTACACTGCTCGCAGAGGCCCATCCAAGGTCTGGTGCCCTCTCTTCAAAAGTAATGATGGATTGTGTGGCAAGAGCTACAGAATTCAAGAATTGCAATCAGATTTGTCTTATAGCTGTGGTTCAGCCAAGCGTCAGGGTTGTGCATAGGCAGATATCCAGGGAACTTCCTAGCTCATGTACACAGCTGGACCAGATTGAGACAAGGGACTGAGCTGAGACAAGGGATGGGCTGTACTCCCAATCCCTTTCACAGCACAGCACTGATGGAGGATATTTCCAGGTGGGAAATTCTGTCTGTCCTGAAGACTCCCTAAGGTAGGTCCTTTTTGGCCTAGGATAAATGTATGTATCAATGTCTTGATTAAGATCCTGAAAGGGGAATCTCATAAGTTCTGAGACTCTGCAGGCAGTTTCTGCTGGAAAGTGGATTAATTTGTACACAGATAAGACATATGCAAATGGTCAACAGAGAGTATTCCTGCAGAAGTGGTTACACAGCCTTTTATACATAGTTCATTCGTTAGAAGATGCTTTATATGTAGTTAAGACAATAGATCACAACAGATCCTGCATGTGCTGCAATGGTCATAATGGTCCCTGGGCCAGCTGGCTTTAAGAACTAAGTAGAAGAAGAGTTTGAGGAGTCTCATCTGATCCAGCTGAAGATGCCATTGCAAGGACTGTTGAAAAAGAAACTCTCATCGTTGTATGAACAGTGACTAAACATCTTGTTTGCAAAATATCATTCCTTATGCAAGCATAACCCTATGCCAAGATCCTAATAAATTAGTTTCTTGGCTTTTTTTAAAAACAATCTCTCTGTTCTGTTTGTGACTGACTGTAGCAGAGGAGGAAGAGAGAAATAAGGCATAGGAATGGTTGAAGGATTGAAAATTAGCCTCTCAGTGACAGATTCCAGGAATGTTTCATTTACAATTTCTACCTGGGGAACAAAACTTTAATAACAGGCTCCCCAATCTAATAAACAACTAACACAAGATCCAGCACATGGAAAATTAATATAGAGAAATCTGGAAATTTTTAATGGACAGGAGGGTTTCAAACAATTGAAAATAAATCATGGGATTCATTTTACCCTTTGGTAACTTTAAATTACAGTTTCATGTTTCTCTAGAAAGGATATGCTCCAGTTGAAACAAGAAATGCATTTTAAAAGAAAAGAGAGCATTCTTGACCTGTTTTATACAGGGTATCTGACTTGAAGAACATAAATGTATCTTTTGACCACATCAACTGTTATCCTATGCCATGGGGTCTAGAAAAACAGGAATTCCTTGCTTCAGTGCTGATTGAAACTGAAATTACATCTTAAACAAAACTGAAAAGAAATCCAGAATTTCCAGAAATAATCAAGTTATTGGCAAGAAAAACAGGGCTAGGTATTATAAGTCAAAACTGAGATGAACTGGCAGGCAGAGTTGGGAAACTTGTATATTGCCTATCTATCTTCACTAGCACATTAATGTATTCACTCAATGTTTTAAGATGAAAATGAAATTTTTAGAAGATAGAAACTACATCATCGAAATTATATGTAATTATGTTTAAATTTACAGTGGAGAAGTCACACATTATGTGGTTAATGAGTTGCGCCAATCATCAGAAAGTTTTATTGAAAGTTCGCTTCTTATTATATCTCTTTACTTTTATCTGACAGGTTTATTTTTACTGGATTTGTCGAGACCCAGCAGCATTTGAGTGGTTTGCTGATCTTCTGTTCCATTTGGAAACAAAAATGGCTGAAGAAGGGAAAAATGATTTTCTAAGTTATCATATATTTCTTACTGGCTGGGATGAAAGTCAGGTAATAATGAAACTCTTGTGAGTCTGAGTTAATGTACCTTGCTTTTCCAGTATGGTAACATATGGAACAGGAACAGCTGAATAAATGATGGATGAAGCAGAGAGACAAAGAACTGTAAATATAAAGACACCAACCTGTCTGTTTCCATCTCACGTTTGGGAAAACTGGAATGGAGAAATCCATATAGTGATCCTTCCAGTCCTGTATATTGTTCTGGGCAGTGCTGATTACCAGGTGTCTCTCAGAAAAATGCAGACAGCTTTTCAGAAGCTTGGGCAGAGAGATTTTGTCCACATCTTTAGTATGGTCTTTAAATAGATTCTGGAATTTCCGTACTGAAACACAAAAGGTTGTATAAAAAGTGTGGTTTTGTTGACTCTTATTATTTACTGTAATTTACGTTGTTCAAATATATGTGCAGTGCATTTTTGAAACCTGCTGCACTTATAATACTTTGGCAACAAATTTTACTGTCTAATTCATGTTGCTTGAAAAGATATTTTCTCTCATTAACCTTAAATTTGCCATCTCATAATTTCATTGGGTCATCCCACTTTGAGGCACTTCATCCTTAGACTGGGATGATTATGTTCAACTTCTTTAGTCTTTACCTGGACCCAAATGAGTTGATCTTATCTCACTTTTTTTTTTTTTTTTTTTAAATGGATTACTCAGATCACCCTGTGATTAGAGTTAGGTTCCTGCCAGAAAAACTCTCAAAGGAAAGTCTTTCCTCCACTGTTTTATTTCCTGCTGTCTCTCTTGAATGAAGGACTGTCTAGTAGAGATTAAATAGATTTCATAGAGCTTTTCCCTTCCTGACTCTGCTGCTCTGCTGCCACAGAAAACCACATTGTTTCTTTTTGCTTTCCTTAGGGTTTCTGTCATGTAATGAGGTATGTGCATAAAACTGTATTCAGGAAAAATCTACTCCCATTGTGAAGTATATGGCAGTTACAGAAACTACCACTCTGCCTGAGCAGAATCACAGGGTATTACCTAAAACCTCCTTTGAAAGAAGCTATTAAGGAACATAAAAAAACACAAAGTTGCCCTCATTTCTCAGCTGCCATCATCCCACTTCCCTCTTGGGCAAACATCAGGCCAGAAATCAAGTAGGGAGACAACTATTCTTGCTGGGAAGTCTAACTCTCTTCATTCGTGTGCCCCTCACTTTTCTGAAGTGCCTCCTTCTCTTCAAATCCCATTGTCCAGTCTCCTGTCAGCACTGTCTTGTTATCCTGTGCTGCTGCTTAGGTGACAGAGGACCATCCCTGAAGCTATGCTGCTTCCCTGCCTACACTGGTACTGCTCTTGCTCCTTGAAGCCTTCCAGCATCCCACCTATAAATGGCTGTGGGGGAAGAAGAAAGCTTTTAAATGGCTGCTGCTTCTACTCTGACCAAGCCCAGGGAACTGTTCTAGATAACAGTTCAACCTTCTTCAGACATCTACAAACCTCCCCCATCTTACAGGTCTTCATTATCTTTAGAAATTCTAGTTCATCACTTCTCAAAATTTGAGCTTCAGCAACAGCAGTATTTGGATGATGCTTTACTTTACTTTACCCTTAGAAAATAATAAAACCAACATTCGACCCATTCTCTCCCTGTCTCACCACATAGATGACCAGTAGTTTGGTGAATTTGAACCCAAGTAGGATGGGCAATTTACACCTTCTAGTGAACACTCATTATTGGCAGATGTTTACCACTCAGACATCATGTTTGTTTAACGTTCCAAGGTCTTTGTGGATGTCATGTTGGCAATAGATAGTGAAATAGATATGGCACATGTCTGCCTCTGCTTGGACTAGAAATCGTGTTTCAGCATATTGCTCCTTGTAATAACCCTGCAGTTCCCAGGTAATTTTAATGCTGTGAGCTAATGCAAGGGCTCACACCAAAAATGCTGGAAAAGAACTCTTCTCAAGAACTCTGTGGAACTCTGCTCTGTGGCATAGTTTTGCCTTAAACAATTTAAAAATCCTGCAGTTCCCCACCTGCCACTCCCAACAATCACTTTAAGTTCTTTCTTGGACTGCTCTCAATCCTCCATGACACTGGACCAAAGTAACAAGAAGAACCTTTTAGAAACATGACCTCTTGTGACAGCTTTTCTTGACCAGAATAACTGAGTTGTTGTGCAACATGGGAGACTCATTAGCATCAGAAACATGCAATATTCCCAGGAAATGGATCTAAATTTCAGCAACCACTTCTGCAAGAGGTGATAATGATGCCTAGTTCATGCTAGGGCTTGAACTAAATGCAAAGTCCACCTTTTAACTTAACCTTCCTCTGGTAATTTCTTGACGGTGATAATAACAATGATACTCAGTAGTGAAACCAAGTGTATGACTCCCATGCAATAGCAGCACAATTAGGAGGGATGGTGGTTTTGGTTTTAAATGCATCTGGGAAGTACTTAAATGGTATGGTAATGGGTGTAGCCTAGGAGCTGAGAAACAGTAAATGCTCATGAAAATCAGGATTTCTTTTCTTGGCACTGGGAGCTGTGCAGGTCACTTAGCAGTGCTTCATCTGAACTAATCCACTTTCTGCACCTGCCTTCAAGGAGACGGGGTCAAAACATTTGGGGTTTTACCCCTGCCAAACTTTTCCACTGTCTTTCCCATCAGCAGCAGAATGCTCTGGACTTAATTAAAGTGCATGTAATTGATAACATTTGTTGTCAAACTCTGTTACAGTACATCTTGCTCCCTTTCCTAAACCCAACTCAGCCTTAAAATGCTGGGTGTCACTTCAGGACCTGGAATGAAGGAAGTATAGGTTGATATATTCAAAAGGTTTAGGAATATAAGATCTAGCTGTAAAAGTGACTGAGGTATCTAGGCACAGGTCAGTAAAGATAGGTATTTAATCCAAACTCATTTTGAATAGTCCATCTCAAGAAGCAGAATTCTTTTGAGGTTCTGGGTAATTTTGGAAGTTCCTTTTACAGTTCTCATAATCTTGTGAACTCTTGAATAGTCTCTTCTCTCCTCTTCTCTCCTCTGCTCTGCTCTGCTCTGCTCTGCTCTGCTCTGCTCTGCTCTGCTCTCCTCTCCTCTCCTCTCCTCTCCTCTCCTCTCCTCTCCTCTCTTTTCCCCACATGTGGTAATTACAGGGTTTCCATTCCTTCATTAGTACTCCTATCTTTCACAGCAAAGCAGCATTAGTTCTTTCTCCTCTTACTTGGAGTATATGTTGTTGACTCTAAAATAACTACCTCGTAATTTTTCCTTTAGGCTACTCACATAGCCCTACATTATGATGACAAGATGGATGTAATTACTGGGTTGAGACAGAAGACCTGCTATGGAAGGCCAAACTGGGACAATGAGTTTAAGCATCTAGCCGAAAATCATCCTAGGTAAGGCAGGTTGGCTTCTAACCTTGTTAGGTAACTCTTCTCTCAGCATAAACAGCAGGAGAAGGGGAGGGCAGAACTTTATAAATGACCCTTTAAAAATAATTTAGGGGTTTTTGCTGTGTGGAAAGAAGATTTATGCTTAATGAAGCTTTTAATGAAGAAATCTCGGAAAGAGAATGCCAATAAAATCTAATTTTTGGACAAGAAAATCTAATATTTAGAAGTATTTCAATATCCTGGCCTTTGTCCAGATATAATTGAAACACACAATCCAATTACTGTTCTGCACAAAGGACAAAGTAGCATTAATTTCCCTTGAAGATGGTTATTAAAGAGATAAACTGTGATTTTTTTTCTTATGATGTCAAGGATATGTTTGTTCCCCTAACATATTTGGCTACTCTTGCAAGACTATGCTGTTCTGTTATTAGTTCATCTCTGCTGGCAAAGACAGTTCATTTGAACCTGGTGGATTTGCTAG
This sequence comes from Heliangelus exortis, assembly GCF_036169615.1. Lineage (NCBI taxonomy): Eukaryota > Metazoa > Chordata > Aves > Apodiformes > Trochilidae > Heliangelus > Heliangelus exortis. The sequence goes on along the minus strand of NC_092424.1, from coordinate 52,969,831 downwards.
TGGTCTGAGAAAAGCTTCTTTGTTCCTGAAAGCCTTTGAAGCAAGAATTGGAAATATTTTGTGTTCAGCAGCAGAAAATTCCAGAATCTTTGTGCCTCTTTATGATTTCCATTTACCTGATAATGCAAAATAAAGGCTTGCACTTAGGAGACAGAGATACAAAAAGGAAAAGAAGAAAACTTTTTTTTTAAGATGAAAAAGACCCAAGAAAAAGCTGAAAAGGAGGAGATCAAAGAGAATACAGTAAGCTACAAGGAAATTGCAAAAATAACAGTAATAGAGAAGCCACTTGATGGTGGTCAAAATAACTACAATCAGGAAATACAAAAGATTAAAAATAGGTTAAAAAAATGAGGTTAAAATATTATTTTCTGAAGACCTTTTGCAGGGATTCTACTGCATAAACAGACCATTAAAATTATATTTGAACCATTACATTTTGATACATTTGGTTTTGTTGTTAAGTACAAATGAGAAAATTCTGGGTTTCAGATGCTCAGGGAGGGAGATGGACATTAACTGTCTATATTGGATCTTATTGTAGTCTCTTAAAAAAGCCAGGGCTAAAGTGACAGAAAAATCTGAATTTCCTTTTGAACCTATATATCCACATTTTTGGTCAATGCTGGACTTTTTGAAGAAAACCTTCTGTTAAATACTTTCCTTATGAGAAAAAAAAAAAACAACCCAAAACTGTCTTTTCTTGCTCTGAGTTACGGAAGGTTCAAGAGACAAAGAAAATTAGGAGTTTCTATTGTATGATGAACAATCAGCTTTTATGAACTGACTACATTTGTAACTGTGTTTCTGTAGACTGAGCTTTCCCCAGCAACTTGTGTGCATCTGTACATATGTCTTAAAGCAATGTGCTGTGTGTGAACTGAGAAGGCACTTTATAGCAAGGAGCCGGGTTTCCAGTTTACTGTAACAGACTTGTGAACTTACAAATACAATTGTTTGTTACATTAGTCTTGTTCTTACTTATAATATACTTAGATGTTCTTACTTATAATAACAAAAATTGTAAATAATTAGTTCTTATAATCGGCCGTTTAGATAGAAAAGTGTTCAAATTTTCTGGCAGAAAAATGTTAAAATGAGGAGGGGGGGGGAAAAATCTCAGAAGTAAGTGAGAATTTTGTGGTTTTGTTTGTTTTTCTTTTTTTGTTATTTTTGTTTGGTTGGTTTTGTTTTCAAAATTACCTCACCTAAAAAAAAGCATTGGAAATTTTCATCCAAAGCAAGGTGTTTACTTCTCTGATTAAAAAAGGCTATGAAGAACAAAACCAAAATATTTCATGACCTCTAATATAGCAAACTAAATAAATAATGCAGTAAGAGATAATAAAGACTTAAATATTAAAATAATTATATGGTAATGTTTTGTGACAGTAATAGATTTTTTCAAATGTGTTTCTCAAAAATACATTTCAAGAGATGTAAAGCCAGAGGCAACCAAAAAGTACAGTTTATTCATCTACTCTGTTACTTGCATGTTTTTGTTGTTATTGCAATTACAGCAACAGTATTGGAGTATTCTTCTGTGGACCCAAGACTCTCTCTAAGATCCTTCAAAAGACATGCAACTCATATTCATCAGCTGATCCAAGAGGAGTTCAGTTTCACTACAGCAAAGAAAGTTTCTAGGCTGTGTTCCTTAATTATATAACAGATATTACCAAATAGTGTATTTTTTCTTCACTTTCTTCTGTCCTCTACTCATTCTGCAGCACACAGGCCATATGTTAGGAGCTGTAAATTGAAGTAGTTGCATTGGATTCAGTAGAAAAATGCCATTCTATGCCAACTAAAGATTTTTACCCTGCCCTTAGCCTTTTCCCTCAAAGAAGAAGGGATGATTCTCCAATGTTTACTTAATGATGCTGTGAATCCATCTACATCTGTGTGAAAACAAACACAATCTACTAACCTTTGAAGAAAAAGGCATGAGTAAAATGAACATTCAGAAGTGTAACCCTGTTGTGTATGATCAAACTGCTACCACAGGCGATATTCTTGCTGTTTAATCATGCCCAAACATTTAATATGTCTGTGCATGGCATAAGCTAATATGTTCTGAGGATTAATATGTTAAGGAGATTCTAGGAATTTTTGCACTCAGCAAATGAATCTCCTGAGACAGGCAGTTGAAACTGTGGAAAGTTTCAAGTGTCTTTTATCTGTCACATGGCTTCAAGGCCCACTGAAGAATGAGCTTTAAAAGATACAGAATCATGGATGTATGACAGTGGCTGAAGTGGGAAGGCATCCTTGAACATCATCTACCCCAACCTTCAAACATTTGCATTCTTCCAGTTCTCAGGAACCTCTCCCATGACCATGACCATTCAAAGATAATGAAGAATGGCCAGCTCCCTTATGTCTTCTGAGTGTATCCCACCAATTTGCATGGAGTTATTTAAAAGCTCATTAACCTGGTCCTCCTTCACTGATGGTAATTTTGAATTGCTTCAGATTTTTGCACTTGCCTCAGAAGCTTGGGATCTCTGGTCAGCCTCACCTTTAAAGGTTGAGGTACCTCTACCTTCTCCATGGCCTTAGGCAGCAAGTCTCTTATCCCATCTAGCAGCAGACCAGCATTTTCATAATCTTGTTTTTGCTATTCATGCATGCATAGCAGCCCTTTCTCTTGTCCTTCACTTGTCCTTCACCAGATTCAATGGGCTTTGCCTTCCCTAACCCCATCCCTGCACACTCAGCGTGTCTATAGTACCTCCTGCATTACCTGTACCTCTTCCACCTTTTTCCCATAGGGAATTTGATCATTCATGCTGGCCTCCTATTATCTTTGGTTGACTTACCCCACAGCAAGAAGAATCATTTTTTAACTTAAAGAAGGTAGCTTCTAAGAATCATACAATTCATCTAAACTCCCCTTCTTTCTTGGATTGTGTTGCATGGGGTTCTCCAAAGTATGGGATTCCTCCTGTGACCTTCCCACATCCCACGTGTTAGTGTACATTTTAGTCATGTGAGTTTTCCAGAAGAGGTGTCAGAGCTGTCCTGTAGGCACTTTCTTGTGTGCATGGATACCCTTGGGGTGGGTCCCCTTCTGCCCAGAGTTTTTAATTGTGATGTCTCTCCTGTTCACATCATCCAGCATAAGTTGCTTGTTGTTCCAGTCCACCACTTTCTCACTTGATTGTTGGTCATCCACTCCCCATCATTCCTAACTAAATGCTCTCACCACAGACTGGCCAGCTTTTGCCCCACTCCAGTGAACCCCATCTCTTCCTAACAGTCCTCAATCCTCACAGTGGGTGCCATGGGTGCAAATATCAGATCCCTCTTGTCAACACCAGCTGCTCGATCAGTTGTTGACTTGCAGGACCCATGCCCACCAAATTTCCCATCAAAATTCCCCAAACCCTTTTGGTTGGTTGGTTGCCCGATAACCTCTGCCAATGTGGGAGGAACTGTGTTTGCCTTCCATTTTTTCATATGCCAAGCTAACAGTTTCTAGAATGGTGTATGGGTGTAAAATGCACCCATGCAAAATATCACTGCTAAGCATTTGTAGCAAAGCCTAATTCATTATCTGCATTTCTTGCTCTTTAATGTGCCTTGTAACTGACCCAGCCTTCCCTCATAGGTCACAGGCTGTGTTGCTCAGACTTGTTATCTGTTCTCTGCTACACTCACATAACACTGAGAATCACAGAATCATCTTAGTTGGAAGGGACCTCTAGAGATCATCTAGTCCAACTCTTCCACTAAAGCAGGATCACCTAGAGCACATTACACAGGATCACATCCAGGTGGGTTTTGAGTATCTCCAGAGAAGGGGAATCTGACACTGAGAGGGAGTTACAAAATAGTAAGTAATATATTCACCTCTGCAAACCACATCTCCCAGTACAGTGAGACTAACTTAAAGCTGTGCCTACCATTTTTACAGCTCTTGATGCTTTCTCTGGGAGGACTATTTCCAGCTGGTTAGGTCAGCTAGCCTTGCAGCACCTTGTATAAGAAAGCAATGAAACAATGGCCTTCGTGCAACTCAAATCATTATACGTCTTCTCACAGGTCCCACTGGCACTAGAGCTGTCATGGCTATAGGTCCGATCCCCTAAACCAGTCCTTCCCTCACATCTTTCTTCTGTTCATCTTTGACATCTGAGTATAGTGCAGAGCTGCCTCGATAATTTGAGAGACCTGAGAGCTCGTGAAAAAGCAGGGCCCCATGATAAAAAGCAAGGCTGACCAGAAATAGCAGCAATGCAAGGCCTGCTGCCAGAAAAATAAAGATGAGGCAAGGCTCATTGCCAGAAGAGATAGTAAGGAATTTGGAGGGCACCTGCTCCGAACAAAGGGAGTATATATTCTATCAACTTTTGGTTTTCCCAGGATGTAAATGTAAATGTAAAGTGCTGTAAATGTCTGCAGCTAGCAAGACCATGGTCTCTGTTTACTGGATCTTGCTTTTAAAAACATAATCCACCTTATTGGGATGCCATGTTTACTCTGCACTATGAAAGAGCACTGATGATGAAGAAAGTCATGAATATATTGCCATCGAGTATATGTCTCGCCCGGCCTCAACTTTTTTCTCCTTTCTTATTTTTTTCCTCACTGCAAGTGCAGTGAGGATGTAAAAGATACTCTCTATATGAAGAGAGTATATCATTGTCACCTTCATAAATCTGATGAGGTGTTCCACCTTCATGTATTACTTGTATTTATCTTTGTTACTTTAGCAGTGTTAAGCACGTGGAGCACAGGATAATTCCGGAATGATGGAGAAACAAAAAATATGGGAATGTTGTAACATTCATACCAGTTGGAAAAGTGAGAAAAACATTTCCCTATTCCTCAGCACAGAAAGTTAAAGAAAAACTATATTCCAGTTGGAGTGAGGCATAACAGAGCTCATTAGGATCGCATAATGCATTTACCCAGTTGCACAATAAAATGGGAGGTAGAAAACATCCTGTGTATGTCAGCTCCTGAATAAGACAAATGACAAGATTACCTACGTATACTTATACACACACCAAGAAAATGCCCACTAGAGGGGACATAACTATATAGACAAAAGAAATGGAATAATAAAAATTATGCCACAGAAGATGCTGATATTATTTTTTATACCTCTTCTTTTAAGAGATACAGTATGTGTGAACTGAGATTGTTCTACAAGATACAGTTGTATCAAGTTTGGGGCAATGCATCTTTGTTTTAAAATTGTTGAAGTTTTTTTAAAAGCCTGCCTATGTGAAATGATTAATGTGGTGCATACTGTGTAGCAGTAGAGTGAGTGGAGAATTAGAGCCTCTGCCAGTTCACCTAGAGGCATTTATCTTTTATTTTTTCCCTGGTGCCCATGCTGAGCCTCAGGGTAAGCTGACACATTTTTTAATATAAATTAAGCTTCTTTTTTTTATGTGTGTTGAAAATCTTGAAGGAAATGAGAAGTGTGTGTAGGCACCAATACCAGCTGTCATTGCGTGAAAGAAAGAGGTGACAATTTCCTGCAGATTCTGAATGATTGTTTTAATGGGGTTGGATCGGAGGTAACAAGCACAAAGATATTGTGCTGCCAGAAAAACAGGATCTGTTCTCCCCCTAGCCTCATGCAACAAGATGTAACATTTAGCTTCTGGCTCAACATGGCATCTCTTCACTGCTTTGATTTATTCCCACTTTTGCAAATCACTGTGGTATGCTACAGGAGACGCATTTAGAGCCCTTGTTATAGTTCATTGAGTAGCACTGCTGTTATCACCACCAGAGGAGAATTTTACTTGTATCAGGACTGGGTGACCCAGAATAAAGGAATAATAATAATAATAATAATAATAAAAGAATTGGAGAAGTTTTTTGGAGTAGGGTGAAACTGTATTTAGGTTGAATGAAATTCCCTTTATTACAAATACAATTTAAATCAAAATGGGAACTAGGAAGATTTGGCTTCCTGCCTTGTTTTGAAAAACACTGAGCACACAGCAGCTATGATAATGTGAGTGCATATGTAATGACTCTATTATTATGTTTATATATGGAAACATCATTCACTGTCAGGGAAAATGAAAAATATCTTCATGGATTTGTCCATTCAGCTTCTTCAGCTGGAAGTGTTCAGCCCTGAGTAGAAAAATATTATTAAATAAAATACAGTCATAACAGCACAGATTCACCACATCCTGTGAGAGAAAACTAATCATAGACAAGGATCATAAATACAAAGATTAATTACTTTGGCTCTTACAATAAAAAGAGTGGTATTATAGTGACTGAAGTTGCATTAAAGTGTATTCACTAGTAAGTGTAAATTGAAATACATGGGTTTATGTGTTCTGGAATTCCCTTCTCTCTCCATCCTTCCAAGTGATGCATGTAGTAGGAATCAAGTTTGCTCCTTAGTTTACAATGAAAGATTACACAGGAAATACCACTCTTAACAGAAGGTCGATCCCATGTTGGGTGTGCCATATCACCACATCTGTAAGTATTCTCCTGTTTCTTTCCTGCTTTTAGATGTAACTAAATGGTTAAGAGTTAACTGCAAAAAAGTGACAAAGTGTTCATAGGCTTGAGTACTCCTGATTAGAAGGAGATTTGATAAGAAACACCTTAAAGGCAGCTCAGCCATTCCAGAAAAGTAATAAAATAAACATGGTATATTTATAATTTCAACTGGTCAACAATTTCAGTGGGTATTTTTGAGGGGGCAGGCAGGGTTTTTTTGGTTGCTTGTTTGGTTTTTGTTTCTGTTGTCTTTTGGGGTTGTGGGGTTTTTTTTGGGGGGGGGGCTTTGTTTGGTTTTTTGTTTTTTTTTTTGTGGGGTTTTTTTTTTGTAGGGTTGTTTTGTTTTGTTTTTGAGGGGAAAATGACCTGAATTTCTCCAGGAACAGAGAAAAAGAAAAGAAAAATGTCAGTGCCTCAACCAAGCTTGTCCCCTATGAATACCAAAGGCTTAAACGAGATATGCATAGTCAGTCAAGTAATGGGGAGTGCAAACCCATTACAGCCAAACAGCATAGCAGGCAACAGACTGGAAGGTGGAGTAAGGACTTGCTTGCCTAAACATTCCTAGTGCTGTAAAACACCTGAACTGAGGTTTTCTCACCTCAGTCAGGTTATCTATTCTGCACCAGTACCACCAACTCTTTGTATGTGATCACTGAATTGCTCAGGTGTCCATTTCATGAAAACTGCAGCCACAAAAAGAACCATTTTTCAGGAACGTCTACTTACACATTCCTGAACATGCTCAAATGAGAGTGGACTGATGCTTAGCATTTTTAAACTGTAACCAGTTAAATCTATTTAGTCTTCTTAAGTCTTCTTAACCTTCAACAAATCGTACCTTACAGTGAAAATAATGTCAGATACACAATGGTTTAATGTATGTGAACAAATGCGTTACTTGGACTGGAAACACTTTTTATTCTTTCAAAAGCAAAAAAGGATGAAAAGGCTTAAATGCTTTAAAAGATACATTAATATCCTTTCATAATACATAAAAATAAACAGATGTTGTATAGAATAATGAACCACTCAAACCAGCATATTTCAAAGGGTATCTGTCTTTTTCAAATATTTGCCACTATTCTTTCTAAACAATAATGACGTCTAACATGGGAAGACATTTGTATTCATTGAGGATAAAAGCCCTGAGCCTGCCAATACTTACACACGTGCTTTACTAACTTCAAACAATTTTTTACTGTCCTAAAGGACTAAATACAGTTTCCTTTGAAGCTCATGCACAGAAGACTTACATTGGGCTCGAGGTTGGGTCCTGAAGGCTGATGTGTATTATTCAGCTACTGGACTGCCTTGATTCTTGTCTAGAAACTGTTTCTCTGGTACCATAATTCTGAATATGAAAGACAATGCTTGCCTTAAGGTACCCAGATAAGATTGCACTTAGGCACTTTAAGAGAAAGCCTGGTTTTCAATGTTCTTACAGCTTCTATTAAATAAAAAAATTGGATTTGGGAAGAGCTTTTTTTTTTTTTTTAATTTTTTAAATTTTTGCCAAATGATGACTACACAGATCTGAACATTACCTTCTCTGGTTATACACAGATAAGTAGGAGGGTAGGCAGGTATGAGCCTCTCCTCTGAGACAAATGCTCTGGAAACCAGTCTATTGCTGACCACTCCCCAGCATCACTGCCTTGAATGTTGAATGTCCTGACCCATGCAAAGACCCTGTGTCATTGCTTGAGATGGGTTCTCTGCAAAAAAGCAACATCTTTTCTCCTGCTGATGTCCAAAGACTGCAAAAACCCTCACAGAAATAATTTTTTAAATGTTCAAAAAAATGAAATAAGTGTGTCTTTGTGAGCAAAAATAAGGAATCACATACAAGCTCAAATCAAGACACAGTAGTTGTGGCATGGATGCACACGGGAAATTTACAGAATACTGTCTGCTTTAGATCTGACAGAAGCTGATGTCCACAATTCCCTTTTACTGTAACAAGCACATTGTATTTATTCTCATGTTTCCAGGAATTGATCAAGGTTAAAAAAATGAAAGGCAAACTTTGGTTTCAAAAGGTCACAGGCACCTAATCAACCCGCAACACATCACACTCATTAATTATACATTACTATACAATTACATTACGTTTTGTTAAAAAGGTTTCGATTGAAGAATGCCCACCATTTGCTCATTAATATTAGTAAAATATCCATGCAATTTTCTGAGTTTGTGTGCTGCTAAGGAAATTCAGAGTGCTACACAGGTTGCATACCAATGCAGAGTTAGCCATTTAAGATCACTCTTTTAGATTCCTTACCATGCTGGCAAGAGGAAGATAGTTAAGAGGCACAGTTGGAAAACTTTGAATGTAATATCAAAGGTCTGAGGATGAAACAAACAAATATCTGCTGTGATACTGGTTAACACAGAAGTTACTTCAAATACAAATTGTGTGGTAAACAGCAAGATTTCACTGAACTGGACCCTGGGTAATACAAACGTGTCCAAGTACAATTTCTCTGACAGGAAAGTACATCAACTATTTATTTTTTAATGGAAGCTGTGGAACACTAGCCACCCTATATCTATTATATAGAATGCATCATCCTTCTATAACATTATGCATTCATAAAGCAGCCTGAAAACACTTCAAAAATGGTCTGATGCTGGGAGGTGCTGAGCTGAAAATGCTTTTAGTGAAACCAAAAGAAACCATATCTACTCAGCTTTCTGCAGAACAAGACCTTTGGAGTCCAGGGAATGAAATTAACTGGAGATGTGCCAAAATGAGGACAGTAGAATTTGGCTCAGCTTTTCGGTGTCATTGTAGAATGATATATTGCAAAAATCAAACACAGAATTTTAAGGGGAAAAAAAAAGAACTTCAAATTGTCTGACTTGTTTGTAATGAAATAGCCAGTTCTTTACTACACACCAATTGCTATACACGTATATAGCCATCAATAATCAAGTCTTTAAGAGGGGAGACACTTTCTGGGGAATGGACACAATTATATCATATATATTATATATTATATATTATATATTATATATTATATATTATATATTATATATCAGATATCAGATAACATATAACATATATCATATATCATATATCATATATCATGTATCATGTATCATGTATCATTTATGATGATGATGATGATGATGATGATGATGATGTTTTATTATATCATATATTAATGTTATTACACCGGACTCCAGTTCAGCAGTGCATTTGTGCTTATGCTTAGTTGAAAGTATATAAACGTTTTTTTTGTTTCAAGAGGGTTAGACACATGGTCAAGACTCAGTCCATATCTTAAGAGCTTTGTTCAAATGACTCCACAAAGAAGTTTTTCCTAAATTAGCAGAGGCTTTTCTCACAGATGTAGTGAAGAAACTTGGAATCTCCAAATAAATCTTACGTAGGGGTATGAAATCGGTTGTCCTCTTTTTTTTGGGAGCCAAGTAAGGCTAATTTCAGTTCTTAGATATAATCATATAATCTGATATAATCATAGAATCACAGAATTCCCAGGATTGGAAGGGACCTTCAAGATCATCTATTTCCAACCCCCCTGCCATGGGCAGGGACACCTCCCACTAGATCAGGTTGCTCAGAGCCCCGTCCAGCCTGACCTTGAACACTTCCAGGGAAGGGGCTTCCACCACCTCTTTGGGCAACCTGTTCCGTCTCATCCATGTCCCATACTGTAATAAGGGGCTCCAGAACTGGATGCAGTACTCCAGGTGGGGTCACACAAGAGCAGAATAGAAGGGGAAAATCACCTCCCTCAACCTGCTGGCCACGGTTCTCTGGTTGTAATAACTGGTTGTAGTGTGGTTCTCTAAAGAAATAAGACATGCAATTATTATGTCTGTTTGTCTGTCTACTGGTTTCCTTTTCTGCCTGTCTAATCAGCAAATACTACTTAATTTACCAACCAATTCCAATAAGGTAGATAATCTTATTCTTAACTCTAATATAGTCTTATAATGAAAAAAGCTCTGAATAATTCGATAGCTTTAACAAGTGGACACTGTTACAGAGCAGTCACTCAGACAAAAACTGTCTGAACACATGCAGCTGAAGAGCTGCACATTTTAGAGCATGAGAGGTATAACAAACTTAGAGCATAGTGCTGAGCCTTGGAAAAAAGTGATGCTGAAGAAGAAACTGAGGTTTTACTAGACTTACATCTCATCACACTCACTCAGTATGATAATACAGCAAAAGAGATAATTGTTATTTAGTATTCTAGGATGGATGAGACATACTGAGATACTGCAAATTGTTCTGTTGTATATCTTAGGATGTTAAGAAATTAGGAGAGAGAAAAGAGGCACAAATATGTTCAAGGACTTAAGAAAACACCCTGAAATTAAAGGACTCAATCAACTTAGCACATCAAAAATTAGATTAAGAGTTGATTTTATGATAGTGTATAAGTACATTCATGTGGAGAAAATCTAGGTGCTGGAAGGATCTTTAATCGAGCATATACAAGCATAATAAAAACTATTTCAAATAGGGAACAAGGAACTCACTTTTAACAGAGAAGGTGATTAGCTCCTGGAAGGTCCCATCAGAAATGGTAGAACCTGCATTTCTTGCTGTCATCCAGGCAAGCCTGGGTGCTACTCTGGAAAATCCATGCTAGCCAGATGCAAGTTAGGTTCAGTTAAGTGGAAGTTATTGTTGCAGCTCAGTAACTGGGTTCAAATTAGTGGCCGCTGATACTCAAGGGCAAAAGGTGCAGGGGTCCCTTTGGAGTTCAAAATGCTTTGAGTGTATGTTTTCTCATAATATTCTTGTCAGGTAGAAAATTTATTACTTACAGTTTTAGATGGGGAACTGAGACATAGGGATGCTCAGTGGTTTGCCTCAAGCTCTCAAAGGAATGGCAAAACGAGGATTAAACCACAGCCTTTTGAGATTAAGACTACTGCTACAGCTACCTTCTTCTCCTGTAAACTGCATTATGTATATTAGATATGGCCCTTAAAAATATCTGTGAACTTTCTGAATGAAAAAAAAATTACCTGAATTATTTTTCTTTTTGGTGGCAATAGCTAATATTGTTATTAGGCAGCATGGTTTGACAGGCAAGTATTTTGATTCCCAGGACCAGCATGATATATGTTTGCTCACTCTTAGAATTATATGTATGATACACAGTACTTACATGAAAATTAGGTCCCATGGCATAAAATTAGTGATTTCTGTGATAAAATAGGAAGTTTAAAACAACAACAACAACAAAAAGTGTCAGTAATGAAACAAGATTTGGGATTTTCTACTAAGTTATACAATCCTAATATTTGAGTACTTAAGATTATAATGAGACATTATGTTACTGATCCTATTCTGAGCAAGTGAGCAAGGAGCACAAAAAATGTTCGTTGCCTCACAGAGTAACAGCATCCAACTAAACACCACGTAGCACAGCAATGTGCTGTGAGAATAGCCAAGATTTCAGTTTCGTATAGGACAGATCAGAAAATTTTCACATGTATCAAAGCTTCTCTTTAAATATTTCATGTAAATACACAATAACAAATAATAAAGCTAGGTAAACAAATAACATGCTGCTTCAGTTTCCCAGCATGCACTTATCCCCTTTATGACCATCTGAAGCTACAACTGCATTTGCTTGCTTTCTGATTTCTGCTATGTTGCTTGTACTTAGAGAATTTTCTAAGATTGGAACACCGAACATGGTTATTTCTTATGTCTATCCTCCATTAAGAACTTAAAATAAATTCTAAGAGAACCAGATATGAAGTCTTCATCCCAATTTTATCACCTCTGTTATTGGCTCCACAGTAATCCAGAGTAATGTTATTTGGTTATTGCCTTGCTTAAAGGTACATTAAAGCTGTATCTGTAGTAATACTATTTACAAGAGTAAATTCATTCCTTCTCATTCGACTCACTAATATTTTCTATTAAATTAATGCTAGGGGAGTGAGGATTTAATACACTTCACCTCTTGCAGAAGTAATCAGAAAACATTTATGAATGTTTGCAATTGTGATGGGAGGAATAGAACAGAAGGCATTTTATTATGCTGATATTATCAAATTTCTTTTGACTTGTGTTAACTAGTGCACAAAAATCCAAAGCTCATCCAAGTAAATGGATCTATGAATTTTCAAAATTCCTTGTCAGTAAAATAAATTTGAGGGGGGGGAAGAAAATCATATCTTCCTGTGCAAATTCAACTCCACTAGCTGCCAACATTACAAAACAATGGGACGTACTGTTAAGCAGAGGAATAAAACTACTCTAAAAGACAATATCAATCTAAAAATTCAGTCATTGAGAGCTTGCTTCATGAACTGAAGCTAATTAATGCTCTCATGTAGGGTTGAACCCAAACCACCAGAATGATAGCAGCTCCACAGCTGAATTACTTTTTTAGTATCCTGCCTCTTGAAATTCCACCCAGTCACTTTAAAAGGATGGAGCACAATTAAATTGTGCTACATGATGGGAAAAGATGAACAATTAAACAAAAAGTCTCCTAAAAACCGAAGATGATTTAAGATGTTTAAATACAAAATGACTTTATATTGCAGAACAGTTTTCTGTAAAAAGCATCCTTTAATTATCTGCACAGTTGCTCCTTGCACAGCTCTGTTTGGAAGCTCTAAAAAAGGTACCTTTGTCAGCTCAGTCTTATACAGCTGCTTCAGTAAAGGAGCTGACTATCCTAGTATTAAAGCACAACAATGACACTGATGGTCTGAATTATGCAATTATTTTAGCCAGAATGATTTCTCCATGCAGGTGTCTGGAAGAATGTGAAAATAAAAACAAAGGGTAGGTTGAACAGATCCTTTTACCTTAGGATGGGGAAAGAGCACAGATCATTCTTACAAATGGTATGTAACTAGAGTATTTGCAAGCTATTTTTGCATTTTGCAAAATTACTTTAACCTGGGACATTATCCATGACAGTGCTTTCAAGCTCTTCCAGTATATTTGAATTCCTAGCTTCTCTTGTTTGGATACTTTACTTTCTGAAATAGACAAGAATGAGCTTTCAGTGAGTGTTTAGGCTGAGAGAGGATAATCAGACCTATATGGCTATAAAACCACATCTGCTAATGTCTCTAGAAGATGCTACAGCTGCTGAAAATCATAATATGTACTTGTCTAGGCTATCAACAAAATCAAAATTATATTTACAACTGGATTTTTCATCAAATACCATGGGATTACTAAAGGTAACATTCCAAAAGGAATTGAGTTTGGAGACTAAATGACATCGAGTTTCAATAAAATGCAGGCATTTGTGTGACATAAATATATGACATATATAGATTTTATTTTCAATACTAACCCATGTCAAAGGTATGAGGCCTTTCATTGAGTTGGGAAACAGCCCATTGTCACTGGGAAGAAGCCAAGGAAAAGAGAGAGGCAGAGGAAGCATAACAGGGGGCACAGCATCTGCAGAGACCACTGTTCAGTGAAACATCAGGAATAGCTAGAAAGCTTCCTCATGCTTCCCTGTAGAAGGATTAGTGTCTTCTGCCTGGAGTTTGGATTTGTTGTGATTTGGGCACACTAAGCCAGCTTGTGAGATTCAAACCAACATGGCTTTGGCAATCCTTTTTCACAGTCAGAAGATACACAGATCAAGTCTCATAGTGGAACACGTGGGAAAATGAGGATATGGTCAGTGGCAGAATAGGTCCCAGGGCAACAGTAGCTGTAGGAAGCTGGAAAGCATGTGAAGGCCCAGTAACTTACCTTTTTCTAGCTGTTGGACTGGCCTCAGATACGTGACACACAGTAGTGGCACAAAAGGAGAGGGAATATTAATATGGCAGCAGCTCCTTTACAGATATTTCAGGGTGGTCCGTGAGGTCCAAAAATGCCCCAAGTGTGTATGGGCTGTCGTATGACTGGCATGGTACATGGCACAGTGCACAGACCTGCAATCCCTTACTGCAGCAATGTGAGTGGAGATGTCTACTGGTTATGATTTAGGTAGGAAATGTTCTTTTCAGACTCATATCCAGGTCAATATCACTCCAAATCAGGAATTTGTTCAGCTCACCTACAAGCATGCTCCCCTGTTGAATCATTGATTTTTGCAATAGCTTTCTGTCTGGCACCACACAAAGAAAAGTTTTGTTTCCAGTGATGTCTCTAGCCGGGAAGAAATGATATAAAGTTTCCGTCAGCAGAAAATTGACAGGAATTTTGGCTTGGGCTTCAGACAACCAAAAGCTCCGGAAGCCTAGGGTCCTGAACTCTTAAGCTTGTCAAAACTTCCTGAACTTCTAGGTTGCCCCTCTCTTGAGCTGAGCCTAGTTTTCTCTGTCCATGTACACTGGTAATCATGGAAGATAACAAGTAATTTAGAAGAGGTGAACACCTTAGCAGAACGGAGAGCTCCTTAATTTATTTCACTGTGAACAAGTCACAAATTGTAACATCTGTGGTTCCTTTACATTGAGTACCTGTATCTCAAAGGTTGTTAGAGAGCTTCAGAAACTACAGTGGGAAATATACAGGTATCAGATAACTCATAACTCCCAAAGCTGAGTAACAGGTCCAAATTATGTCTATGGGATGCAGCTGTGGGCCCTACCATGTGGCCAAAAAGACAGTGATACTGAGGTCAGATAATGTCATGGTGACAAATGCTTGTGACCATGCTGCACACAAATTTAGGCTTGAGACTGGGACCTAGGAGACTGACTTCTGTTATGGGTCATTAATCAAGTTTTGTGCACCTATGTAATCATCTAGAAAAAAATGTCCTTTCATCTTACCACTTCAAAACAATGAAAATCCTGTTCAGAATAGTGGATCACTAGAGGATGATGGTATATTCCAGAAAAACAGTCTCTGCAAGTTGACTTCAAAACCACCTGTGTTTCTGGGGCAGGCAAATTTCCAAGAGAGGTGTCCAGGTATTTAGTTCACTCTCTGGATGACTGGCAAGTGAAATATGAGTTTAACCCACATGGCATTCCCAGTACTGTCAATAGATGGCCTGATGAGGCTAGGACAGAATGAAGGGATCAGGGCTTCCCAACACCAGATCTTGATTTCCTGTGAAACAAGATCATTCAACAGCATTCCTGGCTGCATTAGGGAGAGCAGGTTGAGGAAGGTTATACTTCCCCTCTACTCAGTGCTGATGAGATGCATCTGTAGTGCTGGGTTCAGTACTGGGATACCAGGTGTAAGATAGATATGGGCTTACTGAAGTGAAGCCAGCAAAGGGCCACAAAAAAAAAGATGGGACCAGAGGATCCTTCATGAGAGGACAGCCAAGAGAGACTGGAGAACAGAAGGTTCAGGGGCATCTTAGAATCAGACAATAATTTTGTTTGGAAAAAACCTTTAAGATCACCAAGTCCGACTGTTAACCTAGCACTGCCACATCCACCACTAAATCATGTCCCTAAGCACCACTTCTACCACATCTTTTAAATATCTCCAGAGTAAACACCTCTTATCGGTGCATATAAGTACCTGATGGGAGAAAACAAAGAAAAGAGATACAGACTCTTCTCAGTTGTTCCTAGTGACAGAAGAGGAAGCAGGCACAAACTGAAATAGAGGACTGGATCTTAAGAGATCCCTTCCAACCTAAGCAATTCTGTTATTCTTTAAAGACATCACTGTACATTTTGCCTGTAATTTAACAACTCTCAGGGTCCTCTATGGAATTTTCCACCTTTCCATCATTTTACATAAGGTAGCTGTTGAATCTGCAGCAAAATACACAGGAACGGGGGGTAAAAATGTCATCAGATATATCCTCAGTCTGAGGAAGTTGTA
The DNA here is from genome assembly GCF_036169615.1 of Heliangelus exortis. Classification (NCBI taxonomy): domain Eukaryota; kingdom Metazoa; phylum Chordata; class Aves; order Apodiformes; family Trochilidae; genus Heliangelus; species Heliangelus exortis. Next base: position 52,953,561 of record NC_092424.1, on the reverse strand, counting down.
TGGAGTTGGATGCTTTGTCAAGAACCTACATATTACACCATATTCTAAATAGTAATGTAATTCCATCTTGAGTGTTACTTACCAAAAAAGAGGATCAGATTTTGCTTTCTGATGAAAAATAACACCAAAATGTCAGTAATTGTCGTATCCCACTTGAGATACCAAGGGAAGCAGGGAAGTTAAAAATGTCATGTGTTTAGTAGGGAAATGTGGCCATGATAGTCTACTGCAAGTCTAGAAAACAGATGTGTTAAATTCAAAGTCGCACTGCCCAAACTAACTTTAACAATTCAAATATGTGTCTTGGCAAAGGACCTAAACGACTCCTCAGAGGAAACCCATCATAGATCTCAAAGAGGAAGCTACATAACTGGTTAAGAAGTTGTCAAACATGTTTATAATCAGGTCAGCTGGGCACCTTTCTAACTATATAGAATCACTGCCTAAGTGTAAGAAAACACTCTGCAAGGTGATTATCAAAGACAACCAAGAAATAGTTGCAGAAAATAGTTAATTTAAGCATTTTTGAAAAGTCCCTTTTGTTTTAGGGTGTAGTATCTGCATTTTGTATTGATTTCTAGAAGGGTACTGAAAAACGAAGCAGCTGAATTTGCCCCAGTCTGATGGTTTGAACTGATGAAATGCAAGAGACTTTGGGAATAGCCATTGAAAAAACAATCTTGAGTTAATGAATAGATATTGGCAAGCTTTGTAATTCCTGAAACCCAAGAGTTATATTAACTGCCTTTCTAGTCTCTGTATCAGCTGTACCTATTCCACATCCTGCTCCTAGGGCTAGATGGAATGGTTTGATAACTTCTGGATGAGGCAATTTGATATTATGGACATTCAGACATATATCTTGAAACACCACCTTGCAGACTGAGTCCTTGTATAGAGAGCTCATTGTCTCAAAGGACTTTTTCTCCAGCAGTGTCACATAATTGACCTCAGGTTTTAGTAGTGCATAATAAAGTATTTAGACCCTGTGCAGCCTAGTTACTGTAGATTTAATCAAAGGAAATCTCCATTTCTCTCACATCAAATATAAGCCACTTATGTTCACCATGAAGTCCCCTCAATATCTTATTTCCACTCTTACCATCTCTTATTTACTAGTACAACTTTATAAGTCTGTGAGCTATTTACCCAGGTGAAGCCATATTTTGGATTCCTGCGGAGTTTAATTCCTGTTCTAATGCCTTTTATTTAATACAGTTTCTGAAGTACTCAGATCAACAAACCTTCAGAGTCTTGCTTAGATCCCCTTCTCTAGTGCTCAGCTGTCCTTCTAGGTCATACCAAGATCCAAGCTTTTGTATCCATCTCATTTACAGCTTCAGTTGTAGTAGTTGTAGACTTCTATCCTTCAAATAATTTCCTAAATTCTTCCAGATATAAAGTGTATGGAGTCTTTCAAAAGGGCTTTCTGATCTTCTCAAATCACTCTTAGCATGTACTAAGAGCAGGTGGCAAGAGTTAAAGCTTCCATTGTGTACGTGTGTGCCCAGGACTGTAATGCTATGGTCTGGACAAAAATGGCCATAAAAATGTTCTTCCTGCACATTCCTAGTAACATTTTTTCTGATCATTGTAAATAATACAACCACTGTGTTCCTATCTACTCATATAATCAGATTATCCTTATTACCTTGGACCTCTAACTGGGCCTCACTCACAAACTATGTCTTGCCAATCTTTCTGCACAGCATCTGTAGGATACTTTTTCATTCATGTAGTTGAAATTCTCATCTGAATCTCAGCTCTTCATATCTTGCACACTGAAAGCACCTTCTCTCTGGCCTTTATAAAGGCTTCCTTGCCTCACTTGCCATATCCATCCTTCAGCATGTATCTATCTATCACTCACTATGGCCAGATCCCTCCTCTCTTTACATCCTCCACTGCCTCATCTCTTATATTACAAAATATGCCACCCTCCCTCACTTCTTCCCTTATCCCTGTAAGATTTCTATGTCTGCTGCCTGGAAACTTATCCATTGTTGAGAGGCCAGCTGGTTCATGAAAGCAGCCCATGTTTCAAAGAAGCACCTTGATGGTTTTTTTCCTGTCTGCCCTCCCTGTAAACAATCCACAAAGATCCCCTGTTGTATCCTTCAGATCATTCTTTTGTGATGCTGGAGGAAAAATGCTGCCTTGCTGGGACCACAGCTTGCCATGCTGACGAGTACTAACTCAGTGCCTCCTTCTTCTATTCATCTGTCAGTATCCACTTTTCCCTGTTCTTTTGGACTCACATGGCAAGGTTTTCCTGACAGTTCATCTTTTCTGTGTCAGTACAATCTGACATACCGGAGATCTGTAGGGCTCTCCGGGTGTAACTACAAAAAAAAAATTCCATTCTAAGCTTTGAATACAACATTCAATAGTGTCTAATACATGGGGCTAAAGACACATTCATTAGCAATCTGAACAAAGCTGTGTCTCCAAATTAACTTCAAACAAGAGTTTGGCAAGTGAAAAGCCAGAAAGAAATCAGTCTATCCCCTATCTACCTCCATTTTCAGATCACAGTATGACAGAATCTATCTGGGAGTAAATTACTGTTGTATTTTCAAAGATGTTACAATATTTTGGTTTAAAACCAAATCAAACTAACTTGGCATAGAAAAATTAAAAATATTCCCACCTGTTAGAAATCAGCACAGTCACCACAGCTCTAACAGAACTGTAGCAATTTATACCAAGTAAAGTTTCAGCACAATATATTTAGAAAAAAAGTCACACTGTTGATTAGGGGAGCAACTTCTTGCTGATGATTTTTCATTTCAGTTTAGCGCTTTCCTCAGTCGGGATAATCATTCCAGTTAGCTTTACTCTCTCATACTCATCACTACAGCAGTGGTGAATGTCTGACACCTGAGAGATGCATGGTCAAAATGCTGTGGTGGCTACGGCACCTGGATGACAGAAATAGGTCAAGGTTGGAGGAGAAGTATGATGATTTACTGCACCAGCTGCATTAGATGCAAAAAGCTGACTTAAAGTCTAACAGTTAATGAAATCTTTTCTTTTTAAAATAGATTTTCATTCAGTCTTCTTACCGTCTTCTCAGCAAAATACAAATTCTGACCTAGCCTACTTAGGAGCTCCCAAAATGCTGAGCAACTATGATTAAAACATACCCTTTTATTTGGTATATGCAATAAACCTGAACCTCCGCATTTTCCAGCTCATATTTTGCTTACTAAATCTTCTGTTCCTGTTTAGCCTAAGCATCTACCATTGACCTTCTGATTTTTATTCCTGCTAGGCAGGCTACACTGCATTCACATTCTGGCAGCCTGACTCGACATAAGGACGTACAGTATAGTCTGAACTTTTTGTTCCTTGCTCGAGACTGTGCAGTTCACTCATCGTGGAACAAGAGTGGCACCCAGTGGCCAGAGAGCTTGGTTCAATACTCACACGCCGAATCTTCTGTGTCTGCATTTCATAAAACCCTTTCCAGGGTTTTGAAGACACAAATCCTGTGCTCAACCTCACAGACCGCTCTCCCACATCTGTGCTTGAAAGGCAGAAGTCAGAGAACTGAAGCTGAAAGCTTTCTTCTCAGTACTCTGCTTGAGCACCACCTTTTCTGAGAGCATAAATAACCCACCACAGGTATCAGGCACTTATAAACCCTACTGCTTATTTCTGAGAGGTCAGGCAGTCGCTGACTTGCCTGACATAAGCACAGAAGGAAGGAGTTCTGGGATCTCATCTAAGTCTAACACACTGCCCAGTACGTCCAGGTGAGGCAAACATATGTTTAGCTACCCTGCAGAAAATGCAGCAGCAGCAAAGGAAAAACCAGGGATGAAACCTGGTTTTTGATGTCCACTCGTGGGGAACATACAGGCTTTGTGCTGCTCCCAGTCCCTGGCTGCATTTTACAAGACCATAAATTAGACTGTTGCAAAGGAGGCATAGATGGTGACATTTTGTGGCAATGAATGCTTTTCCCTGTGTGATAGTATACATTTCATGTGCTTCCCAGAGGTTCTTTTAATTTTGTATTCGTTTTTCATGATGTGTGATAAGAGTATAAAAGTCTGGGTTTCAGATAATATGGTATGCAAAATTATTTGTGGGAGCTGTTGCAAGCAGTGAGAAAGCTATTCTTTTTCTTTAACTTAATCCATAAAACTGGAATATCAATTTTGAAAACACTCAGCCAGAGAGTCAAATTAAGACACAAACAGCTATTACCCTCATGGGAGCACTCTCTGAAACGGAGACTTGGGTGTTGGAAGAACAAGAGCAAGCTCACTTAACCACAGATTTTTCACAGTGCTGTAAAATTCTCAATGATAAATGGGTGATTAACAGTGCTTGCAGTGCTGAGTCTGGGTGTGTGGCTTTGGGTCCTTCTTGCAGCGTGGAAATGCCCACTTCGACAGAGGCCAGCAGATAATGTGAGAGGAGTCTCTATCCTCTGAATTCCTAGCATTCCTAAAATTTTATCCCAAACTTTATCTTAACTGATATTCCTTCCAAATGCCTTAGCACCTCGAATGGTATCATCAAGTGGGATCAAAACTGTTGACTAAAAATAAACCTTCTAGTGTGAATAGGTACAGCTAGAGCTTGACAATGTGGCCTGAGTAGATTAAATGTCTCACAAATCAAAAGGCACACCAAAGGGATCAAGCAATAAAAGAAATCATAATGTTTTAAAATAATGATTTTTAGACATCTGCTATGGCAATACTGAAAGCCATGGATCTTTGTACTTCCTGAGTTATGTTAGGAAAGAACTCAGCAGTCTGGACAGAAATTTCTGCCAGATTTTCTGTTAATGGGAAGTCTTTGTTCTTTGAGTGTTTAGCTTTTGATACACATTGTTGAAGTGGTAAGAAGGAAAACACTGTTCTTGATCATGATGTGGAGTGATTAATCCACAGTGGTAGACTTACAAAAGTAGGAAGATTTTCCCATGACTAAATTGTTTTGTTCTTGGGGAAAAAATGGACATATATATATTTTGGTTTATTTCACACTGAATGCAACCATTGCACTGAGCAGACCATTTAGCTCAAAAAAGAAGTGTTCCTCCACCATTAGAGGACAAGAAAAGAGCTTACAAATTCTCTACAGAGTTAATATTGAAGACGTTTCATGACAGTTTTGCCCCTTTTTTGCAGTCTATTGCTTCTAAAATTATCAAGTATGCAAATATTCCTGTCTTCTGTTATCTTACTTAAACAGTTTCCCATGTGCTAATTTTTCTTCAGCATTTTATCTAGTCACAGCATTTTTCCCGAAGGAAGGCAGCCAATATATTATTTGTACAGTGCTTGGTGCAATGGGCTCCTAAAATTCATTAAGGATCCTTATGAGGTAATGCAATATAAATAATAAACATTTTCTTTTTACAAACAATAGTAAACAGTGTCGTTGAGAACAAGCTGAATAGAGGCCTTGTGGTATGAAGATACTTCCAGCAGGGTGGAAAATAAAAGATTTTCTGTATCTAACCTCTTTTGGGAATTATATTTCTTTATAACTTCTTGATGCAATCTGGCCTTTTATATTTTACCTTCAATTTATAAAAATAATTGACAGATTTTTCTGTCTCAGAATCTGAATGGAGTATGGCATTTCAAGAGCATGGTGTGAACCCTGTTTATTACAACATGATACCATAATACAAAACCAGTAACAATAGTCCCAAGCAACTCCATTTTTTTAGTTCAGTGATATTTTACTTCCCTTCAGAGGGGCTTATTTTTAAGTTGTAACAACCTGAATCAGTGAATAATAAGCACCTATGAAAGAGCTCAACAAGTCTGTAAAATTGAACACTTAAATTGCACTGAAATTCCGCAATTACCGTGGAACCTTTCCACTGGTGCACATGGTTTTACATAACTGCAGCCACGACTTTGGTTTCAACCCTTGCCATGCTGGCAGGTGAACCTGAATGGAAGCTGCACTCAAGAAAAGAACCCCAATTGATCTCACAGGGGTGTATCCGCACAACTGATCTCAGAACTAGAATCAAAACCACTTCACATGCCTGGTTTATCTTTCCCTGGCATCTATTTGATCTGTGGTAAACATGCCAAATATTTCATTGGTTTTAAAATTAAGCAGGCTCTATCTCTAAAAACTGAACGATGAATGAAGTTAGATGGTGGATTCTTGCCATTCTCAAAATGAAGTATTTCACCATTGCTCCAAACTTTAGTATTATTTTATTTTTTGTCAACAGCTCTCACCCTGGAGGAAGGAAAATTAAATTACAACCTTCTTTAATAGATTCTTGGACCAAACCCCAGCATCAAAATTTAGCTACCTAAAATCTAACTTGAGGGGTCATTTAACTTTTATTATTGGTATTTATGGTACTGCTCTCCATGTTCCAGCTGCTTTCTGCATACTTAAGGATTGGCCTGACTGTGGTAGTCATAACCCTTTGTTGTTACACAGCCACCAGGAAGTCAGTCCTGTCACCAAAACCCATCCAATACAAAGAAGGTAAGATACCTAGAATGCAGTGAACACGGACAATATCACCCAGCAATCACAGAATAGATCACTGGGAGAGCTGGGAACAAAATTTTTGTCCTCCAACTTATGGGTCACTGCCTTGTCTGTGGCAATACTCCTCCTCAAGGTTCTCCTCTGAACAGTGAACTCTGGAATCATAGCATGCAGGCCATTAGAAGGACCTTGCACTCACAGTGTTCAGGCCCTGCATAACTTGCAAAGTGATGAAAAGGCCTGAATAAGCAGAATCAACAGACAAAAGCCAGGAAGACTCAATTTTCCTTTTACAGACTATGTAATGGAAATTTCTACTAGAAATTAATAGATGAAGTGGTCAGCTAAGGCTTAGTTCATTCACTTTCCCTTCATGAGTTTTAGAGACCACCTTGACTATAGGGGTGCTATAGGAACTTTTAGAGCCTGTAAAAAGTTACAGCTATAAACTGGAATTATTTCAGTAAGTAATTTTTCTACCAAAAAGAAAAAAAAAAATCTCTAAGTAGACTTAATAGATCAGATCGCTGTATTTTTTTTAAGTACTTTAGTATAAATCTATTACAGCTTATTATTATTACAATAGGAGTTATGGTCACACAATATCAGGAAATTTCTATAAATGCATCTAATCAAGAGTTTGTACTTTAACTATGAAAAAACAATATTTGTATACAAACACTGAGCAGACATGAGGTTGTGAGATGAAAAAGTTCAGCCTCAGTGACCGTGTAGATTGAAATACATTATTGGAATATAGATTTTATAAAATACTGAGAAAAACTATTAAGCTGGCATAATTTTGCTTTAAAGTTAAAATCACGTACATGCAAGAAACATTCCATGCTACTGTCACACTCTTCATCCTAACACGGAGTCCTTATCCATTCAACTTTCTTCAGATTTCAAGTAGAAAAATCACTGTATTTTCTTGTTAAAGACCTTTTGAAATTCAGCAAAGTAACAAACATAATTTGAAATCCCACATTTTCACCAACAGGTGGAGCTTACATTTTAATTTACATTTATAATGAGTTCAAATTCAAATATACTTATTACAATAAATTCTTTATACCTCGCAAATTCAAATTCCAGTGTTTCAGATGAGATGAGGACCATGACATTTTATTTCAATATCCTACTGCATGTCAACAATAAATCCTAGGCCAGCTCATTTTCTTAATGAGACTAATTACAAGTTCCCTACGTTTTTAATGACTGTATAATTAGATCTGCTTTAATTTTTCTTTAAATGTGGCCCCTTCACATTAAATTGTCTTTCCTGTTGAATCCACTAATGTTCACATTATTATTTATACAACATGCACAGGTTTATACTATGATTAACTTGACTGATCTCAGAACAAGACTGAACCCACATTCTTAGAAAAGTATCAATGGAGATCTCATCTACAAACTTTATTCCATTCAGTTCTTCATAGGACAACACTAAAATATATTACTGCCACGGTAATATTTTTTATTATTTAACCAGAACAGGCTATTGAGGGCTTAAACTATATGTAATGCACAAAGCTATTTAAAATTACATCCTTTATTTATCCCGAGGAATTACTTTCTGCAAATCTTTTGATGTCTAAATTTTCCTACATCTACCTAGCAATATTCTTGATCATCATGGTCTTTTAGCAAGTGTTTATATTTCTGGAAACATCTTCTAGGCATTTATTTGCACTGTTGTAATAATTGTCAAGTACAGGATTACAAAATCAAAATAAATAAAGTGCCAGGGAGATCGGAACTTCCTTAATCCACTGTGACAAAAGACATTGCAGAAGTACTCTGCCAAAATGGCTTCTGACACTACCAGTGAATTTTATTATGAGCAAAACCAGACAATGCTTTAGTAATACTTACATAGATATAAATGCATACGAACACATGCACTTATAGCTGAGTTTATACAATTACTCGTTAGAATTCCACTACTGAATCTGTTTATTCAGTGCTAATTTCCCAGTCAGATCAATATGTGTGCTCTATGGCTCCAACTGGGAAAAGTTAAAGACAGAAACATAGAAGCATTCGTATTTTCAAAGCAAATTATGACACCTACAAGTTCAGATCATACCCTGAATAGTGCCTTGATACACAGAAATGAGCAGAACCAAACATTTGTGCAAGCACCCAGGCTATCTGGAAAATGACCAATAATTGGTTCACTCAAGTTTAAAAATGAAACAGAACAAACCAACCCTATGTAAATACAGAAGCCAACTCCATTCCAGAGCGGTCTGAGGATCTCTGAATCCACATTCCCACCTCCATGCCTTTGGAAAACCCACGTGCCGGTTCCTGGAACTTCCAGGTACCAGCCCTACGTATCCAAAAATGCAACAAACAGATCGAGTTACTACCGAAATGGATTAACTACCCTTGCACCCACAAGGATGACTGCTCAATTTTTTTTATTATTCAATATTATTACAAATTCAGGACCATCACTCCACACACCCTCCCCCCTGCCCCCCCCCCCCCCCCCCCCCAGCACACCCTACAGCTACAATAGTGCCCCCCTCCGCGACCTTCGGAAATGCTGTGGGCGGAACCATCTCTGGGCCCGCCCGGAGCCCTCGGAACCGCCCCGTCCCCCCAACCCATTGGGCATGCGCGGAGCACCCTCTGTGGGGTCCAGACCCAATCAACGGGCGGAACCTGTACCGGCAGGCGCTCGGCCAGCCGAGAGCCCATTCCCATGCCCCTTTCCCTTTCCGGGTCAGCTCCCGCTCCGCACCGTAAGGAAGCGCCGCGCTGCCGGGATGCTGCTTTGCGGGGCAGGGGGGAACGGGAGCGCTGCCGCCTGGAAGGGGAGCCCTGCGGCGGCTCCCAGTCTTGTCCTCCTTGCGCGCCCCCGCTTCCCCTTCCACGCTGACCTGCTCCGCGCACGCGTAGCCGCCCGCCTTGCCCCCCCACCTTCTCTCTCCCCTCGGCCGCTGGGAGCATGCGCCCTGCGGCGCCGTTCCTTGGGCGGGGCCTGTTCCGGGGGTGCCTGGGGGGCTGAGCCTTAGGCTGGGGTGCTCAGGGGGGCTGTGGCCCTGCTCGGCCAGCGGCCCCTCAACAGCTGTCAAATGGTGGCTGTGCTACGCGTCCGTGTCCCGTCCGCTGGTGTGACCACGCCGCGGCTTTGGCCCCGTCAGTCCCTGTCATGGGGTCCCCAAGAGTGAAAGTGGGGAGGGCAGTGTCTCCTCTGGAAGCCGGCAGACAGCATTAGGTTTCTGGGGCAGGACCCGCCACCCAGTCCTGCGGGGCGCCTGGTGCTGAAACTCCTTCCTGAGGGTAGTCATGGTGAGGTGGTGGGAGTAGAGGGGTGAAACATTCTGTCCTGTCGTGCTGAAAGTTAAAAGATTTATTTTTTGAATTAGGTAATGCTACTCTTCACACTTGGGATTCCTGTCTTTATCTCTGCTTAGAAAGGCAGATGATGAGTTCGCAAAAAAATTTAATTCTTAAGGGGTGCTAGTCAAATATCTCGATGTGATGCCGTGAATTCAAGCAGATTATCCTTAATGATTTTTTTTTCCTAAACTAACGAAGTTTGATGCTCAACGTTGTCAGAGATTGTTTTACCTGATGTTTTGGCAAAGCTACAAAAGGAGACATGCCCAAATCCCACAAACTCTTAAAAACACCACATAAAATAGTAAAAACAGTGGTTCAAAATTTAAGCACTTGTGTAATGATTTGTAAACCATACCTCAGTTTGTATATTTAGTAGTGGTTTTAATGTTAAATATATTAGAATTGTATATACTGGAATCATCCATTCAATGTCTCTCTAGGAGGAAGGAACAAGTTTTGTCTTATGGCTGCTCCAGGAAAGGTGGCAGCTTTCCGTCTGCCTCCCCTGCCAACTGTTGGAGAGATTATTAAGCTTTTTCGCCTTAAAGCCCAGAAACAGCTTTCTCAGAACTTTCTACTGGATTTGCGATTGACAGGTTAAATATTTTATTCTGATATTTTTGGCTACTATAAAACATGCATCCCGATTTTCTTCTGAATCCAGATTCTAGCTAAGGAGGTAGTGTTTGCTTGACAATATTTGTAAAACAAGTGGTAGCTCAATGGTAGGCCTTTAAAGACCTCTTTTAAAAGTAGTCTTAGTTTAGAAAAATTAATTTTGCTTGTAAATTTCTAGAAAATGTGGTTCTTTATAGAGTAATTTTTAGGGTGAAACTATATTCCTTTATAAAATATATTGATTGAAAAGCAAAAATGCAAGCCTTAGTAGTTCTCTTACCATCCAGGTACTGTTATAGTTTATAAATCTGATTTTTAAATGAGTGGGTTTTTTTAGATTATTATGTATCATAGTACTGGAATTCTGCATCTTTTTTGAGGCTTAAGTTTCCTTGGAAAAGAGGTACTGTAGTGCAATACTGTTATAAACATAAGTAGTGATACTTCAGGACATTGAGTGCAAATACTTGCTGGAGAATAGTACTGCTAGTTTAAAGACTAAAAATAATATCTTTGTATTCAGTCTGCAATGGCCAGCAATGTATTTTAAAGGCATTAGACTGAAACTAGGCTTTTTGAAACAGTTGAGCTTATCTTGTATGAAACAAATCTAAATTCTGTGCAGACCAGCAGGTGTGTGATCATTTAACTGGGATGTGTCACTGTGTCTGTTCTGAGATAAGCACGCTTGTGCTTCAACAATAAACAATGAGTTTATCTTAGAGAGCTGGATCTTTTGGAGAATAAAGACTTACTATGTTCTTTGTGTCTTGCAGACAAGATAGTGAGACAAGCTGGCAACCTGAAAAATGCCCATGTTTGTGAAGTGGGCCCTGGGCCAGGAGGAATTACCAGATCCATTCTCAGTGCTGGTGTTGAAGAGCTCCTTTTAATAGAAAAAGATGCTCGTTTTATTCCAGGATTGCAGGTACCACCTGGAGAATTGTTTGTATAAATACATCCATGACACTGAATAAGAACATTTTAAGAATACAGAAAGGTTCCAAGTGTTCTATTGAGATCTCATAATTGAAAATAGGTTTGCTTCCTTGACCTAAATTGGAGCTATCATTTGCCTAAAGATGAAAATACACAGTAAAGCTGTTAATTGCTCCTGCTTTTATATATGTCTGTTCCTTTAAATACCTGCAGTCTCTTCAGGGCCTGAGCCTGCAACTGAATTGAGGTTGAAACCTTATTTTCAGGTTGAGATGTTTCAGGTGCTTTAAAAGTCTATCCATACAGGTGGAATAGTGTTTTAAGGCTGAATGTAATGTCTTTTATTCTTGCTTTGCACTTTAATCCTAATAATTATGCTTTAAAACTTGTAAAACTGTAAACATGTATCTACAATTAATATAGTTCAGTGTGGATTAACATCCAGATACAGCAGAAGAAAGCAAACATTTATTTTATGTTTCCAAGAGAGCCTACTCTTTAACCTCTGTTCCTTCCTTTTGTGATTGGTAGAAGTTTACAAGTCATTGTGCCATTTTTTCAAATACTATCTAATTGTGTTTCTATTAACTTTCCATGTTTATAGAATTTGGTTATATCAATCTAGTAAGACAAACAGAGCCCAAAATCTCTTCAGATTCCTTGTTTTCTTGTTGCCTCTTCAGTCTCAAATCGTAGTAATTTAAAGGGATTTCCTCATATTGTACTGTCTTCTGTAGTAAAACAACAGTGAAAATAAATAGTTGAGAACATTTGGGAACTGATACCATCTCTGTAGGGCAATAATAATTTAAGATACAAATGAATCTGCACATGTCCTAAACCTAAATATACGTGTAACTGTTGTTGTAGGGTTACCCATTGCCAGTTTTTAGAATGACAACTTATGAAAAATTTGTTTTCACTTTTGTTGAGTGGTAGAGAGTCTCCATTTTTGTTTTAGATTTTAAAAACTGTTTGGGATTGGAGGGAATTTGATATTAAGTGTAGTTAACACAACATTAGTTTAAGATTTGAATGACAGAAAATGTCAGAAATTAAAATAACAGTTGGGGACTGTTACTTTAAAAGGTCTCTTTAGATGCTTATAAAATCACTGCTGTAAACTGCTGTGAATTTTTCATTAACTGTTTTTCAAGCTGTGGTCTCTATCACAGAGCTGAAATGGGGATCCTCTTTAGTGCAAAAATGAAATAGAGTGAAGAACATATCTGTAAAGAGTATCAGTTGACACAAGCTGAGAGTCTTGTCAGTTCTGTCTGACTCTTAAAAGATTCACAACCTTCCTATGCCCTATGCCTTAAATAGTTGTTAGACTGCAAAGATTTCTGAGGAGAGAAAGAGCACTCTCATCCAGAGAATGGATTAAACATAATAGTTCCAGGAATACAATTTCATTTGTTAAACTATGCCCTTTCTGTTTTCTTCATGTCCTTTTGGCTGTGTGTACAGAACAAGATGATTCTAAGTTGGAGAATCACTTGGCTTGAGTGCTTGGTGCTCAAGAGCTTTTGGAACTGTGTTAGCTGCACATATGGACCTTAAAATGAAGAAAGTTTCAGTGGGTTTCTCAGTCAGTTTCATGTTGGAAATACACAACTGGGACTTCCTGCTCACAAATTAAGGGCAGTTCTTAATTATGGAAGTGTGATATTCAAAAAAACCCAAACTCCTCTTGACATGAAACTATTACTAAAATACATTAATATTGGATTAACATGTTAATAATCCATTATAGTGTAGGGATCTGTCTCCTTCCTCTTATGCTATTTTCTAACTTCATTGATCTTACATTTTCATCCTGTTATAGCTGTGTTACTACTAGGCTCAGTAATTAGTTGGGAAAAAAAGGGGTTTGGTATGGTTCTCATTTACATTTGAATAAATCAGTAGTTTTCAGCTGATTTTTCAGCTGATCGGTAGATTTCAGCTGAGCTACTCCAGGATAGCAAAACTGTAAGAACAGCAAAACTTTAGCTTCAAAGAAAGATTTGACAAATCATGGCAGATCAGTGAATTTGTGTGCTGTATAAGTGCTAGTGTAATGCTGAAAAATCCATTAAGTGGTTTGAGTTGGGTTAGTTTTTTTTTAGTCCTTGGAAATAATTAGACTTAAAATATGTAGGGTCACTTGATTTTTAATTATATATATATATTTTTTTTAATTAGTACTCTACACAAAATTTAGCTATTTTGATGGTATAAATCCCACTTTTACTCAAAAAACCCAAAAACCAACCAACCAACAAAAAAACCCCACATGCAAGTATTCTGTGACAAGTATGAGAAAGCAGCACTTTCCTATGGCTCAGAGGCCTGCAAAAGGTTTTGGTACCTCTGAGCACATAAACATGATTCAGACTGAAAGTAGAGCTAACAAAGGTGACAAGATTATTTCAGCAGTTAAGCCACTAGCTTACAACTAGAGAAATTGACTACAAAGTGATTTTGTAATGTCTAAAAAGACAAATTTTCTAGACTTTATCTCTTGTTACTATACTCATCCCCTCATTTTTGGGAACTCCTTGGTTTCTTATGGTGTGAACTGACAGTACTGCAGGGAGTACTAAGAGACTTTTTTTCCCCCTTTTTAGTCTGAAATCAAAAATTACTATGTATTTCTGCTGCCATGGATCACTTGTGGCTAAAATTGGATAATGGGCCCTGCAGCTGTGGGTAAAGCAGAATAAACAACATGAGCCTTGCTTCCATCAGTAATGGAACTAAAAAATTTTCAAAATCTGATGATTGCATTATTACTTAAATCAGGTGGGGTCCTGTTAGTGCCCTTGGGGCTTTTTCATTATCCATGTTGAAGTGGCTCTTAGCAGTCTTACCATGTTTAAAATCCCTACTAAGAATTCCACAGCTGTGAATGGTGTTTATAGAGAATCACACATTAAACTTTTTTTTGTGGTGTTTGCTTTTTGAAAGTAAATGCTTACTAATAGTATGCTCAATTTTAAATGCTATTGTGCCTTTTTTTATACTGAAGGTAAATATATAGTAATAGTTTAATTCCTGCTGTGGCTGGAACTGGAAATCAGTTTGGTTAATACTGTGAATTCTGCTTTCTTGCTTACAAACAGATGTTATCTGATGCAGCTCCAGGAAAAGTGCGCATTGTTCATGGAGATATCCTGACGTATAAGATGGAGAAGGCTTTTCCAAAGCACTTAAAAAAGAACTGGGAGGATGGTTAGTATTTCAATTTGATATATTTCATTTTTAAGACTTCTGAGTTAGTCTTAAGTGTGACAATACAGTTGTAGTTCATGCAGTGCAGGTGTTACTCTACTTGGTACATTTTGAAGGTAAGAAGAGAGGGACTAAAGGACTTTCTTCCTTTCTAGAAGGAAACAGAGAATCATCCTCTTCTGAGGCAAAACAGTCTGTCACATTGTCACAGTCATTCTGGCATTTACCTTAGTCAACATCAAACAGCTTTGCAGTTAGAGTGTCTTGACTGTACAGTAAAGACTCTTGGAAAGTATAAAAGCAATCTGAATGGTATACTTTCTTTCTAGCTTCTTCCTCTTTTTTTGAAACCTGAGCTTCTGTAGGACTTGATTTCACCTCCCTTTTAAAACATGTAATATTATTAGATAAACCTAAGATGACCTCCCATGTCCCTTTTCTAATTTCTTCATTTAAGTAATTGCAGTGCCTTAAGAACACTAAACTGCTTACTGACTTAGGACATAAAAGATCATACAACATGCACATTCACCTTGAAAAATTCTGTGTTTGCCTCATTGCAAAATATAAGTGCTTCACCAAACAGGACTATGAGCAAATGCATGTAGGAAGGTGTAGTGCAGTTTTTAAAATTCTACCATTCTTGAGCGTACATCTAAGTCATTGTAGCTGGAGATGCCTAATAAGAGGTAAGATACAACTACTAAGAGATGAATGAGATGCTCTTTCTGTGTTACTGCTATATGAAAATCTGAAAGGTTGCTGGGTTTCAGGAAGAAACTTGGCCTTTTTTGATACATGCGTAATATCACAAATATGCTAGAAACAGCACAGCTCAGAAATGCAAAAGAACTGTGTGTGAAAAACAGCTTGAATTTTGCATTATCATTGCTTATTTGAGTTGCTCCGTGTGTAGTATCTAAAAAACAACACACACTTGCTTTTGTTTTGTCTGCTTCTATTGCACTGCAGCTTAGACATAAGGATCCCTGCTAATTAAATGAATTAAATGCCTGCTTTCTGTTGTGCAACACATACATACTGATATGGTACATAATTGAACCATATATACCACTTCTTATGGCTCAATCTTTGTACTTTAAGACTTTTTGATTTCCAAGGGTTCTATACAGAAGAGCTCTACCCAGTTTGAGTAAGGTGGTTGTTTTGGGGATTAAGATGGCTCAGTAAAATGCCTCTTGGAGGAAGGTGTCGGACAGAAAGATGAGTGTGGCTGTTTACTCTCTAACAGTCATAGTTTAAAATAATAGAAACAGTTTTGCTGTTGTGTCATTTTTGCTATCCTGCAGTAGCTCAGCTGAAATCTACTGATCAGCTGAAAAATCAGCTGCAAACTACTGATTTATCGAATGTAAATGAGAACCATACCTAACCCCTTTTTTTTCCAACTAATTACTGAGGCTAGTAACACAGTTTTGGCAGTTTAAGTCAAATATAAATAGGAAGGCATAATTTTGGTGTGGCATGATAAAGATTGCTTCAGTTTTTTAATTCTAGGTTGATCTGTCTGTCTTTCTTACATGTTCTTTCAGGGCAAAATCTTACCTAAACTTTTTGACAGTTGTTTTTCTTCCATCAAATGTTAACAGAGCCACCAAATATACATATCATTGGGAATCTGCCCTTCAGTGTTTCAACTCCTCTAATCATCAAATGGCTCGCAAATGTTTCCAAAAAGGATGGACCTTTTATATATGGCAGGACACAGATGACATTAACTTTTCAGAAGGAAGTTGCAGAGGTAAGATTAGTGTTTTCCCAAAATTTTAGAGAGGCTAAACAGAAAAAAAAATTTGTAATTTCACTTACAAGTCCAAAACCAATCTTTAGTTGGTTCTGAGAGGAAAGCGTTGGCTCAAATTTTAGTTTGTGTGGCTGCAAAATGTGAATTTAATGTTGAGTTAATCATCTGCTCTGATCATTTCACAGTACATATATTTATTTTTTTTAATTTGTTATGAGGGGATTGATTTCCTTGAGGTACTTTATTTGTTTCTGAAGCCTGATTTCCTCAGCATGAATATATTCCACAGTACTCTTCTGTTTTTAAGGATCTCTCTCCTCTCGCATTCATTCATGCACCAAATCGTCAGTCTGCTTTTCCTTACCTTTCAGTCATCTCAAGAAATACACTAATATTGTTTTCTTTGCCCACTGAATTAAAAATAATTTATTGTAAAACACATCTTCCTTGAAATAAGGAAAAAGGGGAAAAATTATTCTGGAAAAAAGAATTATTTCCAGTTGTGATTAAATGTGTAAAACACAGGAGATATTTATCAAGACCACGTAAACTCTTTTTTAAATTCAACTTGTGATCAGAATCATGAATGGATTTCTGCCAGTATTGTGTGTGTAAAAAAAGTATCACATGAGTTCTGTCACAGCAAGTCCAAGAGCAAATTGAGATTTTACTTTGTCTCAAAAGCCAGATTAACAAAGAAGTCTAAACTCATCTGATATGTAGTAGTGTTAATTGTAGAGCAGGTTGACCTACTCCACGGTTCTTTCAGACTTAACAGTTTATTTCTGATGCCATTGCATTAGGCATATCTTAACATGGAAGCTGGCAGACTTTTTGCTTTGTATTTATGAAAGCTGTATGGCTTCTTACCAACACCTCAGTCTGGCTTCTTTATGAGCATCTTACCCTTTAAAAAAAGAATAAATTCCATATCAGTCTGAAAACTGGATTTCAGTCTAATTACTCAGTGTTCATAAATACCTGGTTTTCTGTGTGCAACCTAGATGCCTTTGTTGTTGTAATTTTGATTTTTCAAAGTAAAATTTCTAGTAGGAAAATTTTGCTGTGCTTTTTTCAGTAAGTAAATTGGTAATACTGTATACTCAAGTGGCATTGAAATTCTGAGGGGTCATAGAAAACCATATTGTGCTGTCATTACCTAGCCCTGGTCAAATTTAAGACAAGTACTGCAGCATTTCCAGTAGGTGGCTCTAGGTGTCCCCTCACCGGGGACAAACGTTTAGTGTGACATAAATTAGATTTCTTATTTCAGTTCTCATGTGGTTGCAGGCATTAAAAATTCCAGATCTGTTTTTTTCATGTCATTTGAGATTAGACCTTGCTGCAAAGTATGGCTAATGAACTATGATGTAAAATGCAAAGCGTTGATGGGCAAGATGCAAAGTTTTGTGATGGCAGTGAAAAAGGTGGCCTGGCACTGTATGAGAGCATAAATACTCTGTACTTTCTGGAGCTGTAGCCAGCTGCCTGTGCCATTGGTGACATGCAGGTTATAGTGCTTCTGCACCCAGCATAGCTCAATGGGATGCAAAATAGCATGCACTTGTAAGTTCCTTGTATAGATATCCACAGCAGTAAAAAGGATTCTTTTAAGTGTTCTGTTACTTAGTGGATAAGAATTTTCACCTCGTCCCAAATTCCTCAGTGGTTCATCTCAAATCTGCTACCATTAAAATGAGTTGTATTTCAGTTTAAATAGAGGAATCTTTGTCAGTTTCTAATTTTGAGTAAAAGTGTTCAGAGTGAATAGTTTGCCTGAATTGTTGCCAACGTGATCTGCAAGCCAGGAGGTGGGGTGCTAAACTGTTTGAAATCTAGAAGGCAGGCACATTTGAAGAGCAGAAAAAAGTTTTGTATCTAACACTGCTGTCTATTTAGAACACCAGGCAAAAGGTTCTAATAAAGTGGAAAAAAGCTCAGATTTTTGAGCAGCAAACAGAAAAATCACCATTATATTTTCATAACTGGTATACTTAAAATATAAATACTCATGTTCTATAAAAAAAAAGTTGTTTTTCAGAAAGTGGCTTGTCTACTAAAATGTGTTTAATATTCCTTTCTGTGGTTAGCTTTGGCAGTCTGATACTGCATGTAGGTTAATTCCTTTGGCAGATTTTAGAGATTTCTTAATAATGGGGGTTTAATATGCATTTATGAAAGGTATAGTGGCATGGTATAATTTACAGAAGAACAAAAAAAAAATTGTTTTGTTTGTGTCATTGAGAGTGGTTGATAGTGAGCAGCATCAAATGAGATGTGAAGTGTCACCTTGATTGTATTCCAGGTTAGGCTTCAGAATACTTGTTTTATTTTGTGCCTTGCTAAAATTTTAATAGCAGATGCAAATATGTACCTAGTTTACTTAACTCAAGCATGGTTTTCTTAGTGCAGTTTCAGATGCTATCCATACTTTAAGATCGAAGAAAATTTTGATAATTGACAGGTAAAAACCTGCAAAAACAGGTCAGGTTGCAGAAATATGTGCACAAACTTTTTAGCAGGGCCTGTTGCAACAGGACAAGGAGTAATAATTTTAAACTAAAAGGAAGTAGATTCAGACTAGAGATAAGGAAGATACTTTTTTACAGTGAGGGTTGTGCAACCTGGACAAGTTGTCTATACATGTGGTACATGTGGTATAGATGTCTATAGATGTGGTAGATGCCCCATCCCTGGAAACATTTAGGGTCAAGTTGAACAGGTCCCTGAGTAACCTGATCTAGAGAAAGGTCTCCCTCCATACAGCACAGAGGGTTGGGCTAGATAACCTTTAAAAGTCCCTTCCAAACCAAACTATTCTATGGTTCTATTCTGTGAGTATATTCTCAGCATTTTTGTGTTGCTTGAGCAGTGACATTCACTGGTATGTTCCTCCTGGTGTGGTTGAAGATGTTGCTGCCCAGAAGTGGATGTTGTTAAGTTTATCCTTTCTGTTGCTGAAAAACAGGAACTGTTTTTGTGGGGAGCAAAGACTGGCTGGTTTGAATTGTCATTGGCAGGGCTACAAACGTTGTCATTATGTCTGTTTCATTTCTACTTCAGAAGTTAAGGAAGTGCACATCTGATTGAATTGTTAGACTTCATAGCCTGGATTTTTTCAGAGAAAAATGATTGTGGATAGATTTTTTTTTAATAATTGAAAACAATAAAGAAGGTACTTTCAAATGTTGATGTAGGAAAAAAGAATCACTGAGCTTTAATTTTGAAAAGTTGTTGAAAAGGTTTTATTTACTCTATGCTAATACTGAAACTGCATTTCAGGAGAGTTGTTTAAATATAATCTACAACTTCAGCAGTAGGTTTAATTTTATTTTTTAGGGACAGTTTTAATAAGCATGGCAGTATTTCATAAGTAAGCTTTTCATCTGAAGTTAGATGAGGTACAGATGTTATCATATTTGCAAATTTGTTTTAATTTTTTTTTATTAAGCTGTAGTGGTAAAATAGAAACAGGAATCTTTGAAGTTATATTTCTGCATAGCTTGTGTAATGTCTTTTACTGTCCAAGACTTGAGTCCTTACTTTACATTTAAATCTTGATTTTGCTAGCGAAACACACAGAACATGTTTCTTGCCAGGCAATAAACCGTAGGAGACCTTTGTCCAGACCACTTTTTTTACAATCTTTGTAAGAAATTTCCTGGGAAAATCAGATAATTAGTACGTTTTTCAGTATTAAATGCCCTTACTGTTAGGTATTCTAAATTTATGTAAAGTAGACCCAGCTTCCTTGCATTTATTGTAAGGGTAGATGACATAATAATGAATCTTAAACAGTTGTTTTGCATTGTTTGTTGTTTTTTTATTATTATTTGTCTTTGATTACACTGAAAATGAAGCTTTAATGTAACTGATCACTTGGTCAATTCAGTATCACTGATTTGCATGTTTTGACTCTTCAATAGAGGCTTGTAGCTAATCCAGGAGGCAAGCAACGTAGCAGACTGTCCATCATGTCTCAGCATCTCTGCACTGTTGAAAACTGTTTCGTAATTCCAGGTGAAGCCTTTGTTCCAAAACCAGAGGTGAGTTTTTAATGTGTTCCTTTGGTTTTTTGATTGTCAGTCAAGCAATATACCTGATTTTGAGTGAGGAGCATAGTTAGCTGCTTTAGCTCCATGTCTCCATACTACAAAATAGGGTTATGTGATATTCTTGTAAAAGGAGCATACTTGCTTCAAGAAGAAGCTTTTATTTTTGGTTCCTCAGAACTTGACTTTGACCTGCAAGCCTATCTGCAAAATCAATGTCCTACTTTGGGTGTTTCTGAAAAAGGATATTAGGATCTAATGACAGGATAGTCTGCTAGGATTGTACCTTCTATGGAAATCCTGCTGGTTTACAGTTTGCGTTTATAAACAGTTTGGGAATTGTGCCTAGAAAATTTGATGGGTCTTTTGAAAGATTGTAATAAATACAGTTTTAATTTGTCATCTTTCTCAAAGGTCTGTCATTTTACTCTGTGTATAATCTTTCCATTTCACCCCACTCATCTTTAATATGTTTAACTCCCTCCTCTTTGCTGTCGCAGTTTGTCACATGCATCCTACTGCCTGTTTAAAAAAGTAAAGATCTTCCTCTTGTTTGTTCTTGAGTCGGTAGAGATGAACAGACTCTTTGCTGTCCTTTTATCTACTGCCACTGTTTCTCATTAATAGCCATCATGATTACAGGAACTGACAATTAATAAATTAAATTGCTTTATGGACAATGTTTTTGTTTTTAAATGTGTGCCTGATACTAAGTGGGGCCTGAATGCTCAGTAAATCTGCTGTTTCAAAAATGAACTTTTTGGTTTTGCAAGTTCCTCCTAAACTTTGCTTATTTGCTCAGTTCACCAATACATCTTCCTTCTCCATTATCACAGTCTCTCTTGGTCTTTTTACTCCTCAGGATTATCTCTTGAGAACTTTTGGAAGGTCATTCTCTCATCACACTGTATTTTAAGGCCTCTATCTGGGCATATTCAGATGATGATTTAAAATTCTGCTAGTATTTTTTAAGCAGGTATCTGTTTCAGCATGTTAAATTAATGGTCATGACAGCAGTCTGTTGTGAAGAAAAATGGCTGTGCTGAAGGTATCTTATTGTTTGCTTTCTGTTTTTGGGTTGTGGAGTTTTTATTTCCAGCCTCCTAGCTGAATGCAGAATACATTTAGGATGTCATCTCACTGTTAAATATGTGAAATAGTGTTCAGAAAGGCCAAAGTTCCAGTTCTGTGGTGGTGGTTTCTCAGTGATGGATACAATTTGAGGGCACAGTAGAGCTAATATGATCAAAAGTCTTGTGCAGGCTGTGTCAGAATTAGGAAGCTGTAACTGACATTCCCATTTTTCTGTACTGAAAAGGCCATAGTTGACTGAGAGAGGTGTAATTCATAGAATTGTGACAAATGTATAAGCAAATTGTAGTCAGCTGGTTCTCTGTTAAATAAAAAAGGCACTACTGCTAAAGGCAAGCATATTTTCATTTAATGCATTTTTTTTTTTTTTGAGTTAAAACAAGTATTGCTGATACTGCAAAAGCAGAAAGTACAGATTTTTCAGACAGACCTGGCATTTGTTCTCACTGGATTTTGTTTCCTTCATATTCCTGGTGTAGATTGATCTGGTTTATTTATCTTTTAGCCATAGACTGACTTGCAGTTTTAGATATTACAATTGCTGATAGAATCTTTGTTTTCCTGGAAAGTTCTTACATCACAGTATGAATGAAGTAGCTCAGTGCTTGATTTTTTTTTCATCAGTATATGAAAAAGTTTGTGTACTTCCATATAGAGTTCTAGGAAGAAAAATTTGCTGTTCATGTAACTGAAGAATGCAGTTACTACCTTTTTATTATGCTCTCCTATAAAAACACCTTTGCTTCTTATTTTACTTATGTCAGTTTTAATTCACATACCTAGCAATGATCACAGCTCAGTCTTGTGTCAAGCCCCTTACTAAAGGTAGAGATGCATGGTTTGGGGAATGAGTCATTTGCCTCATTTTTGCAATGAAATTGCTTCAACAATACCTGTGAATGCTGAGACATAAAAGAGTCTTGGTTTATGGAATAGAATGGTGCTGCACAGCATTTTATCTAAGCAAAGAAAATGTGGCATTTTGGTCCTTGTGAAGCCTGTGAAGTGCTGAATAACTGCTGGTACAAGCATCAGAAATAGTGAAAAACAAGCTTCTTGGTGAATACATAGGGTACTCAAAATGTGTAACAGTAGTAATTTAAACAAGACATAATTTCATTCTTCATTTATTAAATTAAAAGACTCTTTACATATTAGATGCATAGAGCATTTTCCTTCCTTGAAGGCTGTAACAGAAGATCTTACTTTTCCCAACAAGCTATACATATAACATTAAGGCCCCTTCATATTGTTTTCATGAATTTTGGGCTAATAATGTGGAAAATTAAAGTTTTATATAAATGTGCAAAATAAATAGTAATTGGTTTTGTTGAAAGACTCATTCAGCATTATCATAATCCTAAATTTAAAGATCTGTATCATATCCCATTTCTCAATTCTCTTACCTGTGCTAGTAAATTAACATCATTATGCTTTTTCTTTAGGGAAGCATTTAGAAAAAAACATACTCTCTCAATGACCAGTAGAAACAAAAATCTGTGTATTGAAAGCAAAGGTTCTAAGGGATCTAAGATTATAAATCAAAGTAATCGGATTAAGAAAATTAATTTAAATTCAGAAACTGTGTCTTTGGCACCATTGAATATTACATTTTACAGTAATAGAATACATTGGAGTGGTCCTGAAATAAACCCTACTGAAAAAATTAAAAGCACTTGTAAATTTGTTTTAGAATGCCAGGAACACAGAAGACAGTAAATGGTAGCTGTATTATTTAATCTGTTAAAAGCTACTTTGAGCCAGTATAAGCCAGAACACATCCAGAGTTTTCTGTAACATAATTAGTTTGTATCCATACATTGTTGTATTTATCCTGTGTGTTACAGTTTGAAGGCTATTTCATAGTCATGGTTACATTTCTGGTGTTCTATTAGTCCTCAAATCTTACATTCATTGTGTACTGATAGATTAGTAGCAATGGGTAAATGCCTAGCAGGCATTTCTTTAACAATAATATATGAAGCCCACAGCAGGTGGCCATTTGGGGTGGGAGAGACATTTTTGGCAACATCTGAATGGTACTGCTGATTCTTCAGCCTGATATGCAGAATATACAATGCAGCTAAGGTTTGGAGCTAGGGGCTTTTGTTGTGAGCTGGTTTTGGTTATTTTGTTTTTTCTTTTTTTGGCTAGTTGGTTTTGTGACATTGTGTGGTATGTGTTTATGGGGTTTTTTGTTTGGTTTTTTTGGTGTGTTTTTTTGTTTTGTTTTTTTGGGGGGGTGTTGTTTTTCTTTTTTAAAACCTAATTAGAAAGGCAAATGAGAACTGAAAATGCAAGGCAGATATCTGTTACTTAAAACCACTGAACTGGGCAGCTTGGACAGAGTGTTGGGAAGTTGGGGTTTTTTGTTTTTGTTTTTTTTTTTCCTTGCATTGTAATTAGAAGATAGAAGTGTAAAATACACTATCAAACATTAAAAGCATAATAGCCTGATTTGCTAAATAGAAAACTTTTTAAGCATCTATGCTGTAATAAGCCATCAGTACCCTTACTGTATTGTCCCATCAGTACCTTAATTGGACTGTCAGTTATGTTGGAAAGTCTTTCCTTTTTCTCCAATAAATCTTGGAAGTCAAAGCAAATTATTTGAAAATCCATCCAAAAAAGTACTCTTGTAGCAGATATAAGCAGGGTTTCCTACTTCATTCTTTTTGTGGATGCTGCTATAAACAAAATACCTTGCTTAAACATAATAGCAACACAGATGTAAGAGAAGTTAAGTGCTATGTTATACCTTCTTTGAAGCAGTCAAACTATACTTAGCACACAAAACAAAACCACCTCGATGGATACATATTTAAACATAGTCCTTCAGGTTGTAACCTGTGTCGCTCTCCTGTTCTGTGGATGAGAAATGGTGCTGTTTTGGAGGGCAAATCCACGCTCCTGGCTGCTTTTTAAAACAGGAAGTGCAAAAGATCACACCAGCAATAAGCAGAAACCCAGATGAAATGAATCCTGTGTAAACTGCTCCTCCTGGTTCATGTTTACTGCTCTCTGGAACGTTCTGGTCCAGAAAATTTGAAATAATTTCTCTCGTGTACCAGGATGTAGGTACTAATCCAAAGATTCCGGCAAGAATGAAGCAGATTCCTCCACCAAAACAAGCGTGGCTTTTGCTGGCAGCGTCCCCTCCCAACTTTGTGCATTTCATTCCAACTGTAGTGATGCAGATCCCAAAGGCTGATAGGATACAGGACAGTACCATGGTGGTCCGTGCAGCCTGGATGTAGATGGGGAGAGAGAGAACGGAGTATTTCAGGGTACAGCTAAACATCCCAGTGCTGTACCATGTGCAGTCCATCCAGAGTCCTTGCATCTGTGTTATAGCTGTTATGATATTTGAACCAACATCTGCATTTACCTTCCAGTTTGGCAGCAAAGTGGCTGTGATATCTCCAAAAACACCAAACAAAGCCAGAATAAAAGCAAAGAACTGCAGACTTGCTGATGCCATGATGATTATCTGCTGTCACCTTTTGTCTGCCTGTTCCTCTCGTAAATGAGTGTAACTGGTTGGTAGCTTTGTAGCCAAGGCTGTAGCCCTTTGTAATAGGGAGGAAGCAAGGGGGAGGAGAAGTGCAAGGGAGAGAGAGAAAAAGAAATCAGCAAACACAAAAAAGCTTGCATTTAATTAATTTATCTTAATGAATACGTGAACATGACCCTGCAGCAGATGAGAGCAGCTGAACAGCTGTACACAAGGTACTCGAACATAAATAATGGCAAATGGACAGTGTTTGTGAATTGCATAAAAGAAGCTGCTGCCCTTTCATGTATGATTGCAAGCCAGCAAGCAAAACCTTATTTTACTGGAGTTGTTTTGGTAATACTATACAGATTGCAGGCTTACTAGACAAGTATACATTATAAATGGAATGCTGGAAACTTGCAAAGTAGAAGCCATTGAGATGTAATGCTGGGTAGAAAATACATTTTAATCTTCAGGTGCCTTTTTTAAGTGTGTTGTTGGTTGCAGTCAGCTCCTGTTGACTTTTATAACTGCGAATATTGATAATATTTTGTTTAAAATATGGTTAAATATAACACTTAAGTTAAATATTGTCTATTTGTTTGTTTACCAACTTATGAAATTTCATGGTTTTGAAGGAGAATAATATTGAATTTATTTTTTGCAGTATTTTCACCATTAAGTAACGTTACTTTTCTAAATCAATATTTTATTTTCAGCCAGAGATTCTCATTCCTTGACTTAGAGCAGTAGTATTGAGCAAGTCATAAGAATAGGGTTGGCTTTTGTCTGTAAAATACTGGTTTTGACACTGATATGGAATAACTCAGTTGTGTAAGTGCATTCATTTTAATCAGTCACTTACCTGTCTGAAATAATTCGCAAATTTGCTACAAAGTGGCAGTTTAAAAATTAATTTAAAAAACCTCCCTGCTATTCTTGCATAAAGAATCAAATTTCCTTTGACAGATGAGAACATTTTAGGCAGTATGACTGTGCATCTGGCAAAACAGAACTGTTGCTGTTACGTCAGCTGGACTGTTGTGATACCAGATGAATTAAAAATGGTATGAAACCTCTGTGATGAGGATTAGAAATGGTGTCCTCTCTTTTGAGTGGTGGTGTATAACTGGCAGGTTTTGTCTTTTATCCAAGTGATAGAAGAAGGGTGGTCCTCACTCTGCATTATGCTTCCTAAGACATTACATGTATAAACAATACTAGAACTTTATCCCCTATTATAATGGCTTTTCAATGAAATAAGTGAAACAAAGTATCTGTAGCATAGTGCTTATATTTCAATTCATTATACATAAGACAACAAGGTTTTGATCAACATGTATTCTAACAGTCTTTAGTGGTATTGCATAAGAAGTTGTTCTCTAATTTTTATATTTTACTTAGTTCTGGTAATTGTTCAAGAATGTGCTAACTCTATCCAGCATGTACGTATTAAAATTGTGATAGTTAAGGTGAGAGTATTAAAAGCTACAGATTTTAAGAATCTTATTTCCAAGGCCTGCCCGTTTCCAAATCCCTTCACCTTGTTGAGACTGTGAAGAGTCAATTTGGCAAGTACATATAATTCTCTGTATCAGGCCCAGGGAAAGATGGCTTAACTTCCTTTTACAGAAGGAACTGACACATCTGGATACCTCAAAACTGTGATTCAAAAGGTTATTCTGGAATAGCTCATTAGGATATGGAGTCAGCTTTTTCATTGCTGCTTTGTTAAAATTTCAGCATATAGAAGCATGCAAACATAAATGCAAACAACTGCAAATGGTAGTTATATGTTACATTTAATGGGATGGACCAAATTAAAAGCATGATTAATTCAAGTATAAGTACTGCAAGTATAATAAAGGTTACAGTTTAGTTTCATTTTTCTGTAGCACTTACTGCTGGATGTGTGGTCAGAGATGTTTTCTTCACTGTAGATGTCCTGGAAAAATGCAGTTTCTCTTGAATGGAACTATCCCTTCTCATATAAAACTGCATTGGCATGTATTAAGAAATTTCTTGGAATGTTGTTTTCTCTTCTCTGCAGCAAGTGCATTACTGCTGTTTGTTCCCTCTGTTAGTTCCATCTACCCGAGAATAAAGGAGTACTTTGTTTAATGAGTTTTGTTTGACAAACACTCAGTAAGGGAAAGCAAAGAGATTATGCAGAAAAACACATGAAGGCTTTTAGTCCTAAATACATAATGATATCCAGGTTCTATAATAAAAACTGTATGAGTGATTAAAAGGAGGAAAACGTGAAAAATCCAGAAACTCTGTAGATTTATGGATTTGGGGATAGGCGGGGAGGGGGTGAGTGTAGGAGCGTGTAGGATTCGTTTAAGTTGAACTGAGAACCAGAGGATTTTGTTGTTTGTGGGTTGTTTGTGGTTTTGGTTTTTTATCCCAGATAATCTTACTAGGAGTTTAAATTTCCTAAGAAAGAACTATGCAACCTATTTTGATTCGTAATTGGAACAGCAGGACATTTCTGTTCAAGAGCAGGTTTTGTTTATTCTTGATAGCCTTAGTCTTCAGTAGGTAATCCTTGTTACTTTGGTCTGAGTCTGTATAAAAGAATGAAGAATAAAGCTGTTAAAAGGCTTATATGGTAACTGTAGCACATGGGAGAAGTGGCCTTAACTTGGCTATCATGAAGTTAAGTCTTGCTGATTGTAGCTGTGAACTACCCAAACGTTCTGCACCCGACTTGTGGTTTCCTGTGGTGCTGTTTGAGAGCCCATTGTGAATGGAGTGAAGTTATTACAAAACTGTTCTTAAACAGGAATCAGATTATTGCTATTAGTGCAGGGGCACGGTTATTTTCTGCTGGAAGTGAAGCAAAATGAAAACCTTGCACTGGAACAAGATTGCTACAAGATACTCATGTCTGGTGTTACACCTAACATTTGTAACACAGGAAATGCTGGCACTGAACACTTGGCTGGTGGAAGTGCTGGCTTAGAAGTATTTCAGTAGGTTCTCAAGCAGTTTGTTTTAATGAAGTAGTAGCATATTCTGCTGAGGTTTCAGTTCCCTATGAGTAAATTAGAACTTGAAAAAGGGTGTGTGGGTCTGCTTTCAATACAGCCCTATTGTAAGATACATGGATTGCCCACCATGAGACCTTTATTGTCAATAATTAGTAAAAATTGTCTCATTTCAGTTTATTCTGATTTAGAGTGTTGATTTAATCAGCAAGACAGCAGACTTCTCTGACTTAAGTTGTATTCTGTCATGTGTTCCTCCTACCCTACCATAACATAAACCTTCATTGTACAGATACACTAGAACAGCAAGGGGGAATAATTGCTGTACTACTGACAGTTCAGGGATATCAGCTGAGTAATTTACTATTTATTATTTTGTAAGAAGTATTGTTTTGTAAATATTTCTAACATGGTGGGAGAAGAAAGCTCCTGTTACTAATAAAATTATCAGCAAATAAACTTGTGTATATTAGGTGTTCTTGTGTACTATATTGGCTTTCATAATTCTGCTCTGTTTTATACATATGAAAAAGGTTCAGGAAAAATAACATGTATAATTTTAAAGGAGTGGCCAATTACAAGTGGAAAGCTTTCCCCTGTTATCTGTTGCTATAGTAACCCAGCAGCTTTCTTGAGGTCCAAAGAAAACAGCATCTATAATGGAACAAATGCTGAGAAGTGCTGTGTTTTGTTTCAAAAGCAGAAATTATTTCCCACTGGCCTTAAGACTGTAAATTGAGCTGGTTTTCTCTTAAATCATACACTACATTAATTGTTTTTATTTTGCTTTCCTTTTGTTAAAGATGGTTTTAACTCCCAAAGAGCCCTCTATCTCACTTACAAGCAGTTCAACAAAACTGAGGTGACGAGCTGATCCTAAATGGTCTCTAGTGGTTTTCTTATCCCTAATTTTGGGGGGAAATATAGGCAAACATACACATGTGTAAATAAGCCCTTAGTATTTTTTTACATGGAGCTGGTTGGTCATGGGACTGTTTGCCCTGTTCAAAAGGAAACTTTTTTGACACTGTAACTCATGTTTTTTTCTGCAGTCCTGTGGTCTTCGGAAGAGGTAGCAGTGAGGTGTGGCAAAGTTAGAAGCTATCAGCACTTGAGAAATTCAGAATCTGCTTTGGGAAACACATTTAAGCAAAAACAGTACCTCTACTGTTGAAGTAGTTGTACTGACTGGCTATAGTAGACAGCTGAGTTGTTACCACTGAAAGTACAACATGGGTAGATGACATCTTTGTGCCAGAAGAGTATGTCCACATCACATAACCACATCAGTAGTTACTGTGAATTAATTGATTTTTTTTTTTAAAGCCACAAACTTAGAGCAATTTTGATTAGTACAGTACAAAATTCCTCTCATTTTTTGAAGTACTCTGTTGCTATGTGTTTTCTCTAACAATTGATAGACTCAAAATGTGTCTAGAACAGAAGCTGTTCTTCCATCTGAATGTATCTTTTATTTCAGTCAGAAGTAGCATGTCTTCAATTTAATGTTGTGTAGATTCTGTTCTATGAATGCCAATATTGACTTTAAGATGTTTTTAAAAATTGGATGATTGTCCATCATATCAGCAGATTAAGAGGCTGAATATTATTAAAAGTCTGACACTTATATTTTTTTGTAGCTATTCAGTGGCAGTATTTGTACAAATTGCTAAAATTTTCAGTGCTTTCCTCCACAGAATGTATCTAGTGTTAATATCTAGTTTGGAAGATGAATTGCTTTATTTGATATTCTGAAGAATTAGAATTTAGCCCAGGCTGTATTTTGTAATTCTGAAGTCTGGATTCAGGTCATTTCTGTATAATCCATTATCTCTATAGTTGCAGGATATATTTTGTTTCATATGTAGATATGTATGCATTGGAGGAATGCTGTTACTTCATTATTTTTTCAGACACGGGGAAAGCAATTGCTCTGTGAACCACGCTGATTTTAACACATAAGAATATAAAATAAGCTTGAAAAAAAATCTTCATAGAGTCATTTAAATGTAATTTTCTATGACCTGTGATACATAGTATAAATACAGGCCATATGGCTACCTGCAATCTTGTCTACCATTCCTTTAAATAGAGAAGAATTTAAAAACCTTAATATACAGAAAAGTAATTCCTCTGCTACCATTTTAGAAAAGCCTTAGAGCAATAGAAAACATACAGGGAATGGGTTTAATTTCTACTTATAATACCAATTTTCTCCAATTGCCCTTCAGCCTGTATATTGGATATTGTCTAATTTTGTATATTAGATCAGAATTGTCTTGTGGAAGGATCTGAAGAAAGAAGTGCTAATTGCTTCACAGATTACATTGAAGTTGTTCTAAGATAGAGAAAGTGCCATGGGGAAAAAATGTGCCAAGCAGTAATGGCATGTGAACTAATTGGAAATATGTATATAACTAAGACAGACTGAAATCCTGAGGGCCTTGAAATATAAGCCAGATTTTTATATTCAAATACTATGACATCAGCTATGTCAGTATCAGTATAGTATATACTGTAACACCACTGCACAGGTATGTTACCTGTCACAATAATGTCTTCCTGTGTTCTGTCTGTTTCCTCATGTCTAGCTGGTTAATGTATTAGAAAAAATAGAAATAATAGCAATAATAGAATGAAATAGAATAGAAATAGAAATAATAGGATGTAATAGAATATAATATAGAATTATATAATAAGAATATTATAGAAATAATGTGTCTCAGAGGAGAAGATGTATTCAGATTTATCTTTCTTTTCTGTATAGGTGGATGTGGCTGTGGTGCATTTCACTCCACTGGTTCAACCAAAGATAGAGCAGCCATTCGAGCTTGTAGAAAAAGTGGTTCGAAGTGTTTTTCAGTTCAGAAGAAAATACTGCTACCGTGGAATCGAGTAAGGATCTTCTATGCAGAATTTTCAGATGATGTTTTTATCAATGTGTCAGCTACTGAATAAGTTAACACTTGTAGCTATGCATTTCCTTTTATTCCTCCTATCTTAAATTCGTCATCATAGTTCATGAGATCTTTCAGATTCAGAATGGTTTCTGGGGATAAAAGTGTGAGATTAATCTCTTTCTACTGTAAT
Source organism: Heliangelus exortis (assembly GCF_036169615.1). Lineage (NCBI taxonomy): Eukaryota > Metazoa > Chordata > Aves > Apodiformes > Trochilidae > Heliangelus > Heliangelus exortis. The sequence continues at coordinate 52,922,448 of NC_092424.1, read as the reverse complement.
AATTATTGTGCATTTCTGTAGTTTATGTTGTTAAAATTACTAGGATAAGCTAGTGATCTTTCCAGTAGTTTGCCTCAGAAACAAACAAACAAAACCAAAAAAACCAAGAAAAAACAAAAAAACCCCCACAAAAACCACGAAAAACATCCCACCAACAAAAACTGACCATAAAAGCTATGGTATTTGTTGGTTTAGCTAAAAAATGAAAGTCTTAGCATTCAGAACCAAAGGAGGGAGAATGTCATCTGTGGGAAATTTTACTTATTTGTGGATAATATGAAAAAGCCGAATTGTTGTTTCTGTGCTTGCACTTTTATCGAGCTCTTACTGACTTTTTAAAAATCCCCATGTCTTACTGAGGGAATTTACCAGTTTCTCTAACTGACTGAAGAAACCTGCAATTTTTTTGCCAAGGATCCTGTTGAAACTCCAGCATAGCTGGAAAAACCCAGTATTCAGCATTGTAGAGCGTATGACAGAGCTGCTGTTATGACTGGGGTCACACTGCTGCAGCTTGGGATAGCTGAATTCTTTTGGACATTATTTTGGCCCTGATGCAGTCCAGAATTAGAGTGGATCTCACCTTACTGAACTACATACATGGCCTTGTATGCCAATATTTTAAAGTTGAAGACAGAATTTTTTTCTCTAGTTTTGTTTTTTTTGCTTGAGCCAGTGAATGCTGTTGCTGCCTGGGATACAAACGCTTGACCTAAAAGTGAGTACCTATTTGCCTGTGTTCTGAGTATGCATTTGGAGGTTGTTAGAAAATTAATTATCTGAGCTCTATATAGGTTTGCATTTGATTTGCAGAGCTGATTGCTTGGGTTTTGGGTTTTTTTGTTTCTTTGGTGAAAGAAAAGGTTCAGTTGATAATGTAAGCAAAAGGTGCACACAGTCAGCATATCTATATTACATAGAGTATTTAAAAAAAACAAAACTATAATGTAATCTCAAATTGCTGACAGCAGTGCTGGATTCTTTTGAGGCAAGCAGGGGGAACCTGAACTTTTGGCCATCATGTATGCCCTAGCAGCTTATCATACTTTAGCCCCTAGTGTGCAGCTAACAAATGCAATCCTCTTAATAGTTTGGCTGACCTGAAAAGAATAGCAAGTGCGGTGTACAGTAAGTCTGTTAAGTTTGTTATAAGGTATCTGTGTGTCTATTATGTACACTGTATAAAAACAAGGTAGTAGAATCAGTTTATTTTTGTGTGTAAATTCTGGGATGAGAGCCATGGCTAAGACTAAACTATCAAGTCTGTAAAGAAAAATACTGTAGTTTGCATTGCTCTTTGTGGACATTTATAAGATGTTTCATTGTCTGTACATCAAATGGTTCCAGGGACAGCTTTAAACTACCAAATCAAAGAAGAGAGTAACTTAAGCAGGGATAAAAAAAAAAAAAAAAAAAAAAAAGATTGATCCACTTCAACCTTGCTGACCTGGATGCTGAACTGCTGAACTTTTTGACCAAGATCTAGAATAGCACATACTTCAGGTTGTTCCCAGAAGTTCCACCCTTCCCTTGTTATTTTAAAACTGCTCTCAACTTTGTATTCTGGCTGCCCACCAACAGCCAACTATCACTTACTTATTCAAAGCCCTTTGTCCAGCCAACCTGCAAAACACAGCTGGTGGCTCGGGGGAGTGTTACTGTTATTAGATACACAACATTTTTAGGTCTATGTATGACAGAGGCAGATCATTTGAAAATTTGGACATCCACATCAACCATGTGCAAATTTTCTGCCTTCCTGACCTGTAGACTGAGAACTGCTGCTAATAAGAGTGGGTGAGCTAGTACTTCAAATAGTTTTGAGATTTGTAATATGCATTTTGGCAAGACCTTAAAAAAGTCATTTGAACTGACTGTTCACAGTCAAACCAAGTCATTTATGATGTAGCTAGATTCTCTCCAATTACCCAAATTTTAGTGTGAACAGTGACTGAGCTGAAAACAAAATCTAGGATTCCTGGCACGTTGTCCACATTCCGGAAATTATTAAGCGACTAGTTAAATACTCCTTTCCTCCTTGGTTGTTTTTTGGGGGTTTTTTTGTTTTTTTTTAATTCAAATTAGAGTATTAATGACAAGTGATAACAGTATCTTTTCCACTGGAATGAAACACTTATTCCACCTGAAAGAAACTCATTTGGTGGGATCTGATCTGTTTTGCACAGTGTAATCTGCTGTTGCTCTGCAGATAGGAGGCTGATTCTAAGAAGTTTCTGTATTCACGCCCAAACTCTTGATTGTGTCAGCAAACACGAACACACATGCATGTGTTTAATGTACAGTGTATGTTATTTGCTTTCCTCTATTGTTATAATTTGCATTTGCAGAAAAAGGGCCCTTAAATGTTTCCATGTCTGAATTGTTTGAATTTATTTATCTTCTCCCCACACCTTTTAGGATCTTGTTTCCTGAAAGTGGACGTTTGAAAAGAACAGAGCAGCTGATGATGACAGCAAATGTTGATCCAACTCTGCGTCCTTGTCAGCTCTCCATGTCACAGTTTAGAAATCTCTGCAATACATACAGGAAAATGTGCGATGAAGACCCGAGTCTTTTTGTGTACAATTACAGAGAAGAACTGAAGCAAAAGAAGAAAAATAAAAAGAGTTCGCTTAAAAGTACCAATCAACCCAAACAGACTGATGAAGAAGATCAGCTTTAATAGCTGTAATCAGCAGCAGACTGCTTTTTAAAAAAAAAAAAATTAACTCCTGGATCGAGAGTGTTGATTAAGTATAAGGAGGCTTATATATTCCTGCATCCGTGCAGGTATGGAAGAAATACTTTTGAGAAAGTGGTGGAGAGAGAGAGGACCTTCCCATTTTATTTATTTGTTCCATTCAGCTGTAAATGAAAGTGAAGTAACAGTCCAGTTACAAGGTGCCTGCAGGTTCTTTTTACTTCAGAGGAATGGTTGGAACACATACCAAGAACAAGGTTTGCTGTGAAACGTGCCATTAAAATTATATACTTCTCAAGTAACTGAGGTTTGTAAGAAAGTGCATTACTGAAATGTAAGAAAAAAACTTTTCATACTTCCGGATGTAAGACTGATAGGTTTTTTTTGTGCTCCTTTTATCCTGGAATGTCCTACTGTGCAGAGTAATTCAGAAAACAAAAGCCAAAACTCTTGTATAAGTATACTGAAGGGACAGGCTTAAAGGAGGATAAAGTGGCCAGTTTGCCTCAAGGTCTGCTAATACTCTTCTCATTTATGCACAAGCAAAGAATTTGGGATTTAAAGCTCCAACAAGACAAGCAGGATGATAAAAAGTAGAAAACATGGCTAAGTACAATACTTGTCTTTTACTGTACAGGCTGGTAGAGAAAATAAAAAATACAGTCAAATAAAAGATTACAGGCCGAGCTTTGTTTTTGTATTTACACATATGTATAAAGTATAAACAGCATCTTGAAACTTACTTACAAAAATGAAATTTCTGCACTCTTGTGCACTAAACCACATTAAAATAACTTAATTCTGCTTTAAATAAAGCAAAAATGAAAACCAAAGAAATAAAATGCCCAAGGTATTGAAAAATCCATCTTGCAATGCTACTTTCCATTGTAATCCCCTCCTGCCACTGACGAGCACCTTTTCTGCTTTACTTAAAATACTAATGAGGCCATCCTTTCCTTCCTCTCCCCAAGAACACTACATCATTGTAATAACTGCTTAAAAGGGATGAGCTAATTTACAGACCTTGGCCAACTTAATCTATTTTTGATCCACAATAAATTAAAATAACTTAAGAATCCTTTACAGCTGTTTTTGTGGAAAAAAATGTATTAGTGCACAAAATCAGATAGTTCTCCTGCAGCTTCCATGAATTTACTAGTTTTAAAGCAAAATAAGTTTGATGAATTTTATGTGGACTTCAAATGAATATTTTAAATACAGTGCTTAGCAATCTAGGATTTCCCATGCCTCTCCACAGCTTCATAAAAACAGTCCTCATTAACTACAGATGTTAAACTCTGGACACTAAATTCTCTCTCTAAAATAGAGTTCAGATCCAGGTTTGCAGCATCAGAGTGGCTGTCAAGGGACTGGTGACGTTCTTGCATTGCCATTAAAGTTCCTCTGTTACGTTTTGTGCTGTTTACTTTTCTCTTCACTGGGCAGAAGTGGCCACGCACCAGCTTTGGATGCCCTCCTGCCTCAAAGCCATCTCCTTCCTCATTTTCAGCAGCCTGGTCCCTTTCAGAGTCAGTACTTGGTTCCTCCGAAATCTTCAGCCGCTGGAACTGTATTTCAATATCTTTTGTAGGACTGCCCTTCTTTATGCTCTGATAGTCATCATCATCATCATCACTGAGAATATCGGATTCTTTGACAAGAACATTGGAGAAGTCAGATGCACAGCTCTGTTTCTTGGGAGATGAATTTTTGGGCTCCTGTATGCTCTCGGTGGTGTGGCAGCTGCTGCTCTGCGTGCTGCTGCTCAGGCTGCACTCATCAGAGTCCTGGAAGGTGCCTTTCCCTGGGTCACCGTTCCACTCGCTGCTGGATGAATTCTTCAGTACCTTCAAGGACCTTGTGGAAGCTGTGCAGAGGAAGCAGGCAGGCTTATTTTTTTTTCAGCAAACATCAACTGGTTATACTGTCTGTCTCAATAGCCCACTTACAGTTATGCTCAACACAGTCTCATTTGATAATCATCCTGGGTCAGATGTGTCAACATTCTAATACCCCCAGCACGATCCCATGCCAGAGCTTTCATTCCACCTACCCCAGGGCTATCTGCTTGCCTTCATGTGAAATATAAACAAAATCCTTTAAAAATTGCAATAGGATTTACACACATCTGCAGGAAAGCAAGATTGATTCAGGCACCTCCGGCACTGGGGGCGGGGGGGTGGGGCAGGCAGGCTGTAGGCGGGAGCTGAACTGTCCCAGTTCCAGTGATGTTAAAGGGATTTTATGGACAACTGAACCAATGGAGAACTTGAAAAAGTAGTAGCTATTCATTTACCTAAAATGTCAAAGCCTGCACTTAATTGAAGTTATCTGCTGGGATGCAGATTTAGTGCGTTGGAAGGAGCAAGACCCCTGCCTTTTGCCAGTTCTTTTAGCTTTAAATGTTAGGGCTGAGCTACTGAAGAGAATCCAGAGGAAAGAACACTAATCCTGCATGCCAAAAGGAGTCCATTTCTACCCAGTAAAATTAATTTGGGTCTTAAGTTTTTCCTTAAGAGAGCTAATGACAGCTCACAGTGTGGGGGGGATGAAAAACTTACTTACCGCCTCATGCTCTGAGTTACAGAGATACTCGACCACCTCCCCAGCCCCAAAGAAAAAAAAAAAAGGATTTGTGCCTCTGGAATACAACACACTAAAGTCATGGTAATAATTGCAAACCTTCTGCCAGCTCTAGAGTACAGACTCCATTTTTCAGCTTTGAGAATGTGTTTCTTACCCAGTTTGGCTGTTGCAGGTATACGATTCTTGAGTGGGACGAGGCGATCTTTACACGTTTTCTCCAGAGGCAGCTCACATTTTATGTGACGTCTGAAATTCTCCCGCAAAATAGAACGGATCACCTTCACGATGTTAGTCTTGTTCTCACAGTCACTGCAAGTTTAAGAAAACAGGTAATTTTCCCTTCTGAATGAAGTCATTCTTGGGATAAAATCTGCCTTCTATCCTTTCTGCCTTAATGCAGTGTTTTTTTCAGTAGCTTGCTTTAGTAGTAGGTTTTGCAGATAACATCTTTGTGGTGGTAGATGTTTCATACACTTTGTGTTTTTATAACATGGTTAGTTCCCCTTTGAAAAACAACCTGAAATGTAACTTCTGTACCAATAAATCACCCCTTAAGTCGTCTTTATCAGAAGGCAATTTCTGTTAACTGAGTCTGTTAAAAGCAGTTGCTTTGCTAATATTATAGTGGAATTTATGCTAATACATCTGTGCAGATTTTTCACGTTGAATCAATGCAACAGATTCACTCCCATTTCCAACTGTTATATTTTATGCAGTTAAACACTGGCATAGAGCCTGGATACAAAGAGCGAGAGCCACATTAGAAGTGCTGATGCAAAGGTCCCACATGGAAAAATATTGTTATTTTTTCAATTCCATTACTGTGATTTCTCAAATACAACTTCCATGTGTAAAACTTACCTGCTGCATAACTGAAAAATGGTTTCTGGCCTGCCTTCTAGTTCTGACTTTGTGTGAATCAGTTCCCAGATACAGCTGTTCTCTGTTCCTGTGAATGGAAGGAAATGTTACTTTTAATTATACACTTCACAAAGCCTTTAGCGTTAGAAAGAGCTGTGTAGAGCTCCTCTTCTGAAGGCACTGTTAACATCGGCATTTGTAGAACCACAGAAGATCTCACCTGAGGTGGAACCCAAAGAGAAGTTCCCTGAACCACCCAGTTACAGCAGCACAGCCAGTGCTGCCTTTGCTAACTTGACCTTGGATTCTTGGAGAATTGCCTTCCTCCATTCTTAATGCTCCTCACTGCCTTTCAGGCCTTGAAGGCCTTTTCCCAGGTGTGCAAAGCACTCGCTCTAAACACCTAGTGACACTTCACACAAGGTGCAGAACTGGATAGGATCACAATGATCAAATTAAAGGGAAAATAAACACCCAATCTACTACCACAGATTACACAGTCAGATTTCTCTCATTTGGAGAAACACAAGGGTCATCACATGAACAGCATCAGGGCATCACAACGTCAACCACTGAAAGGTAAATCACCTTTCTTGTTCACATATTTTCATTGGGGATTTCCATTCTTCACACATCTTGTTGCATCTTCCTGAACTCATGGAAGAAGCCAAGATAGCAAATGAAGAAAGTCTGTTGATGCATTGAGCCTGTACCCCCTGAGTGTATAGAAAACAGCAGAGCCTGTTTTCTCTACACCTGTCTGTTTCCAGAAGCTCCAGAAATACACATGGGAGAAGCAATATTGCACAATGCCAGAAAATTTTTGAAGCCTGAAGTACTGAGTGCAAGGGAATTACCTGCTGTGTTCCCCAGTCGAACCTGAAGAGCAGATAAAGGAATCAGCCAACGAAATTTAAATGGATCCAAGTCACCATAATTATGCGCAGCACGAACAGTAGTAGGCTGCAAAGAGAAAAACAACAAGGGTATTTCTAAGAAGTCAAAGTAAAAATGGTGTGTTTTGGGGTTTTTTTATTGCTCTTAAAAGGCCTGCCTCTGAAGAGAAACTAAATTCATTAGACTTTTTCTTTCAGTACTCTAATATGTGCTTGCAAATGTAGTTGAAATGGTAACAGACACAACATTTAGAATTTGCATTTGTTTCAACTTTTTAAAAAGCGCTTGTGTTTAATGGATAAAAATAATACTTTGCATGAAATTACTGCTAGGGAACAAGATTCCTAATAGAAACCTGCAGACTATTGATTAACAGAATACATTTATCATGTAGCTGCTGCTGCTACTTTTAGAGGCCCTTCATCTGTTACCATAAGCATGGTGCAGTACTGATACTTGGGGTATGCAACTTGGTGCTTGATTTAAGTATTCCACTTTTGTAAATGGGGACAGAGGAGGTTATGGAAGTGGTCTTTAACCTACACTTTTAACAGTGTGTTAAGGTAGGCCAACATTAATGCTATCTGGAATAAATTATTAGTTTTTTATGGCAATGTCTCATATTCCATTTGACAGAACTAACGTGAGGCTCACACAGAGAAGATGCTGCTGCTTGCTAAATAACAAAAAAAAAAAATGTATTGTTACACACATACTGAGCACTTGTTTCAGCTGTAATAGCTACAATTGCATCCTGGCCAGGGAAGCTGACATTTCACCACAGTCATTCCCCTTTCAACACAGATATTGTCTATCTCAGACCGCATAGGATCCTGTGTGTTAACACTCACCACCTCCACTGATACCAGGACTTACCATTTTCTTTTTCAGTTTGTAGTTCTCTTTATACACCAGTATTACAGCCCTCTTAAAAACTAAAACAAAACAAAACAATTGTTAATTCCAGGTATAATATTATTCAATGAAAATGCTATCTTGGAGAAGGTGATGATTGCAGTCACAGGAATGTGAAAGATGAGCTAAGCTCACTGACTGAAAAGCATGGGCCCTGTATGAAGATGACAGCTGGGTTTTTCATCCTATACTTGCTCATGCAATGGCAGTATTTTTTCACTCAGATTTTGTTCTGAACATTTAGGATATATTCTGAAAATAGTAGCACCCAGGCTCCTGGGATGTGAAGCAGTCCTCACATAAATATAGCATGAAAGTTAGATGTAAATGCTCAGATTTTGTTTTTGTAATTGGTGGATGTTTTCAAGTGGAGTGAAAGGTCTATAGCAAGAGAGGGCTGTAAAAAAGGACACAAAGTCTTTTCTTCCTGCAGTTCAGCATTTGTTTAGCTAGAAGCTCAAACATCTCAATTCCTACTTTTCCATCTGCAGGAATTCTCATACCTGACTGTATCTCCCTAACATGATATAATCTGTCAGCCTCCAGGGAGGCAGGGACATGTTCTCTCTCATCTATAAGGAGGAACAGAAACACGGGAATACTGAAGCTGCAGCTGAACCAAGGGATGGTTGTGCTGAGCAGTCCTGGACCCCAGATCGAATTTAAGGGCAGTATAGCTCTTTCCTGGCTTGTGCAGCCTTGTTTCTTTCCAGTGGAAGAGGAGAGCAGCAATGGTGTGCAGCTGAGTCTTATCCATACATGAAGCCAGAATGCAGCCCTAGCAAGGACAGCATTTACCCCAGAGCCTGGCAGTTTCCCTCAAGGTGTATTTTCTAAGCTTGCCCACATAGGGCTTGAGGTGAGAATAAAACTAAGTTCTCAAGTGGTATACAAGTTGTCTGCCATTCATTCACACATGTCCTGCTGGGAAGTGTCTGGCATACATAGATCACTGTGGAACTCATCCACTCATCTAAGGAACCTAGGAGATTTCTTGTGTTTGTCCCTGTTAGAAGCTTCCCCCCCCATGCCCAACAGCCATGAGAAGGAGAAACTTGTCTTTTGTCAACCTGAGTTGTTCTGTAGGTGTTTATCTAATGACATTTGAAAGAAATATTTTTAAAAGAAATTTGCAAATGCCTAAGATGTTTCACTGGAAGATTTAATTACATAGATAATTTAAAAATTATTAATCATATATATATACTATTAAATAAAACTCTAGGTTGTGTGCTCTCATTTCCACATTCATTTCTCAGGTTAAAATAATCTGGATGTGGATTTCAGTGCTATACCTGTAAACTCCCAACAGCAGAATACAAACCCATTTTGCTATCAGCCTCCTTTGAAAGCCTGGTTTAGCAGATAACTGTCTCCTGAAAAACACTGTTTTCCTTGTTTACAGATAGGCAAGAGAGCAGCTAAGGTTGGCTCACTGAGAAAACAGCAAACAAGTGACTGGAAACTTTTCAGATCTCTTATTACAAAATAAATGTAACTGTGTTTTTTCAGATGCAAGTCGCCCTTAGATATCGCATGGCTACAGGGAAAGGAGGTGGTGGCTTTCAGGTTGTGAGAAGTTTTAATGTGGTTATCTTTAGATCTGAAAGAGCAGAGAGTCCCTAAAACACTTACCAAACACTGTAAGTTCAAGGTCTTTCCTTGCTTTGCCCAGAGATGGGAAAGGATTCAGCCAGGAAACTGTAGAATGCATCAGAAGTTCTCCCATTGAAAGCTCTGTCACCTGTATTAAATTGTAACAGCAGATAATATAAATAAATCATATAAATATATACATCAGCGATGCAACCCACATATGAATAAAATGTTCATGAGCATGATACAGCAATAACTTACAGGATCTGTTTTCTGTATTTACTTTTTGTACAGAGAGAAAGGCAGAAATCTGCACTACAGCAGGAAAAGTGTATATAATCTCCTCTTAAAAATACGTAACAACTATAAAAACTAATAGCTCTTAAGTTACAGAAGCTGGACAGAAGCTCTTACTATTAGTAACCAAGAAGAATATTAAGTTGATCTGATGATCTGTCATTTACATATAGCCAGTTTTGAACTGGCTGATTTATTAGCTTTAAGTATCTTTAATTTCTATAGAGTAATTAGTATTAATGACACTGCCAACAGCAGAATTAATGGAGGTCTTGTATTCTGAGGCTGCTTTCTTCCATGGGACATAAGGTAACACTAAAGAACCTCCCAAGCTGTCAAGATTTGTTTCCCCATACATGATGGAAAACCAGGTAGCCAAGAGGGGTGATTTGGCTTTTACTAAGGGGAAATAAAAACAACAGAGCTGGCAGTTCTCATTTCTGATCTTCACCTTTATGGATTTGATCTGCTTAGTAATCGTTTGATGTAAATAGCTCAGTTGAGACCTTGCTGCCCCAATTCTGGGAGATGTGTGCACACGGTCTGTTTAACTAATGGTTTTTGCTCTGACAAACACCCGTGGATGCCTCAGTGCTGGAAGTGTAGAGAATGAGAATAACAGACCTTAATGTGAAATCTCTCAAATTGCCATTTTCATTTACACGGGTGAAAAAAAAATATCTTAAGAATTTAAGAACACTATAGCATAAAATCTGAATGCCCTGGGGCATGGATAATCTTTGCAACATTTGAGAAGGATTTTTCCTACTGCAATTCCTGTCAGTCCAGAAGGCGGCTCTGGCAGCTGTCTGAAAATTTTACCGTAACCTCCTGACAAAGAGGATCTTGACAGGCAGATATGAAATGAAAGTCAAAACATTAAAGGGGAATGGAGGAACCCCAGCACAAATAAGCTCCTAAAATTATCTCAGGAAGAGATAAGACGCCCAACAGCAAGCAAGGTAATGCTTCAGGAGTGAATAAAACATGTTGTTCCTTCTCTTACCTCCTTCTCTGTTCCACTTTGATCTGCAACCAGTTGGTCAAACACAGTGCCATAATCTTCATATATCTTCTGCATCTCATTGATGTGACTTGCTACTTTTTCCATTGCCTTTAGCGCTTCTATAATATTTAAAAATTTCATAGAGAGCTATGTTAATTTAATTGTATTTTCTAGACATGGCATTTTATATTGAATTCCACTTGAATCGGGCAAAACGATTTTTTTGTTTGCTGAACAGAATCACAGCTTTAGATCAGTTCTTTCTCATAGCAACAGCAGAAGCTTCCTGATCAGAGTAAGTGAAAAAGGCTCATCTGGTGTCTTACGTGCCTGAAAACACTGCAATAAACAAGCCAGTAAGACCCCAGATGTATTAATATTCCCATCAGCATGATATTAAACACAGTTAAGTTTTGTAACATATATAGGGCCATTAGGATCTCTAGAGTAATCTACACCCATAATAGCACTGTCATCTGATGAGCTTTAATAGAAAGAAATTGCATTTGCCTCCCCACAGAACAGACAAAGAAATACAATCCTAGGTTGTACAAGTTCCTCATGGATTGTGTACATGAAATTAATGCTGCTGGCATACATGGATCACTGTGGAACTGGTTTGTTTACATTTTGTTTTCTAAGCAAGATTGACACTAGGTTTCTTTAGACTTTTGTTGTTAATTCAAATTGGAGTTGGAGAAGGCTGTTTAGTTTCTCCACACCTGCCAGCTCTTAACAGTGCAGCCTTTTAGAAGTCTGGCATCCATCCTGACCTGCAAGTAAGTCATCCCCAGCTTGACTGCAAGGGCAAGGGCACATTATTAGAAACTCCCTTAAAGTCAGTAACAGCCTCATGACTTCTTTTCCTGAGAATATATTTTGCCTCAGTCTATTTTGTTAAAATGACAGTTGTTCCACAAAATAAATCTCTAGCCTATCATCTACCAGGTGCTGACATACCTGAACAAGCATTTGCCAGGGCAAAATGTCTTGCTTTTGAGCCTAGAAAAACAATTAAGTCTAACATAGGTTAGACAGACTGGTCTTTCTACATGGGAAGACTGCAAAGCTCTGGCACAGATCTTTTCCACACAAGTGTCACAGCCAAACCTCAAACAACTAAAATTTCCTTTTGTGGCATTCAAACTTCAAGAACTGACTAATAACCACAAGATGGAGCTTTGGTCAGTATTTCCCAAATTGGGGAAAAAAAAAGCCATGCTATGACCTGACATTCTCCTGTGGGAGAATTGAGGTGAGAGCCCCCAGTTTTATTTGCCATGGAAAATCCTGGATATATGTACTTCTCAAAGGAACTTGGATCTACCAAATGGCTACCAGCATCTTCAGAAAGGGCTGGAAATAAAACTTAACTCACACTCATTCCTGCAGAAGAAAGGAAAAATTACCTGTCAAATGGTAGTGCTCCTCACTCTCGTTGTCTGTCAGAGACACCAGCTCTTTTAAAAGCAGTGGATATTTCAGCACTCTCTGAACAGGCTTTATGAGATATGACTCCAGTGTAGAAGAGTGTTGCTTTGTGGGATTTCGAGCATCCAGGAAGGCCTTAAAGGCACTGTCTGTTTTGGCTAGATGTTAATAAAAGAGTCAGTCAGTTGAACATGGAAGTAATAGAACAGAACTGCAACTTGTAACCAGCACCAGCACCCTTTTCAATAGGGTTTACACTATTAATTTTATAATAATTTCCTGCATTAAATAACACACATATGGGCTAAGGGAACAATTATATCGAGGTGAGATTACTCCTCAATATAATTTTTCTACTACATTGCAGTGAACAGCAAAGGAAGTAATTCCTAACATTATACCATCTGTTGCTCTTTTTTTGAGCGTGAGCTGAATGTGCAAAGAGCAAAAACTTGTGGAAGATGTTTCTGTAACTATTCAAGCTACTGCTTGGATGTTACAAAAGGAATCTTATCTCTTCAGTTCTATACCATACCTTAGCAGAACCACAGATCCCTAGCTATTCCTATTGAAAGATACCCAATTAGTCCTTGCTTCGTACCCGTTTTCTGCAAGCTGACAAGGTTTGGTACAGTGTCAACTGCAGTTTAAATCCATGCAAATGAATTACAATAATGAAGACAATAAATTACCTCTCTCGAGAACTTTCTGAACTTTGATATGGTTTGCACAGAAGCCACTGTATAGCTTGAAGTGGTCAGCATAATACAGAAAAGAACCTCCAAGGGAAAACAGCAATTTCTGAAATCAACACAATCAAAATATTAATTCAGTCCTAGAATCCTAAATAAATCTTCAGGCACATAACACAGAGGGCCAGGAGTGTGTTTATTTTCTGTCTTTTTATATATTTGGTATATAAATTTTCCTATATTTGGTATATGCATATCTAACATGAATATGCTACTAGTATTAGCTCTGTGATGTTACTGCATTTCTCTGAGAGTATAGTTCAGCCTATTTAGGCAAAGCCTCCAATTTTCTCCCTGAGCAGGTAACACCACTGCAGCCATTCTGCCTCCCTCTATCTTTCAGGCAGCACAGGAACAAAAATCAAGCAACATGTAACAGGATATGTTGTGCTGGGAAAATGCATGAGCAATAGGAAGCAAGGCACACAAGTGCCAAAGCTAGAAAGGACAGTGTAAAACAAACACAGAGGATTGCTTTCCAACTGTTTTCCTTCTTACAGGAAGGTGGTAATTAGAGGGCACCTCTCATGTTCTTGGATGAAGGGGTGATTGGGAAGATGTGGGAGGGACTGAATCATGAGGGAGACGTTTTTAGAAAAATGCTTCCCTAAGCAAACATAAGAAAGAGGAGTAGTGAAGGAGGAGGAGAGGGAGAAAGGGGAGAAGGAGAGAAGCCCTCTCCTCTATTTTTAATCAATGTTTGCTCCTCAAAAGACAGCAAGTGGCTGGGAGACCTCCCAGCAGTCTCATCTGGTCCTGTAACAATGATTCCACCTTCACAGGAACTATTTCTTCCAGCTAGGGCAGGTAGGAAGTGGGGTCACTCTGGGCAGAACAGCACAGAGAAGGCACAGTCTACAGCCATCTACACTTGGTAGGCCTTCTTGGACCTCACAACATGAGCAACTCAAGCAGCATATAATAGGAAAAGTTCCCAGTCTGGAGTGGGTGAACTGAGCACAGCAGGGAGCAGAAGAAGGCAGGGCAGAATTCAGCACAGCTACAGCAACCTTTCTACAAAGGAGTTCTGCATCATAAGCGTTGCTAATTGGCAGCACGCTCAAATTCTACTCATCATCTTCCATGTTGCATCCTCTGCCATGGGAAAGAGGATGATAAAAACATGAAAAATAGCACTTATCTTTCACTGCTGAATACGTGTCTGTAAAACTTCGAACATAAAAATCAACCATATGAAACTTCAATATGAGTTCTTAAAGCCAAATTTCCACAAACATTCCCAAGCACACTGCAAAGTATTAGATGACCAAACTTTACCCGGAACTGGGATGGGGTTTCCAGTGTATTAAAATCTGAAGAAGAAGATATTCCATCCTCAAGGGTCTCCAAAAACACCTTCTGGAAATCCAGCATTTCTGGCAGACTTCCAAACAAGGATTCCATCTGTGAAAAACATTGTGCTATGAAGTACCACACTCCATACATCTAACTGTGGTCTTATGAAAACAGTCCACTAAGGAGATGTGACACAAAAACAGGTTGCAAAGGCCAATAATGTCTTTGGCAATACTTTTCAAATGGGCTTTATAAAGAAACAAAAACAAAACAAAAAACACCCTTACAAAAGGCAAAGATTTCTTGGAGGTTGAGTCAGAAGAACAATTACCCTTTAAAAAAAGAAGTGACGCACACACCAGACAGAAAGGCACTGACTGGTGTAATTCCTATTGTTATGTTCACTGTTTTTTTTCTTTCATGCTCTCAGCAATGAAAAACCGAAAAACTGCTTAACCCATAGCAGAATGAATAACACAGCTCTCAGTTATTTCCTCACCTCATCCTGGGTAAGGAAGGTTTCATTCTGAAGAGGCTCCAAGTACAGCTCAAAGAGGCAGCTCAAGTCCTGCAAGAAAGAAAAATTGTTCTCTTTTATATAACAGTTTGAAAATTCTTTACACAACAACTGTGGGGTAGGGTAATTTGCAGGAATGAACTAGAGATTCTTTTTCTGTAACAAAATCACCTGCATGTTGTTAGCACTAAAGTGATTGCTAGATTACACACAAATTAATTTCAGTGTAATATTTTTGTTTCATCCTTAGGGCTTTACAGCTTGATTACAAAAAATTTATTTTTGTATAGCATGAGGAGAAAATGGTATAGATGATGGCTTTTTAAAGAGTCCATGTACATGAACAGCATCAAATATTTTAATCATGCATGTTAGACATATAAATAGCCATTCATTTAAATATCAGTAGTAATATTCAGGACACTTTTCAAACTCCCATTAGGTATTAAAGTGTTCAGTTTCATTGTTGGAGGGGATGTGATCAAGGGCTTTTTCAGTCACTTCTTCAAAGAACTGGTGTCACTTTTGAAGACTTACTATCCCACACCAAAGCATGACAGCAGGGCTGGGGCCCACTGCAGGGCTCTCCGACCCTGAGAAAAGAAACAGCAAAAAAACTTATAGGGAAGAAATAATGAGTATCTCCCCGAGAATGCCACAACAAGTATGTGCAACCTGATGGGATTTTGCCTGGTGCAAAATTTCACTCATCAGTGACCACCATGGTCACACCTTTCTCCAAGTGATTCCTCTGGAAGAAACATCAGCTGGACATACATGGGAGTCTGAGTTCTGTAAAGTTTCCTCAAGAATTACAGCATAAAGCTGTATTAGTGTACTGCTATTAACAACAGCAGACTGAAAGAGTTTTCTTTTCCATACACATTACTGCAGCAAGTACTCATATCTGCAAATACGTTCTGAGACCAAGTAAAGTAGATGATTCCTCTTTTGAAAAGGTCAATGAAATCAACGTTTTTGTGTTTCTTTTGGCATCCAGTCACATGAATTTGGGGTTTATAAAAGAAAGAGATGTATAGCAAACAAATTACAGACTAATCAGTCAAAGGAAAAATAACATGTAAAGCTACAACCAGCTGGAGTTTTGCCATTTGCCACATTTTTATTCAAAAGTAATTATCCACTATTTTCCACAAATAAACTTTTTTCCTAATTTGCAGGAGAATCTATTCTGTTCTTCTACCAGATTTATTTTCATTTTGAACACTATGGAAACATCCCATGGGAAAATGGCAATGTTTAAATATTGAAACCCCAACATTCAAATACTCCCCACAAATTACCAGTCTCCAATATAAATACAAATCAACTAGAACTAAAGCTACTAGCTGAAATCTTACAGCCTCTGTTACATGAACAAGCCCATTGAAAACAACAGGAACAATTAGATAAGTGGATTTTGTAGGCAATAGGCCTTGTAGAGGGCTGGCAATAAGAAGGTAAGCATTAAATATGTTAAAACCATCCACAAATTACAGTCAGACTCAAAAAGAAGGCTGTAGCTAGCTAGATTTAAAAAAATATATATATTTTTTACCTTGACATAAGATTTCTCAGTATCCATGAGTTCTTGGATGACTTTTCTCAGCCTGTCTGTGTCAGAAAGGTGACGACCCAGTGGCCGTGGCAGTGTATCCTGGTTATCCCTCTGTCCTTCCATATTCCCTGCTTGGACTTCTTGGAAGTTTCGGCACAACGCACTGATCTGTTCTGCGCTCTGTTAAATGAGAAGAAAGAGACAAGTGATGATGTTTTAGAATACAAAGTGTGCTACAATTATTGTTAAATTCTTCAAATTTTGCTTTTGTTCCAAATTTTATTAAATGTGTATCCTGATAGCTTTGAACAGCTTGCATTCATAGCAGAGCCAGAACACAGCAATGAAATGAAATAAACATTTCTTGAGATTCTCCAGGGCAAATTATTTTCAGTCTTCAGATACAAGCTCATGGGATGTAAAAGGTGAGAGAGCACTCAGATACATCATATGCTTTAATTATTATGACACTAACATGGCACTGGCTTACATCTCTCATTTTGCAACATTCACTGCATCAAAATAGAAAGAATTCATAGATAAATGTCTTTTGAGCATCCAGAATAATTTACATTTTTCATCTGCTACCTATATTGTGTTGTATATTTTGTCCAAACAATGAGACATGGAGCTGAGGGTTCAGATTGTAATGTCCTGGGCTATCAAAAGATGTTTAGGTGCTTTCTCTCCAAGAAGATTACCAATAAAGATCTTTTGCTTTCAAAAACAGTGAATGGAAACCTAAATCTTTAAGATTCCTTAGAAGAATGAGAAACATGAAAAAAAAAATCCTGAAAGTTTGCAGAAAAGGTTGGAACTGGAACAACAGTTAATCTTAAAAGGCACAGATGGAAGAGAAAAAGATCGTTCTGACACTGTGAAATGGTTGTGCAGTTTGTTCTTGCATAACCACCACTAATGTCCAAGAGCAACTTTTGCAGGCAATAATCTTTAATGCTTAATTTGAAAATTATTCCACTGTTCTCTTTCTCACATAAGCCTTTTCTGAAAGCTAGAAGATCACTACCATTGCCCAGTTATACCTTAGCAGCTGCTGATTTCCACCTCTACATAAAACAACTCTTCTTCAGAGCTTGTCTTTCAGACACTGAGGCTAAATCCATTAGCAATATTAAATATCAACCATTCATGTGAAAAAGCACAGATATATTTTCATCATATGATAAAAATTGAAATGTTGAATATTTCCCATGTAGTCCATAATACTCTGTAGCTTTCCAGCCCCAACCTTTCAACAATGCCATCACTTTAAAAGAAAATGTTTTCTTCCTCACTAACACATACAACCATCTTCACAATCCTGCATAAGAAGAGCTTGTAGGACTATGAAATTTAGATACATTTTGTACTTACATTATTTATTAGGACCTGACAAAACACAATGTAAAGTAAATGGTGTTTGTTAGAATTAAAGCTGCACACTGATGGAATATATTTAAAAAATTAGTCACTCTTTGCCACTAGAATGAATTAGCATTTTAAAAATAAATCACAAGATAATTTAGGGAGTGTGTGTGTGTATATTTTAAAGCAATTTCTAAATACCCGAATGCCCAGGTACATCAGAGTTTTTTTCTTTGTTTCTGATGTCAGAAAGTTTTGCATTTGTATCTGAACAACTCCGATTTTACACTCTCTACAGCTCAAGGTGCATGTGAATAGCTTGATTCCCGTCAACTTGATGTCTGATCAAGGACACACTGATCAAGGACGTGAAACAGCCTATTTGAAAGCGAGTCACAAACATCATCATCTGCCACAGTTTTACAGGGAGGAGTTAAAAGTCCCCTATTCCTCTCCAACCACCTTCAGAAGTCAGACAGGCAGACATGAACATGCTATGCTCTCCATTCCCTTCATTTCTGGAGCCAGAGCTGAATCTGCCACCAAGAACCACTGGATAAGAAAGCATATGGAAAGAGATGATACTCGTCACCATAAACATTATTTGAGCATCTAAACAACATAACTTTAGCATCAGAAATTATTCTGTGTGGCTGGCCAAAGCCCAAGGCACAGAATTACCTCTCAGCCATATTGCAAACCAGCAGTGATTTTTATAAACTTTAGTTTGGTTCTGAACATGTAAGCACTTTGTGTTTGCAAGTCTGGAATTAAAAATATTGTCCTTGTCCTGCTGCTTGTAGGCTCAGGTCCTTTCCAGTATTCTTGCTGCCCTCTGTCCTTCCCCTTACGGGAGACTTTCAGACTGTGCAATACCCAAGACCTCATTCTCACTCTTTGTACCCACTGTGGTATTTACATTTGGGTCAAAGCAAGCATGAAAGGCTACTTAATAACAGGACAAAAGTATTTCACATTCACTCCAACACCATACAAGATGCAGGAACTCATTTTGTCCGTGAAATCAGTGTCCCTTCAGTTCTTGACCAAGAGCCCAGGATTCATGAGAAACTTCATAACAACATTGAAGCACAGAGGAATAAAACCTACTTGTTTCATATTTCTTCTCCAAACACCTTTAGGTCAGAATCTCCACCCTTTTTCCATACTACTCTGGATGTTTTCTGCCTCCCACACTAAACAGCGTTGTGCTCTTTATGATTTTTGCTGGTCAAAACATTATTTTCTAGAAAGGTTCTATCAACAACCCCTAAGAACACCTCTTTTGTATCTTTTATTTGTGGGCAGGAGAGGCTCAGACTCTGCCGTTAAGCCACCTGGCCAGACTGGATATCAAAGCAGAGTTTGGGGCTTCAGCACTTGTAAGCCATGAAGTCTCCAGAGGGGCCCCAAGATGATAACACATGCACCCACAGAAATCTTTAATTCAGGTAGGAACTAACTCTGAATCTGCTCTTACAATGACATTGCAATGACTAACACAGGCAGATTTGACTCTTGAATATGCTTGGCAAACTCCTTGGGTACACAGCTTATTTGCTTACTTTATTTGCACAAGGCCAAGGCTGTCTGTATTTAATAAACATTAAAAAACCACAAGCAAACAAACAATGCCAGGCTTTTTATTGTGCAGCCCATCAGAATAAAAACATCTAAACTGATGAAAAGAAAATCCCAGATGACTGACTGTGGACAAGCCTGCAAGGTAGCTGGGTAGAGAGAAAAGGCGAAGAGTAGAAACAACATACAGCAGAAACAACAAACCTTCCCCAAAATTCATCACTTGAGCTTATGTAGGCCACTTAGCAACATTTCTACAAGACTGCAAGCAGTTTCAGCTTACCTTTGGCACTGGACAGCCAACAAATGAGGCCAAAACTCCAGAAATGTAGACTAACATTGCTAGAGCTGGGAAGGACAACAGGAACTTATGCAGGGTTTACAGAATAAACAATTACTTGCATTCCAGGCAGAATTAAGTTAAGCAGCACTGTACTGTTTTATCAACTATTTCCACAGATTTTTCCAACAAAGCTTCCTAAACCCTTCTACAGACCCAGCAGTGAGAGGAAACAGCCTCCTGCCCCATGGGCTCTTGACCTCTAAGAAAACCAGAAGGATGTGTAGAAGCAACCTTGAGAAACTGTTTTTCATCCCCCATCTGAGACTCATACTTGGGTCCCACATCCTTTTGCAGGGAGTATTCCCTCTGGGTGAGGGTTACTCACAGCAACCCTAGGAGGGACAGTTCCAGTCCACATAGTTGTCAGCCTGACCCATAGCTGCCAACCACCCCACGGGTGCTCAGCTTGTCATATGGTGATGAAGCACATCCTGTTTTCAGGTAATACTCAAGATAAGAAAGATAAGAGATTATTTCTCTAAAATGAACAAAGGATACTCTTACAAGGAACCTATCACAGGTTTTCTTTTCTCCTGGCAGACAACCATATCATCATTTGAGGCAGCTCTATCCCCACCAGAGTTTAAAAATCTCCATAAAATTAATTGGTGAGAGAGCACAAGACATTAATCAGCAGTGGTTAAAGCAACAGCACAACGATTTCATGGTTATCCTGTGACTTTCTATTGAATGACACTGAGCATAAATGCTGCACAAGGTCAATTACTGTGATGGTATCTCTGGTCATTGCTGTTTACTTTACCCTCATTTATACACCTCAGGTACTCCATCAGCTGGTCAGGGTTTGTTTGAAAAAGGAAAGGGGTTATTTTTAATATGCTTAGAAAACTCTTCAGCCAAAGAGAGACTCCTTGGAAGAGTGTTAAAACCTTGCATGTCCTTTGACAAAGTTTTCAGATTCATGTATACTTGTGCAGGACACTGACTACATGGAGATAAACAATACTTTGAATTCCTTATCCAAAGAGGAAGCATACTCAGGAAACATCCTGAAGAAAGGGATTAGTCTTGTACCCTCTAAAAATGAACAGCTAACAGCTTGGCCTGATGTATGCATTTCCAGGGAGGCCAAATGCACCAGTCAGCAAAAGAAATACATGGGATTTTGAAAAGCGAGCAACCAGCTTTTTTTTCAGCCCTCACTTTTTGAAAAAAAGAAGCTTTTGGAGATGTCCATCACTTTTTCTTTGTGTCAGAAGCATTGTAAAACCCAGCAATGTAAAATGCTGTCAAGTCACTGGCCTTAACTTCCTTAAAGACAACTGAAAAAAGCTGCTGTATGTTACACTCCAATGCAGTACATTTAAGACTAAAAAATGTCAGCAGCATTTCACTGAAAACTGCTTTGTGAAATTTTCAACACAGGTATCTGGGCAAGACTGCTGCTCAGCTTCAGACAAGAGAAATTAAAACAAAGCAGTAACCTCAGCCATCACTTTTCTTCTGGTCCTTCTTTTTTTTCCCCAACTTCAAGGCCACTCAGAACATGAAACTGTTCCTGGCTGACACTGATGAAATTCTTGGGCTCTGTTTTGTTTAGCCACATCTCTTGTATGACTTTTAAATAAAGTGTTTAAAACATTGCTAAAGGAAAGGTAGTTTTTTAAAAGTGCCCATTCAGATCCTTTGCAGCCATAAGCTAAGAAGAGTTTGAGTTTAGCAACCCCTCCATGCTGCATTCTAAAAAGCTGCCCTACCAAACACTGCTACACCAGACAACAGGGGAGGAGTTAAGGATAAACTTTTGTCTTTGAGTCAGAATTTCCAAATTTCAGGGACATTTACATTAGTAAAGCCAGCCTGTTCTGGTAGAGCAAGTAGGTGTCACCCATCTCATTTACAAATGAGATTGTACAGTACAAGTACAGTAAGAAGAGGGGTTGATAACCTAGTAACTCTTTCTTGAAAGGACAGGTCAAAGCCTGAAAAAAGGCTGAACATATGGCTGTGTTAAACAGCTAAGATGCAAAGCATCTGATGTGCCTGAGCTATTAGTATGAATTACATTGTGGGAAACCTTTGCTCTCACTTGCCTAAGAGAGAGATGCCTATCCTTCTTCTTGGGTATAGAGCAAGAACTGCTGGCAACTTAGGTACTTAACTGAAAAGCTGGTTATATACCAAGTCATGCAGCAGGGATCTGGGCCCAAACACCTGTGTTGACTGTGTCCAAAAGACTAGCACCTCCCACTGAGTTCATAGATGCTGTGCTCAGCATTTCTAAAACCAGTCTCCAAAGTCATACAACCCAACACATACCAAAGTCAAAGGCAAAGCAAATCATTTACATCACAGGAGGTTAAATCCTGACCATAATAAATGGAAAGATGAGAGCATCAGGGAAAAAAAGAGAGAAGAACCCTGACAGCCCAAGTCACAGAAATGAGACTCTCAGGTAACATTAAAGCACGCAATGCTCATTTCCCCAAATGCTGATCTTATGAAAATACTGTCATTCTCTCCTTCCCTTTATACTTATCCTCAGGTTGTCAATCTTCAATGCAGAATGCTCATGTCTTTTTCTCCCACCCGTGTAATATATTTACAACCTTCTTATACTCCCCCAGCAATATCTTGATTGTAGCTCTCATTTTTTCCTCCCTTCTTACACAATCCTAAATTATTTGTCAAAAACCAGAGAAGTAGTCAAAACATTCATGCTGCAGTTATTTCCAATTCCTCTGAAGAATCTCTCTAAAATCACCCTACTTCTTGTCAAAGATCTTGATCAGACTTAATCCTTTCTCTGACAGATGCAAGAAAAAGCATTTCCTTGAGCCCACCAGCAAACAGTGCAGCCAACTGACCCGCTCCTCCCTCCCCCAAACTTCAAAAAGCAATGTACTGCTATAAACTCACCCCACCAACTCCATGTTACGAGACTCCACTATTTGATTATTAAGGCTGGGACAGCCACTATTTACCAAGCAGACACAGCCAGGGCCACTTGTGCAGCCCCTGTCACCTACCTCAGCCTAATTCAGCAGCACCCCCCAGCTAAGCCCACGCCGCCGCAGAACTCACCACAGAAAACATCCTGTGCAGGGAGCCGTACGCTGCCGCTGCCTGCTGCTGGGTTTTGCGAGCCAACGCTAAACTCTTAGCTCGGGTTTTACTCCTCCTGAAGGCGGGCATTGTGGCTTGAGAATACAAACTTTGCCAAAGGAAAAGGCCCCTCGGAAGGAAGTCACGGACGTTGCGATGCCCCGCGAACTCACCGCCTCTCTCTCTCGCAGCTCAGCCACCCCGCTTTCTCTTTTGTGCCGATTAACAAAAATGAGACCCGCTGCCAATGTCCCAGTATAATGGGGCTAAGCAGCATACGAGAGCACAAACAGACCTGCCGTGCCTCTCGTTATTACTACAAATGCAGGGAAAATGTGCTGGCTGAGAAGGTTGTTTTGTGTTGTTTTTTTTTGTTTTTTTTTTTTAATAGATAGCTCGATGTAGTCAATGCAGGACTAAGTGTAGTTACAGCAAGGGAAGATGGGTTTTATCTCCCCAGAAATGTACCTGCCTCTGTGCCTGTGAAATTTACTGCATAAACAAAACATCAGGTGCATTGAGAAAATTAGCCAAATACCTAAAAATATCCAGAGGGTGCTGACTCCCCTGAAGGTCAGTGTAAATCATCAATGGTACTGACGCTGTGTCAAGGGTAGATGCTGCTAAAATGGCGTGGCATACAAATGTTCCCAGAATGTTAAAACGAAAAACAAATAGGCAATTCTCTGGAGAATTTCTTTACATAGTTGTGCTTGTCCTTTGTTTGAACTTTTTAGTTGTAATTACATCAATGAAAAGAAATTTAAATTGTGCTTGCTAATGAATTCAGGCTTGAAAGTAAAAGTCCCCATGTTGATACATTTACATAAACCCAATCAGGTCTACAGATAGATTATTCTCAAAACATTCTAGCTTGAAATAAAACATTATAGAACATGGCACCATTGCGCTGAAGAGTCACAAACCTGACAAGCAATTAATTAATAAAAGGAGAACTATACCAGTGGCATAATAAAACACACTAACTCCCATGTTCCCTCTATCACAGCACTGTTAGAGTGCAATGAAATAGAGCTGTAAGGCTTCCTTCAGCATTGCCCTTGCCTATTGCTTTCTAGCAAACCCTTGTCTTGAACCCAAATGATACACCAAGCCTGGGTATCTATGTCCTTGGCTATGAGTGTGCTGCTTCAGAGATTTCAAGGATATTCACCTCCACGTAAGCAAGGGAATAAACACAGCCATTTCCCTTAATTACTGCAATTAAACTTGCATCCACCTCTTTCCAAGTCATCAGTGCAACTTGACAGTTCAGCATTTGCCAAACAGGGAAGCTCAGTTGCCACATGGCTGCCTATCAGAGGAACACTGGTGCCCTGAAACAACACGCTGCTGATAAGGCTTGCAGGATGCATTGCAGTAGCAGGAACCTCTTGATAGCTGATGGACCATGCACTTCCTTTTGGAGACAGATATCAGATTCAGTAGTGAGAAAACTATGTAACAGCAAGCTAAGGGACAGGTCTTGAAGGAGAGAGAGATTTTGCCCACTATCTAGCATTTCATTTTTCAGTGGAGGCACAGCCTGCTTTAAAACTCCAGTTATATGGAGTACTGTGTAGCATGTACAAGGCTACTTTCCTTATCCACCAATATAAGTTGCCTCTACAGTAGCCCACAGACCCTACGGATCCACAGAGCAAATCTGAAGAGTATAAAATAAATTAAAATAATTTGTCTGTGGAAATTAAAGGTTTACATTGCTGTATATGGTATTTTGAAAATAGCACAGGTCAGGTCACCAGATCAGCAATTATTAAAAGCATAACTTTACTTTCTGGAAAGATATTGCTTCTTCATGTTCTAGCAGTACGAGTTTTGGCAATTTCAAGCTCCATTTTTGTAATATGTATGTGTTAAAACACAGCTCATCCACTCGGACTGGGAAAAAAAAAGGCTGCTAAATTTCAAGTCCAAGCAATATTGTCAATCTTGATGAAAAACAATGACAGGCCTTTTAAATTCCATATTAGGAAGTTATTCTTCCCCAGATTTCCTAATTATGCCTGAGTTATTAGCTAGCCATATGCCAGCTAAAAGATGTTACCAATTAACAACTTTTTTTAAAATGTGTATTCATTAGAAAAAAAAAACCAACCTTGTTTTAGCAATCCTTCCAACTCCTATCAGGGGACTTGGATAAATCAAAAAGTAAAAAACACAAACTAAAATAAATGAAATTAATGAATGCGTTCTCTTTAGCCTTTCTTATTCTCTAGAAGCACACAACAAACACTTAAGCCCTTTAGAAGAACACGTCTCCTATGTAAAATTCACATGTAAAATAATCAATTACCTTGAAATATTTTTAAGATGACTGTAAAAATGCCACAGCCTTGTTTGTTCCCGTGCACTTTCAGTAACACACAAGCCCTTTACAGACATCTGGTTTTCATCTTTCTATTTTAGTGGCACCAGGCTTGATAGTTACCATAACAGTAACATCCTTCATAATACAGGCTTCCCTCTATTGTCCCAACATGTCTAGGTGAGCTAATCTGCAACCAGTTTGTTTCCCATTACGCTTTTGCCCTTGGATGCATGAAGGTAAAAGGCTAATTTTGCTGTGTCTGTATATCCTTTGAATGAAAGGAAACAGAGGCTTGCCTCTGGAACTACCCCGAGCACATGTGGGCTGTTCTGAATATATATATCCATACACACACATTGATTTAAAAATACATATGTACGTACATGCCCTAGACGAACAGGAGCTGTTAGAAGACCATTAGAGCATTATAAGCTCAGGTTTAATCCAGCTGATCTCCAGATTTCTACAGAGATCTAAAGGGACTCAATTTTTTACTTTTTATAAACGTGATTGGATAATTTTTCTGAATATTTTTCTATTACGCATATCAAACTAATAGCATGTTTTTAAAATGCCTTCAAAATGTATTTTCAAAGCATAATTGACCACCGTGAAGACATTTGCTCTAACTCAGTGCTGAAAAAATTATTTAAGATTCCAAGTGTCTAAAATTAATTCTTGTTTAATTTCAAATTTCAAGTATCTTAAATACTGTTTGAAATATTCTCAAAGTGTTTTGTGTTGAACGCAAAAAACTTTTCTCAATGCTGAACTAGAAACTATGGCAACCAGTAATATTTTACCTTTGCATTTGCATTCACCTTTCACAATATATTTTTGCATGGTGCCTTATCTCCTCTTGTTAGCAGTACACATACTGTGTTTCAAATGTTAAAAGATGCAATAAATCACCCACATGTAAAGACAAATAAAGGACCCTCTGAACTCCACATCAACCTCTCCCCTGGTTTTGATGCGGCTTTGTTTAGGCAGTACAGAGTAGAGGTTTCTGCTGTTTCAGAAGGAAATAAAGCTTCATTCACTCAGATGTTGATTATGTCTGCCCACAGTACGTTAACAAGCAGAGAGAGTCACACTGTTCAGGACAACAGGTAACAAAACATGAAAATCTGCAGGAACTTTTTTATGCATTTGACTCAACTGAGCTCTTTTTAAAATCCTCCTCCTTCTTCCTTCCTCTCAGGTATCTTTTTATCATCTTTGATTTTGCAGAATCTGCTGCAGTAGCAGATTTTTCAGTTTTAGCATTTCAGGTCTACCTATAGCCATACCATCTTCCTGACAGCACAAAACAGGAATTAAAGCCTACGGAAGTGCATGATGATACCCAGGGTGCAATTTTTGTCTGAAATTCTGTATTACAACTTTGTGGTGACTTTAAAGTGACTTTCTGTCCTATGGGACATCACGTGCTAAAATTGTGCTGAAATTTTTCTGCATCACAAGGGAAACACACGCACAATACTGTCAGCACTGTCACTGAACAGTATCTTGGTCTTAAAAAAAACAAACCTACAGTTGCCCTAGAGGTTACTCAGTTCCCTGTGTCTGTCTGAAGTGTGATTAGATAACTTTGCCTTTCATTGCAGAGTGAAATGCTGCCATCATATCCTGCACAGCAGGTGACTGGGCTTGCCTTTGGAGGCCCAGGGTGGTGGACCCCCAGGCAGCTTCCTGCTCTTCATCAGTGAAGTCACAAGCATCTGCAGAGACACACCATATCCTGTTCCAATGAACCAGGACTGTTGTCATGTGCTTCTCTTTTCAGGGGCACGTAAGCCTTGTGGATTTTTCCCAGAAGACTGCAAAGAAAAGCTGCATCTTAAGTCATCTCCTGCCAGCTTCTTTTATCTGAAAGCATCAACATAACACAATTTCTTCTCCTGATCAAAAACATCTGTGTATTTCACACTAACAACTGTCACAGTACTTTTAAGAGGATGTTTCCCTCAGTCAGAGAAAAGACAACAAATACCAACTCACCCCCAAGCCTCAGCAGCTCAGTGTAGTAGTACAAACCAGAGCAATACAAGTTCACACCTCTGCATGCAAGCACTGCCCAGTCTCCCCTTGGTCTTCTCTCTTGCCTCCCTACCAGTTACTATGCACACAGGTCTCCTTCTACAGCTTGACCTAACGCCCTGTTACAGGTTCACTCTAGACACAAACTATATAGAGACAACTTTCACACTTCAAGATTTATGGTTTCAAGGGAGTTCACTATACTAACAAATACAGGTAACTGTTGTATCTGAATTTTGGGCCATCCATTTTGGGCTGCACATAAAGAACTGCAGGACCAATACAACAAAGGGAAATTTGAGGCTGGTGTCAGTAGCAAGCACTCACTGGTAGGCTTACAGCAAACCTTGTATAACCTGTAGTTCATCAGTTTTGGTGTCTTCTCCAAGGGATGGAATTAAAATACTGAAACATAGATTTATTAGCAGAACTCTTGCAGACTTTCAGCATGCTACAATTTCCCTCATATCACTGATTCCCTCCTCAAAAGGCACATGATGACAGCAGGGGCCTGGCCATGGCTCCGCGCTGCTGGAGCCAGCAGCTCTGGTTGGGCTCACCCCAGGCTGGGCTGTCTGCAAGGGAAGCACAATAATTAGCAGAGCTCCCCATGGGCTTCTGGAGAGCTGTCAATGCAGAATTATTCCCTCCAGGCACAACTGAATCAAGGATAACCACTGCCAAGGAACATGCTATTTTCCCACGTTAGGTCTTAGACTCCCCAAATGCACCTCACATCTGGAAGGAAATGACACTTGGGTTGCAGAGAAGCATACATGATTTTGAGAGGGCTATGTTGTTAATCCCTGTACTACAAAGAACAAGGGAAAAAAAAAAAGAAAAAAGATGTTAATTGCAGACTACTCCCTAAGCTTTTGGATCTCATCAAGTGCTGAAGAGAAGTTCTCACGATTAAAATAAAGATCCTTAAAGTCCAATGGATGCTCAGTAAACCTTCAGGCAGGCAGCTCTCCTGCAATTGGTAACATGCTGTGCAAGTGGGAACTGCCTGGGTAATGCAAAATAGAGCTAATGAGAAAACATCACCATGAACATCATTTCACTAGAATTGTTTCCATGCAAGAAATAGGTTTGGGGCCATATGGATATACCAGTAGTTTTTTCTTCCTTGTATTTTACTTCATTTTACTTTTCCTAGAGGGGCCTCTGTTAAACTTCTGGTCATTTCTGCTTCAAGTTCTTTCAATGTAGCTCAACAATTGGTGTTTAATTGATTAGTAACAACATTTGCCTTCCAAGATTCTGGATTTTTACAGTCTTTGTTTAACAAAATTACTCCACACACTTTTTTTTTTTTTTTCTTCAAGATTTAACACAGTTTGATTTCAGTGTTGCAATTTCTTTGGGGATGTTTTTGGGGGTATGGTTCACTGATTAAC
Organism: Heliangelus exortis; assembly: GCF_036169615.1. Lineage (NCBI taxonomy): Eukaryota > Metazoa > Chordata > Aves > Apodiformes > Trochilidae > Heliangelus > Heliangelus exortis. Next base: position 52,893,905 of record NC_092424.1, on the reverse strand, counting down.
AAGAAAGAGAATGAAGAGAATGAAGAGAAATTAAGAGAATGAAGAGAAATACGTCTCCAAAATCTACCAGACACATGTTAACATATATACATACATTGCCACACCACCCTAAATGTATTCAAAAAACAATTTGTACTTGTCAGTTTTTGTTTTAGGCACCCTATTATTGCAAATCTTCTAATTCAGCTTATTCTGGTAAATCTTTAAATTTCTCACCAAAAAGTCCTACTGGGAAACTCTTTAGCTGTGGTTAACTCTTTAACCCACTAAAAGACAATCATCCACTGCTTATACACACACATTCAGACTGACAACCCCTAGCTCATTTCTGAGACCAAGTGTCATCACCAGCTCAAAATAAATAAAGGAACCACTGCGACTGAATATGTAGGATTACATTTCCCAACAGTGACAATAGAAGGCTGCAAGGTGTATTTTGAATATGGGTGCCCTGAACTACACACGCACACACCCCTACTACAGATCACATGCTTGTACAATGTTTTCTGGGTAATAAATCAGAGGAATACATCATTGTTAGCATCCATTTGCTTTCTTCTGAAGGGTAAAATACCATTCAAATAACCATAAATATTGAACAGGTGTACTAATTTGCTGCTGGGATTGGACTGTATGAATGACTACTGACTGCTTTCACCTCTACTATTCCATGGAAACTGTTGCACTACCCTCTTCCACTCCCCAGATACAAAGCACACCTTTTTCTTTAACAGTGGGGCATTCAGAAAGACTAGCAATGTGATTCACTTTCTTTTGTTCAGGTTTGAACCTAGGCCTTAATTGCTCCTCAGGATTTTTATACTTAAATTACTCTATCTGCATGAGACATTGATGGCTTTAGTTTATTTTAGGGCTTTCAGAATCAATTCTAGACAGTTTAAAGACAAAATATTACTTTTTCTCAACATATGAAAACCATCCCATCAGTACATGGCTAAGTTGTATATACAAGTGTCCAAAACCCCATACACAGTAAACTCTTAATAACATTTGCTGTTTTTCATTACAGAAATAATCATGAGAAATCAGCTAATAGGTAACACACGGATTTCCTTTTTGAAATCATGCCACATGTATTTTGCATCTGTTGAAAGCACAAGTTTGGGAAGCTCGTGGTAGCTGGATGAGGCTTTAGTGGGAAAATGGGTTTGTTCTCTCACCCAGTCTCAGCCTCTTCATTCACATCCTTTGGGCACCATCTGATACGCAAACCAGATGCTCAATTGCACACATACTTTAGATGGGCTGGAAGAAAAACCTCAACACTTATCTAAATCAGGCATGTGTGCATATTGGTTCCTTGCACACAAGAAAAGGGATTGTATGGAGGTTTTGGAGGCCAAAAAACCAGATTTCTCACCATGGCCCCAGACATGCAGAGTTAATAGAAACATCTCCTTCTCACTGCACTTGCAAAAGCTCCACTCTGACAAATGGAGAACTGTCCACAGCTGGCATCACAATAAATAAAATACACAAGCTAAAAAAGCACCGGGAGGCTGATTTGAGATTAAATTGGAAAGTGGAGCACCTAAAAGCAGACTTTGGACATGCACAAGTACATATTTTTTTCCTACCTCTTTCTGTCTCCTATATCTATAAATATGGATGTTTCAAATAGGGCCATTACGCTGACCTGGCCCTCATCCCTATAAAAAGCTGAAAGCATTTGATGAAAATGCTCCACCCTTCAGAAACTTGTTTGTCAAAGGTGCCATAAGCTCTGCTGACCAGACTTGCTGTGAGTTCTTCATTGCCTCACCAGATGGAGAGAAAGTGAACATGGTTGTCAAATGGAAGTGGAGGAGGAGTGAGTTGAGCTAATCTAAAGCAGACCATGCTAAGGAAGTGTGTTCAGGAATTTTTAACTGTAACTTCTGTTCACTGCATTAAGAATGGTATTCTCAAGAAAAAGTAAGAAAAAAAAAAAAGTTGGTTTTCTCTCTATGGATAGACTTGTCCTCATACACACATAATGATTTATGATCAATAACCCATCCTGAGACTAGATTGCCTATGTTAAGAATCAACAGCAAATCAAAGGCAATTTCTGTAAGTCTCTATACCAAACTTATTCTCGGAATTTCACTTCATTGTTTGAAAGAAATATAGCACTGCTTCAAAAGCATTACAAAACGAAAACAGTTTGGCAGTCTTCAGAAAGCAAATTCTTGTTAACATTCAGGTTCTCATCACAGTAGCTTCTGTCTGCATCTTTCATGTTAATTTTTCAAAGTGCCAACATAAAACCATTCTGCATTCATTGCCTATTTTTACCACAATCGCAAAGCTTCCCATTAGCTATTTTTACTGACTTTCTTAAGTTTATCAAAGAACTCTAATACATAGCAAAGAATACAATGAAATTGGGTGAAATATTTCCACAGAGTTGATTCTAAGGTTTTTTTCTCATGGTCTGTGAAATATTTGAAGTGAACATACATCTTATATTACATGCATTTATATGAACTTCCTTCTTTCCATCCATTAAAATTTAATATGATTTCAGAAATACGTATCTCTGATGATACTCAAAAAGATTCACAGCACATGAAAGTCAGGTCAGAGCAGTCTTACCAGAGACCTTTAAACAGTAGTTAATTCTAAGGTAAAATTTCAACTTTTAGCTATGCTCATTTTTCACAGAAGCATATTTTAAATATATTGAAATACAAAGTAATGATAAGTAGGTAAATAACAGACTAATAAATTTCATCTTATAGGAAACAATCAGCTGCCAAAAACATTTCTAACCAATACAGTTTGTAATTGGACATCATGAGTAGCTAAAGGAAAAGTTTCACTATTCATTTATTCATCTTTGTGCTACTTTGATGTATGGAGAGCTGGATTCTTGGCAATGATCAATACACCAGGATTTAACTGAGCACCAGGATCACAGACAATTAGTTCTCAAAATGATTAAACATAACTAAATCTAATTGCACTGGCAGGCATACTCAATCCCCAGATTTTCCAAGCTCCTCTATTCTTCTGTCAACAGTACGCCTACATCTGCCAGAACCAACAACTGCATGGATGACATATCACTGCCACATAAACAGTATTTTAACACAGTTTGAAAATATACTGCAGCAGGATGTTTTAGAAGTATACCATGTATATCCTTGTTAAATAAAATAAAAAATAAAATTAAAATTCTACTAAAGTTATAAATGGGGAAAATCCCAGAGAATACAACAAGCATTTGGCGTGAATGCTTCTTCATGTATATATGTTTTTAATAATCTTTTACAGCTTAAAGAACAGCTTCCCTTTCTGGAATGAGACAGTCCTCTATTGCCCTTCCACTTAATTTGTTAGCTCTCAGATGAAAGACAAACATACAACTGTTCTAAATTCATTCATTTCTCAGAGTACAAAGGACTGAATTAACACATATTTGAACATGGAACATATGTAACAAAAGACTTATTCCTTTGAGATTACAAGGCACTTCTCAAATTCCTCACTGCACTTTCAGTTAAGATTATTCTTAACCTTAGCTTGGTGTGAGACAAAGAATGTAACAGTGAAAACCAAACAAAAATGCTCCAAAAAGGAAATAAAATCTAGAAATGAGACATGCAACCATTAAATCCAAAGCTTTAAGACTGTTTTTCATTTACTTACATGTTATGGGACAAAAATCAACCAAACTTCAAAGGAGTCTGCTCCCTCAGAGCCAAGTAATTGCATCTACAGTTGCTGTCAACTGGGAAGTGAGCATCACTGGCTGTTTCTCCCCTGAAATATTCCCAAACTGACTGCTGTTCCAGGTTGTGCTCAGAACCTCTCAGCGCCACCAACGTCTTCTCCACAGAGCTGTGCTCACAGATCTGCTCTCCCCCATGCTTCTGAGACATCATTTAACACTGAGGTGCCTGTGCTGCTGATCTCCCACAGGCGTGGGTCAAGTTAGCAAATGCAGGAAACAGAAGGCAAAGGTGGGAAAAAACCACTACCCCAAATCCAGATGCTAGGCTTTTTGAGGTTGCATGATTTCCTCAAAGTAGCTTTTATTAATTAGCAATAGCTATTCTTCATCTGGCAAGAGGTCCCAAACACAACTATAAGGACAGAAATAATTTTAATTCCTTTTATACCCAATCACAAAGTCACATACAATGTACACTAACTTAAATTGATTCTGAGGCTTGATTTTTTTTTCTTTGTTAATTCTACATTTATGGGAGGAATCCAAGGGTCAGACAAAAAGCCCTGACAGTAATAGGCACCCTCCAACAGAAACGCAGCAATCAATTACAAACCATTTGCAGAAATTGTAGAGCTGTCACAGACCCGTTTACAGCTGCTGTTCAATTCAGACTGACTCTGATTGCAAAACCATTTCCACCCCCTTGTACCTACAAAACTAGAACAGCTTCAGATAATTTTTCAAATGACATTAGCAGATCTGCATGCCAACACAAGAAGTGTACTGTAATACAGCATGTGCAGTTAATTCAGCAAATTTTGCACAAGCTGTGCTAGATGTGACAGATTTGAGGCTAGAGAGCAGGCAGGGGAAAAAAACCCTGTCTGGTTACACATCTTTTTGGGTTTTGAGCTTCAGCTGAAGTGCTGGAGCAAATTTAGTGCATTCAGAGCAATAAGTAGTGCACATGAACTGTTCTCTGTGCATTTAAATCCTGCAGAACTCTCCCTAATTTTCTGTTGTCTGGTGTATTTGACACAATCAGAAGTGACTTTGTTTTTCTGCTAAGGAACAGCTGAGACCCCAGAATCTCCCCACTTCCAGTAGGATGGGAGCTCAGTTGTGTATGTATGAGTGAGGGTCAGCATGCATCCCAGGTGAGCAGGGCATCCCAAGGCCAAGCTCCAGCCTGCTCTTGCAGACAGCCACTGGGGCATCCTAAGCCTGGGGTCACCTTTACTATGCTCCCACAAAGATCCCTGCTCCTGAAACACTGCAGAAGCCCTAAATCAGGCCAGCAGAGAAATCTGCATTGCCTGTTCCAAAGAAACAATGCATCATAGAGGGAGAAAACTCCAGTTTATTCCTGACTGGTTGCAAAGACTTTTTTGGGAGCATAGAGCAATGTGTTACACAGGATATAGATTATCTCTGTGGGAACCCCTTGTGCAGCAGGAAATGGGCTAAAGACCCACGATCACCAGGCTTCACCTTACTGTCAGGGTAAGAAGCTTTATGAAGTCCCATAATATGTAGTATATACGATATGACATATGATACATGACGTTATATGATATGACATGACATATGATATGATATGATATAATGTAATATATACCTAACCCAGAATGAAGTAGATTACAGCATAATGCCAGAAGTAAGAGAGAATCACTTCCTCTGGCTAGGTATGGCTTAGAGACACAATGTACCTTCCCTGTTCTGGTGTGCTGACTTTTTAGGTTCTGCCTTTTCTCTATCCATTTTTCCTACAGCTTAGTAAAAGAAAGTAATATATTCCAGAATCATAAAAATTCTGACTTCATTTCTGTTATGCAAGAGTGTAATGGAAGTGCTATCACAAATTTGCTTGGAGATAAAACCAACTCATCAAAAGAAGTAACAAAGCCATTTCTGTTTTCAGAGTGGCAATGCCTATTAAAATCACTTCCACCAACATGATAACACTACCTACACAAGCAGTTGGGGGGTTCAGAACATTTTGCTGTTGAGTTGGATAAGGTTGCAATTTGACTGACTTGGAGCAAAATGGATAAAAATTGCTCTTTGAAGACAGATGCACTCAAAAGTGGATGCTAATTCTGAGGGACCTTGCCTCAGCTTCTGAAGTCCATGACTTAAGAGAAAATCTGAGCATCCATTACTCCATATGAAGCCAAACAGCAACTACAGACACATAAAGATTCTCCAAATTAGACGATGGGAATCACTGGATCTCAGACACTTCATCTCTACAAGCCTGTGGTCCAGTCCAGAACCACAGACATAAAGCAAGTGTTGCTATGGTCACTGCAATCTTAACAACAAGCCCTTGCAGTATCAGTAAAAAGAAAATGTGAATCAAACTGAATCAGTTAAAAACGTGTTGCAGGTTCCCTATTTCTGTGCAGAACTGGATTCATTCAACACAGATTAATTTGACAAAGTTGGCCTCCTTGCCATTTGTCCCCATCACGCTGCTTTTGGAGGTGCAGCAGCTGTGCCATAGATGCTAACCTGTCAGGGTGATCTCAAGAAAGTAAAGAATTAGGAACAGCTGATGTGCAAAATTTTTTTTCTGAATTACTGTCATATGTTAACTTCTTTCCCACAAAATTCAGAGTGTTAACAGTACAACACAGTCTTTTTGTTCATAAGGATTATTATATCAAACACATTCTTACCCTGAAAGGTGGATCAGTCTTCTCCCTGTATGGCACTTGGTCCAGAGTACCATCAGTACTGCTTCTTTTCAAGCTGGATGTGACATCAGGTACATTACTGAAGTCTGCATTTGAAAGAAAACAAAGAATTTAGAGGCTTACAGGACAGGAACAGGAAAAGTATTTGCTTTTATCTGCAAATACTTTCAACATCTAGTAAAATTGCTTTAGAAGGAGAAAAGGAATACAAAATTTGCAATCCCCAGAAAAAAACACAAGAGGTCAAAGTAAAAAGCAACTATGCCTGGAAACCCTATTTTCAAAACAGCAGTTGGACATCTAAGACTTCTGAAGCAAAGCACATATTTGATCTACCAAAATAAACCTCACGCTCTTGCTAAGGGTGTGCTTTCGAAGATAGAATTGTCTATAATCAGCACACTCTGTGCTGAAACAGCCAGTGAGGATAATTAAATGCACTCAGTAGTTCTTCTTGAATGAACAGACTATTGTTCAACACTGCAGTCTTGAATCCCTTTTTTTCTAAGAAGAAAAGAGAACCTAGCCTTGGAACAAACACTACAGGTCATAAAATGAACAAAATCCCTTCTTGCTACTAGTACTTCACCAATTTTACTAAGTCTGGAGTCCATATATGTAGTAACTGGCTCAGTGGAAAAACCAGAGGAGGCACTACCATGCTCTACCTATTGACAGACTGTAGCTTTCAATGGCCTTTATGTGTAAACTCAAAATCTATCCAACAATGCTGGGTTTTCTCTTTACATTTCTTCAGTTTGCTGCTTAATATCTGCAGAGATGTTTACATGGAACATCCAATTAAAACTTTTTTAAGTAAAGCAAATTTCTCTCATTTTGGATCTGCAGTATAATCAACCCAAGTAGCTGAAAATAAGGCACTTACAAAAAAACATGCTGAGGACTTCTAGCAACTTCAGAGGATAAAACATTAATAAAATGAAGGTTGTGGGCTGGTTTTTTTTGTTGTTTAATTGTTGTTATTTTGCCACTTTGTTTCCTGGTTTTTAAGCCTCTAGGGTATAATTCACACCACGTTACCACATTTTCAAGCTCTTTCTCAACACCTACAAATGTATTTTTATGTGAAAGCTGAGATTCTCATTAAATCACTGACTCCAGCAATTGAGGTGGTAATTAAAACAAGTATCGCTCATCTTGCAGTAAAATAATGAGTGTTAGCAATAATAAAATTGTGAAGGACACCAGTATCTTTCCACCTGGGTGCTGCTGTTACCCTGACCCTGAAGAGAAGGACCAGCTCCCCCCAGCAAGAACCGACAATCATGGACCAAAGCAAGGAGGGAAATGGGAATTTTATTCCTTACAGCCTATGAGTAGCTTTCCAGGGAAGATATAACATGGAAGACAGATTTCACATGGAAGACAGACTCCACAGGAAAGCCAGAGAGAAAGATGCAAACAACTCAGCAGAATATCATCTTTGTACTTAATTTTTCTAAACATTATTAAGGTGCCTATGCCAAGCTTAGCCTTGAGGCTGATACTTTCTACCCAGATGCCAAGGACTTCACTACTGTGTTATTTCCCTGTCCTTGAAGAACCAAGGTGATTCTGCTTTTGTTCCCTGAAGCTCTTTTACCTTTTCCTCTTGGAGTCAGGTATGGCTCCTGATCTCCCAGAACATACATAACATGCAATGCCACAAGAGTTACCACCTACACAGACAAAGCATTTTACTCAACTCATTTTACTCAACTCTTTAAAACCTTAAAAAGGATTCTGCCATGTCACTCTATTTTATTATGCTTTCATCATTCTTCCTCCACGATGCCTGAAGGAATTCTTTCTCTGCACTTCTAAGGTAATTACTTCTAAGGTAATTCTCTTCTTTATATGGGCCCACACGAATGTTTATTAACTTACACTACTGCCAACCTGTGGGTTAAAAAGAGATAAGCCAACCCCCAAAACATAAGCTGCATTTCAAATAACATATTTTCTTGGGGGTGAGGTGATGCCAAGGATCTGGTTTACCATCTGTCCTCTTATTACTTGCGTTCTGGGTTTTAATGCACTTGTCCCCCATACCATCAAACAACATGCACCTGAAGATTGTGCAGTGGCAGAAAGGATCTAGTGTTAGATCCAAAATATCTATCTAATGAGATACCTGAAAAAAAAATATCTTTTCCCTAGCCCTACAAAGTGACTATTAAACATATTTTTTCTTTAGAAATTAAAACTAACCTACATAAGCCATGAAGAGAAAGCATAAATGGAGAAAGAAGAAGAAAAGGTAAAACAATCAGAAGACAGCATAAACAGAAGCAATCAGTGTAACAGTGCCCAAAGTAGGCAAAACAGAACATTCTATCACTTTGTTCAGGTCGTCTATCTTTTTCTCCCTTCACCCTCATGTTTGTTTTCCTTTGCAGTCTATACAACTATCAGAGGAAGGTCTATATATTCTTGCCCATTTTTATAGGATTTGCTCCTGGAAGATTGTGTTGATGACAGTAGCTAAGGTAAGCAACAGAAAATGTTATGTTAAATAACAAAAACTAAAAAAAGTTACAGGGAAAGGATCCAAGGTGGAAAAGGACATCCTACTGCACGTTGTATGCTGAACTAACAGGGGGAGGGAAGGAAGGAAGGACGTATGGCTTGCTGATCAGCTTAGCATCCATATCCTGCCTCCTTTTCCTTCTTTTACTGTGGATGCAGACTTCCTTTGGATCTGCTCCTACAAGCCACCAAATTATCCCCAAAGAGCATAAAAGCATCAACATCAGCTGCATGGCTAAAGAAGAAAAAAAATAAACCAAACCAACAAATCAAAAAAACCCCAAACAACAACAACAAAAAACAAACCAAAACAAAAAACAAACAAAAAAAATCAAGGAGAAAGGAAGATGAGTATTACTTTAGAGAATGGGTAATTTCAAGTAGAAATAATAAACATAAACATAAACACAGCAGCAAGTTTAATATTGAAATTCTCAGGGTCACTAGAAACTGAAGCCAACAAACATATCTAATAACATCTAATAATAATAAACTGCATTAAGTTTTGGTCCCCAGCTCTACAAAAAGGATGTGGACAGGCTGGAGAGGGTCCAGAGAAGGGTCACGAGGATGATCAGAGGACTGGAGCACCTGCCATATGAGGAGAGGCTGAGAAAACTGGGTTCATTCAGTCTTGAGAAGAGAAAACATAGGGGAAACCTTATTATGATGTTCTTAAAGGGCAGCTGCAAAGCAGATGGAGACTCCCTATTTACAAGGACAAGGGGCACAAGTTGCTCCTGGGGAGATTCCGATTGAATACAAGAGGAAAATTTTTCACTAAGAGGACAGTCAGACATTGGAATGGTCTCCCAGGGAAGTGGTGGATTCCCCCACTTTGGACAATTTTAAGTCTCAGCTCAGCAGGGTGCTGAGACATATCATCTAAACAGTAATATTAGAAGGGTTGGACCAGATGATCCTTGAGGACAAGGATCCTTGTCCTTCCAACCTGGCATTCTATGACTCTATAATTCTAAGTATTAAATTGTTCCCACATATAACATTCTGTTTCTTAGCTAGGAATAAGTACAGAAAAAATATGGAATACATATATTTATATCATTTGTTCCTAGAAATCGTCCAAATGTGAAGTCAAATCAGCAATTATTCAATTTTTTTTTTTTTTTTTAACGTGCAATACACCTGTCTGAAAGAAAAAAGGAACAGATAACACTGGGTTAAATCAAACTTTTTTGAAGTCTGTTAATATAATTTTTCTCTTCTGCAGCACACATCTCTCTTCTGTTTACGCACATACGTTCATGGTGAGTTGAAATATATACCACTTCCATCTGGGAAGGAGAGGAACCTCTTAAGCAGATAGCTTCTTCTGATCTAGCAAACAAGAGTGTCTCCAGACACTCAAATACCAAGCCAGCTTCTTGCAAACAAGAAGAGTAGCAATCTTGGGTAAATGCTAAAATTCTCAGAAAACAGGGGGAAAATGCCATTATTTAAAAGTTTAACTATATAATACAAAACGCATAACAAATTTTATCCTTAGTTTATAGCAATGAATGACCAAGTACTAAAAAACCTGCTCATCACCTTTAGGTACCAAAAGCATCACTTAAAGAAGGTGTTCAGAGTTTGAACCAAAATCTGCAAATACTCTGATTAATTTGCCTCCCTAACTCTTCCTGCAACATTGTGCTGGCAGGCAGATGTGTGACTCTCAATCACACCAGAGAAATTGCAGTGTAACCACCTGAAAACTGAAAGAAAGCATACTTCCTAAACCATTCTCTGCACTACTCATCATTCAAATAAAGGTGGGCACAGAGAGCAAGGATAGGACAGTTGGTAGAAAAACACATACAGAACATCCAAGAGCTCCACACGCCTACAGGAATGTCTCTTCCCACGTCGCCGTGGTGATACACGTACAAGTGGTCAATATGGAAGTTATTCACATGTTTGTGAGCAGTGAGGTACAATGGAAACACATCCTCTAGCAGATGTGTGAGACAATAATAATTTGTGCTACAACCCCAGCCAAGAAACCAAAGGAAATCAATTGAAAAACATCAACATCAGCCATCCGGCAATTCATTTACCATAAAGAAGCTATCATCAAATGCAAAATTCAGTTCTCTTTTTTTTCTATTTAATTAATGAAGAAGCCTTAATTACTATCTAGTGAGTGCTGCTCTTACCCCTCCAGTTGCTCATGGCAAAGGCAAAATTACCACGAGGAAAGAGTAGAAACTGAGGATCCTGCTTCTTTCATTATGTTTTTTTTTTCTATAATACTTCAGAACTTGTTCTGTTTTAGATTTTTTTTCTCATCAATTGAAAAAAAAAAATGCCAAATAATCATCACAAGCATGTCAAGTGTTATCAAATGTCAAGCACTATGTAGGTGGTGCAACCACCCCCTTTTTCAAACTACAGCAAGAGGGTGTGTTTCCACCTGCCACTCTACTGACAGCAATAAATTGAACAAAAAATTCCTTCTAGCTCTGCATTAGAAGACACACATTAAAACTAAATGTACTCAATCTCTCACTCCATGACACAGTAAGAACACCACAGGGGCAACATTTTCAGCTCTGGGCAGCAGTAGCAGTGCTGTACATCAGTTGATAACTAACCTCAGCAAGTGAAGAAGCACTTTGACAGGCACAAAGCAGAGCCGACCTCAGTAAAAAAATCTAGTGACTATAACAGTATGCAAAATATGTTTTCCATTTTGTCAGATTTCTGAGGTTTGAAATGGTCTGCTTTGTATCAGAATGAAATCACATTAAGCAATTTTATTTTTGCCAAAATACTGAGAAAGACACAACAGAACAAAAAGCAGCAGCTTGAAACTAGGATTCCTCCATGAAGTAGGAGAGCGAGACAAAGTCTCCTGCTCTGCCAGGTTCAGGTGAGGGAACTGAAGCTGAGTCTATTTCAGCTATGGTAAGATGCCTGTCAAATTATCCTGACATCTGCCTTTGAACAAAGTTTTTTTTTTAAGACAAAGAACATAAGATAAACCTAATCTTCTGAAAAAGCAGTTGATTAAAAAAAAAAAATAGAAAAAAAGAAAAATGTATGATATCCCAATGGAAAATATTAGCTACAATGAAAAGGACAGGAATTAAAACAAGGCAGAAATGGCTTGCATGTAAGATAACAATAGATTGGGCTGAACAAACTTCTAATTAGTCTCTCTGAGAGAGACTAGTGGTAGACTTTGTCCATGGTGGGTTATGGGAGCAATTTTACTCAATATTTTCATTACCTGTCTAAGCAAAGTAAAATAGGAAGTACTCTGATTAAATACTCTAATCATTCAAAGTTAACACATAGCATTAATTATGAGCATGACTGGACTACCACAAAAGAGATGAAGGATGACCTTGAACACGGAGCCACAGGCCCAGAATCAAATTGGATAGAAGACAGTTTCAGGGACCAGGAAAGAAAGAAAAATGTGGAGAAGGGGTTAACACGCAGTTGTGAATTAGAACTACTTGAGCAGATACCAAGGCTGGCAGATATTGATCAGTTATAACATTGTTCAGGGATATGTCTACACTGACAAGAAGAAGACTGGCTTTCAACCATCACAAGAATGAATTTCTAGAAGAGGCTTATCCAGGAGCAAAGGATGCAAACAGCCTATCCTGATTTAAATTGGAATATGATAAATGTATCAATAGGGTTGTTAAAAGCCTCAGTTAGTAGAGAGCTGGACGTACTGAGTCTTGAAATTCCTTCCCATCCTAGGTTCCTCTGTTACCAACACACCACAAGTATTACATAGATGCATAAATGCAGATGCACAGGCAAATAGATGTCCAAAAGCCTCTGACTGTTCAGTAGAGGACAAGAAGTACTTCATGTTTCTCTACTGCTGGTGTGTAGAGATCCTGGCAAAGAGTGTTTATCACTAAGAGAATGCTTATTTTACAAGTGAACATTGATGAAGAAGCCCCAAGGGTTGCCCTACACCCCAGTCACTTGTTGATTCCAGCTCAGATGTTCACTATTAACTACAGCGGTTACTCTGCTGCAAACCAGTCTCTTTCTTGTTCATAGCTCTCTGGAAATTGAGAGGGAAATGGTGCTCTTATTTCTCATGCTCTCTGCTGCACCTTTTAATTTGCTGTAGTTAGATGCTTCATATAATGCTTCAAGCAATTATAATGGCCTTGGTCTGGCCTGTGAAAGACAGATACCCAGGTCTCTGATCAGAGCAACTGACAGCATTTTTAAACTCCTGTATTGTCCAGTCATTTCACAGATATTGCAAAATAACAATAAGCTGGACATCAACTTATTTCTGAGAATACCAACATGAATGTTAGCTTGGAAAAAATTAGGATACATAACTATAAGGTGTTACAGGTGGTCCAATCTATCTTCTAAGAATGTATTCAATATTTTCAACAATTTCCAAGTGCTCTAGAAACTGCCAATAAAACACAACACAGCCTGTCCTCAGCAGGGAGGGTATTCTCCCTCTCTCCATTACAGAGAGTTTCCATAACAGGGTTGTATGGTTTAAATGGAAACAAGAAATTACATTTGGGTAATGAGGTTAGGCCAGGTGTAGGGAAAGCTGCATTTTTCATTGTTGTGTGACTTCTCCAGACTGATCAGCTGACTCTGATATGATTGCAGTTCCCACATTCTTCTAGTCAATGCTGCTATCAAGAGCAAGGGTTCCCAGAAAAGATAAATATTTCCAAAATCCCTAGTGCAAATAATACTAAAGCCTGAGTAAAATGCTAGAGAGGTACAAAGCCTTGGTGGTCTTAATCCCTTTGGACTTACTGAAAACCAGGGGAGTGGTAGGTGAAGAATTCCAGCATTGCTTGAAGAAGAGAAATATCAGCATGGTGAACTCTAAAACTGCTCCCTTGGAGAATAGTACTCATAACTTCAGTTTAACAGCTCCACCTGGCAAGCAGCACGCATGTGCTTATTTCTTTTGGTGTGACACAACTAGATACATTTCATGTTTTCAGCAGTGCATTTACTCTTTTATAACCAAATTAAAAGCATGTATGTAAGCATTTCCTTCTGTTTCATTTTCCTTTCTGAAAGACTTCAAGAAACATGTCTCCAAAAGTAACAGTTGATCTGAAGGAATTTATCAAATGGCTTTCAAGAGACATTCCCACAGTCTTTGTTTAAGAAGGGATCCAAGTTTCACCAGAGAGATATGAAAGGTTTTGGTTTCACTAGTTCCCTTATGAATAACTTGTGTGTCTTGTTTATGTGAGGAACAGACCCTTCAGTTATTTGGCTCATGCTGTCCCCTGCGATCAACAAGGGAGGGGCACCCAGTGGCTGCCATCCAAGACAGAGCCCATGCACTCTCTGCAGCCACTTAAATATCTGGTGAGGTTGCAAAGAGCACACTAACTGTGGTCAGTAAGGAGAAAAGAAAGAGTTCTGGGAGGAGAAGACAAAGTCCCACAGAAGATCCATTAACTGTTCCACCACAGTAATTTTCACTGCAGAAATTTCTAGTAAAATTGTGGAGGGTCTAGAAGATGAGGTGTGTGGATAAAGCCAGGTAGCTTTGGTAGAGCTGTGATACAAGAGGATACGAGTTGACCCACAGTTTCCATCACGAAACCCTAGGTCTGGAAACATCACATGTTTGGAGGCACATACAGTTCCCTAAGGACTTCACACCAAACCTGTTCTCTTCCCCCTCTGTTCTCTTCCCTCTCTTCCCCCTCTTCAGCCAGAGAAGGATGACTATAAATTTAGTAATAAGTCAACTGAAAAAAATTGTGAGTCTGTAACACAAGAAAGGTCCAGTTCAAGTGATGTGGAGAACTAATTTCCACCCAAGAAAAGTGCCCTCAAAGGTCCTTTCCTCAAGTTGTTAATCTCTTTTCATCTGTATGATACAGAAGTAAATAAACAAGTTAATAATTTTTTTTTCACTTCTGTGTTCTACCAGTACAAGCCTCAACATAAGAAAAATGACTGCTACAGACTGATCTTATTCATGAAGAGCTTTTTGTAGGCACATCTGATGTCTAGACCAAAAGCTATCTCCAGGTAGCTTCTACACTAAGGAAACAGAGAAGGCTGGCAGATAAGCAATCCAGTTGCAGCCACAAATGAGAAATATACATTGAAACACATCATAACCCCTACCACTTCAAGCTGAAAAACAAAGCAATTTGATTCAGCTTTCACATTCAGTTTGGTTTTCTATGAATCTGGGCAAACGACTGAGGTACCCCGGACCCTAAATGCAGATACTTAGTAATCTCCAATTAAGTTTTACCAGAATTATGGCAGAGTTCATGTTAGCTCAAATAGTATAATTTTAACTGGAATTTATTTAAGTTTTAATGCACATTGCCAGTTCAGTTGTTTCCCCACAGATGGTACTCACAGGCAAGTATTACTCTTCCAGCATTTTCACTCCAATGCTGGAGTAAATTCAAAACTATTTGCAGGCAGTAGCTGTGGTTATTAACTGTACAGTGGTCTACAGCTTTCATGGTGCTTTAACCAGCAGTTCAAAAGGAAGTTAAACATTAAATTTACTCAAATTTTAAAAACCTCTTCCTCTTTTTATCTAGGAAATGTTCAACTTCTTGTTCTTTGACTTAACTTCAGATACAAACTAGCTCAAAATTTCATTGCTAAAGTAACATGACTTGATTCTACTAAGACAAGTAAACTATGGAGAAACTCAGTTTCTAGAAAAGTAAAACTAAACATGTTAGAGAAACACATAAAATACACTGATTTTAATAATTCAGAAAATATTTTATCTCTGGTTGTTATTTTGGCTTTTATCACTTGCTGTTTTCCTAGGCATTTTTAATCTATTTTGGGGCTGGCTGGAAAGTATGTTCTGAGCTTCGCCTCAATGCTGTAATAATTGACTCTTTGGCATAGACAGAAACTTATTTCAGGAATTCACTCATGATGTTCAATCTGGAAAGAATATCAGCCTACAGGTGTCATAACATCAGTCTTCCTAGACAGGGTTCTTAAAAACAGAATTAGTAGATGCCTGTAACCGTGGAGTCTAATTGTTACCAAGCAGACATGCATTTGAGGGCCAGACAAGAAGGTTCCCTTCATGGCCTCTCTCATCCAGATGTTTTGGCTTCAGGGAGCTAGTAATGAAGCATCAGAAAGTGTTCTACATGCTTCCTGAAGGACCATGCGTAGTTTTGCAGATCTCACAGCACCTAAGGTAAGAGAAAATTGTTCTTCTGGCCAGGCGTTGAAATGATTGAGTGGAACAAGTCTTTGTTCTCATCTTTCAGTGAGGAAAGTGATATTTCTTTAAACACAGGCAAATATTCTTGTATCGAACAATTTAAGACATGTTGGACCACATGTTAAAGAGTGGCTTAGCTCCAGTCAGCCACCTACTTCTGCAAGTGTGACTTTCTGTAGGCTGATGTATGCTCTGCTTTTTTTTTTTTTCCCCTAATATCTGCAGAAACATCTATTTTGAAGTTGGAGCAGAGTCTTTTAGATCCCTTTTGTCGGTTAACTGTTCACAGTAAAGTGAAGTTATGTTACCTATTTGTTAATTCAGTAATCAAGAAAACACAAATTAGCAACATAATAGGAAATAACAGCTTGAACTTCTGTAGCAGTGCCTATTTAGCCCCTGAAGCCAATGGTATGTTTTCATTGGGTTACTGAACTACAATCCAAACTTTCTCTGTCCAAATATCTGCCAGTCAGGCAACTGTTCAGGCTTTTCAGTTTCAAGTTTAACACTTCTGACACTGGCTTCTCAAACTGTACCTAACTACATTTGCTTCCTAAGTGCATAGCAAATGCCTTCTTAGAATCTATCTCAGTGAAGGCCAGTGTTAGCTGTAGTTGGTGCATCACCCTTCTGTTCCAGTTCAACAACTGGAGATGTGTGGCTGTGGTACAGAGGACGAAGACACAGCAGAGCCCATGTTGGGTGGCCACCATCCTCTGCAAGTATCAGCAAAGGCTGATACTGCTGTCCTTAGATCTTCCAGGCTGGGGCTGTTTGTGGCACTTCTCCTGGCTTCTGCTGCTGGTCCAGGATTGCTCACAGGGGATGGCTTTGGCCATGCTCAGTGATTATGTGCGCTGAGGAGAACTCGAAAACAAATAGAGCTGGCCCTGCCCAGGTAACTACCTGTACCACCTTATTGCTACAATTTCTCCCCATCTCAGATTTATAGGCACAAAAATAATGAAAACAGAAGGAAAAAGAGGGAGGAAGGAATTAACTCAATAGTTTAGCAAGAATTTGTGACTAGCTTAGTGTCATGGTTTAACTCCATGGTTTCACTGCCAACTTCTTGGGGCAAATATGAACCAGCCAGCTGCTGGCTCACTCCCCCCCACAGCAGGATGGGGGGGAGAATTGGAATGGTAAAATTGAGAAAACTCAGGGGTGAGATTAAAACCAACTTAATAATTGAAAATAATAACAATTAATAATTAACAGTATTTAAAAATATAATTAAGAGGATAACAACAAAGAAAGAGAAATAAAACTCAAGAGACAAGTGATGCAAATTCAAACAATTGCTCACTATCATCTGACTGATACCCGGCCAGTCCCCAGGCAGCATCTCCCTGGCCAACCTTCTCCCTAGTTCATTGCTGACTATGATTTCTTAAGGTATGGGATACCCTTTTGGGTCAGCTGGGGTCAGCTGTGTCCCCTGAAGCCTCTTGTGTACTCCCAACCTACTTGCTAGCAAGGCAGTATGAGGAGAAGAAAAGGACTTGACTCTGTAAGCACTGGTCAAAATAACAAAAACATCCCTGTGTTATCAACACTGTTTCCAGCACAATTCCAAAACACAGGCTAATACAAGCTACTATGAAGAAAATTAGCTCCATCCCAGCTAAAACCATAGCATCAAAGAATGTTTGGGTAGGAAGGGACCTGAACAATAATCTACTTCCAACCCTTCTGCATGGGCAGTGACACCTTCCACTGGATCAGGTTGCTCAAAGTCCTGTCCAATCCGGCATTGAACACTTCCAGGGATAGGACAAAACCAGCACACTTAGACAGTTTTTATAATTACTCTATCTACCTTACCTCTATGAAACACAGAACATTTATTGTTTGATGTGTACTGAATAACAACAGGCACTGGTCTATATGTGGATGTCTCTAGCTTTATCATAATTAATAAATCTCCCTGCTGTCCATATGGTTACTCTACAGATTTCAGTAGGATGGGCAATGTCAGGATTTATGCCTACATATTGTAATTGAGACAGAAAGTGCAGATCCACAGGGTTTAATGCAGTTTACACCAGGAACAAACAATTTGACCCACTGACATCACAGGGATTAAATCACAGCAGCAAAGCAGAACAGAACACTCTTTCAGTAGAAAGAGCATTTAAGGCTGTTTCATTTTATAGCATAAACAATCTTGTAATTTGCAGCATCCACATCTAGCAGGAAGCCAACAGGACAATTTTCAAGAGCCAGCAAGAGCTCGTTAAACCACCACTCTTTGGAAACACTTTGCATTGCAAAACATGCAGCAGGCAACAAATGCTCCTATGGTACCAGCATCTGAAGTGGCAAACATTTTCTTTGAATTAACCTCTGGACTGCTACAGTCCCAGGTATTGTCACAGGCCAGACAGAGTGTTTTCCCAGGGATTCATAGGAGCACAGGACAAAGACATGTAAAGCCACAAAACCAGCTGGAGCAGGAGCCAGCATATCAGAGTTGTCCAAGACTACAGTAAACACACACCTCACCTCTGAGCTTGCTTTGATGAATGGCCACTGCATGTTCTATCACATCTACGTGGCTTCCTGCTGAAGTAAATCGGGCAATGAGTGAAAAAAAAAAAAGGAAGAAAACTCAGCAGAGTCATCAATCTTCAGGTAGACAAGCAGTCATGCTGCATAGACAACCGTGTGTCTATGTTAAAAAGAGGCACTAGTTTTCTAGTGTGCTGTCTCACACCATGCAAAACCATCGGATATCTAGTATTAGATTCACAAGGCAAGAGTGAGAGGTATGTGCAGACCTGTACAACTAATACAGATTAGGGCCCACATCTAAGAGGACTATTGTTTACCTCAGGACTTTGGAAGCTAAGAAGCAATATTCACCTCTTCTGAAATCAAAAGGATGAAAATAAATTCCTTTATTCCTCATGCATGCAGTGCAACAAAGGTTGTGCCCTACAACACAATGAAGTGAATTTAAATGTCGAAACAAATAGGACTTGATTTGGGAAGAACTAAAAGTAGAAGTTATTGTAGAAATATTCTTCAGTTAAGTTTTAGTTTTACTTTTGTGTATGAAATTCTTTGAAGCTAACATTTAAAAAATGCTTATGAAATTCTTTAACAACTATGGCCAAACAGCAACAAGCCCAGCAGTCTGAGGAAGCACCCCAGGCGCAGCCCTCACCTGCTGGAAGCTACAGCACCTTAGCTTTACATCCTCCTGGACAATACCTTTTTTCCTAAGAGGGACACACAGGCCTGTCTGATACTCAGGCTGGGTTGAGTCTGGAAGAGGGAGAGGTCTGCCCAGCAACATGCATGCAGCCAGATGGCTGCAGAGCCAACCTCTGTCTCTCTCTTCCTCCCTCAACTCAGTAGTATCTGACAAAGCTGTAAGGAGACAAATTTTCTGGAGAAGCTGTGAGTTGCAATTATGTTCTACAGAGGTATCTAAACCATCTCCCTTTCCCCTTGTCAGCAGCACCCAAGCCTTCTTCATGGCTCCTGTGACCACATCTCTAGAAAGATGGGGCAGACAGGAACCCAGATCCCACAGAGAAAGTAAGTGCCATGCCCCAAAGATGAAAGATGAGAAGTACAATGGAAAGTGAAGGAACAGTGTGTATTTTTTTTATTATTTTTTTTTTATGGTTTCTTTCCCCTTTAGCTCTCTAACCCTCTTAAAGTATTTCTTTATGTAAACCTGTTAAAGTGTATCTGCCATCCCGCACTTTTTTCTTTTAATCACAGGGATTTATTTACAAATTAAGGTTGGTTTCAACAGTGTCATCTAACCAGAAATAACAGCTTCTCTAACAAAAACCCACTTGCCAGGGAAAAAAAAAACCCTGCCCAATTCTGACAGCCACTCACACACTGCAATGGGTTTCACACCTACTGATGCTTCTACCTCCTGCCTCAGCACTTCATATATATACCATTAACCCACACAGCATTGCCCTAAAAATACAAATTTCAGTTCTCGTGCCTTCTCTGCTGTTTGTTCCTCAAATATCCATGCCATCTTAAAAAGATGGCATTTTTTCCTCCACAGCTGTAAGAATTTCAGTCCAAATCCCTCATTTTGTAATTCTGTACCAACTTTGTTTCATTTCCTTAGCACTGGAGAGGGAAGCAAATTTAGTTGCTCTGCCACTCAGTTTTCCAGGGTAAGCTCATTACTAGCCAAGTGCTAAGCAGCAAGGACATAGCATTGCCATGTGGGAGATCAAATGATATGACCACAGAAGGCCCAAAATACAGCTACAAGGGTACAGCAGCCTCCTGGAGAAAATGAATCATTCTCACAGAAAATTCCCTTGGAATGAATTTTAGGAGTGGCAGTGTTAGTGGCTTTGGAGAATGTCAATCACTTCCCTTCTGTAGAGTAAAGGCTGCCAAAGTTGCCACAAGGTGTAATTGGGTTTCCTTAACATAGCAGAGTAAGTAGGAAAAGGCATTCATCAGGTTTATGCTAAGCAGTTACAAAACTAAACAAATGTGGACAAACTGTTACCACCCAAGTTATATGAAGCCAGTGATTTAAAGAAAATTCTGTTTTGCTTTCTCTTGCTGGTTGTCACCAAGCAGGGTATTACAGTATGACTAAGTGCTGAAAACTTCCATTTTTCAAGCACTTTGTTAACTTTAGCTCATTAATCCTCACAGTACTCTAGAAAAATACATAGAATTAGTTAATTTTTAAAAACAGGACTTCAAAAGCAGAAACAATAAGGCTTTTAACTTCGGTGTGTACCCTTAGCCAAACTGCTTAATTTTTCAAGAGAGGTTCCCCTCCACTGGCACTACCTGACTTTCAAAGGTGCTGCCTTGGAAGAACAGGCTCAACACGGACAAGCAAATGTCTGAATTATTTTTGAAAACTGTGGTCATAAAAGTGACTTTTTTTAACTTTAAGAAAGGAGACAGAACAGAACTGAATACTGGATGTAAATTTGAGAGTCTCTGGTCTCCAAGTCCCTGCTCAGATCAATAAATACACCCTTTTCTTATCTAAAATCTTATTCAATTCCTGAGTGAGTAACAGAACATAGAACAGTTAAACCCTTTATGATTATCTATTAATTCAAAGTAATGTGATTTTCTTGTGTTTCCATTTAAACCCAATCAGATGATCAGACACTAAACACTGAATTCAATAAACATGAAAGTTCTTTTCACCAAGCTTAATTTAGAACTTGTTCCCTTTCAGAATAAATCTTCCTTAGCTGCTTTTAAGCAGAAAAGCAAACACACTATGTACCTTTACCCACTAGTGCTTAGAGTGTAATACATACTCCAGTAATTTCCTATTATAATGGAGTATTTGCACAGGTTGCAAATTTATCCCAGAGGATTGAAGAATCTAGTGAATGGACACATACATTTATCATATTGAATACTCTAGGTAATGCTGGCCTATGATATCAAGCCAACAAGCTGAGTGATAGCCCTGGTATAATTATGTAATTAATTAGCTCTATCATAATTTTTGTTTTATGACACTAACTTTTATGTGCCAATAGTCAATTTAATGGCATTTTAAATTGAACTAAGGCCCCTGAGAGAGATGATACTTACTGTGTAACAAATCTTGTATTCAGATTTATTTTAATTTCAAAAGATGACCTAATAAAATTGCTTTATAATTAAATCAATTCTAATAACTCCTCCTGTGTGATTCGTTTTCTTCTCCCATTTTTAATTATGAAAAAAATTCCAATCAGAAAACATTTGCCACCACAATTATATACAAAAATAATTGATCTCTTTTTGTACCCCTTGCTCCCCACCTCACAGAGCAGTGCACCCAGAATTTTACTAACATTCCCCAGAGGTGTAGTGAGGAAACCACACCTTTTACACTACAGTTAAATTTGCTTCTATGTTGTTTGAAAAATAGTCAAGGTGTGGGATGGAAGGGGAACAAATCCCCACATACTTTCTATTTCAGACAGGTGCTTACATGTATTCTGGTATTACAAGATGTATTTCTCAAGTGAAGTAAGATCAGCTAAAGGAAGGGAAGGCCATGGCTCTACTCTACCTGGTGAGGCTGTGTCCTGCCTCATATTAGGAGGTACCACCTCCTATTTCTATCTGAAAAGCTGAGAAGTGAGCACTTGCAAGTTCCTTGGGGCTGGCAGGCTGTTGTGCCATCCAGGAGCAATCTTTACTATGCTGGCTTTTGGCACCTACCCTGCCTGGTGCTCCTCATGTGGAAACCCATATGGGTCTCACCCTGATAACCGCCTCTTAGGACATGTCTTTCATTCAATGCTTATTACAGTGGTATTACACTGAGTAGGAAATCTGAGCAGGTGATAACAAAATAACCTATATGAAAGCTGTTTTCATAGGCTTTTGTCTACATGGTGAGCAGCTGTGGCCAATGGGACCACATTTACATCACTTGGTGGGAGAAGAGCTAAACAACTCCTTTCTGAGGAGATGTTGATTACTGCATGTAAGGTATCCTTAATGTATGCAGTATTTTAGTATATGTAAAACATGGTACACAGAACAATACTTACGCCTCTGAAAGCCATCACATAATTTCAAACACTGATGCCTGAGAAACAAATGTACTGGATGTACTTGACATGACACAGCACAAACAAGAGAGCATTTGATGACACTGAATGGTGCAGCCAAACAGATTAGAAGAATATAATTTTGCTGAAGAAATGACCATATTCAGTTCCATTTTTACTTTCTATAAAATAATTAAATACCAAGACACATATGGAGTGTAAATGGAATTTAAACACTTTGTACCTGGGCTTCTCAATGAGGCAAGCACAGATTTTAAACGTAGTTGACTGAGTTTTTACAAAAGCAATATTAGAAGTCAGGTTAAAGTAATTAAACTATTCTCAACCTCTTACCATTTGCTGTGTTCTTTTTGAAGTTATCAAGAAACTCTTCCAGGAGCTGTGACTGATTTGGAGGAGGCAACAAAGTCTTTGGCTCTGTGGAAATGTCGCCATCTGACCAGGATACACATAAGGGCTGCTGGGTTCCATAAGGGCTCATCCTCAAAGTGAGCATTATACTTCTGTCTGAAAACAGTAACTCCATCTGCCTGAGATCAAGATCAGACACAGCCTCTCCATTTATGCTCAGGATTTCATTGCCTACTCGGAGCCCTAGGAGCACATGGAAGGAAGGCAAGAAAAAGGAGAATACAAAATGTTAAGGGTCTCAAACCAAACCTTATGATGTTTCACCTTTTATTTTTGTGGCTGTAATTCAAAAAGCCCAATCAATCAGAAACCCACTGGAACCAATGGGAGCTTTATTTGTGCTTTTATGAAACAGTTCAGTCTCAATGCTTATAGGTTTTACCCATAGTACTGCAATCAAATTGTTTCTGTCTGAAGATGCTACAGGATTTGGCAGGTGGGAGGGAAGCACAACTTCCATGAAGATTAGAATAGAGGCACCTCTCAAGGCTTGGATCCCTTGAGTTCACTTTAAAAGACAGCCCACCAGCATACAGCACTGTACCTTGTATTTCATTCTCCCAGTCTGGGAAGAACGAGGCGCAAGTCACCCAGATTAAATAATTCATGCCAAACTGGAACCACAGCAGATGAAGTCTTTTGTATAACATTAAACAGTGGCACTCACTATTTTTCATGGTTAGTGACAATCAAGTGGTCATTACCCTCCTATAGCAAAAGAAACTGCCTCTGTTTTCTGGATTTGTCTCTCTGTTTTTCAGAGAGCAGAAATGATGTGATCATGCTGTGCTGATGAAGAGACACGGTTCCTGTGCAGCGCAGTAGGGAAGGCGCTCACTGAAACGTTGTGAGATGAACTCTTTCTCCAGCTTATTTCTCTGTGCAAAAGCACTTGGTCAGATGGCTGAACACAGATTTTGTCTCCAAGGGTGAACAAGAACTCTCTCTGCTGTATCAAAATCAGAATTTAGTTACTATGTCCACATTATC
The DNA here is from genome assembly GCF_036169615.1 of Heliangelus exortis. Lineage (NCBI taxonomy): Eukaryota > Metazoa > Chordata > Aves > Apodiformes > Trochilidae > Heliangelus > Heliangelus exortis. Next base: position 52,869,848 of record NC_092424.1, on the reverse strand, counting down.
TCTCCTAATGTCACATAATATCCATGGCCTTCAGGAAAGAAAACTACGGCCAAGGACCATTTCAGACAGCAGCACTAAAGGTCCTTCATGTTTAGAGACTTTAAAAAGACAAAAAAGTACAGTATTAGACATAAATATGATACAATACCTTCCTTATATGCCATTCCATCAGGGATAACATCACTTACAAATATATGGGTGAGATGCTGATTTTCATCAACCTGTGCTGTGACAGCAAAACCTGAAGCAAGAGGTTTAAAATCAAATATACTTTCTCAGAAATTTTTCCCTCTTATTTTTTGTATTTAGTAGCCTCTATTCAACCAAAGGGAGAATACTGCTCATGAGAGCACACCCATGGAACACAGAGATATTATCCCCTTGTTTCTCAGCCACTGAAAGGCCTGTTAGAGTTAATATGACATTTCAACTTCCAGGAAATGTCATACTTTGCTCTAAGAAAAAAATTACATTAATTTTTTTTTTTTTTTTTTTTTACCTCAGTCCCCTACGACATTTCAATGATACAGCTCATCTTTATGGTAAGAATTTTGCAGTATGTCCGTCAGACATAGAAGTATCTTAAACAGGCCAGAAAAATGGAAACCTAAACTACAAAGCAACAAATCCATTTAGACCAGTGAGCGAGACAACTCAGAAAGGAATAATGTATACCAGCAGACCTTCAGCTAAAGAACAGCACAGAGCTGCCTTACAAAAGGTACCTTTGGAAGGTATACAATTATTCCTAGGCATAACCATTTCTCATGGATAAAAAGCCTGTCAGAATTTGTACCAAAAGACACTATTAATCCTATCCCACTACCAAAAAGAAAAGGGCAGACCTTTACCCTGGCCTGACTGAGACTAATTGCATTAATCCTGGCAAAGGGCATTTGTCTTCTGACAATTTGATGCTTGAATTACTTGGCCAGCACAGTAGAATTAGAAAGTGGGCCTTTCCCAAATGGAGACATAAGAAATGTCCTTGCCACTTTAAAACAACCAGTTTTGATCTTTGTTGTAATACCTCAAGTCCTTTGCAGACTCAGATTTTGAGTCCTATTAGGGATGGCTCTACCTCCTTTCAGAGACAGAAAACTCCTAAAAAAAGCAAGCAATGTGAAGAATAAAAAGAAAATTTTCTGAGAGCTGTTAAACTTACCAAAATCATTTATGTTTTCAGTCTTTGTAAGATGAACATGATGAACATTTAAGGGACAAATTTCTATTTCATCATACACCTGTTGGAAAAAAACAGTAACAGAAATAATCAAATTCTGAAACTGTAAGCATCAAAAACTAAAGGTCAAGCATGGGAAGTAAGCATGGTATTATTTGCATCAATAAAGAGACAAAACTTGCTGTCTTTACACAGAGGACTGTGGTACTGTTCTAGCACTGTCGGTATGAGTGGGACTGAACTCAGATTAAACTCAAGACAGAAAACTCCAGCCTAGAGTAGAGACTGACACTTCGAGACTTTACACCAGAAGCTTCACTTAAATCTTCAGACAGGACTTGTAGAGTGTTTCTAGTGCCCAGCCACCCAGATGTCTGCACAGGAACAGACTGTGTGAATGAGGGTGGCAGAACACAATAAAGGAACAGCTTTAAAACCTTCTTTTAGATCAAAATGATACATATTGTAGGTGATAAATCAACTGTAGCTTCACACATCATAGAGCTTTAGCTAACAGGAGTCACACTTCCCTGGTCTATTATGTATTCATATGGTTCAGGAGCACAATACTCAGTATTTTCATCAACCATTCTTCTGAGTTGTAGGCCATAGTGTCTTGGCTCCAGCTGTTTCATCTAAGGAATAAAGAGAACAGAGTTTGGAATTTGTTATTTATTTCCAGAATTCCAAAAGACTAAGAAGCAACACACACATAATAAAAGATCTTTAGAAATCATGCAAAAGCAACCATCAACGAGTCATTTTCTAACTATTTGTGTGGTATAAACAAAACTAGCTGCATTGCTTAGAAGATTAGGTTCAAGTGCAATTTCCATTTTCCCTTATGATCACCCCAAATCCTTTCATAAACTACGTCTTGGCTATTAGATTAACTGAACACTGCAAAATATTTCTAAAGATATTACAAATGTTTTCTGTTCTTTTTGAACTTATCCTCAAAGACATCTTTTTCTGTAAGTACTTTTAATGTACTTTTTAAAGTAAAGTAAAGTACTTTCTAAAGTACTATTGAAGTACTTAATGATTCAGTTCTGCTCAGCCCCTTTTTTTTCTGATGTAGAAAATGTATATGCATGGATGGGATGCTAGCAGTGGGGATGGGAAACAGGTTCCCTAAGGATTTGCTTTTATTGGATTTTATTTTTATTGCTGGGTTTCATCTATGATCAGAGAGTTTTACCTACTTCTTTTCACTGCGTGAGGTCAAAGCAAAAATCCTGTCTCAACAGGAAGTCAAAGGGAAATAGGAATATTCCCAAAGGATATTAGTCTGAAAGTGTCAAGCCCCTGATGGGAGTCACTCAGAAAAGCAGGATGATGGTGAGACCACTGCACAAAGCATTTCAGTTTAGCATATTAATAGAGCAACAGGAGGAAGCAGCATTTCTAAAACAGGAGGCATGACTGCCTCCCTTAGGATTACTTAAGCTCTTTAATGTATCTCTGCAGCTAACAAAATGTAAATTTACTGAGTAACTAAAATTACCTGGACATTTTGTTATGTGTAACAGTTTACAAGTTGCATGTGTTCTCTATCCTGAATAATTGCATTCAAATGCACATTTTTTTCTATATGTCCTATCCAAAAGCCCCAGATGGAAAACAGAAATGAGAAAAGCATAAACCCCATAAAGCATGAATGAAGGGGAAAAAAACAACCACCCCTTTGAACTTTATCCTTATACACATAACATTCAAACATGTTCTGTTAAGAAGAAAGATTCCTTACACTCACCAGAGCAGAATGAAAATGTAAGAAGGAAAAGAACCAGGACAGATGAGCAGAAAGTATTCAGCATTAGAGCATGCTTATGAAAAGCTTTAGCACACAAAATGGAAAGAAAAAATAAAACAGAAAAATGTTTAAGAAAAAAATAAAATTATTTAAAACTAAATGTTCATGCAATACAGACATCTATTAAAAAATAAAAGCTTTACAATAAAAAATATTTTGGAACAATGGAATAAGAGAGGTAAGGAATTTCCTTTTCAACTTAATTTTACATTTATAAATTTTATTTCCTCTTTCAGGGGTCTTGGATGTCACTATAAACACTTCTAAATGTTTCGGTTCTACCATGCCATCTGCTGGTCAAATAATATCTCAGTCTCTTAAGCCTACTAAAGTAAATTTTTTAAAAGTAAAGCCAAGCAACAATCTATTTCTCCAGGATTCAGTTTCCAAAAACCAACGAGAGGTAATATTTTCTTGGCAATGCCATGGAGATGCATTGTTACTTGACTAAAGTGGTGAGCTTATTACAATTTAAAAGTTAAAGTTAACCTCATATTTTTGAGAACTTGTACAATTTCCTATTTTTTTTTTAATTTATTTATTTGCAACATCACCAGGTAGAAAGAGCCATTAAAAATTGGGCCCTTTCATCCACTGGATGTCTTGAAATTCTTTAACTTCAAGCCTGTTGAACAAGCTGACCTGAAAGTTCATGCTAATGTATTTTTGTACAGAGCAGGATTCTTTTTTTCCCTGTTTTTCCCTATTGCTGGTGATGTAAAGAAAATATGCTTACCAGTAGCCAGAAAGCAAACCTTGGAACTACAAAGCTTGTTTTTTTCCAAAAACCTTGTTTCCATACTTAAAGTGATTTGAATCACAAAGTTACAGCTACATTCAAGCACTGACATGTGGAAACCAAGGTGACAGGTACATTGCCACCTTTGCAAGGTGCTGGTCTTCTCTTTGTAGTTAAAATGGGTATTTCTACTTTACTTTCAGATTATGACTCAAGATTTCTGTCCCAAGATCTATAGCAACCCCCCTCAGATTGCTGGCACTGACTGTCAGAAGGGAATGCACTTTTTGAAATTCACAAGTAGAGCTGGTATTTAGTTAAAAGCTTGAAAGGGTCCTTTAAGAAGGAAACATCTATGATAGCCTTTGTCACAGTAGTCTTAAATGTCTTAATCTCCTGATATGAAATACCAACCCAGTTACTCCTCTGTGATTAATTAGCACAGAACTGGGTTTTCTGCACTGAAAATGTACAGCAAACACATGCTAAGGTTTCTTAGGGGCTGATGACCTGGCAAACTGCCACTACTATCTTGATCAACACTTCTTGAAAACCTTTCCCCAGCCTTGCTGCCTTGGCTCCAACACATAAACAGCATAACTAAAGGAAAGAGCAGTGTGTCTTGATAAAGTGACAGGGAGATGCAAGTATTATGCTCTCACTATTTAGGCATCCTCTGATGTTCTTTCTCAAGCCCACTGCTAGTAACAAGGTGCAATCATACATGAAAAATTAGTACCTTGCATGCCAAAGACAAAACATCTTCCACCCTGTGCTCTGGCTTGAGGGTCAGTGCCACTCCTTGGCCATCACAGAAGTGAACATACGTCTGCGTTTCCCAAGTGCTTTCCTTTTGGATGGTCTCTGGCACTGAGCAGTAGACATTCAAAAAGTCATCAACTTGCTGCTGGAAACAAGGGAGAAACATATAATCCGTGGATGTTACCAAAAAACCCAAAAGTACAATTACATTGGCAGTTTGCAGTAGATTCAAATACAGTACTATGTATTTCCCCATGGTAAGCCATGGGCAAAATTCTGTCACCTCATTCACTATCAAAGGCTTGATTTTCTTGAGAACAGACTGTGCTTCCTCTGCATTCTATTAATGGACTTTTTCGCCTTTATCTCATATTAATTGTTGATTTAACTCAGTGAAAATATGTAGCTACCTGATATCATATCACAGCTGGAATAAATTCTTAAGAAGAACTGAGTACTACAATTTTACCTAATTACCAAATGCAAAAAAAAAAAAAAAAAAAAAAAAGGAATTACTGTCATTTTAACAGAAAATAAAAATATGTATATTTTTATATACTATATTATAGCAAAATTCCAGCAGAGAGCACTGTGGAGCAAGGCTTGTGGTAGCACAAAGGACTGGTGCCAGAATAAAGTGTTCCAATTCTATTTACAGTTTAAGAACATATTGCTTCATAGGTAGCACTGGGTATCTGCCTGTTTACCATTTTGCTTCACATTTACACTCATTCAAATCTACTATGCTTGTTCAAATAACAACATCCACCCTGAATAAATTCCCTTCTGCTTTCTCACCCTTTGTTTTCTGCACTGCACTCCAGGCCACAGGTTTCAAAGGAAACCACAGAAGGAGAAGAAAAAAAAAAACCACTCCTGAAGTGTTCAAAATTTGGAGTTTCACCAATATAGTTGGGTCTACCTATTCAGTATGTCATTTGACTGCCTCCATCAAGGAATTTAGGACTACACAGAGAGGTTCCCTGGATTCCCCTTACAGCCAATGGAAAGGGTCAATAATACTGAGTTCTCTGTGCTGGAGAACCACCACCCAGACTTATCTTAAGATACTCTGTTCTGTTCTCAGAAGTGCCTATCTCTCCAATGATTTTTCTCTTGGTTGTTTTTTGTTCATTCGTTATTTCTGTTTGTTTGGATTCAGGGGTTTTGTTGACTCCATAAAGCCCCTGGATTGTGCAATTCTTTCCTCCTGGCTCTGCAGGGACACAAGCCCAGGGGTGCACTGCAATTAAGAACTGGAGGAACATCACTGCACAGGGAGAGACTGCTTCCCTTGCTACCAGCAACAAAGTTATTGACAACAGCCTACCAGTAGCAAAGGAGAAACCAATATTTTTTTGTTATTCCAAACAACCACCATGTCTGTGAAAATGATAGAGTGAACAATCCTATTCAGCTAATCACCAAACTATGTAGAAAGTCAGGTTGCAGCTGTCACAGAGTATAGCACAGTAATAATCTAGTGCCAGTGAGGCTGCTTTTGGTAGAATGATATTAATGAACTAATGGCATTCAATGAGGCTCTTACTCCACTGTCCCTTTTAATTAGTTGAAAATGAAATTTCTATTAATACAGGTCCATGGAAATTTTACTACAATACAGCAGCTACTACACCTAGCAGGAATCTTGATATGCTACTGTAATTAATGGAGTGATGAAATCTAGACCAGGAAAAGCTTCACCTCAGTGGCTGTGGTTTCAGACTGCTCCTAACACTGGTGTTGAAGAAGACAATTCCTATAGAAGCACTGTTGCCTCAGAAAGCACTGAATCAAGTGCCTGAGAATAAATGCTGAACTGCTTCCATGTTGTAAATAACATAAAGGAGAGAGGGCAAGGCAGGCAAACTGCAAGAGCCGAGTAGGAATGAGTCAGACTGAATTCTCCAGTGGCTTCAATGTGAGGGTGGTGAGACACTGGCCCAGGTTGCCCAGGGAAGCTGTGGCTGATGCCTCCCCTGGCAGCGTTCAGGGTCAGGCTGGATGGGGCTTTGAGCAACCTGGTCTGCTGGGAGGTGTCCCTGCCCATGCAGGGGAGTTGGAACTGAATGGTCTTTAAGCTCCCTTCTAATACAAAACATTCTGTGATTCTATGATTCCTCCAGGGAAAACTAAACCTACATTGTCTCAACTAGGAGATGCTTCCAGCAGCTCAGAGGTTTGTAACTACCTCTAAACCAAGAGTTTACTGCTCTGCAACAGTAAGGTCTTCAAATCTCTACAAACAAAATAAATCTCACTATTGCCAGAGATGAACAAAAATCCAAACACAAGCCAAAATCAAGGATGAAGGTGATGAGAAATAGGTTTACAGTCACTTTTTTTCAAGAAGCCTTTAAGACAGAACAAAAGGTTCCACAGCCAGTGTGACATACCTCCCTTTTCTTGCCATGTACACTTATGCTCAAGGGTAGGTCTTGAGATAAACTTGTCTCTGTCATTAAACATGATTATATTCCTTAACTGCAGTCAAGGTACTGTTGCTTCATCCACATTTTCCATCTCAGAAAATCTGACACGAAGAGATATTTTTCTTTCCTGTTCTGCAGTGACTAATTCTACAATAGTTCATTCATTCATTGCCACATAAAGTTATAACAACCCATTCAATTTTCCAGAAATAGGCGCCAGGATTTGCAGACTGTCACACGTTGTGCCACAGGGCTGCTGCAGGACCAATAGGTTACTTCATAATTTCCCCTGCTGTTTGCCTCTGTTTTTATCATCCTTTTCAGGGAAAATACAGCTTCCCTGGCAGACTTCACTATTCATCACTCACTGCACTCCTCAGGTAGCATTTTATACAAATTTTGCTGCTGTTTTTGTTTTTCATTTGAAAGCAGCCAATGAAACTGGTCTGATGCCAAAGTAATGGTTTTCACAGTTACGATGAATCATTTCTGAGTTGTTGCATGACTCATCAAAATACCAGGGTCTCAAAAATGCCCCCAGTATATTTAATTCCCATTTTTATAATAATAATAAGAATAGCAGTAATGTTTTTCTAGAAATATAGCTCAGCTCGAGCTGTTTCAGTACCTAAATGAGGGTTGGTTTTACAGTCTCGAAAAACAACCCTGCTAAACTTTGTAAAAGTCTGGCCCAGAATCTGCAGTGTTACTGCTTCTTGGTCCTTTCTACTCAGGGAGGGGGCCTGTGAGCCCCTGCCCGAATTTGGATCAGGCTGCTTTCATCCAGCAACTCCAGCGAACACGTAAACCCTGTTGCAAAAGCTGGGTCAAGAAGCCAGACATCACCCCTTCCCCACAGGACCAAACGGAGAAGACTGAATTCTATATTCTTCCTTGCACCTTCAAAACCCTCCTCTGTCTCCTCAAAAGGTTTTCAGGAAGAGCCAATGCTCTTGTTAGGCCAGAGAACAGGAGCCCCACAGCAGCCCCATTGCACAAGGCAGCACCACCAGCCTCTCAAGCCCTGGTGGGTCAGAGCTAAACTGAGGGCCTGGCATCACAGCCCCTCAGCAGAAGCCTTCGTGGGGAGAACCTGAGGGATTTGGTCTCTTCTCAGGTTTGGGAGGGACCAAATCTTGAGAGGAATGAACAGTGTTTTCCATCTTTGAGGTGGAAAATGGATGCTATGTCACAGCAACACAGTAAAACATTCTGAAGGAATTTCTAAGTGTTCTTTACAGGAGATGATTTCATTCAGAAATCCCTCATAATTATATTTCATTTTTTTTAAAGAGAGGAGTCATTTGGTTTGAATACATACTTTTCCACCCCAGGAAATAACAAGCAAGTGGTCAATAACTAAGGGAATTAAGGTGTTTCAATACAGTCCCCCGAATAACAGAAAAAATGTGAAGACGCTTTCAGGAGGTGAAACATCTTTATAGGATTAGCTGCTGTCAGTGGGAGATGACTCTCAGTGGTATAACTTCATAGTTATGTATTTCTTTCTTACCTAGCTATTAAATGAATGTACTTGATGAGAAAATAGACCTTTTATCACATGACATAAAAACAATATAAAAACCTAAGAGAAATTATGAACTTTGTCCAACACTTTCTCATGAGATTCATTATAGCTAATCATTTTGAAGAGCAATATTTCATTTTAAATGAAGATTTTGACTTTTTGTCTAATAGCTGGTATACAAAATCAGTTGAAAAATGCAACACTACTGTAGTATGATATTGAAAATCTTCTTTTAAGTTTTAATCTGCAACTGGGGAACATCTGGTTCAGGGAAGAAAGGAGGAGAAGGGATACAAGGTACATAGGAAGACAAATACACCTTCGAGTGTGGCACATCATTGCCATTAAAGAAATTCAGCTTTCCCATATAGAAAAGTTATACTTAAGCCCAGAAACTCTGTGCCTAAGTCTTAATTCCCATTTTTTATTTTCAGCCTGCTGAGGGATAAGGATTCTGCCTGTGTAAGCCCAACAGTATGTAGACAACAAAAGTTCTACACACATGAAGTTATGAATTTTGGGAAGTCTTGCTTTGCCTCTAGACCAGGGAATTGCAATGTTGTCCCCAGAGACAGAGAGGATGCCAGGCAGGGGCAAGCAGCAGCTCTGCTCCAGGGCACTGGAGAAAAGCAGCCACAGCTATTTATTGAGTAACACTGTTGAGGGGACGTCCCTTCCTCTTCCTCTACTTGGGAAATCTCCAGCTATATTTTAAATACTCAAAACTTACAGGTTCCATTGAAGTAACCAAAGGCAAAAAAAAAAAATATTCTGGGTTTTGCAATACTGTGAAGGATGCTTTCAAACAAGCTAAGTTCCAAATCTCTCTTAAACACTGTAAACAATGTAAGGATTAGTGTTATGAAAAAAGCTTCTAGGGATTTATTTTAATTTTATTTATTTATTTTCAAAAAAGGCTACCACGCATGTTTGGAAACTTTCAATAAATCTGTTTCGTTAGCAGAACTATAATCCTTCCATCTAACACTAAATGCATCTCATGAATCTCTGTGGGGTTTCTGAACCAGCCTCATGATACTTAGTGAAATATATTCAGGAATTAAAATGAAGATGGCATGGAATGAAGACAGTCATATCTTACCTCAGCAGAGTTTGCTGAATTCTGGACACCAGCAAATCCATGTCCTCCAGCTGAATCAAAAATCTATTAAAAATATTACGGATAAATAAACAGGTTAAACACATAAACCTCTTAATTTCCTACCTGTGCTAGGTAAATTCTTCAAAAAATATTAAAAGTAAATAAATAAAATCCCAGTGATCTTTTTGTACTTTCTATCACTTTATTCTGATTAAAAGAAGTATTAAAGAAATACAAATCTACCTCTACAAAGAAAATGTAAGGAAGTTTTCTCTTTCAGGCTTACATTCACTTACATTCAAATATATATAGAAGCCTTCATGCCCTTATTTTTTTTTTCTACTGTTTTGCAATAAGATCAAAGTCATTTACCTTCAAATCATACACCACACTCAAAATTAAAGCTTCATCCTTTGGGATACTTCTAGGTACACCTACAAATCTCAATAAGCTAAAGGAGCTATTCTAAAACACTGTGGCTGTTTTCTACAACTTCTTACCCTATCATTTTTAAACTCTTTTAACTGAGTAGGTAGCTTGACACTATTGGACTGAAGCTTAGCTTTGAAGGCATACTTAACCCAAAAGATGCACTATTAATATTGGGAATAGCTGACTACTGTGTGTCGGAATTGATGAAAGCAGAAAATAAGGCTTACTTTCCCCATCTGTTTTGAAATCTTATCTAGTAGTATTTCATAAAGGTGCTAGGATTATTAATGAAATTCTTTTAAAAAATCCAATAATTTGTTATGGATACAATCACATATTTTGGTGGCAAGGGCTGTATAAACATAGATCTCTACAGTTTATACATGATGTTGAGACTTGCATAGAATAACATTACCCCCTCCAGCTGCAAATATAAATAACACTTTTTAACTCCTTCTGCAGCCAACAAATTGGAACAATCTCAAACATTCCTCCGAGCTCTTTTTGTTTAGATTTTGGTTTTTGTTGTTGCTTTGCTTTGGTTTGTTTGTTTGTTTTATTTTAGTACTAGCAGAGGCCTTTTTGCTAATCTGAGACAACAACAAATTCTCTTAAAATTTCATACAAAATCTAGTTTCTACCAATGCAAATAAAGGGCACCACTTCTGACCTTGCTCCTCCTTGTCTCACCCAAAGATATAATCAAAGTATTTTATTGTTTATGATTTCTCAAAACAGTTTATCATTTAGACACAAAAAAGCAGACAAGCATTTAAGAAACTGAGGATTATGTGAGATTAGACATCCCCCATCTGCTACAGCCCAGTTTTATTAACTGATTTGTAAAAGACTAAGCCACTTCATTAATGTTTACAAAAGCCTCTCAGCATAGAAATTCTAAAGCTTTTTATTTATTTATACCATAAAATTAAACTTCAGATAAAATTAAAAACTTCTCTGACACAATGATATTCAAGAATATACTACATAATTTGGAAGCTACATTATGGCAGATTGGAACATATCAGCATCAGTCAAATTAACTTTGATTACATTCAAGAAAGCAAGACATTGTTAACCTGTTTGACACAGACATGGGAACACAAGGGGCAGATAAGCAAGCTCCTTCTCCTCCTTCTCCCTGCTTAACCCAGTTTCCCCAGTGGGCTGAAAGTGATGGCAAAGAAGGCAGCCTCAGGCCTATTCCAATTTTGATATACAATTACATGCATACACACAAGCCTGAGCAAGGACATGGCTTCCTTTTCTGCCACCTTCTAGATTCATGGGTCAGTTTTAAATCCATGCCCTTGAAAATTTCTCACTTTTATGGGTATGAGTCACAGCCTGGTGTTACTCATGTGCAAAACCCAGCATTTACATTTCCTTGATTTTATTGTAGGGTGTTAGAGTACAGGGGAAAAAAAAAAAAAAGAAAAAAAAAATTACACAAATACATGAACCTCAGCCTGTGGATGAAAATGAACACTTCTTTTGGGCCAGCTGGTTGCACATTTTGGAGTAAAGAAGGTGAGGACACACGAGGAGCACCTCCACCTGTGCCAGGGATCCTTCCATAGTGCTAAGCAAAATGATGAGAGGGCAGCAGGAGCCTCCTCTCCTTGCCATGGAAATAATATTCCTTGATTCCCAAGCTCTGCAGAATCCCCTTCATGGGCTGTAAAGCACACATGAGGATGTATTACCCAATTAAGATAGGGTGAGGTATCAGCTCCACTGGGAGCAGAGCTCAGGGGCATAACATTCCTTCCCCTCAGGCCTCTTTATTAATGAAGAGGTGCAGGACTCTCAGGCCGGTCTCACCTGCTGGGAAGTACGGGAAATAATGGGAAAAAGATGACCCAGAGAAAATTTCTTCTTAAATTCCCTGTTTCATATGACAGACTTTTACTCTTACTCAACTTTGCCATGTAAACACATCTCAATTGATATGCTAAAATGTCTAACAGTTACCCCAAGAATCTTCATCCCAGTGTAATACATGGATATTTACCTATCAAAAATACAAGCCACTAGACCAGAAAATCCTGACCTGTTATTTTGCAAACCTGTTGTATCAGCTCTGGTCCTATTGCAATATGCATAAAGGTAGGCTTGCTGAAATATTCCACAAGCAGATTACCAGACATGCAAGAACAGATGATTTTCTACTGCTGATCCTAGATTTTTACTAATAAAGTCAAAATACATGGGCCAGAGATGAACAGGAACAAAATCACCAAACAAATAATGTAAAAAAATACTGATTTGTGGGAGAAACATCAGACATGGCAGAAGTCAGTGACAATAACAACGTGCTGAGGTGGTTGTATCTCTATACCTTCTGTCTCACCATCAAGGGTCCTTGCTGTTATTTACCTGTTTTTTTCAGGGTGACAGCAGTAAACTTTTGTTTCACTTGCGTCTTTATTGAGAAAATACAGACTCCTTAAGGGTTCACACTAGATGCATGGATGGGTCATTGGTTTCACAATGAGAAAATGGCCCTGTTAGATGCTGTAGCTTCATTAGCAGTAGGGTAGCCCTTCAGCTGGGCCACACATGAGTACAGCCCCTCTCCCCAGGGCCAGCCTACCCCATCAAACCTGTGCCAAGCCTTCCACTGGTGTAAACTGGGGAGGCTTTATTAGTCCAATGCATACAGCTGCCTGACAGCAGTCTACTCCTGTTGACTAAAATGTTCTAACAAGCAAGGCTGTGCTGCTTTGAGAGGCAATGTCAAAGACAGTTGTCTTTGCAGCAGTCTCTGCACTTTTTCTCTTGAGGACTCATCTGTGTTACTCTACATTAAATTGCAGTGAGCACAACACTGTGTTAAGAACTGTGCATGCAGGCTATCTCTAAATAAACCCTACTTTCCAACAGTTTGCAATGTGCCAGAATACAAGGTTTTTTACCAAGTCAAAAACCTGATGGCCTCATGATGCTGATAATAAACCAATCTGCAGGATGAAAACCTCTCATTCATGAATTTTGCTTATCACAAAGAAAGCCAAAGTTACATATATAGTCTTCAAGATATATAGACTCCCATTGTGAGTCTGCCATGCCTACTGATACTGAAAATACAAGTTTGATGGACAGACATCTCTTACCCCATGCACCAACAGCACCTCGCAGGATAAACTCCAGCAAAAACAAGCCATTCTATGCTACCCCCAGCAAATAAGATCTACCTGAGTTATGGAGGGTCGTTTTTCTTTTCCTTTCCTTGCCAATGTGTCCAGTCCTTTCAGTGAAGAAAATAAACCCTTCTTATTTCGGACCCTTTGTGACAGAGACAGGGTACGTTTTCGGAGAGCAGCTTCATCCCTGGAGCAGATCTATTTAAACACAGAGACACACCCTTCCTATATCACTTTGATAGGAGTAAAATATTGACAGTTATTTCAACCTGAGGCTTTAAATGAGAGTTACTTCAGTTCACTTCAATGTAATATGCCAAAGTGCAAAGACAGTGAAACTTTCAGAGGTGTTGCTTGTTTTGGTATTCCAATGGTGCGATTGTGTAAAATTACAAGGTCACAGGAAGGCAGAAACTGAGAAAATATTGCTCTGTACAACCACGAAGTTAATGAAAAGACTCTGAAGAAGAATGATAACCTATCATTCAGATACGAAATACCTAGAGAAAGAAAGACTAAAAATTGCCAAACATAGGAGAAAAATATGAGATGGCATTAGGTTATTAACAAGCAATGACAAACCACACAGATAAAAACAGTGGCAGAGAGAAAGACATGCTCAGACAGGTCTTCCAGGACCACCATAAAGTCTGAATTTTCATGCAGCAACTGTGGTCCACCTTTCTCTGCCAAAATCAGCCTCACAGTCCCACTGAGGTTAAAGAGCAGAAGCAAACCTGCTACTGCCATACTTCACCTAAAGCAAACAGCATGAGAAAAGCTTACAGCAGCTGAGGACCTCCCTCATTCCTCTTCAGAAACAAAGGCTGCAGTTCTTAAAAGCAGATTTATGATTTTAGATTCTCTCTAGTTTTAAACTATTCTAAAAATACTCCTCTTTAGGATGGTATCAAACTCTTTTTGAAAAATAAAGCCACCTGAAACCTCAAAAAAAAGATCAGAATCTCTTTTGGAAATGTCAGTGTTAGGCTCTTTTTACTCAAAGTAACTTAGCTTAGCACTTTAAACTCTGAACCCAGTGGAGGTGAAATTGCAGTGACAAAATTTCAGCACAATGACTCATCTACATCTGAAGAATATTGTTTAATATTTAGAGATAGGTCAGAGGTTCCCAATTCTGGAGTCCCCAGGAGCCAGAAAAAAAAAAGTGGCCATATTCTCATATTCAGTTTCAAAGTCTGTGTCTGTAGAAGAAAAATTTTTTCAGTCAAGCAACAGGTAGAAAGAGTGAGAGAGGAACAGGACTGTCTGAAACAACATATGTGGGTGCAGCCATGTGTTATCCCAGCAGAATTCCATGTCTAAGTACAACATTAATTATGACTTTGTGTAATGCACCCATGCATTTGGACTTACCAGTGCATGGAAGGATGAGACGGAGAAAATGCCAAGCCTCCCCAGTGCCAGTTTTGAAGGACGACTGGCAGCAGCCAAAAGGCTCTTTGGGTTTGGGAGCTCCCCACCTTGCAAACTGGCTAAGTAACATCGCATTCGGAAAAGGTCCATGTTAAATTTTTCCAGGTTCTGTTCCCATTGCTGGATCTGTTTAGATATAAAAAGACACAATTAAAAGAGGAAAAATGTCTTTGTGGGCTGCACTGAAAATTTAAGCCCTTCCACAAACCCACATTAAATTACTTTCATCTGGCAGTATATGGATTAAATTAGTTATTCCCTGCCAAAATACATTCAGTCATATTGTGTTACATCAGCCCAAAATATGGCTTGAAATAAAACAAAGCTGGTGGTCTTAAATGCATACTGACAAGATGAATATAATATGAACTTTGGATAGTTTGATAGTCACAAAAGCAGTAACATAAAAACACAACCCTGTTGCTCACAAAGGTGTGTTTTCCTTCCCTTTTTTTTCTTTCTTTTTCTTCCCCCCCTCTCTTTGGGAGATTACTTTTGTTTCCTTCATTTTTATGACCTTAGATAGTAGAGCTGGCAGGCTGAAAGCAAGGCTGCAGAGCTACACTAATGCACTATGCAAAATGAAATGGCTATAATGATAGGTTCTGCTTATCCTTTAGTATCATCTATAGCCTCTCTATCTGTAAACAGGAGACAATACTGGCAACCCAAATGTGTGCCATTCTTTGATTAATAGATTAAGACATGCTTATGCTCAGGCAAACTGCAAAAGTGAGCTGTATGTGTCCATGTACAAATCACTAGACCAAAAGCAAGGATGTATAAGGATCCTTCATGTAATTCTTAAACATATCTAACTCAGGTACATATAGATGTAACAGACAGTTTAATCTCATTTCAGTGCAAAGTTAGAAAGTGAAGAGATTGAAATATTTACTAGACAAAGTTTCTAGTTTACTAGAATCAAGACTCAGATGACAGATTTTAAGTGTCCATGTAAATACATACTCATGTTCTTATGCACTTCACAAAAGCCAAATTCTGCTTTTCATTTCCCCAACTTACAGATTGTAGCTGCAGCTAAAATATACCCCACAGTGCAAAACATACTTTAAAACTGAAAAAAAAGTTAAAAAATTAAGGCAGCTGTGTTTAACAGAGTAGGCACATTCACACCTGGAAGAGCAGAAAAGGAATGTCTATTAGGTCAATTTACATGTTCATTTACTGAAGATCATTAAAATGCCCTGACTGCTGTCCTTCCAGCATCAGCTCCAGTCACTGCATTTTGGTTGTTCAACGGGTGGTTTAGGGCTGCAGAGAAAATTCATCACATTTTCTCTAATACACAGTGACTTCATACCTTTCACTGGCACACTCTGCCTGTCCTTGTGCATTCAGAACGTTATCACCTTACACTGAGATTGGCCAAAGTTGAGAGAAGACCCTTCAGTACTGATAAATACAATAAAACTCTCAGGTGAACTATGACCTGCAGGCTCATCCAGAAGCAAAATCAGTTCAATTTCCTTATGCTGCTGCCTTATGTCATGGGAACTAAACGAGAATCTTTCCTTTTTCAACAATAAAGAAGTGGAGCAATGGAAGGATGAAAAAGGCCCTGTAATGAATATGATGCTGAAGCTTATACTACAGCTGAGACATTACCTATTCTGTGATTCCTTACACGTGCTAAGAAACTGTGGCATTAGTTATGGCTATACTTTTGAAAGTTAAGAGGTGATCTTATTAGACTGGGAGGTTGAATAAAGGGATAACAATATACATCTTGTACATCTGCAAATGTAAAATCATAATCTACAATACACTTGAAAAAACCTGTAGAGGCATGACTAATAAAAGCAAAAGATAAAATTTTCAAGTGTATCATGAGAGCAATTGACAAAAGTCCAGAGAAAAAGGACAGAGATATACACATAAAGACATCTTATCTAACCCCTCACCACATACATTCCAAATACATATTCTTTGTGCCCCAGAAAGAATAATTACTTTTTTTTTTTTTTCTTGAGTTCATTTGAACATTGCCCATTACTCTGCATTCTTAGTACTCCCAGGCACTCCTCACAGAGCATTTTTTCTGCTTGCCAGTACTTTACGCATGGGACAACCCCAATAGAAGGTTTTTTCACAAGCTCCTCTGTGTCAACACCCAACCATAAAGAAAGCATGGATGTCAGCTTCTCACAAAGGCCAAAAGCTACAAACTTAGGTGAAGTCTTTCCTTTTGGGATGACACATGCATGGATACAAAGCCAAGCCAACTTTGAATAGCTCAGGAACAGAGCAAGACTTGTTCTGGGAACCACAGGAGTAAAGCATCTTGTCCTTACTGAGCATGACCTGAAGACAGGCATCCTTATGTTACTGAGGCTTTCTACCAAATCCCCACTGAACATTCCTACTACGCTGTATTTTAAAATAAAGGTAATCTAAGAAGGGGGAGTGGAGTACAACATGAGGACATTCTGAAGAAATAATTGAATTACAGTGTTTATCAGTCACACAGGATGCTAGCTAACCAGCTCCAAAAGCATCAGTAATCACCATGTTACATTTAATGGCATTAGCAAAAGCTGTAGGCAGGGAATTTCTGGAGCTGTCTTATCAAAACCAGGGATGTCTGGAACCAATTGGAGACCACGAACCAATACCAGCTGCTATTTCTCTAAGCTTTTAAACTCTGATACTTCTTCCTACAGATTTATACTCTTGAAGACTAAATGGGGGAAGCACACAAATTAAAAGGAACAACTTCAAAGCACAGTATGACCTGGTCCATGAAGTTAATTTACAGCCTTCAGACTAGCTGCTGTGATCCTTATTCTGCTATTGTGTGAGGCAAATCTCTGCCCCATGTGGGAGGGACTACCCAAAAGATGGCTCAAGGACTTAATTTCAACATGCCCAGACAAAAATACCCTTTTGAAATCTGTTCAAAAGCAAAGGGAAAAAAGTGAATGAACCAGACAACCGTGAGAGAGGGAATGGGTGACAAAAGGCCAACAGCAGCACGATGCAAGTCTGAAAAGTGATAAGACATGGCCTGATGTGAGGCACACCAAAACAAGCAAATACACATGAAATACTTCTCATGTGACCGGCCCAGCTCTTGCACTTGCCTGCACCACCAGCTACAGCACCCGGGGCATTGCAAACCATTCTCTCTCAGCCACTGTTTCAAAACCTCCATGTGAATTTCCAGCAAAAGTACTAAAGGCTTTTCCTAGAGGAAAGGGAGGGGAGGCTGTGACTCTCAGTACAGACAAATGTTAGGCAATGTTTAAGTGGTTTCATAAGAACACCTGGGAGAAAGGCAAGGAGGGGTCACCCTAATAAATGTATTCAGTCCAATAGAAGAAAAAGGAGGCAGTGGTAGAGAGATAGAAAAGAGAAAAATATAGGAAGGCTGAAGAATTAAAGCCATGAATTATTTACCCTGGGGCACCAGGAGAACTCGTGAGCGGAAGCCTGGTGCAGGGACAATACAGTAATCGTGGGGAATGCTAAATGAGAGGACAAGCTTTTACACCAGAGACTAAGTTCAGAAAGGAGTTTTTTAAGAGTTAACATACAAAGCAAAATCAACATGGGACTTCATCAGTAATGATACTTTCCAAAACATAAATAGCCAATTCTCCTCCAGCTTAGCAAAAAAATCTATTCAGACACTAAGAAACCATTCTAAATTAATTACATTTTCGATCACATAAACAGGTAAGTGAGAGGAAGATGCTTAAAAGCAGGTCTCAGCTGATTCTATAAGCCCACTAGGTTTTCTATAGGTAAACTCTAAAGAAGGAGCTTGAAAAAGGCACAGGCTAAATACATTCAAACCAGACAATACAGACCAGTAGTTTCTAGCACAGGGATCTATATGTGCTACACAGTCCTCTCTGCAGGCTCCATTCCTAGTGGCACATGCACCAGAACACTCCTAGGCTTTGCAGACTGTAAAAGGAAGGACTGTGACTGTCCCAGAGAAAGCAGTGCTGGTATCATGGCTCAGGGATGGTCCCCATCTCCTCACCCTTCTTGTAGTACAGTGCAAACAGTGTCTTTTTTGGGGCTGGGAAAGGACTGGCTCATTCTCAAATACCTGTCTTGTACCAAGTAAGAAGAGCTCAATGTAATAAACCCCAAACTAGTATGGGAATAGTGTAAAGTAGTGCCAGAAATTACACCATATCGACTCAAAGTAGCAATACTTCAAGGACCTAGAGGAAGGACCAAAAAAACTCCCTGTACAACACAAATGGAAACAAAACACCAGTTTTACACTTAGCACTTATTTAAGAAAGCACAAAAGAATAGGTGCAAAGTGAGGAGGGCCTTCTCTCAGTGCTTAGATCACTAAAACTGACTGGACTGAGTAACAGTTCTTATACCACATAGAAACATGAACTTCTCAGTGACACAATTCACTATCTATAGCAGCAAAAAAATTCAGAAATGGTTCCCTACACAACATCTTCTTCCCAGATGGAAAGTGTCTCTGCAAGCTGATGTAGGGAACTCTGTGGATTTAAAAGAAACTTCTGGTGCTGTTTTATAGGAACAGCTTTTCAACCACATTACAAACAACACCAATCTCTTTGCATTCCAGTCTCTGGTTCTCAGACACAATTCATATTGTACCCATCTGGATAAATGAGTCATTCAGTTTCTAGGGACAAGGAAAAGATTTTTATTGTCATTACTTCCTAAAGAGAAGCAGAAACATCAGCCTTGCAGAAATTCCATTACTTTAAAGGACACTACAGAGATACTGTCATAACTTCTAACTCAAAGACATAAAAAAGGGAACATAATGGAGTACAGCAACAATGATGTGCAATTAGCAATACCCTTTATTCTTCACTGCCATGTGACTTAAGATATGGTTAAGAAAACTTCCGGAAATAACAAGGCAGCAAAAGCTTTTTCTTTATTTTTTTATTTTATTTTATTTGAAATAAATGCCATCTTTCTGCTTGTTTTGGAATGACAGAATTTTCATAATTTCTAACCAAAACATATAAAGGAAATCTTATTCCCCATAGCAATGATGGCACAAAAGTGCACCCACATGTACCTAATTTACATTCCTGTCAATAATCTGATTGAAATCAGCAGTACCACATGTATGTCTATAGCTAGGGATGTAATGAAGAAAGCCACTGAATCTTATTATACAGCTGCCCCTCCCCAAAAACCAGAAGACCAGCCCTTCTTGCACAGGCTCCCACACTACCATTAAATGAGATAATGCTATGCAACTCCACATTCAGTAACAGTTTATTCACTATATTAAATCTTAGAAATTCGCAGAAATTCACCCATCTGCAAAATAATAATTACAGTGGTGAGGAGAATGGAGATAACCTCCCTTAACTGTCCTGGCTGACTATTCACTTCATTCCTCTGTGATGGGCTACTACCAAAAGATTTTGCTAATGACACAGACGGGGACCATCCTACTCTGAAGGGTGACACCTGAAAAAAACCAGCACTGAATCTCTCAGAAAACAGAGCTCTGATCTAGCCAGGACAAAGACCACCCAAACTGAAGATCTGTTGTAGCAAGTTTAGATATTGTTTTCCAGTTAAGGAGGACATGGAAGAAAGAAAAGTAACTGTATATTGTGATTCATTTTGAATGTGCATGTAGCAAAACTGGCAATTGCAAGCAAAGTTCCCCGAGAAGATTCTCTTTGTGTGTTGTTACTGGAATTTGCATCAGAACAATATTTTGTCAGATGGTTTAAAGAAAATGAAGATGTGAAATCTGAGCTTTGGAGAGCCTTAAGAATAAAATTCCCAATCTACTCCACTCACCTTTTTACAAATGTGAGAAAAGAAAGAGTCAGGAACATTTTAAACAAAAAAGTAACAAATTTATGTTCAGTGTAAAAAGCCAAAGACCACCACAGGGAAGAGTAGAAAGGTACAAAGAGCTTTTATGACTACCCAGAGTAAACAGGACATTACCTTACTGACGTCCTCATTTTTATTCTTATAGCAATAAATAAACAGCTTTTAGTTGGATGCACACACGAAATGCCAATAAAAATAACATCCATGTGCCTGTTTTTCTCACTAATGCCTCATCATTTCAATGCCTGCAAGTAAATATCTACTTTGATAACCCATCTGATAAGTAAGTTAACTATCATGTGCACAGAAAATATGAATTGCATCAGAAACCTCTGAACAGCTTTGAAAACATGATTATGCCAATATAGTAAAATATGAAAAGCCTAGAATGCTTTCAGGAAACTATTATTCATATTATTGTTCTAAAATGAGACAACACAATACAATTACATACCAAGTACATAAAGAAGTAGATCCAGAGCTGCAGTGCCCTAACTGTGAGTTAGATTTTCCATCCCATTAAAACCACTTCTACAGGCACTGACAGCCTTGCTTTTGACTCAATACACAATATTTTGTTTAAAGAGCTTTTAATAAATGCTAACAAACCCTTTCACTAACTTCAGTAGCAGTCAGGCATATTGACAGCAAATGCTATGATTTCTCTAGCAGGTTAAACAGCTGGGAAAACTCATTTTATTTTTTTTTCTTAAAACTGACTCCACAGGCTTTGAACTGCATCTTGACACCTAAGGATCTTCAAACTTGCTACCTTTCATCTTAATTCTCTTTGGTTTAGGAGAGAAGTAACACCTTGGAGGGATACCACCACGTAAGTCATATTTTATGCATATAGTAATATAATCACACATGGATACAGGTACTACGTGCAGAGCTGGGATTTCCATCCATACCACCAGTGGCGTACTGGGAATGGTTGCTGTATACACATGACTGGCAGATGCTCCACTGATGTCTTCTAAAGTGTCCAGTGCTAACAACAGCTATGTGAAGGGCTGCCACTTTCTCTTAAACAGTTCCTAAGTCTATTATTATTATTATTGGACTAGAAAAAACAAGAGAGAACATGTCCCTGATCTAGGCTGCAAGGCCATAGACATTTCTCAACCAGTTTCATACTATTGAATCTACTGAACCTCCCCTGGGGGAGCTTGACCCCATTACCTCTTGTCCTATTGCTGGTAATCAGGGAGAAGAGGTCAACATCTGTCTCATTACAACCTCCTTTCAGGTAGTTATAGAGAGCAATGAGGTCTCCCCTCATAAAACAATCATTTCCCTAGAAAACCAACATTTTACTTGTCCTTTTGTTTGCACTTCTTCTATTTAGCTCTAGTTTAGCAGTTGCTAATGTGCAAATCCACCAAATTTAAGAGGATCAAATGAGCTTCTCCAGCCAATCTGCTAGACACCAAAAAGGAACACATATATTCATTTAGATGCCCATAGCAATTTTAGCAGTCCAGGGTTCCCTACTGCAACTGCCTTTCATGTGATGGTAACTGTGAAATATGAAAAAGTTTTGCTTACTTGTAAAGCCCTGTGAAATACTAAGTCTTTAGTTGAGAAATATGGATTTTAGATCAATTTTTTATTTAAAGAAAATAAAAAGTTGAGGTTGGGTGACTGCTTTTCTGCGGAAGAGGAAGGAAAAATGAAGAAGGGATTTAGAAATCAGTTTCCAATATAAGTCCCCAGAGGAAAGAAATGAACATTGTGCCTCATCCTTCTATATAAAAAACCCAATGTGGTCCCTCTGAAGTCAATCACACCGTTTCCTCTGACTTCTCAAAATATATCACCAGCGAAGTTTTCCAGCACAGAATGTAGGTTGTGCTTATAAACTACAGTGTTGGCAATACAACTTACTTCAGCATGGAGAAATCATAACTGCCATATGATTGAAAACAGCACAAAATTTACACAAAACCAACCCCAAAAATTTATATTCTTCTTGTTGCTCAAAGTGGGCAAAAGACAACTAAGCAACCACAGTTACTAAACAACTGAGCTGCACACATGAAAACTTTTCCTTCAGTAATAGAGCTTTTCCAAAACTGTTAGCTTACTAGGTTTATTAAGAATTCCTAGTTACTAATTAAAGCAAGATTTTTTTTTTTCCTTTGCAAAAGCCTATCTCTGAGACATTAAATCAAAAGACTAGGAAACCCAGTTATCTATTAACTTTTCTCTGAAGTGACTTTGCCAACAAACGTTCAGCAGTTGTAAGGAGCAATTCTATAGAGATCAAAGGGATCAAGACCGGAGAAAAGGCTCATTATAAATTTATTGTTTGTTAACTAGTGGATATTTGCACATGATCCATCTCACCCCCCTGTCTCACTGGTTTGCCCTCATTTGGTGTTCTGAGACATTCACAGACAGCAGACTAACAAGAATAAATCTTCTGAAGTCCTAGTGACAGGATTTCAGTTCTAGCAGAACACAGCCAGCTTCTCCCAGGGACTGATTTGGAAAAGATAAGTAGTTGCTCAAGAATAGAATATCTAATTAGCAGATATTAAGAAAGCATCATTAATACTCTTCAGCTGACTAGATACACTCACATCAGTATCTAATAATGGGGGTGCGTGCATGCGTGTGTGTAAATTAATTTAATATATAGCAGGATTTTTTTTTCAGTGAATCATGCTACAAATATTAGACATCTCTCAAAATCTGTAGATTCTTTCAGATCTCAAAACCTACTACAATAAGAGGATGTTTAATGTTTTTCTTCCTGCATTCACCTCACTAGTCTCTGGACCATGAAATAAATTATGAACACCTGAGCACTCAAAGGGCTTGCAAACATCTGCACTGCAAATCCCTGCATGAACCTGCATACTAACTGAACTCTGCTCATGTAGCTTCAGACTGAAATGTGCTACAGGAGTTTGCCTGTGACATCAGTACAAGTTATAGGCTGCCCTTTGTCAAGTTCAAACCATTATAGTAAGAATTTTAAGTATTATAAGCATCAAAATCATGAACCTCAAAAAGTGTCCCACTAATCAAAGAGACATAATTATGCTGCATTGCATGAAAGGAGACAAACTTCAGTTGCTACTCAAGAGGTCATAGTGTGCAGACTTAAGTAATGAGAGAGCAATACCTACTCTGACTGGAAAGGAAGGTAGAGATGGGCTCTCAAATACCAGTCAATGAATTCAAACTATAAGATGTATTCTGTTAATAGCCTAATGAAAGATACAGCAACCTCAATTCATAGACCAACCTCAATTCATTCATGTTAGGCTGAACTACTAGAAAGGTTTCGTACATGGGAGGCTCTGCAAAGTGAAGCCTTTGCCTGAACATTAAGCCTTTTGCCAGCTGCTGCCTGCAAAACTAGGGACATGGACTTGATGTCAATACTTCAAGATATAGTTCAAGATATAAAGTATCACTGGAGTGATTCCTGGTTCACATGTCGGAATTGAGAGCAGAGTAAGCCTTGATATCTGTGCACCACTGCACAGCCAATAAGGTGACCATTTTCACTGGGGAACACTTCTAGCTGCTCATCAGTATGCCCTTGGATTCTTAGGCACGGCTTGTCTAAAATACCAAGGTAAATACACACCGTGAAATCTAAATTTTGAGGATATTATTTGATTTTTTCTTTTAAATACATAGCTTAGTTGTGAATCTTCCTGAGCACGATGCTGCTACTGTAGCCAAAAGTCAAGCATTCCTATCACTATAATTTGAAAATGCAATCAGAGTAACACATCAGGCGTCCAGAAGCCATAATGAGATTTGCAGGGAGAGGCAACTGATGACTCAGCTCATTTCTTGCTGGTGCAAAACAAAATTAACTTAGACACAAGTTTGTATGCAAACATTTTGTCTGCTCCAGCCACAGGCAAAGATCTTGCCTGTAGTATGTCAAGTTCTCCAAGCTAAGCAGTAATTGGCCATAGCTTACACCAAGGTGAAAAATTCCCAGCAGGCAACCACAGTGTGTCACAAGAGGTGCTGCTAGTGACTAAGTGACCCCCTTTTCTTTAAATTGATACCAACATAATGCTCTAGGGGCTGCCAGTGGTACCCACAGCAGTGCTTTGCCACCTAGGATGGAAAACTCTGCTCTTTACTTCTGGTTCTCATTTAGACTCCTACAAGGCTTTTTAGGAAGCCTAGACGATCCTAGCCTTCTGGATGTGGCTAAATTTCAACTGAAGAACACAGTCTTGTCTGCCTCAGTACTTCCTCCAATTTTATTTGGATAAAGTACTCTTTATGTCCTGTCTTAAGGTGCAGAAGAGTATTGCTTAGTACTTACTCTTAAATCTCCACAGCAAATCACTAATAAATAATTCACAAAACATACTACATGTTCTGTGGGATGCTTTGTAACAGCTAGATATTATTAACAGTGAAGTATATCATAAACCTGTGAAAATTAAGTATCTTTTACCAGAAAAGAAATAGCTTTGTGCTCATAATACAGATCTGTCTGACCTTCACCTTTGGGAAGCCTACCTCCCATGATACTCTGGACTGCTGTAGAAACCTGGAAATTATTACAACTACTATGTCAGCTATCCCCAAGACCTCTCAGGCCTAGAAAGCACTGACAATTAGAGACCAAAGCAAGAAATAATGATAAATATACTCCTATAAAAGGTGAAAGGAGTTTCCATTACCTGATTTTCTATGGCCTTCCTGTTTTTTGGATCACTAACAACTGAGAGCTGCAACTCTGCCATCTTTTTCATTTTGCTATCCATGTCAATCTTCTGGAAGAGACTCTTGGTTTGAGTTTTCAGCAGCCTAACTGTGTCCTCTTTCCCAAGCTTCTTTGCAAACAGGGAAGCACAAGCTGAATGTATGGCAGTAACCCAGTTTTCCAGATCTGTCTGGCTTGTCGCCTGTGGAACAAATCAACAATCCAACAGTATGAACAGACAAGAAACAAAACCAAAAAGTTAAAATCAGCAGCTTTACGACATGAAGTACTTGACTGACATCTTAGGCACTTTACTATAAAATCAGTTAAATAAGGTTTTATCTTTAAAACTGTGCAAATAAAGGAACTGTTTTTCCTGCATTCCATCATGGCTTGCCTCCAATCTTCAGCTTATCCTTCTTAGATAAGGTCTGAGGGCAAGCACAACAGAGCCCCATGAGCTGTGGAGAAGATGTGACTTCCATCCTTCATCCCTCCACATAACTGAAGTAAAAAACAACAGGTTTCAAAGATAAACTTCCTCTTCTGCAGGTAACACAGCAACAGAGATGATTTTGCATGAAAGGTCTGAGAAGAGATATCTGCTTTCTTAAAATATGCTAAGTTAGTGGAGAAAGGACAGAAAGGTGAGGACAAAACATCTGCACAAAGTGTCTCCAAGATATTGAAAAGTGTGCCTACGGGTCAACATGTATTCATGCAGACAGTACCCTATATGCTGTTCTTTATTAACATTTCCAGTGGTGCACTTAAGCAGCCATGATCTTCAGATCATTTTTAGCTTTCTTTTTTGAACATCTCACTTAAACAATTCTGTTTGAGACCACCACATCCAGGCTGAGCCCACTATTCTGTAATGGTGAAAAGCTAATAGACATGGAAAAATATTTATAATAATGCTGATTTTCTTGAAGCTTTTAACTACTAGGTACCAAAAGTGTCTTGCAGGTTTCTGATCTGTACTTTTTATTTCTGAACCATAACTGAGCAAACTGATATAATATCATATACCTGGAGTCACACCACAGAACTTGAATCAGTATTATAATAGTATAGTATAATAGTATAACTACACTCTTATTTTTAAACCAAAAGCACAAGCATGATGGTGTGTGTTGTATGTATATATACAATGCACATACTAACAAACACATCCTAAAATGGTAACAACCACAAAGTTAGGCATGCATACTGTTACCTGAAATAGGTAGACATCTCCAAAAGAATTGCTGAGACAGAACACATTTTCTTTCTTGGGATGTTCTGGAACTGACTGTACTATGCTGTCTTCTGCAAAGAGGGCATATCGAGGCAAACTGCTCTGCTCCATCGAGTTCCTTCCATAGGTCTCATAAAACAGCAGAGTACAACCTTTGCAGTTCAAAGGAACAAAAACATAAGGAGACAGTAAGCTCTGGATCCCATATTTGAGTTCTCTTACATCAATGCTTTTGTGATTAACATACCCTTCAATGACAGGGAACATCAGTTTTTGACATACAGAAAAAAAAGGAGGATCCTCAAAACTGGGAAACAGGCAAAGTTAGTGATGAATTTGCCAATGAAAAGTTGGACCAGACATCTAACAGGGACACAAACACCCATGGAAGGAAAAAAAAAAAACCCAAAACACACAGGGTACCTCAATATGGAAGTGTTCAAGGTCAGGTTGGATGGGGATTTGAGCAATGTGCTCTACAGAGAGGTGTCTCTGCCCACAGCAGAGAGTTTGGACAATATGATCTTTAAAAGATCACTTCTGACACATCCTATTCTGAGTCTATTATTACATTCAGCATATTAAAATGCTAAAGCATATATAAATTAATTACTGCTTAGTAAAATCAGCTTTTATCTTTTTTTATTAAACTGAACCAACTGTCTAATAACAGCCACATAAGAAAACTCTATTTGTTGAAAAGATTAGCAGAAACTTTTGTCCATGCTTAGTGATTAGACTTCTCAAATTTGACCCAGGTTTCCTTGAACCTACCTACAAATTGTGAACTTACACAAACACTTACACAAAAACCACAATTTGAATAATTTAGACCAGTTTAAAGGGGTTGAGTTTGAGCATGTCCAATCTCATAGACAGTATAAAAAGTAAACTACAAGACTTGCATACAGAAAACAAATTTGACCCTCGATGATGACAATTCTAAGTATAAAAAAAAGGGATTACTTTGTGAAGACAGCAGGAGCTTGATCTCATTCTCCAGCATCTTGCTGTTGGCAATGAGGCTGACTTAAGAAGGATCTATTCCCTCTACCCCTCCCATTCCTTCCCCATGGTACAATCCACTGTCCTCTGGGATCACTGGACATCAGTCACAGACTGAACAGCATTACTGAAATAATATAGTTAAAAACTACCTGTCTTCCTCAAAAATTTCTTAGGCCAGTTGTGCACTGAGAGAAAACGCACCTCCCTTTCACCCCTGGGAGTTTAATAAGCAGTTTAATAATAATAAGTTTCACCTGTTGTTGGGTTTTTTTTAATTATTTTTTGTTTTAATTTTAATTGACAAATTAATACTATACTATGGTGGGATGTCTAACCTGTAAGATCTAAGACCAGATATTATAAATACATTTTGAAAGCCCAGAAAAACCTAAGCAGTTAGTTAAAATCTGAGGCTTGTAGTGCATTCTGCAGCAAAAGTCTTCTCCAAAAGATAGGCTCAGATTCATTCAGGAATTAATTTAGACAAGACCTATGGCCACATTACACAGCAAGTCAGACTAAATGATCACAGTGGTCCCCCAGGGTCCACTAATCCATTAATGCCTTACTACTGAAACCCCTATACATATTCAGTAGCAGGCTTGAAAGTTGGCCAACGTAAGGATTAAGTTTGCTAGGGCTACAGCATTATCTCTCTTGTCCATTTTTTGGTGTTGTTTTTCCTTCAGATCAAAGAGGCATCACAACACAGAGGACTGCCAAAACTGAGATTTTGGGTTGACTTTTTGATTTTCAGGCTGCTGGTGTTTCTCTGTGTGACACCCTGTGTGTATGTATGAATAAAGCCTAGGAAGTACGGTTCAAGGGTGTGTTGCAAAACCTGCAAAACAGCAATGTTTCCTCTGGAGATGCTTTTGAAAGAGGTAAAAAACAGAGATAAAATTTATTTCAATACTTCTCTAACGTTTACACTTCAGGCTGTAATAAAAATCCCAAACACGTCATCCAAAGTCATCCAAATTTGAAGGGAGTTTCTTCAAATATCAAAGCTGAAGTAAGAACCAAAATCTAGGATTTTTTTATTCTTCTGTCTGGTAAAGGGGAATGACGGGCCCATTAGAGCCTATTAGGCACATTTGCTGGGAAAAGTGGTGGAATACACTGGTCCTAAGTGTATGAAAAGAGATAGATTTAATCACATTTTCCAGTCCATGTATAACAATTAAAAATAAATAAATAAATAAATAAAAAGTATATCAGGTATACCAGAAGTTACTGTCCTGATGACTGAAAAATTTTGAAAGGAAACAATCCAATAAATAGAAATGCTTCCATACTATTCAAGGGCACACTTTCCTATTACTGTCCAAAATCTCTGGCAGAATATTTAGGGTAGGAGCAAATCCTACAGAATTAGTCCTATCCTTTCCCTTTAGCAGCCCTCACTTGATCTTTTACCCACAGAAACACTGCAGATCTGTGCAATTAGAAAAGGATATAGTTTGTTGCATTATGTATATCAGGCATGGCACTTCTGTCAACATTTCAATGTAACAGGGCAAAATAAACCAACAAAACCAGGTCTCCTCCTGTATTCAGCAGGACTGTAAAACCACTTTCACTTCTGCATTTTCAGAAAGTGCAAATTAAGTTCTATTTTCAGCTCCCATATTTCTCTTATGTGTTATCAAAAAGGTAACCAAAGGCACTTTATATTTTATCCTGACATTATTTGTACATAAGTAAAAAAAATTTCAAGGGTATGCATGTGTATGGCAACCCAGGTCTATCTTCAGCTCAAGCCACGAGATCCTTGGAAGCAGCCAGTTTCATAAACTCTAACAGACCCACTGGGACTGATTATCATGCAAGTATTTTAATCAAAACTTGAACTGAAAGGGGAGGGCAACGAGAAAGCAATTTCCTCCATTAAAATAAACTAATTACATGGGACAGATGGAAAAGAGAGCCCCTCTTCTTAAAGGGTTACTATTCAAGCTCAGGTCTTGGTGGCCCTGAAAGCAGAGCAGAGGCCTCAGGACATGTATACTTTGAAGTCTGGCAGGTAACCAGATGGTCATAAGCCTCCTGCATATTTATAATTAAACACATCTCAACAAAGTGCAAAGAAACATGCTGTCCTCCATTTGCATACATGGCTATTTTAAGTCATATTTTTAAATATCTTAGCTATTTAAACTTCACGAACAAATCAAATACAGATTTTTTTCAAAACCATGTATAAGGAGAACCAAAGCAAGTGCCTTGATCTTGATATAGCATATTATGAAAACAGAACTACGCCTTGATATCCAGACAGGCAAGTTTATTTTGGCATCAGAAGTCTCCACGGCAAAATAAAGGTACGAGATCAAGGAAATGAGGAATGTATATTTAAAACAGCTAAGAAAGTGGAAGAGATTCTGCACCATGAATACAGCCACATCACCCATTCAAAGTAAAAATTGTTGTATCTAATACCTGTTGTAATGTCAGAAGTGAATAAAGCTTTTTATAAAGAATTTGCTATTCCTTCTTTATGGTAGGTGAAAGTCGAGTAGTAAGAAGGCATGTGGCTTGTTCAAGGTCACTGATAAGCCAATTTTATAACAAAGAACAGAACGCAATGCACCTAAATTCCTTCCCAGAGCTGCATTATCCCAGAAATGCACAAATTGGTACTATATAATATACTTCAGTTTAGGGTTTTGATAGGATTGTTTCAAAACTACTTGAATTCTAGAGAATGCAGATCAAACTCCAGAATGCAAACACATACAGTAAGAGGGTGGCATTCAGATCCTGTTTTTCCCTTTGTATACACTGCTTGTAAGTGTGAATCATGGTAACTGATGATCAGGGTAAGTGATTTAAACTATTAAGACTGCCTACATTTTGATCCCTTGATAACAGGTCTTTGAATTATTAGGCAGAATTGCTACATTCTTGCAGGTTTGCCTCTTTCAGATCAGCACCATCAAGGACAACATTTCCAGAATTTGCTGTTCACTGTTCATTTTTCTTCAGGTCTACACCCATGCAGAATTTTGAAAAGGGCAACCTGTGGGAAAGTTGTTATTTTCTCTCCTCCAGTCCTAGCTATGCTAGGAAATTATTAAGTTTGATCATTTCCTTACTGAAAGGCAAATCCTTTGGATACAATTAAAACAACAAAACAAAACAAAAAAAACCCAATGACCCAGCCTATGAACTCACCCATCAAATTCCTTTTCCTCCCCATAACAGATGTTATTTTCCTTCTCACACTTCCTGACACACATACACTTCTCGTGGCACACCTACCTGCTCTATTACGCTGAGCCATCAATATCCACCCCAAGCACAGTGCTGAGCACAGCAGTCCCACCACACCCCACACACAGCAGCAGCCCCTTCTGTGTGGATTGCCTTCCCATGGGGTTACTCCACAGCAGAAGCAGCCAGGGGAGGTGGGAACGTGGGCACAACAAAAGCCAGAAGTGGTTGGGCATGGTGAAAGGCCATCCAGGGATAGGAGGGAGACTGAAGAGCCCTGGGAATGGGCCATGCAGCAACACCTCAGGCACTGCAGAGCTTCCCCTGCTGATGCTACACTGGCCTCCTCTGCCCAAACATGATCTTCATGTTTTTGTGTAACTAGCAGAGGGATGTAATTGTAATTGTTGCCACAATTGTAATGTTGCCACCTGAAGCACCGAAATAAACTCAACATTTTTACATTATCTTACCCCAACTTTAAGTAAACTGGGGGCTTCTCCTGATCCTTAAATTTTGAATTTCCCTCATACAGAGGTGTACCTTCCGTATTTTTGTCAGTTTGGGCTCAGTTTGGTCTTTGACCTCCAAACATTCAAAAGCATCATTTTCTAAACCCCCAGTTCTGTACAACTCCAGAAACTGCGAAATCAGACAAACCAATTCCCACGAGGCTGCATTTATAATACCAGACACATAAGCACCACTCCAAATCAGGGGCACATGCTTCACTTTAAGGCTCCGGGTAGACTGTGTAAAGTTAGGCATGAATTTCTGATCCCCTGACCTGCTAGCAGAAGCCAGCATGCATTATATGTTGCTGAGACACAACAGAAACAACTGCTGCCACCAACCCAAAGGAGCAATTGCAGTGGTTTACCTTTGAGCGTGACCCAGTACTGCTTCCACTTTCTCCGTGTGACCAGCTCCAGCTTCTTCTCCTTCTGCAGGGTCACCAAGGGTTTGAAGAAAAGCCACCCTGCCTTCCGCACCACTCCTTGCTCTTTCTCATACAACAGATCCAGCTGCTCCAAGGAGCTGAGGGACTCCCCGCTGGAGTCCTCGGTTTCTGACGAGGTCTCGGTGTTCTCCAGGTTTGTCCTGCTCATCTCCAGCTCCCGCATGAAGTTTTCATAGATGTTCTGCCTCAGGGCATCGCTGCTGACAGCATTAGTGGACTCACTTCTCTGGGAAAGGACGTGGCTGGAGCCGGGTGACCACAGCAAAGCAGAGGGCTGTGATGGTGCCAGCATGTCTGTGGTGAAGTTGTCTGTTCTGCTGTCGAAGTATTCGCTCCCATCTTTACATTTTGGCTCCTGTGCAAAAAAGCAAATTGCCAGCAATCAGCCACCAGAGCTACAAACAAAAACACCAACCTCATTTCGCATTTAAATCTGTTTCATGTTTAGCCATGGACAGTTCCTTCATCAGGGGCTACCTCTTTTCACCATGGTTTTGCTTCAGCAGCCACTGACACCGTTGGTGCCACCACTCACACTTTTCTCAGAAGAACTCCATTAAACCCTAATCACTAAATCTGCAAGCTTTGTTAACTCAGATACCTGCCACAAATCTCAGAATTCACTACTAACCACTGAGATTTTTACTGGTTGAAATGGGATGGACTCCAGGAGACAACCACATTCTCCAGCTGAAACCTCAGCACCACCACTTATATGCCTATTTGAGTACAAGCAGGAACAGTGTCACAACACTATTATTATAGGGTTTTCAGTATTTTGGTGACACTTCATTTGTGCAAGGCAGCTATATTTAGAACCAGCACAACTAGGCTAATTTTACCTCCACTTTCTATTTGTCATATAACTGTGCTTATCCAACACAAAAAAGGTCAAAAGTTGAGAATATTTTAAGCTTGTTAGTATTGACCGCTTGACAAAAATCTAATCTAACAGAAGATGTGATTCAAAAAAAGAAAGATGCACTTGCTGACTGGCACTAATCCAGTCTCCAGATTGCAGAGGTGTGTATTTTTTGACTTGTTGGAAACCTCCCAGCATCTTGATGATCTTATCAAGCACCAATGGGCCTTTCTCTTAATTGCATTGTGCAACTACACCCCTTGTATTGGGAGAATGGGCCAATGTTATTTGAAATACTCAGTGGTATGACACCAGTTTTACCTTGTGATATAGATGCTAACGTAGGCCCATTACTTGCCACTGCCACCTTGTTGGCAGGTTTGGCTTCTGCTTTCTTAAGCCTTTCCTAGTGATGTGCTGACTGGCCCAAACTCTCCCAGGTTCCAGTGATGAACGGGGATTTTTGTACTACCCAGAGCTCCTTGGACTAACTTCACTGTCCAGAACCACACCATTCATCATAAGAAGCCATTTATTGTATTCCCAACTCAAGCATTGCCAATGCTATTTAAAAACAATCAAGATTTAAGAACATGCAACACCAAAGAACTGATGTCTTTTGCAGTAAAAATATGAGGGAAAAAAAGAGGGCTATAAACAAGTCAAAAAGTGAAGCTATTACCATCAGTAATAATAAAGCTATTATACTTCCAAGTTTAGACTGCCCCTCTAAGAGCATTTATTTGCTTACAGACTTCTGTACATGAATAAAGTAAATAAACCTTGGTCTCCTGTGAACTGCACTCACCAACAGCTTTGGAAGCAACTATTCTTTTGTTCCATTCCTTCCTACTTGATGCTCTTCAAAACAGCAGCGGAAAAGCTGCGCCGTGTTTTGATAACATCAGGACCTCCAGAATGCAGCCAAGAGCAACAGTGGGGCTGCACGCCCTCCCAACCATCACCAGACAAGCCACTTCTCAAGCAGCAGGACACTGCCTGTCCTGGCCTCACAAAAAACAGCTTGAACTGAGACCCACATTCTCTTACTGCACGCTGATGTTCGAGTCTGGCTTTTCAGATCTCTCTGTCTGGTGACACAGATCCCATTATCCTGGTAATCGACCACCTTCCTCAAATCTTACTGCAGAGAGTTAATCAGAGTCCCTCAAGAGTAACTCCCAGAGCATAAAAACTTTTGCTTTTTTTATAGCAAAGGGAGAGAAATCATGGGGAGGTAAAGGTAAAGGTAAAGGAATGGGTAAAGTAAAGGTAAAGGGATGGGCAGGGGGGTGAGCGAGCACAAAGAAATAATCATGTGATGTTATTTATGCCCACAAAGAGACAGTACAACATGGATCATACACCTCCTCCAGCCATCTGCAGTTCAGTGAGAAACTGGAAGCTTTCTCCACCTTCTTTTTAATTACTGTCACTGTCTGTGTGTGCCAAAATCCTGTGTTTTTAAATTGTTTGACTATTCTCCAGGAACTGCCAGTGCCCTCTAGGAAATAGTAACATACAGTTTACTAAGGATATGTATTTCTTTCAGTCCTAAAGCTCTAGTAAGAAAAACAAAATGATGCATACATAAGAAAGTGTCTGCTGCGAAGGGTATCTACTGGAACAACACGTGTTAGTGAAAAGGGTAGGATACAACCTGTCCACAAACAGCCACTAACCACATCCTCTGTTTTCTACCCTTTCTGTGTGCCTGGAGAAATGACGAAGTATCAGAGCACAGTAAATGGACACAGGATCCAAAATTAATATGTACACTTCACCATGACAACATCACTTGTTTGTTTGTGCTGGTTGCCTTTTTTTTTTAATATAAAAAGAACAGAATTGGCAGAGTCACGCAGTCTCTGCTGCTCCCTCAGGGAGGCTGTCACTGCAGCAGTATCTGGTCACTGCTGAAAAGGTCTGACCCAAATTGCTGCTGGTGGTGGTTCCCTGGAAGATGACTTTCTGCTTGTTTTCTCTGTTGCATCTACTGATGATAGAAAACTACCACTGTTTTTGCACAGCTGCATTCAAGCAGATCTCTCAATGTCTGAGAAATATTCTAGAATAGTTACAGATATTGCAAAAGATAAAGTTGCTAACTAAGATACCAATTAGACAAAGTGATGCATGTAATAATTAGCTATAAAGAACAGTGTAGGAAACAATGCAGCCCACTAAATTAATTAGGACCCAAGCTAAAAGTGGAATTTAATACCAGTTTTCAAGCCAAATAAAGAGATTGTCTAAATGTACGTTTCTTCCATATTCTCTTTACACCACATTTCAGGGCTCTGGCTTATGAAGTCAAAAAATCTCAGAAATTATTCCCATAAAGAGGCTACTTACTTCATTGAAGAACCTTTCTGGTGGCTGGGTTTTCATTTTACACAGCAGTTGCTCATTTTCTCCATGTTACACAGCTGTACACTGTGTTTTACACCACCAGTTTTAGCAGTGTCTGACTGCAACAAGTCTGCCTAAATTCTGTCCTAAAGTTTCAGACACATCACATAGACTTTGTTGCTCACACATAGTGTATTGTGATACACCATTTCCCCAGTGCCATTTCAGCAAGGATTAAACTAAGTGAGGATACGCCATGCAGTAGAGTACCAGTGAGGCACTGAGGAAACACATTAGGACACCCTGATGCAATGAAAGCTGAGTGACAGAATGACTGCAAGCCTTGACATGAGCCTATCCATGTTTATGGATGCTTTAAAACAGGGGCAGAGAAAGGATGCCAGGATGAAAAGGAAACAGACTTCCTATCTTAAGACAGGAGATTGAAGAGAGCCTGCATAGACCCACAAATAGAGGCCAAGAAAATATAGAATTTCTCCCCTTAAATAAAGCCTAACAGGTAGTAGGGAAGGATGCAGAGGACAATGCTGGCAAGAGAACAAACTGGACAGGACGACATTTACTCTGCAAATTAGCAAGCATCAGAGTAAGAGGGTTTGGAAACAGCCTTCAAGCTGGGGAAAAGCCCACCTGATTTCAAGCTGCAATTTGTTCACAAAGGGAGTTAGACTCCACTGCCTTTCTAGTGGCAAGACACTATGCCAAGACTGTTCCACCTGGTCCTGCACCCCTGTGAAGCAGGAGGCTTGGCTGTCTCTTTTCCACTTGGGAAGGTGGAGGGACCTATCCACCCAGCCAGCACCAGCACCAGCACCAGCACCCTACTTACGGGGACAAATTCCAGCTTTCACCTACGTTCCACTCAAGTGACTCGCAATCAGTTGCCAGTAATGCACTGAGAAAGGGACATATTGTTCAGAGGAAAACATAGAGGCTACAACTGCTGTGATGAACAGTGCTACAAACAGGGACTAACCATCTGACAGATTGTAACCACGCACAGTACTTCTGCATTTTTAATTCAAAAGGAACCAGTGAGAGCATAACTGTTACCAAATTACAAAGCAGCAGCCCCTAGAAGAGACAGCAGGTTACTCAAAGTGTGCAAGGCAGATAGAAGCAGACCAAGCCCCAAGAGGAAGGCAAAGTTATAAAGCATTTGCTACCTCTCTTAGCCTTTCTGTCACAGGATGCTTGTCTGATAAAAATCAATGACTAACTAGTTCCTAAGCCTTTTTCTAAGAAATCACCATTTTCAGAGCAACTTCTACCAGAATCAGATTTGACTTCGATGCAGTGTCACCAGCCAAATTTTCTTTCTGTGTCTGAAGTCAGTTCACTACACAGTGAATTCAAAACAGCTATGAATTGTGCACCACAAATACCATTCTGAAAATCTAACTAAGTAATACATAGCAAAGATCTGGGATGCAGAGGTCATATGCAAAGCCTGGCATATGATAGCCAGAGCAGCTATCGATATTGAAAGCAGTGAAGAATCCTGGCACAAAGCACTGAGGCTCTTCACCAATTCCGGTTTTTCTCCCTTCTCTTTTACAACTGAGTAAGAAGGTGAAAAGGCAGCATCTGATAAAATACACAAGCATGAATTCACAAAAGAAGTGATCCAAATAAATGGCTTCCATTTTCATTTTCCCAGTTCTGTAGCCCTTACCTAGGATTTCCATTGGCAAACCTCAGGCTGACCTCATTTTCGAGCCTAGGGGTCAGTTAGGAGTTTCACATTCCCGTGACAAATGCCTGTAAACCATGATACCTGTCTGATTTTTCAAAACTGGAGGCATCATTTGCTCTACCCCCACAGAAGGGGTTTCCTTCACTTCTGGAGTGGCCAGAAGCCCAACACTGCTGAAAAGGAGCAGCTTCTTCATTTAGAGAAGCACACTGGCTGTTCAGAAACACTGGGGGAGATTTTAAAAAATAAAAGTAAATCAAAACCAAACCCAAAACCACTGTGTGCCCTCCATCTCAGCTTGTAAACTGATGTGTAGAAGTCCAGGCACAGTCTGGCATTTATAGAGCCAATTCAGGGATCTACAGCTAGAGATGAGAATTACATTCCTGACCACAGGCATCCTAAATTCCTATTAATGGGATTAGCCTTAAATTCTTCTAAAGAAACATCCTTTCCCTCCCCTATTGCCCTGCTCCCATCTCCTTCTTCACACTACCACCTCCCAGTGAGCCAGATGGCAACTCAAGCTTTTCCATCTGGTGAACTAAGCTGGCACACAGAAAGGAGGACACTCCATGTAATGGCCTCATAGAAGGTGGAGGCAGCTCTGGTCAGTACTCTACAGTTGCTCGCCTTGCTAGAGATGGACTGACAGTGAAACCAAAGGGAACAATGAAGCCAGTAATACAAGTAGGGAATAGCTGCAAGGATACTTTTAACATCCTTCTTCTAATGCTTCTACCACATTCTTTAGAGTGTACACCAATTTATAGCTTCTATATATGATGTCTATACTATACGTTCAT
This sequence comes from Heliangelus exortis, assembly GCF_036169615.1. Lineage (NCBI taxonomy): Eukaryota > Metazoa > Chordata > Aves > Apodiformes > Trochilidae > Heliangelus > Heliangelus exortis. The sequence continues at coordinate 52,832,575 of NC_092424.1, read as the reverse complement.
GGTTGAGAAAAAGAGAAGGCTCAAGAACTTCAAGTTACTTTGCTAGTAATGCAATGATTTCAAAAGATAACTCACTGAGAGATTAGGCTGCAGAGACTGGGATTAGCTAAGAAGGTTACAAAATAGGAAGGGAAAACTTGCACACACAAACATATATCTTTTTTTGCTGTCAATATTTCAGACAGCTCCAGGGATGCAACACTTCTCAGAATTCTTCAAATTACCAAATGAGATTAGTGAGTAATTATCCTGTGAGAAAGACAAACATGATGCAATCATTACATTTGTCAGTGGATTCTACAAGCCGACTTTCACACACTTAGACTGGGATTTGTCCCTACCTGCAGCTTCCTTTTCTTCCTGGAGAGACTTCCCGTCCAGTCACTGATGCGTCGCATTCGGCTTTTTAATGTATCCTTTTTGGAAGGATCCTCGCTCAGGGGCTTTGACTTTCTGCATGGGAGTGTGTAGGAGGAGTAATGTGCAGGACTTCCCTGCTCCACCCTGGAGGGAACATCAATGTCTGAGGCAAACGAGACACGGTTGCTTAGGCTACCGTGAGCGTCAATATACTCATCAGACAGCCTGATCCTAGGTGGAGGGGTGCTTTCCAAATTTGTATCCTTATAGAGATCTCGGAGTGAGGAAAGAGATGAACTTTGGTTGAAGGACTTCTTGTTATCACTTGCTGGGAAACTGGCGTGGATGCTTGTATCTGGAGTGCTTCTGGTCAAATATGGACCATCCAGCTCATTGATATCCCCAGCATTTCCCCAGAGAGAGTCATACCATGAAGACTCGGAGCTAAGGGAGCTTCCTTTACTCGATCGAAGCCTTGAATCTGTAGGTGACAGACGATGGCTTGAAGAACAGTCTGTGCTGGAGTTCCTCCTGACATCGAGCAGGTTGTTTGGCTTAGATTCCAAGGCAGGAGAATATCTCAGCAGTTGGACCGGTCCACTGGACTCTTCAGTCGGTACCTTGCTGTTGCTGCTGTTGTGGAACTCAACCCTCAAGCACCCGTCCAGCTTCCCCAGTGTTTTAATAAGAACTTTGGGACTCCTCCTGTCCTCTGATGGGGAGGTTGATGAAAGGTTCTCATTCTTTCCATAGCAATTTAAGATGTGTCCATTGCATTCTCGAGAGGCAGTATGATTACCTCCAGCTTGAAGGCCAATATAGTGGAAACCATTCTCAGGCAAAAACACTGCATTATTTCCTTGGCAGTAGTCCACTGAGGTGTTTGTCCTGTGTTTGGCATGGACATTGCTTTTGGAAACCTTCACCACAGTGTCACTGAGTCTAGATGAATAAGGCTGAGCACTCTTGAAGTGTGAAAGGCAGCTTCTTGCAAGGGACCTCGATTTGTAGTTTGAGCCACTACTGGTATGTCCCCAGCCATGCATAGAGCAAGACTTTTCATCTTTAGCATGAATGCTGCGAATTTTTAGAGAGCAGGGCTTCTGCTTGGCACCAGCTGTAGCAGCAGCATGACTTTTCGGTCCCTGAAGACTGTATTGGCTTTCTGAGTTCCCCATTTTCAACTAAGTTAAGAAGAGTTTGATTAGAAACAATTGCTAGAAGACAGAGAGAAAAGCAGCAAACCATTTTTACCTTCTACACAGGAAAGTGCATTTTTTAAAAAATTAAATGAAACATTTTTTTCTTAAAAAGCAGTTAAATAATCATTTACAACATCAAATTCTTAACTGAACTTATTTTAAGCGCAGGGTAGAAAAGTCTGTTCTCTATACGGTTCATTACCCCTCTCTTACAAAGCTGGAATCTAGCTCCATTGAAATCATGTCAACACCTTTCTCCACCCACACCCTTGGCAACATCCTTTTCTTATAACCTACAAAATCTCTGGCTCCCAAGAACAATGGCATAATGAAAGGGAGACAGAAAGATAATAATAACTTAGACGTAAAGTGAACTGTATTTTCAAAGAAATCCCTTCTGCCAGAAGACAAGCCCACTGCAGTTTCAGCTTGACTTGTTCCTGTGCAACAACTAAGTGTTGCCTCAATAAACTGTTCAGTGAACACCAACTCTGTGTTTAAATGGAGTCAATCCAGGAGAAAGGGAAAAAAACAGACAACACAGAAAAAAAACAAAACAAACCAACACAAAACCCACAAAAACTTAGTGAATAGCCTTATCTTACACTGCAACACAAAACTAACTGCATTATATTAGTTCAGCATGGCACATTTCAATAGTTCTCTTCAGCTTTTTACTGAATCACAGTGAACAGCACACCCTGGAGAAATTAAATTATCCCAGCAAGATGACTGAAGATTTTGGACCTACATAAAGTGTACCCCCCGAAGTAAAAAAAAAAAAAAAAAAAAAAAAAAAAAAAAAAAAAATCGATCTGTTCTTTTTGTTTTTTGGAATGAATCTCCACTGTTTGCAATTTTCAGAAACAATATCAAATGCTTTCTGCCATCAGCACTATGCTGCTTTGCATATAGGGTCTCAGACTATCACTCTTAGGGGAGTTCACTGCAGCCTCATTAAAATTATGTGGAAATAAGCCAGTTTGAAAGCAGAACCTTATCTTCTGCAGTTTCTATATACTTTAATACCCCTACCTCTAACCCTTAGGCACTTTTAGATTAAAACCATAGTAGAAAATGAACAGCAAACCTGTAGGATCACTCTTAAACACAGGCACAGTTAGCAGTTATCTTGCTCTGCATCGTCTTTGTGGCCAGCCACTACGCTTGCCAAAATCAGGATGGACTTGCACCCAGCCTTCCTAGAAAAAAACAAAAAGACAAAAGAGGTCTCAGTCAAGCAGAACTTACACTTCACTCCAGCTGTAAGCAAAATGAATACCAAAAAACTTCAGAAGTAACAAACAGAGAAGAGAGGTGCAACTAAGAGGATTCCTGGACTTTAGACATACATTTTTATAAAGACAACTTAAAAAATGACAAGGAATTAATAAATTAAGTCACTGTTCAGGTAAGCGGTTTATTTTCTAATTCTGTCCTTCTCCCACTGACAAGTTAGGGCAAACTCTGAGCCTGTCTCCAGTTTGCTTTTTGGAAGACCAACTACAGATGGCAGGAATGTGCAGTGATCCACTATAATGTGAACCAAACTGATCAGAGCCAGGTCCTTCAGCATCTCTTTATCTTTCCTCATGCCTGGATTCTAACTACGACCCTTGGAGCAAAAGGCTGCCACACAACTTACTCCCCCAGCCATTCAGCAACCTTCCTCTTCAGGTTTGTTCTGATTTTAATATAATCTGCCAGAAAGCCAAGAAAAAGGTAGCACCGATTACTGCACCCACCCAAAGGTACCAAGACCCAGGTTTCTCCTGAGCACATGAAGCTATCAGATCTTGACTTAGCATGCAAAGGCTGAAACTCAAAACAAAAACATAGAAGCTGAATCTCACAGCAGCTTAGAGATTGAAATATTCAATCCAAGAAGCTGTAGAAGATCTTAGGCTCAGTTTTAGAAAAAATGTTTTAGCTAGAAACCATTCTTAATACACAACCCCCCCAAATATTCTTGTCTTTATAAATTCAGTGCCTAATGTTCACATTTTTCAATTAAATAACTACCTGATTTGAATATGCATAGCTTTGCTTTTTCTGACTTATTTTGTGGCTGTTTACTGTATAAGAAACTTTGAAAATATTCTAAGGAATTCACTGGTAACTTAGGCATTTTGTGAGCATGACCAAAAATGAAGGCAAACATTGCAAATTAGAACTAAAAACAGTGTCTACAGTAATCCTGGAAAAAATGAACACATTACTTAGAAAACATATATCCTTTTGGATCATGCTAGAGATGCTGCAGACCTATCAACACAAATTCATGGTTGTTATCACAAAGATATTTGATTAAACAGATAAGCCACAGAAATTTCATCTTAGTCTTTAAAAATAAGTAAATAAATCTGTTGAACTTGCATATTCCCTTTAACAGTTTAGAAGCTGCTACTTAGGACACCTTCAGCTTGCAGGTTTGATTTGCCTATGCTACCAAGTGCACACATTTGTGTAAACAGTTTTAAAAACATTATATGCAACATGGATTAAACAAAAGACATTTGATTTAGGTAAGCAGAAGACAACACACAAATTCCCTAAGCTGAAGAAATTGTGAGCCCCCAGCACAACTGCCTGCCTCGATCCAGAAGGTGCAGACCACAAACAAGCAATGAGTTTACATTCAGAATACTTCATCTGGGAGCAGAAAGTACATTCAACAAGAGGCTTTGGAGGCCTTATATCTATTCATAAGGGAACACTGAGCCCAATTTGTCTAAAGAAACAAGCAAAAAGACCATCTGGTCTCCATAGTGATTGTGAAATAGTTAGGTAATCCTTTTAACAGAATGGGTAGTGAGCAAGCTGCTGTCATGAAGCTCAGAAGATAGACATCCAATTCGTCAAGGCTCAAGATGCTGCCGCAGGGTCCATTGTATGTGTCTAATCCAATACACAAGTCACATAATGGGTGAACGAATAAATTTATCTCGGGGTACAATGTCTACAGTCTGTGCAGGAATCAGTCAGCAGTACAACAGGACAGTCAATAAACCCCATAGAAATAGCCCCAAGGGATTTTTCTCAGCATCCTGGCTGTCCAGAAAGCTACGGTAGGCTAAACCTTCACACATGCTGGGATAACCAATCAGGGCATCTGCAAGGCTGCACAAAGACAGTCGCCCTGCAAATCAGCTGTGATGCCTTTCTCTTGCCTCTCAGTTGTGTGGAGCAATTTTCTTTCTGATAACTACAATGGGGAGGTGGGGGGAGCAGAGTGGGCTGGCTTGTGCCCCAAGGCAGTCTGACTCCAGGGCAGGGGTGGGGGTCACGGACAAGCTAAGGCTGTGCTTGCTCCATCACACATTACACTATTTGAACTATGGAAGCACTGGAAATTACAGGATAGGGGACCAAGTTCAGCTTCCCCTCAATTTCTCACAGCAGTCTACCACTGCAGAAGACAACATGCTCTTCTCCCTATGCAGAAAAGTGAATACTTCTTGTGAGCAAAATAAATTTCTATGAATGTTTTCTGTAATTCTAATCAGTATATTTAGAAAGCAGATCACTAACCCTGAAGATGACTATTAAAGAGGTTATTTCCTTTTAATTATGCCCACACTCCCCAAAAAAAGAAGTTTCTAACCTTCGCCTGGGTTCCCTTTGACACGTTCAAAAAATGCAGCTATGCAAACATGTTAATCCAGAAACCCCACCATCCCCAGCACACCCAATAATTAACACAAATCATAAACCCAGAGCTAAAAATGTATTTCCCCACCTTTAGACTTCTCCACACAAAGCTCCCCTAGACTTTTTTTGGCTCTGAAAAACAAATACACAAGCTTAGGACCAGTTCTAAGCTGGAAGAAGAGCCTGACACATATTTAGCCATATTAATACCAGTGCAGTCAGACTGCTTTATAAATGGTAGAGGGGAAAATGCTTTCCTTAAGATTAAGGTGACAGCACATACAGGGGTGCCCTGCAATTGCATGGGTGCTTTCTTCTTTAGTCTCAGTCTCTCAAAATAATGGTTTACAAAGCTTGAGTCTGTAACCATATAGCAAGCAAAACTGAACCGTAGCAATACTATCCCAGTACTAGGTTTGCTTAAGAGACACAACAAGAAATTACTGTATTATGAATCAGTGGGATATTTGAGTCCAGGGAGACAGGCTCCTCCTCTGGTCTCATCTGCCACAGTGGGAATATACACCAAGCATGCTTTTGCATGCTTTACAGTCACACTAACCAGGATGAGACTCTGAAAAACTACAGGACAGAGAATGGCAAGCTCCAGGCTGCCAGGAGGCAAGCACAGAGCCATAAACAGACTGAAGGGTCCTCAGTCACAGTCAGCATTGGACAGTGGCTTTATACCAATTACAAAGAGATCATGGTTGCATCTTTCTAGGGATGTTCAGCAGATTTCCCTGACTGGGACTGACAATCTTTCCATCCAGGACACTATAAGAACTTGACTAAGTGTTAGTCTGGATCAACAAGTTACCCTCATGAAACATGAACACATGTACCACAGCTATCCCTCTGATGTATTCTGATGCCTTTATTTCTCTGGATGGCTGGTGACAATGAAATTTCTCCCACAGATGTATAGTAAGTGATCTACAAACTATTTAATCCCCACCACAGCACCCTCAAAAATCTACTGATGAGGTGGAGGGAAGCTGGTTCTCACTTAACTAAACATGGCAGCAGCATAAAAATGGCAAAAACAAGACAAAAGGAGAACAACATGGATTGGTGCAGATGAGGATAACATTATCCCATCAAACTAGCATCACTGAGTGAGGACTCACTGAGAAATGTGGGAACTCCAAGAGTCTTCAGAATTACCAGGAACAATAACTCTTTTTTTTTTTTTTTTTTTTTTTTTTTTTACAGGAGAAGAACTTAAATTTAAAACCTCCTATCTTTAACAAGAATAAGGCTTTTAAAATAAGACATAGAAAACATATAAAAGCTAAAGCTAGCCAACTCACACTCAAAAAAAATACCAGACTGCATCTTCTCAGTTCTTTATAATGACACACCAGGACACAATTTAAATTTTTCAACACAGTCTTTTCTTTAAAAAAACAAAGAAAAAGAAAAAAACAAATCAAACAAACAAAACAAAAACACCAAAAAACCCCTAAAAATTATTCAAGAAAGACATAAGCTACATATTTTATTCCTACTTGTAGCTTAAGAAGCAACCATGTGTCACAACCTGTTCAGACTTTCTTCATCAATGAGAACACTGTTACCTGCATCAGGGTTGTATCTTTTGAGAGGGAATAGGACAAGTACCTGCCACCAAACACAGTCCCTCGGACCTAACTGCACAGGTACAAATGTCTACCAAAGGAAGGCAGAATCACAAACTATTTTTGGTTGGAAAAGACCTTCAAGATCATTAAGTCCAACCATTAACCCAGTGCACTCCTAAACCATGTCCCTAAACACCACATCTACACCTCTTTTAAATGCATCCAGGGATGGTAACTCGCTCACTTCCCTGGGGATCCTGTTCCAGTGCCTTGAAAAAACTTTCAGTAAAGAAATTCTTCCTAACATACAATTCAAGCCTCCCTTGGCACAACCTGAGGCCATTTCCTCCTATCACTTGTAATTTGGGAGAACAACATGCACCTGCCTACAACCTCCTTCCAGGTAGTTGTAGAGAGTGACAAGGTCTCCCCTCAGCTTTTTTTTCTCCAGGTGAAACAACCCAATTCCTCAGGCATTCCTCATCAGACTTTTGCTCTAGACCCTTCCACCAGCTACACTTCCACCAACCCTTCTTTAGACAAGCAAGAGCTTCAGCTCACTTTGAGGTGACTTAAATACTTATCCAATGGGTTTTCATACACAAAGGGCAGAGTGTATCCCACCAACTACTCTCTAGTAATGAAGAGAGAGAATCACACGTGCTTTCTGCTGCCTTTGAAAACCATCTTTCCCCAGGGCTGGGTAAGGACTCCCAGCTGCAGGGTGGGTCTGCAACAACCACCTCCGGACTGTGCAGGCTGGAGTGGGAAGATGAAGAGGGGAGTGGGAGAGGGAGGAGAAAAGGCAGCAGCAGGCTCTTTACACAGGCAGCTGCTCTGAGCGTGTGGTTTGTAAGTGCACCACAGAAAAGAGTCATCGGGATTCATGGAGCTGGGATAATGGGGAATCTGTAAGCATTTCAGAGCAATAAAAAATGAAACACAAAGCCACCATATGAAATGACCAACATATTTCCTTTTAATGGCAGATCTGGTTAGAAAGTTAGAATTATGTTCCAGGTTTGGTCTACAGCAAGTATGTTAGTGGCTTTTTACATCAGGAAAAGGTTGCTTTCTTTTTTATTTCTTTAATTTTATTTTATTTTATTTAATTGACCAAGCCATTCCTGTATTTCCTTTCAAACTACTTTTACATGCTCTTCCACCTAATGATTAAAATACCATCCATTTTAAATGGCTTATAAAGTCTTAGAATTGTATATAACTATCTTTCAGACACTAATGTGTTCATAAGTTTTGCAAAGAATCAACGTGCTGGGTGAATTCTTAGAAGGATACAGAATTAAAATTTTAATCTACTTTGGTTTTTAATATGAAAGTATTACAGAATGCTAGAATGTGAACCTGCCTTCACCTTCCTGCACAGCTGAATATGGACCGATACATGAAATTAATGAGGCAGGCAGGTTAGCACAACACTGTAGCTGGATTAAATGTGGAATTTCTTACTGGAAACAATTTACTGTATTTTTGAGAGCTACGCACTTTGGTCACATGCTTCCACAAATCAGAAGCAGATTTCCTAGTCCTGCAATCTCAATCACATTCCTATTACAAAAATATACCATAATAATTACACCGAGGTATTCTTGGCAGGATATTTTGCATTATATACCACTGTATTCAAAGAATGAATAACCAAAACACCACAAGAATGCCTTTTTCCTGAAAAGAAAAAAAAAAAATCCTCACTCACTCATTAGTCTCTTTTAGAGGTACAGCCTCCTGTATTAGGAACAGTTTGGCAGCTCACAGATCAAATTAAAACCAATAGATTCTCTCATTAAACATAAGGAGTCACTATGACCCCAGACCCTCCTTTTCATGCTGTGACTCATACCTATGTTGTATATAGAGTTCTAATTTCACAGTTTAAGCACGAAAGGGACAATATCTTTTCCTGTTTCCTTCTCTTAAAATAACATTATGCTCAACAGGTTTACACTTCATCATAGATATATCACATTAAAATTACATACTCTGTACCTGGGATGTGATTCCTTCTTTTTTCTCATTTTTCTGGGTCCAAAATATTAATTAAATTACACTTCATAGCTTTCCAGTTAGTGCAATATGGAAGGCTGAGTCAAGCCTGAAGATCCTTATCATATTACACCAGGGCTGATACAATTAAAATCTCTAGGGACTTATTTTTCTTTGGCAGGAAAAACAAATTTCACCATTTGTAAATGTTATTGAATTTATACACAATGGCTAAAGTGCACATCCATTTAAATAAAAGCCATTAAGCCTGTTAAAAAAAAAAAAAAAAAAAAAAAAAGAAAACCAGGAATGCCAGCTCATATCTTGGCTTAATGCAGTAGCTGCAGTAGTTAAGGAGTTGATATGTCAAAGGGTCTACTTCCTGCCTTTGGAGAAGAAATGAAGTCAGTGATCTGAAAGGTCTTTCCTTCTCCACCTACTCTCCTACTCTGGTTGTAAGCACACTGGCATGTCCTGATGCAGATTAACACGATGCTTTCAAGGCCTGAGGCCTTAAGCAGGGAGGATGATGCACCTGAAATACTCTGAGGTGCTCCAAGTGGAGGAGCCTTGGCTCCAACCTCTCTGCCTGCCCTGGGCTGTGGAGTAACAACACTTCAGAAAATTATGGCACATCCTGAAGAGGTCTCTGCTTCAGTCCTCCTTACTAATGATAACAGTGGGAGAGGAAATTGGACCTTTCTGGTCAACCTGGGATGCCCAAATCCCCACCAGGAACATCTGCTCTTTTCCTGTCTTATCTGCTTCAGTAGCAACCAGCTCATGCTATCAAATAAAACCATAATCAGTGGGCAACTGTAGGTGCAAAAATATCAGCTTTAGAGAGAGCAGGACAATAGTTATTTCCAGACTAGGACACAGTTTACCACACTATACCCTACACAGCCCTGGAGATGATACCAAAGGTGAAGGAAAAAGCAGCAAGGAGGTGAAAATCCAAGCAGAAATGCTGACCCATTTCTTCCCCCAAAGACCGTCTTTAGTATGATGCCTTCCAAGTCTATTGGACCAACCCTTTATCTTTGGTATCGGAGAAAAACCTCCACCAACCACTGGTAGGACACCGTGAGCCAGAATAAGGGACAGGGGCTTGGAATGGCTGTGAGGCTCCCTGCCTGCCACCTACAGCAGCCCATTCCACAAGTGGGAGAGGGAAACTGTGCTACATTTGGCACAGCCCTTTCTGCTTCTCAGTTTACACATTCATAAACACCTGAGGGTGTCTATTCCAAAGTAAATGCTTTCCCACCTTTGGCCCTGGGACTTCCTGAAGAGGATAGAGGATCTGGGATTTAGACACTCAAGTAAACTTGAGACACAGTCCCTTGGAAAATTAAAAGCAGATCTTGATTTTTGCCTGCCAAGACCCCTACAGCAGTAACACAGCTTAGGGCTTCCTTTGCTGTAGCCCTGCAGTACCAGCATGTTATTTGCACATTAAAGAATAAAAAAGCACACCAAGGATTAGGTTTCCCCACTAAAACACTTGCTTTGTAGCTTCACAGCTACCAAGCACCCCGTTCAGGGAATCCTCTCTTCAATGGCATGTAGCTACCCTTTCCTGTTGGAGGTGATCAGATAAAAAGAATTTCCATCCCTTGCCTCTAACTAGCAATTCGCTATACAGTCTATAATGTTATCAAAGAACCCACCCTAAGGGGAAAGAAATACATGATTTCCAGAATGAAGTATGAAGTCACCAGTGTATAAAATTAACTCCGTGACCACATCAGCAACAAGCATAAACAAAGTAGCAAACTTTGGTTGCATTGCACAAGCAGTGAATCACTCCTCTCTTTAAAAAAGTGTGTTGGGGTGAAGGCACTTCTCCATTTCTTAGGTATTTTCCGCTTTCTTATTTTTTCTGTGCTATGGAACACACTTTCTGTGCAGTCACATATTAAAAAGTTACGCAGCACTAAAACTTTGTGTACAAAGATCAAAACCTGTGCAGGATATACCTCGGACAGATGCAGAAGCTTTGGTTTTCCACACCATCCTTGTCCAGTGGCAGTAGTAGTGTTGTCTAAAACGTTTACCCTAACACTTCCCAAACATATAACCCCTGCTCATAAAAGAGATACGATTCAGAGGGATGATTATCCCCATTGTTTTAGGACAATCAGTCTAATGTTGCAGAATGTGGCACTCAAAAACGTACTTTCACATACTTCACCTTAAAAAAAAACAAAAAAACAAAAAAACAAAAAAAACCTTCCAGCTCCATCATAGCAGAGCTGTAAAACGATCCTAACAGTGGTTTATTTAGCAATTCAGGCAATTGAGTTTGACAGATGACCACCGAGAAGGGTTTTCTGGAGGAAAACCATTCATCTTGGGTGCAGCCGGCAATAGCAGGGGCAGCACGGGGGCTGCGAGTCCCGGCGCTGCAGCCGCCCGCTCCGGCCTCTGCTTTTAAATGCTTCCCAAGTCTTTCCCGACTTTTTCTGCAGTTCTCCGGGTCTGGCCAGCAGCCAGCGAGCAAAGGACCACAGTCCCCTGGCACACACCCCCTCCCTATAGCCCCCCTCCCTCCACTCCCGCTTACCTTCCCCAGGGAGCCGGCTCCAGCCTCCCGGCCCCACGGCTGCCCCAGCTCTGCCGTGGCAGGGACGCGGAGACGCAGAGACGGGGACTTCTCCTCCCTACCCTGGGCACGCCAGGAAACTGTGCCTAACACTTCAAAATGCTCAGCCGTTAGGAACTAAAAACAGACCCGGCGAGAGCCTGGATGTATTTTTGTCTGCAGGCAACACACCCTCCCCTCCCGTTCAATTTTTTTTCCATTGGTGGAACAGCGTGATGCAGACTTAACCAGAGGGTGGTTTTCCACGGGCTGCCTGAAACGATTACGCGGGCTGGCCCTTGCCACGATGCCAGGCAGCCGCCGGGGAATAACGCCGTGACTGGGCTCTTGTCTGACCCCACATTCCTCAGCCGTCAGGCTGCTTCCACAGGAAAGCTGCTGGGAAGGCTGCTGAAGGGAGAGGGATTCACTTGCCTGATGGCAGCTCCAGGGTCTCCGCGTCTTTTTCCTTTTTCGGTTTTTAGCTTGTTTGTTTTTTTTCCTTTTCGATTGCTAGGAAGGAGTAGGTAGTCCTAACATCCTTGTGTGAAACGCCCTGGCGAAAAAGTAACTCCCCAAACCACAGCAGGAATGTTGTAGTCATGAAAACCTACTCTTAAAAGTGGCTCCCAGCTGCATTTAGCAGTTCTGCACATCGGCATCACTTACACAACCACAAACTCGGGCAACTCAAACTTCCTCGACGCTTTCCTTTGTCATACTTTTTATACCATCCTAAAGAATCAGTTGTTTTTTAATAAGTGATACAATGGGTCTCTTAAGATGCAAATGACATCTCCACGTTTCAATTTAGCTAGGCTGCTAAATCTGTCACTAGGAGCACAAACAGTTGTTTTATTATCAGAAAAGCTCAACACTTCACTGATTGCAGCAACAGTTGGTGAACAAACCCAGCCCAAAACCAAGGCATTTATTCAAATATTCTAATAAAATTGCAGGGTCACATTCAAGTGCCAAGCGTGAAAATACAGCCAAGTTGCATTGCAGATGATATATTCAATTGAAAAGAAACACATGAACGCTATAATAGAAATCATTAGTAACCCACAAAAGCCCCAAATCAATATTTATGTCCACAAAAATGCAGTAACGATTCGCACAGTAACACAGGAATTGCTACCTAAAAGTAGATTTCTGCTTCACTGTGTTGCCTGTTCTGTCCCACTACAGAGGAAATGCCTAAGCCCAGCACCTTCGAAATACTTTGGAAAAAAATCCTATTTAACCTCCAAAGCTCAGTTATCGTTAACTCCTCCACTGGAAAACCATGACTTGGACCTCTTCTCGAACTTCACACGTTACACAGTATTAGCATCAAATATGCTCTCCTTACCAAGGCAAGGGTCAAATCCTTCTTTTAATTCTACTGATCTCAATAAAGTTTCTTGTGAGCGAGTTCCATAGGTCAGTTTTTGTAAAATGTAATGCAACAGTAGAGAACTTACACCTGTACTCCTAAATCTATGTCTGAATAAATATCTGCTTGTTTTGGTGACAGCTTTGCTCTCTGTGAAAAGTGGACTATTTTCTATGTCCTGTCCATGGTACAGTTATTGTCACTTCACTTAGTGTAGTGACATGAGGCAACCAGGTGCCAATAATTGCCAGGTAGTGGGCTTGACCTCGTGTTAAGCCCACCTGTGCCTAATTAGGCCAGGCCCCTACTGCGCATGAGCAGGATTAGGGGGGCCAATAAAAAGCTCACACCTGGCTGCTGGTTGGCCACCTTTGGAGCAGTAGCACTGATTCAGGCTGGTCAGAGCACCATTCGTGAGATTCTACTGGGACACCTGGTTGGATCTCGGAGCGCCGCATCCATAGAAGAGGTTCGTCTGGTGGAGAGTGCGGGCACCGCGCTAACCTGATTGTGCCACTGGAGCTTTGTCTCAGCACCGCGCTAACTTGGTTAGTCAAGAACCAAGTCACTAGAAGAGCCACTAGAGCTCTTCACCAGTAGGGTGAGGCTCGAACCCGCGGCCTCAGCGTTGCTCGGGTTTGCTGTACGAGCGCGCTAGCTGGCTGCGCCACTCAGGTGTGAGCCTTTTATTGGCCCCCCTAATCCTGCTCATGCGCAGTAGGGGCCTGCCCTAATTAGGCACAGGTGGGCTTAACACGAGGTCAAGCCCACTACCTGGTAATTATTGGCACCTGGTTGCCTCATGTCACTACACTTAGTGTTGCTGTGGTCCTGCTATTTCACTGACAATCCAGATTCAGGTCCTGAGACATGCATGGAAGAAATGAAAGCTCAAGAGTCAAAGCACCAGGTCTCCCCCAGGTGCAAAAGTTGGCCTCTGATCCTATCCCCCTTCTCACAGAGAGTACTGCATTTCCCTCACAAGTCCTCCTCTTAGTTGATTGAATAAACCATGTTCAAATTATGCCTTAAGAAAAGGTTAGCTTCAAACCAGCCCACAGGCCTTTCATCAGCAGTTATTTTCTTGAATTCATCTTTTTTAAAGGTGAATGTTCAGAAAAATAAATACTGTCACCAAAGACGTCTCTCCAACACCTTGTTAAATTATATTAATTCTTCCCTAACCCAATGAAAAACACGTGGACTGACACAATCTAGGACCTGACTGAGTCACGTTAGTGCCCCACAATCTTCAAGCAACAGATAATGAAGCTGTCCATTCCCTTCCTCTTTAGTTTTTAGAGGGTGACTCCCCAGTGTCAACAGGCAGACTAATATTACCTGCTGAAGGCATACTTTTCTTATTTGACTTACATGGAGCTTTAACACCCTTCATCTCAGGGCTGCTGCCAGTGCTCCCCCTGCACACGGGGTTCCCTCCGGCCTTGCCCTTAGGAAGCAAGCAGTACAAGCTGCCCAGGCTTTGGAATAGAATATCCTATCTAGTGAGTTACAGCACTAGGGTCCTTTTCTATCACACCATCAAAACTGAGTCTCCACATCCATCTTCTCCCCTATCTCTCACCCACTACTTTGTCTTATCAATGTGGGACAACCTGATAATGAAGTGCCCTCTGGAGATCGACAAGGAACACCCAAGCTCCGTGCTGAACACCAAAGATTAATCACTTATTATTATCCATAGTATTTTTTATCCATAGTATATTCCAGAAACATATAATCACAACACTGCTGGGAAGTACAAGGGTGCCATTATCCTCTTTTTCTAGAGAACTGTTAGGTCACATAGGAAACTAAAGGGTAGATTACCAACAGAGAAAGAGGAAGCCCCACAGCCAGTCTTCATGCATGTCTCTGCTAGTTTAATGGCTCTTAACATCTCTGCTTTGCAGTAAAAACTAATACAGTTTCTGCAGAGAAGTCCATAATGGGCTTAAAAATAGAAGTTGCACTGTAGATAGCAGGTTGGCTATATGAACAGATTAACATGCAAACATTGTAGCATTTTGTAAATATGTGTTCTATAGAATGTTTTGAAGCCAAGAACTTAGTTATTAATGTATAGAGATAAATAATTTATCAAAATCAAAGAGACAGCTATTTTAACCCATGTTTTACACTACAAAATTGTCTGGATTTAACTTTGAAAGTGCTAAGAGATCCTACCATCACCACTGGGTTGTATTCTAAGCAATGAAAATCTGCTAAGCAAAACACAGAAAATCTACATATCCTCAGCACTCATGCTACGAAGATGACAAATGTCCTTCACTAAAGTCAGCCCATTTTTACAAACATACACCACAGTCCAGTCTGTTTCTGAAAGGCCAGTTCTCTACTTTTCATCCTGCCTGGCTCACCTGTCGGTGAAACAGCTGAGTTGTGCAAGCCCCTGGTCTACAAGGTTCCTTGGCCAGTGCTTAACAAACAGGCACTGGACAGACACGCAGCAAGATTTTAGTATCCTGCTGACCACAGCTTATCCACAGACTGGGAGATATGTAGAGAGACTTCCCATGAAATCCAAACCATGTTCCAATGTTACCAAACCCAGAGTGCATGCAGGAATTAAGGAAGTATAAAGTAGGAAACTGGTGTTTTCAAATCAGAGGCCACTAACAGAGCTTTCAAGAATGCTGGGAAGCTGTGCTATGCGAAGTGTAACTACTCAGAGATGACTTTCAAAACCTTGATTTCATATGACTAAAACATCTGAATCACACAAGACCTATTACAGAATTACTCTTGTTAAACTCTACTTAGGGTCCATCCTTTACATCTTTTGCCTTGGAGGGGAACTGCACAAGAAAAGCAGCAGTCTATTACTCAGCCCACACTGAAAGGAAAGCCTTATACCACATGAAATTCCTCCAGAAGACATCAGTTGAATTTCTGAGAACATCTCACATTCCTGCAAACCAGCGCTCACCCACCTATGTCTCATTTCCTAACGTTTGTCAGATGAAAGAGGGCAAAAGTAATTGATGTAATTTGTTACTTAATTCGGATTCAGAGGAGACTGGGAAAAGATCATAGAATCATAGAATTGGCTGGGTTGGAAGGGACCTCAGAGACCATCAAGTCCAACCCTTGATCCACTCCCGCTGCAGTTACCAGACCATGGCACTGAGTGCCACATCCAGTCTCTTTTTAAATATCTCCAGGGATGGAGAATCCACTACTTCCTGGGGCAGCCCATTCCAATGCTTGATCACCCTCTCAGTAAAGAAATTCTTTCTAATGTCCAACCTAAACCTCCCCCGGCACAACTTGAGACCGTGCCCTCTTGTCTTGCTGAGAGTTGCCTGGGAAAAGAGACCAACCCCCACCTGGCTACACCCTCCTTTCAGGGAGTTTTAGAGAGTGATGAGGTCTCCTCTGAGCCTCCTCCAGGCTGAACAGCCCCAGCTCCCTCAGCCTCTCCTCATAGGATCTGTGCTCGAGTCCCTTGATGCCGCAGAAGCCTGCATGTTACAATGTTCCTTCTCTTCAGAACTCGCAGACCCCAGCAGGCATCAGCACAAGAAAAACAGCTCCGGCTATAGGTCAGAAGAGATGAGGAATGGTGTAGATGAACACAATTCCATACCCTCAGCTCTCATAAAGACTTACAAGCCCTAAATGGCTACCACTTTCCTGTCAGATCTCCCCATTCTCTTTGTGAAATACTGTAATACAGGAGACCAAAGGGATGCTCCCCATCCCCACCTCCCTATAGAGCTAATATGTTCTCGCCCAACTCAGCAGAGAAGGACTGCTGTTCAAGCATCACACTCCCACTCCCACACCTTGCTCCTCTCAAATGGGATTTTCCAGTGTTCAAAATAGGAAGAACCCACTGACATTTAAGGCATGCAACAAACCACACCTGGATTTTCAATGAAGATGAAATTTTCCCTTTGTTTTTATGTTATGCAGTTCTTTGGCACTGCTGCACACATGATTTTATTATTTGTGGTTGAGATCCATTTTCAAGTGAGTTAGAGAGAATAGTGAGGGAATCACAGTGCCTCTGGTTACTGTCTTATTAATTTCAGTATAATTAAATGAAGAAAGATAAGGCACGACCATGTGATGGCAGGGCATGAGACATAACTGAAAAATAGAAAATCAACTAGGAAAGAGAAGGAGGTGAACTATGAAGCAAACTCATGTCCTCAGTTTAGATGACTGAGCATACTGGATGTGAGAAGCGTGGCCTACAAGGATCGATCAGTACTCCTGCCCTGGCTCTGGCTGGGATGGAGTTAATTTTCTTCATAGCAGCCCCTGTGGTGCTGTTTTTAGGATTTGTGACCAAAATCAGTGTTGATAACATGCCATTGTTTTAGCAGTTGCTGAACGGTGCTGGCACAGCATCAAAGCTTTCTCCATTTCTCACCCTGCCCCATCAGCAAGCAGGCTGGTGTGGGCAAGAGGGGACACAGCTGGGACAGCTGACCCAAACCAGCCAAAGGCATATCCCACACCAAATAATGTGCTCAGCAATAAAAATGGGGGGTGGGGTGTTTTCCCAGAGTTGCCATTCCAACATCTGAGACCAATGAAGCCCTCACGAGAGTTAACTTCCAAGACCAAGGTAGCCCTCAGAAGTGATGGTAGCTACTGCTATAGAAAGGCTCACCCGGCATGGCCTCAGAAACTCACACTTCTTAATTATTTTTTTTTTCTTCAGAACTAGTGGTAAAGGCTTTGTTATTGAAAAATAAAGTGAAAAAGACTGATACACCCAATCAAGATGAGAACTCGTTATGAACTGATGCATCTTTTGACAAGTATCCTACTGCAGCAATATGCTTTTTCAATATACAAAGGGCAGAAACAGATTTTAATTAACTAGGGGACTCTATCTTCTGAACAGGAGCTAAGAGGTCTTTTCTTACAACAGATAGGTGTAGAAATGTCTCAGTTTAAGACTGTTATGCAAACAAGTCAAAGGAACAAAAACCTAAAACTTGGAAAAATCTGACTAGAATACAAGAGAAAAGGGTTTTTTAAATGTGTTAGGGTTAAAAAAACAAGAACTGAAGCCTTCAACACATGCTGTTAAGAAAAATCATGTCTATTAAGCATGTAAAAATATTTGAAGGTGGAGTCATTTGTCACAAGAATACACTAGGAGATCTTACAACATAAATATTTATAAATCACAGATGTTATTTCACATTGTATTACTACCATAGCTTGTTCCATGAACTGATCCAACAGACCAGCTAATTGCATGTGCAAGATTGACTATTTGTTATCACCCATTCAAGACAAAAGCAAAACAGTTTTTGGCGGGTGGGGAAGCTATAATAGGTTGTATTAAACATACTAAATACTTTTTCATTATGATACAGATGCTTGGTTCATCATTAAGTTAGAAAAATCTGCAGACATAAACAAACAGAAGTGTAAGGATGGCAAAGTTTCTAAGAAAATTATATTAAATTGGTGTTTGCTTCAACAGCATGCACCAAGAGGCATATAAAATAGATCTTGTTGCACAATAAATTTTAACTAAAATAGTCCAGTGAATGCATATGATTTTATGGGAAGTTTCAAGACACTGATTTTTCCCCTAATTCAGATCTTAGTGTTCTATATATGTTTCCAGCAAATTCTGCTTGACAACAAGAGTGATCCTTCTATTTGCAGAGAAGCACCTCAAAATGCAAAATAAGGCATTAACACAAAAGAAAGAATATTAAAGAAGTCAAAGCAGGGGGTGGGGAAGCATTTGTTCGCTTTGTGGGTTTTTTTAGCCTCGATTGTGGTCTCCCTTGATAGATGGCTGGCAAACCTACTAAAAGTGGTAAATGGCAATATTGGAAGCTTATTACAAAATCATTAGATTAACTAAAAGAAATACTTGGGTATAAAAGCTAGAAGAAGTGTCTGGCTAACATGTGTTGATTATACACACACACCCCGCCTGACTGGAGCGATGCAGAGATCTTCTAAGTGGCTGCAAAGCTATTTGCCTGCAGCACAGCGAGCAATGGGAACAAGTTCAACATCTGCCAGGGTGTCCAACCCCTCACAACCATTTTTCTGGTCAGAGGGGGCATTGTTTAAGTTGACAGGTTCCTAATGGTCTGAATTATTTAGCAATTCTCAAAAGACTCTTTCTACTCATTAGAGGGGGAAATGTGAACCACTGCAGCCAGGGTTCCCTTGCTCCCCAGGAGCAGATCATGCTAATTGAGGAGAGCATCACAATGTGTCCCATTTTAATCACATGAGTTAAGTAGGCAAGAAGCTTCTTTTATCCCTGCTCTATAATGAAAGAGGGAGGATGCCGGCTTCCATGAGGAAACACACCACAGCATAGCCTCTCCACATTTTTTAAAAGCCTCACTTTAAACAAAGAGGACATATGTCGCTGATAAGCACTGCACCCACCAAATGAAGTAAACAAGTAAATTATATTAAAGAGAAATTTGAAACACGCTGTTTCGAGCCTGAGCGCTAAATGAGCAACAGTAAGCATCTCGACATATGGGAAGTTGTGGGGAGGGGGAGGCAAAATAGCTATTTATTGAGTTTTCTTCTCATCTGCCATATGATGGATGACAGGTATAAACAAACTAATGTAGCAGCACAAGACATTACAGAAAAATGACACTCATATTTAAAGAACAGGATCATTCAGAGATACTCCCACATCTAGTATCTATAGAAAGGAAGAGGAACACTACAAGTAAAGAAGCAGAAGAGCAGCAGCTTTGCTTATGATAGATTATTTCTTAGCCACTTATTTTAACAGTGATCAAACACACTGCATCAGTAATTACCTCATGTAATCCTGGCCTTTCTAAACACTGGAATAAATACAACAGTTTTACAATTAACAGGTCTGCCTTATTTTCTTCACGGCATCAGAAGTCCTCTACAACATAGAATCCCTTCAAAATCGTAACACCTGAAAAGAGTTCCTCATGGGAACTTTGTATGGAATGTTAGTGCAGCAATTAGGAATGCCTGCAATAGACCCCTATTAGCAAAACACAGACCATGTGTGAGAAGAGATTTACAAATGCATTCAAAGGCTATAAGGGAAGCCATGTAAATATTTAGTAGATTGTCATGTGGAACACCACAGATACAGGGAAAGGCCAGTTTGATGGACAAATGGAAGGAGAAGACTTGAAAATTATTATTACTTCTGTTCCTAAGCAACCACAATGTGGGTAAGAAATAGCAAAAATAAATTACCTTAATGTATATAATAGGATTTCCCTTATATATGTGTATATATATGTATATAATAGGAATTCCCTTCCCATTCTTAAAAAGATGCTAACAGAGATAAGCTTTTCAATTAACATGAATAAAAAGTAAGCCACCAGTTCACACTGAAAAATCTGTATTTCATCATCTGCATATAAACATTTCCAGAAGCAGAAGATTAAGTCAACGAGATAAATGGAAAGACATAAAATATTTTGCCAGCATGACATTGAGAACAAATAACTAAAGGTCCAAAAAAGCAAGGAGACAACATGATACCAGCCTATTCATCCATAAAATTCATTTCCAATAACCACATTTCAGCATGCAGCTTGGATCATATGAAGCATTTTCCTGTTTGAGAGCATGCAAGATTGATTATTACGGGCTAAATTGTTCCATACACAGGCAAACAACATGTAAGGAATAATTAACTCAGCAAGATTCCCCCCACTGAGCCTCCTACACATGCTTACACTCAGGCAAGGGAGAGGCGGCGTCTCTCCCAAGAAACAAAAGCATAGGATTATGTGAGAAGCCTAAGACCATCTGCACTAAGTCATGTGGCCAGGGATTTCCTCTTTCCTTGCTGAGCACAGGGCATCCTTTCCCACTTCCAGGCTGAGCTGCAACGAGGGCAGCAGAGCCAGGCATTAGTTGCCAGTGCAGGGCTGAAAGGGAATCGGAGACCAAGAGTTCCCAAGGTTCTCTTTGCCCATACTCATTGCCTCCAAAGCTCTGCCACTGAAGGATGTAATCCTTATTACCCCAATGCAGAAGTTCATAATGTCTGGGTCACTGAAATTCTGCATACATGTGAAATTTTGGTTCCAGACCACTCCCACTTGCACCCATCCCCTTGTGCTGAACTCCCCACTGGCCTGACCTTTCCAGAGCCAGGCACAGTCACTCTGCTTCCATCAATTCCAGAGACAAGGGGCTCTGCCCTCCAACCATGAAGACTGCAGGAAAGACATGAGTATCCCCACATATATCCCAGAGTTTAACATGAACTAAGAAGCAGAGCATTTTCTGTTTCCTATTTACTCTCAACTAATTTGAGTTCCTTTCTCCTTGCCTGAGGTAGAAAGCTCAGATCAGAAAAGAAAAAAAACCTAATAACATTATTGACCTCAACAGGATATCTTGTTAGGGTATGGCAGCCTCAAGGATTTTTTCCTCTTTCCTGGCATCTGAGATGGAGGTTATAATTAACGTTTCTGTCAGTTCACTTTTTCCACGGGACCCAGAAGGGAACTCTATACCATTTTTCCAAATGTAATGAAACATTACCTCTATTTGCAGTAAAGGCAACCCACAAAGCAACCTTTGGATGCTCTTTGACTTCAGTATCCCTAAGCAATTTCCAGAAGCAGATCTGATCTTCCAAAGTTCTCTTTCTAAACAACAATCAAGCCTGCATGAACAGTCTACTCAGAAGCAGGGATTTCTGAGTCCTGCCTGCTCTCTCCCACCTTATCAAGCTGCCTTTTAGCTTCCTGAAATACGATTGCTCACATAATGGCACTACTAAGATAGAGCCCAAGCCAACTGCAGATAATAGAAAGCCTCCCACTGACTTCCGTGGGTATTGGATCAGGCCAAAATTAGTGAAAGTACCCAGAGGATGAAGAGATCTGCTTTTCATTTCATTATCATCATTAAAGATGTGCCTAACTTCAGGTGCTGTATCGTATTCTTGAATTTATGATGGGCTGACAAGGTACACTCAGCCAACATATTAAAACAAATCTCGTCTCAGCATAAATTCAGATTATTACATCTTTATTTTTCTGAAAATTAGATAAAGTAAAAAAATAGTAATAAATAAAAACTAAGAAAAGGTTACCCTTACATAAAGCAAACTATCATCATGTTCAACTGTGCTAAATACAAAAAAGGAGTGCTCTGCCCACCTAAGCTCACTGTGTAGCAAGTGTGTTATCAATGCTGACATTAGTTTTTCATTTTTGAAAAATTCTTCTTGCAGGCTGTATTTGCGAAATGCAAGATGAACTCAGGGCCATCCCCAGGAAATCCTTAACTACTCTCAATTACTCAGAAATTTTAGGCAGTCATTGCCTTCCAGATCCAATCAAATCTTGTTAAATATTCCCCAGTGATATATATATTGGTCAACCTTCCAACACAAGACTCATGTCTGGACCTAGATTTTGAACAATATTCAAAAACTAGGAATGTCTGGAACTCAAAGCTTCACTTAATTGTGTCTGGAATAAATCAAATCCACAGTCTAGTTTGCATTTCAGCTCTAAGTTTTCTAAGTGGTTCCAATCTCATTTTAATTTGGACATATCACAAATTTTAGGAATTAGAAATACTTGAAACTTTAAAAAAAATCATGCATTCAATAATATTACTTTCTTAAAATCTGCAATCTTGGAAAAAAAAAATACCATACAAAAAACTGCAGCGTGTTCTGGTGACTTATTTTTCAGCAACATACTATTAAGGTTGATAATTATGAAACTGATAAGTGAACACATATGCAGACAGAAACACATGCAGAGAACATAATTTTCAGTGCAGTCAACAGTATTTGCAAGGCTAAAGTGAACTGTCAATGCCCAAGGTCCCTGGCAGGTAGCAAGCACTCCCGAGTGGGGACATGTTAGCCTCACAAGCATCTGAAGAACTGAAACTACACAGATAATGCATTGCTTTAAGAAAACCGAACAAAATAAAACCAAAAAACCTAAAACAAAGCAAAAAACACACACACACACACACACACCACCCAAACAACCTAACACCTCAACATGAACCAAAATGTAAACTCAGCAGTGTCCCTTGAAGAGATTGCAAGTATGTTTGAGTTTGTTCCTACTCTGTCAAGATACACAGAAATAAGCAATTCAAACTATAAGCAATTCCATTGCTATCAATAAGAATGGTCAACTAACCAAGGGTCATGCCAGCTTTCACAAAATCACAGGATGGCTGAAGTTGGAAGGTACCTCTGGAAGCCATCTGCTCTAATCTCCCATTCAAGCAAAATCACTTACAGACAGTTGTTTGGGACCATGTCCAGATGGGTTCTGAGTATCTTCAAGAATGAAGACTCTACCAACTTTTTTTGGCAACCTGTTTCAGTGCTTGATCAACCTCACAATAAGAAATTATTTCCTGATGTTCAGGCAGAACTTCCTATGTTGCAATTTGTGCTCACTGCCTCTGGTCCTGTCACTGTTTACCAATGAGAAGAACCTGGCTTTGTCCTCTTTGCCCTCTCCCTTCAGGTATTTATACACATTGATAAGATCTCCCTGAGCCTTCACTTCTCCAGGATGATTAGTCCCAGCTCTCTCAGCCTTTCCCCACCGGAGAGATGCTCCACTCCCTTCATCATCCTTGTGGCCCCTCATTAGACTCTCCTGTATGTTTCTCTCTCTTTTGTACTGGGTAACCCAGAACTGGACACAGTACTCCAGGTGTGGCCTCACCAGTGTTTAGGGACAAAAGAGCAGGAAGACTGATGATTCTTTGGTGTGTTTTAGGGTTGGTTGGTTTTTTTTTCCTTACTATTGCTTAAGGAAACTATTACTGCAGCAGAGGTAGAATTCAGAAGTACTAACAGAAAAACACGCAAGAGAAGGAAGAGGACCAGAAATTTGTCAAAGCTCCACACCTACAGCTGCCAGAGTTTCTGGGATGTTTAGTCAAGAGCAGGAACAGAAACATATCTTCATGCTTTCTGGCAGCAGACGCTGAGAAGCACCTAAGCCAAATGCCTATCACCATTTACAAGCCACTGCTGATGGGAAGATGGGAGATGTGGGCCAGACCCTCGGAGGAGTCTGACTGGAGCTTTCTGGCCAATAGCAATGCTGCCAAGCTCCCTGCAAGGCCAAAGCCCCTCTATCTTGTCACAGAGAGAAGCTCAGGGTCACTAGAAACTGAAGCCAACAAACATATCTAATAACATCTAATAATAATAAACTGCATTAAGTTTTGGTCCCCAGCTCTACAAAAAGGATGTGGACAGGCTGGAGAGGGTCCAGAGAAGGGTCACAAGGATGATCAGAGGACTGGAGCACCTGCATATGAGGAGAGGCTGAGAAAACTGGGTTTGTTCAGCCCTGAGAAAACAAGGATTAGGAGAGACGCTATTATGATGTTCCAGTACTTAAAGGGGAACTGCAAAGCAGACGGAGACTCTCTGTTTACAAGGAGTTGCATGGACAAGACAAGGGGCAATGAGCACAAGTTGCTCCTGAGGAGATTCTCATTGAACACAAGAGGAAACGTTTCACTAAGAGGACAGTCAGACATTGGAATGGTTTCCCAGAAAGGTGGTGGATTCCCCCACTTTGGACAATTTTAAGTCTCAGTTCCACAGGGTGCTGAGACATCTCATATAAACAACAATATTAGGAGGGTTGGACCAGATGATCCTTGAGGTCCCTTCAATTCTATGATATCCACCAATATTTTATGCCCTTTTTCATTCCTGCTTCTTGCAGGTTTCTATGGTGGACACCTTGTCATTGCAGATGGTGAAAGAGAGCTCTATTTGCATGTAGCACATTATTTGGCATTAACAGACAAAACGTCTTTCTCTCCTTGGCTCCTTTTTAAATGCAAGAAGTAATGAATAAACACAAATGCATGTGCGTTTCCTAAAGACAGGGCTACAAATCAAACTTCATTCCTCTGAAGAACGTCCAGCTGACTCTTATTCTGCAAGTGATTGTTGGGCATCAAATTTGACCCATCGTAGTACACTAACAATGGTTCTTGAGACATGGTCCCTGCTTCAATAACTTTTTTTTTTTTTTTTAAGAACAGAGTAGAAACACCAAATCTGGTCTTGCTTTCTCTCATTTATTCATATTGGTTGAGAAAATATGGTATGGCTATAATCAAGCACATCTCAAGTATGATTGAGGTGGGGACCACTCTTTTCAAAATACTGAAAGCTGGGTTAAATAAATACCACAGTTCAGAGCACAGAGGATGGCATTTCTGGCAAGTGTACAACATGGACTAAGAAAATCATACTGTATTGTTAATCTGAGAAACAGAATTCCTGGTGACCCTAAGAGTAGCATTTACTAACCAGGAACTACAATTTCTCCAGAGAAGAGTGCTGCACAGCTCTTCTGCAATGCACAAATTGATATTTAGAGCTAGTAATTTTTTCTTTCCATATTACTGCATTTCTCATACTACACCAAGCCTTACATGGATACTCCTAGGAAGCCCATAAACAGCAACCTTCTTCCTGTGCTTGGCTTCTACTGCTCAGACATTGTACTGCTGTTTCCTCTTGCCTCCCTGGGGACTGGAAGCACCAGTTCCTTTCACTTTCCCTTATAATACAAGTCTTGCTCAGTATTATTTTTTTCTGTTTCTTGTTGTTATTTTGTGTTCTCTGAGGTGATGTAGCCATGTAGGATCCAAATGAGGTGACAGATGAAACAGCAACTTTATCCCATAAGCTACAGGCTGATAGCAAAACTGGAGGCTAATGTAGAAAGAAGATTAATCCATTCTCAGCAAAAATAAGAGAACTCATGAGTTCACAGTTGGACGACTGTAAACAATAAGACCATGTGTAAGATTTTTATTGTACGTTTTTTTTCTTTAAAAATAAAATTTAAGAATATAACAAAACCCACCATAATTATGCTCAACCACCATCTTTACATCAGGAACAACTCCAATAAAATCAGTGCAATTATTTTGCGGAAAAGAAAGAAATGCTGGAGAACAGGAAACCCAGGCTATTTCACCATGTTTAAATCATCTATTTCATATAGTTCCCTCTGTTTCTCTGCTTCCTCTGTTATCATCAGATGAAGACTGAACCTGTAAGCACTCTGGAAAGTACAGAAACCAAGAAAATTGCTTTTCAGGAGTATGTGCTCCAAAACTTGTGTGGCTTATGTAAATCAGTTAGGAAACAGTGGGGTGGTAGGGAATCTATTTCCTTCTAAAATATAGTCACGCCTGATTATTCTGAAGACAATGAAGGCTTTGTGAAATGATGGACTCTAAAGTTTGCTGTGTTGTTTTTTTCAAGAGCATTCAGTTTTGAAGCTGTCTCTGTGCCTTTAGAAAACACACTGTAAAGCTAATAAATGGAAAACAAAATCAAAACATTTCACTTAGAGAATATTATGCCATCAGGAACTTCAGGAACTGAACAAACTGAAACTGTAGCAGCTCCTCCCTTGCCCCCAATAAACCCCACAACAGATGGCAAAAGTATCAAAATTGCCTCATTTTCCCACTGAAAAGGCCTGAAACCAGATGATGTTCCTCAAAGACATATGGTCTAGGCTCCTACTTATATTAAAGAAAAAATTCAGATCCGATCATTTTAAACCACCGTGGTTAATCCTATTTGCCTAACCAAGAGTTAAAACAACTAGCAGTTTTCCATTTTCTGATGGTTCAACTCTGCTTTTCCCTGCTTTTAAGAATTCAAGATGAGTAGTTCTTAAGAGGTGCAGGATATATACCATACATATTCTTCTTCATCTTTTGGGAGGGAAGTTCTCCATTTTGACTTCTTATCTGCAGCTGTGCCTTAAGAGAGCGTGCCCGTGGGTTTTGTTTTGTTTCTTGCAAAAGCCACATCTGCATAAGTTTTAGTTACACCACCAGCAGACAGAAGAAGAAATCCACAGTAATACAGGTTATTAATCAGTCCATAAAACTTTTGTAAAGACCTGGACTAAACTCACAGACTGCTCAGTGTTCATAAAGCTTTCACCTAACATCTGTAGAGCGTAGAGTGTGCGTCTGTGCGTATTCTTCAGCACTTAAACCAAGTAATTTTGCCAAGATTAGGTTAAAAAAAAAAAAAACACAGAACCAAAAATCAAGAAAACAAAACAGTTGTTCAAACCACACATGTTAGCACGCTGCCTTTTAACTTGCTTTAAAAATTATCTTCCACTGTCACTGTCCTACTTGCTCCTCTTCTTCCACAATAAATTCCTCTTTGGACATCACATGGCCTCCAGGTATCATTTGGTTGTCTCCATTCTTACCACCGTTTACTCTTTTGATAAATACCTGGAGGCCAGAATATCTCCAATGCCTATGGGTAGGGGGCTGCTGATTTCTAGCTGGTCTCCCCTTTGGCAGCAGCCTGCCTGGCTGGCATACAAGCAGCTAGAGGAAGGAGGGCAAGAGCTTCACTCCCATGGGTCTTTTGAACTAATTTTTGTTATTTCAGCTAAATAACTGCATACTTTGATGAAATTTCTCCATTATCCTCTTATAGGTACCACAAACCAAAATAAATACATTGTTTAACCATTTTAAATATAAGACAAATTAAAAAAAAATAGAACTTGACACAACTAACAACAGATTTATAAGCCATTAAAATGTCAGGTGTAAATGTACACATAAAAGTGACAAATCAAGAATTTGTTAACACTCGGTAAAATCAGACACAGGTTTAAATAGAAATCATTCAGTATAACATGACTTACTGACATGTTAGAAGGTAAATATGATCACAACTTCTGAACTGCAAAGCAAAATTTTTAACGGTAAATAACCAAGGAGAACCAACCCAGGTCTAGGAAGATAACTAGTGTCTGGTGCAAAATAAATTTAGCATCTTGGGACTATCTACTCAACAACCAAAACAGTCACTCAAACTATGAAGTCTTTTCCAATTTTACCAAATTAATCTATCCCAGAAGCTGCACTTTTCTGCACTTCATTTTTCAGCAATAAATAACAAAAAGAAGAAAATGTGATAAAACTTAACTCTGAATTGGAACTAAAAAGCAAATTCAGGAGAAAATTCAGGTCACCACTGTGTCTCAGTGGTAGCAAACCACCAGCTGGGCAAACACATAGTTATCATACATGGGTGACCATTAGCAGGGCATCACAAGCCACTCCAAAACCTTCCTCAGTGACAAAGCCTGGTTTTCACAAATGTACAGGGTTTGAAGGTGGAAAAAGCCAGCAGAGATGCCAGATGTTAGTCTGGTTTTCTCCTCCCCAAAATCAGTTCACATTTTAAACTCTGGTTTACCACTAGGCAGGTAGGTGGGTTGGTTTGCTTTGCTCTCCCCTTTCCACTTCCCTCCCCAGGCCACACATGAGGGTGATGCAATTGAGTAACAAGAATCAGATGAAATGCCATTTACTGCTTCATGCTCACACAATAGTTGCACTCAGTCAGGGGTACAACTTCATCCAGGCAGTGAATGAGGAGGCAACCCCAAACCCCTCCTTTTCCAAGGCTGTTCCCCTCAAGACACCAATAAAATGCAACAGCACTTAACTTTGAGGCATCTCATAGCCACCTGAAGATTAACACTAATTGTCATTTTTCCAGAACACAATAAACCCAATTTTGAAAAGTGGGAGAAAGGTCATACACAACCTCCCAAAGGACAGGGTACAGTTTGTTTACACCTATTCATACAGCCAGGGATGTGATGAATTTGTGGTGCTGCTACTTGCAATTTAACTGCACCAGTTACTTTCTACATGAAAACAAACATTTTCAGTATGCAACTAACTACAGATGAGACACCTCAGCAGATGAAAAAACAATACTAAAAGGCTCCATGCTGATACCCTAGGCACCAATTCCACTCATGGTGAAACATGTACACAAGCATTTATGTGACAGTGATCCTGACAGATTCTAATGATGCTAAAATATTGTTGTTCCAAGTAAAAAAAATAACCAAAATTTCTGAACAGAAGAGCTGCCCTTCATCCATGTACAGCTTTTGGGGCAAAGTGTTTGAGCATCAAGGACTGTGAATAGAGACCACAAGCAAGGCCAGTCAGTGGCTGGACTCTGCTTTTTGTAAAAGGAAGGCCAGGAAGATGAGCACATCTAGCCTGAAACATCAAACCAGCAGATTGAGGAGGCTGCAGAAATTGAAGGTCATTGTGGGAACCACTTTTGACTTGGCCTTAAGATAAATCAAGACAGCACTGTCTCAGTAAAGCAATAGTTGAAAAGAGGTCTGAGACATTAAGGAAAAGCAGAAGATCAATCCTACGGCCTCCCACTGCTTGATTCCATCTGCTTGCTCAAGGAGAGGATTATATATTCACTATAAAGGAACAATGCTTCCTCAAAGAAATGTTTAATTCTTTAGGTCACTCTGCTTCCTAACGTCAGCAACCTAAATTACAATCCAGCACCAAAAGGCATGGCAGTATTTTTATGCAGGATATGTTACAGAGATCAACTGCTGACTTTCATTTTAAAAAAAACAACTTAAGGACCAATAGGTGTTGGTCTAGCCTCTTGGGTCCTTGAATCCACTCAATTATGTCCAAAGAAAAGTCTTTTAAGGACGCTTTAAAATATACTGGCACACACTTCATGACACAAAGCTATTCTTTTGCTCTGCATCCCTATGACAGACAATCCCAGGAAGCTGCAACTCCCAAGATGTCTTGATCAGCTTCTGTAATCACAGCGAAGTAGCAAGGTCAAAAGGAAACAGCAGCTGTGAAACAATTTTTAATGCTACTTTTAATTATAATTTTTTTGTTGTTATCAAGAGCTACATTATATGAAAGACCAGAGAAATCATGCACAGTTTCTCTCAAAAAGGAAACACTTATCCACTTGGATTTCAAAGTCTCTCCTTTCTTTTCTGCTTTGATGCTGTTTTTCTTTCTAGAGAGCAAGGAGAAGAGAGCATTTAAAAAAGAAGAGAAAAGAAATAGAAGCAATATATCATGATCCCAGCCAGCTTCCTGTCCTGGTTTGCATCAACAGTGTCATGAAATGAAGAATGACAAAATATGCAATAGTTTCCTCCAGTTTTGAAAAACACGTTAGGGTGGCGCATACACTCCAGAATTCTGCAGCCAGAGTACACAACTGGAGCACTCAGAGTTTCCGTTTCTGAAAAACTTCAGAGAAGCATTTTAAGCACAAGTTTAACTTTTAACACATCTTGATCTTACTGAGTTTCTGTATCCTGAGCTAGTGTTAAAGTCTTAACTGAAGCTCGGTCCCATTAAAAAGCACTTCTTCAGTGACTCAAGTTTTGGAGAAATCAGTGTTAATCAACAAATTTCACTTCAGACAGTTTTAATTATTTTTACATATTCCAACTAGCTGGTGCTGCAGCAGCCAGCACACATGGGTTGTCTTGTTTTCATCAGTGGCAATCTTGACGTGTTTTTCCTTACTGACATCTGAGGAGGCATAGGGGATAGTAAAGGGTGTCAGACTATCACTTAGAAGTCCTAATCTGCAGAATCCCTTATTTTGATATGCATAAAATGATTTTACATGTTATTTCCTGAATTACGCAGCCATTAACTGGAACTTGGATAAGATGCAAATTGGGCAGGAACCAGGAAGAAGGCAGATGATAAGTCTGATCCAGATGATGGCTTTCACAAAGCTGAAAAAGTATCACAAAACCTCAGAGCATGTGCACTGTGTGGGGAGGGGGTGATGGAGAGGAGGCGCTAGCTCTAAGTCCTTCTCTATTCTTCCCAATAAATTTGTTTCTGACAGATCCCCACAGGCCTTTATATCATTTGCCCTTTTTGTAATTAGGAGACCAGCTGCAGTTTCTTGGCCAGAGCCCAGCCAAGCATCCCAGGCTTCTATAAGCTTCTCCATCAATTCAAACTTAGAAGCAAAGAATCTGAACACAAAATGTAGCATGTGACAAACCCTTCCATGTGCTACTGCTCTACCAGGAAACCTGTGAATCTGCATCAGACTGACTTGACAGTCTATGAACTTTGTTTCTACACAGCCTTTTCCCTTTTCTTGTCTCTCCACACATCATCTACCATGTTTGCTTAATTTGAATGGACAAGAAGCACAAATCCCACAAGTATGTGCCATTTACAGCAGAGCAGCTCTTTGCTTAATTCCAGTGAAGATGCAGCCAGTTAAATATTTACTGGAGGGAAGTATATTGCCCCAGAAGTCCTTTTCACAGAGCATGAGAACTTAATCCCAGAAGCAGACAGAAGCCAATGTCAGAGAGAACTCAATTCTGTTCTATGTATTCAAGATAATGAAATATGGGTTCCCAAAATGCTTCCCCTTCCTCCTTCCTCTGAGAAAGAAAAAGAAAAAGTTATTATTCTAGGAATTTGCTGTTATCTTGAGATGTGTCACTGGAACTAGCAATTACTTGCAAGATGGAAAAAGAGAGTAAATCTAAAGGGTGCATCTCAATGTGCCACCAGTGAGAGCAGGAAACTTACTGCTGCCTCATTCATCTTCCATCTGCTGCTTCTCCTGTTTCCCCTCGAATATTCCACAAAAAAAAAAAAAAAATTTAAAAAATAAAACAAAAAATTGAAGATCAAAATTATTCCCCATAATAATTATTCTCATCCTGAGCCCTACATTCTATTTCCTCACCTGATCTTCAACCTTGTCCCCACTGTGTTCACCAGGGAGCAGCACTTAATATTAAATCCAGGGCCTCTTCAAACCTAACCAGACAGATAACAGTGGGTCATATTCTAAATTAATCTTGAGAAGACCATTCATAGGAGATGAAAGGACAGTGGAAGAAAAAAAAGAAAAAAAAAAAAAAAAGTGTGCAGTAAAAAACATTTGATCCACCTTAGACTGTCAAGATGGTGATCAGACAGCATGCTACTTTTTTTTTTTTTTTTTTTTTGTACAGGATACAATATGGGGATCCACACTCCTACAGATTGGCTTGATGCTCTGCTGTTATGGTGATAGCCTCAGTATCTAGAATTGGTTAAAGAAAAAAAAAATAAAATAAAAGAAAGGACTGTTGGGAATGACAAGTCTCTCAAGACTGTAGGGAGCAACATCAGGCTGCTACCAAATCAAGTGCACTTAAAAACGGTCCATACCATGATGCTTTGTTCTCTCCTATAACAAGATATGGTAGATTTCACAAGTTTGTCACAGACAGAAAATATTAATAAAGGGTCTTTATATGCTTCTTGTCAGATGCTTTAATACCTTCCGAAATCATGGCAGAATGGCAGAATCCTATTGCTGCGTTCCCTTGGTAGGCACTCACTCTGGGATGTGGGAATAAGCTGGGGTATAGACAGTCTGGGCCACTGCAGCTCCTGAACCCTTTGAGCATTTGGACAGATGACAGCCGAGTAGCAAAGCCTGTGTGTGCCCTCTGAAGCTGCCTCAGACATGACAAGAGTGAAGACCACCACGATGAACCAGCAGCAGGGCTGGCTGCCTGGCAGGGGCAGACTGAGAGGGAAGCAGAGGGTGGAGATGCAGGTGGCCAGAGACACGGGGATACCTGGAGCACCACAGTCACGTCCTGTCACCACCACCCCACATCCACCAGGGGCCCATGAGCATGACTATGCAAAGACTCCAGCTCCTGGTCTTCCCTACCGACCCTTTAATTAATTACAGTTTTAGTCCCCTAAGGGTGCGCATGGGCATGACAGATAACACAGCAGAAAATATTAACAAGAACAGGCCCCCAGGGTGAGATTAGGCTCCACCTATGCCTCAGAGGGTTCCCTGCCCATCCAAAATTGCTCTAAAGAAGTTAGCTGAGGACACAGGTAATCAATTTGGTTCGCTGCTCAGTGTCCTTTGCCCCCACTTATTCATTACTGCCCTGCCTAATTCACCATAAAGGAATTCCTGAGGAACTGCCCTGCCGTCAGGAAGGCTCTGTTTACTGAAAGGAAAAGACCAAAAAGCACCAATAATTGAATGATTTCACTTGGCACAGACTGCTTAATTTAAGTAGAGTTTTTTAGCAATTAAACAGCTTTTTTTTTTTTTTTTTTTTTTGGGGGGGGGGGTGGAAGGCTTGGTAGATAGGGGGAAGCAGTGAAAGGAAAGATAAAAGAAAACAATTAAGATAAAGAATAAATAAAAATAGTTGCTCTAATTAGCCAGCAGAAAATGAGAGCTGAAGCTACAAGAGACCAAGTATAGTAAGTGCTGTGGAAGAAAGCCCTACTTTGCTTCAGACCTGTTGATGTCCCTGCAGATGCTGCAATGAAAGGAACTGCCATAACTTAGATAGCAATGAACCCCTTCAGCTTTATGCTTTATACATGTTTCTTGAGTGCTGGGGGTGACCAACAGAGAAACTGATTCCTGTCCATAACTTTTTAATTAAAACTTATGCTATTTTCCCTAATTTTCAGATTTTCAGATGAGGCTCTTCCTGTCAAAAAACACCTGAAATATACCAGTTGGTACTGGCAGAATACAAACTATTATTAAAACAACACTTGCATTGTCTTTTTAATGTATTGCAGCAGTATAATGATATTTCCCTTCCTCAACATCTTCTACCCAGTCTTATCCACACTGCAAACAACCACTCTGTACATCACAAATACCAATTGCTGTAAGGTAAACAAACAGTTTATGTTTGCAAATGGTATCAGGATTCAGTATTTGCAGAGATGTGATACAAGATGTTAAATAGAACTTTCTTCACTCTATTTGGGTAATTTCTGTTTCATTTCCTGCCCTGCCCCCCCCCAGGCTCAGAAATTCCGAAAAGGAGAGTGACAGCCAAAGCTGCAGCAGAGACTCAGAAAGGTGCACATTTAAAGTATTTCAATTCAAACCCAGTGATTACAGTACCAACCTAGCACTGTATTTCCCAAAACATAATGCAGGACGATGAGACAATAACTAAGACAACATCTGATAGAAAGCTGGGGAAAAATTGGAAGCATAGCCCACAAATTTTGCAGCATAATGATCTCTCTCCGATAATACCTTCCTCTTTCTTGAAAAGTCTCATTAAAACATAGGTTGTATAGGCACAAATAGATACTTCTCTACCACAGCCACTTAGCTTTATTGTATCACTGAGTTTAGCCTTTGTAAGTAGTCACAACTCTCAAAAAGCATCACTGTAGGAGTCCTTTTCAAGAAATCTTTCCGCAGCATCATGTGCGTGGCCTGTACCATGTACTTAATGTCAGAGACACAAAATAATCTTTTCCAAATTATTTGTATGAAAGCTTCACACTCTATCAATTAAAGCAGGAAATGGGATGTTAAAGAAAAAGCCCACACTCAGATTTTCCACAAAACCTTTGCTATTAATACACCCAGATTCACTCCATGCTGTGTTTATGATTAGAAGCCTTTGCGGAAACATCAGCTGGTTAATAATCATCTACATCTGTCACAATATCCCATTTATGCCTCAGCCTACATCCTTCCATTGTTTTATTAGCTACCTTCGATAAATGATTGTCAGAATTATTTCCTCTTTATTTGCAGGAATAATCTGAGGATGAAAGGGAAGAGAAAAAATAACAACAGAAAAGTGATGCTAACAAGTACTTCAATTACAATGGCAAATAACAATTTTTAAAGCTATCACATTTTGTTCCACCCGTAAAAGCAAGTGTTCATTAACTAGATTTTACAGCCCAGCCCAGCCCAGCCCCTAAATTTTTAAGGATTGGACCCAGCAAACCACAGGTGGCTTGTCCTTTCTCAGGGTTCATCCCGGGTGCAAAGCCCCGTGGCCACGGTGGCAAAGGGCATGGCTGCTTCACCCTGGCACATGCCAGCCACTGCCCCAGTAGCTGGCAGGGAACTTAGGCTGCCCATCTCCAACAGCACCCTCATGAACCCCCTTGTCCTTGGGATATTTAAATATAATGGGTAATGATGCAACTCTCCAGCTTGCAACAGGGACTGAGCCCAGAAACCTCTGCATGTGTTTCTCAAGTACATGCACAGTTTGTTTTAGTATTTTCATGATGGGTGTCAACAAAATCCCTGTTCTGCTAAATTCTTCAAGTGGACAAAAAAGCTAGAGATCTCAGTTTTTCCACAGATTGAAATAAAGTGGTTGGACAAAAATGCTGTCTGTGACTTTGACAAAGAAAATAAGGGAGGAAAAAGGACAAGATACATTTTGCAGGCAACAGCGACCAAGGATTGTATTTAAAGCCCTAACAGTTTCCAGATTGATTTGTCCCATTGCAATCCTTGTTTTGTTGTTTTAAATGAGGCACACCACCATTTTCCTACCAGAGGTAAAACATTATCCTCTGATCACACAGGATTCTGGGGGCTTACCCTGATGGGCTGAGTAAAGACCAGGAACTCCAAAGGGGAGCATGCAGGCAAAAGACTATAAGGCCTTTGCTTTGAAGCCCTGAAGCCTCTGCAAGGACAAAAACCCCTCATATGCTTACCCTGCAGGGATCCCTGCCCCCTGCCTCAAAGATATTTGGTTCTACTGCTGCTGATGCCCCTGGGAGGGAAGCAACTGGAGCCATGCTGCTGTAATATAGTTTGGGCTGATGGGTAACCTTACCCATCACAAAATGCTAAGAGAGAACAACTAGTGCTATTGAAAATTAATGAATAGCAATGATAATGGAGGTAATGTTACCAGTGTCAGATGCTCTCTTTTAAAAAGCCAGATTGCAAAGTTAGCCAGAGGAAAAACACATTTCCAGCCACCAGGTGAGAAGCAGAGGATGGTTCCTAAATACACACACTGGGTCTCTAAGAACAAACTGCAATCTGCTGGAAACTTGCTGCTGAAATTACTCAACTGATCTACTGAGAAGTCATTAAGAATGAGCAAAGGTTGCCGAAAGCAGCGTTTCAGGCTGCTTGTCAGGATTGCTTTTGATGATGCCTGCTGCATATTAAGGCATTTGATGCACCCAAAAGCACTTAAAGGGAAGAAAACAACAACAATATGCAGAGTATTATCCAAGTCTTCATTTGTGAGCAAGACAGACACTGTTTCCACTCAAACCACCTCATGTTTTGTTTTGCCATTGAAAAAATCAGGCTCTGTTTCAGCTAATTTTCTTGAGTGCTTTAGCTAATCAAGTCTTGAAAACAAACATTTAACCAAGAGCAAAGAAAGCATGAAACATAAAAGCATTGTTTCCCAT
The DNA here is from genome assembly GCF_036169615.1 of Heliangelus exortis. Taxonomy (NCBI): domain Eukaryota; kingdom Metazoa; phylum Chordata; class Aves; order Apodiformes; family Trochilidae; genus Heliangelus; species Heliangelus exortis. Next base: position 52,796,704 of record NC_092424.1, on the reverse strand, counting down.
GGTGTTGAGCAGGGGAAATATTTGTGAAGTGCAAATAACACACGCAAGAAAACATCACGTTCTGTGCTGGGGGACAAAAATTGCTGTTTTCCCCAGCTGATGTGGAACTCAGCCTGCCCAACGTAGCCTCATGCTGAGCAGTTATGGTGTTGGGATATTCTAATTGAAGGGTATTAAGAACAGATATTTCAATGTGACTCAGAGTTTTGCCTCATAAGTGGGGGCAGAAGAACACACCGCCTGGGGCTGACTTTTGGGTAGGGAGCAGACAGGGCAACAGTACCTTGCTCCAGACAAAAGCACTCACTGAAACAAAAGCCTTGACCAACATACTCGGGAAAGACAAGGACAAAGTAGTGGCCAGATAAGTGGAAGTTAGAGAAGAATCTGATGGTCTGATCCTGAGACCCTTCAGGGAATGGCATAAGCAGACGGTCAGCTGTGCTTTAAGACCTTGGTGGCACTGAGTCCTGCACTTAGCAAAGTGCTTGCCTGCTGCCCACACCCCCAGGGATTGCATGGTCGCTCTCTTTCTCTTGACGTGCTTGTTCCTGGCAACACAGGAGTCCAGGATGGCATCGTCACAAGCTATGCCAGGAAGCCACGCCTTTTCTTTTCCACCCTCCCCCCTTCTTAATTAAGTGCATGCAAGTGTTCAATTCCAATTTTCATCAAAACTTAGATGTTTCTAAAACAAATCTGCTTCATGCCGTTTCCCATCCCTCCTTCTTCTCTGCTCCTCCACATTTAACTCCGAGCTGTCCTGCTGCAGGAGGAAAGCGATTCCCAATGTACAGGGCCCAGGCCAGGCCATCCCCGGGCACAGGGAACTGCACAAACAAGCTCTGTGCAGGCAACAACCTCCAGCCACCAGGTGAATACCAGGCCACCTTCAATTTTATACAAACACCTGAACACAAGAGCCAGCTTTCAGAAAGGGATGCAGAAGCTGTCACTGTGGTGCAGACCTCCTCAGACCAGGGCAGAAAGCAATGTAGCCACAGCAGCAGATGTCCAATACCTGACGGCAGCAAAATGCAAGGCAGAAATCTGTAAGATCACTCTGTGGCCAGGAGTGCTTCTCTGCATCCTCTTACTCTACCAGCACTTCTGCACCATGGGAGTGACCAAGCAGCCCATCTTGGCTTCCCTCCAAACTGCACAAAAATGTCCTGGGAGCTGCCATGGAAACAAGCTAGTCCATGAAAATCTGGAGTTGGAGACTTATTGCCAATACAAACCAAATATTGTGCCATAATTTCCAGGATGAAGTAAGGAGAGAGTCAGGTACATCCTATAACAGTTACATCTATTTCTTTGATCAATATTTCACAAAAGAAAACCATAAAGCAACAGCATTTATTCAGACTCATGATGTACTTGTCAAAGCTTCAAAATAATTCAGAAGAAACATCCAGTTCCTGCACACCCACTCAAGTACACTGCCACAACAGGCAGTGGAGACTGCCTTCTAACACAATCACTTCTGTACAGAAAAAGGAAAAAAATTTGGCCTTAAAGTGTCCTACACCACTTACCTAAATTCTGGTTTTAGATTAATTTCAGTTTAATGAACCGTGGTTTGAGAAACCAGTTACAAAAATGAAAAACAGGACTTGCTCAAAAAGGCTGCCTATATGGAACAAGCTGTTCCTACCTTCACAAACTGGATTCAATTCCAGTGTTTTGCACCATTGATTACATTTAGCTTCTCCAATGGTAAATTGAATACAATATTATTTGTTTACATACATCTGGGAGGGGATATTAAAAATGTCTGATTAACAAACAGGTCTAACAAGGCCAGTCGCATAATTAAATAAGACCATTTCTTTGTAAGTACACCAGGTAAACCCATTTCTAAAAGGAGTATAAGTTCAAAAGATATAACTTATTCTGTAAATCAAGGACAAAACATACATATTATTATTCATATTACCATTCACATTTTATTTGCATTTGTATTATTATTCTTGTTATAATTTATTATAAATATCTCTCCTGTTGTTAAGGCACTTTATCAAGAGACAACAGAAGCATGATTCACAGCTTCACAAGAATGTTACTGGAAGGTTTTTGCTATCAGTGTGAACACTGATAATTGCATTACTACTGAGAATAACTTGCAGGAAGATAGTGTGTAGTACTAATGAGTTTCATGCATCTGAAAAAGGGAGATACTTTCTCTTCTGAATCTACTGCAAATGTATGAACCTCCAGGATCACTTCTAATCATCAGATTCTGGCAGTTTTGTGCAGGCTTATGTTTGCATCTAATATGTCAACAAGCTGCTGAGTTCTGTAAAAACAGCTCAATAGAGCACCTTGGAAATTTTGAAATTTTCCTTACACCAAGAAATAAAGAATCAAAGTTTTTTTTAAAACTCTACTAGTTAACCCCCATAAGAAGTACAAAAATCACAGAATCACAAAGCAAAAACGTCCTAGGAAAATGAAAGCCTCTTTTTAGAAAGCAGTATATCTTAGCACAGACATTTTCTCCGCTGTCCCTGTGTCAGACAAATACTCTGGCAGCCTTTCACACACCAGAACAATGGCTCCAAAAGTGACGGAAATATCACCATCCAAGAATCCCAGCAACACCAATACTGCAGCGTTTCCTGAAACGCCTGCAAGCCACAAACAACCGTGGAGAAGTTAGCCTGAAGTGCCATTTTCATTCAGTCTGTGCAGCAACAGAACAGTGCATGACAATCAGTATTTAGTCCTTCTCACAGATGACACAAGGCCCTGATGTGTGTAGCCCATCACTGCCCAGACACACTGAGATGGCTCTTCTGCACCAGGTACATCCGGCAGCAAGAAAAGAGGGTGGCAGGATTCATCTCTTCTGATCATAGCTAACTTGGTAAATTAACTAGTAATACAAGTTCTTGCTACAGTTAGTGACATGACCCAGGCATTTCAGAGACTAATTTACCCTATTTTTAATTTAAGTGCCAGAGGCAGCTGGGTGCTCATACTAGCTGCTCTCTTCTGAGTAATCTTGCCACCAGAACATATGCATGCCTCCTCTCTTGCTATGAAAAGACAAGGTACAAGCTACTCCATGAGGTTGGGGTTTTCCCCAATAACAAACTCATTGACACGTTCAACTGCTGCTTTTCCTGGAAATAAGCCTTTCCTCTATTGTGACAAGTTACACATTATGCAGTAATTGGAAAAAGAAGAGTGCACGATAAGGTTATCCTGTCTGCCTTCAAATAACTCCCCTACTTCCTTTTCAAAGAAGATAAGAAACATCTGCACATAGTGGCATTTCTACACAAAAACTACCTCTCTTAAAGGAAAAGACTAATTGAAAACTGAAATAGTTTCTACGGCTAGAAGAATCCTCATGGACAGAGCCTGGTGTAGCAATTCAAGTATGTTACAACCTGAGCAACGAGGGGGTGCCGTCGAGCTGTCCAAATTATGTGCAAGCTTTGTCTCGCATCCAGAGACTCATCTCTCAGTTGCCTTTTTGCTCACCAAGTAGCTATAAAACACAAACTACACCATGTATTGATTCTCTTCACTGTGCTTCCTGGATTGTTTTTCTAGCTATTCTTCTCCAGCACCTACTCTCCCCATCTTCCCTCACTCTCAGATTTGAATATCTATTCTCCATCACAGCTCCTTCTCCTGTCCAAGTTCCCCTTCTCTGACACACTGCTCCCTGTGGCCCCTGACAGACACCCCATCCACTCCCTGACTGCTGCTCCAACTGCTGCCCAAGACCAAGTCTCCAGAATCCATCCAGTTTTCCAAACAAGGCAACACATCAGGTCAGTTCATGCCCACTTGGTTCACCTCGAGCAGCTTTCTGCTGCAGATGCTGGTTTGAAGCTGGCTGCCTTGGAAAGTGGGTGTCAAATTGGGCTTGTAGCTGCTGGCTCCTCCTCTGCAGGGACCCATCCATCATCACCACCTGGCTTTCCCCACATCCTTATCTCACAGCATCACTTGTTTTTTTGTGACCTGGCCTTTAGGATATGGGAAACATTTTCTGCTACAGCTGTGTTCTACAAATCGCTCATACGAGGAGAGCTGAGGACATCTGAACCAATTCCTGAGAGATGGCCAGATGGCAGTGTTGTCATCCTGCAGGTTCACGTGGGCTTCTCCCACTCACATCCTTAGACTTCAAGTTCTTCTGCCCACCCCAGCAAACAGAAGCATAAACTTCTGCTACATTTCTTTACCCTGTCTGTGCCATGGCATCACCACTAGCTTTGAGCAATCTTTGAACAGCTATCTTGTCCTTCCACTGTAACAGTTTATTAAAGAAAACACAACAAGGCAGTGAATACAAACTACTTACTAAGCAGAGAGTGCACTGCTGCTCTGAACTATAAAAATAAGTGGAGACCCGTTTCCCCCTGCAAGTTATTTGTACCTAGGTGCCTCCCTCCAGAAAGCCTCCCAGGCTAAATGCACCACGACACCTGAGTTGTTGGCTTTTTGTTGCCCTAAAAGTAGAGAGGACAGGCACAAACTCGTCCTAACCACCAGCAGAGAGGACCAGAAAGACTCCAGAGGAGATGCAAACCATCACACAACCACAGTGCACAGACAAGCACAGTGAGGTGCTGCCTGCCCAGCCCAGCCCAGCCCTGCCTGCACCCCTTGCTCTGGGTCTGTCCCAAACAGCCTCAAACACTTGAACACAGGAGAAGCCACTGTTAGGTCCTTTCCTAAGGGCATCAAGAATGGCTCACCCAAAAGACAACTCTTCATGTATTCTGACACAACACTTTCCAGGGAGGATTATCTTCCCACCTGCTCAGCCCCACCAACAGGCTCTCCAGTGGGTGCCACGGTTACAGTGGGACCCCGGGAGGGACCCTTTTCCTGCCGATGCTCTAACGGCTCCTGGCTGCTATCTGGTGACACAGGCAGACCCTGGCACCAGCTGCAGCTGCCAACACCAACCCCACCCTGGCCCACATGCCTGATAATGCACACACAAACGCTCTATTATCTTCCTAAAAATGTCTGAATGTATTTTCATGTAAGAACTCCACAACAGCGCAAGGTCCGAGAGCCCAGGTCTCCTGCTCGAAAGTACAGGGAGAGAGATTTGATTTGCAGAAGTCAAGCCAGGTACAGAAACATGAATGAGCCCCATCACTCAACTGAACAGCCAAATGCATCATAACATTTTGTAATTATATCCATCTACCATCTTACTTCCTTTAGCTAGCAATATCCCAACTGCGTATCTGCACATCACATTGCTGAATTTAGGTGATAAACTCATCTGAATGTGTGCCCTGTTCCTCATCTTTAGCCACTAATCAACAGCTCCGTCCTTTATCTTTCACGCTGGTGCAACTGAGAATCAAAATGAAGTCTGTGCTTTTTCTGTTTGGCTGAAAAGCATAGCCTACAAATTAGTCACAGAATAAAACATCACTATGACAACAGGTGATAACAGGAAAGAAAGTGACAAGCTTTGAAAGTAGCTCCAACACTTTCCTTAAAGAAATGGAAATTAATTTACATTTCTTGTCCTCATGCAAATCATAATTTTGGTGCTGTTTGTTCTACTTTTTTCTTTTATTACATCTTTTTTTGTTTGTTTTTCATGCTTTCGTGAAGGAAGTAGGAATGACACTAACACTGAAAATATACAGGCACAAAACTATGAGCCAGCAATTTTTTTAACAAACAAAAAAAATATTCTTTGACCTATCAAAATTAAAGATAATTCTTTCATCAATATTGTTGGAACTTTCAGAGGACTTTGCTCAGTTCTTTAAAAAGAAGACATAGGCAATTTGAAGAAATGAAAAAGGAAGGAGAAACCTCTTTTCTAAAGAGAACACAAATGGAAAGAAAAATATTCTTTCAGTATAAAAAAAACATTACAAAGAGTTTTGGAATCAGGTGCTAGCCACCCTCATCAGGTATAGATAAGAAATAAATAAGCTTGATTTTCAGTGAGGAAACCTGTGTATAGATGTCAGGGAAAGCTTTTTAAGTACAAGGATGTCTAAGACCAAGCTGCTTTAGGAAGGTTACATATACAGATGAATTAGTGAAAAAAGGCAACGTGGGCGGGAAATGACGTATTATCCCTTATAACGGTGCTAAAAGCCTCCAGTAACCAACTGTGCCAAAAGGAAACAAAAAAGAGTTGTTGTCAGAGTCAGCAGGTTGGATCTGCATTCACAGGAAACAGGCAAAAACAATAATTTCCAAATAAATAGCGGACAGATTACAACTAGTGGCTTTGAAACTTTGCAATATTGTATTTGCTTTAGAACAGCCTTTTTGAGATTTAGTCTACATTTTGGGAAAAATCATAGTATAAATTTTCCATACACTCCTTGCAGAAGTGTTTGGAAAAAAAATTCCACTAGCTGACAGTACAGTTTTGCAGTTCTTTTATTTTTTTCTAATGAAAATTTATCTTCATGACAAAGTCAGTTTTCTGTATAACATACAGAATATTTTGTTACTTTTAAGCCAAAAACTAAGCTACTACTTCAGAGTAACACTCGCTCTTTTATTTCCACAGTCTAGACAGAAGCAGTGACTCTGTAACTAAGGCTTGCAAATCCTTTCAGCTATAAAACCTTGGTTTTAAGATTTCACAACATTTTAACTCATGACATGGTTCTGACTAGGAGTGTTAATAATCCTGTTTGTTGCAGGAAGCAACGTTCAGCAATACAATCAGGTTGCCATCTCTGATCCAGAAGGGCAAATCTTCCTCAAAGTTGCCAAGGGCAGAGGAATAAAGGAAAAAAACAAAACAAAACAAAAACCAAAACCAACAAAACAGAACAAAAAAACAAAAAAACCCCAACCCAAACCAAACAAACAAAACCAAAAAAAACCCAGCAGTGGATGAATCCTAATCCAGATCTCATTGATGGCAAAGCCCTCATAGTGTTTAGTGATGCCAAGATTTTGTCCAGGGAAATTATTACAATTTTCCACTATTGAAACAAGTTGGTTGTTTTTTTTAAAAAAATAAAGTGTTTACTGCTGATGCCACCTGCTACAGCCTGGCAAAGCATGTTCAATTACACAGGGCATATTATCATAACAATAATGATGCAAACAATTATTTAGAAATCCAGAAGTGCTGTGCTGAAGTGGTATCATTATCACCAGTCAAGGGCAGAGGGGAAGAGGGAGAAACACAGAGAAGAGAGACGGCCACATGAGCAAGAGAGTTTCTCCAGGAAGAACAGTGGCCAAGGGATGGATGGGGCTCACCTATCTGAAGCTCTACTGCTCCATCTTTTCCTATAGAGCTTGCACACTTAATTCAGCAGGAAATTGGGTCACTTTGTGCTTTGTCTGTCTCAAAACACATGCAGAAAATCAACAGCTGGTAAAGCACCACATATTGCTTATTTCATCCCATTCTGCAAGAACCTGGAAAAGGACACGGTGGTTCAGGCTCACAGGTCCACTTAGGAGAACCAGTCTCCAGCAGGGACAATCTACAGCAAAGGCAAAGCAAGGTTTGGGGGGAATTAGAGAAATGCAATCATGACGAAGCAGCTTATTAAGCCTATTTTCTTTTTTTTGAAACAAAAATACATGAACAAATGTTTCTTTACAAAGAGAAAAAATTCAGTCACTAAATCTGAGTTATTCAGGAAATCAAATTAGATGAGCAGAGAGATTACTTCTGGAGTTGCAAAATACTAATTTCCAGAAATTGTCAAACATCAACTTCATTCTCTGTGTTTTTCCCCATGAAGTCCAAAGAAATTAAGAAACCCACCCTTCATCTCCTGGATATTACTATAAATCTTCCTTTATTGATTCTACAAAAGCCTTGGAAATCAAATATCTTTTCATTTCCAACTTCTGTGAATAATCAAAACTTTGTTCAACTGTATGGCTTTTATTCCAACACACATAAATAGCTTCTTGACTTGCACAAAACCTGAAACCACTTTAATCAATCTGCTATATTTAGTCTGGATAAATATCGATTTTGAGATTCTGGGTATACAGCCAATCTTGTGTTATTTGCTAATACTTTGATCTAAATTCACATTATTTTAAGAAGAAATGAAAAATATTCTGAGGGGAACAAAGACAACAGTAAAGAAATTATACCCTGTAAAATCTAGAGAATATGTACATTAGCTAAAACCTCAACTTGTTCCAAAAGCATTTCAGAAGACTGAAATACATTTAGACTCATCACAAAATTAGACACAAACATCCATGAATGTTATTTTGTTACTGCCACAGAAATTCACTCTTGATTTGCCAGAAATCTACCACTATATTAAGTATATTTAATAGCATTAGTAGACAGCACTACAATCTCATCGCATGTGTGCACGTGTAACATACTGCTCCGTTTTCTATGGCAGCATTATAGCTCAGGTGATTTATGTCTGTGTAACAGAAAGGGCTATTCTATAGAAATATCACAGGAAATGACACACGGGAAATAAACCAACACAGACATCTTACAATCATTTCCTAAGCTCAAGCGCAGCAATCTGCTGAGCTCCTGAAACAACCCAGATGCTGCTGACACAAGGAATGAACAAGAACCAAAAAGGCTTCCCTCTCCCAGTGTGGCTTCTGGGTCTTTAGAGAAGAAAAAGCTGAATAAGGCAAGGAGCTATGAAATTGTTAGTTATTTGCCACCTGGAAACGTGCTTTATTGGGTATTAACTGTTCAGTACTGTCATGGGTCACCTGCAGTGGTTATGGATAGACGGAAGGATCTGCAGCGGCTGTGAAAACAAGAAACCTGAAGATTAATGTGTGGTGAATGCTCAATTAGTGTCTGGGGGAAAAAAAGGGTCACATGGGAAAAAGTCACAGTGAGTCTCATGCCAGAGCTTTCTCATCTTCTTAGCTGTCTCCCTCATGAAAGGGGGATTACATGGAAGACGGGAATGGACTTTTTAGCATGGCCTGTAGCAATAGCACAAGGGGTGGTGGTTTTAAGGTAAAGGATGTCAGATTCAGACCAACATAAGGAAGAAATTTCTTATGATGAGGATGGTGAAACACTGGAACAAGTTGCCCAGAGAGGTGGTATATGCCCCATTGCTGAAAATATTCAAGGTCAGGTTAGATGGGGCTCTGAGTAACCTGATCTAGTTGAAGATGTCCCTGCCCAGGGCAGGGTGCTTGGACTACATTACCTCTAAAGGTTCCTTCCAACAAAAATCATCCTATGAACTACTCCCAGTGCCATTCAGATACCATTCTGTTAGCATGTATTATTCTGCTCTAACACTCAAAAGCATCTGTTCCCTCCCCACGAGCTCCTACTGTGTCAGATAGAGGATGGAGTAAAAATTCAGTCCCTACCCTCAAGAGTACTTAAATCAGGTTACAGCAAATTATCAAGAGATGCAAAGATGTAATCGTATTTCAGTCAGATCTGTCAATGTACAACAGACTAGGTCCTGAGATGTCTTGAGATGAACTCAAGAACATTTTGACATAGATTTTATTAAGAAATGTTGGGAGAGTTAGCTGTCTGTATGGTATAGAGAACTGCTTTTCATCTAAGTAAATTTCACCAGCTAAAAATGGCCAGAAAATGAAGAAATACCTCAGCCTACTATCTCATTATTTCTCAATATTTTACTATTTTTTTACTATTTTACTATATTTCCACTTACTCTTTTAACAGAAATTAAACTATATGAAAGCCACATATGCAGATATGTATACACCATATTAAAAAATAGGCATCTGACATTGGTGTCCTAGGTGAAGAATCAGTATGAGACATCTTAATACTATTGATTTTTAGGAAAAGAGATATATGAAGTTCTATATGAACTTGAATATATGAAGTTGAATACAGAGACATCTACACAAGTGTATTACATATTTTAAATCTAGTTATTTCTTGCAAACTTTTTCCTTATCCACTATAGGAAAACAGCAATCAAGAGAACATCCATGTTATTCCATGACAACTTCTTTTTTATTTTTCTTTGAGGCAGAATCCTTTCCTCAAAAGGTTTCATGCAGTTTTACCAATAAGTACATTGAAGTCATACAGTTAGTGAAATACCTGAAGTGTGTCAGCTAAGCAGCAAAGAAATATTAGATGAACTTTACTATTCTGTAACTTAAAAGTCAAAAGATACTGTTAACTTTTGCCTGAAGTTAAGTTAGCATGCCAGTAAAAACACCCTTTCCTGTAGACAAAAATAAGGAAGTTTTGTACTGATTTTCTCAAAAAAATGCTGTAATTAGGTGAAACTTCCTCTTGTAAAAATAAACATTACTTACTTCAGGTAATGAAAAAGATACCTAACACTTTCACTATTCCCTACTAACCAAGGAATCATAAAATACACCCATGCAAACCATCTTAAAACACTGTAGGTTAAATCTTCGGCCCACTGAAGAATTAAAGCAAACATATCACTGACTTCAACACTGACAGAATTTCATCCACTGTGCCAACTTGTAAAGAAGAAAAGGATATAGAAAAAGCTTTGAAATATAAAGCTAAAACAATAACTAAGAGTGCTTTAATCACCACTTCTGATGCCTTCGATTTTCCATGTGATTTCTGCCCCTCCCTCTGAAAAGCCAACCATCTGAAGGTTCAGTGCTTAGGCATTTGATTTATCAGTCCCTGAGGCACAGGTTTGGACCAGGCCCTGCCCTTTTCAATATTTCATGCCCAACAAAACACAATACAGCAGCTCTTACACCACCCATGTTTTAATAGTGCAAGAAAAGATCTGCAACATGAAAACTCAGTTTTGCAACAACCCAGGCCAGAGCACTGCACTTCCTACAACTGGGGTGTTTCTTTGGTTTTGTTTTAAGGTTAGAATGATCAGTGTACAAATTCCTTTACCAGCAGTGCAGAAAAGTGTGTCACATCATTTGGTCTCCGTTCAAATTCCACTCCAGTCCCAAATAAAAGGGAGTTTTGCAATCATATCGTCACCTCTTTAGATCTACTGCAGAGACTTCAAAGGAAGGTAATTTCTGGAAATCAAATGTCTTAGTAGGTCCAAAGGGAGAAATATACCTAAAAGGCCACATGTCTTTCTTAAGATACTGGACTCCAACAACAGCTGTCACTCATACACTAACTACCCAATACTGGGCAACCTAAAGAGCAACTGTATCAGCATATGAAACCCAGAACTTTCACACCGGATTTTAATGAATGAGCTAAGGCTACATGTACAGGCCAAACACCTGAAATCTAAATTCTGCAGCACTACAGAAACTTCTAGTAGACTAGTGTTGCTATAGAGAAGATTACTGAACTCCAGAACTATTGAATTATTTTACATTTCTTCATTAGAAAAAACAACCAACCAAAAAACATTAAAAAAACCACAGTATTTTTATTACGTTTGTTAAAATTGTAAATTGAGCACACTTGTTTTGTTCAGTTCTATCAAAAGTTATTTTTTAAATGCCAGCAACAGGCCAGACAGAACTATAATTAAAATTTCAGGTCACTCAGATGTATGCGACCTTTGGACTGCACTACCATTTTCTCACCCAATCAACCACATGAGTGAGACTTTCACTTGCAAGGGAAACAAAGAAGCAAGCCTTGTTTTAATTACTTTAACCTAGGAACAATTTGTTGCAAGAATCTATAGATGGAGTTATGATGATATCTTAATCGAATATCTGAGTCCAGTCTTACTGAGTATGCCCACAGTGCTGGGCCATAATTAAGCAGCTATTATAGTAAACACATAGCAACCTACTTATCTCAATTATAGATCACCTTTGCTTCAAAAAAGGCTCTTCTGAAAACTCAGGTGTACATCATCCTCAGGCAATACCACCACTGAAGATCCAGCATGAACACATACCAATAGGTACTTCAATTTTACCACTTTTATCATGCCTCTATCTCATGCCAGCCAACTCTCTTCCTAACTCACATTCTCCACACCTCGTGCATGCACAACGAATCACTCTGCAGGGCAACCTGAGACTCAGTGTGTAGTACAGGCATCTGTGCTTGTGCCTTCTGAGTGCTGCCCAAAGGCAAAGTGACACCTTGACTGGTGCGTGCAACTCCCAGCAAGCTGTTTCTTCAGTCACATAAAGCAGGAGCCCTCAGATCTGGGAACCAGAGCCCACAGCCCTGCAAAGGGCACATGCCTCCATTCCGTGGGAACTCCAGCCATCCAGGAAAGACTTGCTCCTGCAGAGCTTGAGGAAACAAACACCCCTTGCCAGGTACCTTCTTAGTACCCAGCACATGTTGCCTCTTTCTAAGCATGCTCTAAGCTAGAAAATCAGCACAGAGCCTGCAGGGTATCAACGCCTTCCTCAGGATATTAAGTTTTAATCTACGTCTATCTCCAGAACATACTTTGCTGGAATACTTAATGAAATCCAAGTGTTAATAACACTAAGAGAGTCAGCACAACTCTGCCTGTGCCGGCCAGCTTCTGTAACAAAGTTCAGCTGCCACAGAAATGCAGGAACAATCAAAGTTGTTACTGCAATTTACCGAGTAATTTCAGGTTGTAAAACTGAACAGATGGCACTTGTGAGCTTTACTCAACATCTTGGGTCTTTTTAATTAGACTCCTGTTCAAGTCAGTCTGCTGGTCTACAGTAGGAGACCCCAGGTTTCAAAGTAACCTTAGGAATCCCATTGCTCTGTCTGATAGAAACCACTACGTCACGGAACTGCTCCAGGCCCAGTGCCTGCTGCTTCCACCCCAGGAACCAGTCAGCAGGTAATTAAAAGAGCAGAATTAAAGGGATAGTCAAAAAATGCAGCTACGCCTCAGCCAAAATGCAAATGAATATTTTAATGCACGACACTGCTTTATAATTTTAGGATGTTTTTGCTATGTTTATCATTAGGAATCCGTATGCTGTAATTTTCTCTTCCATGCCTTCACATTCACCTTCACTTGAGTTCACCTTCTGCCACTGAAATACACTCAGGGTTTTCACAGCTCTTTTGGAAAGCTGCAGGTGATCACAATCAAAATGAAACAAAGCATACTGACTGCTAAAAAGACAAAGAACTTGCAAGGTAATAAATAGAGCATCTACCCTGCAGCACTGAAGCATGGCAAAAAACACCAGTAGGCTTTTATGGTTCTGGGACCCACTGCCAACAGATGCTAGCTAGTCTCATTACATCTCATTTTCCCAATACAGATTAAACAAAAAAACAAAATAACCCCCCCAAAAAAACCTAACCTCCCAACAAGCTCCCAACAGATTGACTAATGTGACAAATTAGAACTTGTATGAGTGCTGCTGTGCATAAAATCTCACTGATACTTTTAACCTAAGGCAACAGAGCATGGCACAAAACCAGAACAGAAAGTTTAGTAGTATCAGTCACAATGACACAGCATCACAGCTGTCCCATTTACCATAATCAGTTAGCATTTGTCTGTTTTGGGGTACTTTGTATTACTTCACTGTTTTGATGAAGAAAAGCTCAAAAATCCAGAAGAGCTTCCAGACGGTTGTAATCATGTTCAGTCTAACACTGATCACCCCTCCGAATCCATTTTTGTAACACATCCTGAAGGTATAAGCTAGTACTGAAAATAACCTGGTTTATAAAAGAATGGTCCAAATATTCTGTTAACCAAACAACAGCAAATGCAGAGCTTCTGTGTACTTCATTGTGTGGCACGGGTGCCCTAAGTTCCTTTCAAGTGGCATAATTTTAAAATCATTACAAACTGCAGCTATGCTCCATTATATGCTGATTTTAAGAGATGAATGTGTTACAAAATAAACTGAATATATCTATATTCAACTGTTTAAGTATCATGTAACAATCAGCTCTAAGAATTACCTGCCTGGTGTGTATCAGTCAGAAAAAAAACCCTGCAGCTTAGAGAGTTTTCATTTATTTAGTGTGATTTCACCCCTAAGTATTTTGTCAGACAAGAAAAGAAATCCTGTCCTAGCATGGAATAAGACCAAATCCCTCTGAAACCACAGCCTTCATCAGTGAATGTGTTTAAGATCATGTCAGACAAACTCCCAGGGAATGAGGATGAACTGGATGTGTTCAGGTCCAACCCTGCTCCCCAGGAGTTTGTGATGAGCAGAACTGCCCACAGGCCTACGCTTCTTAACAGGTAGCCTTGTCAGGATTGCAGAATGGATTCCTGTTACTAAGCCCAAACACATCTGGGTTTTGTGTTAACTAGTAGCATACATGGTGTAGTAGGTAGCACAGTTTTGACTACAATGTGGGATTTCTTCAGTTAATAATGGCAAACAGAGCTGAAGCAATTTAAAATAATGAAAAGCTGAATAAACACTCTCATCACCCTCCTACAAAACATCATGATTAAGTCTTTTTAAATCTCTAAAACAACCCCTTTATTTCACATGACAAAAGTCAAAGGGGGTGGAGGTGACCAGCCCTCCCCTGAGCTAAGTTGTACCAGGTCTTCAAACCCTCAACCAAAGCACCTCTCTCTCTCTCTCTCTCTCTCTCTCTCTCTCATACACCATGCTTTACATCTGTGACTACAGCAGAAAGACATCTGATGATCACCAGAACTAAACTGTAACGCTGTTTTGTCCTTTGGGGACAGTGAGACAACAGGGATAGGGCATCTGTTTGTTGGTAGTTTTCTCACTAATTCTGGAATGATGCAGTCTACACCAGAAACTGCTCATCTATTCCCTCTCCTTTGATAGACAGACATCTACCACATAACAACACTCTCAATAGCTGGGCAGGAAAAAGCCTAAACCCCTCCCTCTCCCGCCCCAAGTTAAGTATAGAAAACTGCATCTATGCTATTTAAAGATTTGGACGCTTGTCTGAATTGAAGTTTTGTAAATACAACCTATTTTGAAGTCAGAAGCACTGAGAGTTGGATGAATGCCTCAGAGAAACAATTCAGATGGCCTATGTTTCCCCCAGTGCTGGTGTTCCCTATTGGTTGACTCCAAAACCTCAAAGGCACCCAGCCAATATGAGATGTTAGGATCCAGGGACTAAAGTGAATTTTAAACTGGTTGTATCTGGACCTTGTCCTGTAACTGTTTCATAATCCAATGTATATGTTCAGAAATAAACAAACTGACAAAACAAAAACAAAAACAAACAAACCTTGCATAATTTATTGGCTCTCTGAATGCCTTCTTTCCCTCTGCATCCTAGGGTGAAAACACGGAGGGAGGCTGGAGTGTATTCTCAGCTCTGTCCTTGACGCTTCATGAGCTCAAGAAAGTTTTGCTGGAAGTCTCTGTTTTTGTAGTGCTGGCAATCTGAAAAACAAAAACTGTTTTGTTAACACATGTATCCCTAGATACATTAGAAATAAGTTTTGTTATGAACCACTGCCAGCTAAATTATTAACCCCTCCCACACAAAGCCAAGAACCTGCATGCAAAAAAGGCAGCTAGAAACATCTCTGCTCAGTCCATAACTTACATGTTCTACATGGACTGCTCATGTGTGGCAGCTAAAAACTTTTTTCTGTATTCAAAGGGGAGTTAGAAACCTGCAATGCAAGACACTACAGACATGGTGCTCCAAGAGGAGTTTTTGTTAAGTTGTCCATGTGTCCACCTGGGAAACACATCACCAGCAAACACATCTCAAAATGGGTCAACACCACCAACACAGTTCCTTTTCTTCATTGGTGGCACCAACTGTAAAAGGTGCCTGGACCACAACAGGACTGCAGTCCACACAGGAGCACCTTTGGGTCTGTTCCCATATGCACTTATTTAAAAGTTCTCACATCCCAGACCCAGACAGGCAATCAAATCCTAGCCAGGGCCTCTGCAAAACAATTGCTTGTCAGCTACAGAGACCTCCTGTCAAAGTTTTCTTGCACCAGCCGTGCCAGGCTCTGAAAAGCAGGCCACTGCTTTTAAGTAGACCAAGACAGAGTAACCAGCTGCTCTTTTGCCCACACCAGCTGAAAATAGTAAGACAGATGACATAGCTGCTTTTCTTAATACACTGAAGATGGTGTCTGAGCTCCCAAAAGCTGGCAAGGAGAACACTTCATGCTCTACCGAGTCTGTCATTTTCATGCTGCAAAGTGTCAGACTGTATTACAATATTTTCTGTGATGTTTAAATTGGCACATCTCATTTTCAACAGCTTCTTCATGGTGCACAGCACCTTGTCATAAAAAATATCCTTATTTCTCCAACAGTTAAGCTGACATACCACTGAATTAAAACTAACACAAGAATTTTATCATACTCATGCTTCAGAAGGCAGATTGTACTGAAAAGCCTGGTATGGAGCCAGTATACAACAACAAAACATGATTCTCAATTAAAATGTTACCTGTAAAAATACAAATAGAAACTAACTAAATCTTCCAAGCATACAAAAAGGCAACATAGCACAATAAGTTTTCTTTTTATAAGATTACTTAGTGGAATTAGAGCGAAGTACCAAACTGACTTCACTGAAATCAAAGGTTGTCCCATCAAAATAAAACGCCAACAAAAGAGCAAATGATACGAAGCTGCAAAACCACCATATAAAAGGGACAAATAATCAATGGCCAGCAAAGTTGAGCCATATCATCATGCAAGTTACACCCAAAAAGGAAATGTGAGTAACAAGATGTAATATTTTTCTTAGTTGCTACCATAAAACAACTTGTAAAGTTTCAAGTACAAAACAGAGACTTATTTTGCTAGTGGGGGATGGTACATATCTATCTGTACAGCATATTTACAGCAGAGGACCACCAAAACCCAAGCCCCTCTTCATCATCACTGCAAGAGACACATAGCCAAGTGCTGCAGGGCAGGGCTGTGAGTGCCACAGCGATGGCATTCAGGCAACACTGTCATGACCCATGACTCACAGACCCATTCGCCTGAAACTGCTGCTGCACCCTATTGGTATTTTTTGTCATGCTAACTTCTCCTACCCAATGGCACAGCAGTGGCTCTGCTCTGCAAAGAGACAAAGCCCTTCTTTCACCATGGTACCCAGCTCCTGAACACCAACAGCTCAGACTCAAAATATTTGGACAGTGGCTTGCTCTCACCCACACAATTTTGATTTGTGAAATCCTTGAACTGAGAAGTGCCACTCCTCCCATGTTCTAGTTCGTTGTAAAGAGCTGCTTGGGCATTTTCCCTTTCCTGCTGGAACCACATTTCCAGCTTTATCATATCTTTACAGATGTTTTGATAGACATGGAGTGAGAAGTAATATGATGCTAAATGCAAGCCCTGTGTTAATATATTCATGTAATTTCATCAATGTAGAGTTAGACTCCACCCTCATGGGCAAACCAGACTCTCCTAGATTTTTGCTGGCCCATAACTGTAGGGGCAATCCAGCTGGCCATCAGCTAATCACAGCGTGGTGACCTCACAGAACTAACACTCAGTCATCTCAGATTTGTAAAGGTACAGCTAAAACATTTCAATCTGGGAAGAATAGGCAGAAGTGAAAGCATGACATTTATTGCAGGCAGATGGTGTACAACTATTGATATGAAAGAACTGATTTATGGTAAAGCAACACAAGAGCTCCTGAGTAGTCAGGTTTTGAGACTTATGAAGGATGATATCCTTCTATCCAGGGAAGAGGGTCAGTGTTTCTGAAGCGCTTCCAGCACTTGTGGCAAAATACCTCTTGGGGAAGTCATGGTGTTCACCCACAAACAGTCCACCAAATACTGAAAGAAATTTGCCATAGTAAATACAAACTTATTGTCGGTGCTCTGCTAACTATGTGATATCTTTACTAACCTATCAACTTCCACATAAGGGGCAGCACATTCTTGCATGCATAAAGAGTCTACTCATTCACATACCTTTTTATAGGAAGCTAGGTGACCTTACTGCAGTCCTAGTAAGATCCAAACACTCCTCTTTTTCCTTTCCTAGAACAAGTCTTTTAATATCAAGGTTTCTCATCAAATTTCTACTGAGGGCAAAGCACTTCTGAAGCAATTAATCTGAAGAAATATCTCACGCATCAAGAAAAGGGAGAATGGTAAAACAGAAAGAAGTAATTAAGTGACAAGGATCCTCTATACTGAAATATATCACATAAACCTTGCATATCTCAGAATGTGATTGTAGGGTAATGTGATTGCACACATGACAGGGCACACATGCACACATAAATGGCACACATGCCATTTAGTTAAGGACAGACAAGCATAGCTGTGATTAGACAGTGAGTATTATAGTACCAGAACTTGATTTTGTCATTAATCTTATACTCATGCTTTCATTTTCCTGCTGAATAGGAGGGGTACACAAAAATAATGCCAGTAAAGACATAAATACAAAGCCAACATGGGCCCCTCTATGTACATTGTAAATTATGACTGAATGACATCATATACTCAACAGCAACATTCAAGTCACAGATGTAGTTCCTTAAATTGTTCTCTGGGAACTGCTCTAAAAATTCAGGTTAGGTGCCACCTGCACAAGCAGAAAGTAATCACTGACTGGTTTTTTTGTTGGGTTGCCAGACACCTTCAATACAAAGTATAGCCTCTGGTTAAGGCAAGCATACAATGACCAGGTACTAAACAATGCAGTGACACAACTCTACAGACACCTTCATTTTTTTCAGCTGTAGTACATCTCCTATGATGAAAGGGAGGTATGAGATGCTACCAAACCTCAAGAAGTCCAGCAAGAAGGAAGCAGAGTAGCCAAACTAGCAACAGCATTCTGCCCTCTCTGAAGTGGACTGCAAAAAAGCTCTCCAAGATAGTCACACACAATATATACACATCCAGGCTGCCCAGTAGCAGCTCTGCTCATGGGCAGTAAGACCTTAGATCCTCAGGAAGGGACAACTTAGAATGCACCTGTTTGGCAACCTGCAAATGCAGGACTGTAGCACAATGTGCAGCTCTGCCCAGAAGGCAGAAGCCATCTGTCTGCACACGGAAGGGTGAACTTCACTTCCCTGTGCCTGGGTGTTTGTTTCAGGAAGCCTGGCATTCCCGTGCAGAATTTCTGGATCTACCCTAACTGCTCTGTCAGGTGCAGAACTGAGACAAACAGCTATGTAAGTGTGGGATGATCCAAGGTGTTTCTTTACTTGCCTTTCTTGCCATTTTCAGAATACATTTCTGAAAGCACTTCAAAGTGTTTTCTTCTTTCTTTCGATCAATGATTTACATTTCAGAAGCAGTACACGAACAAAAGTCTTGACCTTTTCCCTAACCTTTGACTGATCTATGAGAAAAGGAACTTGTTAACATTATTTACCTTTAATTCACTGATTCTGCACAAAACTAATGATCATCATCTAAAGCTTCTAATCCCTTAACTCAGCAGTTTGATTAGAAAGATGATCATTGATTAATTCACTTGAGCTACTCTGGAGAAGGTGTGACTGAACAAAGATCACTCCACCCCTGAGAGAGGTGCATTAATTATTTCTGCATTACATTGCCCCCACTTTTTTTTTTTTTAAGTTGAATAAAGGCAAAAAACCCTCAACATAACAACAGCAGAAAAAAACCCAAAAAAAAAAAAAACCCACAATACTTTCATTGTTAAACTTCTGAGTTATTTTTCATTTTGCATTATTCTTTACAAAATTCCACATTTTCTTGCCACGGATTTTATAGCCATCAATTTTATTTTTTTTTTTAAATTAACTATTGTGTTTTTACAAAATAAGCAAACCAAGGCTAGAAGTTTGATACAGATTTGCAGAGCCCTGCCAAAAAACTGTAGTCCTTAATTAGCTGGTTCAGGCAAGCAATGAAGGATGACACCGATACTTGACAGGAATGTACACAGCATTATGTACATACCAGAACTGAAACCAAGTAAACTCCCATCCAGCAAGTGGTTTCAGTGTCCCACCTAGGAAGACAACCAGATAGAAAACCTTTAAATAAAGGTTCCCTTGTTCTTCTTTAAGCCATCATCAAAATTTCTCCAGCCACAAACTTGCCTACAGCCTGAGCCCAAGCCTGTTACCCCTGAAAAATGGGTGAGCCTTCCTTGACCAGATCTGTGTGCCACTTCTCACACTGCCCTCCCTTTGGCAAAACTCATGCTTCTCCTGGCCTGTGGGTCACAACACACGTCTGCTGATGCTCTGAAGAGCAAGCAAGACTGGGGAACTTCCCTCCTTCCATTAATCCCCTATTAGGCTCTTAGATGTGAACAGACAGCATCCCTACAGCAATGACCTTCTGTTTGCTCAATGCCCTGTGACCAAGGGGGAGGTTATCTCCTTCCCACAGGTCTAAGGGCAGAATGGCTGATCCTCAGGGGATTTCAAAGCATGTAACTTTACCATCCCACCTTCTTTTGTCCAGGAAGGTCTCCTAAAAGGTGGTGGGTTGAGCTGGTGACTCAGCTCTGTGTACAGCAGGAGCCCAATCCTTCTCATGGTCACCAGAAAGTGGCATGAGGAAAGCAGACATTGGGCAGACTGGACACCCAGGCTAGGCAGTACAGGGAAGGTGGAAGGAAGGAAGGGAAGAGCAGGGCTATTTCTTCCACATCCTAAATTACATGCTTCGTATCATGCTTCTTCCTGCATGCTTCTCCCTGTACCTGGCATTATTTATTCACTTTGAAAACACGAGCCACCACACAGGACACACCAGAGCCCCACAGAATTCCTCGTATGTGGTTAGAAAGGATTTTTCCATTGGCCTTAATACATAATCAATATGTGATGTCAGCAGAAGTCAAGATGAAAGCTTCATCCTACATCATTTCTTTTCAAAGAGAAAGCTGATCCTACACCAGTATGCCATTTTAAGAGCATCCAGACTTTGTGAATCCTCTCTGCTGCCATTATTCCTGCTGGTGGAAAGGTACTGTTCTAAAAAACTTTATTTCAGGGTTATTTTATCAACAAGTTACAGATAATAGAAAAGAAGCCTACATTATATTTCAAAGGACTGGGACTGATAACTAAATCTTAATGAGGCTTCTGATAGTCTTGCCAACACCCATAGATCTGTTCAATTACGCAGACTTAAAAAAAGGGTGACCTATGGGAAATGGACACAGGAATATCAGAACTGAGTCTGATCTGTGTGAGGTTGATCACAAGATGACAGCTTTCTAGCAGTGGAGGATTAGCTGTGAAGAGAACATGAGCAAGGCTCCATCCCCAGCTTAGGACTCTCAATTTCAAAACGTTTTCACAGTGAAGCAAGCGAAGAAAATAAACACCCCTAGCCAGGCAGAGAACAGTCATAAACCTTTTCTGAAATGGAGATGAACTCTTATTGTGTATTTAAAGCAACACTGTAAACCAGGCCATATATATACAAAGCAATGCTGTGGACTTAAATGTGACAGCAGCATTATTCTCTGTAAGAGCTCAGGCTCAATACCCCAGGAGAGCTCCACAAACAGCACTGCTGTTCAGGACAAAGAAGAAAAGAAAAGAAAGAAAAAGTAAAAAAATAAAAGAAAGAAAAGTGTTTCATTTCCTAAACAAAATTTCAAAAGAAATTAAAACCTTTTTCAGAAAAAAAGTTAAGAGATCATTTCTGTGAAATTCTCTATGAAGTTTACAAAGAAAGTCAAAAACAGTTGCACATGGAGAGGTTAAATCTCATAAAGCTAGCATAAACCTAGCAACATTATCAACAGGTCATTGCTCACATTTGTTGGTATATACCACATTTAACAGACTTGGATACCTATATTATTCAGATATCATACTGTAAAAAATGCTTCAGAATATACTGTATTATATTTTTCCAGGGTTTTAGTTTCCCTTCTGTTACACATTCATCTTGTATAAGTTTTAATTATGTCATGTGCAAGAAATAGCCTGATATTTTAATTCTGTGTTTTCATCAGGACACTTATAATTTATTAAAAGCAACAAAATTGATGGAAAAATCCTGGCTTCAAAATATTAACCTGAAATATAGGTCAAAATTCTGGGGTTTTTTTTATTAGATATATTGGCAAAAATTCAGCACATTGGGATAAACATTTAAGAATAGAACAGAATATTCTATTTCAGCTGGAAGGGATCTATGACAATCATTTAGTCCAACTGCCTGACCAATTTACAGCTGACTGAAAGCTAAAAATTATCAGGGGGCTGGAACACCCCTCCAACAGGAAGACCTCTCCTACAGGGAACACCTCTCCTACAGGAACACCTCTCCTACAGACATGCAGAGGGAATTGCGATTGTTCAGTCTGGAGAAGTGAAGGCTCCAGGGAGACCTAACAGAGACCTTGCAGTGCCTGAAGGGGCCCACAGGAAGGCAGGAGACAGACTGTTTGCAAGGGCCTGTAGTGACAGGAGAAGGGGCAATGGTTTAATATCAGAGAAGAGCAGATTTTGATTGGATGTTAGGAAAAAGTTCTTCATGAAAAATGGAACAGGTTGCCCAGGGAAGTAGTTGAGGCCTTATCCCTGGGGATACTCAAGGTGAGGCTTGACACGGTTCTGAGCAACCTGATCTAGTTGAGGGTGTCCCAGCTTGCTGCAGGGAGGTTGAACTAAATGAGCTTCAGAGGTCCCTTCCAACCCAAATTATGTTATGATTCTACAGTATGTTGCTAAGAGCATTGTCAAAATTCATCTTAAATACTGGCAGGTTTGGGGCATAGACCACCTCTCTCAGAAGCCTGTTCCAGTGTTTGACCACTGGAAGAAAGGTAAAGGAAGGTTTCCTAATATGCAGTCTAAACTCACCTGAAGCAGCTTTCAGCCATTCCCACTCCAGTGTTGTGTCAATGGATCCCAGCAAGAAGAAGAGGTCACATGTGGAACATTCTGTCCAGTTCTGGGCCCCTCGGTCCCAGTAGGAGTCCAACGCAGAGCGACCAAGATGCGTAAGGGAGTGGAACATCTCCCTCATGAGGAAAGGCTGAGGGAGCTGGGAGTCTTCAGCTTGGAGAAGAGGAGAATGAGGGGCAACCTCATCAATGTCTATAAATATGTAAAAGGAGAGGGCCAGGAGGACTGTGCCAGGCTCTTCTCAGGCCCAATGATAGGACAAGGCAATAGATATAAGCCTGAGCATAGGAGGTTCCATATAAACATGAGGAGAAATTTTTTCACTGTGAGGGTGACAGAGCACTGGCACAGGCTGCCCAGGGAGGTTGTGGAGTCTCCTTCTCTGGAGACATTCAAAACTCTCCTGAATGTGTTCGTGTGTGACCTCCTGTAGGTGACCCTGCTCTGGCAGGGGGATTGGACTTGATAATCTTTCAGGGTTCCTTCCAACCCCTAACTTTCTGTGATTCTGTGAGAAGAGATCAACAGTTCCCTGTCCACTTTCCCTCCACAGGAAGCTGTAGAGAACTATGTGGTTTCTCCAAATCAGACAAACCCAAAGTTCTTAGCCACTCCTCATAGGACATTCCTTGCAGCCCTTTCACCACCTTTCTGTTCCTCCTCTGGATGCATTCAAGGACATTCACCTTAGTTAGCCCCCTAACTTGGCCAGCACAAGTGGCTGGCAAGTGCTTCCTTGTCCCTTTCCCCCACTCACCTGGCCAAATATAAACTCTTTCCTCCAGAGAAGTTCCTGGTGCCTTTCAGGGATCACAACTAAGAAAGCAAAGATCTAAAGCACTTATCACTTGGAAGAGTATTTTATGCCTTTTGAGCAAGGTGAATTTTTAAAAAGGCCTTAGGACAAGGCGAAGTCAATGTCACAAATAACAATGCTGCCACATCAGCAGCAACTTCATTCCCACTCTGCAGAATGTCTCAGACCTGACCTTAGACTTCTCATAACCCTCAAGTTACAAACCCTCAATTTAGCCTGATTTCTTCAATAGCTTAAGAATCTTGATTTTATTTCAGCCTTCATAAAACATTCCTCTAGCATTTTCATGCTCCACTATTTTTAAATAAAATACAGATACATCCCTTCTATGGAACTCATTACTTCGAGAATTGTGTCTTTAAAATAACAAATAATCATTGGTAAAATCTTGGAGCCTGGCAGTACTAAAGCCTTCCTACAATCTGGGAAAAAGAAGGGTGTAAGATACAAAGATCATTTTCAAACCCTGTTCCCAAACTTAGGGCATTGCCTTTCATCCTGGACACTTCTGAGGGGGGTGGCTTATGGACCCAAGCATAAATTCTACCCCCAGCTTCAGCAGAAATTAACTACAGGGATGATGACTAGCAAAACAGCAATGATTTTGACTGCTTTTCAATTACTGTCTCAAGTACGCCTTGGCATAAAGCTTTACTAAATTTGGCAGACTATTAAACGCCCAAACACCTTTTTCTCCAACAAAACAGAGGCAGCAGAAACCATGGTGCTACCCAGCCGAGTGCTCAATACCACCCATCATATTCATCACCCCAGGCATAGAGGCTGGTGGGGTTAAAGCATGTTCTATAAGGTGGGAGTATTCGAAGATTTTATCAGCAAGCTTTTAACCTGCTCTCACGAGCATGTGTAGATAACAACTTGTACCAGCTCTGGTAGGTTGGTAAATCTGGGTTAATTTCCATGGGGCTGCTTCCCTGACTGCCTCCTCTACTCCCTGAAGGTGTAAAAACTATTGAAAGGCATTGCTGGCCAAATAAAATGGACAAACCTCTCTAATTTTCTGTAATGCGTTATTTTAAAAACAGTTGGTGTTCTTCTGTTGAAAACCTTTCCAAGAGGTTTCAGTCTGAAGCAGAAAAAAACACTGCGGAATTTTTTTTTTTTTTTTACATATGACTGAAGGCTGGCAAGAATTAAACATAGGTGAAAATAAAATGTTACAACAGAATACAGGTGGCATGCTCCTACCACCTCCACCTACAATATTTTATTTATAATATGTATAATGCACTTGGAAATGAAAAGGCATATTAAAACACAAATGACTCACTCTTTTTGTTGTTGTTACTTTAATATTTTAAACAAGGGAAGCCAGGATTACTGCAATTTTAGCAATATAAAGTATGAAACATCCAGATTTCTATGCTGAAAATCCCTCTCTTGGGATCCAAGGTAGGGAAAGGACCACCTGGTTGAGCCAGTCCCACCACAAGCAGACAGACACTGCAGACATCTGGTCTAAGGGTCTGTGGATCATATAATCCATCTGTGCACACTGCAAGTCACAAAACACCTCACAAGATCTGATATGAAACCTACAGCTTGTGGGATGGGACCAAAGCCAGAGGCACAAAGAATACAAAAGAGCAACTGGAGACCTCACCAGGGTCCTCACAACATGGGACTTCCTGTACTGCAGGGCACAGCTCTATTGCCAATCTCCATCATCCATGGAGAAAAGAAAGAAAAAAAAAAAGCAACCCACTATCCTAAAAAGGAATTTTGAAACAAGTTACGTATGTCACATCACAAATCACAACAGGTCCTTCCACCTGCCAACCACATCCCTCTGGGTTTGGCAATCAGTGTACCCTACAACACACCTGGAGTTAATGGGGTGGATGGGTGAGGGACTCACAGACAGAAGACAACATTGAGCAAAATCCCTTCTGGATGACCCTCTCCCCTGTGCACGCACACACAGGCTGGAAGACCAAGCTCCTATTTATGCACATCAGTAGACTGTTTGCCTGAGGTAAAACAGATCTGAGCCACAGAATATCTTTTCTACCTCTTTATAAGAAAAAAAAAAAAAAAAAAAAAAGAAAAAGAAAAAAAGAACATTTCATTTTTTCCCAGTGAAAATATAGTTTAAGAGGCCGATAGTCTGGTAAAATCCGAAAGTTATAATGAATTCCAGGATTCAATCCACTACTCCACTCCTAAAAAACACAGTAATGAAAGGCTTACATATGAAGTCTAGTAGTAATAACTTTGGGGTCAAATCCATAGTGATTTCTTTGGCAAAGCTTCCACTGACGACACTGAAATGTGATTTCAGTGGGTGTTCTGCCTGAGAAAGGACTTTGGGATTGGACCACACTCCATATATTTAAGTCACCTCAGCCCCAGTTTTATACAGTACCGACCAGTCACAAAACCTAGCATTATTTAAACCATTTGCATGCCAGAATCTCCAATTGCAGGGTGCAAAAGCCAGCAGGAAGCATTGATGACTCCCTAAGCAGCAAACAAAAATGCAATCTTTTTTATTTGGCTTTCTTATGATATCATTTACCTTCTATAATAGCAATTGCTTTTTTTAAAACATGGATTTGTACAGTATTCAATTTGCCAGTTTCCCCATATAGATGTAAATTTACTGAAATAGCTGCTCACAAAATCCAAAGCCCATGGGTGGAGTCCTAAATATAAATATAGGTAGCTTAGGATTTTTTATACCGGAGACGATAAGAAATCTGGTGCTTTTCTGGTGAGCCATAAACCTGGAAGAATGAGAAAATTGCAAACAAGAAAACAGTAAATAAAACCCCATATCTTTTGCCTTACCCCCTCAAAAATTCCATGTATACTTCAATGGAGCCTCAAAAATTCCATGTATACTTCAATGGAACCACTTGCCTAAGTGTTTCAAATGTTGGTTTTTCAAAGTATTTAGCCATATAAACTACCCTTTTGTTTCTGTTGGCTTCAAATGTTCCCAGACTCATGAATTCTTCCTTACATCTTATTATTCAAAAAAATACAGTCAATGTTGCCTTTATGGAGCAAGAAAAAAAAAAACAAAAAACTGAGTATCATTTTCCAGTTAACTCTTCTGGATCTGCAACAGTAATTTCAGGACAGGCTTTCTAATCATTGCAACTAATCTCTATATTTTCTATCACTATAGAAAAATATCCCACTAAGCAGTGAGGTCTTCTCCCTTAAATACCTCAAGCACCCTAATTTGCAGGTCTTCCTCTTGGTTTTCCAAGACCTTCCTTCCTGTTGTGTTCCTCAAGAGCAGAAGAGCCAGCCAGGAGGAACTCGACAACTCCAAAACAGAAACATACTTTCCCTTGCAAGCGCTTCAGTTTCCCCCACCCGAGCTGAGGAATGAACTCTGCAAAAACAGCAGTGAAAAATTGCACGCTGCTGTTTTCCAAAGAAGGGCTGCCCATCCCAACAATTCCTGGATTGAAAACCAGTGTTCAGACTACAAAACCATAATCTTACAAGTTGACTCTCTGGTCAGAGAAACATGATTTCTTCCAGCTTTAAGGAATGTGACAACAGCAGCAAATCTGCCCCTGCTTGATAAGTGGCAGGCAATTGTCCATATAAGGTGAAAAATGTGCTAGTGCAGCTCATGCAACCCTGCTAATTCCTTGTCTGTTCTCAATATTCAAGAACGTAAATAAAAAAATAAGTGAATTTTGGAAGTAAACTTTTTGCATGCTAATAGCCATAAACCATCCAGACCGTGCTCAGCACACAAAGAATTTTGTATTTAACCATTTAATCCCTTAAACACAGAATGCATTTGCAGTTGGTGCGTACCTCGCAGTAAGCGCGTAAATCAACATAAATCTCAGAGGTCAGGGCCCCGTTCAGTTCCTCAGTTCCCTTTCTGCTTTACTATTCCCCAGTCATCCTGTGCATTCCAGCCCCTGATTAAGAAACTTGTTGCTGGCAGGACATCTGGCACAGCATGCCAGGAGAGCAGCCTGGAAGAGGGTGAGGAGGGGGCTGAGGGCTGGGTGAAGCCCAGCAGCCTGCCCCAGCCACCCAGCCCTCCTTCTGCACATCCCCCAGGCTGATCCATGATGGCAGCACAAGGGTATCAGCACGGGACAGCTGCTACTACTCCACAGCATTTTTATCTTGCTCTAATCATCCAATAATCTCTATGTATTAGCAACAGAAAAATAAGTAGCATTCTTGATCTTGTCTCCACATTACAGGAAGACCGCAGGCATCCCTCACTAAGAGGCCGATTGGAAAGGCTTCTGTTGATTTTAACAGGTCCTTCAATGAGCTGTCACAGCAGAGAAAAGCTATTTTATATAATCCCTTCCCCACAAAGCAAGACACGGCCTCTACAAAAGACCTTGCAATTAAATCCACTTGGTTTTATTATTAGACCCAAGTCCCAGTTTCCCTCCATTTCTCTGTTTTTCACACAAAGGTGTCAACTTTGAGTTATCCTAATGGTCTGACAAACTGCTTAATAAACCATTTGGCATGCCAATGGATTTTTGTCTTTTTCAGTAATGAAATATCAATGGCCAATATCCACAGCTGCCTGCCTGGCTTTGAGGCTGTCTTCTTCATAGGTGGGATGTAGTAGGCTATGACTTCTGCCAGGAAGATGGGTTCCTTTGCAGAGGGTCAGAAAAAACGACAGCATTGAAGTAGCTGGGAGCATTGCTCCAATTACTCCAACTATTCATTTAGTAGTGAGGAATAAATGTCAATTGACAATGTTGTCTTCCTGAAGAGATCATCAGCAAATGCAAGGTCATAAAACAGGGGTGACAGTAAGAGGGCATGAAAGATAGGAGAATCAGAGGAAGTCCCCAGAGGTCTCTTGGGAACAACTCAAAGCTTTATCAGGGGACATATGACTTCACATATACATACAAAAGGTGAGTAGGGATGGTGAAGAATAGAAGTTCATTCTTTAAACTCAATAGAAAGAGATGGGAGATTCTGATTTGATTATTTTATCCACAGAAATTTCCTTACATCAAAGAAAGATCAGGTTATGGCTTCAGATCACCAGCACCTTCCTCGTTTATCTACATTCAACCAGCCTGTAATACTCCCAAGGCAATAAAATATAACACCATGTGGTAAGACGACAGCAGATTGCTTCATTATATAAAAGGTAAGTTTAAAGGTAAAAAAGGTAAATTTCTATTGCATCAAATCATTAATAGTCAAAAGGAGAACATGGACAGGAAAGGAGAACTGGGCATTTACAATGCACTAATTGTCTCAAACAACAGGGATGAAAAGTGTAATCAGCACATGAGTTACCTTAGTCTTTCACAGCTTTGCTTATTACAGGTCCCATGAAGTTCAGGTTACTGGTCTGTAAGACAGAGCACAACATGCTGCAATGTCAAAGCTATTAAGAAACTTAATAATCAAGAATGACTGGCTGTATTTCTTTCTTCCAAGAAGTTTATTAAAAACACTTTGTCAGAACTCTTCCATTTCTCCTTTAAAAATTATATATATATATATATATATATATATATACATGTATATATATATATATATATATATAATTCAGAACAGCTTCCAGGTCTACATCCTCTCTCCATGGCAACATGCTGACACACACCAAGTATAGAGCTTAAAGGGCTGAAAATTAAGTAAAATAATGTGCATTGATAATCATCCTGCATTTGGCTAACCATGGAAGTATTAAGTCATTTATGTCTGCTGACAGTGCCATGGCTGGTTTGCAGCTAATTATCAGCTTGCACATCTGTAGAATGGTAGCACTGCCTCGTCTACAGAGCTTGACTGAACTGTCACAATCCAGGATCCACATAGTGCTGATACTGTGCTACTTCAATGCTTACTCTTCAGAAATGTTTGTAAAATTTTGCATCTCATTATTGACCCTTCATTTCTAAGATGATTTCAACATTTAATTAATTCTAATTATTAAGTAATCTGGTATACTTTGATTGACAAGACTGTAAAAGGACTTTCTTGTTAACTTGACAACTTTAGACTACTTTCTGAGATGCAACTTGCAGAACTTCATTTGAGGAAGTGCTATTGAAACCACCTAATGGTCTTTTTAACAAAAGAAAAAGCTCAGCCTTGCTGACATGATCATGCCACATACACTTCACAACCTGTCTTCCTTGCCATTTATGAAGTTTTAAGAGCACATTTCATAATTTAGAAACTTGGCCCCTCTAGAATTTTGTATTTCAGAAAAAGGTAAATATATAGTATAAAATAAATCTGTTAAAAACATGAAAAAATGAAGGAATTTTCCAGACAGACCCCATTCCAGCCGTCTGTAAAACGGACTTTAACACAAAGAGTGCCACCATTGTGACAATTTCAAAAGACCAATAAAGCTACATGAAGCTTTAACAACAATACCAAAAATGCATCCATGATCAACAAAAGAGAGAATGGATCAGGAAAACTTGATGGAATAGGTGGACAGCATTGGGAGATTAATGTATTTGATACATTTCTGGGAATCAGAAAGAAGAGTCTGCTTAAAGTACAATACTGACTTGTCTACAAAAGTACAAAGTAAAGCAATCAAAACCAAGACCAACAAAACACAGAAAGTGAAACACATTCCTTTTTGCAATCAAAGTATAAAGTATAGCTATAAAACCAAATGGGTCTGCTGAAATGGATAATAAGCTTATACTTTTCTGTCACGTGGCCTTTAAACCAGTGACTTAAGTTAACATGGACACAAACCCAGGCACAAGTGTGCTGCCATCTAAATCACTAGAAATGCTTGCACACTTAATGCTGGGTACATACTGAGCTCATTGGAACAACCAACTTCATTCAGTAAAGCCACTCTTACAATTAAAATATAAAAGGATGCAACAGAAAGAGTAGTTTTACCATGTGGGCAGGCAGTGAGTGTCAGTATTCACTTGCTGAAGGACGACTGTCTAAGAGGCTTTACCACAGCAAGAATTCCAGGGAATTAGTAAATTGCCTTCAGAGCAGTGACCTAGAGTTGAAGGCATGGCTTCTTATTTCAAATCACAAAATTCTCACCCACTAAAAACACTTCTTCAGAGGTTTCTGGCTTTCGGAGATTGTGTTTTGGTTTCTTTGCATAGCACCTATTGCCTTACTATGTAAAGAAGTATAGCCCATGAATTACTGTAAGGCAGCAAAACACCGCAGTGATATGTATCTGGATTTTAGGATTCTGCTTGCTGTACTCCATAGAAGGAAAAAAAAAAAAAAATTAGGAGAATTTACTCTAAACATTATTCAGCTCTTACAGAATGGCTCTTTATGTGTGTTTACCGTCATCCGCATCTAAGGTTCATTCTTATTTCCTGGAATCTTATCTAATCTAAATTCCATACAGAACTTTATAGTGGTATATGAAGATGCATACAAATTAACCACACTCCAATTCATTCAGATAAAATAAAACAGTAAATTTAATAGGGATGAAACTAGTTATCGAATTATATCTGAACCAACACCAAAATATTCTGACCATTTTGTACAGGTTTATTCTTAAATGAACTATTATATGTCCTTAATTCAGAGGATAACTCTTGATGTGGTTTAGAACAAACATGCTTCCAGTTGACTTCCTTTTTATGCAGGGAATGCAAAAAGGAACATCTATTATCCATGTGATACTAAAGAGCTCACATGGCTAAACCACAAACTTGGAGCTTTTCAGGGCTTAGTGCTTAAAGCACTCAGAGATTATTGCTCCTACTCCAAAACCTATCCATAAAGTATGGCAGGAGCCAGAAAAAGATTCAGTAGAGAAAACTTTTCCTGCACCTTTACTGACACAGCTCAGTCAGTATAAACTTCTCATGAAGTTTTGGGGACATCATTCAATCTTTCCTAACTTTTGTCTGCAAGATTTTATGCATTTATATATGTTAGAAATGTGTGTATATCACTAGTATGTACAGTAATATATATTTACACTTAAAATAAAATGCCAATAATGGGGGAAGGCTCTACTCCAAGCAATGATGAATAAATTATCAATAATACTTTGTACCATAATACTAAGTGCAATATGGCAGCTGATCTATTAAGAATTCAGCTTCTACTAACAAGCAACATCAACTACAGGAATCCTACAAAGAAATCCACAGAGAGGAATGGAAAACACCATCAGGAAAACATAAAAGTTCCTTATAAAAAGGTCTCCAGTTGAGGAAGATAACTGCACAGTAACAATCTCCCACCTCATGATGATACAAAGAATACAACTGAACAAAAAGCTAGTGTCAAGCTCCCATTCTGAGATCCAAAACCAGTGAGCTTCATGTAGCTACTTGAAATGTTTACCAAACTATGCTTTACCAGGGAGACTGTCTTCCCTCTAAGACTGAAGTCCCAGTGAAACACAAAATACTGCAAGTAATAAAAACAGTGTCAGCATGTGGATCAGAGGAAATAATTAACTGTTCCAAACCAAATTAAATTGTTTTAAAAGAAACAAAATGCTTAAATGGGCTTACTGGTCAAGCACATCTTAGATAATTGAAAAAAAACTTCCTATGATCTTGAGGAGATAATCAAGTAGTAAAAGACAAGTATTTTACCCAACATTTTTTGAGTTCAGCACTATTTGTTACTCTTTATAGGTGTCAGGGTGACTGTCTTAACTTTTACACCAGTTTTCTGTTTTAAGTGATTGATTAAAAATTGTCTCAGTCTGAATTTGTTGAATGGTGATTAATACTCCTCTCCTGTATGCATGGACTTCAACATTCATGAAGTGCAAGAGTACGAGAGTAATTGACTAAAGTCAAGTTTGAAAGCAGCAATAAGAGCCACCTTTTATACTTGTTCTTAGCCCTCAAAACCCACTGCCTTTTACGATGCAATGTTTAGTGAATGATCTATCAGTATTGGCCTTGGGTGACACCCTCTCCATAGATAACTCTGTACATTGAGGTCTTGCAGGACACATTCTCTAATAAAAGTGTTGGCTCAAAGGTTTGGCAGTGACAATTTATCACAGATATCTTCATCCCACAGATATTTTCAGATATTTCATACCAACAAAACCCCGGTGTTTCACGGTACTAAAACCCTTCATGTATCATTCCAGGAAATATCAGAACAACATCGCTAATGGTCTAATAGCACAGTCAATCCTGCCAGTGAAGGGCTGACTCCCAGCAACACAAATTCTGATATCCTGAGTAGCCCAAATTTAAACATGTCTAAGGACAAAGCTCCCATCCTTTATCCCCCAAAACGCCTTGCTCCTTATGATACCTTACTGCAAAGATGTTCATCCTATTACTCAGATTAAACTTGCTACTAAATTTACTACTTCCAATTTTTGCCATTTTTTGAACCTTTGCAGCATCTTAAGTGACAGCTCCTTCTGCAGGAGGGTTACAGCTTTCAGGTATGTCAATTAGTATTTGAGTCTTTTTCCCATGATCATTAACCTAAGCTGTCCCCCATTCACATCTTCATTTACTCCAGTTGAATCAGCCTTCAGTATCTGGTCATCTGTTATTCTTCTACAAGCTCTCCCCAAAATACACACAATGTCCTAAACAACCTAATTTTTCATTTCATTTGCATTTTCATTTGCTATGAACAGCCTGGTGGTCATTATATGCCTTCCCATTCCTGCAGCACCCAGACCTGATGCAGGCTTGCACCCAGACGCAGCCTTACTGTAATAGCAACAGACCAGCATCCCCCTCACCTCAATTTCTGGCAGTCAGTTTATATCCCCATAAAACACCCATTTGTCACACAAGAATATTTCATATCCTATCTCCTCCCTCCCTCTCTTCTAGAGGAGGAATTCCAAGGACCTGCCAGGTATTCTCAGCTTCAGCAGTATGCCTCGCATTCTGCTCCATCTCTTCAACACTTTGATCACCCTGAGGATTTGCAGGGCATCTTCCACGATTTACAAGTACCAATCTTTGTCCTCATCCTTCTCCAGAGCGACCTCATGATACTTCTGAAGAACACACCAGAGACCGTGAGATGCATCCATCCTTTGCCAACCAGTACTGAGGGCTGGGCTCACACACAAAAGGTTCTCTCGAAGCCTCCTCCGAAATGCTTACTGACGCCACAAAATTCATAAAATCTTTTCCATTACCAGTGGTAGCAGGCGAAATCCGAGGCAGCAAAAAGGATCTGTGGCTTTATAATATGCTACTCAAAATATCTGCTGATGGTCATAAGACAGAAAGAATAAGCCAAAAAAGCTGTATGATGTAGTCAGTTGGCAACTGGGGAAAATTGCATACAAAATGAAATGTGTTCAGCACTGTAAAAGCAGGGCTGTGGGAAATTGTTGGTTCTCCATATAAGGATCCAATATTTTTTCAATTTGCCAGCATAGCATAAAGCACATAAAATCTTAAAATAAAATTTTAAATGTTAACGATGAAGAACATGTTTGACAATATTTCTTAAGAATGTTAATTCTGTACACCCGTGAGTCCCACTTTTACAATTTGCAGCCAGCCTAAATGAAAAGTTTTGTTTTTTTTTTAATTCTCCATATAAAAAGTCAACCACCTTTTTAATTGAGAGTTGGAAAAGTGTAATTGCAAATTACTAACCTCAATGCACTCATTAGTGACAAATCCTAACCCCAGTTAAACACAGCCCTAATAGGATTAAAGCAGTATGCAGGATGATGTATGCAGCCCTGGTATGTAAGAAAAGCCAAAGAAAAATCTGGATTCATCCAAAGAGAAGGGATCAGAGAGAAAGCTTTGCGAGCAGTAGCAGCTTGGTGTCCAAGATCCACATACACCCTTCACTGTACCTCCCTTCATTTCTGGAGCTAACAAATGCCACTCACCAGCACCCTAAAAACCACAGGAGCTGGGAGCATGCCTCACTGTCATTGGGGATCCCAATGTTGGGCCCAGAAGCTTCAGGGTCACCCAAACTCCTGCAGGAAGGAAGTGGGCAACAGCATGCCACATGCCTCACAACAGAGTTTTGCAGAACAAAGTCATCCTTCCCAGGTTTTCAAAGGTTCTTCAGCACTCCCCCCACTTAACAAAACCCTTCAACAGGTGGGCAGTTTCATTTACCACAGCTACAAAACCTACATGTACAGATAATAAGGCCCCAGGCTGAGTTTTATGGTTTCAAGGTCTTTCTGTGAGCACCAAATTCATTAAGCACGAGATTCTCTATTGATCACATGCCACTAGCTGCAAATCTAAGAAGGTTTAGGAGAGTAAATAGTTTTTTCCCAAGTCAGTTGTAGATGGCTTCCTAAATTGTCTCCAGATCCTTTCCAGACAGCAGAATGGAAATAATTAGAAGTGGTTGGAAAATGGAATTTTTGTCCTGGGGGGAAAGTTTAATAGCCCTCTACTTATTTTTATCCTGACATGGGCCAAAGTGTAAAAACCTTAAAACATTGAACAGAGTAAAATACTGCAATGTAGTCTAATATACACTGAAACAGCATCCTGAACACATTTTGCTGCTAGAGAAGAAGTCAAACAGAAAGCACCCTGAGCTCAACTACCCCTGTGCCAGCTGAAGGTGAGGGGTATGAGACCTGACAGGAGCTGTGACACACGAGCGCACCCAGGATGAGAGGATGAGGAGCCATGGCAGAGAAGCTCTCGATACTTGAGGGTGACCTGCAGCACCAGGGAATGTTGACAAACAGTGCTAAGGGACAGGACAGGGGTCTGGGCCAGGGGCCATGTGAGCCACATGGAAGGGCTGGACAGGTTACACACACAAAGGGCACTTTCCAGATTTGCCAGTGCACTCCCAAAGGGACACAGCTCTGGGCTGCTCCCCTGCCCCAACACACAAAGTCACATTCAAAGCCTGGGAAGAAACCAGGGGACCACTGCAAATGCCCATGGACAAAGATTCTCTCCTCCAGCAATGGGAGCAGCCCAAGTCACACTACTGAGTGAGGAGGACCAGGAGAGGGTGGCACTGTCTGGGGAAGGCTGACCGGGACAGGACCCAGGCAGCTTCCTCCACAGCTACAGCACCTCCCCATCCCAATGCAACCAGCAGAAGGATGACCCATTCCTCCCATGGTCACACTACCAGCCCACACAAATGACTTAAGTTTCCTCCCCAGGATACTTTCTGCCTCCTCAAGACCCCATGGTAGTCACTAGCACTGCTCACACAAGCTCTTCACAAACCTTTCTCCTCCTCTCACTTTGGGTGGAAGAAAGGAGGACATAGGGAACCACATTTGATCACCACTCCCTTCTTAATCTTCAGAAGACAAATTTACACACTCTGGAGGTTTGGGTGAAGAGGTTCCCCCCATTTTAAAACAAACCTATGTTTCAGATGTGGTTCATCTTAATATTTCCTGCTGCTTACTATGTAGGCAACACTCACTGCATACACATCAACTTCTCCAGAGTAGTCACAGAGATGGAAGCCAAGATGCCGTGGGGAAATCTGCATAGAAGCGATCTATAAAAGTTGTACACAAATGTGGAACAAGAGTAGAGGGGGGTGTTCACCTTCAACACCTAAGGAGAGGAAGAAGATATATATGGGGAACAGGAGGGAAGATATCACAATGCCTTCTGCTGTCTAACCAGAGATACACTGCTGAACCAAGGACCTCAGTAGCCCTAGAGCCAGGTAAACTCTTTCTTCCTGACACCATGGAGATGGTTGCTTCATGCAAGTCATCCAAGATGCCTCATAGGAAAACCTTCAGTTCCGTCTCTCTGATAGGAGTCTTCTGTGCAGCTGTTTAGCTAATGGAGCATGGAAACCTGAGCAAATTCTGCATAACCTGATTTTTAATTTCAGCAAAATGCCCTTGACAAGTACTTCTCATGAAGGTAAGAGCTCTGTCTGTAACTTGCTCTAAGCCACCATTCCCTCAATGCAACTTTCCACCTCCATCTTAGGAGGTCTCTTTGGTGTTTCTTCTTCTTCAGATTATCTAGAAAACATTTCCAGAAGAAAGTGCAACATGCCACCCAAGCACAGCTGAAGCAGACAAGGCCCAAAGTACAAGATGGCTAGACACGGACACCAGAAAAAGTGGTTATACCATTGCACTTTTCTCCAAAAGCTCTCTCCAAGCCACACCAAGGTAGCAGGTGAGACAAAGTAGCCCTTGGTTGCAGATGGTTAAGCAAGTGCTTTGCCTCACATGGAAAAGCATCTTCCCACATGGAAACGCTCCTTCCAAATAGCTTTATACTCAAGACTTCCAAGTCTGTGAGTACAGACCTCAAAGAAGGTCTAATAGAGAAGGTGAAACACACTCCAGAAAATATCACTTAGTGTTTTGGATTTAGATGGCCACGACAGGAAGAACTAATTGCTGTTTCTTTTAATATTTCTACAGTGATGCAAACTTTGAAACCCTACAATAAAATTTTTTTGAAAAATCAATTAACAAACTCAAAGGCTGTCAAGGAAAGGCAAGATACTAAATGATGCCAGTTTCCTTTCATCAGAAATGCAGGACAAGCCTATAGGTTATGAGCTGACAGGTTCAAACTTGCTCTGAACAGACACAAGCAATCCCTGCCCGCACTTGGAGATAACCAAAAGCCTTTTGAAGGGTTAGGATGGCTCTGGGCCAAACTAATAAACTGTTTAGCTGCAGGGACATCACCTTTAGCTTTGTGCCATTACCCTGGGCTCAGCACATGCTGGCAATGTTCACAGCACCTCATGCTGGCTCAAAACACAGGCAGGATTTATTCCTGGCTGCCTTTACCACAATACGCAGAAGGAGCTGTTGTCGTGCTCACAGCTTTGTCTTCAAGCCTGGACTTCACTCTTGGGGCCATTCATACCTATTTTTTGCATTATCAACCTTGAAAAAAAAAAAACCCAAACCAAAAACCAACCAAACAAAAACCAACAGCCAACCACATTTCAGGGCAGTTTTTGACTGAAATGTCAACGTTTCATCACAGAAACAAAGTTTTTCACCTGATGATGATGAAAGGTATTGCAGTGAGATGCCAACTAAACCAATACTTGACTCTAGCTTTGAATGACAGTGTTTTACACAAGCCTTTCTATTGAAAATTAGGAATTCACACATTTATGTGAGACTTCTTACACAAAACAGTATTTTTATTCAAGTGTTTCTTCAGAAATACTTCCTCAACAACACATTCCCAAACAGCACATTGGTCAGTGGCTTGGGTTCGGGAGCAGTTGAAGTGATGATGATACTCATACCATGTTTAGGGCAGATAGGCCTGCCAGGCTTCTATCCAGTTTTAAGACTTAAAGCCTTTGAAAGCCCTTTTGTCTGGTCTTTGACTAAAAAAATGACATCGCTAGGGACAGAGAGAGGGGTATGGGAGTGCAAAACCAAAGCATTTATTCTTAACACTGCTCCAGAAATATCCTCTGCTAAATGTGTAACAGATGCATGTTCCTCATTAAAAAAAAGTGTTGCTATACATTATGTCTTGGCTGTAGACAGATTCTGGCAAAGCCTGATACACTGTGGACATATAATTCATGTGTATAGTATGTGAACTCTGTACTCTAATTCTCAACCTGCTGAGGTCCTGTCATGGATCTTGGGTCATGGAAACAGGAGTGAAGGAAAAAAACAGACAGAAGCAGAGGATCAACAACTGAGAAAACAACCATTGAAAGCTTCTGAACATACTTTTTCCAACACCATCCCCAGGCACCCAGCTTTCATTCCCACATGTGTCATGAACTGAAAAACAAGCACCAATTCCAGCTACCTTTGAAAACAAAAAGAAATCATCGCGTTGTGATCGTTTCGTTCCTTGAGTCATCTCTCACCTTTTGTTGAAATTTAACATTGGGGTTCCTGGAAAGGTAGGTCCTAATGATGAATTACAATATTTTTTTGGCTGATTGGTGCTTAAAACCAGCCCATGCTAAGCACAACTTTGTAACCCACAGGGAGACCCTAATTTTTTTCCCTTGCCTGGTATTCAGACTCCCATTTAATTACTGGTTACTTAGATTTATAGGCAGATTTGCTAAAAACAGTGACTCTCTGTGTGCAGACAATAACCTTTTGATGGTTATGGTAGTAAAACTGAAATTCCTATGTAAACAGGACCAAATTTTAAAAGTAGCTGGTGTAGCTCTATAATGAAATTGGCAGCACTGTGTGGGTACTTTGTCTTGGAGAATGCTAAATGGTGCATAGCCAGCATTTGCTCCATAAACTGTCAAACAAGAGAACCACAACTGTTGGGTGATTTGTTTTTCTAATGTAGTTCTCTGCTATGGGAAATGTCTTTTCCATGACCAAATGCAGAAGCTGTCAGGATCCAAAAGAAATACAGGGGAGAAAGGTGATGTCTAGAAGGTGTGTCCCAGCAGAGTAAAAAGGTGAAAAAAAAACATTTTTCTCAAGGACACAAGTTGGGCAGTGTTACGAAAAAAAGCACATTGCTTAGGAAAGAACTTCTTTAAAGATACTATCATTAATTACTGAGCATCAATTATGCTAC
Source organism: Heliangelus exortis (assembly GCF_036169615.1). NCBI lineage: Eukaryota > Metazoa > Chordata > Aves > Apodiformes > Trochilidae > Heliangelus > Heliangelus exortis. Next base: position 52,757,796 of record NC_092424.1, on the reverse strand, counting down.
TAGAACACTCAAATCTTTCTTTTCTATTACTAGGAAGTACTGATGATAAAATTATGTACTTCAATAGAAAAAGTAAGCACCACCATGGACATCTGGCAGCTTTCTTCTGTGGGCCTTCTACTATTTTACAAAATGAAGCAAATCTCATGACCTTTGGAAAGGTAGAAAAGACTTAGACCCATCTTCGATTTTTGTAGAAACATTCTGCAGCAAGTACTTGATATGTGAGCTACATCTCAACAAATAAAGCACTACATAAGCATTGATCCTAAGTTCCCTATTTCGTTCAATATTCCTTTTGTTATTTAATTGTAGTTTTATGCCTGTCCCAGAAAAACAAACAAACAAACAAACAAACAAAAGTGGTTTTGTTCACAATAACAAAGAGTAGGTAAAATAAGTCTTTTTTTTCTGATGACAGATGTTCCCAATACAGAGCTTAAAACCAACCAATATGGAATAACCTTATTTCAGATAGATGCTCTGGTGCAACCTCTCTATAATGGAAAAAAGCGGCACAGCTCTCCTTTTTCCTACTTCTGTTTGTACCAAACAAAAATTTAAAAATCTAGATTTCATCATCTGCATTCACACCTCATCTGACCCGATCCTTAGGAAGATGTATTATGTTCATATATTTCTGATGGTTATTACGGGGTTGATTCTGGAGAAGCAATCAGATACGCAATATTTTTAATGGGATTTAAGTGTCAACAATACCCAGTGAAATAATCAAGGCGACACTGGGCAGACTGCAAGGCTCCTCTGTATGCGTAGACACTTCCCAATGGTGCAACTGCAGCTGTTGGTTAATAAGGCTTTGCTGCTATCTATTGCACACTTTCAAGTGGCTGATGTAACAGTTAGATGCCCACTACCCTACAATTTCACTGCTGCTGCCAGCCTAGGAACTGGTTGTTCATAACAAGAGCAGAGGTAGGACAGGACTGCTGCGAGCAATCTGAGAGCTATTAGCAGTAATATGCCAACTGCAACAAATCTGCTCGCCGAGAAGGCAGTGTCCACACACATCAGTAGCCTACACTGTGACTGCCAAGAAGTGAAGCTCACATCATTTTATGTCCTTGAAACATCAACTTAATGGTAAATTTTAAAACAATAGTTTTATCACTTTGCCAGTCATAAGACAAATCTTAGTCTCAGTAATGCTGTGTTGCCCTTGACCTGGCCCGAGAGAACTAAGTCACAGATGCAGAGGAAACCAGAAGCCTACAGAGTAATTACAAAAAATAAAAATCATAGCCACAGTATGACATGATAAAACCCTGTTCAATCCCCATTACCAATTGCAATCTATGTTATCCGTGGGGGATACTTCTAGAGCTGCCTGGCAGCAGCATCTTTAATCAAATGTCCAATGCATTGCTGGAATTATACCTAACAGAGGGGAGAGTATTGCAAGTGTTGTGCAGATATTTTCTTTTATTGCCGTTAACTACTGGATTGTGATGCAACTTAAAATTTGCCCCCTAATTCAGAACTCCATGAACCCAATGTGCTTAGTTAAGGCAAAGGTTTTTTACTTTCAGCGACAAAAATTATACTCTTATTTTAAAAACAAGAACATACAAAAACAAACAAAACAAACAAACACAACAACAAAAAACCCCAAAACAAAACAGAAAAAAACCCCAAACACCCCACACACGCAGCAAGGGAGGAAAAAAGATTCATAGCAAGACCCAAGACCACAAACATGAGGTCATAAACAGACAAAGAGGGAGCTAAAAAATATATGGTGTATAATTACACTATTTAAAAAAACACCCCAATCTTATAATTATTTATAACAACTTAGCTTTTAGGTTGGTATTTTGCTTTGTGATAATGAAAGAGCATAACAGCACTTAGCATCATTTAACATCTTTCTGTATGAGAAGGATTTTATACCTACAATGTACTAACAGGGACCATAGTTACGTGAATAAATAGCTAGACTGAAATTATTGTTGTTAGGTGATGCTGATTCATTTTGTCAGTGAAAATGAATCTCAAACAAGCAGCACTGTGTCTGTTCCACCACTGGTTTCTGGTTTCAGCACCAGTACTACCACAACTGGAACTTCAAAGCGTGCATGCAAAAAGTGTGATGCAGATAATGAACAAATGTGTTCCTCCTACAGAAATAACTGCTGCCATTTTTGAGTCAAAGTCTTAGAAAAACTCATGGGGCTTCCAGCAACAATATGTCTTCTGGCTTGTATGAAAACAGCAGGCTAAGAATTTCCTTTCCTTTATTGGCATTTCCCTCAAAAGGTAATGATGAGCTGAAGAAAAGATGGAGAATAAAAAGCAGGAGCAAGTATCTCCTATCTACTGTACTTTCCCACCTGCCGAGTGAATACAGTAAGACCAGAGGGGACTACATGCTGAGCCCATCCATTTGATTGGTAACAGGAAACAAAAGCTCACAGATGGGGAAACCCTTTGAACTGGATCCGATTATGCCTCCTGGCAAACAGCAGGATGGAGGTAAACATCAGCCTCCATGCATCTTGCATGGAAGAAGAATGCAGATCAAATTAATAAGACCCTCTGTAACAACGAGTATGGTTTTAGAAAGATCACGTTAGGGCCAAGCAAAACCCAGTATAGGCAACGCATTCACTGAGGACTTCCAACTTAATTAGTTAGACTGAAATGCTTGAAGCCAAGTAATGTGTTACTTACCTGAAAACTTGAAGAACTTTAAGCAAGTATTCTCCCCCTCAAGACATGATAAGGGGGAATATATACAAAATACTTTAGCTCAAATAAAATATCCCTGTTGGTTTAAAACCACAGAGAAAAAGTAAATTATTTTAATATTCTTTTTTTCAAACAAGATGCCTTGCAGTACGTTGGTAAAGCTTGAAAGCTTATAATTACTTAACAAGCTTTGTGTTCCAAACAATGGTATCTTAATGGTTCAAGTTTCTCTTCTTTCTGCTGTCATATACACAATGATCACACAAGTTAATTACAGGGAGTTAACACTGCCAAATATCTCATGCTAAAATTGTGATATAGGTATATTAGACATCATGACAATTATACACTAATTATTAGTACCACTACCATGCTAATGTGTGAGCTCACTGTATCCATGGGCAGGTGGCATCTACAGGCAAACGAGATAAAATCTGCATCAATTGGCCTAAAACAATGATCTGCAGAGATAGTGCAGCAACAGCAGCATCAGGTCCAGATCTGTACTAAGTCTTTCTGCAGTAGACTGGTTTCTTGAACTAGAGTGAGAAGTGTCCCATTTTTCATAGAGCTGCATTCAGTGTTTCCTTTTATATGCTATTTTATGAATATTGTGGTGTTTCATACAGGGAACTAATTGTGCATGTAGTTAATGCACATAAACATTACTTCTACCTCTAAAGAGATACCATTTTTAAGAGCATTTTCAAGTGACTAATACAAAAATAAACCGGCAATTTAAACTTAACAGCATCAACTGAAGAAGACATGTCAGCATGTAAGTATCCAAACTCTTCACAGTGTCCCTGCAGAACAAGACTATAACTCATTTTTATATTCAGAGAAGATGCACAGGGCCTTTCGAATAAAGATGATGTAATCTAAATGATTTAATTAGAATAATATGCGCTAGTCCTTGGCCACTGTCTCGCTATAAAGGAGGAATTTCCTCTGGGCAGGCACTGCACACCAGCCAAGCTGCGACTGATTTTCCCAGCTCCAGAAAATGTAGTCTTGTTTCTCATTCCCGTAAGACACCAGAAGGGTCTGGTAACTTCTTTGACGTGTTTCCTCTGTTCTCTAAGTCTAAATCCATTCTAGCAGTGCAAGGAAAACAGAAGCAGTTGTTACCATGACACAGTTTACCACATTAACAAGAGCTACTGAAAAGCGTGCACCTTTGAACTAACTTCTGATTTACTTTCCAAATAAAAACTAAAAGTCCATTTCTTTTCCCAAGATGGGTTTTCTTCTTTAATTAAGAGACTTCAAAATCTGAATCTCTTTTTCTGGAGAAGGTATGGAAGAAAAAGACAAGACAGACCTTATTGCCACCCAAAATTTATCTCGAAGTCTATAATTTGTAAACATTGGTTTCTCTAAAACTGAATACCAATTAAAAAAAAAATTACAGTAGAAAACTATTTTATACAACCTTTCCTCTACAGCACTTAAACATTGAGAGTGACAAAGTTAAATTCAATTATTCAGTGTATTTCACTTCTAAAAAGCAGTAAGAAAGGAAAACAAGCAATAAGAACAGTTTTCTTGCTTTTAGTTTTCATTAATGATTCAGAGATATTAATTTCTTTGCACACAAGAGAAGAAGTTACTGACTTGCGTATGTAACAAACTTCTGCAACTGACTTCAGTGGAATCCCAATTAATACCCACAAAGAGAACATTTGTCTTCTTCTTAACTGGAGATAAGACGTTCCCTTCTAAATTGCATCCTAGAAACATTTGACTAAAACTATTTTCCTCCAGGCAAAAAGTAAACATCTATAAACATTTTATACTAACACTGCAAAGCAAAAAAATAGACTAAGCACTAATAACATGCACTTTTTTTTTTTCCTTCATCACATTTATAAGAAACAGGCAGCGATGCACGCCACAAGGCTGGGATCTAATCAGACACAGTAAGGCCCTGTCTAGACAGGCAAAAGTTATCACAATCGGTTACCCTGGCTGAAGAACTCCATTAAGATGCAGGCCAGCAAGTAAGAAACCACATTAGCAAATGACCCAGCACAACCCAGGCAACAGGGCAGCCAAGGGGCCTCCGGGCACCTTCAAAATCAAGGCTCTCCTCGGATGACTGGCACGCTGGCATGTCACAGCAGGGTTTATTTGTCACTTTGACACAATACCAACACGTGAGCAGGGGGCGACTGCATAACCCCGTGGCTCTCACCCAGTGTCACAGCATCAGGCAGAGAAAAGGAGGTCCACAGGTGAGCAAAGACAAGAGGGCACGGTCTCAAGTTGTGCTGGGGGAGGTTTAGGTTGGACATTAGGAAGAATTTCTTTACCGAGAGGGTGATCAAGCATTGGAATGGGCTGCCCCGGGAAGTAGTGGATTCTCCATCCCTGGAGATATTTAAAAAGAGACTGGATGTGGCACTCAGTGCCATGGGCTGGTAACTACAGCGGTAGTGGATCAAGGGTTGGACTTGATGATCTCTGAGGTCCCTTCCAACCCAGCCAATTCTATGATTCTATGAAAGAGGATCCAGAGTGCTATTCCATTCTGCTGGCATGAGCTGATGCAGTCCCAACTGCACGGTACCAAGTGCCCACAACAGAGAAGAAGACACTGTTCTAATCAGCAGGTGAGCAGCTGCTGAGAGTTTCATTCTCACCCTTCATCCCTTGGAATGACACCGCTTTTGTTTGCAGAAAAACATGCTTCTCTGATGTTTGGGATATAAGAACATACATCCTAGAAACAAGTTATCCTATGCTAAAGAAGAAAGAAAAACCAAACAACAAACCATGAAAGGAATGAAGAATTAAAGATGAGTGATAAGAATTACTTCTAAAGCAAAGCGAGCTTGCTTCCTTTGCTGTGATCTTCCCTATGACCTCAAAAATTTTAAGGCTTGTCAATATCACCTGCTTGATTTGCAAACTGCCTATCACAGCATATTTGATTCAGTGGTGAAAGGGATTTAAAAAATAAAAAAAACACCATGTAATTTATTTATTAGTATTATTCTGTTACTCTTTTTCAAAGAACTGATTTTAAAATAAACAGACGATTCTGAAGAGACAAAGGAGGAAATGAGATCACCTAAGAAATTGTTATCTCAAAGTCTATAGACAGTAGGAGCACTTCTACTTCCAGACACTCCAATATTTAATCATGGCCACAAGAAGTAGAAATAAAGCCCAGAAAAGTGCTCATATTTTAATTGCCAACAAATGCAAGACCCATCTGCAGCTATGCTACCCCAGGAACCAAACTATAAGTTTTACAACTGCTGTTAAAGATCTCACAATCCATTTGCTGGAGAGGAGTAAGCATTTACTTCTGTGGTTACACAATATGACATATACGCTTTTGGAAGGGGAAAGGAAGCTATAAACTAGCCACAATCCACCAGGGAAAATCTTTTGTCTTTGAATCAAGAACAGGCTTCACAATAAATTCCTTCACTATTGTATTATATAATCTCATTGGTAGCATTTGTCCAAAATTTTCCAGTGCATTACTGCGTGTCACTCCAATGAAGTTTATAGAGGGGGAAAGAAAATCTCTCAGAGAATTTGACAGTAGATCCAAAGTGCTGCAACTTTTCCGCTACATTATTATTATCATTATTACATTTTCAGAAACAATGCACTTCACTTTGGCAGCGTTAGAATTCATCTTTGGCTCTAAGTGGTGCAGCAACCATACCAATCTGTGTGTTTCAAAGCAGCATGAAGGATCCTTACTAATTTGCCTGTGCATTATCAAACACAAGATCAAAATCACATTTATCAGACAGTGCAGGGATCTCACTAGAGCGCTCCCCACATCACCTCTGCAGGCACCTCATTGCAGGTGAGTCAGTGAGGGAGATCTTTGGCAGTTTTTGGTGGTTAAGATCATAAGCTGGGAACGGAAGAGCTCAGATCTGGCACAAATGCAGGTTTTGAAAGTACATATGCTACTAAAAACACACAAACAAAAAAATGAGTCCTTTAACCAACTCATGGTCAGCCCTGTGATCAGCAGCACCATATTTCAATACCATCAGGCTCTTCATGCAAACATATGGCCACTGTCTCTTCTGTAGGCAGCAAGCAACAAGAACTAATTGTCATTTGCACTTGCAGCAACAGTTACTACTTCCCAACAGTCTGAATATTTACAGAGAAAGTGAGTGCTCCCCAGGACTTCAGCAACAAATCTGTATCTTTTGCCAGCTTTTCAAGTGACTGCAACAAGGGGAATGGAAAGAGCAACTGCACTATCAATATCATCTAAAACCGCACTGCCACTACAAGGGGTTGTCTCACAGTACCCTCCATCCCTGGCCATGGATTCCCATCTCCTGTCTTCAGCCCACCCTATGACAAATGTTGAAACAGCAGCAATCCAGTCAGTATAATAATGGTTTTTCCTCCTGTGAGAACTTCTTTTCAACCCAGTCACTGGCCTGATCTGATGAAAAGCCTGCACGAGTGATATGTTGGGATCATGTCAACAAGGGAGGGAAAGACTGAATTCCCCATTTTTGGCTGGAGCAAGGACTTTGCTGCCTTACCCTAGGAGCCAGTTTCTACTTTTCAACCAGCTCCAGGACTGAGAAACACACAGCTTATTTCACCTGACAAACCAGCACCCAATGCTGTCACTAGCCCATGTGATAATTGCTTATTACTACAAGCGTCATGACAGACTGTAAAACTTCTGGCTCACTCTCTCCATTTAGTGCTAGACACCGTGCAAAAAGCTGTAAGAGCTTACAAACACACACTTTTCATAAAACCCTGCACATTGTGCTGTGCTATCTGCGGTGTTTACTGTCGTCCAAAGCAACAATTATGCAAACACTTGGGCACTTGCTTCATTTTTCTAGTACAAACTACTCCATTAGGCTTAATGGATTAATTTGCAAAGGCTCATTTTTACCCAGGGAAGGAAGGCTCCCAGGGGAGACATGGAGCAGGAGAGGCAGCTTGGAGCAGCCACAGCCACAATGCAGCTCCAAAAGCAGTTTTGGCGGTGGTATCAAGTTTTGCCAGCTTAAAAAAGCAGCATTACCTTCCTGACAATTTCTTTCCTCTTCTCTTACCCCCCAGTGAACCAAATAATGGAACTGATCCAGGTTAAAATTAAATCTGGATTTCACTCAGTGCCTAGATCTAGTTCACCGCAGGGCAGCATCAGCGTTCATGCAGGTATGAAAGGGGAAAAGAGGCAGAGATAGGCAGGGGCTGCCAGGGTGACACAAGGTTATGCCAGTTTAAACCACCCAAAGTACAACCTTACTTAGACACTGTAGTTTCAGCCCTTCTACACTCATCTGACCATCACGGACAGTGGAGCAATAAGCTTGGTCCTCTCCTTCCTGCCCTACAATAAGGATCAGCAGCTCTCCCGGACCTCCCCCTGGGAAGCCAAACCAGCAAAAAAATCCTGCAAAAACTGCTCAGACTGGGCAAGGTTTTTGCTTCATCGGCTCCCAGAGCTGGGAACTGCCGCAAGGGAGAGGGTGTGATGGGACCATAGCAACTCATCCTAACACAGAAGCATCCAGATCAAGATATCTGTATTTCCCCCAACTACAGAGAGCAAAGCCTCTCTGAGGCCAGCCAATGTCTCCCATGGGTATCAGACACAGAAGTAAGCCCAAATACATAGAGAAACATTTGTAGGATTTTGAGGCTCATTCATGCACTCATGTCAACAACTTAAAAGGACATTACTGTAAATTAAGTTAGATTAAAAAGGGTCATGCAAAGTACTGGTTTCTTTACACATTCTTCCCATATACAAAGATCCCAACGGCTCCAGTGGGATTTTCTTGTATTCTTTACTGCATACATACATTCCCATACTGAAATGGGATTTTCTTCACTTAAAGACGATTAAAGAAAATGACCACTAATCCCACTATTAACTTAAAACAAGATGTTAAATTAATGTCAGTGGGAGCCCAGGGTGTGCTGGGAACCCAGCATAGCACCCTTGGGAGGTCTCTTGGGAAATGACAAAAGTCCTGCCGACATATAAAACGGAAAAATTTACTCCATGTTATTAAAACTCGGTACAAAAATGGACTTCATCAAGCTGTCTTCAAGAGACTTCGAACTACTTCTGAAAGCCTGACCTTCTAAAATTCGCGTTGCTAACTACGCTATTCCCCTCTGTACCTCTAGCTCCCCCAATCATCCTTAAACCGAGATCTACCACAGCAAATATTTTCATTTCGCTAATTTTTTTAACTGCTTTTTCTCAAACTGCTGAGCCCTGTGTTGCAACGACTACCCCTGATGGAGTAAGGTTTCCCAGTAAATCCCCATTAGAGAACTGGGAGCGGGCACTCAGGCATCCGGCAGCCCCAGACTAGCAGCCAGGGTGCTGGGAGAAGCCCCGATGCCCGGGTGTCGCTGATGGGCACCGGCCGCCACAGATGGGGCAGGGAGAGCGCCCGGAGACGGGGACCCCGGCGGCCCCGCTGCCGCTGCCCGCAGCCCCCCCGCAGCCCCTCTCGCTGCCGGGCTCGGGCGGTCCGCCCCTGTAGGCGGCTCAGGGCAGGCTCCGCGGCTGAGCGCTGCGCGGGGTGCGGATCCTTGCGCGGCCGCGGCAGCTCTTTGTTCAGCGGCACCAGAGGCCGGAGCGGCCGCGCCCCGCGAAACAGGGCAAGGAGCAGCTCAGCCCCAGGAGCACCGGGAGCCTGAGGAACAAGACCCCGTTCCGCAGCTGCGGAGCCGCCCGCTCCCGGCCGCATAGACTAACAGCAGGTTTCACTACACACAGACAGACTCGGTAGCCCCCGCCGGCGCTGGCAACCCGCCGCCCGGCCGCCCCCTGCCTTACCTGTCCGCGGGTGCGCAGCGCCGCGGACCCGAGGACTTTGTCCCGCACCCTCCGCAGCGCCCCCGACTCCCGGCTCCCGGCGGAGAAGTTTCTGCCTCTACTTCGCTCCTCGCACCAACGCCGGAGCTTCCCCCGCCCGCCCCCTCCGTTCCGTCCCCTCCCTCCCGTCAGGGGCGGTGGCGTCCCGGAGAGCAGCCTGACCCCGCCCCGCGGCTCCCCCTGCCCGGGCCGCCGCCGCGGAGGTTCCGCACGCCGGGGACCGGCAGCGGGGCTGAAGGTATGGCCCGGCAAGCAGTGAGGCTGCCGGGCTGGAAGATGTTCCCGCCCCGGCAGTGCGCAGGGCAGGGCTAAGGGTGTCCACCTATACCCGCTGGGTCGCGGCAAAGGGTGCAGGATCTAAGCACCCCAATCCGCCCCCCTATGCCAGAGCAAAGCCCCTTGGGGTTTAGTCTTCGTTTTACAAACTTAAGAACTTACTGCCAAGTTACCCACCCAGTTAATACAGCACCAGGAGAAATGAAACCCAAGAGGAACCTCACACCTCTTGGGTTTTCCCCCGCAGAAGGCTTGAAAGGAAGAGAAACCACCTGGAAGAGCCCTTCCGAGAGGGGCTCCGGAGCAAAACGAACGGGAAAGGGAACGGCTCCGGCACCACAGTCGCGATCCGGGCAGCTGCTTGGGGAAGCTGAGGGCAGGCCCTGACCCCGCGCAGCTGGGGCGTAAGAGCAGAGAGGAGCAGGCACCCTGTCTACAACTACCTCCTGCGCTCAGTTCTTCTGATGTATTTATTACTATTATTGCACCGTGCAAGCACAGTTCACTTGCATGTTATATTATATAATTAACCTTTGTTTTGTTGTCAGCCCTGTCATTCTCTCCCCCGGGCAGTTGCGAGCTTGGGGAGAAAGGCTTTATTTTAGGACAGTCAGTTGTTGGGATTTTTTTCCCCTGACCAAATTATTGTTTGGTTTGATTTGGTTTTGTTTACTGATTTCCAGTTTAAAAAACACCTACTAAAAGTTTTACTTATCTGCTCTACTATGCACTTTTGAGTTCTAATCCTGCTTTGAGAGACCTGACTTCCTGTCGCCCTTTCCAGATTACTCACCCAGCATATGTAACAGGAGAAATGCAAGAGTGTAAAGGAACAATGTGTTTCTCATCAAAAGAATAGCATGGACGTTTTGGTGGTCCTTTGTTCCAGATAGTCCATACCACAGCCACCCCTTAAAGTTTTGCCTCCTCCCAAGGAAGTCTATACCTATCTGCAGAGGCGCCCATTGCATCAGAGTAGGAAAAGTGAGTGGAAGTGAATCTCTATGGGAGGCTAAAGTGAGAAGCAGAAGACATGTTCACAGTAGACTATATACTATATACTATGTTAGACTATATACTATGTTAGTTGGAGCTTTCTCTTGGCTTCATGCCTACAATTTCATTTCTGTAATCCAGTGAGAGATGGAGTAATCAGAATCATAGTCTGCCAGGAGAGAAGAAGCTCTTGTGGCCAGCAAATGCTTTCTGTCAGAAAAAACTACCTGTGCATAGTAGGACATTTAAGTGTACTGTCAGTAAGGGATATTGACAGCAGTCCTGCCCTACAAGCTAGCTCAGCCAATTGTGTTTATGACATTTCAAGCAGGAAATCCATACAGTGACTTATGAAGTCATAGAATGGTTTTGGTTGGAAGGGAATTTAAAGATCATTTAGTTCCAACCCCCCTGCATGGGCAGGGACACCTCCACTATACCGGGTTGCTCAAGGCCCCATCCGACCTGGCCTTGAACACTTCCAGGGAGGGGGCAGCCACAATTTCCAGGGGGCAACCTGTGACAGTGTCTCACCACCCTCTCACTAAAGAATTTCTTCCTAATGTCTAAATATTGCAAAAAGCCCCTCCCAGCTTTTTTGCAGGCCCCTTCAGACACTGAAAGTCTGCTCTAAAGTGTCCCCAGGGCCTTCTCTTCTCCAGGCTGAACAACTCCAGCTTTCTCAACCTGTCCTCACAGGAGAAGTGCTCCAGCCCTCTGATCATCTTTGTAGCCCTCCTCTGGACTTGCTCCAAGAGCTCCATTTCTTTCTTGTGTTGCAGGCTCCAGAACTGGACACAGTGCTCAAGACAAGGTTCACAAGTGCTGAGTAGAGGGGGAGAATCACCTTCCATCTCTTTAAATATAAAGCACTAAATAGTTTTAAGACTGAAATGAGCTGCATCTCCCACTGGTGTGATTTCTCCTTCTGATCTTGCAGAGAAAATTTAAGCAAGATGTACTGTTTAGAGAACTAGGAATATGATTGAAGTAATCACTACTGATGGAAGGAAGCATAGGAACAATGCAAAAATATTAGAGTATAATAATTTTTCATTATGCGGGAAAAAATATCAGGAAAGTATCAGTCAAAAATCAGACTCTTTCATTGTGTTTAAGGCAATCATTCAGGAAAGAAGAGTATACTTTGCAACATGAGATGGAAAGAATCTGCTAAAGGTTATGCAGGAGAACCATCTGAACCACGTTCTGGTACAACCTTCATGAAAAGGGGTCTCTGTTACATAATTAGGACATTTTATTTGGGATTGTTCCAGATCACCTTCTCCTCCTTGGGGATGACTTTTCTCCTTTATACGTCTGTAATTGGAGTACCACTTTGCCTATGTGCAACACCCCTCAAAAAAGACTCTAGGGACAGGCTTTTGGCTGGTGTTCATGGTTTTTGGCTCTATGTGCTGAGCAGGAGAGATGGAGCAGAACAGATCCATGGAGAGCTGTGGTAGTACTGCTAATGACATATGAAAAAGTCATACAAAAAGTCTTGTGGAAGCCCTTAAAAACGATTTGTTCTTCAAGAGCTAGCTCTTGAACTTCCAGGATCATTCCAGTCTTGTGTTTCCAATTTATTTTTCACAGGCCTGAGAGCTAACTACTGATTTTTAAAAAGAGATTGAAGCTTGAAATTGTCTCATATTCAAATGACCTCTGGAACCAGGGACTTAAGAACAAACTGAGAATCATAAAAATTCTAGTATCAGTGCTGTTAGTAGCACTGCGAAAGTGGTGATGGAGACACTAATGCCCCACTGAGCCATTCACCTTTTTTCCACTGTAATAGATTATGCGTATAGTAAACTAATTTTAGTAGTAAATTCAGTTTGTACTGTGCTCCAGGGAGGAAAATCTTTGCATTTGCAACATGTGCTGAACAAGCTGCCTATCAAAAAAGACACAAGAAAGATTCATACCACAAACTTTCATCTGCTGTGGCAAGTATTCAAAGCTAGTACCACACATCAAATGCTACATACTGTAAATTTACTTTTAGGACCCCCATTAAAATTTCCTGAAAACATCACAGAATAGTATAAGCCTCACAGACTCATACATTACAATGTTATGCATTCTCGAGCCCCGTCCTTACCTTATGACTCACTGAAGCAAATCATCTGTTGAAGTAAATGAGACTTTGGCAGGAAAAAAAGATAGAGATGGGCCAAAATCAAAATAGGGATAGAAACACTCTAGATTTTTAAGGCAGTTTGGTTTCTTTTGTTAACCACAAGTTTGCTGCTCAGAGCTTAATTCTCCAGTGAGATTACCAGAGGACTTCCGATGGGCCTTTACCCATCGATCTCTGGTCTCCTGGCTAAGCAGGCTTTAGCAAACACCATCTGTGGCTCTTCCCCCTGCACACCAGGTTACCAACGTACACAATAAAGTGCTATTTTTTTATAATAGTATTCATTTTCTCCTTTTCTCCCTGTGTCCCTTGCTTTTCCCTGTCAAGGAACAACTGCATTAGATGTTTTTTCAGTCTTAGCCACTTTAATCCTCCTCCCTTTGGTTTGCTGTGGAGCAGTGTGTCTCCTTGACTCAGTGCTTGCACGGATTTTCTCTTGTTGGTTGGTGTTCCTGCTTGTCCTCTAAGTGTCCCTCTCTCATTTTTAAGTAGTGAAATCCTTTATCTGTCCCCTCCTGACCTCCCTACATGTCTGGCTTCTGGGAATCTGCTTTACTTCTGTTCTCCATTCTGGTCACTGTTTGGTCACCTCTGCCTCTTCCCATGGGGACTTCTGGGATCTCTACATTCCCAGGACAAGGGGCGTAGGCTCTGGAGCTGACTGTTTCCTAAATTTCAACTCATAAACTCATGGTATTCTTCCAATTATGCACCTGGGACTCCGTAAGTATTCGGGAACCCTTCTATTCCAGTTGCCCTTCTCATCAATGCATCATGAAAGCATGCAGACAATTTCTAGCTCTGTCATTGAAAAATTACATACATGACTTAATTAATCAAGTGGCCAGTGCTACAGATCCTCTGCAAATATCCTTTCTTTCAACATATTTAATGAAACACAGTCTCCAAGAGTATTTTTCTGTAATTAGGACAGAATATGTTTTCACTGAGGGTAAATTAGCAAAGGTAAATTAAATAATTTGAAAATGGTTCCCTTTTACTCTTTGCATGCACACACATGCACACACACACACACACAAACACAGGGAAAGATGCTCAACACTGATACCTAACCAAATAGATGCTTTGGCTTCTGTGCCCCCTCTGCTGGTTGGCCTTCATGAATCTTTGTTAAATAAGGTACTTTAAAAAAGTTATGTTGGAATTAGTGACAATGCTGGCACATAAACAAAAATAGCTACGCTAATAAAATCACTACAAAGGATAAGTAACTTTACCAATCCCATAGAATTGTAATTCAGAATTATGTGCTCCAGATATATATTCAGACTCAAAGTGGTTTTAAAATATTAAGATATGAGAATTCCAATGCTGACAGAGCACTATAAAAATTGCTAAGCAAAGGAGCATCTTCAAAAGAAAGAGGTGTGTGGATGGAATGCTGTATTAATACCTTTGATTTGCTGATGTAAAAACTTTCTTCTTTTTGTCTTTTTCCCCATCAAAAACGAATTATGAAAACTTATTTATTACTGTCTGTATATTGTGTAGGCAGCAGGTGCCAAGACTTGCTGGACGATGGGCCCGGACGGTGCCAGCCCCAACTGGGCACAGGCGGGGCGAGCACCGTCCGGGCCCATCGCCCGGCAAGTCTTGGCACCTGCTGTCTACATATTGTATAGATACAAATATGCACATATGTCATTGAAACTTTTAAAGAAAAATGCCATTTCAAAAATAAAGCACAAAAAGATCTAGAAAGATAAAATTAAATAATATGGTTTAAAATAAGTTTATACAGAGGAAAACAGACAAAGATATAAAACTTAGATAACAGTTCCATTAGAGCTACGTTCAGCATCTGAGAGACCTGTACTGAAACCTGCACTGGTCTCACTGATGTCAGTGTGTCTTTACTAAGGGGGGCTTTATCAGCAGGAAGGCAAAAATCCATCTTAAAAAAAAAAATATTTAAAAATAGGGAGCTGTTCCAGAGCTTTATCACTTTAAAGACAGGAGAAAAAGCTAGAATGGGAAGAGGAAGCTCATGGACTTGAAGAGAAAATCAGCAGCAAAGATCCAAGGTCCCTAAAAATTCACATCCCCACTTGAGACTGACCTCAAAGGAAAGTTCATGGCTCTGGCTTTATTTTCAGTGACTATTTTCCATGTGATTAAATATTCAGGACTATATCACTACAAGACAAAGCCACTTCTTTGCACTGACAATGAAAATGAAAGCAATGACATTGTCCTCTTTAAAATAATCAATAAACAGGCTAATTTCTGCTGAACTTCATCTAAAATCTCTTGTGGTTGCTACAAACATGACCCCTCCTCTCCCTGTACTTATCCTGCTGCATGAATGGTTTATCTTACTACCACTCTTGTACTGCAGTGCTCCTTGCAAGCAAGACAAGAACACAAATGTTTTCTCTGTCCTTTAGCCATTGGATGTGTCAGGGAGCAGCAACATCAAAGGGTGCATGGAGTATGTGCAGGGAGGGACCCCTTTGCACAACATCCCTAACCCAGTGTATCCTCCTATGGGGGAGAGAGGCTGGCAAGCCTGTCAGATTCTCCTCTCCTCAAACTGCTGTTGCCTGCACAGAAAATGCTCTGGCCAAAGTCTTCAACAGACCAGCATTCTGAGAGCAGTCTGAGAAGCTAGCATTTCTTTGACCTGTTAAATCACCCTCAGAAGCCCTTGCCTGAAGCTTGTAAAGCCAATGCGGTTTTACATTGAATGAAATCAGACTCATCTTAAGTCCAAAGAAGATAATTTTAATTTTCAGGAATGACTGTTACATTGAGTGCATCCTCTGGTGAAGGCTCTTTGCCCTGTTAGGTACCAGCAGAGGAGAACAGTAAGGGAATTGCAGCCTCTGGAAAACACAAAGATGTGCCCAATTTCACAGTTAGCCAGAGCTCTTCTTAAAAGCTCCTGTGTGTGAGGCAAAGGCAGGCCCTTTTCACTTCAAGGTACAAATTTCACTTCAAGATACCCAAAACTTTGGGTTTTAGCACATACTTACATTCTCAAAACATTGATGGGGAGGTGACTGGTGGGATTCCCTATCAAAGCCTTTCTCAAGCTTTTATCACATTTCAACACTATCAGTTTTCAAGTCAAACGTGGCAGAACCACCAGGCTCCTGACACAACCTCCCTCTCCTAACCAAAATGATACCAACATTTCTGCTGGCACTGATACCATCACTGGTACGTAAGATACTGCAGTCACAGAACATCTTATCTTCCAGGGCAGGGTGTTTACAGACTTTCCACTTGCCATGTTGTTTTAGCACATGCCACCCTGCAAGGAAGTTCCTAAGAGGGACTGTGCTCTCTTCATTCAGGTGTCATTATTTAGCTTCACAGAGTTCACATCTGAACCTTATTAGCATGTGAAATGCAAAGTAGGAAAAGTGTGATGCAAATTCTGACCACTTGTACACGTGAAGTAGAAGCCTGTGTTCATCTTGGAATCTAATGATCACTTAGAAAAGTAAAAATAAATTTAAAAAAAAACCAAAACACCACCCTGGCCAGATACAGACATAAGACTGCACATAATAATGCACTTTTAGATATGCCATGTGTCCTAGCTTAACCTGGTACACATGACTGAATTTCTTCCTGTAACAGGAAAATGATGCTATTTCTCTTTCCTATGTACTGTAGCATTTGGAGCTGCCCAGCAGTGACTTATTTCTTCTGTTTGCCAGCAGCTGCTCCAGAAAAGTGCCTGAGCAAAGAGTCAGCATGACATGTCAGAGAGGCAGGCTGGTATTCCTTTTCATAATAAGCCTGTACCACTGAATCCCAGACCACAAGTTTCTGCAGCAGGCAAATTGTTCATAATTAAATCCTGATTAGGAGTAGAGCCTTTAAAAGGGTGGTGCTAGTCTGTGCTGCTGCTTTGCAGCACAAGCAGACAATCATGGAGCACCACAACAAGGGTCACATCTGTGTGTGTGACAACCTACAAATGTGACTTACTGATTTACTCCACATAATCCAGAATTAAAGCAGAGACCAAATTTTCCTGTTCCTCCATTTTAGGTTCACGCTATAGATGTCATTTTAGGCTTTTTGAGGGCTGGCAGAAAATGGACTGGCTGGTTTAGTAGTTTCCATTCCTTTTTAGGGTTTTATAGGGGTTTTCATCACCATGAAAGCTAAGTGCCTATTTTCTTTTCGATTTTCAGAGGAAGGATGAGGGGAGGGGGGGTGTATAATTCTGGTGGAAAGTTTGATGGAGTCATTGCCAGCACAAGGACTTCCTGGATGAAGCAGCTGGTGGAAGAGAAAGACTGACAGTAGTTTCAAAGAGGAGTTTTTGGTAGGAAACTAGTGGTAAGTTGGAAGGTGCAGCCAATGCTGTAATTTGAGCACAGTAAGTTATGGGTCACACTTCAGAACACAAATGAAAGACCTATGAGTATGGCAGAGATGACACTTCATGGCACTGACCACTTGCATCAGGTGACACTGTGATCCTTTTCGCACATCACTCTCCACATGAAGGGGGTACTTTTACATGGAATGACACAAAGCCCACACCTGCCAGATAATTGCAACTTCAGTGTCTTGGGTGAGGAGGAGGAATCAGTACAAGAGCAGTAGTTTAGTCCCAAGAGTTTAGGAGGGAAGGTACTTCTAGGATTCAGACACAGACCTCTGGCAGATGACTGCTTTTTATCTTCCCCTTATGTTCACTGAGCTTAATTTACCAGGTTTTTTCTTCCTTTGATGTTCTAGTCATTCATCACCTCATTCCTCTATCAGTTAAAAATCTTTGAATAATCAGGTTACAGGCATTCAGTTCACATTTATTTCTTCTTTAGCAAGTAATGTATTCTAAATAAATATTTTTTCTGTTGTTTGCCTTCTCACATATTCCCAGACAGCAAACATATGCCTCCTCAGAGAGAAGAATTTAAAAGAATTTCCTTTAGGAGAAGTTAGTTTTTCCCACCTTTCTGAGAAGATCAGCAGTGCCATGAAGGCACAGCTTGCTTCTCCTTCTGACAGGGTAGAAATGAGCACCACTGCTACATCTTTGACATTCCAGCAAAGCTACCCCCAAGGCTGAGAGAGTATTTCAGTCACTTTGAGGGCTTGCTGGTGAGAAGGCAGCTCACTGCCACTCTGCTCCACCCAGGCCTTCAAGCACCAAGCACACCCAGGGGGATGTTTCTAAGTACAATGTTTGGCCAGAGAGAGGGAGGGCTGAAACCAAGCACACACTGCTTTTGGGGGACAAGCCTACATAGGATGGGTTTTACCTATCAGTCTGGCTGTGTGAATGAGAGGAAAAGTTGGCCTCCTTTTTGCTCCTTTTTGGGAGCGGGGAGGAACAACAAACTGAGGTAAGACAATGAATAAAAAAAATTCTGTATTTAGCAGGACTGGATTCTGCTGGTGGTTCTCAGGGGCCAGGGCTCAGCAGCACACATTCATTGTCTTTCTCTTAAGCAAAAGTCAGCTGAGCATGTTCATTTGAGATTGAGGGGTTTAAAGTCAGTATTAATTGGAGCACAGCATCATATCTCTTGAACTACATGGCCGTTGATGTGACAACAAACCTACCTCTTATCTCTTGGTACTATTATGTTGTGAAGTACACAATAACAGTGAACCCAGAGCAACAACAGCATAAAAAGCAGGGCTGTTAACCACAAAGCACAAGCAAGATTTTTTTTAAACATTTCTTGTTTGCTTTCAGCCTGGTTCCTAAGGAAACAAGACTTACAGGAACTGCTGTCTACAGATTTCCTCATCATCAGACCCACTACCTGCAATACATTTTGAATAATTTTCAAACACATGTAGTGGAAGAGATCTCAGAGCTGTCCACATTTAGTGTAAATCTGTTAAGGAGGCAGAGAAGTGGCCACATTAATGCTGTTACTGATTGAAAAGCAGTCATCACATTTTGGTTTGTTTGCTCTGAAGGGATTTAGGAGAAACAGTTGTCCAGTTAGCACTGATGTAGGTGGCTGCCCAAACAGCCATCTCTGCAGGGTTTCTGAAGAAGTCACAAAACACACTGCTTTCTGCTCAGCTGCTGAGAGAAGTAAAGGTAGAAGACCTGTGAAGGAGCTGGAGATGGTGAAGGACTGGCCTGAGGGAGCTGTTAGTGATACAGTGATATGGAAAACAAAAAAGAGATGCTTGTACTATTTTGGAAAGTGGGAAAGATGGAGAAAAATACAAGTTTATAAGGGAGGGTACAGCAGAGATCCAGATAATAATCCACTAGGACAGGCAGTTTCTCTACTCCAACTCCTTCGGTTTCATTCCCTAGTAAAATTCCAAGAAAATCCTTCTTGCTATGGACCACAGCCTCATCACTGCACTTAGTAACTGTTGAATAAACCTGTCAAGATTTGACTGCATATTTCATTTTCCATCTTGTATGCACTTTGGAAGCTCTTAAAAAGCACCAGCCTTAAATACTATACATTGGCTTGAATTCAAAACCCAGGAGCAGTTTAGGACCCTTGGGTTTTTTTAATCCTCCCCCCATACTCTCTCAGACTCAGATAGTGAAAATAAATTATCTGTCACAGAAGTGTATGTTACTCAATTATAAAAGTTAGGCTTTCCTTCTGTTCATTTCTCAAGAGGATTGTTAATAATTACATATATATAGATACTAGGATATATATACATAAATGAAGATATGTTGATTGTTGGTTCTTTATCAAGCACTTCCCTCCTTGTGAATCTGAATGGTTTCAGGAGGAGCTACCTGGCTGGAATACATTTTCCACACACAAGTGAAATTTGGATTGATGAGGCCAGCTTGGTGTTCAGCACCAGCCTCCTCAAGGGTACAGCCTCTGGACTGAGAACAGAACAATGGTTGATGAGTTTTGTCTCCAGAAGACCCCAGCCACAGCCCCTCAGTACTTCTGGAGTAGAAAACAAATATATGACAGCTTCACATATTTCTGCCAACTTAAAAGCCTTTGCTTTTTTTCACTGGTAGGGGACAAAGTGCTTTTGAGGCAGTCATGAAAAACATGGAGTCTAATTGTGCTTTCTGGGCATTTATTTTACAGGTGTGCATTACATCTGGGGGGAACAGCCCCTGGAGATAAGCAGCCTTTTGCTGTGCTAAGATAACTTAATGCTATATGCACAGGACACAAGCAGCCTGGAGCATATTTCATTATCAGATCCTTTTGCAAACACTGAGTTGTCACAACACTCTTGAAGGTACCAGATGAACACAATCAACCTTCCTTTACAAGCACAGTTACTGAAACTAACTGACTGGAATTTTTCCAAGCCTCAAGAAGATGGAGTTGCAAATTGTTATCTAAACTCCAAACTATCTACAAGGCCTGAGAGACTTGTGAGCAATCTGTAATCAGACATCAGTTTTCTGAGAAAGTGTTTTTTCACATCAGTAGCAGGAAAGGTCCTTCCTAAATGTATAATTTATGCCCATTACTGGTACAAAAGATCATGATGATATGCAAATGGACAAAGATGAAGCTAACTCAGAAATGGTGTGAAGAGAAACTGGTATCTGGCATTATTGGTCTTGGGGTGCTGAAATCAGTTCCTTTCTTTGCCCTGGCAATATACTCTATAGCCCATTAGAAGGATGTAGAAAAACTGGGTGTAATGGAAACCAATTTTCTTTGCTTAACTAGGATTTTTTCTGTTGTCAAGGTATGCACATGCTGGTTCAGTAACATCAGTTTGCTTAGTCAATACTTATTATTCATAAAACCTATGAGAGTACCAACAAATTAAAAAAAAATAAGTCTGAATTATTGCATGGTGGTAGAGAAATGCATAGGCATGCTCATCTGTGTACTGGATACCCTGCTCATTATCCCACCTTGTAAAACTGCATAAGGAGTGTCCACAGTCTATTTCTTTTTAATTTCATAATTCTGACTTGAAATGACTACTGAAAGTACAAGTCTCCCCTGCCTACTGAGGTTCCCCTGTGCTGACTTGCAATATTGCTGCCCTTCCCTTGGTTCAGTGTGTGCTTAACACTGTTTCTTCAGTACAAGGAAATCTCAGGCACAAAGGCTTTTGACGCAAAAGGACAGGGTGTAAGTGTGTGAAATGTGTACATGCAAGGATGCAATTCTGCCTTTCAGAGCTTTGCTGAAGGTACTCATTTAATGCACCCTTTATGGTTATTCTGAAACAGCCTAATGGGCTATAAGCAAAGTCCATCCCTAGGAAGCCTTCTTCACAAATCCAATACCCAATATCCAAAATTAACTGGATAATAAACAGTATTGTACACAGATAATGACCCTTTGACTATATCCCTCAACACCCTCTGCTATCAAAATATTTCCCTAGTTTTTGTTCCTTACAGAATGTCCCTTGTTCCCCTTATCCATATATTTTGTTGTCTCTCCTGAAATGTCATGACAGCAAACACCCCAAAAGTTATTGCTTTCTTTGCAAGCACTCAGAAAACTTCTCTTGCCATAATAATTGAGTTGGATGACTAATCATAGCAAGTTCTGCCTGGAGCAGGAGCATTGGGAAAGGGCTTGACAGAAATGCAGGTATAAGTGAATTCTGACTCACAGTCACACCTAGACTTCTTCTACAAATGTGTCAATGCAACGTTCTTTTTTATACATTAGTGATGGTGAATTTAGCTGCTTAAGTATGAGAATAGTCTAGCACAGCTAACGTCGCATACATATACATCATGTTAGGGTATGTGGCATCATAATTTGGCTGTCTTTTTCTAAGGTCCACTTCCCAGGCTCAGAGTAGACATCAAGATCTGCAGCGTGCAGCAATGATGTCCTAAAAATCTACATTGTACCTGGAGTCTCAGAACATAAAAAGAAGTAGAACTCAGGACCTGTGTTTTGTCTGGTGGCAAAAACTGTGAATGCATCTATATGGCTAAATTAAGCAGTAGGAGGGAACACTCAACAGCAATTGGCTGCTTGGACTTGAGCTTGACTTTGTTAAATTGTTTGAGCCATGACCAGCATAATTTTGCTTCCCAAACTATCTCTTAACACAGTTAGTGTAGGCCAAGTACCACCTCCCATAGGCAATTTGGGTGCAGCCATCCTGTTTTGGAGGGCAGGAGAGTTTAATAATAGGGAGACAGTGGCTTCAGTCCACAGAGTGGTCCTGGGTATTCATTTACTTGTACAGCTGTAGCTCATGAGTCAGTGAGCACACAGCAGATGAGGACTAAAAAGGTGGTGAGATTCATGTTGCTTATGTCCCTTAGAGTGTGTTTGGGAACATAACCTATTTAAGTGCTCTGAAATTTTCTATCTGCAACTAAACAGAAACTGCTTGTCCCCAGATCTATTTCAAATCCATTTATTTTATATTATATAATGTAATATCTATTCCTAAGGAAAAGCATTAAAGGGACTGACACATGCTGCTGCCGAAGTACAGTTTCTGAGAATGCTCATTTCCCTGATAAAAATCAAGCCACTTCCAAGCAGCCATGCTCAGTTACTTTCTTATCTTATATTCCAATGATTTCTCACTCTTTTTTTTTCTTTTCTTTTTTTCTTTTTTTTTGGGGGGGGGGGGGGGCGGGGGTGGTGGTTTTATTTTTTCCTATCATGCAAGAACTGTGAACAAAAAAAACAACAGACAATTCATAAAATTGAAAGCAATCACACTAAGTTACACATACCAGGGGTCTCGAGCTCCCAGCAAAGGGAAAAGCAGGGGTTTGCAAGCACTGGGTAGTATCTGAAGTGAATCCTGCAGAGTGCTGTTATCTACAGAGGTGGGAAGTGCAGAGGAAAGATGTTCTTGGATCACCCAGGAAACTGCAGGTAATGGTAGTGCTTCTGCTGTCTGCAAGAGCTCTGCAGCCCTAAGGTAGGGTTAGAATAAAGTTGAAAGAGCAACAGAAAGACTCTTGAATGGAGTAATCAGATATTGCAGGGGTAGGTAACAAGGGGATTCCTATCAAAAATACCTTAAAGCACACTAGTTTCTTTTATGAGTATTTTTTTATACAGCTGAGATCACTGTAGTCATTCATATTTTTTTCTTTTCTTAACATGGGATTTTCTATTGCTCCCTTCTGCATATGTTGTTCAGTTACTCCTTTTGTGAAATTACCACAGGAAACATTATGAGCCAGCTCGGGGTCATTCAGGTGTTGAAAGGCTTAGAGCTCACATGTATTTGTACTCAAAAATTATTCAGTTAAAAGGTGGAATATAAACACAGACTTCATTCCTAGAGCGAGGCAAAAGGAACACAAATAATTAATCTGATTTGTTTGGATTACTGTATGGCTTCACTCCTTTCTCCCCTATTTCAATTTGATTTTATATTGAAATCAGCCTGGATGGGGAGATAGCACATTGGAAGATGTACAAAAAAGCTCTATAAAACTGGCAGGTGGGAAATAGTCTGTACATTTCCTCCTCCCTTTTCAAGCTCAGTGGCTACATGTGTCCATTCTGGAGGAACTCAGGAAACCAGGAAAAAATCTGGATTGGTTTAGCAAGTCCAGACATTCCTCATCCTCAGGTACTTGTGAGGACCCTAATAAAAAAACAACCGAGTCTTTGACAAGAGTCTTTGCTATTACAAAGCACCACATGGCATCTACTTTACATTCTCTTGTATTCATTCTCTTGACACATTTCTCTTTCCCTCACTTTGAGCAGCTGTTCCTTTGCAAGAAAACTACAGAGTGGATACTGCAGATGTACCTTCCAAACAATTTTTGAAATGCTTTTAGCTGGCTGAGAGGCAAAAGGACCTCAAGTTGAGGGGGGTACATTGCTTTAAAGTGCCACCAGCCTGGTACAGCTGTCATCAGTTCCTCTTTTAACCTTCACCTCCCAGAGTGATGCCACAGAAACCTGACAAAGCCAAACCACAACCTACTATAGTACAACTGCTGCACAAATACCATTTACTTTTCATTGGCTATACTTAGGAGCACCTCTATTAATGCAGCAGGGCCTTGGAGCTTTGTCCTGCATCCTCTGGAAGAGGAAGACTCTGCATTTTCATGCCATCATGCTGGTGTTTGGTGCAGCTCAGCAGTGCTCAGCAAAATCGCACCAGTGTAAAGCTGGCATAATAGAGCAGAGAACCAGGCCTGCAGGCTGCAATTTGTTCTGACATAATAGGATAAAACTAGTTGTCTTATAGGTATTCTCATGTGATAGTGCTGATGAAATGTGTCAGCATAAAGCCCTGGAAAGTGAAGTCCTTTTTCTGTCCACTAATCAGGCACAGAATGGATGGAAAAGCAAAAGCTTCACCAGTCAGGCTACGTGCTGCTTTCCCAATATGCCTGCACCGAGACCTGGGTGTGCCCTCTCTCATGTGACAGGGTAGCTTTGTTTCCTTGTCCATTTATTTCATGGCATCTCAGCAGAGATGGCCAGCGGGGACAGCAGTCACTGTCAGTGTCAGTTGGAATGCTATTTTATTGTGCTCTGGAAACGTACCCGAGAAGTAGATCTGCACCCCACACCCCACACAACAATTGGATAACCTACTTCCGCTCCTTCCTGACCTACTTATTTGCTCACCAGTGACCTAGATATGAAAGGCCCCACATCCCACTTAGGTGTCTGGGTCCGACCACCATGAATGATCTCAGGATGTTATCTGTACTCACTTTTCACCAGCATAAATTTTATGCTACAGAAGCACTCACAAAAAAAAAATATCATCACATTTAGAAGAAAAGGGATCACATGAAGGAAAACATTGTCTTTGACTCCTTTTATATTTTATACTGGGATCATCTGCAGCAACAGAAAGGACTGGGATATGGAAGAGTAGTGATGGATTAACAAATGGTAGAGAAGAGTCAAGAGAAGAGTCAAGAGAGTGTGTAGGAGAGAAATTGTTATAATTCCTCAATTTAGTATCCCTTCACTAATACATAGTCTTTACCAAATACTATTAGGTAAAGTCTGAAGACCATTTTTTGCTGTTGAAGACTCAGGTTTTCAATGCAAGTAAATTATGACGAAAAGTCTGTACAGTGCAGTAACAGACCAGGTATTCAGCTACTTTAGCCCATAGTCATTTGTTGTCTGAAACAATTATCTGTTTCTGTTATATATTGGATTGATAAAAATCCTGCAGCTACTGACATTTCTATTGATCCGTGGGCTACGTCCTTAGGAAGCACAAGTTAGTGCTCCTTCATCTGTCTGCATCACTGTGACAGGCTGGCTGTTTCTATAGGATCTGCAAGAAAATGGGCCCTTTCACAGACACTGATGTTGCAGTATTTGATGTAAGAATAAAGATCAATTCTGTACTAATGTTATTTATATCAGGAGTGGATCCACACTAGGATTCACAGCATCAGAAGAGCATATGCAAACTGGCAGCTCCAAATCTCCCAAAGTCTCATGAAAGGAGAACAAGTAGAGGCTGGAAGCTTTATGCAGACACATTTTATGCACTAGAAGAAACAGATGTCCACCTTCACCTATCTGCTTTCCAGAACCTTGTGGTTAAGGAACAGTTTTTGTACCTAATAATATGTAAGCAACTGCTGCTGCCTAAATAGTGTTCTGTCCAGTTACCCCTGGTGGCCCAGATACATCTTATCAAGGCCAGCTGGGGATACCTCATATTTGACTAGCAAGGTTCAGGTGGCTAGCTTTGCTTTTAAGGTGAGATAATTTCACTGCTTAGTCACAGGACTTCTGTTCCATTTGGTACATACCATTTTGTTACTTCTCATCTCCTGTGGTTTTGGAACACACTTTAAACCCATGTTCTCAGTAACATCATTTAAAACAGGAGCTGGAAGAAAGCAAATGTCAAGACAGCCAGAATCTCAGGTCCTTCTGGCACTGTTCTTGTGGACTTCACTGGGGTGATGTTTATAAACTGTTCCTCTGGTTTGGCTGTTTGTATCTGCTGAGCAGGAGCTCATGAGATCACTCAGGTTGGCTGCCCCAGGACATTCACAATTATCTGTGCTCCTCACCATCTTTTTGGGTTGAAGGTGGAAGAAGGCAAAAATGAACATTGCCTTTTTTCTCCCTATAAAGCTTTAGAGCCTGGCTCAAACTCAAATCCTATCTTTTTCCCCGAACAGTAATATTTGCTGTGGACAAAATTCTGCTCTCACCAACTTGCTTTTCCTGAGAAGTACTGTTGTATTCTTTTGAAAAAAATTTTAGAAATGACCAGGTTGTTACATCTTCTTACCATGACACAGTGATGTAATGGTGAATGGGAGAGCAAGAGATAAGTAAGAAGTGTTGTCTACCCTGCTGCACTATAAACCATAATTCTGAATATACTATAGAGTACTTTCTCCAATTTTCATAAAATCATAGAATATGCTGAGCTGGAAGGGACTCATCAGGATCCTCAGGGCCAACTCCTGCCCCTGTGTAGGGCTCCCTCAGGATCACACCATGTGCCTGAGAGTGTCATCCAAATTCTTTCTGAGCTCAGGCAGGCTTGGTGCTGTGTCCACTTTCCTGGGGAGCCTGTTCCACTGCTCACTGCCTTCTGGGTGAAAAACCTTTTCCTAATACCTAACCTAAACTTCCCCTGCTTCAGCTTCCTACCATTTTCCCATTTTACACTACTCCACCCTGTTTTCTTTATCTATTTTTATCTATGGTGATCTATTCACAGAATTTTAATGTGTAGCCAGGGGAAAATGACTCTTTCAAAAGCCATGATTCCAAAGGCACTCACGTGTGCCTGTAATTTGATGTATGACTTTGTGAAAGCTGTCACACAGGCATCCCACATGCTTCAGCACTGATGTATCAGCATACTGGCATGATGATGCCAAATACAATATTTCACCATTGGCAGCACCTTTTGACTCTGCATTTTAAACCTTGAAAATTGAAAGCTCTGGTTTTAAACTGCCCCCTCTGCCTGGGCAAGAACAGACTTAGAAGTATGATGAATACACTCAAAATCCAAAATTTTGCAAGGTTCATGAAGTGAGTGATGAGGTGGCTCTACATCACAAAGTGACACATTTTAAAGTTACATGCAAGGGAAGTACTCCTGCTTCCATATCAGTCCACAGTAAGGACATAAGAATTTCTTAAATACTTTTGCCTGAGAAACAGTGAGCTGTTGTGAAAACTGGTCATCCTATGGTGAAAGGAAAGCCCAACAAGATTTTTTCCACAAGATGGAAAGTTCATCACTATGATCTCCTGCCTGGACTTTAACTCTGGTCACCACATGTCACCTTGATGTTGTTAGTCAGATGTCTGGTGCCCTTTGACAAAAAGTAGACCTTCTTTTAACCAAGGTGATGCACAGCCTGGAGAAATCCCACGAATTCACCATTGTGATGACATTCCCTCTGACCTGATCCCTGGCAGTCCCAGGTACTGCAAATAATATTGTTGGGGAAAAAAGTGTACCCTGAGCACTTGGGGTGGTAACAAGACTTTATCACAGAATATGCTGTGAGCATCATCAGCTCCTGTCCTGGGTCCACACAGAGAGAAGCCTCCTTGAAGAGGGAAGTGGTGTATTTTTACATCATAAAGAGGAGAGAGTACTGCCACAGAAGCTGGTTGCAGATATCAGACAGCCAAGTGCTCTCAGGTACAAAAAAAGAAACCCCTGTTGCCAGAGTCTTTAGGTTGAGAGCTCAAACTTGCACTCAAGGCTTCTTGATATCAAATGATGTTGCACATTCCTAGCAGAACTGGGGCAGCAGTAAGAGGTTCCCTTTGTCTCAGCCATGCCTTGCCACGTCACTTCACAATTTCTCCCATCTTCTCTTGTCACATGCTTCTGCCTTTTTTTTTCTTTTCTTTTTTTTTTCCCTTTTATTTCCAACAGTACAGTAGGTGGGGGCAGCTTAAGGAAAATTAAGATCATCTGTCAAGTAAAGTCGGAGCACAGGTACAAGAATATATTTCCTTTTCCAAAAGGCATTTGCAACAAAATAAACAAGAAACAAAAAATAGCTGGAGCTTTTTACCAGGGGTAAACAGATATTAACACAGGGTAAACCTATCCCTTTTCAATGTCTGCAAGTGTGTCAGAGTATCCAGACCACAAGATCCACAGCTGGCTGCCCAAGGACTGGAGCACTTAAGAGCTTCTTGAAAATACAACACTGCTTGCACTGTTTCTAAATCAACACCTCTTCCCCTTCAATTAGGTTCAGCAGGTTGGCATCAGTGTTGCAGAGCTTGATCCCAGCAGGACCTGCAGCCACCATCAGCCCTCCCGTTCCCTCCGTGGGGGTCGGCAGCGATGCAAGGCACGGCACCGGGCGGCTGCTGGCAAACACACCAAGGTAGTGTTGAAATCCCCACAGGTGCTGAATGGCACGAATGTCACCTCTTGTGGGGAAACAGAATAATCCCAAATTGGGCTTTGATGATTGCAGGTGAAAAAATACTGCAACAAAGCTGGCATTTAGAACCCTGACTAGCGGGCAATTTATGACAGATGCAGTTGCCACGCCAAGGGACTGTTCCTGGGAAAGGAAGGGCAATGTTCCTGTGCTACTCCATGGAGCAACAATTCTAATAGCACCACAAAAAAAAAAAATGTGAAAGGAACAGGTTTTTTTACAATGCTACCAAGAAGAGTTTAGTGCTAAGACAGCACCGTAGGCTGACACAGGGTCTTTGTTCACAGCACCTGTGTTTTCTGAAGAAATGTCTCCTTTGCTACACTCATTTGGCCTTTGTTCTTGTTTAAAGGCGACAGATCCACAGGCAAAAAGTTTTTATGTAGCTTATTTAATAATGGCTGGGAGATCCTTATGCTAATGGATTAATGCACCTAAAAGTGGTTATCATTGGCTAAGACGGGACTTTTGTAACACATACTTGACAGAGAGCCCTTGTGCCTTTATTTCAGGTCTAAAGCCACTGGTAGGATTACTGAAAATGCTTTCTGGTCCTGGGGCAGCGCAGTTGAAAGTTTCTGTTACATCATTTAGGTGCAGGATTAGGTACTCGGTCACTGTCGGCACGACTGCTGGGACTGCTTTAAATTCAGCACTGGACTGGACTGACGCTATATTTGACCCAGGAGAAAGTCAGGAGGTGTTTTTTTGTTCTTCTGGCTCTTTAACACCGTGATGATTCTGCTGAGTAGTAACAGCAGAAGGATGAGACAAAGATAATGTTACCTATGTGAACTGAGATTGGCTTGGATCCAGAGCTCTAAATTAATGTCTGGTCCATTCTGATTGCAGTGCAATGCCAAAGCAATGTGATGGGTGTTCAAACACTATGATAGTGCCTGTGCAAAACACAGCCAAGAGCCAGAAAGCAAAAGAAATGAGACAAGAGGATATATATATATTCCAAAGAGCTGAAAAATATGTTTGTGTAAGAAGGTCTTAAATGGTAGTGCTAAAAACTGATCCAAAGAATGAGAAAATTCAACAGCAATGTGTTTCAGACTACTACCAGCTGCAAATAAAAATATCCACAGTTTCACTAAGTTTAACACAAATATTTCTCAGTATGAAATCTGAACACAGAAATCCACAGTTAGCGTGGACTGAAATTACATAGTACACATTTGCATGGTTGCATTAATTAAAAACACAACGATTTTTTTAATTATTAAAATCTGCAGTTTCACTTTTATCTGAAAAAAAAGTTAATCTTTTTTTTCTAAATAATTTTTATTACATTTCAAGCATTACAAAAGAAAATCAGTAGGAATATAGAGAATCTGCTAACTGGGAAAAAATAAAAATGCATTCATCAAGAGATATATTACACTTACTTCCTGCAAACTGTTGGTTAAAGAGAATGATAAACAGAAAGAATTTCTTTACCTTTTTTACCTTGCTATTGCAAGCCCAATTTGTCACTAGAAAATTCTTGTTAATTAAAAAGTTTCAATAAGCTTGGTTTACAAGCATCCTTTTCAGATGGAAGGTAGAGCCAAGACCAAAGGGTTTGGACCCTCAGTCCCTTAAGACCAACACTAAATAGCGAGGGAGTGCAACTCCCGGTAAGAGATCCATTGCCTGCAGCATTCGCACGGGTTACTTAGTAACTACCTGTGAGTAATGAAGGTAGCCAGGGAGAATAAAGGTCACTTTGCAAATGCTATTAACAAAAGGAGGCTGAAATTTCTTGTGCATGTATTTGGGAGTGACAGGTCAGAGAAGGTAAGCTCCCAGCAGGCGGCAAAAATTGTGTTAATTAGAAGGCAGGCTGTGCAAATGAACTGAAACAAAATACAATGAGATGGTTAAAGGTAGATGAGTGGGTTGGTTTAACAAAGACCTACTCTAGGGGGCTTTTAAAACACAATCCTAAAACATACAGAGCATTAAGGAATTTTTTAGATCTATAAAACAGCAGCTGGTTATGTATAGATGAAAGTTAATGAGCCGGTATGCTCTAAAGTGTCTTCTTTTTTCGATAAGAAGCTCCAAAACTTCCATTAGCATCAACAGGCTCTTAAATACACAAATGCATTAGTCATGCATCAAATCACACTGTACAGTTTGCTAAGCATCCAAAGACTGAAGTGACTCACACAGTCAAAATTCCTTTTCCCATGTGAATCAGATGCAAGGCTTGACAAATCTCCACTAGAAAAAAAAGATGCCGACTTTTGAGTTATATCCTTTACAGCACCTAAAAACTTCAGGTCTCTGTAATCAGTCAGGATGATTTCAAAACTGGGTTTTTAAAACTGTATGAAACAAAAACACATCAAAATATTGAAAAGCACTTGCTTTTGTGATAGAAATACGATTCAGCTTAGCATTGTTCAGCCAATTTGTGCCACTAAACAAGAGCACCTGCTGTTACCAAAGGGGATGGCCGTGTTTTGCAATCATGTTGCACAGTATTAATGAATCAGATCTCAAAGACTAGAATTAAAGCTGTCCTTGCTCTCTTGCAAGGAGCCTGCTTTATCTGACATTTTCCCTTCAAAACCCCCTTTTGGTCTCCAGGTTGGGAATGAGTCATGTCACGACTCCCAAGGACTTAAGCAAACTGACGCATTCTGCTCTGATTCACTGACACCAGTTTTGCCAGTGTCTTCTGCATGTGGTGCAACCCCAAGCATCAACAAGTATCAGTGAATATGTTTCTCTTTTGTAATTCCTAACTTCGATTTCCTTTTTTTGGTTTTTTTTTGTTTGTTTGGGGGTTTTTTGTTTGTTTTGGTTTGATTTTGATTTGTTGTTGGTTTTTTGTTCGTTTTGTTTGTTTGTCTGGTTGGTTGGGGTTTTTTGGCTTTGTTTTGTTTTGGTTTTTGTTTGGTTGGTTTTATTTTCTCCCCAGCTTCTCAATCTGTTTTTAATTAAATTCAGACTCAGGCAAAAGTTCAATAGTGAAAAAAATTCACTGCCTGCATATCATGTAATAGGTATAGAATCTGTCAGCTGTTAAGTGTGTCCCTGTGTTTTAAAAAAGGCAAATGGCCTCACCGTGTGCACATACCTTCTCTGAAGAGTTTTGAAGAGTCAACGTGGCCTGTTAATGATGCATGTAACCATTTCCTTCAGCCTGGAAGGGGGCTTTGGCTACCTTCTAGCAACACAAAGCCTTCAAGAAAGTCCTCATGGGACCCAGTAAAGCAAAGCTGTGCTGGGTCTACCAGTTTCAGACCAGCAGTGAACCTGCAAAAGTAGATGTGGAGCAGGTGAAAGGAAACCCTTAGGGTGCACCTGCACTGTCAGGCTGAGCTCTGAGCAGCTCGAGGGGTTTCACTCAGGTGAAAAGAACTTGCTCTGTGGCTTTACTCAATCTTCCTCAGTGTGGAGAAGACCACTGATACACTTTCACAGCTGTAAATCCATTGAGCCTGCCTTCATGCCTACCTGCTTGCAGCATCCCTCTGCTATGATATGTGGTAAAAGCTACAGAGCTGGCCTGGTAGGCACAGGGACATTCTTTTCACTGATGGAAGAGAGTTTTTTTACTCTGAACACAATACACATGGATACTGAAAACCATCTTGTTATACAAGAGCCACAAAAAACAGGCAAAGAGATCATACTCATGAATTGTCCTTGAGGTTGACTCACAGGCCCACAAATGAGAGGACTGAGAAAAGTTGTTTCTGGAGACAGGGGAAGGCAAATCTGAGCTCAAAATGCTTTAAACATGGAGATCAGATATAAAGATAGAGGAGGAGCACAGAAGAAGATGGCACAATAGTCTGGAAAGAGAAGTGCATTGAAAAAGGCAGCACAGGAGGAGCACAGGATGGAGAAGGTCTCACTCTTGATAAGGAATGGACACCACTGGATTTCTTGCACCTGGGCCTGTACCTGGCATAGAAAGTGAGTGCCACAGCTGCCAAGGAAAATAAAGCGAAGCAGACAGAGCCACTGATTAAGCAGAAAAAAAGACAAAGCTGTCCAAGCAAATGAGTATTACTACCCTGGCTGCCACCTCTGTTCCAACCAGGCATTTCTGCTAGCTGTTTAAGCCAGGCTCAGCTGCTTTTCCTCCAGCAGTTTGATGTTTTTGGGTCTTTCAGATTTGGTGCCAAAGGTAGACATTTTCTGTCTGGGACAAGAAACACCCCATGTGATGGAGAAGGTCTCAGTATTTCCTTCTCTTCTGGCTGAGTTATAATAGATCTCCTTGTCTGCTTTTCTGTGTCTCTCCCATCTCCCAGTCAGATTGGATCCTCTGTTATTTCAATGCATCTTTGGATTGAATCTTGCCTCAAAACACAGACAGTCACTAACCAGCATGCCAGGGACCTACATTCCCCAGTCTCTGCCTGTCTGCAGCACTTTCTTTCACGGCTCACATTACAGCTTGCCCTGTTTGAATATTCACACTGAGTTCTACCCCTCCAAGCATGAAGGTCCTCAGGCTGTGTGAAGATGAGAAGCCGTTTCTCTTTCAGGAAAGTTGCTTTTCCCTTTTCCAATGCAAGCAGCTGTATACAACAGCTCTCCACCTCCAACTTTTCATGCAGACATCAGGGAGACAATAAAAGTTCTCCACATATATCCATAGCCCTTGCTTTAGGGAACATCTTTGCTTATTCTCAAAGGCTCCATGACTGTGTGCTCTGCAACCACTGAATGATTTTGTGGCATCTCAGAAAGCTGATGGGTTCAACATCCTTTCTCAGTCTTCCTTTACAAGCCACCCCAAAGGTCATTTCAACTCTTTATTGGCCAACTACATTTCAGTTTCTTGCCATGTGAAGATCTGGTCAAAACAGAGTCTTCTGTCGAGGTACATCTGCACAGCACCATGTCAAGTCAGTTCTGACCATGTTGCTTAGAGGCAACAGAAATGGTAGCAGCCATCTTCACGCACATCTCTGCCTGGGCTAAACTGTCCTGCTAGAAAGCACTTTTGTTGCTTTGCTCACACCAGGGAGCTCCCACAGTGGGTTTGACTGCTGAAGTGGAGACAGAGCTTGAAGCCATCTGAGAAGGCACCTGGATGCACCCTAGGCATGGCTATGGAAAGCTGGGGACTCATTTACTTGGTTTTAGGCTTGGCCTCTGCATTGAGCCATTTCTCCTTGTCCAGCCACCCAGGCTGGTTCAAGTAGCAAGTGCTGTGAACACCCCAGTGCCCCAACATAAAAGCTAATCTCATAGTTAGCTGCTAATCCCCAGAGCCAGCTTCAGTGTGCAGAGCCATGTGCGGGTGTTTGCTTTCTGCTGGGCAGCCTGCAGATGGGCTCAGCTGCAGCTGAAGCCTGAGGAATGTAGAAAATTTCTGTAATAAAAGTGATAATGGTCATTGCAGGAGTATACGTCAATTCCCACGGAGGCAATGATAGAATGGGCTGTAAAATATAGGTCCAGTCTCAAAATAAAATTTTTCTACTTATTAAATTATTTTTTTCTTTCCCTGTTGCTTTGTGAAGGGCTTCCTCAAATTCCAGGGGAAAGTCACAATCAGACTGCTGGAGCATGAAAGCAGCAAACCTGCCTTGTGTCCACTCCATCCCTCTGCAGTGCAGAAACGGTGAAAAAAAAACCAACCCACAACACTCCTCCAGGTTTTTAGTTCTTTTTTAGTGTTGGGGGATTTTTTTGGTGTTGGTTTTTTTTTCCCAACTTTTGTAATTTGAAATAATTTCGAGTGGGAGAGCATATCTGTGTAAGGACAGATAATGATCGAGAACAAGCTCCTCAGCTCGTAAATCCTTCCTATGCAGAGGGGCATTCTTCCCCCTTTTCTCTCGGTTACCCGAGTAGGGGCTGCCCCGGCCCCGGGCGCTGGCCGCGGAGGGCTGGTCGAGGGCTCCCTCCGGTGGTAGCTGACGGGGAAAAATTTCCGCCAGTCACCAGCCTTTCCCCGGCCTTTTCTGACCAACAACAGCCCGGTTCCTGCAGGTGCCCTGGGGGTGGTATGGGAAAGCGACCCTCTTGTATGTAACTTGTACTGGGCACTCTGGACCGCTCTGCAAACACGGGAAAGTGGGCCAGGAAAAAGGAAAAAAAAATGGAGGGAATGCAAACAAGTCTGAAATTACTTTGATTCTGAAAGGATAAAAAGATTTAACAGTGCACTGGGGAAAAAAAAAATGTGCTGGAGTTGTATCAGCCAGAAGGAAAATGTACTCGGGCAAATGTCCCTTTGCTTTTGAGTAAAAAATCTTTTGAGAGGTGTTTCTATTCAAGTCTCCCAAGAAATGCAATCAGTTACTCTGTCTTGTCTAAACTTCAACTGAATATATAATTTCATTTAGCAAGTAACTGGCTCCCTTTGCCTTCATGTGGAGACCCAGGAATGCTGCCAAAGATCCCTCCCGTCTGGAGTCTGCAGTGGCAGCAGCCCAGCCCTACAGTTCTGCTTCAGCCCTTTAACTCTTGGCAAACCCATCAGGATGGGTCTGCTCCTGGACCTGGTAGGAGAGGAGACAGCCCACCCCAGCCTGGGGGCTGCAGCTGATAGGGTGGCAGTGCCAGAGCTGGGAAAGGAGGATGCTTTCCACAACCCTGCCCCTCACCTGGAAGGGCAAAGGCTGCACTGGAAAGACCTTGAGGACACAAAGGATCAAACATGGCAAGAATGCTGCTCTTAAATTCACTTACACGACAGTTCTTACCCGTAAGAACATAAAGCTGCCATTGAAAAGCATCCTCAAGAGTTACGTGTGATACTTACAAAGATGTTCTGAAATAAATTTGAAATGAATCTTAACAGGCTGGACTTTTTTAAGAAGACAGAAAGAGTTACTTTGACTGCAATTATATATAACTGGGCATGTGACAGCCAAGCAAATGGCAAGAAATCTGTATTTTTATATAATTTAATAATCTGCAAAGCCAGACTGAAGTTAAGCTTTATTACAAGGCCCTATTCATCTGCATTTGGAAGTTACATGGCCCACAGTTCCCAGCTGTTGTAGGTCAGTAACCATCAACATCAGCTTGCTTTGCTGTGCTGCTGAATCTCTGACCTCAGATGTTCCTCCTTGATTTACCCTGGAACATGTCTGCTGTTTTGCTAGGAGTGCTCATCAAAAGATCAAAGTTGGCCACACACTAACACTGGCTCTGCTGTGGCCTATTGCCCTGAAAGGATGAACATGGTTTTGCCACAAAGCAGTGACCATTTTTTTCCAGGATCAGCAACAGTGTTTATAACTTTAATGAAGCAAAACTGGTCATTGACTCCAACTTCATGGCATGACCATGACTCAGAGCAGAGTTTTACCCTCCCTCTGCACAAACAGAAACACAGCAAGGGTGGGAGGAAGGACCTACATAGGACCAAGCCAGGTAAACATGTCTTTTTGACTTTGAAGGCACCTTTCCAAACCTGAATGGCAGCATTTATCATTTTAAGTGCTACCGCTGCTGAAGAGCCTTCATCTCTCCAACTGGTCTTCCTTTGTTTCTATTATTTTTCATTGATCTTTACTAAAGACCAGGAATGTGGAGAGCTCTTATTTGGCTTTGCAGCCCAAGGTGCCCCTGGAACTGCTGGAGACTTGCATAAGACAATAACTGAATTTTTCTTTTGGGTTTCTGAACGATTAGAAATACAAGAATTTCAGAAAAATACACTGTGCAATTCTGTATTTCTCTGCTAGCTTTTAGTTTCTTTTGGGTTTAGCTGGTGGTAGCTGAGGACTAATTGCTTCCCATTGACTTAAATGGAGGAAGAACCTGCTGTGCTGCTGAAGAGACTCATACTACATGGTTATCATAATCACCTAGGACACTCTTTTCTCTCTCGAATTTTTGTGTCTCACATGGGTGTCATTGTGATGTAGACAAGAGCTTCCATATGTGCCAAAGAACTGTGATTTTCTGTATAGCAATCTGTGTGTCTGCTGTGCTCTGATACATATTTACCATCCTGAACTGAGCTTTAGTCCCACAGAAGTTCGTGCAAATTTTACCACGGACTTCTAGAAGCAATTGAATTACAGGAAATCAGTCTGTAATTCTTAGCACAAATATATCCTACAAAACAGTGTAGGAACATACTCTGTACTATTACAGGAAGTGATAATGAAGTGATTACATAGAGGAAGGGCCCAGGGCCTGGAAAACAATTCATTACAGAACTGATTTGCTATGTATAGGTTCTACTATTGATTGCCTCTGCCCTGGAACGTCATGCTTTCCAGGACTGCTTTGATTCATTACCTAATATATGTTGCTAAATGCTCCTGGAGCTCCTGAATTTATGCTTATAAATAAAGAGGAAAAAGATTAAATCACTATCTCTGGCTTGGAAGATCTTAAAAACAAACACTGAAAAGAGTAATGATAGTACAGAAATATGGAGCCTCATAACTGACTATATTTTGTAAATTGTGACATTTGGGAAATCTAGAGTTCTGGCCTGGAGATGGGATGAACTGCCCTTAACAATGAATCACTACTCTGGCATTCCCTGCAGAAGTCTATTGTAAAACTGCCTGAGAAGTGAATCTGGAATAGGAATTGATATTCTTCCCTCTGGAGACTACCTGAGAAGTTAAGTAAATTCCATGCTCTTCCTGTTGTAGTAGTGTTTTTAACCAGTTTTGTGAAGTTAAGCTACAAAACTGAGTGAAAAAAAGGTAATTCCAAAGCTGTGCTAACAAGTCTTTCACTTACTCTGTCACTGTGGTAAACACAGCGAGGCCATGAGCCTGTCCATGGAAAAAGCACTGGTGTGATATCCAGAATACACATTTTAAAAAGAAAAAAAAAAAAAAAAGAAAAAAAGAAAAAAAAGTCACTTTATTTCCTTTGAGTGTCATCCAGATATAGATGACAATAACCACACAAACTCCGCAGAGATGATTTTACTTATAGGGAACCCTGGTGAAAAGTACAACTGGTGTGAAGAGAACATCCATAATTTTCAGTGCTGCTTTGCAAGTTTCTGACTTCACCAGTTCATTGTTTAAGTTTGCTTGTGAGGGTGTGCTTGGCTACCTCTCCTCGTTTTTCCCAAGTAATCACATGGGAAGTTCATTGTATGGATGGAGCTTTCCTAGTCCGGCTCAGTGTCAGTCTTTATGAGTGCTTTGTTCATTCTGCCTATCATTTCAACTTCCAACTTGGCCTGAGGGTTTAGAGAAAATGACTCTATCTGTGCAATAACCTCATAACTGATGATGAGTATTGCACTAGCTCTGCAACTCATATCTGACAATCAGAGCAGCCACGCTTCACCACCCATGCAGGGCCTTATGCTGAGCCCAGTGACACACCACAAAAACCCTCCTTCTTTATAATGTTCTCTCTCCCTCTGACTTCAGCAAAAAATAACTTAAAATCCAGACATGGCATCAGTGGCATAATTCATCATTAGGAGAGAAAGGTGCCAGCCAAGCCATGGAAAACAGCTTTGAAATCGGCCAAGAACTGACCCAACACAAAGTATGAATATGACCCTTCACAGTGATTCCCAAGAGACAGGTAAGGTTATCATCTGAGGTAATATCACCTCATTATTTCATGCAAGATGGAGAGGGGACAGACAGAGCTCCTGTAGAAGCTGAGGTGAGGTGAAGCTGCTCAAAGAGCCACTCTCCTTGCATAGAAGGCAAACACAACAGGAAATGAGAAAAATCTTGCTAACAACTTCGTTTGATGTTGCTTTATTTACAGGGCTACGACTGATTTAGTTTATTGTTGATCACAGTGCAGCAACTCCTTGACAAATGTCAGCAAAGTTACTTAGCTCTCTAATGACTTGGCTTATCTACTTATACATTAGAATAAAATATCTATTGCCTGGAAACTTCTGCGAGACCATCACTTGGCAAGTATTTGCCGATTTCTAGATAATAGTTGCAACAGAGAATTTAAAAAGACTGATAATTGCTTATGAAAACAGTTGTAGTTTCTCAAAAACGTGGGCTACTTTGAGCAATATCTCATAATTAAATGAAAATTCGATAGCCAGCTGTTGGGGTTTCCCTTAAAAACCAACAGCAGCATATATAAACACACAGAGTTCAAAACAACGGAATGTAACCATAAGCAATCTAAAGCAAGCTGGTATTTGTAAAAGCCCATGATAGCACAGCAATGTAGACTGGCAGTAGGAACAGAACTTCAGTCAAAGGTAATGTTTGGGGTGGTCAGCCTTAGCAGAGACATGCTTACACATTGTCACCAAAATCCCAGCTATGACCTGGAGAGTCAGCTGTTTCTTAGATGTCTAATGCCCACACAACACTGGACAAAAGACCTGTCTCTAAACCTACTATTTATTTCAGGTCTGGGCACTGAACAGATGTTCTTATTCTTGGAATGGATTATTGTCTGCTGAGGAAATGACTTAAGACCACCTTATTTGAATGAGAACAACGTATTCACATATTACATTCAGTCAGCAAACCCAACAATGTTGGCTAAGCACACAGCCCACATTAATTATTTGTTTTAATTCTGCAAATACTGAATTGCTCCAAGTCATCAAAGTCAGCTAATACTGTTTGTAAAGCTAGCGATGCCCCAATTCAGATGTTTAAGGTTTCCAGACAATAATAACTTTAGAAGCTTTCATTTTGAAGCTGACTAAAGAGAAGGATGTACTGCAGGTCTCTCCATATTCATGTGCCTTCACAATAAAGGTCTTGTCCAGATGCTGAGGGAAAGCACTGGGAGGCTTCTCAAAGGAGGATTCATCCAAAGAACAAAAAGCTCTAACCTCTGCCCTCACTGGAGTGTGGGGATATTTTCCTGTTTTATTGTGTTTAGTTTTTTAAGCACTCCTTAAAACAGATGGGCAACAGTCACACAACCCATCAGAAAAGTTCACTCAACAAGGACAGTCAAGCTTTCAGCAGCCCCAAAACAGCACAGACAAAAAGCCATTTCTCCAAAACAGGCCCTGCTCTTGAGGCAAGTACTTTTGACATTCAAATTCAGATGGTGCCATGGTCAAGCTCAAGCATATACAGCTCTGGTGAGCCCAGCTGGCCACATGCTGAGCACATCTTCAGTAGTAGCTAAGGGTCTGATAGCACAGGGGACTCCCACTGACCTAGAGTGGCTACAGCACAGATTTCTCTTCTGGTTTTCTGAAAACCTTTTGGTCTTCAGGGTAATTTGAAGAGCAAGAGTATATTCCTTTCACTGCAATGTATTTTTCTTGTACCTCAAATACTGCCACTGACAGGTAATTTTCAAGGTGTTCTTTCTTTTCCCTATAGGTTTAATTAATTTCCAGTGCTTTATTTTATTTGCAATTATACTGGATCAAGGAATACTACTTAGCCATAGGAAAGCAACGTGCTTAAAAAGAAAATTTAGGTAATAAGATTAGATAATTGACAGCTAGAAGGACCTGGTAGCATTGTTCCTCCATCAGTGCAAGCTGACCTAAAAATAAACTTTTAAAAATAAACTGTTAAAAGGGTGTTTGTTTCTGCCCTCTTCCTGGTGTGAGAGCTGGCACAAGAGATGAACTCTTACACGAGAACATCTTCAGTCAGACCAGGAAGCCTCATCATTGTGCAGCTCTTTGAGGGAGGAAGTGGGATGGTGTGAGTGGAGCAGAACAGAAGGCAAGAGTGCTCCCTGTGAGCAGGAGCACAGCTTTAGATTGGCTTAAATTGATCAGGAAGCTGCACTGAGATGCTGTTTTCTGAGCCCATTCACACTTAAATGCACTGGTATGGACTTGACAGAGGTGAGCACTCTGTCATCCTTGTGCAGCTGAGTAAGATGCAAGAGAATGGTGATCCAACTTCGAGGTTTCAGAGGCTGAGGATGCTCTGTTGGCAAGAACTCAGGTGTCTGCTATAAGCTAACAGGAGGGGCAGTGGATGCAGCATGCAAAGGGCAGCCTTGTCAGGACCACATGAATTTTTCAAATGCAATGTGCAGCCTTTGCTCACAGAAAATTAATAGCTACATGAAGAAGAATGTTATAGTTTAAAATTTTGGCTTTGACAAAGCAAATAAGAAGGAGGAAGGAAAAAGAGTCTAACTGGATTTTAAACTCTGATGTACATATGCTCAGCCACAATATATCACACAAAAAGCAAATCAAAGCCAGCTTAGACTTAGCTTTTCTGCAGCTTCTTCCTCTTCTACCTTTCCAGGATTACTAATTAATAGAGACCAGATGTCAAATACTTTAGTATGGCTATAAATCCGGGATGTGGGGAGCCTGATCTCCTTATTGCCCTGCGGCCTCACGTGCAAATTGAATTTAAACATCACTGTTCTTTTGCTAACGTTTTTTATTCCCCTGTCCTCTAACTTGTAAATAATGTCACAAAGGAGAACAAGGTCTAACCATACAAATACCTTTCTGTCTAACTTTGTTTTTTGCCAAATCTTCTTCTAAATAGGGATCAGCAATAAGGAGGATTCCAATCAAAGGCCTGGAGATATGACATAAACACAGAGAAAAAGATGAGAAACAAAATTTTTAATTTAGATCTTTATTATACAGGCCCAAAGCTGTGGTCACCATGCAGTTACACCACAATGGGAATGACCTTGCTGAAAGGATCTCACTAAACAAATGTAAAGGGACCACAGACTACAGCATTCCGAATAACTGGCACTTCAATTTTTGAAAGACCAAAAATAAATAATGGAATGGCAAGTATGTCCTTTTCACGTATGGTGAGGCATATACATATTCCTTCTTTTCTATAGCTATTCGGGAGACAAAAATAGCAAATACTGCCTGAAAATGCAGACTTTTCATGTGAGGGCTTAGATAACTTGCTGGTTCTCTTCCCTTGTTTATTAGATCAAACACACATTCAGATAGGTGCATATACCAAAAAAGAAATGCAGTGAGGTTTTTAATTTCATTTCTACTTCCTGCCCTTTCCTCCTCCCTTCAGGACACTAACAGGGAGTAATTGGAGATATCTAGCCAAAGCAAAGCCCTGGAACTTTTCCCTTCTATTTTTTCATGGTGCTCGCATAACTTAAGGATTTATCACAAATCTAAAAAAGTTCAGGTGTCTCACAAGGAATTCATCATCTCTGGAATATAGATAGCCACAGTGAAGAGCTGCTCGTAGACTGCACACATAGTGTTATGTAAAAGTGGTTATCTTTAAAAAACCAAAACATTTTTTAAAATTTGTAAATCAAAACAAAGCACGTCGTGTTCCCTACAGGATTTTCTTGCAATCTGTTTTTCAATTATTTGCTCTAGGAGATGCTACAAATGGCATTGGTTACAATATACAGTCACTGTCATCTTCTGGTCCAGCAGAAGAACCTGTTTCTCCGATGAATGCAAAACTGTTCATCTGAGCAGATCATCCTCAACAGCACGAATACGGTCTAGAAACTCATAGAGTTTATGGTTTTAATTTATAAAATTAAACCTGCCCCAGACAGGTGATACTGGTATGTAAGTTTGCCATCCCTGGGTTCTGTCAGAGACGGGGTTCTGAGGTGCTCAGAGCCGTCTCAGTCTGCAGCGCTGGGATCCTCCTGGCACTTCAGACCCAAGATGCGATGTGATGCACGCTAGAACATGGGCACACTTCTCACTTAACTCTGCAGAGCCCGGGACATGGTAAGCTGCCAGAACCTCCTTCATCTTGCCTGTTGACAAAAGGAACAATAACTAGTCATCACTGGTTGCTGGAGTGGAATTCCTATTTGTAACAAGCCCTATAAAGTAGACTTTTTTTTTTTTTTTTTTTTTTTTTTAACCAGGCAATAGCAAATATTTCATAGATACAAGATTTGGGATACAGTATATATTCTCTCAGTTAGCCACAGTATGCTTATGAGGGACAAAGAAATTCTGTACTGCATGGTTCCTAAAATATTACCTGGGATTAAACATAACGTTATTTAAAAAATATTACTGATTTTCCCTTTCAGTGCTCAGTACCTTAGTACTTTAAAATCTTCATTAAAATATTATCACTGTAAAGAAGAACTTTTAATAGCAAATTTTCTGGCTAAAAGCGCTGTATCATCTCTCAGACACTGCACGCAAGATACAGTGTAAACAATGTAGAAGATTCATAAGCAATTAACAATCCAACAGATGAACAAATTCTGTACTTAAGTTTGGTGAAAAACCATCTCTAACACATATTGGTCATGTCCATTATGTATTCATAACCATTATTAATCCCAACAACTATAAATCCCTCATAAATCGCCTCATTGAATGCACTTCACAGGACCAAGGGTCAAAAAACCACCAGATTATTTACTCTGACTTCCTGCCAATTACAAGTTTTCAAGATAGTACTCTGTGAAGTCTAGGTACTTTGGTTCTCAGAAAAGCAAACTTTGAGTATCACAGACTGAGGAAAGGAAAGACCAAGAATGTGACTACAGTATGTAATTGCTACAGAATAGGTAGAAGGTACCTCTGCAGGGGGATTCACCCCCTCCTTAGACAATCTCTACAGGGTGTTCATCTTTTTTTTCATGGACTGTAGGTAGACTAAAGACTAAACTCTTTTATGGCTAGAATTGAGTGCTTTTATATCCTACCACAGGCATCTGACTATGTTCACCTATTTATTTCACAAAGACCATTCACAAAGACATAATTTTTACATCAGAACTGACATGGGCTACATTAAAAGTAGAATTGCTTTATTCTGCTACGAATGCAGAAGTTATGCAATAAATTCCAGAACTAATATTAAGACTTCCATTACATACCCTGAAATTTTGTGGAGATATGAAAAGCCCTTTTTGCACATATAATTATTATCATTTTCACAGAGAATAATGAAAGGAATAGGGCTAGCAGGTAATTTGAGAGACTGCTTCACCCATCCCTGACCTAGGCCAAGCATGCTGATAGTTGTCTAAGCAATTTTTAAGCATTTGCATGAATTCTTCCTAAACAACCTATTCCAGGGCTCTGCTTTTCCTTGCCACTTAGACTTTTTTCCCTGATGCTCATATTAAAAAATCCTTGTTGAGATTTAAGCCTATTCTTTCTTTCCTGTACTGACAGCATACATGGCAGCTAAATCCCTTCCTCTTTTGAGTC
Organism: Heliangelus exortis; assembly: GCF_036169615.1. Lineage (NCBI taxonomy): Eukaryota > Metazoa > Chordata > Aves > Apodiformes > Trochilidae > Heliangelus > Heliangelus exortis. Next base: position 52,714,487 of record NC_092424.1, on the reverse strand, counting down.
ACCTATTGTTACACCAAGCTTGCTATTCTGTCTTCCTTCACTCTTCTCATCAGTAGACTAAACAACACTTCAACATTTCCTTGAAGGCCCATTTGTTTTAGATCTTTGAACCTAGTTTGCTCTGCAAGCAGGTAAAGCTCTTCCACTGAAGCATTACCAGTGCTGAGTAGATCAAAATAATTACATTCTATGCCTTGGTACTCCCCTCCCTATACAGACCACAAGAACTGTTTGCAGTAGCATCACTGCATCACTGCACGACATCACTGGTCCCTTGGGATCATTATGACACTGGGTCTTTTCTACAGAGCTGATGCTTGGTCAGTTGTTTTCCAGCTGTATTTCTGTGCAGCTGATTATGTGCAGTTCAGTATTTGCTCTAATTCCACTGCTGGAAAACTGGTATTTTCAAGGCTACTCTGCTACTTTATCATTTTCAACTGTCTTCTTTCCAACATGCTTGTTAAACTCTATGAATTTATTAAGTGTACCTTCTAACCTTTCACCCAAGCTGTCAATGAGAATATTGAATAGTACCAGAAAGAAGAAAAACACTTGAAAAACTTAATGCACTTAATGGTGTATCATTGAGAACTACCCTCTGCATATGGTTTCTATATCATTTATGCATTCACTAAATAATAATTTATTGTAGCCCAGTTTCCCCAGAACACACGAGAAGAATTACAACTGAAATATTCTTCCATAGTCTTGTTCAAATAGAGCAGATAATACTAGTAAATACCTTTCCAGATGAAGCATTGTATACATTTTGAAAATGAAAGCATTATGGAAAAAAGATTTCAAGTGAGAATACAGTCTTGCTGACAACTGATTTTACATCCATATAGCTGTTTTTATGAAGTATGTACTCTACTAAATATTGTTCCATTTAGGCATAATGGAAGTCTTTCATAGAATCTTAAAACTGAGCTTTGTTCAATGGAAACTTTCACTGAGAAAGCAATAAAGACATGCCACTACAGTAAGTCCTTTGTAAATAAATCAGTTGCACAGCTTCACAAAAATCCAAGCTGAAAAATTACTGGTTACTGTTTATCTCACTGAAGTTCATGATCAGAAACATACTGAACAAGGACTTCAAACATCAACAGGACTGGTCATACTAAGTCTTTCAGAGAAAGGATTACAATTTACATTAATCTTTGCAGATATACAAGCCAATTCCACAAATATAGGAGGCACAGATCACGCCCCTTATCTAATTTAGCTTATCTGACAGAACTTTTCCACTTCTCTCTCTAGGGCATATTCTGTTTATGCCATCTGAGCTACTTAGAAGAGTGAAATAACTTGCTTTCTGAGGCAGAGACAGAGCCCCCAGTTCCTTCCCACTGATGTACAATATCATATTTTCAGCTCCGGACTGCAATAACTGGAGGCCAGCAGAAGCTGAAATACAAACTAGTCAGTAAATACAACACAAAGCCAATGTTCAATTAACAAGCAAATTGATTTGATTTGGTTTGATTTGATTTGGATTTTTAGGGATATATCCCATTGGTTTTCCAGTGAAAAGGGAGAGACTGGTTTCTCTGAAAAGCATGTAGTTACAGAGACAGCAGCATAAAGAGTACTAACAAATACTTTCTCCTTTCTACAGTGGAAAAGAAGGTAATAGGAGAAGGAAGGACAGGCAGGCCAGGCTGAACCAGGACTATTTGTGACACACAGCCTGTTGTCTGACTGCCAAGGCATAGATGGATTCCCACAAAAAAAATCGCTTGTTATAAGAAGTCAAAAGTCCTGAGTTTGAGATAAACCAGATGCCTGCGCCTCTCTGAGAACAGGGATAGGGATTTGAAATTATAAGGATTTAAGAGACTTCACCAATAGTCTGATACCATCAGACATCTAGATACCAAAATTACCTTCAACTTTTTGTCAGAGTCAAGGCTAGGGTTTCCAACCTTTCCAGACAAACTGCTCAGTCAGAAAACTCAGGCAGCAGCTCACTCAGGAGGAGGAGTTGATACCCTATTGGCACAGAAAGATGTACCTGTCATGGTGACTTCTCTCTTAAGAGCTCATTATTGTTCTCTTTGTGATACAGGAACAAAATGTCCTCAGTTTCTCTGCTTTGCAGGCAGGGAAAGGTGAACTGTTAAGATGTGAACCCTCCTGTCTGTGCACTGGTATCATCACACAATTATTTTCTGGTGAAGAAGGGGGAATGAGGTAGATGAACTCTCCTGTGTCTTTGTGGCTACGCAGATCTTGCCTATTATATGAGAATGGGCTGCATGTGCTTTGAAGACCCCTGACCTTTTCAGATTGAAAGGGTACTACCTTGTTCTTCCAAGAACACTAAAACCTGCATACAATGTCACCTGAGTGAGATTCCAAAGCATGAAGAACAGGTCGGATGAGACTCCTCTGATCAGGGGAAAAGGGAGGAAGAGGAGAGGCAGTCACCTGTTGGCACCAGGTGAGTTCTGCCACTCCGAGGCCCAAGCGCAGGTCAGGCTGAGTGCAGCCAAAGCCTGTGGCATGAGGCAAAGTTGGGCACAAGACATCGGAGGTGTAACCCATCAGTGGGCATAAGAGACAAAATGGGTGGGTTGATACTACTGTGTCCTGAAACCACCCACACTGGAAATAAATACAATTCCTCTGCAGCAATTCTACAGTGGCCCAAACCCCTTGTATAATCCTGCTGCATGTTTTTTAAACATTCACTGCATTTTTTTCCTGAGTGACTTCTGCTTTTCTGTGGCAGCTGAAGTTGCAAAAAGAGAATAAGTTATGATGCACAAAAAATCTCTTCTTACAGCTTAAACAGGGTGTAGAGGAGCTGCTCCAGTTGTGTGGAAAAGGGAGGAGGGAGGACACTCACCTCTCCTGGATTGGTTACAGAAGGGCAGGAATCAGTTACCTACACTTAGGTGTCTAAAGCCTTTTCTGACCCCCTAAAGGTTTCTTGCCTTATTAAACTGGGAACCATCAGGACATTATTAATAGCACTAGACACTACTGTTTAGGGAACCAAACTCATAGTAAATGTCAGGTACCCAGCCAGAGGTATCTAGAAGCAGTCAATGAGAGGAGGAGAATTTGTCCCACGTTCCCCTAAGTGTCTGACACAAGTGGCAGGAGAAACCATGAGAGGTGTGTGGGTGTCCCACCCCCACTATGCAGCACTTCAGAACAGTCAGCTTTGCAGTGTAAATGTTTTGAAAGGGTAAAGTTAAGTGAGATGAGTCCCACGCATTTTTTTTCAAAAGGAGGAACAGGAGTCTGTATATAAAACAGTGTAACATTAGCATGTTGATTGAGAGAGGGAAAACTAGTGACAGTGTAATTAAGACTGAAATTACCAAATAGGAGTTAATAGCAAATGCAAAACTTTTCCTGATGGCAGCAAGCAGTATAAACCATACATAATGTAACTGATTTAACTGAGTTCAAATGCCAGTGAAAGTTTATGGGTTGCCAGTAGAGTATTGCTAATGAAATACCTCAATCTGTCCTTTGAAGTCAAATGTCTTAGTATTTACAGTAATGAAATGATGATGACTGTACACACTTGAATTTAATTATGAAGCCCCTGTCCCTGATGATAGAAAAGACTCTGTCAAGGTAAAAAAAGATTTTACAAAAAGATTCTTTTAGTTGATTTTTTAAAACAAAATAAAAGCAGAAACATTAGAAAATACCTAAGTCTCGATATCTTAAGGGAAGCTATAATGTGCTAAATTCAAATGACACTTAATTACAGTGGATAAAAAAACTTATAGCAGAATTTTTTTTATATCTATTTTAAAACTAACAAGAACCTTCCAATTTAATAAACTCATGAACAGTTTTAAATATGAGAAAATTCTCACCTAGACAGAAATAGTAGTATATACCATTGTTTAAAACAATTCAGAATAATTAGAAATAATCCTATATAATGTTAAAAAAATCCATTTAATTTTAAAAGCTTTTCTGCATTGAATGTGGTGGTGTATGTGATACTGGTTAGAAATGAACAGACCCAGTGACTATACAGTTGCCAGTCCTCCAAAATACAGCCTGGAAGCCATCATCATTTTACAGGGGTGAGTGGGTTCTGTTCTGGAGGGAGAACTTCACAGCTTTGTAGAAGTTGTGTGACTGAAAATGTATGTACTACACTGCATAAGCCAACAACTGTAGACATGTCTGAGCTCTTTATTTTCTTCCCCTTCTTTCAGGTAATCTATGCCTGTTTTTTTTTATTTTTTACTCCATATGGATCTGCCTTCAGCAAGAATTCTGTAATCCAAACTACATCCTCATAGCAGCTGTGCAAACTCCAGCCAAATTCAGTCCTTGGCTTTATCAAATCCAATGTTGTCAGCCCTGGAGACTTTCTCATGAGTTCCATGACATGATGTTTTTCTGTAAAGCTGCTTCTGAAGGGAGCTGCTCATGTCACAGACTGACTTATCAGCTTTTATTTTATTTTTGTATGCTTGTAGATGCAAAGAAATGGTGCAAAATAAAAGGGATTTCCAAAGTCCTGATTTTAAGATTTCAAGATTTTAAAGCCAGTCTCACAATTTTTGAAGCCACAACTTGTGAATGTTTGACATCTGCAAGACAAGAAACATCCAAACCTACTGTCTGCCAGCTTTGCAGGCTGAAGCAGTTATCCTGCTCTGCATTGCGATGAGGGAGACACAGATTAATGTTATGTTTTAAGGTATGTCTACACAATTATGTGACTGAACTTTGACCTCAAGCCAATTGTAGACATACTTGCTAGTACAGTCCATCCACATTCAAGCCAAACAGTGCTCATTAGTGTGATTAGAGTATGGCAGAGGGTGTGAGCTAGAAACTGCAAACAACACTTCAAGGTGTTAATGAAGACCAGCTTTAATCTCCCCTTGGCTGGATCTGACTGTGGGAATGCTTCTGGTTTGCTTCAAGACAAAGGCATATCCATAAACACACCAGGGTCAGGTCAAGTGAACCCTCATGAGTGGTACTGAAGCATTGAGAACAGGCTTAGAGTCAGGCAGCACCGAGAGCATCCCCACCACACAGACCTGTGGGGAGCTGGGAAGCGACAGCACTGCTGCTTCTGTGCCACTTCAGTCCTGTGGGATAAGCCTTCAACTTGGACCTCTTTGCCTTGCAGGAGCTGGGGCAGTGGTTGAGACTGATTAAGGGAGTTTGCTACTGCCAGGGTCCATGTGAATGTGATTTGTCCCAAACTGCTGCTCTCCCCTAGTGTGAGCCAGAGGGGATGGGGGGTGCTGACCACTGGCATCTCTCTAGCTCAGCGGGCAAGGCTGGGTGCCACTGTCTCCTGTGGCTACTGGGTTCCCATAACTGGCCATGCTGGGACAAAGTAGATACAATGTCATTGCACAATCACTAAGTATCACCTGGAACCAACCAACAAACAGCTGGCTAGCAGCCCAGAGCAGCTCCCTGTACTGTGGCAAATCAGTAGCTGATGGCTGGGCTTCCAACAGTGTGGAAGAAGCAAGCTGAAACCCAAACCTGTGTTGCTAACCTGAAGTGGACTTGATGCTCTCACACTTCTCTGAGCCTTTGGGATGTATCATATGACTGGCTTGGGGGGATGCCAAGACAAATAACAAACCTAGATTTTTCTTTCCTCTCACAGCCAAAGTGTCTTCCTACTTTTTTACTGCTGTATCTCAGCTCACTGAATAATTATAAGCCTCTAGTTCACAAAAGCATTCTCAAGTGCATACAAAACAGTCCATGGTCCTTTGCTATGTGGCATAGGAGAAGTACAGTGTAGGAGGAAAGGAAACAGAAAGGTGGCAGCATGAAGGCTCCTCCTATTCCTTTTCATTAACTGACCAAACTCTACCTTGAAAGTTGGTGGTTATTTTCTCTTTTAATATCCTTTTGCTTGTGGTTCCAGAAATTAATTGCTCTAATGGCTAAAATCCTTTTTTTTTTCTAATTTGCTGCTTACATTTATTCATGAAAAATTTATATCCCTGAGATATCTGTCTAAAATAAGCAGATTTTCTGTTTTTTCAAGTGTGCACCACTTGAAGGCAGATAGAAAGACTATGATCACTGTCTCTTTCCCAAGCTTCCTGTTACTATGTTAAGCCAGTATCTGTTACCATCCTCTTGCCTCTTAGCTTTCCTATCCTTCCCCTGGCTTGCTTCTGAGTCTCTTCCAGTCAGATTCAATCTTTCTTGAACACAGGTGATGAGACTTACATACTCTAACCTACAAAGGCTTTCTAAAAAGGCAGTGATAACCCCACTATCTCTACTGGACATAATTTACTTCATATGTCCTAAGAGAGCATTTTAGCTCTTTACATAGCTATATTACACCAATGGCTCAGAGACATCTCACAACTAATAAATGTACTTTGGTTTTCCCTCACTTTACTGTTCCCAGAAAGTACTTGCAGAAACTGTGTTTACTTATTTAAATTCCTGAAATTACATTTGTACTGTTAAATGTCATCCCAGCCTTTCAGCAACTCCTTTGGATGAAAGGCACCCATCTACACTTGTCTGCAAAGGTTTTACTGATCTGCAGAATAAATGTGTTCTGCTCTATGTGTCCCTCTGCTGTCTAGGAATTGTGTCTTCTCCCTGGCTTTAGCCACACAGTGACCATGACCTCCTTCCCACATGCCCTTTGCAGTTCCCACTCTGCATGGAAATAGAATTCCCAATAGCTGCAGTGCAGGAATTGCCTCCTTCGTGACTTAGAAAAGTATGAATAGCCATGAAAGGTGAATCTTGAAGCCTAAAGCTTCTCTTAAAAGACTCTGAAAATTGTTTTAAAATATCAGTCTACATCTAATGTACTTATTTACTTTTAGCTTTAACTAATGCCTTAAATAACTTTATGTATAAGTTAGAATTTCTCACTTGTGGTTTCTCTGTGACCTTAGCTACCACTGATCAGAAAGCTAATAATTCCAGTGCTGATTCTGCTCTGTCAGACCTGGCACTAAAAATGTTTTGTCACCTTTAATTAAAATTCATAAATTATGTAAACACAATGCCTCTTACTCCCATAGTCTTGTTATTCTATAAATGTCTGTATGATGGTAGATCTATACAGTATTAAATAAGCAGAAGATACTCTTCCTGTCAGTAATTTTCTTTCAGATCATAAACTCCATTTTCTAATCAGCTGTCTTTCTGCAAATTTTCAAAATATTGGTTGAGTCTATATTGGTGTTATTTGAGTTATTCCAAGCAAATATCACAAAATATAAACAATGCCTCAGATAATCATTATGAGATGACAGCTTCATGGCACAGGCAGGGCTCTTACACCTTTTGAATACTACTGGCCACTGCTATGGTTTCTCAGTGACTTACTATTAGATCAGGTGAGGTTGGACAGGGCTCTGAGCAACCTGATCTAGGTGATGATGTTCCAGCTCACTTCAAGGGGTTTGGACTAGATGACCTTTAAAGGCCCCATCCAACCCAAACCATTCTGATTCTATGAAATCCATATTGGAAGTTTAACTGGATGAACTGTTCAACAGATTTTGTCTCTACATTCACTCATATTATATTTTAGACATTCTAGAATGCCCCTATCTAGCTCTTAAAAAATCTTTAATATCTTTCTTAATAAAAACCAACTGAAATAGTTCCTTATAAATAATCACAATTAGCAAAATATTTAAGCAAGCATTATTACTCACACTACTGCAAGACCAAAATAAATCTTAATGGGGAAGACAAGGTAATTAATTATTTTACCAACTACTGAGCCCACCTTTCTTATCTAAAATACAGCATGAGGCTCTTTTCATGTCAATACATAAACATCTCCATCTATTCCTCTCTGTTCAGCCTGCCAAACAAGGACTTAAATTGAGGGAACTGAAAGAGGAGCTCACTGAGCCTCTTTCCATCATCTACCAACATGTTGTCTTGGTTAACAGGGGAGGTCCCAGTTGACTGGAGGCCAAGATCTACTGGATCTACAAGAAAGGACAGAAGGAGGATCTGGGGAACTATAGGCCTGTTAGCTTGACCTTGATTCCCAGAAAAATTATGGAGCAGTTCATATTGAGTGAGCTCACATGAAAAGTGCAGGACAGCCAGGGTATCAGGCCCAGCCAGCAGGGGTTCAGGAAAGGTGGGTTCTACCTCACCAACTGGTCTTGTTCTATGACCAGCTGGCCCACCCGGTGGATTAGGTGAAGGCTGTGGATGTTGTCTACCTGGAGTTTAGTAAAGCCTTTGACACCATCTCCCACAGCATTCTCCTAGAGAAGCTGGAAGCTCATGGCACAGACACAAATACTCTTCATTGGGTTAAAAACTGGCTACCTGGCAGGGCCCAGAGAGTTATAGTCAATGGACATAATCCAGTTGGTGGCTGACCACCAATGATGTTCCCCAGGGCTCAGTTTTGGGGCTGGTCCTGATCAGTATCTTCATTAATGATCTAGATGAGGGGATTGAGTGTTTCCTCAGTAAATTTGCAAATTAGACCAAATTAGGTAGGAGTGCTGATCTGCTCAAGGGTAGGAAGGCTCTGCAAAGGGAGCTGGGCGGGCTGGACCAATGGACCAAAGTCAGTAAAATGAGGCTTAACAAGGCCAAGTGCTGGGTCTTGCACTTTGGTCACAACCCCATGCAATGCTACAGGCTTAGGGAAGAGTGGCTGGAAAGCTGCCATACAGCAAAGGACCTGGGTGTGCTGGTTGTTACCTGGCTGAATATGAGCCAGCAGTGTGCCCAGGTGGCCAAGAAGGCCAACTGCATCCTGGCTTGTATCAGCAATAGTGTGGCCAGCAGGAGAAGGGAAGTGATGGTGCCCCTGTAGCGGCACTGGCGAGGCTGCACCTCCAGTGCTGTGTCCAGGTCTGGGCCCCCCACTACAAGAAAGACCTTGAGTGAATGCAGAGATGGGCAGCCAGGCTGGTGAAGGGTCTGGAGAAGAAGAACTGCAATGAAAAGTTGAGGGAATCGGGAATGTTTAGTTTGGAGAAGAGCAGGCTGAGAGAAGACGTTGTCACTTTCTATAACTACCTGAAAGGAGGTTGTAGGGAGGTGGGTGCTGGCCTCTTCTCTCAAGTGAACCATGACAGGAGTAGAGGAAATGGCCTGAAGTGGCACCAGGAGAAGTTTAGACTAGATTTGAGGAAGAATTTCTTTAGAGATAACAGCCAGGCATTGGAATGGGCTGCCCAGGGAGGCGGTAGAATCACCATGCCCAGAAGTATTTAAAAACCATGTCGATGAGGCACTGCAGGACATGCCCTAGTGGTTGATACAGATATTGATATATATACTTCGGGGGGCGGGGGGGGGATGTTGACAGTTGGACGTGGTGATCTTAGAGGGCTTTTCCAACTGTGACAACTGTGAGTCTGTGAAATCCAGCTGTAGACAATGGCAGGTCCCTTCACTTGATAGCACTGCTTTTAGAATGATCCCTTTTGTACACGTCCACTTCAAAAATCTTGTGAAGTTTCAAAGCTGTTGGTCACTCAATATTAAATGCTTAAAAATCTTTTGCTTTTTCAAACATGCTATTGTCACTGTTTTTTTCAAAATTGGGAAAACTGAGGTAAAATTCAACTTGAGTTGTGCAGAGACAGTATTTTTTTCTTAAAAAGACCATCATGAAAGCTAGAGTCTTTTATTTTTCAGCTCCATTACAGACCACCCAATCTACAGTAAGTTATCCATCAGCTCCAGTCAGTGGAGGAATGCAGCCTACCGTGGATGCCAAGAATCTCCAGAGAGCAACACAGCCATATTAATATCATTCCTGTTCACCAAAGGATTTAAACCAGAAATATTCTTGATAATTACTATAATCTTTTCTTACTGTAACTACCACCAGCATTTCTGAAGAGATTTGACATTATGCAAAGAATGAAAATATATTAACAAGTTGTTTGAGGCAGAGGAAGATAAAGAAACTTCAGAAGATAGTTGGTTTCCAATCAGATTAAGCTGTCAAGAATTTTCAATTAAAAGTAATCTGAGGACTCTTAATTTTACCTCGAAGACATTATGTTTCTTCTTGTGAACAAAAATTTAGCACAAAGGAAAATTCCTTTACTATAAGCAAAACTTTTTAGTAAATAAAACAAGGCAGTGTGATAGAAGATGTTTAAGATGTATTAAAAGGAACAATCTATCTCAACGCTCAAATAGTACTAAGCAAAAAAAAGTTAAAAATGGTAATTAATGTATTAACTGTTAGGTCATGCCCTTTGGTTCACATAACTAATAAAAATGTTGCTATCAGTATTATGCCTGAAATATATTTTTTCTCTAATTGTAGAACATGTTACACAGGCTTAGAAAAAGCAGGAAAATCACGTACTATGCAGAACAAACACATCTGACCAGAAGTAAATACATACAATGCAATGGAGATAACTGAGTGAAAAGGCTTACCAAGCCCAAAGAAAACTTTATCCAGATAGCTACTTTAATTATTGAATTCCTATGCAACTGGGCATAAGATTGGGGAAATATAATCTTCATCTAAATTATATACTTATATTTCTTGAACAGCTTCAGCCCTGGAAAATTGAGCCTGAGTTTAAATATAACTCCTTTGGAGATTCCAAAGAATGCAGAGGACTTTCCAAAATTTTTTTTTTAAGTTTTGGTTTTTATTTTAATTTTTTTTTTTTTTTTTTTTTTGGTGAGTGCAGCACTGCCAAATATTTTTACCACTAAAGAAATGCTATTTCAGCTGCATTTGAGTGGAGTAATAGTGGTAGCTAATGGCCTATTCAGTTAATTATAGTTATTCACTCCTTGGAAATGCCTCATAATATAAAAAATGTTTTGTTTTCTTTGTGGTCTCTTAAATTACAGGCATTATATAATACACGTGATATATAACCTATCAGTACGAACACAAACTGAATCCAAAAGCACTCCCCTAAAATAATTCTAATATTTGGAACCTCCAAAGGAAGCAAAATGCTTCTTTTACCCACAGAGCTACTGAAATAGCACTGATAGCAGGGTAAGAACTGGCTATAAAGAAAGCTCTGGTTTAACTAAAATGTGGCTATTTGTCATCCATTTACAGAGGTCTGAAATAACTGTTACAGAACATTTTTTAAACAAAGAAAACAAGAAACGTGCTGAAATATCCTTTCCTAAAGGAAGAAAAGGCTGTAGATGTAGGATTGCAGTTTGTCCCATGAGAGATAGAGACAGATAAGCCTTAAAGTTGTTTTGCCCTCTGAGACTAATATTCACATTGGCTCTTTTGTCAATATAGGATTTATCTTCTTCACTTTTTTTTTTTTCACACTGGGAAGATGGTATTTGTTACACTGTGTGTTGACTACCTGTCACAGGGGTTAAGTCATAAGCTGGTTATACCTCGTCTCATTGCTGCTGCCATTATACTAATGGGGTATAGTTTCTTCAGAAAGTTTCTTCCAGATGTATTTTTAAAAGCTGCAGAATACTCTTTAGAACAATATTAGGCCTCTGAGCAGGCTGTGGTTTTTAGCTGAAATTACTTTGCAGAAGGTATTAGATTACTAGCTCATAAAAATATTCCCTTGGCTACTTCAAGGAGGGAAGACAACCTCAAAAATAGTCTTCTGGTTGGCTTCCTAGATGGAGGAACTCCATGAAAGCACACAAAAACTCAAAAGGTTTTTGGAATTTAAGTAGGGATGAAGCTTGGTATTAAACACTTTTTATTTCTCCTGGAGAATGAGATACTCAGGTATTTGCTGAAGAAGTAATCTGGCAGGCCATAAAGTTGTAAAAGACATTGCATAGGTGGTGGTGGTCTGGCTTTAGTTTTGTAGAACTGCTAAGAATTTAGCAATGAAAACAAAATCAAATGAAAGTGACTATAAAATAAGAGACTTCATGATTCCTAGGAAAGGAAGAGCAGAGCTAGGGGGAGTGCAGGAAATGCAGCTGCAGCCAGGTCCAGGGATTAACTCAGGACAAACCCAGGCAAAGGCGAGGGAAGAGTTCAAATGAGAGGACAAGTTCAGAGAAGGGTAGTGCACAGCAGTGAATCAACCCAGTGCAGAGTAAATGAACAGCATGCTATACCAGGAAGTATTCAATTACCTTAATGCCCCAAAGGAGTAATTTAAAAGTTATTGGTAAAGACACGTGACTTAGCATGCTGGGAGAACTGCAAAGAATTCACCATGCAAAGACACAGGGACAAGCAAGAATACAAAACATAAGGAAAAAACCTTAAAGTGTGTAAGAATAATAAATGCAGTATACAACAGTCTGCTAGTTCAAAATGAACTCTACCTGAGTATGACTGCTGTCACCTGCACAGGCTAATTTAGCACCTGAGTGTTGCCTTTGGTGGCTGAAATGCCAGTTATCTTGGGGTGTTGCACGTCAGCACAGTGAGGAGCAGACCAAAGCTGGAGATGTGCTATAACATAACTACTGCTGTAACATAATCTATCATCAGAGAGCTGGGCATAACCAAAGACTTTTCATCAGGTTTCTCAGAGCAAGCTAGCTGAAATTCTGATGCCTTGTGTATTTGAGGATCTGGTTACTTAAGTGATTAAAAAAAGAGATTTGTGATATAAAACTGAGTGAGGTTGCAATCAGTTTATGAGACTGGATTAGAATTCACCATGATTACAGTAATTTGGACAGATGTTCTCAAATTAATGCATTAGGTCCACAAAGGTAAGTGCAAATTACCATAGAAGGATAATTTAAGTGTACTGCTATAGAAAGGAGACTTTGATAGGCAGATTTGCTGCAAAAAGGATCCACAGGGGAGTTATGGTGGTCTATAAGCAAATTAAAAATCAAGATGATATCCAGTTGCAGAAAAAGGCAGCCTGATACATATTCATAGTATTACTGTAAGCAAAGCAAGTAATTATTCTTTCCCTACCAGATGAAGCAAGGCCCTGACCGCATTACCATGTCCAGCTCTGCCTACCAGGCTCTCAGAGGAAGAAAAGAGACAGTTGGAGGGAGTCCAGGTAAAAACAAAAAAAAATTATAACAGATGTAGAACAAGGGAAGGTTGAAAGAATTAGACTGTTTAGTCTAGAAAAAACAAAAACTAAGAGAAGACATGATAACATGTTTAAAATATGTAAAAGTTTGTTATGAGAACAGTGACTAATTGTTCTCCATGTCCATCACACTGAAGACAAGATTCATGCAGTCGCAGAGAAAAGCTTTCTAACACAAGGATGATCAGCCCGGGAACAGGTTTTCTATAGGTATTGCATGTAATGATAACAGAGGAAGTGATGGGACTGGCTGAGACAAACACCAGTCAGGATGAGGGAAAGTATGCTTGATCCTCTCCAAAAGCTGGCGAACAGCCCAGATGATCCTGTAAAAGATCCCATCCATCCTTACCTTTGTGCTCAGCCACAAAAAAAAAAAAAAAAAAAAAAAAAGCAGAGATGAGAACTTTTCATCAAAGAGACTAAATACCAGAATGCGCATGACTGTCATTTGTCTCAAGATGCTTGACAAAAAGGATGGAGCCTGCAGGATAAATAATGGATCTCCCAGATCCATTTAGCTAATTAATTCATCTGGCTGGGAGTAGGAAAGAACACCTGTTCAGTCACCACTGCATGTTTTTTTACTTCTTTAACATGCTCATGCCCAGCAAATAGCCTTATTTACTCTACCTTTGGTGCCAACAGTCCCTTTCACTGGCTTGTAGGGACTGACACAGAGTAAGTTGTTGCAAGACAAACCTCTCTTAGGGCACAGCGCTCTGAGGTCCAACAGGTGCTCCAGCAGAAGTGCACAAATAGTGCTCTGAGTCTGTTGCCCTCAGGATTGTTCAGCCTGGCTCAGTGCTACTGCTCCAGATTCAACCAACCTCTCTGCTGGCTTGCTCAGGAAGGAGCTGAGCCTGTGCTTCAAGCCTCACCTTTTATTGGACCCCTAATCCTGCTCATGCACAGTTGGGGCCCGTGCTAATCAGGCACAGGTGGGCTTAACACAAGCTCATGCCCACTACTTGGTAATTAGAGGCACCTGGTTGCCTCATTGCCTCATTTCACTACAGTAAGTAGGCACTACACTGCTGTGGAGCCATTGGAGAAATGAGGTAACTGGCTTCAAAAGAAAAGGGCAGGGCTGAGGCTGTAGCAATGCTCAGCAGACACCAGACTGGTCAGGATGTCATTGGAGTAGAGAAGAAAAATAGCATGTGAAGAAAAAGGGGTGATGCACCAAGAGCTTGTGACATGGAGATTCCCACTATGGGGGCACATCCAGCAGCCACTGGTGCTCAGTCTCTGCTGGGTGGGTGCACTGCTGTGCCATGCAGGGACAAGCTGCCCTGCCTCCAGGGCTGCTGTTGATGGCTGGTTGGGAAAACAGGATCAGAAACCCCAGTAAAGCACAGAGAAGGGAGGACGGCCTTCCTCGGGGAATATAGCGGTTGAGGTCCTTGAGTTTTGTCATCTTTAAAAGAGTCTGAGGAGTAAAGATCAGGAAAAAAGGGCATGAAACATCCTCTCCTTTCAAAGAGGGGTGAGCCTGAATGTGCAGATCCTCTGAGTACAACTTCGTCTGTACACTGGTAGATTCACAATAGGTCTCTTACTACTACTATTACTAATTACTTTTCTTTTGGTTAGTAAGTGTAGAATTCGACTAAAATTAACAGGGATTTTCCAAAGCAAAGCCATGTTTCAGCTGGTGAGTGGGGTTCATTGATTTGCAGAGGAAGAGGCTGCCAGCCCAGTAGCTGTGGCTGTGGTTCATGCCTGGCAGAGCTGGCAGTGCTGCCAGGACTCTCCATGGGTTTTTCCCTGTACTACAGTCACACTCCCTGTGCCTGACTACACCAGGTCTAGAATAAAGCATCCTGCCTCCATTTGAAGCCTTCCCAGTGGAGGAAATGCATCTTCCAAACAGCAACCTGCATAATCAGAGTAGAGAGCAGAATATTTCCATGCTAGCTTGTCAATCTTTTAGCCTTAAACAAAACTATCTATAAAAACAAACTACTCTCCATTAAAAAAAATAACAGAAAATAAAAAGGACAGCTAGGCAAACACTCAAATGTCTGCTCTTATGCTTGAGCACTTGTGAAGAATGGAAAACATACTGTGTATGCTGAAACTTTCTCCTCATATAACAACACAGACAATAGCTCTTGCCCTGGGAAAATCAAATTAATGGACAAATGGCATTAAGCTGATCTTGTTAATGAATCAGTTCTTCTTTCCACTTTCCTGTCAAGCCTAACAGCCTTCTGAAAACCCTCCTCAGGATAGAATAGAATAATAAAAATAAGTTCATATTTCAATAATTTTTAGTGACGATTTAAATGATTTTCCTTGTATGATGTCAAAATTACTGTAATTACATCAGTTTTACTTACACATGTAGATAACCAAGGAGATTCTAACAGTTTACAGAAATTCAGATTTGAATGTTTTAATGCTACGAATGTAGTAAATATTTCTTTCTGTATGTATCAAGCTCTCTTTATATGAACAATTATGACAGGCACTTATGGTGGCATAAATGCTGAAGAAACTACACCGAGTATACAGTTGAGGATACAAAAAAGAAACATGAACTTCCAGGGACAGAAAAGTTACCTGTAACTTCCTAAATCACATCAAAGCATCCTTTGCTGTGTTAAACAGTTCAGTCAAAACCTCCCTGAAAGTATGCAGGACATTAAATCAGAAGGCACTGCAAAACTTCTGACTACCAGTAGTGGCAGTAGGGCCCAATTCTGTTCCCAGCACTTCTGTTATGAAACCTAACCCACACAAAAGAGATCCTCAGCTAAAAGAACACATTCAAAAAAGGTAAGAGAAAAAAGTGAAAAAAGAAAATGCTGCCATCACCCAACCCCCTTTATCATGAATTCAAAACTAACACACTGAGACAGGAAGCCTACAGTAAGCCACATGAGGTCTTAACCTTAAGCATTTAATCCAGCTCCCATTGAAATGTAATTCACATAATTATAATGATAATGTTCTGATGAGTTAGTGATATATACAGGGTGTAAACAGAGACAGAAATGCCTGTTTCACCTGACTTTTCTGAAATCATATAACTGATATGTTTAAATGGAAGTCCCACATTCCTTCCAATGAGAAATAAAAGTGGAGACACTTTGCATCTGAAATAGGGAGTGCACAGCATGGATACTGGAACATTTTAGTCAAAATGCTCAGGGGATGGCATACAATAAGGAGAAAAACAAAGATGCCATGAGGGATCAAAGTTTATGGAAATTAATATTGCACTTTGATCTCTGCCAAACAAGAAGGAAGAAGGAATTTAAAGAAAATCAGCAGACACAATACTCTTAACTGCCATCATAAAATTCTGTATTTTGTGACTTTACTGGTTCATTAAAAAATAGCATGAGAGCTTGAAAAATAAAATAGCACATATGCATGACTGGTGATGATTCAAGAAGAATACAGCCTTTTTCAGCATTGTACTTCAATTATTTCAAGGCAAAATCTTTGGACACAAAGATAAGAAATGGCTTAGGAACTCTGAGAAAGGACAGTTTGTGCAAGAGCTGGGTGGTTCTAGAATGAAGGGAAGCTTGATCACAAGAGACATTACGCTTTGTAGGAAGAGACAAGAAAATCCAAAATTCACTGCTAGTAAGCGTAGATTTAAAAGCACATAACAAATGGTTATTCTGTGATAGGCTAATTTGAACACAACTACCAGGAACTATCAATAATTTTTATTAGAAATCTGACTTATTTACCAGGTGCAATTCCATTGGGATTTAAACCCACCTGCTGGGAAACAAAATCTGTGTCTTTGAAAACTTGTGTTTTTATACTGTGCTCTGTATCACACTCAGGATGAACAAATGTCTCAAAGGAAGGGAATGATAGACTTGTGTAACCTCTGAGTCTGAAATGATTATTTTATCTTCAGTACTGAAGGCCAGATTGCCATTTCTTGTAATTGACTACTTTTCATAGTTACACAATTATAAATAAAGAAAACTGGTAAAGGCAGAAGCGTTAGTTTCTTGTGCTGAAAAAAAGATTTTTCAAAAGCTAAGAATAAAATGCCATTTTCATATCATGCAAAGAAAAATAATCTATTGTGGCAGAGGAGTTCTTTTTCAATGTGATGACACACTGATTTTTGGAGGCAGCTACAATGCAGCTTTATTTTGTATAGCAACTTCCATATAAATCGTGTCTTTGTTTGAGTCCTCTTTTGTTTAAACAGTGCAATAGTTCAATAATACAGTTTCAAAGCTCATGTAAAACAAAAAGCAGATAAGCAGATAACTTAAGGACTCATAGCTATTTACATTTATATCCTGATTGTTCAACAGAGACTTTAAAATGCTGTAAATTTTAGTCTGTTGAAAACAGTCAAGCCAAATATCATACTAGATTAAAAGCATTCAGACCAGGAAGACTGCAATCAAAACACCAAGGATCAAGGCAAAGGATGAATGACAAGATATTTACTCTGACAATACCCAGGTTGAGGGACACACCATTCTAGGTATTAAAATATGGCTTAATACATGTAAATAAAACATCACTAAAATCTGTCTCTGTTAAAAATCTTGCAGCCTAGAGAAGATACTTGTTTTAGGAAAACATAATTAAAATCCAAGGAAGGTATCATACCTCCCAGTGCTAATGAAAAAATCTGCCTTCTGCTTCTACAAAAGATGTGAAGTGCTGCTGAAAGCAGATGGGAGGAACAAGAACCTCCAGGAATGATGTGTGAAGGATAATGCACAGAGTATTTCAGAGGATTAAACTCCTTTATGTGAAATGTTTTGAAATTTGTCAAAGGTAACTCCATCAAGAAAGAGCTCACTGGTGTGAGTGTTGTTTCTGTATAATATTATCTTAACTTTTAATATGAAACTTAGGGAAATCAACCCAACTTCATGAAATGTCATATACTTAAAAAATTTGAATAATACTGAACATTCTAGTATAGAAAAAATGGTTACATTAGAAAAAAAAAAAAGACAACAAATTCTCCCAAGCTTATCTACCTTGAACCACAATTGCAGGAAAACAGAATCCTGGGAAACAAAAATATGAACTGAACAAAAGGACAAACTAATGGTGTATTTTAACACTTTTAGGCTTTAAAACTTGTCACTGCTTTATCGGTCATGCTTAAATCAAATAAACAAATGGTCAAGTTTATATAAGTATTATTTTAAATTAATATTTGCCTTATTTGTCCCTTTTCATATAGGAACTACTGTAGCTATGCACTCAGATGTGCTTAAATTTAAGCACACAAGAAATTCCAGTTATTCTAATCAGACTAGTCCCATTTTATGTGCTTTGCTGGATTGGTATCTAGAGTCTTAAATTTCATATTAATCATAAAAAGGAGTGGTTAAAACAAACAGCAGGGCTAATGCAGGAAGCAGGTCAAGCCACTTTTCAAAGTATTAATGAGAAAACAAAGGCAGTTACTATAACAGCTAAAGCTCTGCTGTGTATCTAAATAAGAACTCCCAGCCGATCACTGTCTCCAATGGACATATTCAAATGGATTATTTTTATGCTATCTTTTTTGTCAACTTTGCCCTTCAACCTTTACAAATGAGGTTTGATTCTGAAAACTGTCAAGAATGAAACAGGAGCATACCAAAGAAGGCAGGAGAGCTTTAAATACATACCATATTTAAGTAATGTTTAATTGTTACTTTCAGATGGTCACTATTGAAACCTTAGATGCACAAAGCAACAGTGAGCTCAACTGCTACCAAAACAACCTCCATCCCATCTGCCATCAGCTTACACATAAGATATAAGGGAAAAACCATGCTGCAATCTGCTCTGTAAAAGCAACATAATTTTAACTGGCAGGAACTGGTGATACGTTTTCTTAAATTCATCGACCTGCCATCTCACAAGGAATGGTCTAGTAATTTTCAAACCATCTTTAATTTAATATAACTGTAAATACTTAACTTTTTATTAAATTCTACCACAAAATTATTTTCCTGGCTACATCTTCATATATTTTGGCTGTACATTTTCCCCCCATTATTAAAACTACCTTTATAAACTCTTGAAATGAGTATGGGTGGGTACTGGTCATGAGACAGAGGTGACAGCTTGCACTCAGCTCCCTGGCCAGTTTGAGGGGTGCTTTCCTTACCCTCCCCAGGAGCTGGCTGAGCAGTACGAGTGTCTGCTCCCAACATCAGAGTTGACAGCCCTGTGCATCACAGGAAATTACCAGGTGTTTCACTGGACATGAATGAATTTGGGAAACCAATGAGGCAGCTGTTTCACCAGTTCAGGAACAATTTCTATCCTAACTAAGCATTGCCCTCCATAGTGATCTTCAAGTTAAGTTAAGTTAGCATCTCTAATTTTGTAGGTGTTGAATATTTAAGAAATGCTTTAGAATTACAAATCTTTGTTAGGGATATAGACTATGCCTGGAGCAGCGATGGGGAACCATGATGCCCTGATAACCCTGACAACTCCATTAAGGCTGACCACTTTCTGTGTTAGCTCCTTTCATGCTTTCACACAGAAGCTCAAATTTTCAGAGTAACAGTGTAAAATACAGAATTTTTATAGAAGAAGACAGTTCCTGCTCTCAAAATCTCACTCCTTTTCCAGGCAGTAAAATGTTTGCATGTTCAAGACTGAGAATTGGATGTAACAATAAATAATTTTTTTGACTCCTTCCAAATGATACTCTGATTTCTGCCATGTGTCTCAGATTTTCATAAGCATCTTAAAGGAAAGATAGGAGGGCTGTGAAATAAAATGAAAACTGTAGCTTTTTCAAGGTTTGTCAAATTGCGCAGAGAGCTGTTTCTCAGCAAGATGAGCCTGAGATTTTGTGTTTCAAAGAAACTCCTTTGGGAAACATGACCTTGCTGGGGCTTTGTTAAAGGCATGCCCACTAGCAAATGAACAGTAGAGTGGGTGGCTCATAACCTAATGAGCATGTGAAAAAGAAGTATTTTCTTGATATTTTTCAAAAAGCTGACCTTTAGAAACTGATATGATTCACTGAACAGTACACCCCCCCTTGGAGAACCCCAGGGAAAGCTTGCACTTCACTCTGACAGGAATGGAAACTTTCTGCACCTGCATTTACTTGGCCAGCGAAGAGGTGGGCAGACTTCCTTGTTCTTTCCCTTCCCAATGCTATGGCAACTTGCACTTTCCCAGGACAGCCCACATAGAAAACAGAGGTGACAGAGCTGCTGAGCAGCCATATCCGCAGCATAAGCATGTGGAGCAGGAAAGCAGGTGTTGGGCTGGAGGTGCCTCTCCTGGTCCCGTGAGCTGACACAGTCTAGCTTCAGGTCTTGCATTTGGAGTGGCAATGCAAAACACAGAAAAGTAAAATTACCTTTAGGAAGAGCGCTTAAATGGTATTATTATTTTTTTAAGGTTATTTAAATCCACAAAAGAGTGTTTTGATTATTTATTTAATCCTGTTTGACATTTGTATTTTTGTGCTGTTTTTTTTCCCATTAACTGGGTTTACTCATACTAAAACAACCACCTAAATATACTGATAGTAGAATAACACATATTTTCAAGGGGATAACTTTTAGTTATTTTGACTTTTCACGCTTTGAAGCTATGTACAGTCATTATGTGTAAGCAATGTTTGAAGACCTAATCAAATTTCCATTTGCTGTGTAGTCACACATGCAATGAAGTTTGTCTTTTGCTTTGCACAGGCAACACAGTTTTCTTTGGTGCACCCACCAGTATTCCTTCACCAGCCATGTGAATTAAGTGACTGTATGAAAGCCCACCTGTCTCTTTACTACTCTGACTTGGCTGTAGAGAGCAGCTCTCCTGCTCTCCTGTTCTGCATGTTGTTGCTGAGATCTTCCACCTAAGCTGACTTTGAAGACATCCCTTCTTGCCACCTCCTCAGCAACTATTCACTAAACATTCAAACTCTGCTTCTCTTTTGCCTCAATGGGAGTTGAGTAGCCTGATCCAGAAAATCTGGAAGCTGGGAGGCTTCTCTGCTACAAGAGGAATGCAGAAGCAGAGCTCTTGACTGGAAGTAGGGACCACGAGAGATTTTACTGTACTGGCAGGCTCTCAGTAACACGTTGGCCAGGTCGTAAAGTAATTGAGGAAGCAAAGATGGACAAGTGACATACGAGGTTATCAATGATACAGCTTTTAACCCTTGGTTCCACACACAGGAAGAAAGACCTGGCCAGATGTGCATGCTGGACCTACTGCACTATCATGACAAAGGTAATTCAAGCAGCAACCTAACAGGATGATGTCTACTGGATCAAATCTGGGTTTTGCTGTATGGAAAGTGTTCTTCGCACCTCCTTCAGGCATCAGATTCCAAGATGTGGAAAAGGTCGTATCGCAGTTTCTTTCTTTGCTGATATATATAAAACTGCAAAAATGCCTCTCTCCTACTGTTTGAGATAAATTAGGATTTCCACTAATAGGCTCAATTTAAAAAAATGTATTTTTTTTAAGCAGCGGTTCTTAGAAACACCTTATTCAATCTGCATTTGTCAAGACTTCATACCCAAGTGAAAACTGAAAGTGTATTTATACTCTGAAAGACCCAAAAAGTGTAAAACCAGATTCACCATTACTTCCTGACTTTAATTCACTGTGAAGAACATGATTTAATCCATACTCTTTAGCTGCAGAGGATACTACCATCACATTATGCTTGAACAGTGAGAAGATATCCATGGTAGTAGAAGGAAAAAAACAGAAAGAATTAGAAATTCAGAGAACTGTAAAAAGGTATTAATAAAGAGAAAAAAAAAAGAGATTAGTCACTCACAACAAAGGCTATCACGTGAAAATATCTAGTTTTCTATAATTTCCTTTCACAACATTAAAAGAGTAAACCCGTGGGCTGCTCTTGATGCACTGAATGCAAAGCATGCATGTGAAAAAAATTAAATACAAGACCCAAGTAGCATTACAATGTATTAAAGTTAACATTGGACTAAGGAAACCAATACAGATATAATACTCTCATGAAGGCAAATCCCAACTGACCCAAACTGATTTATTAGAAATGAGATTAAGATTTTAGTACAGCAATGCAGACCTCAAATTACTTGCTCCTCCAGAATCAAACCTCCCTCTATCACTCCTCCTCTCAATTATTGCAAGCCAGTAAAAATGAGACTAACAATAAGTTGGTACAAATAATGTTACACATCAAACCCATTGTACTAACAATTACATGTTTCATTACCCTGCAGAACTCATACTGTCCTGTAAGAAAAGCCTACAGATTCAGTGACAGCATAAGCTTTATCTACCTCACCAGCATCATTCTTTGATGCAGAAAAGGTGTGGAACTGCTGGAATATATACCTAATGAGCTGTTTGAGCCATTTGTTTCCAGCCTGTGCTTCCTAGAGACCAATGGATTAGTTTAGAGAACCTAAGTAAAGAAAACCTCACCATGATTAGGATGGAATTTCCTGTTTGACATTAAAGTGATCATCTAAATTTAAAACATTTTGAGGGATCGCAGCAGGCTAAAGAAGATTCAAAACTTGAGCCTACACCAGTTAACCTAAACCAATGCTCTCAAGGGCTGGTTTGACATTTTCCTGCCCCTATAATCTGCTGGAGAGACAGAAAAAGAGCACAGGATCATGTCTGTAAATCCAGAAGAAAAGTCTTTCAGGGCAACTAAGTTTTGGATTTTTGTTTTTACCCAAGAGCTACAAGACTCAATAGGAATGATGAAAGATTTTTCTTACAAGAAATAATACAAAGAAAATTTTGTAAAGCTTTCAGATCCAAAGAAAGACATTTAATTACAGTGGAACTCAGCTAGAAATGAGCTTGGCCTGCTAGATATAAGCAAAAATCAAGCTACATTTGATACAATAAACTTGATTCCAACAAGATGCTGGAAAAACAAGATGATTTAGAAAAACATGACAAATAGAAGAAATTACAAAGCAGATACACGCTAAAAGAAAACTGATCTAGCAAGTGTGTTTCAGTCATTTATGGAAGGCTAATTCACAGAATTAGGCACTTATTCTAACAATCAAACATCAGAAACTCAGCCAGATATAGGGGTAAAATTAAACACAGGATAAAAGTGCTTTACTGTGGGACAATCCTTCACAGCAGTATTATGTAACTGATGATAAATATATGTTTTAGAACCTAAACTACAGATTGGGTCTTCCTTCCTTTTCTTAAATTAATTCTTACAAAAATTAAATTAAGACAGATTAGGTGCCACATGGTTCTTCATGTTAAAATTATGAAGACTCCTTTTATTTCTTAGAAAAATTGTACCTGCATACAAATTTTATCAGTCTTTTACCAGGTTACAACACTCCTATAATCGCATCTGGTGAATGATCAGATATGATAATCTAAATACATGCAAGCCCATGAACATTACTCTACACAGAAAACTGATCTCATTGAAGGTCTATGTAACTATAGGGGTATAATATACAAATGGTGGTGGGATCAAAATCATCCTACTAAAAGCAGTGACAAATTTACAAACCACCACTAGAGCAGATGGTTTTAGGTACAAGCTTTTTTACCAGTTCTTTCCAGAGGTGTACTTGGCTGGTCAGCCTTCTAGACATGATACATTACATGGTTAAAAAAATGAGTACTCAACATAATAAAACTTAATACACGGTAGCTAAATCAGAGCATTTCTACATGTAGAAAAAATACATTCTAAAGATAATAATGAATAAAGATAATAATGAAAAGCAGTTTCCCTCAGCTACATGTCTTAACAGAGCTCTGCTGTGTTTTTTCTGATTAATAACATAAGTGTTTCCGGATCAAGCAGAGCAGAAGCACCCCGATAAGCCCAGGACTTGTAACAAGAAACAAACTTTTAAAAATCTATCTAAGTCCTTGACCTATTTTGTAATGGGCCAGGTAAGATAGAAACTGGGAGTTAGTAGGCTGGTGGAAAAGGGGAGGGAGGATGGCAGCCATCAGCAGACCCTCCATGCTAATGCATGTTAGCATTAGGAGTGTTCTTGTTACAGTCAGTCAAAAAATGCAGAGAAGTGCCTCCCCATCCACTTCCATAGACCTTTCCCACAAAATACCATGGTGATAAACAACTAAAATTCACCAGCATTTTTTAAAGTAGGATTTGATCTGTGAAAATGATGACTACGTAATCACTGTTAGGTATATCAGATGTTAAAAAGCCAGCTGTGTAGTAACTTGAGCCTGAGCCCGGCACACAACTGAGGGGAAAGATTAACCCCAGTTAGGATGTACATGCACGAACTGAATGGAAGCACTGAAGCACAACAGTGAATTATTTCAAGCACTGTGGTCAAGTCATGTGGTACCTCACCTGAATAGGGCTTAAGAGGGCAGCTATCTGGTTTCTGTGTAACACCACCAATGTGACACTGAAGAAACAGACAGGACTAAGTATGTTCTGAGCACCCTCTGCTGGTTTCACAGCCACAACCGTGACTCAGACAACAGATTTAATAAAGCAGAAGCTAAATCCACGGAAGAAAAGACACCTTAACTGCAAACAATAGTAAAAAGAGGTAACACAATTACTTCCGAAAAGTCAAAGAAATAAATATTTGCTTTTTTCTTTTTATTTTGAAATTAAAAAGAAAATTGGGTAACGTCCCTTGCTCAAAGATACTTGTTACAGATTGCAAGTTACTGGCCCTACGTTGCTACTGTAGCTGCAGTGCAAACTACATTTTCAAAAAGGACTTCAAAATAGGCATACGGTTAGATTTCAGTCACCGAGGTTCTTTTCCAAGTCAAACAGCCTATTCTTAAAGACCTTAGCAAAGAAACTGCAATCAGCTTTTACTTTACTTTAAAAGTTGGCCAGATTCTTTCCTACCAACTTTTATAGCTGTTTTTCATTATGGCTTCTATCAAACTAAAGACAGACACCTTACTCATAAATACAGGATTCAGCATTTCTTGTTTTCAGAATAACTTTTTTCCCTTTAACATATCTTTTACAAACATCATGTCTTGCAATAATTATTCCTCCTTAGTTTACAAGGCTCCTCTTGACTGTTCACAGGGTTACACATCCATATTCTGCCAAGCTGACATAACACAAACTCTTGCATGTTTTAAATCACCACAACCTAAAACAAAACAAAATGCCAAAGTATATCAGTGTTAACCCCCAACAGTAGTCAGCTAGTTGGGCACCAATTCTACTTTATAACCAAGTGAAAACAGACAGAAAACCTAGCAACTTCACTTAATAATCCTCACAAATCCTGTAATATCACAGTTCTTCAAAATCAAAGTAAACTTCCCTTTGGTCACTGCTGACCATTCTATAAACACACTTAATCAATACTAAAACACTAAAAAAAGAAATATCAAATCTCATTTGTTGTATCACTAAAAAATTTCCTTAGAAAATGTTTTAGAACAGGCAACACTTTGCATCTTTCTGGTAGGAGCTTCTACAGAGTTTGATTTTCACAAAACCAGCAACTCTTGAGAGAAGAATACTATGATATTCCATCATGTGACAGCTCGTTACTGCCTATGGATTTGATTAGGAAAGTGCTCATCACTTTTCATCATGTAGAAAAAAATACTGCATCATTAGCCACAGGTAAGGTGACAGAGCTTCAAATATCTCCCCTTTTCCTGCACACAACTTGCTCCTCATTCCTGCTAGAACAGATTTCCCAGTTCCTGTACTATTCTGCTGTTGCTTAGCTGCTCATTTTTACATCCTTCTCTCTCACATTATGTTGTGATACTCTCAGATGGAAACAAATGCAGAAAACAATTTGAGAGAAGTTAATAAACAACTAAAATAATTTTTTTTTTTCAAGAAGCAAACTGTCCATAGAACTATCTACTGAGATACAAGATACAAAGATAAAAGGATAAAAGAATAAAAAGAAACTGATTAAAATTTCTTGTACTGCAGCTTATACTGCCAGAATATGTGTTTGTTTACAGAAATTCCTTGATTCAAGAAAGATTTAACCCCCACCTGATGACAATTAAAGGCACTGGTGTAAAAGATAGGATACTCATGTCAATTACTTCTGTGAGCAGGGGATATTCAACTCCTCTCACCACTACTGCAATGGTGTTTTGCTTTTAAAGAAGACACATTGAAAGGCACATATAGAAGGGATTGTTTGCCTTAAGACCTGGCAATACCCAGCATCTGTGCACTTCATGGGCAATAGGAGGGCTTAGAGCTTTGTGTAGTGAAATGAGGCAACCAGGTGCCACTAATTGCCAGGCAGTGGGCATGAGCTTGTGTTAAGCCCACCTGTGCCTGACAATTAGTGGCACCTGGTTGCCTCATTTCACTACAGCTTTGTTTGGCATTTCAGGTGTTCAGAACAAATATTTTAGAAATGACCACACTTCACAAAAGAGTTAGTGAGCTGCTGGCCTTGTAATTCATATATGATCCTTAAAATGAAGTACAGACAACAGTTAACTAGAGGAGCAACTCATCCAGTTGCCATTTACATTTTCCTGTCTCCGAGGGCTTGCTACAAAGAGGGGTTCAAAAACTGTATAAAGCTGCACGTGTATTTTGCGGACACAGTAGAACTTCCTTCTAAAGGAAGCTGTGAAAAGGAGGCTGCAGTGGCTGGCTGGACATCTCTATTTTATACAGGGGGGGAAAGCATACAGAAATAGAAATAATATATCAAAAACTGTTCCTTCAAAACCCATCAAAACTCCATTTTCAGACTGAAGACACAGAAAACCATGCCATAGCGATCAGCTTTGAAACGCTCACTGCAAAGAACTTTTACCAAGGAAATGAGACTGAAAATACAACCTGGGGAAGTATTTTATCACTCCAGTAGAGAATTTGTGACAAAACCCACCAATTTTCCTATTTAAAATTCTTCAGATATAAGGAACAATGCCATCAGGATTCAAAATGCCACTGGAGGAGATCTAAGCACATCTTGGTTAGGAACAGAGATGATGATGGGATGCAGCACCTTGCTGCCACCTGTTACTAAGCATGGTGAAGATCACACAAGCAATGGGAAAGCAAATGCAAGTGAGTGGTGCATTTGAGGAACCCACCTTCTGCTAGTATTACAGAAGGTCAGAACCCTGGAAAGTTTCAGAATTTAAAATGTGGCCTTTCCCCAGGGAGCAAGACCTAGAAATACACCTATAGTATCTTCCGAAGCAATTTTGTTTCAGAACAATCCCAATAAGCACCTATATTCATTTAATCACCTCTCTTCTTTCTTGTTCATAGCAGAGCTCAGTTTCAGCTCCTGCTTCACAAATCTGACTTGCCAGCAATACTTAACTCAAAAAACATAATAGTTAACTTAAAATATTTCTCCTATCTATAAATATTAACAACGTGACAAAATTCAGGATAAAAAGACTATTCTGCTGCCAGCTATAGTAAAAGTTATTGTGGCTCAGGCAGAAAAAAAACCTTGATCCCCATGAGAGTGGGAGCCTTGTGCCTGTCCAGCTGAAGCCTTGCCCACTCCTGACGTGTCCACCTATGAACCTGTAAGGCACAACAGCAATTTGCCTGGACCTGTTTGCACTGTGTTACCTCACAGCTTGAGATGAAAACTTGTGGTATTTTCATAGGAAGGGAAATTTAGAACCCTAACTCAATACTGAGATTTTTTAAATATTCACCTCATTTTGGGGGATAACGTACACTTAAATCTGTATGTGGACACCCCCATGTCTAATTGATTCCTTTGACACAGCAAGAGGGAAGGAAAAACAAAGATGTGTCAGCTGCAGAAACACCATCGTACGTATGGTATGGACCATAAATACTGTAGCTAAGCTTTCCAGAAGCTTCCATAAAATGGACATATACGTGAATGTACATCAGTTGTTTAAAAAATAAAAATCTGATGTATTGTGTATCTTGTACTATGTAGCTTAAGTCAGTGCTAGAGAATTACTGTAAGATAGGATATGTAATTTCAAAGCTGTATTATAAGATGCTTAGGATGTCTCAGTTTTGAAAAAAAGTAATGAGACAAAAAAAGCACATCAGTGAAATTTCTTGGGAAAGTCCTCTATGAAAACATAATTTTTAAAGAGCTTTCAAAAAAAGTGAACCAGGTGGTAAAACAAACCATGAATTAAAACCCTTTTAGGTCTCCGGCAGACTTTTCTTTTGTCTTGTTTCCTTACCCATAAAACGTTACAAATGTTCAGAAAATTGCTTTTATGTATTTTTCTTTTTCAATTTATGTTTGCTTGCTTTTCTATACTGAGAGACATTTAGAAAAAATTAATTTTCAAAGTTGGGAAAAGTGAAGTTCTTCCTAATTTTCAGGCAAAATGTTGGCTAAACTTCTCCACTGTGAGTACGACTGAAATACCTCGTGACAAGGTAAGAAGTGGAGAAGGGAAATGCAAGACCTTGGTATTCACTTAAAGTGTACAAATACTGCATGGGGCAGCTCCTGGGCTCACACTGATTTCTTTTCAAGTTGCGCTCCAGTGACAGCATCAACTGCCAGGTGTTGTGAAAAATGCCATTTTCACTCTTGACCATGTTGGAACCAGACTATTATGACAAAAATAGGCAATTTTCGATAAAATTTTATTTCTTTTTTACATGTCATCCATTCTTATTTCTATTCTAGTTAATACAGAAATGTAAGAACTTTTCGTTGGAGAAAGAAATTTATTGAGGTGTTAGGCAGCACATTCTAACATGGAATAAGAAAAATGCATTAACCTAGTGCACTCATTTTTCTTTAAATCACTTGAAGGAAAAATGCTATTTAAATAAAACACAACCTTTTAAAAAATCAGTAAGTGGACAGGGAAAAAAATCCAGAGGACATAACAGATTCCAAACAAAGAACAGTGACCGTGTATTACAAGGCTGCTCTATGTACTGCTGTGAAAAGATCTATTTAGAAATATGATCACTTTGGTAGAGCCAGAAGATAAGACTAACGTGTTTAACTAGCTTGAATTTATTTTGCTTCCTCTTTCATTCCATAAATTTCCCAGTACAGGACTAGGAAAGTACAGTGCTTGCAATTTTGTACAGTCTATTCCACCATACCCTTAGAATCTCAAAACAATTAGTGGTGCCCACTCCTAAATACTTACAACGCAGGAGGAGGATTTGAAATTAAAAAAAAAAAAAATCTCCTAGATGGCTTTGGGCTTAAAAGAAGTAGAAAAATCGATGAAACCAGAACCAGATAACCTTCTACCATCTGCTTTTCTGAAGGCTGCTAAAGAAGAAACTGAGACACACAAGATAGTGTTTGAAATTCTGGATCCAATGAAGCCAGTAAGGATGTATCACAGGTAATAAACAAGTGAGGCCGCCTATCACATACTGGTTTAGTACTAAGACTGAAGTAGCAGCATCTTAAGAGTCTCTAGAAATAACATGAAAGGTAATGTAATAATTTTAATCAAGAAAACTGTTATTTTCTACAGATGGAAGAAAGCAAATTATACTGAAGCTATGACCTTCCAAACCAGGATACTACTGTGAAATGTACTCTTTTATCTACTGAGATACTTAAATATGCAACTGAATTACATAATTTAAAGGTATTTCTAATTTGTGGTAAGAGGAATTCTGTTCTGTGACACAGGTACTTTAAAAAATGATGTATTGCAAGGATGTGAGAATAAATCAAAACTGAACTGGACAGCCATTACAACTTTCAGTAAATTTTTAAAGTTGAGTGTCCATTTACTATTTATGTATCTACACTGCTGAAATAGCACAGATTTTATTGCAGAAAATCACTAAACCCAAAATTACATTATAAATTCTACAAAAATTTATTGATTTTGTCCACATCTTAGTCTGAAGTTTGAAATACTTGCTCCTTTTCATAAGGAAAAACTTAAGGCACACTTAAAAACACATTTCACTGCATTGCTGAGCAAGATTGGATTACTTCAGAAACAGCATAAATCCAAAGTAATTTTTCCCTGTGATCAGCTGAAGTGACTATAATAGAGCCTTCTTTATCTAAACAATGGCAGATGGATTTTTTAGAAGTGACCTGAAACACTAAGATTAGCTCTACTTAATTCCTGCTGTTACCAAGAGTAAGCTACATTTCTTATCTTCCCAGATGTAATTATAGTATGACCTCTCCCTTAGTGTGGAAGTGCCAGTCAGATCCAAAGTCCCTTCATCTATGGCCTATGTGAATCCTACCACTCTACATGCAAGTTAACAATTCTATATCCATTTAATACTTTTCACCTATTAAACATTTTTTGCACTGGCATGCAAATAACTGTAATTCTCCAAAATAATACAATGCTCCAATATACAAACCAATATAGCTGTGAAGTCTACACTCATTTTGGAGATGCATCATGTTATCTGCCTTAAAGAATCTCACAATTTTTCTGCATTTCACAAGAAGCCTGATACATGCTAATGTGAACACATATCCATTAAAACAGATATGCATAGCAAAAATCATTCAAGAGGAAAACTGTAGCATGAAAGCACTGTTAGAAGAAGGAAAAAATATTCAACTAACCTGTCTACAGGTTGAAAATACTCTCCGATCAGATTTTTTTTGTAAAGCACAAAACAGTCCCTAGTCTGAATGCATTAACATGGTTTCATCTGATAGGAAGGAGAGAAAATTTAAAATTAGCATTAATGAGCCAATTGTAAAAGAAAAAAGACAAAATATAGAATAAGATCAGTAAACCAGTGATAACCCTAAATCACTATTACTATGCAAGTGCTGAAATGTTCATTTTAAGCTTAAGAGAATACATTCATCTTCACTGGACAACATATCTTAAAAGCCTCTTGATTTTTAAGAATGCATGGACCACTTCTCCCTCTCTTTCTCAAATCTTTGGTAGCAGAGCATCCAAAAGATATTACAAGTAGGATATTCAATGAGATTACCCTTTTTTATCAAGTTCATGCAAGATAGACAGGAATACAAGAATTGTATTGCCAAATACAATTTTAAAGCTTACCAACTTCAATATAAGCCCTATTAATAGATGTTTTTATGAGCCAATCCCTGAGCAGAGTACCTTTTCAGATCGTCTACATCTCTGCTAAAAGCTACTGCTCTTAAGAAGATGCAATGTTTCTTTTTAGTGGCTTGACTTTTCTTGAATATGAAATACCATGTTCATACACTAATAAAAATGTTTATTGAGTACCCAGAGAACCTGTACAGACTAAGTGAAAGGAAAAAACATCACTAAAATGATCCTTTGAGGAGAAAAATAAGACTAGTTACAATTAGGAAAGGCTTTGAATATGATATTCTCTTTGCCTCTGCAAGTTTCTGCTGATGAGAATGCATAAACTAAAGCAATGTAGTGGAAAGATGCTTTTGCCGTTCTTGTTCAGAACAGATTCGAATTTAAAAAAAAATATGCTGCCTTTATGTCTTTTAAATCAACCTCTCAACTACACAAGTAGACAGCTTCACAGTACATTCTTACTTCTGGAAGCTCAGCACTTGAAAGTAAAATATGACTAATGTAAAATTCAAAGAATCAGCAATAGCTGTCAACAGGAAAGTCCTTTCATTATGTGAATTAACAAGAAGAAAAAATTATTCTAGTTACTCCTGATGACTCCTGATACTCTGAATATGTACTGATATCTCTTTAGCTCCCATTATCAAGAGACAAAACAGTCACCCTTACTATGATGCTTTTTTAAAAAAAATACCAAAAATAGAAGTGATGGGATTTGGGATTCATTTTGACCATTTTCAAATCAAACAATCCAAAGACTTGAGTTAGTGGAATATGCATCAAGAAAAGTAGTATCTTAAGTGTTGACTGGCATAATGTATTCTGCACATGTTCAAAACTGCTGATGCTCTACTTTGAGATAATTCTGCGGTAAATTTGCTTATTTTATATATATATCTCCTAGAGACAGCTTATTTGATAATTTTCCAACTGAGCTTAAGTGATGTCTCTGCATGCTACACTACAGACTGATTAAAGTATTCCTGTCTTCCTTTATTCAAGGTAAGTGTACCTTAACTTCCCAAATAAAGCCTTTAAATCACTGAAATGACTTGAAGAATGCTATAGTACTCTACTGAAGCAAGGAATCTAACAGAATGTTTCCTTGAGTTTGTTATAACAACGTGAAGCACTACATAAAAAAAATGAAAGTGTACCAATATTTCACAGAAAAAGGCTTCAGCAATCATGTCCTTAAAGCAAAGGAAGGCCATGTTTCATCTTCATAATCTTTATAGACATAGCATTCTACTCAAGTATAGTACAGTAGAGGATCAGAATCACAGGGTGTTTTACAAAGCAAATAAATACATCAAATAAATTACAACTAAGGCTTTTCAGTAGTGTGCATGCCTAAATATGTTGTGTTGTCTACAAAGCTACTCAAAATAGTTTTCAGTACTTATGTTACTTATTAAATAGCAGATCAGCTTCTTCAGTTGCTAGGATTGACACTCTTCATCACTAGAGCAAGTTTTAAACAGGCACAAGCCAGAACTGCTACTCCCCACCTTGTTTCTGTCCCATTATTATTCTTCCTCTTGCATAAGGAAAAATTCCATGTCACTACCATGAACCACATCAATGAACTGACCTGGATCTCAGGACAGCACTGAAAGGTGCACGTGTTGGCTTACAATGGCTTCATCTACCCTTAAAAAGGAGTCTTCACTCACACTAAAAGATTTAAAAATTCCTACTGGCAAGATAAATATTAAGTTCCTTCTGAACTTCTGAATATGGCTATGTTGGTAATATTTGGCTGAATGCTACATTAATAAAGTGAGAAATTGAGTAATTCTAGCTGTCAACATGATGCAACTGAAAAATGTACAAAAAACTTTTATTCTACAAAAAAATAAAATAATTGTTAGAAATTGATGGTATAACATATGTACAGTAGCCAATTTATTGATGCTTGAAAGATATTAACAGATAGAAAAATCATTAAATAATACATTGTTTTATACCATTAGCAACCAAATTGTTCAACATCTCTCACCTGGTAATTTACCTTAACCATCATACTGTGAGCAATTCAGCCTACTGCTAGTCCCAGTTTAGGAAAAGCAGATGAACTTTAAATTTTAAAGAGGCATTTAACAAAATGTTTAAAAGTAAAGCTACTGCCAATATGTGTTTGACTTAAACTATTTATGTGGTCTATGACAGAGGTGTTTTCAAAATGCACATATTAAAATAAAATAAGGAAATCTCTTAAGTTCATAAAGTATCCTTATAGCTATTTTGTGCGTTTGAACTTTCACACAACCATAACCTCCTGACCAGAATACTACTAGTAGGTGGTACAGCAGCATCATCAGTCAAGTTCTTTGAGCCAGAGTCTGCTCATGAAGTTACTTTTATCTTAAACATTGTCCATCTTAACTCCCAGACATGTTCTGGTAATAAACACATCAGCAAGGTCTATTTCAAAGCAACAGTAATTTAATGCATACCTCACTACATCCTAATGTCTACTTCTTGCATGGCAGATAAAGAATCATTCATTCAAGTCCAGTCTTTCAAAGGGCTACCTTCACTAAGCTGACAGCTTGTTTACTATCCAGAATTAAAGTACGTGTAATTGAAAAACTGAACCATACCACAGCATGAAAAAATACCCCAGAGGGAGAGGGCAACACACACGAGTAACTTGCTTCTACGTTCAAAGGCATGCTTATGCTATATATCCATGTGACATTCTCATACTTTCACCCCTTTGGGGGAAGTAGAAGGGGAATTAAAACTTGCCCATTAATGCTTTAATGTTAAAGTTCACAATTCTAATCTGAGCTAAAGATGTTTCTTCCATCAAAGGGGCATTTGAGTAACAGAATCTACCCTTGGATCCCATTATGCAAGAGAAAAACAACTTTCTCAAAACTGAGTGAAAGCATGCTTTCCATCACAGAATTTTAACAAAAGGTATATATTGAAAAAATCTGGTGAAGTGCACTTGAGTGGAACAAATTGAAAATCTGACATTACCCTTTAGGCAAATCTTTCATCACCAATGTAAAGGATATACAAGCAGCAAAGTAGGTGAAACAAGAGAGAATAGCACTACTGATTTACCTAAGCAGCCAATTCATCTCAACATTTTAACATGAGGTTCTACTTCAATATTAAGCCACCAAAACACAGACCCCCTTATTTCTGTTAAAAACATGTAGGGTTTTTTAGACCAACAACAGCTTTTTACTTTTCGTGCAACATTTCTGGATTTTGAGTCACTGAAAGCAAATAAACACAAAGTACTCAAACACTACCACTATATAGCCAGAATACCTAATATATTACAAAATAAGACAATGCAAGTATTTGCTTAAATTTTGGCTTCATGCATATCTGCATTTTAAAAAGTAAGCTAAAATCCTACTGTATATTCTTACAGTATATATTGTTCCACCTTCTAGAAGTAGTAAGAACATCATAACAATGAGCATGAGAAGGTAAAGATAAGCTTGACAGTATTGCAGTGAAATAGATTTTGTTATCTTACTACCTAAAGAAGGTGAAAGGCAAGTCTTTACAACCTAGTTTTATTTCAGTTTTATTGAACTGTCTACAATATTCTGTGAGTGTGTGCACATACACAGGCACCCACAGAAAAAGTGGTATCTACAAACAGTTTACACATATATTTACATACATATATTATTTACATAAACTGACTGCATGATTTATGATGTAAAAACCATACTCTTCTTGCACACTTAACTGTTGCATTGGTCTTACAAAAGTAAAATAAACCTTTTGCAACAACTAGCTAAGCACATATCATTGCTGATTCCAAGTTATTAGAGCTTGCAAGTTTTTAAAAAAATACAATACCTAGAACACTGTTATCAAACAAATATGCTTTATTGGCATCTAAAAACAAAATGCACCCAACATTAAAATGTACTTTTTCATTTTTTTAAACCCACTGCAGTACGAGAACAAATCACGAACACTTACTTTAGAGAAAACAGAGACTATAGTGTAGATTTTACAAAATCACTTTTAATCTCTGTGTTATGCTCCTTAAATAACATGGGCCATCTCTTTTTTCTGCCGAATTGTAGGAACATAAAATATCACAGCTTTGTCTATACTTTAAAATTCTGCAGCAGCCTAAAAACACGGACAAGATACACCAGCACCTCTTTTCAAGTATGACAATTTCGATAGCCAACCTAAGGGTAGTATCTAAAAAATTCCACTTTCTTCCATAGGAAGTCTTTGTTTGACAAGCTGTTATTTTATCTTTGTGAAATTAAAAACAAGTGGGGGCAAGTTTATGCTTTACCAGAGAAATTAAAAAAAAAAAAAAAAAAAAAAAAAAAAGAAAAAAGGTTTACCTACCATGTTCAAATTAAGAACAGTGTTCTATACAAGTCAGTTGTACAGTTATTTAAGTGAAAGATGAACATGAACATCAGATTAACTTAATTCTGGCAGACAAAAGTGAACTGCTACGGTCCGGTCAGCCATTTATCTATTACAGAGAGATGACAACTTTACAAAAGGTATCTTTTACCTACTGAGTGATGATTATGTCCCCTCAGTTTCTGTGCTTTCTACCACTGGTTCACTTTCTATATCAGCTTCTGTGTCACTCTTCTCTTTGTTTATCTCGACGGAAGATGTCAGTTTTTCGTAAAGTTCTGGATCATCCTGCACCTGTGCCGTTGGTGGCTGACTTTCTGTCTCTGTATTTTCACCATTTACCTGGGGTGTATTATCGGGTTTGCGTTGGGAAGTGGCCCCATCAAAATATTCAAACACCCGTGGATGTGGAGGGGGGATCCAGTTGTTTGACATTCTGTCTCTTCCAAACCTGTTCCCATTAATTTCTCTGCAAAAATTAAAATCTCTGTCATCCCTATCCCTCTGTCTTTCCCAGGGTCTTCTGCGGTCATCAAAATCTCTGTGAGCATCTTGTTCAAATCCTCTGTTCCAATTGGGACCACTTCTACTATCAAACCTATAGTTCCCATGCCGAAACCTCTCTCTGTCTTCATGGAAGCCTTTAGGGCCACCATAAATAGGGAAGGCATGGTGCTCTCTTTCATCATAATCTCCTCTCTGTCCCCAGTGCTTGTCTGAATTGAAAGCAAAATGCTCTCGGCGACCAAGGTTATCTATACCTGGTCTTCCAAAATTTTCTCTCATGTCTACATGTGGTCTTGCAAAGTGTTCTCTTCCATCTACTGGAGGCCTCCCAATACCCTCTCTTGGATCAACTGGTGGTCGTCCAACAGAATCTCTGACATCCACTGGAGATGGTCTGTTAAGATTATCTCGGTTTTCCACTGGAGGAAAGCGATAATCTCTGTCTCCTTCCTGCTGAATGTTATCACCTCCAAGTGGTAGTCTTTTCTCTGGATTAGAAATGCTATCAATATTTTGTCTTCCTGGCGTTCCAAAAGGTCTTTCTGGTTGATTAAAAATATCTACTGGAGGAAAAGGACCTCGAGGTGGTGGGTGAAGAGATGGATCAAGGATTGCTGGAGGAGGAATACTACGCTGCGGTGGCATTCCTGGCTGCATTAATGGAAACCTTGGTCCAGGTGAATGGGGCATTAGGCCTGGACGAATATCTATGATGGGCATTCCCGGCATCCTTTGACTACTAATATTTAAATGAGGCATGTTTTGAACCCCAGCTGGATGCTGCATTGCCAGAAGTCCAGAACTACTTGAAATATTTGGAGGTGGCACTCCCATAAGTCCAGAACTACTTGAAACATTGGGTGGTGGCATTATGAGAAGCCCAGAGTTGCTTGAGACACTTGGTGGCTGTACTCCTGCTAGAACTCCTGAGCTGCTTGAGACACTTGGTGGCTGCATTCCTGTCAGAAGGCCAGGGTTGCTTGAGACACTGGGTGGGTGCACTCCAGCAAGAAGCCCTGAGCTACTTGAGACACTTGGTGGTTGAACTCCAGCCATAAGTCCAGAGCTGCTTGAGACACTGGCTGGCTGAACTCCACTGGCAAGAGAAGAGCTACTGGAGACAGCAGGTAGCTGTACTCCTCCTGCAAGACCAGAACTGCTTGAAACAGTTGGTGGCTGCACTCCTACAAGTCCAGAGCTGCTTGAAACACTGGGTGGCTGTACTCCCCCTACAAGTCCACAGCTACTTGAGACGCTGGGTGGTTGCCCTTCTCCAGTAAGCCCAGAACTGCTTGAGACACTGGGTGGCTGCACTCCAAGTCCAGAGCTACTCGAGACATCACTTTGCACTAAAACAGTGACAAGAAGAACAGTTAACAGGACATGCTGGTGTAACACATAGCATTCAAACCAAAATACAGCTTAATCCATCTGTTAATGCATTCAGTGATGATACTGCTGAGAAGGTCTCAGTTTCTATAACAAGCATGCATCATTTTTATCATACAGGTGCTAAACAGACATTATACCACAGAAATGAACGTCCCTTCATAGCAAAGAATGTACAGCAGCTTAAAATTGACAAGCCCCACTGCCATCACCCAATTTATGCAAGAGAAGTACTAAAAACTTTGATATAATTCTATAAACATTACACTATCTTACCCTCTCCTGCTCCTTTCCATTGACATTAATGTAGTGAGAATGCACTATATTTCTTTTCAATTTTTTTTAAAGGGCTCCTGGTCTCAGCTTAACTTTTCAAGTATATGAAAGAAACATCCCTGAGCATAAGCTCCAAGAAAATCAATCATCAGATCATCACAAAGATGGTTCCCAGCACTCCTCCAACTTAAACTGAAAATGATACCCAGCACAAAACTTCCTACTCTGTAGTTCCTAGTGCAATGGGTTACAATCTGCAAAAAACCCTCAGAAGTATGGTGTTTCCTGTATGAGATTGCATCAGCCCATAAAGACATATCTTACCAGATCTACTGTTTTCACTGGAAGAAATCTGAAGGTCTGTAAGATGTGATCCCTTTTCATCTGATTCTGGTTTGTTGATTGGAAGAGGATTAAAAACACTTCCAGCAGATAACGTTGGAGTAGCTAAATTGCTAGTAACTGTGCCAACTGGTAGAACAAGGCTAGTAAAAGGAACATCCTTCATTGTCTCTTGTGCAATTGGTAATGGAGGTTGTACTAAAGCTGTAGAGAGATAACAGGAGTACATCTCAGTAATCATCAACGTAAGTTTGGCAAAGGTCAGGGTGATACATCAAAATAAGTGAAATTAACTACCCTAAGTGGTACATTTTTCTGATGACAATTTCTTATCCTTAATCAGCACGTAAGATCTAAAGTTTTTGTAGAGGCCATGGCCATGAACTGCAGGCAACCTAAGCAAGGAGTACTTTTTAACAGGCACTTTTTAAAATATAAATGGATACAGTTAAAGGCTAAACAAAAATATTATAAATTATTCAGTGACTAACATCAAATAGATCAAGTAACAGATACACCTATTAATGACAGCTTCAAATATTGGACTATGCATACAAATAATCAATAATTATTTTTTTCAGTAGTTCCACAGCAAGTATCATCTTTGAGTCAACTTGTTTTCAATAGGTTTTCTCTGTAAAATTTTTTCCCAGTACCTGTGTAACCAGCTAAAAAGTAACTTCTGTGTTGCTATTTTCCATTACACAGAATTAACTTCCTTTTGATTAAGTAAAAAATCAAACAAGTAAGTTTTTAGTAACACAAAGGACTATTAGAAGAATCAAACTTACGTGTTGGAACAACTGGTGGGACAACAGGTGGTGGGACAACGGGTGGTGGGACCACAGGTGGAACTGGGGGAGGCATATAACCTATATAGAAAAAAATTATTACAAGGGGAGCAAATTAAGTTCTGCCACAAAAGTTTGCCTACATTACTCATCCTGAAAAGCTGCATCCCTGAAGACTGGCAATCAACAAATGTATGGGAAGAGGTAACAGTATTGTTTTCAAAAAGAACCCCATCTTTATTGTAGACTGTGATTCTTTAAAAGTGATTTCTGCCAGCAATATTCATAGAATAAAATACTTTCAAAACTTTCCAAATACAGATTATTTACAAGGATTTTCAAATGTTCATTTTTATCAAAGTTCAAGAAAAATTTCTGCTTTTCTCCCTACTCAACACAACACACTTGTAAAATTTATAGTTGGAGATAAGAAATTTCATACTGCATTAAAATTAAAGATTCAAAGGTTAACTAGCTCAAGCAGTCACCTGTACCTGATGGGAAACCATACAAAAAAATGATGTACATAGAGGCACATAACTGGAGTATACTCATTACATAACCAACTTAATTGCTACTAACTTACCTGGAGGTGGCTGTGAAGGGTTGAAACTCGCTCGCAAGAAGGGGGGAGGAGGAATTGCACTATAACCAGGAGGAGGGACAGGCATCGTGACAGGAAATGCAGGTGGAACCAAGCTGACAGCAGGCACAGCTGGAGCTACTGGAATCTTTTTCCAGGGGAAAAAACAAACAAAAAAGCAACTTCAGCAACTGATCATAAACTGATCAACTGCAGTTCATATTAAGCTCTAAATGTTACAAAGGCTATATATATATATATATATTCTGAACACGCTGAAGAATTAGTTTGCATTCTGAAATGGAATGTACGCTACAGGTAAACAAGGACACTGGAAAAATACTACCCTCTCTTTTCCCTATTCAAAAAAGAACAGAAAAATACATGGTTAAATACTATACTAAAGACTAAAAGTTTACCCATAGGAGATAGGTGAACGCAAAAAGGGAAAGTGAGAAAAGAAAAATGTATAAAGTGTGGCAATTTGACAGCAGTTAGACAAGAGTGATTCTATCCTCATTAGAAAAATTTACATCTTTTAGAACAGTATGTAAAAGTTAAGTCTAATGTACGTAATTATAAGGCTAATAACACTGATGAAATCTTGAAAATTATTTAATATTTCTCAAACTTCTTTTTGAGCTACATGTTTTGATACAATGCAGAATTATAAGTAGCTAGCAGCAGACTAAAAGCTCTATATATGTATACTTAAATATACTGATCAAAGTGTTCGCTAGCAGACAGTTGAAATAATAGTGAAAACACGTTTTGTAAAAAGAAAAAAACCTCAAAATGTAATGCAGGTAAATGCAAATATTTTAACTTTTCATAGTAATTTTATATCAGCTCAAGTATTGGAACTCTCCATTCATGTAAGGAAAGAAATAACAGTAATAATGTGAATTTTAAAAAATATATTAGGCAACTGCTTCTCATTTTATTAACAAAATTCAGTAGAAAATTGGAGACTTATGAATTGCTGCTTATAGAGTGCAGCAGCACACTACCTAAATAATCAGATCTTTTGAAGATGAGACTGTCCCTATGAAATCCTGCCTAAAATTTTTAAGAAAATAACTAAAGTATTTTCATTGATGTGGGGAAGAGCACACAGGTAGAGAAGTTCATTTGAGAACTTTTTTCACAAGTGAAAAAAAAGATTATTGCACTGCTTATCGTAGAGAAAGATGCTTTGTTCTATAAGCAAAATACTTTCTGTAAGCTCATTTTAATTTTTCCTTAGAAAATGAACATGCCAGTATTTATTTTTTTTCTTTTTGCAAATGTCTCTGACATTTAAGCCTTAATTTGAGATTGTACACAAATTTGGGATACACTGTGCATGAAACTGAAGATTTTACTCAATCAGGGCTACTGATTTTACTCTAAAATATTTCAGAGATAAAAAACCACATGGACATAACACTACAGTATTTTTGATATAATTACTGCAACTCAGCAGTGAAATTTATCGGCGTTGAGTAAAAGGTTTGCCTTCCAGTTCTCAGGTTTTTGCAAACTCAGATCAATACAAACCTGCAGCATAGTGACTGGTTGCGTGTAAGCTTCTGTCTGTGTTGTAATAACTGTACTCTTGTCAACTGCAGCACTCTGTGTAGTTTGAGTATTTTCTTTAGCAGCTTCTGAGCTTCTGGCTGTCTCCCACTCTTTAAAAAAAAATATGCATTTTTAACATAAAATATAATAAACATGTATTTTTGTTTAAATACTAGAAAGTCCTCTTCCTTCTTAAATTTTAATCTGGTATCTCAATGGATTCATTACACAGAGCCCTCAAACTTACTATGAAAAGAAGGACGAGTATTATAATATATTTTAAAGAATGTAAAATATCTTTAATCACCTGCAACACTGTTTAATTATGACAGTATACAAACTGATTTTTCAACACTTGACAACTTTTTTCACCATCATTCTGTTAATCTGTAATATGGAGTATGCTCCAGTTTTCTAAACACTGCTGCTGTCAACATATCTGTGTTATCTGCTGGGTACTGTATGATGACAGAGAACCTCCATGTTAAACAAATCTCAGTCCAAACCTCAACCTTCCTTCTGCCACTTCCTGAAGTGGTTTTGCATTTCAAGTTTAACATACCAAATGTATTCCAGTAATGTTCCTTGCTTTAATTTTTCTGGCACTTATACTCTATTTTTACTAAAAAAAAATTTTGCTATAGGAGTGTTAATGTTTGTTTAGTGTAGGAGCTCTACTGTTTGTTCCAGTATAGCTCATTTATTTGGTTCTAGATCCATTTGAAGAAAACACAGTACTCATAAATCTTTCACAAACCTCCTAATTCAAAGCAAGGTCTAAAATTATTTGATCTCCTGTCTCTTCAACTTTATAGAGGAAATACAGCTGTGCTGTGCCTGTTTGAACAAGTTCCAACTCCCCTAAATTAACTTATATCTGAATATAAGATTCTTTACAATCACAAGCAGATCATATTTTCTACACAAATTAAGATTTTGCATACTTGGAAATGAGTGCACAGCAAATTCCTAACTTTTAAAAAATGTTAACTTTTATTACTGAAATTAATTCCCCTTTGTCTCTTAATTCCTCATTGTTATGACAACCCACTGCTTACCTATAAAGATAATCTATGTTTCATTATTACAGTGCCATTTATATTGGAAACAAGTAGCTACTAAAATTTATGTACATAAAAAAAGAGTATGTATTACCTAAAAAATAATCCTTCAAAGGATTTGCAACTACAAAAATAAACACATCTTCTAATAATCAGACTGCTAATCAGAACTGCTAATGTTCATACCTGTATTTACTGTTTCCTGGTCAATCATGCCACCTTCAGCAAAGCCCTCTAAATCATCCAGTTTTACTTTCTCCCAAGGAATATATGAAACTCCCAGATCCACATCCCAGAATTGCTTATATTCTGTTTTCACACCTTTATTCAAAGCCCAGGCAATCTGAAAACAAAACCCAACCAGATCATGTGTGGTTGAATGTGAATGAATAATTTCCTGCATGTTTCTGTCACTGCAGATCAATCGTGTCAGTTTCAAGTTTTATCAAGTTTTTAATTTTAAATGAAACTATAGGAAATTTAGTTGGCCTCTGCAACAGATGTGTGTGTAAGATTAATTACATCCAAAAGCTTAAATTTGTTCTACATTAATTCTAACATACACATGGGGAAACTAAAATACAGTAATTCAAGGATGCACCCTAAAGGATCCAAGAAAGTAGGAAAAATCACAGCATTTAATCATATACTTAACACTGTAAGAATACGATGAAATTTAATATAAAATCCACATGGTCAGGTACAGTCTTATACTGTTATCACTGTCACATACGAAAAATGTTCTCCAAGTATTTCCTAAGTATCAAGTCATAATTTCATTTTACTATCTTTCCTGTTGCCTGTTAAAAGCTGCATTTTACACAGGAAAAAAACAATTTACACCATATTGCTTCATTCTTTTCCATACTGAACATCTGAATGAAACACTGCTAAATGTAAATCTTCAAACTAAAAGTGTGCTATATTTGAAATGGACAGAATCCTTAGATTAAAATTACCTTAATAATTTTAGATCCAATTTTATAAGATCCAGAACTAAGTTTCTGAAGAGCACGGTATGCATCTTGTCTGTGAACCATACAGACATAAGCACAGCCTCTTGGGGGAATCATCTATGGAAAAAAATAAATGCTGTTAAAAAGCAGGAAAAGCAGGATTTAAGATTACATAACCACACTATCTGAATACTAATTTAAAAAAGGAAAAGGCTTACACTGTAAAAAATTGATTCCTTAATCAGCCATAATAACAATTTTGATCATCAGCAAAACTTAAGTGTGATATTGGCAGGGTACTTCTGTTTTAACATTGTCAAGAAGCAGCAGCAAATTGAATGGGTGCTAAGAATTGTATGAAAGATGAGAACATGGAGAAGGCAAAACCTGGAAGCTATATTATGACAACTTCAGAAAAGCAGAAGTTGCTACCTCTTCTTAAGCCCCAAATTCCCTGTGAGCTGAGCAACAACCTTCCACAGAGGTGCAAACCACTGATTAAAGCATTCTGCATTTTTGAAACGTAGAGTCCTCATTGCTGAAGTGTGATTTCCACTAGCCAGTAGCTTTAATGTTTCATTTAGGAAAAGTACCATTGGCTTGTAAATCTTTGAAAGTTTGCAAAACATATATGACAATTGCTTATTTTTGTTTTTATCAAAAGTATATGTGTGCTTTTGTGTTACTTAGGAGCACACAGTAATATACCAGACAAAACCATTTATGATGACACAATTTAATGTGGTTCTTATGAAAATATGTTTACAATATACAACCATATTATCCTAGGCAATTAGAGCTTTGTGGAATGTGTAGAGTGAACTATTTACAATGTGTTTTGCTGCTAAAATATAACGAGCACTGGGATATTATGGTTGTTACTTTACTTACATTTGAGCTTTCTTAATTGCTAATCACTGACAATCAAAATGAGCATTAAATGTCAGGCTCTGGGTTTTTTTTTTGACTTGTGAAACTTTTTAATAGATTCTGTAATGCCACAAAAACTATTCCTTATTAATTATATATTTGAATAATCAAAGTTCTATGAAAAATAGTAAAAATGTCTGAAATTAATTAAATTGCATTAGAAGTACTTAAACAACTGCTGGAGCAAGAGACAAACCCTGAAATTTCTCTTATGTATGTATGTTATTTCCGGAGAACTGTACTTCCTCTTGAAGCTGAATATAGGCAACAATGAATTATGGCTCCAAATATCTAAATCTATATTACTCTAAATAATGAGAAGTGTATCTACTGATTATAAGCATCCTTTTAGTTGTCACATTTTATAATGAGCACTTCTTTACAGTACAATTTCTTTTAAGTGTTTTATCCATCTTGATTCAACTTAAGAAACCAGCGCATAACCAAGAACAATGTGGATACACATAAGTTTATATCCGTTAGTCCAAGGAAAAATAAGACTTATCCTATGCCAAACCACAGAAAGAGAAAAGACATAACTTTTTATATGTTAAGACCCTAGTTTAAAAAAACTGTCAATTGTTAGTGCTTAGGAAAAGCCGTTTTACCAAAAAGTGTATTGTCTTCAGTGCTTCAAAAGGCAGTACATGAAAACCAAGAGGCAAATACGATAGCCACAGTTTTTAAACAGGGATAAAAAGCCTCCTACATACAAGTGTAAGCTGCTAAAAGGAATTCAGAAGCATAAGTATGTTTTAGAAAGCCTGTAATCCCTGAAAATGCATTGTAATATGCTTACTTACATTAATTGACTCTATTTGTCCAAATTCTTCAAACAAGTTAGTTAAATCTTGCTGTGTAGCCTTCTTGTCTACTTGACCTACCCAAAGAGTAGTACTGCAAACTGTCAAGAGAAATATTCACATCAATCAAAATAATAGAATGACAGATTATAGAATGATACATTATAAAAAACTCTGAAGTATGGATATAAAAGGCTTTACAATTACACAAAAATCATTGACCAAAAACCAACAGTAAATCTATTACTTAATGTGCAGATATAAGACACCAAACAGATGTTCAGTAGTAGTGTTCATTCTTCTTGTTACATTTTTTTTTAAACAAAATACTTGTTTTGAAAGAAATGGAAA
This sequence comes from Heliangelus exortis, assembly GCF_036169615.1. Taxonomy (NCBI): domain Eukaryota; kingdom Metazoa; phylum Chordata; class Aves; order Apodiformes; family Trochilidae; genus Heliangelus; species Heliangelus exortis. The sequence continues at coordinate 52,669,638 of NC_092424.1, read as the reverse complement.
AAAAAATCTGTAATTAGGAGCTAAGGTAAACTGCATTAGAAAAAAAAAGCCAAACTGCTGTTACAGAAAAAAAAATTATTTCTACTCCACATTCCATGAGAAACGTGCCTCTAGGATTTAAAACCAGATTTCATGAAGCAAGACTAATTTCTAAATAGTTTGAAGCGTATTACAGAAGGAACTTAATTGCAGTATTATGCATTGCACCTGAGGGAAATGTAAACTATATTTCTACTTTACTGTGGGGCACATCTCAGAAAGACAAGGCCCATCACTGAGCTGAAGATGTCCATGACACTTCTGACTCTTGCCAATTCAACCACAAGCCCAGATCCCTCCAATTTGTCTCCCAATGCCTACCCCTGTCCAGCTTGCCAAATATAAGTGCTCACTGACATGCAAGCTAAACCATCCTTCTCCCATATGTACATGATTCAAATTCTTTTGTCTCCTAGGAGATTAGGCCAACATCCGTGGTTTTCCACAGGTATCTTAATACTTTGAGTAATCCACCCAAGATAAAGGCAAAACTACATCAGAAGCTGTATATAAACTATCTAAAAAGGGTTAAATTCTGGAACACAAGTTCATGACAAAAAAAAAAAAATAAAGTACAGTTATGCTTTCCAAGAATCCAGACTGCTGCTCAGACCAGCAAAGAGACACTGATACAACAGCAGATGGCTACACCCAATTTCACTGTTTCTAGCACTCATCTCAAAATACTTTCCCATTGATTTATGAAACTGTGTGAATAAATTTTTCCTTCTTACTACATTCCCTCTTTCTTGTATGCATCTTCTCTCTAGAAATGACAACACTCTGCAGAAGACAAAATCCAGTTGTGTTTTGGATACTTTCTTAAGATATGACCATTATGGTCTGTCTTATCAACGCAAATTACTAGTTTCACATTTCCACCTGCTTTGGCTCTATATTCCTGTGAAAGGCTATTTAAAAGCCATATGAAGATTTAGCAAAACTGGTCTCTAAGTTATTCAGCAAAGTGTCCAAAATGTGTACCACATAAATGTCTTAACAGCGTATCAGTTTTCAGATGAAGTGCTGCATCTTCAAATGCCCTAGAGAAGACAGCATTAAAGACAAAGCAGATTGTAATTTAGGGACAGCCTCTGTTCAGAAGTCAAATCATTGGTGCAATAGTATCAGTAAAATCATCAGTAGAACAGTATGATACTTGCTTTCCTCTAAGATTAAATGATGCACCTAAGTTGTATGGAACATCAGAAATGGAAGTGATTAACAAGAAAATGGTCACTGTATTCTGTAACAGCACTCAAGCTAAATCTTTTCCTTTCAATGAAAAACAAAGCCTTTTTTTCCCTTTAAAGCAGCTGCCACTTACCACTTAGTGTTTTTGACCGTATGGGAGGCAATCCCTTTTTCTGACGTTCCTTTTCCCTTTCCCTAGCCCTTCTTTCACTAGAATATGATCGAGATGACTTTCTCTTCCTTTCTCTTGATCTTGAGCGTGAACGTTTCCTGTGTTTACGCTTGCGAGAACCAGACCGTGATCTAGACCTTCGTTTTCTTGGTGACCTACAAAATATTTAATTTCAGTATGCCGAGTTTAAAAAAACCTTCTAATTTAGTTTTCCATTAACTACATATTTTAAGCATGATACAGACATTTCCATTATATTACTTGAACCGCTTCATGCCATTACTGTGAGGAAAAAAACATATAACTTGAGCTTTAAGCAAAACACAATCAAAATGTTCCCTAACAATATCTATTTTTCTGGCATAGAAAACCTGCCAGATGGTCAAGTGTTCATTACTTTAGTGACTTGAACAGGTCTTTAAAAACGAAAGTAAACTACAGATATGCAAAATGAACTGTCACATAGAAAGTCTGCATCTAATGTACAAATATTAAATAAATACTATTTTTTCTATTACAAAAAAACTGCTCATGATAATTTTGAAAAATAAAGGATTGGAATGATAGTTACAAAACACAAATTTGTTTCAAAAAAGCCTTCATTTACTTCATTTAATACAAGTTAATTATGAAACCTTGAACGAGATCTTGAACGAGTTCTTGATCTTGAACGAACAGCCGATTTCTTTTCCTCTTGTTCAAAAACCTCTTCTTCAGCAACATCCTGACCTTCATCTATATCCATGTCCTGAGGTGAGATGTAAAAGATGCTCAATAAGATATAAGTAATATACTCACAAGATACATGACATGAAAGCATACGTCCGTATTACTTATTTTAAAATCATCTCAATCTTTGTTTTCCTTTCAACTTCTCTAACCAAATTCAGAATAGTTTTACCTGTTGCTGAATATCAATTGAATCATCTACATTTGTTTCCACTTCTAAAAATTGCTGTTGACTACTCCCTTGTGATGGTGACGCAGAGTGCTCTGAACCAAAATTTCCTTCTTGATTCTCCTCGGGGCTTGCCTAAGTAACAAATAATATACCATAAAAAGCCTCATAAATCAAAATGCTTACTGTGTAAAATGTAATACTACATAAAATTATTGTTCAAATATCTCTGAAAAACTAATTATCTTATTTTCCCACTTCACATTAATATATAAACTGCCACTCTATTCCTTTTTTTTTTATCATTGTTAAATACAAAACTTTGAAAATATGAATAATCCTGACTATTAAAAGATTACTATCTATGTGCTGAATCAAAAGCCCAAAGTATGCTACTTGTTCCTTAATTTGGTTAGTTTCAAAACAAAACCTCACAGCACAAAGAATAGTGATGGCAGCCACATTAATAGTGACATTGGTCACTCATGCACAGACTTTAATAAAATATATTTTGTTATAGACATAACAAAAATATTTGCAATGTCAATTGAACTAGTAAAAATTTGAAATTTAACTCCAAAATTCCTCACAGTGCATGTTTTAAAGCAAGTAATTATTAGGAGATATGGGACAGTGTTGTGTAATATATGTCAGCATGACAATTACAAAAGACCTAACAAAACAAGCAGTGCTGAAATAACAGTAAAATTTAAAACTGTAAACCACTAAATACATTATTGCTCTGCTATAAAGAAATACTATAATGGCCAGCACATTGGACTAAAAGTACAGATTTCGAATAAATATCTAAGATATGAATGAAATCCATGTCACATAGGAAATACAATGAAAATACTCCAAAATGCCATCAGGACAATTCTGGAAAGTAATTTTAAACCTATAATTCAATATTGCAGGTACAAATTTCAGTGATTCTCATTACATTTTCCCATTAATTAAATGAATGGTAGGTATTCTATCTGCCAGCAGAATGGTAGAAAATTAGCAGAATGACATGTAGTACCAAGTTTATTTGTTTTCTCTTCATACTTTTAAACAGCTTATAATGACAGCTCAGAGAAAAATTATACTATAATTCAGTTAAAGTATTCCAACATTACCTGCTTTGTCTCATTTTCCTTATATTTAATTACCCTTCAATAATCTGTTTCTTGATATCAGTTCCTCTATTTCTTATTGCTCCTTCTGTTTCCATCTTTTATCCTTTTCTCCTCTCCCTCTGCTGCTAATTAGATGCTTTATACTTTTGTTTTGTATTTTATGTTTCCTTCTCTTTCCCTTAATCTTTTTCACTGATGCTTAAACATGGAGATAAAGAAAACCTTCCTCATAATATACTGCAGTCATAAAGAAAATAGTAGCTAGTAAAAAAAAATACTATAAAAAAAAATCAGTTACAATTCAAAACTCAAGTGATGTTCTTTGTTGAAAGCTGTGACTGCACCTTTGCATAGGTTAAATGAAAATTCACAACAGATGTTTGTTATGTTTGTAGTTCCTCTAGATATTTTTCAGTCACAGAATTCTATTTCACTGTGAGACTAGTAAATCCAAATGCTTCACAGAAAGTCCAGTCTGTATCTGTCCAGTATCAATACACAAGAAACTTGGGTTTTCTTGTTTTTTTAATGGAATCAGGAGGAACGAGGACCAACTTCAAGAAAGAGTGGCAAGGACCCAATTCATATAGTTAAGAAGGAATCTTGGGTTGTCTCAAGCATCAGTTCTTACTCATAAATGAGGAAATATGTGTCTCTACTCTTTAGCTCAGATTCTTCAACAGAAGAACCTTCAACCAAGACTTAAAGCTTGGGAAGGGAAATTGTAAATTATCCACAATCTCTGTTCTGGCCTCTTGATGGCTCTGCAGCAGCAGCTCATAGATGCTCTCCCTTCACAGACAGGAGCATAATCACTTAAGTGCTCACCTTCTGACAGAAGGGAAGAATCTTTTCTACCCCTTATAAAGAGCTTTACAACCAAAGTACAGTTAGTCTGTAACTAAGCTAACGGGTACTCTTTCCTAAGAGAAGCACAACGTACACCTTACAAATTTGATTGGTTTTTTTTTTTCTGCTTTAAGTTCTTTCTTCTACTTATTCCACTTACCCTGCAAGATTCAGTTAATGATCAGCCAGTGACAGAGACTTTCATTATATGAGATGTTTCAGTAACAAGACAATTTTTTTGTCCTGTAGTATGACTTCTATTACTGCTGAAGAACATAATTATTAGGACAGCCACAAGATGGAGTTCTTACCTTTTGAGGCTGCTGTTGCTCTAGAAGCTGCTGTCTGAGATGTTCTAAATTTTGTTGCTGTAGCTGTTCAGCTAGTTGATGAAAAAGTGAATTGTTCACAGACTCTGGTACTAAAGGCCTAAAATGAAATAATTTAAATTAAAAAAACAAACAAACAAAACACAAGTTTTTCTCTTTGTTTAATCAGATGGTAAACAGCTCTACACAACTGAGTTTCAAGTTTGTCTTCATTATTTTACGTTTTTAGCTAATGTTGCTAGTTCTGTTACCACCATTATCACGTTAACACTAATAATAATACATCTAAAAATTAAAAGCATGAACATTTTATGATGAAGTAAAAAACTTCTGGGACACAGACTTATTTAAGTATTAAAAAAACACATGTTTCATTGATGTAGTAAACCATCTTTTCTCTTTCTGCTGTTTTATCATACTTAATGCTCTGAAAGAAAGAAACATCTTCCTGACTATTTAATCAGGAAGTTTCAACTAGTTCAACTAATGTCAGGCAAATTTTAGTATTTTCCAGAAGAAATATAGCTTGATCTTACAGTTGGGAAGAGGGAGTTTCCTTTTTAGGCTCTTCATTTTGTTCAGATTCTTCCCCAAAGTCAAACCTCTCCATCAGCTTCTAGGATAAAGCAAAAAAAGCACTACTGAGAACTCCTTTTATGTCTCTCTGTGTAGAATCACTTTTCAAAACAAAAATGGTATTTCTCAACTTAAAAAAACCCAACAATAAACTGTCAACTGGAGTAGAAAATTGTATGTCATGCTACTATTGATATCAAATTCTTGAATGAATCAAATACTAAATTTTGTCCACATCTGTTGAAAGCAAACGATTGGAAACACTGATGAATTTATTAGAAACAGGGATTTAAAAAAAAAAAGGAAACTTATCCATCATAACATCCTGCACTATTTATATTTGTTATCCAATTAACTTCCACTATACCATGGAATGCATATAATGAATCTTCACAGTTCTTTCCAGATCCCAATGCTTGCTGTTTATTTCTCTTAAAAGCTGTCTTTATATTTTGTTTGCAAGTCAGAACTGCCTTCAAACATATCTTTAGAGAGCGCCTTGATTATTTCTCTCAACTCCATCCCCTCCATAAATCTTAGGATCACAGGACAAGTCCAGGTTGAAAGGGACCTCAATAGGTCACAACAAACTTAGCTGTGAACTCAGATCAGGTTACTCAGGGTTTATCCAGTTGAGTCTTGGAAACATCTTAGTTTCCAACAACTGAGACTACACAGTCTTTCCAAGCAACCTATTCCAGTGCTTGACTGTGCTCATAGCAAAAAAACCCATTTTCCTTACACCCACTCTGAACCCTTTAATTTGAATTTCTTTCCCTCGTCAGAAGGCTGCAATGTTGCTCTAGAAGCTGCTGCCTGAGATGTTCTAAATTTTGCTGTAGCTGTTCAGTTGCTGCTAAGCAGTGAAAAGCCTGGCTTCATTTTCTTGCTGACTTTGTAGATCTGTGGTGGGGTGAGGGAGGACTGCTATTAGGTCTCCTCCAAAGCTGCCTCTGCCCCAGGCTGAACCAGCTCTAGTCCTTTAGAGGGCAAGTGTTCCAGCCTGACCACTGTGGTGGGGTTACATGTACTTCTTGCAGTCTGTTAATGTCTTTCCTGTACAGTTGTGGCAAAACTGGATGTGATACTCTAGATGCAGTCAAGAGTAGATGGGAGGTCTAGATGAGATGACAATTTCCATCCATCACATGGCTATACTTCTGTTCACTCAGCCCAGGAGCTTGTTGGCTCTCTTTGCTGCCAGAGTACTCTGTCAGCTCATGCCCTGTTCCTACAAGTATACTTGTTTATATATATATATATTTGTTTTATTATAACTTCTTTTCCCACAAAGACTAGAACCCCAGAGATTAAGCAAACTTAAGATTGTTTGTCTGGTACTCAAAGAAAGACTGTTACCAGTCTAGTGTTCATTGCATGGTTAGGACATCTTTGATACTTGTATCTCTAACAGTATCATCACTTGCAATTGAGGAATTTTGTGTTAAATATAAAACTCTTGCAAGCTCTCTAAAATGCAAATAAAAACTCCAGAGCATCCTGGAAGACCAGTAACAAAGATCTAGGTTTGTTGTCAGGAAGCAAAGCCTTGCCAAACATTTTCCTCTTAAAAAAATCTAGTTTATAATTTTTATTTTATTTGGGCAGCTATTTGGATTTTGCTACTAGTTTCTTTGAAATAGCTCCAGTCTGGCCCTTGTGGCTGAGTGGCCATTAACAGCTGCAGAGTACCTTTTGCTGTAGCTTAATGCAACTGAATCTACTTTATGCATTCAAGATTGCTCTGCAATGTGAAATGAAGTGTGGTGCCTGTACGCAATCAAAAGTGGCACCACAAAAGCTTACTCCTTATCCAAATTAAAACAGTGATGTACACGCTTCTTATAAAAATAAATATTGCCATTTTAAACATTTTGTTTATTAAGGCTGCCATGTCTAGGAAAAAATTATACAATTAATTATATAATAAAATGGAAGGAAAGAGTAACAGAACTACATCATTATGACTCATGATCTTCAGCTATTGAGAACTGGGATTCAGGTGGCAGATGATATTGGTGCTGAGAAATCATTAAAACAAGCAAGGAACATTATTATCTCCAAAACTTAGCATTGCAAAAATAAGATTGGCCATTAATACACATATATATATATTGATATGTACTCTTTTATAGCACCTAGATTCAGAAATCCTCAAACCTCAGAAAAAGTAGAAAATAGGCATGGTACCACCTGCATTATATTAATAAAAACAAAGGTTTAAATGACATGCTAGTTCTGCAAAGCAGACTAAACAGCTTTTAAGTAAAAGCCTTGATGGACTCACAACACATACATTATCAATTCAGAGTTATGCTACCGATCACTGAGCAAGGAATTTGAGATGTATTATAATGCAGAACTGAGGTACAGATCACATACTACAAACACGTCTTGTACAGCTTACAAAACCAAATCAACACTATATACCCACTGAAACCTTCTAAATAAGCACCCTGACACAAGAATTCGTTCCACAACAATTACTTCCCAAGTCCCAGAAATCACAATAATGTACGTTCACTATGCTGATAACTTCCATGACAAGACCTCTGCGTGTTATTAGTGCCATAAACTAGCTGAAGAGCATCAAGCCTAACTCTCTCAAGCTACATAAACATCTCACCAGAATGCCAATTCCTCCCATTTGCTCCAGCTAAGTTGTTCAATAATCAAGAGAGCCACACCTTCACTTACTATAAATATGCGGCTAAGTTTAGAAGTTTTCTTGGCATTTAAAATTTAAGAAAATTACAAGTCCAGTCACATTCTACCCTTCTGGGAAAACAGCCCATATAAATATCCACACGCTTCCCTTTCATTGCCTTCTAAGAAATAACTTTGTACCTCAGATCATAAATACAGAGAAGGAAAATACAAGACATGCTCAATACTTACCACAGTGTTACAAAGGATGAAGAAAAACATATACTATTGACTTAACTTTGCTAAATCAAATCCATCTTAATACTCGATGACCCTTATGGGTCCCTTCCAACTCAAGATACTCTATGAAATGCCCTAACTCATATAAAAGGAGTATTTTAATTTGTAGTACTCTCCCTACTTTTTTTTTTTCCATTTTCAACATAGAGCACTTTATTGTATATTCATGTATTTTTAGTAGCTCTGAAGTCAAACCGCAAAATCCAAAAGACAACTTTCACTTACATATATATTTTAACAATAAATATTTCTTCAAATTTCTATTATTCTACTTCTACCTTATTAAAAGAGACACTCTGTTCCAACGGATTAAGTGTGTTAGCAGCAGCAGCTGCAGCTGTAAGTTGTGCTGTGAGGGCCTGTAACTGAACGACAAGACCAGCATCCAGGGCTTGAAGTAGTGAAGGCTGAGGTTTTTGCTGCTGTATCTGCAGTGTCTGTATCAATTGCTGAAGCTAAAACAGAAAATATAACAAATGCATCAAAAATATCACAAATGCAAGACAATTTTTTAAAAAAGCAAATAACAAACTAGTCTTTTCCCCTTCCAATTAGGAAAAAAAAACACCTCAGGAATGCAGTATCATCTAACCTGTGGCTGTTATTTCAACTTAACTTGGTTTTGTTTATGGCAAATTTTGTTCCCACTTACTGGCTAATTTGTTTTCAGTGGCTGAAAAGACATGCAGATGCTTCTTCCTCCTAACTTGCTCTGACAGGTTGCATGATGACCAGTCACCACTCAGGATTTCCTGCTTTCTAGGGTTCCCCCTCTTCTGTTTCTCCAGTTTGATTCCTTCTGACCTGAAAAAAATCTGTTAGCCTACCTACTCCAGCTTCCTAAGGGTCCACCTATATTATGAAAACCTGTATGCTTTAACAATTATGTAGAGAATATAGATGCACTGTTGCAAGCTCCACTTCAGGTTGATGCAATGTGTCTGTACAAACAGCTTGCACTAATGTCTCCGGATTAGTCACAAGGCAAAACTCAAGCTGAAACTCACATTTGTGCTGATAGAAGTCAATTCACTTGCTGTGTTAACAGAACTTAAAAAGTAAATTAACCAGGAACTGGGAATAAGATCTGTCTGCAACGTAACAGACTCTGGGCTCTGTATAGCTGTGAATAAAAATTGCCTACAATGTTCAACCAGAAGCAGCAGCTCTGGGGCAACAGATGTAAAGTAAAAACAATGTTTATAATAAAAACAAGGTATAGGTAATGCCAGAAGACAAATATTAAAATAAATGTTATTTTAAAATAGTGTTGAATGCTTCAAATATTATTTAAAAACAGTTTTGGGGAGTGGTCTGGTGGTTGGGATGGTTTGTCTGTTTGTTAAACAACTCCACATGCAACCCTGCTGAGGTTTAGGATTTTAATGTACTAGAATGAGTACTAAACACAACCAGAGAAGGAACTGTCAGAAGTGTAGTGAATGGACCTAAGACATTTCATGAGAGTGTATTGGGATACCCTAAGAGTATCTTCCTTCAAATCCAGAGGAGAATAATAAAGAAAAATATAACATCTTCTAGGTCTTTTTAGAACACATGTACAACCCAATCTCCTGGTGTATCTTGTTTTCCTTCCTCCAACTTCCTATTTGTATATAAATTTTTAAAAGGGGATCTCCCAGTGAGGAAATGGGCAGGTATTGTAATCTGTTCAACAGAGATGCTCCCATAATTGAAGAAATTTAACTTAACACAAAAGGAAAAAATGTTACCCCTATGGAAATAAGACCTCTTAAAGTACCATGGCATTAGTGGAAACAGTCCTTTCACCTTCTCTGAGACAAACCACTGGAACCTTACCTTTGGGTATTTCTGGAAAAAAAGGCTGAGCAAATCCAGGTAATTCAAACTATGCCAATGTAAATTCCTGATTACATTCATATTCCCCCTTCTCATGGGGTTCACCACTGCACTCTTACAGGGTTCAATCTCCCCCTTCCTACTAGGGCTCATTAGAACTCTGTATAAGCTGATTAGTTTGATCTTCTTTTCCAAAAAGCAGGAAAAATGTATTGTGCTTTTTTTTTAGTTACCTCGTGATAATGCAAAACACTCTTCCTGTTTTTAAAAAGTATTATACAGACTTCTTATACAGCAGAGCCTCTGAAAATGCTTCAGTTATTGTCCTACCTCACCAAGAGCTGATTACTGAAATAGGCAAAGCTGAAGAGCTCACCCTCCTTGACAAATCCACAAAAGATGAGTAAATTTGGCTGGTTAACCTTGTGTGTTGCACTGAGTAGGAAGGAATCAAACTGAAGAAACTGAGATGGAAGCCCTGGAGTGGGAAAATCCTGCATGGTCACCATTCTAGCTGGTTTTACATTCTTAGTGGTCACATTTTTCTTATCCCATCCTCTCCTATAACTAGTCTCTCAATTTACCTGCATCCATTCTTACCCATAAAACACAGTCTTAAAATGAAATGAAGGACTTTGGAGATTGGCACGGGGATGGTGGTGGCTTGGAGAGAAGGAAGAAGAGACAGGATGCAATCAAATGTTGCAAATTCATCTACCAATCCCAGAGATCTCCAGATACATAGTATTGTCTCCACAATTCTGCTTAAGACCATCTTTTCCCCCCTCAAAATCCATCCTCTTCCTCATTTTACTATTATGAGCTAAACACTCATTTGCTATTTGTCATCTGCTGTCTTTAAAACTCTAATCCCTTCTCATGTTCATAAACTTTCTCTTCATCCTTTTTTTTTTCCAGAATACTCTATAGGTAATAATCTTTAAAATCACTTTATTGATTTTCCATGTATTTCCAATTCTCACTTCCCACCCTCACTACCCCAGCAGGTAAAACATCCTGTTCTTCAGTCCAAATAAATATCATAATGCCGAAGTTATGCTCGTACCAGAGTTCTGCCATAAACTGAAAAATGGTCTGCATTTTAACAGAAAGCCAGCTGTATGTGCTCAAATTCTGTGGCAGTAGTTCAATGTATGCTGCATATCAAACCATTTTTTTTTTTAGTTTAGAAACTCCAGAAACATTTAAAAATTGAGGTACACAATCACACCTATGACCTTATTTTTGAACGTTGCAAAATAAAAACTATATTTAGCTGATGGAAAGATAAAAGAATCAACACACAATGCACTTCCAGAATGAGTATACTGCCATTATGTAATTCTGTACAATGTTTAGCTTCTTTGGGCATACAGCAGTGAAATATGTTTAAACTGGCATTTTATTTTATACCTATGTCCATGAAATCTTAATGCAACTCTTGATACAGTCATCTGTGATATTTTATAGAAAAGTATCTATTACAGACCATCCCATCTGAAGTCACATTCTGTGATGCTTATGGGAGAACCCAGGTAACAGGAAGTTTTAGTTTACCTAGAACTTAAGTGGGATGAAAAACCTCAGAGGATAGTCACCATGGATACTGGGACTAAGAGATATGCATGGAAGCAGTATTCTCTAAGTGTACCTTAAAGACACAAAGTATCAAACAGTGTACATTGTAACTGTCTACAAAATATTTACCTGTTGGCCTTGAGGACTCTGTAAAATCTGTGCAACAGCAGCAAGGGTATCTGTGTTAGCAATCTGAGACACCCAAGGATCAGGTAAACTCTGTACCACATTGGCTGGAGTAACTGGAGTCACAGGTGTTCCTAAAGAAGAGAAAATCTGATATATCAGAATATTATAACATGCAGGTTTAAAAGTCCTGTTAGGAAACCATAATTATTTTGTGTAACTGTACTTCCCAGCTCTTTCTGCTACTGACCTATGGGGACTACTAACAAACCACTGATGAACACACAATAAATAGGTTTCACACAGTAATAGAAACCATTTAATTGAAAAAATATATATTAAAAGATAACTGTCAGCAATCCACTGAGAAACACCTGCTAGTCCACAACTTACTGGACTTGCACTTTATCTCCAGGGGAAGCCTCACAGATTCTATCTAAAAATTTCAACCTGCAGCACCTGGATTTATGAAGATTGCTTGTTGTACCATTTTTTCTCCTGAGGAACACTGAGACTAAATCAGCAATCTGATAATGAGTTTCATGCCATAATCCAGAAGAATCCTCTAACCCTGCATATACTCATGCTTTTATCTCAGAAGCAGAGATACGCTGATGAATGCTACATGTAAATTACTTCACTGTTTTAAAAGACAATTTGCATCCAAGTTTAAAAAAGCATTATAGTAAAGCTATGATTTCAACAATTTAAAGTAATCAATTTTCTGGAAAAAAAAAAAAAATCAGCTACAAGATGCAGTAAATCCAATCCAAGAGCCAGAACTTTTACATATCTCCTGACATCTGTAAAAAATAAGACGGATTTGTTCACCTGACTGCTTTTCATTATGGGAGCAGCAAAAGTTGGATCATAAATATGTGCCAAAAAATAATTTCTATACGTAAAATTTCCCAACTTTGAATGAAAAAAACATCTCCACAAAGCAAAAGAAGTTGAAAAGCCAGTTACCCACCATCTACCTACATAAGTGCTTAGAGCACAAAACTGTCAAGTCTGCGTGTACAACAATGTGAGCATTTGTTAGTTTGGAACATACTCAATGAACAGTGTTTTGCCCAAATGGATCTCCAGAACAATTTCTGGCTCATGTAATTCAGCTCTGAAGGAGAGGGAGGTATGTCACTGGCTGCAGCTTGTGTTGTCAAAGTGTGTTTTTTCCTCCTGAAATCGCTGGCTGTTGGCCAGCAAAGCAAGACCACTGTCTGACACTACTCAGCAACCTCTGTTGTACCAACAGCAAAAACCACACCGATGTATTCTCTTCCATTTCTCTCAACTGTGGCACCACTAATTAACACGGAGAGCAGTTAAGTGGTGTGCTGGGATTTTAACTCTTTCAATGATCTCCTGTTTTGACTTTCAAGTGCAAAAGTGGGTCTTATCACAGTTACTCAATCTGAATAAATTTATAGCATACAGCTAGGAAGTAAACATAACAGGCTGCCTCTTGTTTTTGCTGTTTCCCTGATACAGATGCTGGCTATAATGTATTTGCTTCTAGCTTTCACTTGATTTGCCTAAAGGAAACCAGTGAGCTTTTTCAGCATGTTAACAGCCAACATAACAAAACTGACAAAAGTGTTTTGATTCAAAGGTATGATTTTAACCTGTTTTTGTTTACCTGGTGTATTGTTGCTCATAGCAGCTGTAGTGCTGGGCAGGACAGGGGTCACAACTGGAGGAGGAATTCCTGCTGCCATATCCAAGAGAGGTTGGATAATTTCACTCTTGAACACATTATTCTTCTGCCATAAATTTAGCACTCTAACAATTTTACTCTAAAATGAAGAAACAATAACAGAAGACCCATGTCATGCTTACCTTTCTTGTTATTATCAATTATGGATTTCGTAACTAGCAATGTCTGTCTGTCTTGACTGAAGCACATTTAGGTTTACAAACAGTAAGAAATTTAAGAACAATTATACTGGCTCACACCACAGATGTGCAAGATATGAACTGACCCTAGGCAACAGTAAACACTCTTATACACACAGCAACAGTCTTCTCTCAACAGAAAACAAAATACATTAAAATATTATCTGGTTCTTTTGTACCTTTACTCTTGGAAGACAGTATGGAAGGAAAATTATTGTAAGGAAGCATTTTAAAACATTAATAATTAAAGCAAGAAATTATTAGTGTCCTAAACGTTTGTAGTCAACATATATGAATGCAATTCTGATCTACCTATAATCCAAAATTATTTATGTCTACTGAAAATTTGGCATATATTAATAAGACTGCTAACTACTTTTATTAGGAAAGTAGCTCAATATTTTGCATGCTCTCTTGATGAAATGAATTTAACAGCTTAAACTGGAACATAGTGAGGTGGGCAGTTAATTGTATTATAAAGAGCATAAAGTTCTTCACAGGATCTTGTGTTTGCTGTCATGGAGATAGTTTATTATTCAAATTGTATAAAACTTGAACATAGAGTACTTAACCACAGTGTTTACAACAAAGGAAAAAAATGTCTGCTTGTCCAGAACTTTATTAGGACACTTAACCTTTTTAGAGAGAAGTGCTGAATCTTCACCTAATTTAGAGTTCCTTTAAAGAAATCTCTGAAGGCTTCCATTCAGCATTACAGCATGCCAGTCTTCCTTCTTTGAAAGTTTGTTTTATAAGGCAGTCCTTAACAAATCCATCAGAAGCTCTAACTTCATGCTTCTATCTAAAACTTGTTTTGTGCCTCCCCCTTGCACTTTCTATGTCTGAGCCAGATGAAGGAATCAGCAGGGTTTTCTGTGACTTTAAATGAAATTTTACTGAACTTTTGTTTGATTTAAAAACAAAACAACCTCCCACATTTGTTCATATAAAGACAACTTGTGCTTCTCTGTTACGCTTTTAATCAGACTAAAAATCAAAATGCTAGAAAACAGGTCAAATATCTTAGTACCTTTGACAGCACAATTTTTACTGGGTCAGACACATGGTAATTACTTTCATAGCAAAAAAACTTTCCTATAATACTGAATCCATACGCAGCATAGCAGAAAGACTTCAGACTGTGAAATATGTTTTCCCTAACTAATAGGAGCTCTGCAGACCATAAATGGACTGTTTTACTATCCCTCTTTACATCAAACACCTCCAATGTGATACATTGGTTATTATGCAATGAAATATCCCAGGATAAGTGGCATTACTTGTTACCCTACAAGATATTTACTCTAACTTCTTTTTTTTTAAAGTCAGATTGCCCATCCTGGTGCCAGCTCTTCTTCAACAAATAAGGCTACTTCTGTGCTAGCATATTTCCCAGAGTTGTAAGCTAAATAATTTTATAAAACAAACTAATACTGCTTAAGACATATAACTAAGCAAAGAAACATGAAAGTTAACTATCATGCCTATATATACATAAAACATTGCATGGAATAGAAGCAACGAAAAGATTGTTATGCAAATAGTCTAAAACCAGGCTGGAAAATTGTAACTTAACTTAAATAACCTGATCGATAGCACCCCAAAACTCAGATGCAGAGAGGCATCCATAGCAGAATTTTCCCAGTCACTCAAAATTTGCAGATCCCAACTTATTTTCCTGCAGAGGTCTAAACTTCTGTAAGATGGCAGGAATCCTAAGACAACTACAGAACACATGCAATGGCTGAACTAGTCTGAATCACCTTCCATGGATGTCTGGGTTTTCTGATCTTTGGCTGGAAAATAAAGCAGTAGGAATGCATACAACTACTCAAAAGAATAAACTCTCTTTCTCTTCTTGCAGTGTCCTGCCTTGCTTACTACTTCACTTAATAACTCTACCATACACATTTACATGGAGATAAAGCCCTCTGCATTTCTCAACTTTTTGTAATTTTTCAATGCCATAAGAAGAAATCAGCTACTGTAAAATCAGTGACAAACATGAACAAATTTTAATTGCCTTCACTCTCTGCTATTTCCACTTACTATAAAGGTAATTTGGGAGTGGTCTTGACTACTGTGGTCCAAGGGAAAAGCTGAACTATTGGGTCAAGCTATTCAAGTTAGGCCTTACTCAGCTGTTGGTAGATTCAGTATAAAAGGAAAGATAGCTTTTGATGTTTCTCTATTGCTCTTTAGGTTCAAAACACATTAGCTTGTACTGAAGATAATGCTACTAAGAAAGTTATTTATTCCTTGACAATATAAAAAACCTGCTTGCTCATTTTCTCACAGAAGAGTGGAAGATGCCAATAAAAGACTGAGTACAATTCTCTACCACGTGTCTGCTTAATTTTTTCCCACAAATACATTAATTCAAATCCATTCAGTCCTCCTGAAAACTTTTTCAAAAGTCTAAACAATCTAACCTCACGTGTTTTCCCCCATCTCTACATCAGACAAGCAAAATTAAAGAAATACAGATAAATGTGCAGGTCTATAATTAGGTCTACTCTATCAAGCAGGAAGTGATACTAAAATCTTTATTCTTTATAGATAACACCCTAATGATTGTTTCATTACAAAAATCTGTAAGTGGTTTACCTTGTCATCTCCAGGACAACGGTACAAGTTCTGGAAAGTGCTGATGATGTTATTACTGAATCTTGGAGCAAATACATCCTTTTCTTGTCCAAACTGATGTCGGGACTGTCTCACAATGGAGTCAATGACATACAGACCAGGTACTTTGTATTCTGGTTTGCACTACAGAGAATGATAATTTAAAATATATATATGTGAAAAATAACATAAAATACTAACGGCAGAGCAAATATGAATGGTCCTATGTAATTTTTATATGGGTCAATGTATTACTAAAATGTTCTCTATTTAATAAATTGTCCTGAAAATGAAACTCTCTCAAAAATACTGAACCTTTAATGTTCCAATTGCCACATCTATATGTATTCTTCAGATATGTAAACTGTTTGAAATCGATTTCCTACCACTAAAAAAACCCCTAGAATATAGCTATTAAAAATCAGAACATTCACCAAATATCCTTTTAAAATGTACACATATATTTTAAGAGAGCAATATGAAGCATGACCAGACTCCTAACAGTACATTGTGACTACCTGTAAATATAATTCAAAATATTTCTGTCCTTTTTGATCAAAGTCAACATGAAAGTTAGCATTTTTGTTTGCTTTATTTTACATTGTTGTAATTAGCATGTGGTATATTCTCCCCCTGCAAGAATAAAAACATTTTTTATTTGGTTATCTGTTTAGTGGAGAATATACCAGTGATACTTTTTTTAAAGCTCCGGAAAACTTGCATAATCTATAAACAGCATGGTATTTTTAAACATCTGCTAAGTTCAATACTAATTACTTAGGTACTTCTACTTATTTAACAACAAAAACTACAATTTTTGTCTTTTTAATTGCAAAGTAACTGTACTAGACTACTGCAACCAGTTTTAAGACAGAATGAATTAAGTCATCACTACAATATACTATGACACGGATTCATTTCAGGAATATTGGTTGTACACACACATAGACAAACACACAAGGTACTATGGAAAACATGTGAAAGTACATCCATTCCCATCCAGGTAGTCTATAAACATACTCTAAGCTCCCTGTTTTAAAAAGCACTGATTTGCTAACATTTTTAACTTTGATAAAGCTTTTATTTCAGCTCTAAGTATGGTTTGATGTATTTAAGCATGACATTCTTTACTTTTAAGAATGTGTGTGGCCTCCTTTTAAGACTAAATATGCACTATCAGACTTAATATATTAGAATCTAATTGGATATAATACATTGTTTTCAGAGAATCACTTCAATGTGTTGTATCTACTGAAGTCTTAGCTAAATTATTACCACAAGTGTATTCTGTATACAGAACTGACAGATATACAACTTTTCATTGTATTCAAATCAATAAAAAACACAGAAGAAAGAAAATATTTTAGTAGTAAAGAATCAACAGTAAACTAACTGAGATGGCACTGACATCACTCTTGACAAGTCTATGGCAGATTTTAAGGAAAAGTAGCCTTGAGTTTTAACTTGAAGTGGTTGATTCCAGAAAAATAATCCAATTATCTTCCAAATATACAAATTAAGTCCATAAATACCAACAAATGACTAGCATCTGTACATCTCAAATTCTATTAAAATAAAAATTTACTGGTTGATGTTATTAATTTTGCACATTTCTCTAAACTGTTCATGAAATACTTAAAAAAACCCGATCAAGGCCACCAAAGGGAACACCCAACCAGAGTGATCACTAACCAGCAAGGTTATTAATACCAACAGACACCTGCCTTTTCTAAGGAGCAATGAACAGTGCAGAACACCCCCATCAAGTAGCAGCAGACACTGACCACAAGTGTGTGATGATGAACACAAATATGTGATGATAATCCATACTCCTAGTAGCTTGTGGAGGGGGTCACACACAAGCGGTCTAACTCCTGACAAACTCCCTCCCTTTAATTCAAAAGACAAATCTTTTCTCAGACCTCTGAATACAGAATTGCCAATCCCAGCCACTGTAACTAAAGAGTAGTATCTGGAACTTGTTCCGGATTAATTTTAGGACATCAAATTTCAAAGTGCTATGGATCAGAGATGGGTAATATATATACATGCTCTCATTCTCCTATGGCCATGTTCAGCGGGGATCAGAGGATTTGATCCCTTTTCTTAGAGGCAGAAAAAGTCAGAGGCAACTCCCTAGAAAACAGCTACTTGACAAAACACTAGCAGCAACAGTGAAGTATACTACTAGTATAGACAATTTGTTCATAATTTATTCAAATTTATAAATGGAGAAATCCAGTACCAAAATGATCAATGGAACAATCAGGAAGTATGCAGTCAAGGACGACTGACTCCAAAATTGGAATGCATGCATTGCCAGCTGGAGGCAAAATGCAGTTTTACCCAAGAATGATTAACTGTTCCAAGAAAACAAAATGCAATAAAATTCTTTGTTATTCAGAATCATCTTCCCAAAATTAATTCCAGTCTAGTCACAAAAATATTTTATGGTTTAAATTACTAGCAAGACCCACCAAATAAAATGCTAAATCTACTACACAAAGGATGAGGCTGAATGGTCACCTTCCCTTTAGTTTTATATTCTAGGGGAAAACCTGGCAAAAAAGCCAAGCCAACTGTCACTTACCAAATCACTGTCAAATCTTTTGCTATCAGCTGTTCACACAGGCTATGCTAACAGCCTCTTTTACCACTAAATGAATACATACAGAAGTAGTCCGAAGACAGTAAACACAGTCATTCAGATAAAAGTACATCATAACTACAAAATGTCTTTCTGCATATCGGAAAATGATCAGCTACTGATTACTAGCACAAAGTCAATCCGACTGAAAAGTGAAATAAACGAACAAAGTTTAAGTATTGATAACATAAAGTAATCCATCTCTATCTAAAACCTGATGGTCTACAATACTCAGTAAGCCAAAATGAGAACATTTCTCTCAGTGCTAACCCAAATTACCCATGGCTTACTTACCTTCTGAATGAACTTCTCAACACTCTGTACAACATGCTTGTAGAACTGAAAAATAAAATATTTCAAAAGAGAAGAAAATCTGAAAATGCATTTAATTGTCCAAGTTATGCAATATAGATAATTAAAACAGAATCAGAAACTTTGGTTGATTAACCAGGAATCCGACATACACAGATGAGCATGCTGTTTTCTTTAGAACATTTAACAATATATAAGAAAGCTAATCTCACTTTTTACCACCTTCTGAAAGTTTTTTATACTGTATTTTTTTATAATGTACTAATTTAGTGGCAATCAAGAGATTAATTTAATTGTTCCTTAAAAAGCATGATTATTTCACTGTACACGACTGAAGATGGTAGCCCAGTGTTACCACGCAGAGCACTTATCTGTGTTGCGTTTCTTTTCCAAGTGTTCATTTTAATAACATAAAAACTTGAGTACAGAAAAACCTTATAACATCTATACTTTTGCTTTAAAATTGGCCTAGGTTTTTGTTCTCTCTTTTTTGTTTGTTTTGTTTCTTTAAACCTCACATCATCAAAATGGCTCTATATCAACTCAACAACTGCTATACCCAATTAAATGTTATTTATTGATAAGAGTAGAAGGAAGATTTCCACCTTAAATGCATGATTAAACATTTTGGTATCATTTGTTTAACTGTGTTTAATTTTGAAATATTTACTATCAGTTACTCATTGTTTACATTCAATGAGTTTTTAGCATTTTCATTATTCTGCAACATATAGACTAAATAATTATATGGAGTTCTTTTATTTAAGAAATCCAATGAGTTTCACTCTTCTTTGATCAAACGTCTCTCTCTCTAAACTGCACAAAACACCAATATGTATTTTATTATCTGAAAACACAACTGCATTCTCAGAGGAACATAGATATGAACAGCATAAGTTCCTGTCGTTTTTTGCTTTTACCCTATCATCTTTTTCAGCTTTCAATGAGGTTTCATTTGTTTTAATGCTTAGCACTACTGGCATACTTATTTCCTTCACCATTTTTCAGAGCTGATTTCTGCTGCTTCATTGTTGTTTGGTAATTAGGTTTACTTGGAGCCAAGAAAGGTCCTTAATTACCCTACCAATGCTAAAACTTAAGAACAATTCGTATTTGAGCAACATAAAAAGTAAAATCTATGAACAACACCCCAAAAGGTATGCTAGGAATTTACTGAAATTAAGTAAGTTAAATATAAACGATTGTATGGATCTGAAGGCACCTATATCTTACATCTTTTCTGGAGGGAGAGGGGGAAAGGAGAGATGAGGAATTTTACTTTTATGTTTAATCATCTGTTCTCATGCAATGTCAATCTTTCCTTTTTAAAATGAGGAAAAAAACCCTGTCTTTCAGTTCTGAAGAGAATCAAGTTGATATAATCCTTTCTCACATATGACAACCAGCAAATGAAAGTCACACAACAAATTAAGCCTTCTGCTTTTCTGAAAATCCCATCACTACCACATTTGATCATAACGTGGAAACTGCGCACGCTACAAGGGAACTGGAAAGTCTTGAAGCAAGTTCTTTAAACTATTCAGTTCTTTTGACACAGATGAGAAATGGAAAGGAAGTCAAATGAAGTTAGCCACTTTCTTACCTTTATAGCCTTGATTGCTGCCTTGGTGATCTGTGTCATTTTAGCTTTAGAAATGGGTGGCTTATAATCATTTAGCGAGTACAACTGGAAAAAAAAATAATAAAAAAAAAGCTATCATAAATATATTCTGCAGCTATAAGCAGTATAAAAATATATTATTTTCCACAATAAAACACTAATTTTAATTTTCATTGGATTAAGAAAAAACCAAAAAGACACAATAAAATGTAACTTAAGATACAAACTGCTTAGATGGTAACAGGTTTTTCTTTGCAATTGTCCCTATATACCTAGTTTTACATAACTAAATACAGTAGACACCTGGAGGTGAAGTTGCAAAAGGAATGCATATGATATGCAAATACAGTAGCTCTCAAAGTTTTTATACTAGGGCAAAAAAATAACATCCTTAATTACCTTTATGGAAGGGTAACAGAAGCTTAACCAAATACCTACTATATTCATCATCATATAGCTGCTGAAGTGAAAATAAGCATGTAGCAGTTCTGCCTCTTAAAACGGTGGATTTGGAAAACGTATAGATTTCCTTCATTCACTGTGTTAATATATCAAAACTATTACATATGCTTAACCAAAAATTCAGCTGGGTTCTTAATTTTAAACACAGCTTTGTAAATTCTTTAAAATCTAACCATCAAAACAGCCCCAGTACACAAATAAGAGTTTTGCAACAATTTTCTCCCCAGGACGCAGTAATAATTCTGCTCTTTTTGCTAGCACATACATCTCCTAGAGGAAGCAAGCCCGTATGACAGATATTTATCAGAAATTTGCGACATAGTTAGACTTGTACACGAACTAAATTCATAGCTATGACTGATAGGTGGTAATTTGAAATAATTCCTTCCTTCACACTGAGTCAGGACTCCACGTCCAATGCTATTTACTTCCTGTGAAAGCCTCTGATTATGCACATTATATAGCTTTGAACAGAATGCTGCTTTTTTCCCCACAACCTTAGGTGGTAACAAACAAAGGACTGTTCAGTATTTGCTACTTTCATTCAAAGAAATACCAGACACAAAGTGCCAAACCACTTTTAAGGTTGTTCTTGACTTACATATTTTTTTTTTACAACATAGGAGCATGTTAGCTCAAAAATACAGCCCTGATAAAGGAAATGGACATCCATAGACAACTTTTTCTTTCCTTCCTAAAGACAGAAAGAATTGGAGGTTTTCCATTAAAGAAGTCATTGAAAAAGCAACAAACCAGAAGACTCCTCTCCTACTACACACCCTGAGTGATCCAAGACATTGACTCAGATTAATAACCATACAGATACTAACAATCTAACTTCCTAAGATTCAGTCAACTTGTGGTTAACTTCTCACTCAGAACATGTAATTCAGAATTGTTTACATTTAACTAAATAAAATGTAGCAGTAAACGGGATCATACAGTGGGATGGATTAGGCAATCTTTACTATATGCCATGCTCCCCAAGTTGCTTATACTAATTTATCACTCTGAAGCTAACAAGTATTTTTCCGTTATCTTTGAGTTTCCAACATATGATTTCTTCTCCCTACAAATGTGAGATGCCTGTTTTCTATCCTTTCCTGTCAATAAGTTTTACCTAATTATTTGTATAGCTGTCAAAAGACAAGTTTAAAAAATCTGTTTGTCTAAGTGTAAATATCTGTCTCCTCAGCTTGAAAAGATTTCCATTAAAACAGTGACATTATAACCAGTTTGCAGATAGACATCTAGTTTTAAAGGAACTGTTATTCCTTCTCACTAATGCTAATTGCTCTTGAAAAACATTCTGCATTACTTATATGCTTCTTATACAAAAAACACAAAATGCTTCTAGAATTTAAAGCCATAAATGTTCTTCACCACCATGGGGGGAAAAGGGAAAAAAGAGGTGGAAAATCAAGTCTCCAGTCAGTAACTTCCACTTACAGGTGATTTACCAGTCTGTGGGTCACTCATCCTGGCTACTGGCTTGGCTGGATGATAGGCAACTACAGTTAAACTACTTCTGCAGCCACCACAGTGCCAAAAACAGTTTGCTTGCATTCAGGTAGTGCCTTGGCAGAGTCAATTTGGGTATTCCTGGTCAGCACTGTCAAAGCCCAAAATACTAATAAAAGCAATTCACAGATATGTGAGCAAACATGAAGTAAGCCAAGATTCAGGAAGCCACCTTGCCAACCTCAGAACAGTCCCAGAAGAGAAAGGAACAGCAGATTCTTCACCCATTACATATATAACTGTAAGGAGGCAGAACTGCTGACTCATGTAAATAATGCTGGCACCACCTGACCAGTCCAACAACTTTAAAATTATCACAAAAGGGGATGAGACATCAAGAAAGCTACAACAGTGTTAAGAAACATAGAAGAGTCACACTCAACTGATTCTGAGGCATCAGCTATGTACCATCAGGTACCTTAGTACCACACATCCAGAAGATGACAAAACCCAACAGGATTAACAAGGCTTATTAATAACATCCCATTATTTTACTTACTTTACTCCCGGTATCAGAGAAGCAAACTCAGCAGTAATGACAGAAAATTTAAGCTAGAAAAAAATTAACCAAAAAAAGCAGCAAAATTAAGAACATATTTCTGCCGAAATTTGCTTTTTCGACAACGGATACACCTGTCCCACATTTTAACAGACACTTAGAGGAAAACACAAAAGTCCAAATTTAGTACGTGAAAGAAGCACAAGGATAAAAAATAGTACCCGTCTGAATTATTTTTCTTAATTAGAAGCTTTTATTTTCCTATAAAGACATTTTATTTTCATTGGAAAACTGCTGATTTGGGTCAGTCAGTGATGTTTGATGAGTGAAGTAGCAGCGTTATGCAATGGACAAAGTGAGTGAAATATCTACTTGCAATTTCACAACACTTACTATTGAAGAAATTATTTTTCAAGTTTTGCTTATGAAATTAAGAAATGTGATATTTCTTAAATTTTTTAACTCAGTCTCATAGTACTAAACAGAATTTAACCACATAAGACAGACATCCCCAGCATAGCTCAGTCCAAATGAAAGGGTAGAACACTCTCCACTTCTCTGAATAAAGCTATTCTAACATGCATACACCTCTTCTAGAACACCTACTGATAACACACACATTTTTAGCTCTACCTTCAGCAAAATCACACTTCATGTTTATTAACAGTCAACCAGGAATCCCTTTAAATTTAGAATCATAAAATAAGTGATCTTTAAATATTACCTAGTTCCAACTTACCCTGTCATGGGCAGCTACACCTTTCACTATCAGGTTGCTCAAAGCACCATCCAAACCTGACCTTGAACACTTCCATGGGCAGGGCATCCACAGCTTCTCTGGGCAACCTGTTCCAGTGCCTCACCACTCCTAACATAAAGAATTTTTTCCTTATAACTATCTCAACCTATCCCCTTTTCAGTTTAACAGCATTGACCCTTGCCCATATCACTACAGCCCCTGGGTATAGTCTCCCACCATCTTTCTTACAAGCATTGAAAGGCCTTGAAACAAGGTCTCACTTAAGCCTTTTTTTCTCAAGGCTGAGTTAAGTCCAACTTTCTCAGCCTTTCTTCATGGAAGAGGTGCTCCAACCCCCTGATCGTCTTCACGGTCCTTCTTTGGACCTGTTTCAACATGTTCATGTCCTCCTTGTGCTGGGGACCACAGAACTGGAATAATTACTCCAGGTAGGGTCTCACCAGAGTGGAATAGAGGGAGAATCACCTCCCTCTATCTGCTGGTCACACTTCTTTTTATGCAGATACGGTTGATTTTCTGAGCTGCAAGTGCATACTGCCAGCTCATGTCCAATTTTTCATCTACCAATATCCCCAAGTCCTTCTCTGCAGGGCTGTTTTCAACCCATTCAACGCCCAGTCTCTACTGATGCTGTTGATTGCCCTGGCCAAGATGCAGGAGGAACTTGCACTCTGCCTTGCTGAACTTGATGTGGTTCACATGGAACCTCTCCCCAAACCTGTCAGGGTCCCTCCAGATGACAAACCTTCACTCAAGCACATCAGCTGAATAACTCAGCCTGGTGTCACCTGCAAACTTTAGAGCACACTCAATTTAGTCATTCCTGAAGGTATTAAATAGTACTGGTCCTAATATGGACCTGAGGGACAGCATTTGTTACTGATCTACATTTAGACATAAGTCATTAACTGCAACTCTTTGGATGCTGCCAGCCAGCCAACTCTTTATCTATCAAGCAGTCCATTCATCAAACCACATTTGCTATATTCCTAGGCTGTCAAGAGAAGCAAGATTTGGTTGTCTATCTAGTAACAAAAAAAACCTTTGATTTTTCATCAAGCATAGATGACTTTTAACACAGTGGGCCTTTAAAGAAATGAGGTATTCTTCCAATTTAGTTAAAGAAAAATAACTGCAATATATTCAAGATTATAAAGTATTAAAAAAGATATAAATATATTGTTTTCAAAATCTGTGCTTCTATTCTGGCTCTTTTTTCCTGTATGCCCTGTATGTACAAATGCTTAGCCAAAACAGTTTGCTGTAATTATTTCCCAACCATGCTTTTTTTAAGCATGCAGGCTTGTAGGGAGAAGATAAATGCTTGCCCTCACATTTAAAAAGCCTTTTAAAAGTCTAGGAAAAAAATGGTAACATGGCTAAAATACTAAAGTCAGGTGAACCATCTGAATTAAAATTACACATTTCAGAAAATCAGAAGTGGTATCTAAGGAGGAAAAGGGGGCAGGGGGTCCCGTAGGGAAGAAGTGAACATAAACTCTAGCTGGTAACGTACACATCGAAAATAAAGCAATCAAGTTTAAGAAACAAACATGAAAAAAGCGTAAAAATAAGCCCTTTTCAAAACAAAGAAGGAAGTGCTCCTCCAGGACAATCAGCACATAAAGAATGATTCATAGGAGATAAAGCCCTGGAGAAAACAAAGAACCTTCTCCTCTTTTTTACATCTACACTGAGGGAAAACTGGAGACTTCCTGTACCAAAATCCTCCTTAATTGCGTTCATAAGAAGGCAAAGAACAAGCTCACAATGTGAA
Source organism: Heliangelus exortis (assembly GCF_036169615.1). Taxonomy (NCBI): domain Eukaryota; kingdom Metazoa; phylum Chordata; class Aves; order Apodiformes; family Trochilidae; genus Heliangelus; species Heliangelus exortis. The sequence goes on along the minus strand of NC_092424.1, from coordinate 52,643,866 downwards.
AAATAATGACGTGATAGACCAGAACTCAAGAATGAAAGATCCAGAAGCTATGATTCATGAATTCTCACTTTAAAAAGTTAGTCTTGTATCTCTAAGAGATAGGAAAGCAACATGAATTTCTGAAAAGGGTTCAAATGGAGAATCAGGAAACAATAGACAGATTAGGTTTAATATTTGTACCAGAAAAATTTGTATAAATTATTCCAAAGGAAATAATTAATGGGCATACAATTCTTTGAATCTGTTGTAAGGACAAGCCACATCTCAGTCTATTGCCTTTCTCTAAAAGACTTAATGAATGCATTGATACAGTCCACCTGGACCACCAAAAGACAATTACGAAAGATCTCTCACAAAAGGCTCCAAACGAAGTAAGCTCTCCTGAACAGGCCCTTGTGTGACAAATAATCTGACCAATTACTCCTTAAAGACAGCTAGCAGACAATCTTAATAAACAGCCACTTTAAATGTTGTAGAGGGAAGTACTAATAGAGTCCCACTTGTGAGTATTACACAAGTGATGTAATAAAATCTAAGGAGTAATAAAGGAGTAAGGAGTAATAAAAAGGCAGGAAATCAAGCATGAGCATGTGAAGAAGTGGACACTGGTGTTGAAGCTGACTATTGACATTCAGGAAAGGGATCTCCTGACACATGTCTTCTTTGAAGACATCAACTCAGCAGTAAACCAGAAAAACCTCAGTAGTAAATGTAACAAATGGACTTGTAGAACCGTAACATTATTTAGGTAACTGAACTAACCTGCAGTGCACACCTGATCTCTCAGTACTTCTGAAATTTCTGCTCTCCCCTCTCATCTCCAAGGCTGTCATGGAATTATTAGTGATAAAGAAAATCATGGAGAAGCTTTTAAGCAAAGAACAAAGGTAGCTATGACTCTTCAGTCTGCAAACGGGTTTACTAAGGGGATGGCAGGTATCAATACAATCTGAGTAGTGAAGATCAACTGGGAAAGACAGGACTGAAGGAGTGCACCAAATAAGATGAGCAGGGAGAGAGTAACAGCCAGGCTGGTGGATGTAGCTCCAGATCAGTGTGGTTTTCCTCAGCTGAAAGGACAGTTCTGGCATGCCTCAGGGGGACCTGACTCATTCATGAACTGCTATCACCAATTTGCTAAGTCTTGTGCCCAGATACCATACTGAAACACACCCACTCTTTTAAATAACTGTATAAAATACAGATAGCTAGTATAAAATACAGCTCTCAGTTTATTCAAATGAAGCTTGAATAAATCAGGCAGCTGCATTTTTTCCACAGTAGTAATACAGTTCATTTAAGAGGGCTGAAACTGAAAGACTTCAAATCTTCAAGTGGCAGACAAAAGGACATCAAGTTTCAAAAGTTCTGAAGCAGGCTAGTCACATTTGCAATACAATCTGGAAGAAAAAAGCAGACAGACAACAAAAACTTCAAAGGACATGCTTTACAGCTGAATTACCCTGTGATTCTATGAATTACGAAGAAAATCTGTCTAATTTCACTCACTAGCCTTTTACCTGCTTTTCTGGATTAACATCAACTCATATGAAACACATGCTCAAAAAGACAAAAAATGATCAGTATTTATTTAACCATCTGATCACTTGATAGCTATCTGGCCACCATCAAAACCTGTTTTCTCTATTTTCATAAATTCACAGTCGGATGGACTTGCATAGTGAAAGTATTTGCATTATTTCTTACGTGAGAAACCAGTGATGCACAAAACTTTCGGCTGAAACACAGTTCACTGTCCCTTTTTTAAACGTGTGCTCAGAGAATAATAATTTCTCTTAGAACACTGAACATCTATCACCAGTTGATGATACACCTATATATCAAAATCTCATTCAAAAACTAACATATATTTTTTTCATCAATTTATTTTCCCATTCATTTAGTAATTGATTTTGCACCAGAAAGTAAAAAATATGTTGATCTAAACAAAGCCAATATTAATCTCCCAGCTATCTAAGAGGGAGAGACAGTCTGGTATTTGCCTGGTAAAGAGCACTGCTGCAAAGAGCTATGTATTCACCCAAGACTTTCTACAGTCTTCTCCTGAACAAAGTGACTACAACACAAAAAACATTTGAGAAATAAACCCTTCAGTAATACAAACTGACTTGAATAAACTGATAAAAAACCTATAAAAATCTATTACAAAATTATACCAAACCTTGGTTTGTAGTGTCCATTCTTGAACTATGGCAAATTACTAAAGGTGATAGTATCTACCATCAGAGAGGTAACAGGTATCTACCTCTCTAAAGGTAGATAGCATTATCACACACAAAATTAACCAAGTGACAGAAAGAAAACTCATGTCTGATGCTAAAGAAAACAAAATTACTGACTCCAAAATAACACAAATGTAAGGATGGAATAAATACTAACTTTTTGCAGAATTTGATGGGGGTGGGGGAAGCAGAGACAAGTCACAAGGAGTATGACTGTACTGGTAAGAGAAACTTATTTCCAAACTGTTGGCTCAGTTTTTGAAAAAAACAAGTGTTAAATAATCAAGTTAGAATGAACATTAAATGCAGGCTTCCCATATGACCTTTTGGGAATGATTTTATTTTCCTCTGTGAGAAATTACATTGCAAAAGTATGAAAGGATAATACTTTCAAGTTATTGTAAAAAGTGTCAGTGATTTTTTCAATTTGGGACACTTCACAGTTTGATTGCAATGCCAATGAAAATGTAATTTCTGCATGTTTCTTCTAGAAAACTGTGGACAAGACTCTTAACTGTTTATCTCAAGTTTACATGACTGAATATGCTCAGCTCCAAACACACTGCAAACACTACTGGAAGCTACAAGTGAACATTAATCTTCCCAACTCATTAAAGATAAAGAAAACACCAGATCAATTTGCCATGAATTTGAGGGGGGGAAAGAGTAGTTTTACTGTTTCCCTGTATAACAGTTCCATCCAGCCACACCCTATGCGCACTGACATTTTGATAATTAGATGGCTTAAAAAAAATCAAAACCTTTGATATAATATGTATGTTTGATTAAATTCTGCATATAACAGGAAAGCCTTAAAGGGAAGGCTGGAATCTGAATGGTACTTTAGGGACAAAATGAGTCCCACAAAGGTACATTCACCACCAAATCCTAATCTGTCTCAATGAAAGCAATTCCCACGGTAAATGATCTTGCAAAGTAAGAATAAGATGAGAGCCAAATGGTCATGTATCACTTATTAAGCAAAAAGCACTAAAGATCTTCAAGATTATAAGTGTAACAGGTAGTTTTAAGGGTGGATTTTTGTTTGGATTTTGCGAAGCTAAATATGTTACTGTTTTAATTGTAAAAAGATTTGTAAGTTCTTATCCTAATGTAACTGTACAAAAATGTACCAGAAACACAGAGGGTCAAACTCGCATGACATCTCCAAGACGATCAGTAATTCCTCTCCATGTATCTTTTTTTTTTTTTTTTTTTTTTTTTTTTTTGTGCATAGCAGCCAACCAACTCACCTTGAAACTCACACCTCAGAAAACCTCCTTACCCAACTGTGCTTCACTCCTCCAACTCAGCCTTCTGTCAGACCAAATCATTCAGAAGCATGACTCACTAACGCAGGAAGGTGAAAAGCCCAGTATGGTACCTTATACTGTAAACTGATCTATCACTTAACAGGAACATAAATTGGAAAATCCTCAGCGAAGGGCTTGAGACACAGAGGCTCAGGTATGCTCATGTAATACGGACTCATGCCCATTCCCTGGCATAATCCCATGTTGATACAAAATATACTGCATTCCTTTTCCAACCCTTCCAGAATGACCTGAAATTGCAAATGTACTCCTTTTTATTTACCCTCCTCATCCAAGGCCTCACCAAGTCTTAGGATGCTCTTGATGAACGTCACTGAGCCATAGTCAGCTTCACCATTTCAAGTGCCAGGAAGAACAGGATGTTTGACAACTGTTTCAAGCTCTCTGCCTCGATCCTCTCTAGGCTAAGAATCACCAAGCAGCAGCCACACTTACTTGGACCCTACCAAGAAGTGATGGCTGCTATCAGGACTGCTTTTCTCTGTCCCTTTCTGGTTCCCTCTTTTAAAATTGGCTTTACTCTTAACACTTTTTTAGCTTCTTGTAATAATTTATTTTTACCTCCTCTTTCTTTCCTGCTTTTTATTTGTGTCTTTTGTTGTTTTTTTTCCCATCTCCTTACCTTTTCTTATTTTTAAGAAAGCGCATGGTAAAAAATATGCTATTTGTGGATGCATACTCCTAATTCAGAGAAAACTAGCTGAAACAGCATTCAACAGATGATTCAAAAGATGTTCACAGATAATAATAAACAGTTGACCTTTTAGTGATACTTTCTCTGAATATTATTTTAGCCACCAGCAACCCACAACTCAGGAATTCCTAAGCCAGCATGAACTGATCTTTTTCATAAAATCCCTGAATTCCCCCCACACAGGAAATTCAACACATGTTAATCTTTAGCATGCCTATCATTAACCAAAACCTGTGTGAAGAAATTCCTTTTTCTTGATTTGAACCCGTGCATATTTGAGACACCAGATTTACCTAACTTCTGCAAACTGATTTACCTCTTTTGTATCCCCAGTACCACAGACCTCTACCTCATCATCTTCCATTTTAGACTCAAGAGAGTATGAATATTTAGTAATTTATCATACAGACCTGTTCCATTTTTTCAACTGTCCTTTCTGCCCTTCTCTGTACATACAGTTCTGCCACTATGGTCTTGTGAGGTACAAACTACACTGCATGTGGCATACGATAGATACATACTGGCATTATAATTAGTCTCTATTTATTTCCTAATAATTTCCAGGATTTTGACTATTGCTATTTTGATGATGAATTTTCATTTTGGTTGCAAGATCTTATTAACTACCAAATTACTTAGTTTCAGTGTCCATCACTATGTACATAAAGTCAGGGTTGACCTTTTCATACTGCCTCTCAGCCAGCACTACCACATTTAGCTTGATAAAACTACAGGACGCCATCTAACAGTCTAACATCTAACAGCAACGTCCTTTTGCAATCCTTCATAGCAAGCCCTTCAGGACTAACATCCTGAATACAACTTAATACATTAAAAAATATTTTTTTTTCTTCATTATTCTACCCCTTTTCCACAGCATTTACAAATACATTGAAATGCATAGGTTTCCAGCAGAAACTCATGTAAGAGGCTACCATGAAAAAAGGCAATTTATTTCTACACATCAACTTTTCCTCCACTTTCCCTTTTAGCAGTCATCCATCAGTGTAAGGATGCACTCTCCATAGCTACTCAACTTTTTTTCAAACTTTCTGGCATGGATCTCCTCAATTATTTTTTGGAAATGGAAATGGTTCTTCCCTGTCCACATGCCTTCTAATTTTCTCACAGGACTCTCATACATTCATAACACAGTATTTTCTTCCATAAAAATCATTCTAATTTTTCCTCATTTTATCATATTCACCTGTTCATTGTTTGAAACAAATTCAAATTCTACTTATTTCTCATCACCTCCAATTGAGATAACCTCATTTCCATTCTTACGGTGGTTACAAAAACAACAACAAAAAGCCTTAAGACTCAGTTTTCAGTATTACATCCCAAAACAAGCATTTCTTCAAAACCAGTCTCTCCATTGCAGTCAATCAATAGTATCTGAAAAGGGATGGCAAATTGTACTTAGTGATTCTGTATGCATCTGTTGGACAACAGAAAAAGCTGCCATTTCCCCTTGCACCTCCTTCAGAATTAACAAGTTCCAAATGCAACAAGTTATGACAATTTATGATTTACTACATAAATGCATAGGTAAGTATCATACCCAAGCGAAGATCAGACTGGCAAATAAATCCAGTTACATTGACAATTTTGTGTGATAGATACAATCTATCTGATTAAGACAATGTCATGATTTGTACAGCAAAAAGCAACGATATTGAAAGCTAAGAAACTACATAAAAGACAGTATTCCAGTGTACATGTAAGCTAGAATTAACAGCATTATTAATTCTTCTCCTCCCTAGCATCCTTTTAAATAAACTGTCCTATTTCCAAACTTTGGGGAAAAAATATGGGTTGCTCAAAGATTTAATGAGCTATATAAATTATACATTGGGAATGGGGAGAAAGACAGAAGATCAGGTTGATGATACAGGTGAAGTATTGAATTTCTGCTCTGTAATTTTCTTTAATTCTGGTAAGAAAAATGGTCTTCAAGAGAATTACTGAAAATTTAAGAATTCAACAGTGTATTTCAAATTTTGATTCTTCAGTGATGCAAACAGTATGTATTTCATTAAAACTGTAACTCAGAAAGTGCTTAAAATGTTAATTCTATTGTAAATAGAATTTACAAAATTCAAATAAAAAAGTGAACTCCATTACTAACAGCTGTAATTTACAAGGCACTATTCCACACAATGCTAAGCTATGGTTTAATGTTCCTCAGGTGAAGACCTGGCAGCATGTACATGAACCACATCCTCTGTGGATAGTCACTCACTTACAGAGCAAGTTACTGCATCTCCATGGAAGGCAATGGCACACTACACTCCTACAGAGCTCAACAATTAATTCCAAGATCTTTCACCACCTTTACTCAACAGTCAAGAGAGCCAGACAGCTGTTTCCCTACCAAAATTTTGCATAAATATTAGAACAAAGTACTAACTTCATTAATGATACAGCTCCAGAAGCATTATATACTTTTTCACATATCTGGCCACATCTGACGAAGGCAAGAGAAGAGCGGCTAGGAAATAATTTTTCATGTAAAACTAATTTTGCCCCTTGAAGGCTGGAAAGCTATGAACACCTCTGGTCTCATGTGATCCAGAGAAGCAGACATTCATATAGATTAATATATGTTACGACAAGTAATAAACATTTTGATACTGATTCTCTAGTGTTCAGACCCATCTATGAGTATGAGACAATGACCAGAAGCATTGATAGCGATATTAGTTACACGTATCTCTACTGCAATATTTTTACAGTTTTCTCTGGATGTGACTAGAACACACACCCCCACTAATTGGACATCATATGTAACAATAAATGTCTGCAATTTTGATGTGCAAGAGACAAAATATATATTTACGATTCTCGCTTAATGATTTCTTTCACACTACAACAGCATTGGAATAAATCAAATACAATCATATATACACCAAATAGTCACCTAATTGCTTACTAAATATTTATATCACCACGCTGCAAAGAACAAGAAAAGAGTATTGTCAGTTATTACTTTTTTAAAAAAGGGCAGAATCAACAAATTTCTATTATGTTGCATTTACACAGTTCCCTCAAATTTAATATTTAGGAAAAGTTATCTAAATTACATTAGCCCATCCTTCTGTGAACAGGATTTTTCCTTGATACTATCTAGAATCTACCGGTGAGAACTGTTATTTAAACCCAGTCAGCATCTTGTTACTTGCTGCAGTACATGGAAACATTAAAATATATACCAAAAATGTGCTTGGAGAATGACCAGAACAGCAAGTGCTCCTCCTGTATCAGGTATTTCAGTTTGGAGAAAAAACAATGAAAAGTTCTTCCACTTATCAACCAAGACAATATGATCTGCCAAAATTAAAACAAAACCAAAACACAGAACAAGAGTATGTTGCAACTGCAACCATCTTAATACAACTGTTCTCAGACACCTGAAGTTCATTATGTGATTTAAATTAAAAAACATTACAGCATAGTCAACATGCTTGATATTTCAGCATATCTTCCTTTTACTGTTGCACCTAATTGACTTATAAAAAAATATAAAAGCAACCAAGAACACTCAAAAAAAGCCTATCTCCTACACATCAGTTGTATTATACACCACCATTCACATATGTTTATATTTAAAGAGGGCATCTAAATACTCATCCTGAGTGTACACGTAATTACATGAAATAAGATGCAACAGTAATACAGCAGTCTCTCCAGCCCATGACTTTTCAGTGAATGAAGTCAGGTGTTGCCATCACTGCCTTTGCTTCTACCCTTCTTCTACCCTCTTCATTTTGAGAAAGACCAATTATGACTTTCAAATTTACTAAGCCTGAACAATTTGAGATGGAATGACAAAATTTTCATATACTTGAGACAAAAGGCGTATTACAGGCCTATTTACAATTTCTTCTAAACCCTCTTCATTACTGCTTTCAAAGAAAATGTTGGTGGCACAGTCTGCTTTGGACAAATGGACTAAAAATGTAAAATTGGGATTTAAAGAAATACCTGGATTCAACTCATGTCTCCTGAATTGCATGCAACTACAAAACAGATGTTTAACTCAGAACAGCCTCTAGAATATACTTCATTTGTTCCTAGCCCCTTATAAGCCATAAAATACAATTTCCCTTTTTCTCTTCACAATGACTTAGGATGTTTACTGTGGGTAAACAAGAAGCTAAGAAAAATGTAAATGGACCACATAAAATAGCTCAGCAAGACTGAGGGCTTTACCAGTTGCCTAACTCCCAACAACAGAATAGAAGGATAGAACAAAAAGTCCAGATGATTTTTTAAAGAATATTACATAGAAAACAGGGAATACAATAGATGTATTTAACTTTGTGTTTTTCTCTTTGGTTATGGGTAACTTCCAAAACTAAATTTTTATCATTATTTTATAGCTAATTCTAGATAACCAACAGGACAACTGATCAGCTACAGGCACAGTGTAAGACTCTGTAGGTTTCCAGAGGCGAGCTTGTGGGACACCCACTCTGGGAAAGTGCCTTTTGTTCTTGTTCTTAGTAAAGTGTGGCACAGAATGGAGAAAAGAGAATTTTAAATACAATCACACCTCTACAAATATGAGCTATGAAACAGAGACATATCCTAAACATTATGAAAACCAAAGACTCACACATTTTGCCTGCCAACTGTTTCTAGGACTCACAATAAAAGCTGTCCTGTCATTCTGATTTTGAAATGCTTTCTCCTTAGATACAGTTTTAAATCCCCTGCATTTACAATGAAACTTCATGATCTTATTTATTTATTTATTTTTGAAGAAAATCATGGTTTATAGTGGGCTAGATTTCTCCGACTAATATTTTTGTTAGATAAATGTTCCTTCTTTCCCAGGAATTGATCCACTTTATTTTCCTGAAAACTAAGAAGTAGTGGCTACTACTGCATATGTGGTAACCAAGCTATGAAGATCAACATGTTATCTGAAGTTATAATGTAGAGCAGATTCAGAAAATAACCTGTTCCTTTTCTCTTGAACTAGCTTTGTTTTGCTAATACATATAGAAGACATGGTTCTGAAAAACTTTAGCCCAATCAGATCTTCCCACAGGTTTTCAAGAATTCTGGTTAATACATTCTAAGCTCTTTGGACTCAACCTCTGAAGAAAAAAGAAAAACATTTGAAGTATGATTATTTTTTTTTTAAATTGCAATGACATCAGTATCAAGATACTAGAATAGAAGTTTTTTATCTATTGTACTAATTCCTAAACTATCAAGGGAGCTCCATAAAGTCATGACATGAGGATAAGACTTTTATAGATCAACATCAAACTCAGTAACAAGGGTGCCAAGCCTTGCCTTCCACGACTGTATTTTAAACATTATCATTATATTGTCAATGTCAAAGCACCAGAAAAATGTCCATCAGCTACCTTTTTGCATAATCACAAAGCTAGAAGAAAAGATAGGAATGCAGTATTACTCATTTGGAACTTAAAAATAAATAAATAAAACCAGCCTCATAGAATCAAAAACTTTACCTAGTAAAACAATGTAAACTCTGTAGGCAAACTCTTGAAAAAAAGTGGAATGAAAATTGTAAACTGTTGCATATCTATAGTTACCATTTTTGTACAAATGGTAGCTCACTTGCCAAAAGCATAACAACACAACAAGAAGGCTATTACCAAAAATACACACTTATACTGGAAATAAATCTGACAGGTGAAGACAAAAGCTAGTACTGTAACTGAAGATCCCCCTTTTGTCTTAAAGAACATATACACCTAAGTGTGGAAGTAGCTGCTGAGTAGGAGCAAAAAATTTACCTAGGCGACTGTTGATTGCTGATGCTGTCCCAGAGAAATACTCCCAAGAAGCAAAGAAATGGAAGTAAAAAAAATGCAGATGCAATTCATGAAAAATTCTGATACAGGAACAAGAATACTGTTTACTGAGTCCAAAGCCAAGACGAACTCTGGATACTCATGAGAACATACAATTATGAAACACTGTCCCAGGCCTCACAACAGTGGCTGATGAGACAAGGAACAGAAGAGGCCCTAGCTGAGGCTGAACCAGCCACTAGGGATAAATTTCTTGGTGGATGTCTGAAGGTAGAACAATGGACCAGTTTCACATACAAGAAAATTTTGGGTCTCCTCCTAAGTAAAATATATTCCCAAGGAGTAATCAGCTGTTTACATTACATTTTAAGATCTGCTTTAATAAATACACACAAAAAACACATTCAGAACAAAAGTAAGAAAGCCATTTGGATTACTGGACCCCAATTTTACAACTGCCACCAGAAAATAGATTGCTGATTGGCAAACTCAAATATGACTTGTTCAGATCATTTCAAGTATTATGCCAAAGTTTGTAGCCCCAGGCACGGTCTTAGGAAGCAGGTGAAAATCAAAGGATCTGAAGTCATAAGAGTTAAGAAGGGAATGTTTTTGAAAGTACAAAATGGTTTGCTGCTCTCTAAATGAGTAGAAAGCAGGACTGATACTCATACTATTCAGTAACAACTCAAGAGTGTTACCAGAATCCAGAGAGCTACGTTACCCTTCTAGGCTCACAGGCACCTGATCAAAACCACAGTTTAAGAAGAAATTTCAAGTACTGAGCACAGAAAAATACTCAATGTGTCCTATACTACTTCATGAAAGAAACGTGGTCCTTGAGCAAAATATACATAAAACTACCCGCAGTACTTTGGGTCTTTAACACAGTATTGCATGGTCATGTCTCTGCAAAGCCGTTAAGTCAAGACTGTGGCTGACAAAAGTCTGACGTCAGATCAGTCTTTGAAAATGTGGTATTAAAACTGTAATATTTATTCAGCACATGTGGAGCCATTTTATCAGGTGAATATCAAGTTAATATTTACTGTACCTTGAAGAGAAAAGGTCTTTCTTTCTCTATGTTCTTTTAATATAAAGCAAATGGTTAAGAATCAGCAAAGTTCAACACTTTATGGGACCCCGCAGAGTAAAATTCTTACAACTCACTGATACTGCTCCTTATGTTCTTGACAGCAAAAGTGATATTAACAAATCTTACATATTCAGCTGTATCTCAAAGGACTTCATACAGTTTACAAAGATTCAATGTTTCCTCTCTGAGGAGCACTATGGGATTATAAAGCAAAATATAACTGATGACCCTTACCACATCCACCCCACAGACTAAGAATGAAAAGGAGAGAGAACTTTTCAAATGTATGCATGTCCACATACACACATACATTTAACTTCTGAAAAATAAGAACCGAGGTAAACCAGAAGTTTTTATTCCAATTTAAAATCTTTATTATATTTACAAATATCAAATCATAAGTGCAGCATCAATTAAAAAAGAAGAAAACTTGAAATATATCATAATAGCAGAGGATATGAAAGAAGGTTGCGCTATTTTTTTATGAGTGGTAAAATACTAGTGAGAAAAAAGAGAAAAGAGAAACATGCAAGTTTTTCTCATTTTCTTAGCAGCTAGGAAAAAAAGCTCTGGAGATGTTTCAAGTGCTTCAGCCAACACAAAATGTGCAGCAGAATCTAAGAAAAGTAAAAGTCTAAAATAAAATTGTTTACACTTTTGTGCACCTACTCTCAAATGCTCAGTAATTAAAATGTGGGTTGTTCCAAGGGTCACATTTCTGAAACAGTAGTTGATGAAACTGGTCCCCACTGCCATTTAAACTATAGCTTCTAAAGAAACATCATGATAAAGCTGACCAACAGACAATGAAGTGCAAGTAGACTATACAGACAACAGCACTGTGAGCAAATGGTGACTGTTACATCCCTACCACTGACAGATTTCAGAAGAATCAGAAGGAGCAATGATCACTTCATGCATCACTTCTATAAGATCTTTCATGGCTTTCTCAACCACTCTGCACAGCAAAAGCTTGCTGTGACTCCACTTCATGATGAGCTATGTGAAGACAACCCTTTTAATTGCTAGTAACAGGTGAACCCCAGCCTAGCAGTGCTGTGAAACTTCTAATTGTGACTCTCAGACCCTAGCAGACATTTATAGTAACAAGAGAAAGGCTACCGGAACCCACATCACTCTGAAGGAACTGTTATCACTACCTTAATCTTGAAGCACTTTATCCTCATCTTCAAACACTTTAAGATGGAGCATATTACACATCTCTATGATGACAAAGTTTATAGAGGATGAAAGCAAAGACAGATAATCTGGGAGAAGCACAGAGAAGTGGTCAGAGAAGCAAGAGATGAGCTTAGGAAAGCAAAACCACAGAGAGAACTGGATCTGGCAAGGGGGGGGGGTTAAAGACAACAGGAAAAATTTCTGTAGGTATGTCAATGGTAAGAAGATGACTAAGGAAAATGTGGGCCCACTCTAGAAGGAAATGGGAGAGCTGGTCACGCAAGTAGAGAAGGCCAAGATACTCAATGACTACTTTGCCTCTGTCTTCACTAGTAAGGACTCTGGTCTCACCCTACATGTTACAGAAGCCAAAGGCAGGGACTGGGAAAAGGAAGATCTTGCCACTGTAGATGAAGAGCAGGTTCAAGACCACTTAAAGAATCTGAAAGTGCACAAGTCCATGGGACCTGATGGGATTCTCCCACAGGTCCTGAAAGAGCTGAAGAATGAAGTTGCAAAGCCACTGTCCATCACAGTTGAAAGGTTGTAACAGTCTGGTGAAGTTCCCACTGACTGGAAAATGAAAACATAAACATCACCTCCATTTTCAAAAATGGAAAAAAACAAGATCCAGGGAACTACAGGCCAGTCAGTCTCACCCCTGTGCCTGGCAAGATCATAGAGCAGATCCTCCTGAAGGTTCTGCTAAGACAAGCAGATAACAAAGGGGTGACTGGTGACAGCCAACACAGCTTCACTAAGGGCAAGTCCTGCCTGACTAATTTGATGGCCTTTTATGATGGGGTTGCAGTCTCGGTGGACAAAGGCAAAGCAACAGACATCATCTACCTGGACCCATGCAAAGCATTCAACACTGCCCCACACGACATTCTCATCTCTAAACTGGAACAATACAGATTCCATGGATGGACCACTCGTTGGCTAAAGAACTGGCTGGCGGGTCAAACCCAAAGAGTTGTGACCAGTGGCTCAGTGTTTAAATGGAGATGTGTGACGAGCGGTGTTCCTCAAGGGCCAGGAGCTGTTTAACATCTTTGTCAGTGACATGGACAGGGGAATCGAATGCACCCTCAGCAGATGACACCAAACTGTGATGAAGTCAACACATTGCAGGGAAGGGACCTTGACAGGCTTGAGAAGTGGACTTGTCCAAACTGCATGAAGTTCAACAAGGCTCAGTGAAAGTGTCTGCACCTGGGTTGAGGCAATCCCATGCACAAATACAGGCTGGGAGGAGAAAGGATTGTGGACAGCCCTGAGGAGAGGAACTTGAGGGTAGTATTGTACCAGAAACTAAACATGAGCCATCGATGTGTGTTTGTAGATCAGAGAGCCAAGCAGGTCCTGGGCTGCATCAAAAGAAGCACAGACAGCAGTCAAGGGAAATGATTCTCCCCCTCTGCTCTTATAAGACCCCATCTGGAGTACTGTGTCCAATTCTAGAGTCCCCAAGATAAGAAGGACATAGAGCTCCTGGAACATGTCCAGTGGAGAGCCACTAAAATGATCAGAAGGCTGGAGCACCTCCCCTGTGAAGACAGGCTAAATAAGTTGGGGTTGTCTGCCTGGAGAAAAGAAGGCTCCAAGGTGACCTTACAGCTTTCCAATATCTGAAGGGGGCCTACAAGAAAGCCGAAGTAGGGCTTTTTGCATGGGTGTGTAGTGAGAGGACAAGGGGCAATGTTACATGTTAGGAAGAAATTCTTTAATTTGAGGGTGGTGAAACACTGGAACAGCTTGCCCAAGGAAGCTGTGGCTGCCCCCTCCCTGGAAGTGTTCAAGGCCAGGTTGGATGGGGCCTTGAGCAACCTGGTCTGGTGGGAGATGTCCCTGCCCATGCAGGGGGTTGGAACTAGATGATCTTTAAGGTCCCTTCCAGCCCAAATCATTCTATGATCCTGTGATGCTAAGTTTCCCATTCAGTTTCCTTCTATATGAAAAGATCAGCACCAAGTCACATAGAGAGAGGAATTAAACTTTTTCTACAAAACACACTCAACTGATCAGGGCATTTCTGGAAGGAATCAGAAGATACATGACTTTCTCATTCCTCGATGTCAAGAGAGAAACTTTTCATTATTCTTCTCTTTGTTAAATATACAAATGTCCCTTTCACAATTGCCTCTTCAATATCAGAATACATAGTGTTGCCTAACAAACAAAACCTGTAATTTTTCCACTACATTTCAGATCAAATTTGTAGCACTGGATCCTAACAACTATCATTCACTGGATCAAACAATGCAAATTCAACATCCTAAATTCCACGTATGTTTCTGGATTTTATTAAGCTATCAAACTACCCTAAGTATGTTTTGCTAACCTTCTAAATGGCTGTAGTTCAGAACTGCAGGTGTCAGTCTCAACAACATACAATGTAGCATTTTTCAATTATTTGACCAAAGTGTGCATAGCTTATGCATGAGCTATCTTTGTTTTGTTTTTAAGCAAAGAGCATGCAAAAAATTAAATAGTAAAGCATCATGGGCATCCGGACTTAACCAGTCTCATTAGGTAAAGAGCCCCTATGTGTCTAAAGATATCAAGAAACTTGAAATATCAATTCTATGTTTAAATCAAATATATCAGTGAATTACTATTGTAGTGCTGAAGAAAGATGCACCTAAGATGAATTTGCTTTTTAAAATTTAAATAAACGGCCTTTCAAGGTTACTGATACTCAGTATTTAAAGAAGTTACCATGGCTAAAGGAAGTATTATTTCAAACACCCAGTTTGAGGTGTACTTAAAACTAATATGTGAACTCCATTTCTCGGAAAATAAACTCCAACCCTATGGCTATTTACATGTCTATAAAGCTATCTACTGTTATTATACAGATTCATTTACTGAAATAAATTTTATAATAATTAAATGGGCTTCAGAATTAAAGCATCCATTGATCTTCTGCACTTGTCTGCACACAGTCTTTACATGATAAACTGAAAAACAACTTCAAAACATAAAGCAAAAAGGACAAGAATTGCAAGAGAACTGTAGAGTATAGCACTCAAACCCAACTTTGGGTACAGCACCTTACAGTGTCTGTTAGGTCTTGCACCTGGGACCACATCACCCTGGAGTGCAGTTCAGACTGGGAGTCTTGGTGAATAACAGGCTCAACATGAGTGAACAGTGTGCTGCAGCAGCAAAGAAAGCCAACAGGGTGCTGGGCTGCATCAAGGGCATCACCAGCAGAGATAAAGAAGTCATCATCCCTCTCTATTCAGTACTTGTCAGACCACACCTGGAGTATTGTGTTCAGTTTTGGTCCTTGCTGTACAAAAAAGATGTCGACAGGCTGGAGAGGGTCCAGACAAGAGTCATGAGGATGATCAGAGGACTGGAGCACCTGCCATATGAGGAGAGGCTGAGAAAATTGGGTTTGTTCAGCTTTGAGAAAAGAAGGATTAGGGTTAGCATTATTATGATGTTCCAGTACTTAAAAGGGGGGGGCTACAAAGAAGATGGAGAGTCACATGGACAAGATGAGGGACAATGGGCTCAAGTTGCTCCTGGGAAGATTCCAATCAAACAAAAGTGGAAAATTTTTCATTCTGAGGACAGTTGGATATCGGAATGGTCTCCCAGGGAAATGGTGGATTTCCCTACTTCAGACAGTTTTAAGTCTTAGATCATCAGAGTGCTGGGACATCACAGCTAAACAGTATTAGAAGGGTTGGAGGAGATGATCCTTGAGGTCCCTTCCAACCCGACAATCTATGATATTCTATGATAGCCAAGACCCATGTGAGAATGTCTAGAATTGAAGCTGACAGCAAAACTTTATCACTGAGCTGACTATGTAACAAATAATGAGTTTTATATGTCTGCAATTACAACATTATCATCTGAGTGCTGAAACTGTCACAGCACACCTGCTTGCCTCTAGTCCATTTCAATTCCTTGTTTACAAAATACTTTTCATAAAATGTATAAAGAATTAGAAACATTTCAGTTATCTTCTTCTGTCAAAACCTGTTCTTGACTTTGATGTTGTGCTCTTTAGAAAACACATAGGACCTGAACTGAGATATGGAGGAAAATGAGTGTCTTGATCAGCTTTCATTATGTTAATTGTAGCAAATGATAAATTGCATGGTGTAAAACACTGCCAGTTATATCACTGGTATATTAGAGTTCATTGTGGTATACTCTGTTTTTCAGTTGCCATGTACTTTTAATTAAATAGTAAAACAAAACCCATGAAATGAAAACAATACTCAGAATATTTCATTTAGGAGTGTGATTATTTCTCTTCTTTAAACTTATCTTTCCCAAGACTTTGAATGTTAGGGCTAATTTTTTATATATGACAGTGCCACGTAATATCATTAGACACTGACCACCCTTCCTCAACAGCTGACATTATTTCCAGCAGTTGGAGTTCAAATTAACCCGAGATATTTCTTTCTAATCAAATTAATGAAAAGCCTATGCTGACCACTTTAGTTTTTGCTGTCATACAAGTATAGCTATAATGCAGGATACTGTTCAGCTCACACTGACATTTGGAATAAGCTATGCTACCTAGATGGACAGCTGCCTTTACTTTAGCTCATTACAGAATCCAAACACAATACATCCTTCAAAAACAAACAAAAACCAACCCCAGAAGTACCTGACCTGCAGACTTTAGTGTTTAAATGTATTTCGAATGTTCTTTCTAAAGCGTCATCTGGATTTCACCAGCAAGTTAAATAAACTGTTATAAAATTATTAACTGAATGCAAACTGTATTAGAGAAAGTATGGTTTAAGTTTTGTACAATTCAGTCTATCCCATCTGCTGTTAAATTTGATTTATATCTATTTTGAGCCAAAAATCTCTAGAACAGAACTCCAAGGTAATTTCTGGAGTAAAATATGACTTTAAACATAATTAAAACAAATTAAAAGGATTTTTAGAAGCCAACTATTAAGTACTTTTTAAGTTACTCAAAAGCATTTAGGTACAGCACTAAGTACAATCTACAGACTCACACACTTCAGCTATTTTAAATATTTTTTAATCATTTCAAAGTTCTAAAATGCAAAAAGTATATAGGTCAGCTAGACCAGAGACAATGATGGAAAGTTAAGTGAGTCAAGTTCTGCACTGCATACAGAGGTATTGAGTGGCTAACAGTGACACTCAGGATTCCCCAAATGTAACAAGCCTCATTCCATTTACTTCCAGGATCAGGCGTTTATAGTCACAGCATCTTTAAAATCTTGCTGTCAGGGTAGCCCAGCATTCATATACAGAGACACTGGTTAAAAAAAATTTTGAAAGATGTATGTTATACAAACAAGTCTATTCATAGATGCTATTATACCATAGGAGATCATTTTGTTAAAAAGTCATTACCTGATCATCTGCATTTCCTTTTCTGCCAACCCAAAGATAACGATTTCTCAAAAACTTAGAAAAATTAAGGCACCTTCTAAAGCTCTCTTTAATATAGTTCTCACCTGAAGTCTTCAGAGCTTATTATTTTATAGTACTTATACCTGAGCACTCAGCAAGTCAGCCAGAAGTCGTTTTTCAATGACAGCAGACTTCTGCTCACACTAATAAATATATGCAAGAAAAAGGTTCTAATCTACTTACATTTTTTTGTTCTTGTGACTAGACTCTTCCTTTTCCCCACTTCACAATATTGCACATAAGCCAGTAAGTAATAAAGGTGGTGGGGGGGAAAGAGTTTATAGTATTTATTTTTCCTCTAGTGGCCACAAATGTGATTTCTTTTACTTAAGAATTCAAATCACGTAAAATGCAACACCTAGAATTATTCCGTTACAGTATTCAACTGCTCCTGAATTAGCAGAAAGTACCTGCCCATTTTATGAACTTATTGTGGCTTGTAGAAACAACCTGGTTGGCACATTGTTCCACTGCAAATCACATTAACATTTTAATCAGCACTGTATGATTTATAATCATTAAAAACCTACTACATCCCCAGTGGGAGTAGCAAGAGGGCAACCTGAACCAGCAATACATGAGCAGTCCGTAGAAGCATATATTGTAACCAGAGCTGATACTTTCGACGGTTAACAAAATCTATTTTAAGACGTATTACTTCCTACAAAGAAAACACGTATTTATTTCCCTTGCTCTTAAATTAACTTCAAAATATAAACGATACAAACTCTCCCAACAAAGAATAACAAAGCAGAGTTGCCACAAGAACGACCTGCTATAAAATAAGCATTAACTACCGGCATAAAAGAGAAGCCAAGCGCTTCCAAGCCCGTAAGCATGTATTCGTGGGTGCCGTAGGTCACTCAGCACAGTGCTTTGGTGCAGGACCTGAGCTCTGTACAGCACACAGCTCTGCTTCCATCCTGACCACAGCGAACATAATATTTTCATAAACAGGGTCGAGTTTACAGGCCTTTGTACACCCATCCTCAGATTTAAAACGCAGCTCTATGAGGTGTTAAAAGTGCGCGCTGGCGGGGTGCGGGCACCCATTTCACAAGCGAGGAAGAAGCGAGTGTCAGAAGAGATAAGGGACACAGAGAAAGGTACAGCCCCCGGGGCCTGGTGATCGTGGAAACCCCCAGGTCGCTCCGTGCAGCCTCCTCCGGCCGCTGCGTGGAGCTGGCTGGGCATCACCCGCCCCACCGCAAGCCAGGCGCAGGAAAGAGGCCTTCTCCACCTCGGCCTCCTCCCGGCTCCCTTCTCTCCCCTCAGCCCGCCGCCACATCTATTCTTCTCCGTTCAGTCTTCCCCAACCCCACGGAGGAAAGAAGACTGGGGGGTGGGGGGGTGGTGTCTCCATTACCCTCTCCTCCCTCCCCACCTCCAATGCTTCCCAGGGACGGCGACAACGACCCGGTCCCGCTACGAGACGGAGGCGAGCCCCCGGGGCTGCCTGAAGGATCGCTCCCTCGCTCCCGGCACCCCTCGCCGAGGTCCCCCCGGTTCACGCCCCCTCCCCGCGGCGAGGCGCACGCAGCGGGAGGGGGCAGGGAAGGCGCCGGGCCCCAGGGCCCCGCCCGCTCCCCGACCCTGAGGGGAAGGAGCGGAGAAGGGGGTTTACACACCTCGCTGTTAAAGGCTTTCACGGCCTCCATGTTGCGGCAGAGGGGGGAGCCGGGCGGCTTCTCTCCGCTGATGGCGGCCGGGCCCGGGGCCGGGCCGCGGCCGGGAGGGGGGATAGTCTCGGTCTGTGGGTGCGTGTGCGCCTCGCTCAGGGGCCGCCGGGCCTTCTCGCCATGGCGGGTGGCGCAGGGGGCGGGAGCGGAGGGACGCGAGTCCCCCCTCGTTTCCGTCACCTCCCGGCAGCGTACGGCCTCCTCGCCCCGCTTCCCGCCCGGCGGA